>NC_138346.1:160623094-161851844 GCF_046562875.1 Panthera onca
TATCGCTCAAACATGTCATCTGACACAATATTTTTCTCATATAAGTACCACTTGCCTGTGGTCAGGATGATCAGGGACAGATTTATTATTTATTTCTGACAGATCATGTATGACCACATATTCTATTTAAACATAGTACAAAGGCTAGTTCTTCCATTGCTGCTTTACCTTCTCCCCTCACTCAACTCCATGTTAAAAAAGAAAGGCAAAATAGGGGATGAAATCTGTTTTCTGATAAATACTGAATGATAATTGAAAAATGTTCAGTATTAAAACAGGTGGTGACAAATTAACTAAATGAGAAATTTATTTGCAAAAGTGATACTGAGAGACTCAGAAACATAGAATTGCCTTTGTAGTTTTTACTCTGGACAGAAGGGGTATATCATGTGGCCCGAATTCCAGATGCTTTTTACACCATTTCACAAACCCTACAGCTGCTACTTCTGTTGTGATTACTGCATCACCTCCTGTCATTGCCCACTTGAAAGTGAAGAAATGGCTCTAACAAAATGAACAGACTGACATTTGTTGAGATTTACTTCGCTTTTGTTCTTTGGTTGAAATAGCACAAATCACAGATCCCTTTCTTTCCCCTCAGAAATGTACTTCTCCTAAATCTTTAATTATGTGAGATTGTAATTTGGTCCAGAAGCTTTAACATGCATTGTATGTTGAAAAGCAAATACAGTCCATATTCAATTTGACTTCTTCATAAATTTTTAAATATTAAAATGATTAGGTCAGATTTAGGACCAATTTCCTGAGAAAGTTCATGATTAAAAGGCTCAATCAGTCCCTGGCCATGAAACTATCAAGCAGTCAACACACCTTTAGAATTTTATGAAGGGGGAGGAAAGAGGTTACTGATCTCTGCTTTCTATATTGCCAAACTGATGTGTACATGGAGTTTAAGTAATATAATACATATTCATGCTGACAGCTAATTTTCAGGCTAATGCAATTCAAAACAGAAAAGATAATGAACCCTAAAAAAACAGAGTTTGTAAATGGAAATGCTGACAGACTCTTAACTCTAATAGCTGTGCTATTGGGCACCACAAAAATAACAAAGCTAATTTTAATGAAGATTTGAAAGTAGATGAGGCATTTATCTTCGGTAATTATGGTGCTTCTGTAGGACTAATATCTAAATGGAATTTAAACCATTTAAATGACCCAAGGGAAGGGACAATTGTAGGAAAAATTCGTGCTCAGTGTCATTCCATATAGGTTATATGTTTGGTTATAGTTCAAGAGCATTTTTTTTCTCCATATGGAAACAGGCACATTCCAATTACAAATCTATTTCTTTCTAACTTTGATATGAGAAAATCTGCTTCTAAAACAAATCTAGTAGAAATTTTCTTAAGTGACACTTTTTATATATAATTCCTTTAGAAAATTGTTGATATCATTCCCCTTATCAATAATTTTAATCCTTATTATCCACCTACTTAGCCTCTTGCTATTTTTTATAAAACTCATCATCTTGGTTGACATTCTTGTCAGATCTGCTCTCTGACAGACCTGTTCCCCTTGACTCTGAAGGTTAGTTATATTCACGTATGCTACAAACATCTATTAAGAGCAACTCATATGCTAGGCAATATATTTTATCCTCTGGAGAATATATGTAATATATATTCAATACAAATAGAGTTCTCCTGTATGAAATTGCAACATCATCACAGACATGGAATCCTATGGAAAGGGAAAAAAGTCTCTAGTGAACATTCTGGATTCCAAGTTTTAAGCTATTGACTTCAGATGCATTATTTGCCATTATACCCTCAATACTCCTCAAGAATAAGTATTGTTTTCACTTTTCCAAGACTTTATTGTGCTGAACATTTGCATTCCTCTTTTCCATTAATGAGGCCATTTATTAAAGTAGGAATTCACCTACTTAAAGTCTTTACTGCTTCAGTAATGGTAGACATAGCATTCTATCTTACAGATTACAAAATATTTTCTCATGAATTATTTCCTTTGAACTCCACAAATAATTAATTAATTAAACAATCATTTCTTTTTTCTTTCTTAAATATATGTGAAATAAATGAACCATAGAGGATGAGCAAATGCAAAAATCATTCGATAGCTAAGAAAATTGGGCTTTAGTTTTTATACTTTTAAAATAAATATTGTTATTTTAGAGACATTTCAGATTTACAGAAAACTGTAAGGATAGTACAGGAAGTTCCCATATCCCCTGCATCCATTTTCCCTTATTATCAACATCTTATATTAATATGATATATTTATGACAATAATTAAGTAACATTGATGCACTATTATTAACAAGTCTATATTCAGATTTTGGTGTGTTTTTTTTTTGTTTTGTTTTGTTTTTACCAAATATTCCTTTTTAGTTCCAGGATCCCATTACAAGTATACCACCACATTTAGTTTTCATGTATCTTAAGTCTCCTCTTGGCTGTGGCAGCTTCTTGGACTTTCCTTGCTGTAGATGAATTTGACAGCTGAGAGGTACTGTTCAGATATTTTGTAGACTGTCTCAGTTAGGATTTGTCTAATGTTCTTCATAATTAGACTGAGGTTATGGGTTGTGGGGAAGACACCAAGGAGGTAAACTATCATTTCATCATATTACATACAAGGTATATGCTATAATTATGGCATATTTACTGTTGATGTCAACCTTGATCATTAAGCTCAGGTAGCGTTTGCCAAGATTCCTAATTGTAAATTTCCTTTTTTTCCCTCTGTTTCATACTGTACTATTTGAAAGAATGTCACTATGCATAGGTCACAATAAGGAGTGAGAGTTATGCTCTACTTCCTTGAATTTTGAGTATCTATATAAATTCTTTGGAACTTTTTTGCATGGAAGAAGAATTATTCACTTATTTATGTCAGTATGGATTCAGAAATATGTATTGCATACTTTAGGGTAGAATCTAATAACTACCTTTTTTTGTTGCTCAAATTGATCCAAATTTTCCCATTGGGAACAATTTCAGTTGGCTCTGGTGTCCTTTCAACATACCATTACCAACATAGTGTTGCTTTGTTGTATTGCTTTTGTTTTGTTTTGTTTTGTTTTGTTTTGTTTGAGCAGACCCTTATTTTCTGGCACTTACAAGATGCCCTATACTTTCCCTTCTTAGAATTAGCCTTTCCCTTCTTAGAATTAGCCTTTTCTTCAAGGAGCCTTGGTTTTAAAAACCAATATCTTGGTGCTAAGTGTGCTTCTTGCATTTTCATGAGTCCAATTTCTTAAGACCAATTTCCACCAAACTGCATTTTGCATACCTTGAGTATAACATACTACGAGTGAGAGATATTCTGTTCTGAGTTCCTCTGAAGGACAAGAATCTACTATTTTGGTGCTTTTTTTTAAGTGAATACTAATCTTTTTTAAGTTTATTTATTTTTGAGAGAGCATGCGAGCAAACACTAGCAGGGAAGGGGCAGAGAGAGAGAAGAGAGTATCCCAAAATGATTCTGTGCTGTCAGTGTAGAATCTGATGTAAGGCTCCATCCCAGGAACTGTGAGATCATGACCTGGGGCCAAAATCAAGAGTTGGACTCTTAACTGATTGAGCCACCCAGTTGCTCCTGGCTTTTTAAAGATACAGCTGAGACTAGCATTCTATTTTTGCATGCTGTTTTTATGCTATTATTTGAGGTCGCATTTTGTATCCCTAATTTTCCACATGAGGAGAAAAACTGCTCAATGTTCTCAAATGATACATAATGTTTTCAATGTCATATGTATAGGTAGTGGTTATATATTAGTTTGAAATTATATGTTGGCTCCCATAATGTTAAAGGTCTACCATAAGTTACCTCTTTGCTTGCCATTGAATTCAATGCATTTGGCTTCAATAACTTTTGGTTTAGGAAACTGATGTGGTTATAGTCTGCTTTGGTTTCTGGTCTTAGTCACAAGACCAATGAAATCATTTCAGAAGAATAAGTTTACATTCCTAAGAGACAATTAAATAAGAGTCTAAATTTCTCTCTTTTGTTGAGAGCACTGAAAGGCTAAGCTTGTTTAATAAAGATATTTAGCTGGGGGTAATGCACTTAATATATTCAGTAGGTAGTTATTAAATTGTACTATATGCTAACAATGCAATAAGAAGTGATGATAAAGAACTTCAGTATTTTTTCCACATCTAGTGGTATTTATCTTTAAAAAAGGAGAGAAAAAGCATTTAAGCAAATAAATAAAGACAAACACAGACTTAAATGTATATAAAATTGAGTAATACTTCTCAAACTTTAATGTGTCTAACTTCATTGAGGAATCCCATTAAAATATATATTATGATTTGGTAAATCTGGGGTGGGGCCAACATTTCTGTATTTCCATAAAAATGTGTCAGGCCACTGTACTCAGAAACAATGTTATTGAGAAGGGTAAGGCACAATGGAACAGTTAATTTTCTGAGAAGAAGAGTCAGAAAGATTACACAAGTGAAAAAGTACCGATGAGAGATAAAATTAGTATCTGGATCAAAGAACAAGAGGATCAGTATTTGGTAAATAAAACATTTAAAGGTATAATATTAATTATAAAAGTGGTCTACATTTCACTTTGTGACACAAGGTTTTGTCAGGGGATACATATTTTCATTATAGCCTCTATAATGAGCTTTGTAGCTAGATTTTTTTAAACTCCAAAATCCCTCACGATTCAAATGTCAAATCTTTTTTCACCATGCCTCCACCAAAGAGTGTATTGGGGTATGTGTGTGTCCTGGGTTGTAGAAATCTCAAAATATATACCTCTTCTGAGTTAGGTTATGCCTCAGTTCCTCAAGTTTATTTGATTGCATGTACATGAGTAGAGATTTGAAAGATCAAATTACTTTTTGATGACAGATACACCATCTTTCTACAGCATGATAATATGTACTCTTAATTATATTTTTAATTTCCTGAACTCTAGAAATAGTTTCCTGACTTATTTCCACAGTTCATTAATTAAAAATGTACAAGAATTGGGCAAGAGTGTTTTTTTTCTTTTTAAGGAGAGAAATGTTCTATTTTCTTGGCAACCAGATTCTATTAACCTTTTATCTTTTCACTGTTCTTCAACGTGTGTTCTATAAAACAAGTTGAATATTCCTTTTGAGATGAATTATTCAGTCAAAACAGTTCTGTTACCATATTATGTAATAAAACAGCAAGCTATTGATTTGGCATTGCAAATGAACTAGTTTTATTTCTTTTTTCATATTGTAATTTATCTTATTCTATTTGTATCTATGCATGGATCTTGCAAGCCAATAACCATTTTACTCACTTGAGCTAGAATTCAGTTGAAATGTATTAACTCAGAAAATTGAAAATAAATATATCAGATAGGTTTAAATACATGTGGTCATTAGAATTCCATAACATACAAATGAAGTATCTTTAGGAGAGAGACTCCTGTCTTCCAGCTGTGATAGAAGATGAACAAGATACCTACAAACATATTTAAAAAAATCCAAGTTAATTAAATGAAAACTCATGCAGCACTCTGCTGGATGAGTATCTTCAAAATCAAAAGAATGAGGAACTGGATAAAGGTGCCTTCATTGTTCAATCAGCCATACATACCTATTGATCCTTAAAAGGAGATCGGCACTGATTCTCACTGCATGTAAAACTTTGTAGAATTCACCTGGATAAAATACATCCAATTTTTTAAAAGGCCTTAAAATAACCCTGCAAAAAAAACCCATATCATAATGAATACATTTCAATAATGTGGCTTCATGATAGCCATTCACATTTATTAGAATCACACAAAAGAATGTCATTTGTAATGTACTGAAGTTTACATAATTCTTAAAGTATGAAATCCCAGACTCTAGAATCCTAATTTGTCAGTTTAAAAATAAACTCCACTGATATTATTGGGCAAGGAACATAATTTATCCAAGCCTTAGTTTCATCCTCATTACATTAGGGAAATGGATACCTACTTCATAGGGTTATTTTATGGGGCAATTGCATGAGACAGTATATACTGAGTTATTAATACAATGCCTGAAATACAGAATTGTATTGTTTTTATACATTGTTGGATACTTTAGCTCAATTTTGAGCTAAATATTATCTGTTGATATTTCAGTTGTGTTTTTTTTTGTTTTTATTTAAATTTCAGTTAGTTAGCATACAGTATAATATTAGTTCCAGGTAGACAATATAGTGATTCAACACTTCCATACAACACCCAGTGTTCATCGCAACAAGTGCACTCCTTAATCTCCATCACCTATTTCATTCATCACCCTCCCTCCCTCCCTCCCTCTGGTAACCATCAGTTCTCTATAGTTAAGAATCTATTTCTTGATTTGCCTCTCTATTCTTTCCCCTTTGCTCGTTTGTTTTCTTTCTTAAATTCCACATATGAGTGAAATCATAAAAGTAGTTGTCTTTCTCTGACTGACACTTGGCTTAGCATAATACACTACCTCAAACCATGCTGTTGCAAATGACGATTTCATTCTTTTTTATGACTGAATAATATTCCATTACGCGCACACACACACACACACACACACACACACACACATATATACCGCATCTTCTTTATCCATGCATTCATCAATGGATACTTGGGCTAGTTTTGCCCTAAAGCTATTTCAGGGGGAATGAAAGTGTGGCTTCCATTACCTCAGAACATTTTAGGTTTCCATGTTGACTACTTCATCCTAGGAAAATAAAATCCAAAATTTCCTCTTGCTTCTTGGCAGACCCTCCTTTGCCCCAATTCCCACAACTCTCCATCCCTGTCTCCATCATCACACAACCATTGTTTTTGTCACCCTTTATTAGTTACCATTTCTGAGACATTTATGCAAATGGCAGCATATGGTATATAGTTTGCTTTTCTGACTTCTTTTACTTGGCATAATTATTTTGAGATACCTCCATGTTATATATTACTAGTGTATTTTTTTATTGCTAACTACTATTCGATAGTATGGATAGGTCACTGTTTGTATGTCTGTTTAACTGTTGATAGACTTTTGGATTGTTTTCAATTTGGGGCTATTATGAAAAAGTTGCTGTGAACATTGATATTTAAGTCTTTGTATGGACCTTTCATTCTTTCAGGAAAATACCTAGAAGTAGATGGCTGGATCATCTTGTAAATGTTTAAATTTTTAATAAATTGCCAGAGAGTGTTTTCCAAAATATTAAGTTGATGAAATTCTCAATTAGTTCTACTTACCTGAGAGTTTATGCCAGGAATGGATAGTGAACTTTGTTTCCAAAAAACAAGAGAAGTAACTTAAAACAAGAAGTGAAATCCTAGACATAAAATCCTAGGATGGCTCTGTGTGAGAAATTTAGGGATGATCTATTTAGTATGGTGTAGGGAAATAGAAGGCCCTAAAAAGAGTTATGTGGAAAATATTTTTATATGGGAGAAGTTCTATACATATATCTGTGAATGTATATATCTCAGTATAAAATAAAGCAATTACAATCCAGATAAATAATTGGTATAAGAAAAAAAAATATATATAACATTACTACCTCTGCAGTGAAGAGTGCTTTGCATATTCATGACATAAACAATACTTACTGTATTAAATTTCATAAATTATATGCAGCAAACACATTAAATTTAAATTAAAAATTAAGGTTTAAGAAAAAGGTATTAATATTAGTCTTCACAATGCAAAAAGTGAAAGTGTGGTTGATCGGAATTTGGGAGGGGAATTTAGATAAATGAGCTGAGGGAAGGCTCATCTTACAAAGTAGGAAAGGTAAGACACATTGACTATGGCTGTTGAAACAGAAAAAAAAAAACCTGTCTCTATATCCCTTACAAAGTTACAAAGGTTAACAATAGTAGAAACGAAATTTGGAAAAATTTTATTAAAAGTGCTATGTCTCTACATAATTTGTTTATACTTCTTATTAGATAGAAACTCATGCAAATATTAAGTATATCTTTATGTGGGGTGTGCAATCTCATAGCAGCAGAGACCAAGAAAATGGTAGTAGAATTCTAAAGATTGAAAGAAATGTAATACCTTTCTGTTCACTGTGTTTTGCAAAGAGCCAAAGGAAATAAGAGTGATTGCTCTGAAAATAAAATCACTTGGTCTTGGAGGAGGAATTCTCCAGACCTACTGAAAATAGAAACCATACCTTGGAAGAGTCTATCCAAGGTAGAAAGGAAGAGGATGTTTATCCTCACTTAACTGTCGCCAGTTTTCCCCTGGGAAGTTAACTTCTATTATTATAGTTTAGTTACCTGATCACCTTTAGTCGCCACTCAAGAAGTAAGATCCTACATTCCGTGGTATGGAATTTTCCGATAGCAGATGTGGTAAAGGACTCAGAGTTAGAATTTTTGACTAGTCACAACCATGTTGCAAATCCCCACAGGCCCCCACAAAATAGGTTGGTAATGGTAGGAGTGATGGGGGAATAAACAGCTGATGATCTAGAAGGCAGATGAAAATTAGAGAATCTCTGTAGTCAGCTTTTGGAGATCTAGCAGAAACAGTGGGGATAGTATTTACTCAAACATCCTGTTTCCTGCAATGACTCCCTTTGGACACACTCAGAAGGAAGTCAGGGGTTGAAGAAGCCCACTGATGCAGTCCTGTGGCATCAGCCTCCTGCGCACCAAGTGGTAGGCATGGTGAGCCTCTTGGGGGACTAAGCAAGGATGAGGAAAGAAGGAGAAATGTGGAGAGTGCATCTAATGGGGCAAATGAAAATATTTTGTTCAGTCCTCCCCTTGTTTCCTTGTTGTTGCTCTTTGATCCTTATACATTTATACATGTATAATGTATACATGTGCATTTGTAATGAAGATATTTGTAAAAGTGTTTTTGTTAACATTGGCACCCTCAGAAGTTGTCACCATATGTTCTTCCTCTAGCCTTCTTTACAGAAAAAAACAATACTAGACTGACTTTACTTCAAATGCTCATTTTTTTCCCTTCACTATCATAATCTTTTTCATTTTTTAACCAAGCATAAACAAAGTCTAAATGCATTTGCTTAATGTATACAAAACAATTTTAAGAGAAGAAAACAAACGACAATGTATTACCTTGAATTAGAGAATCCTGCAATTAAAATAATGGAAAAGTTAATAAAAGTTAATATTTTTTTCTATGAATTATGGCTTGGATTGGGAGAAAAGTGTGGAGTATGCAAGGGCCATTGTTCCAATCAAATGGCATTTCACAATTTGTAATTTTTTTCTCTCTCTATTTTTGTATTATCACATTTAATAAGCTAAATAGCTAACTTTTTGATTCCACTAGTGTTGAACTATAACTTCACTTAATGCATTCTCTAATAATGACAGCACTCTATAGTGTAAATGTCATGGGCTTACTGAACTAGTTGTATGACTTGGGGCAAGCAGTTGATCTTTCTGAATTTTCTGTAAGAGGTAATATCTACTTCACACAGCTGTAGGGTAATCATATTTCTGCTAGTCACAACCCTAAGAATTCAAAATACAAATTGGAATAGTGAACACGTCATTCAGATACAATGTGGCAAGGGTGATATCATTAAATATAGAAAATAGTATGTATAAAATAAAAAAACAAGAAGGAAGGCATGGATAATATACTCGAGTGCTCAGATCTCCAAACATATAATATATTCATACTTATTCATAAGAAGTTAAAAATTACAAGAGTTCATGGGTTATAAATATTTAATTTAGGCAGCCATATAATTGTGCACAGCTTCTTTTGTCTTATGTAAACATGTAGTATAATACGTCCCCTGACAAATTTATTTCCTTCATTCATTCTCATGCTGTTAAATAGTTCTTACCTATATGTTTTGTGCATAGTTCATTATAATAATTTCATGGAAGCATTTTTTGGTAAGAGAAAGCTGTAGGAAAAACAAAGATGCATGAGAGAACTATTGACCTAGATCAGAAATTGGTTTTCAGTTGTGTGAGGTATGGGCATAGGTTTCACATAAACTTGACTTTTAATTTCTATAATGAATCCTATTACAAAAATAGGATAAATCAAAAATAGTGAACTTTATGATTTTTATAATATTTACGTGCTACTGAGGCCATGGCATCTGTCTCCTTTTTTGATTTGAATTCCTATCAAATATAACACACATAATTCTTAGATGGTAATATTGAAAAAAGTCAAACATCTAGAAATAAAAAAAGCAAGAGAATACTTTATTTGTAGTTAGCAACACTGCTCTCATTGACTTAAGGAACAAGCTTGCTTTCCATCCTAGCACAGAGGAGCCAAGGATGTTTGAAAATCAGTATGTTCTGTAACTGAAAAGAGGACAAAGGGACAAAGACAAAATTTTGATGTGACTGTGAGAAATTTATACTGAAAATAACAGCATCAGTAACAACTATTAAAGCAAAAATCAGATAGGAAACATTTTTGAAAGAAAAAAAGTTCTATTTTCAAAGCTTCTAAGAAACAGCTCTACTCAGTAGTCATTTTTCTATTAAATTGTTCTGTTCATCATGGGAAATGAAAAGGCAAACCATAAATTAAAAGAAAATATTGACAGTGCGTGTATCTAAGAATTTGTATCCAGAATATATAACTCCATTTAAATAAATAAATAAATAATAAATAAATAAATAAGGGCAAAAGATTAAAGACACTTCAAAAAAGAATAGATAAAAATGACAAATAAGCACATGAAAGAGTGATAAACACCATTTAATCATCATGGAAAGACTAACTAAAATCACAGGAAAGCACTGTAGACCCACTATAATGGATAAATACAAAGACTGATTATGTCAATTGTTGGCAAGGATGTGGAGCAATGGACTCACATGCATTGTTGGTAGTGGTTAAAATGGTGCAAATGGTAAATGTACTTTGCAAGCCTGATAATTTCTTATGAAGTTAAAAATAAATTATCCTATGACTCAGCAATTATATTCCTAGATATCAACTGAAGTAAAAAAATTGTCTGCAAAATGACTTTTACTCTATTGCTTATAGCAATATTATTAATAATGGACAAAAACAAAATACAAGCAATATCCTTAACAGGAGAGAAGATAAGTAAATTTAGGCATATTTATACAGTGGCATATTTATTAATCAGAAATAAATGAACTACTAATTATTAAGGGTGATACAGTAAACGTGAAGTTTTTCAACTACTTTGTCACATAACAAAATGATTTATATTATTTTTTCTCTTTGATATTCTAATATGTCAACACAGGAAATTGTTCTTTTTTATAAGTTAAAAATGGTTACATCTTGGCAATTTCATGTTTTAAACTCCATGTTACTTTGGTAAATTTTTTTTAATACTGCAATATCTTTACCTTCCTGGAATTAAATTTATATGTTAGAGTTTTATTTTCCTTTTTGTACTTTGGAAGTTTTCCTTCTTTCTCTATGATACAAGTAGTTTAATAGACTGTGAATTCCCTGTTTATTAGAAGTTTTAAGTAGTTCACCTGTGAGAATGCCTAATTTACTGCTAGATGTATGTTAGCATTTCTTATTTTTTGCGTGGTTTCTTTATTCTGTAAAGTTTGTTAATACATCTTCTTATAACAACATTTTATCCAGACCTTTAAACTTAATAATCACACAAAGAAAAAAAAAAAAAAACCTCCAATATCTAATGTGTTTATTGTCTCATAAGTAGTAAACTTCTATTTAAAAATATTGCTTTATTTTACTCAGTAGCAATATTACATTTGTCATCTAAATATAACGTCAAAAATTTTAGATTATTCTGTCTTTTTTTGTATTTGCTAACTACTTAGTCACTTTACAGTCTTCTTTTCTCCTGATTTTTCCCTAAGTTATCATTACTGTTATAAGAATCCCACATATTATAATATCATTAAGATAAATGTTACTCAGGTGTCATACTGCAATGAAATCTGCTATGAAATATACTATTCCTAGTGGGTTTTTTTGGGGGGGCTAGTAACCGCTATATCCCCCACTTATATTTTGCACTCCTGTCATCACATTGGGTGGTTACGTAGGTCTAACTACCTACAACTCTGCCTTCAGTTTCTTAGTTGCTTTGAAATTCTTGTGGCTATAACCTTGTTCTTCATGAAAGTAACAGAAACTTGTTTATCCCCATCCATGTCTTTGAAGGATCCTAAGAAAAATGAATGAGGAGGGTGTTGGTTTCTTAACATTCTCTTCCTTTCATTTAATAATTACTAAATTATCGTTTAGCTTTCAAAACTCCTCTCAGGGAGCCTTAGATTATCAACTGTTCCTTCTATCTAATAGTTATTTGGCTGTGATTTCATAGCAACCTGAGAATATTTTTGTAGTATTTGTTTCAGTAGCCTCCATTGTCATCTAAAGGAAATAGTGCATTTTTTTTTTATTTTTTTAACGTTTATTTATTTTTGAGACAGAGGGAGACAGAGCATGAACGGGGGAGGGTCAGAGAGAGGGAGACACAGAATCTGAAACAGGCTCCAGGCTCTGAGCTGTCAGCACAGAGCCCGACGCGGGGCTCGAACTCACGGACCGTAAGATCATGACCTGAGCCGAAGTCGGCCGCTTAACCGACTGAGCCACCCAGGTGCCCCAATGCATTTCTTATTTAAAGTGTTCATTTTCTGTTTCTTCTGAGTAAAATATATACTCACCACAAGGGTAAACAGTTTGCTTTTTATTTTTTTCTCTTTCTCTACTCCAAACCTGGAACATGCAGTAAGAGGCCATCTTGTACCTGCTGAATTGATTTGTTTCTAGTCTGACCTCCTTGTTAGACTGGGGTTTTCAAACCATGGACTTTTCCTTTGTTATACTCCTAGTCATTATCACAGAGTCTGTGTAATGGTGGATATTCAATCAATTTTTATTGAATGAATGCCACAATACAATCTTACCTGATCACATTAATTTCAAATTAGCAGTAGAAAAGATTGAACAAAAAATTCTATTTATTTGAAGCCTTAATCTAGAAGTAGGTCTTATTCTATGCACTGCCTTTCTTGAATTTTTCAGTAGAATTCATCCCTTCTAAGCTTATGTGATTGTATATATTGCTTTTGCCTGCAATTATGTATTACATTTATCTTCCTTATTATATTTTGAATCATTTGGGACAAGAATCATATGTTTTTAATCTTTGTACGCAAATACATCTTTCAGTATCTTTCCAAAAAAAAAAAAGATGTTGAAAGAAAAATGATTCACAAACAGTTGCCTCTTGAATTTTTCCCAATTCATTAAAGGAAAGGTGTACTTTTCGTTAAAGAAAATGGTTTCCTAGTGGACACAAAAAACTGTGTAATCATATCTTAATGGTAGAGGAAATTTAAATTAGCTAGAATGACAAGATTTAGTACATACTTCTAAATGAGACTGAGCACTTCTATATGTGGTATTTCATTTCTCTGTGTTTCAAGACTACAGCTGTTTTCTTAACATTAGATGTGTTTCAAGAAGCATTACTATTTTATGGGAAGAGCTCTTTCTCGGATTCTGTAACCTCCATGAAGACATGGAGCATGTTTTGCTCATCATTGTATTAATTGTGTTTAACAAATACTTGATGGGTGGATGAATTATGAATGAATTAATAAATAACATGTGACCTTGGGCAAGTTATTTTTTCATTATATGGTTCTTTGGTTGCTTCTGTAAATCATTTTCTTATTTATGGTTCATTCCTCTAACCCTTGATATTTTACCACTAATTAATTCTTCAACCCTGTATCACCAAAACTGTCTATTTTCTAAATCCTATAATCATGTTGTCATATATTTATTAGGGTTGTGTACATATTCATACATTACCACCTGTCCAAGAAGAATACATTTAACCTTGTAATATATATTTTTTCTAAAACAATTTATTCTATATTATCTTATTTAATCTTTAAAAATATTATAAGCTAAGTATTGTGTGTATGTATATATATATATATATGTGTATATATATATATATATAGAGAGAGAGAGAGAGAGAGAGAGAGAGAGAGAGAAAGAGAAAGAGAGAGAGAGAGAAAGAATATGAATCAGATAGGCTAATTTCCTAGAGAGAATTCCTATTCTGGTTGTTTAAGCATGTTAAAATAAAAGGATTTCTTGTGAAGAGTAAGAGATAAATCTGGAGATGTGAATAATGAGAAAAAAAGGAAGGGAATGGTTAATGGAGTCTCAGACTCCATGAAAATATTCAATTGAGGGTAAATGTCAAATTGAAGATGGATTTAACATAGCAATAATTGAATTTCTCATTCTGCTTGTCAAGTGCTCAGAGCCTCTCCCAGAGGATGCAGAATCAGTCAAGAAGCTAATCCAAATCAAAAGAAGTCAATTTAAGTGGAAAGATACATAAACAATCTGGATCATTTGGTCTTAATAATGGAATTAAAAACAAAACACCTTGTACTTCAAATTCAACACTTCTAAGATTTTTATTTGGACAGTTGAACTAAACTCTCTGCTATTTATCCCAAACTTCAAATATTCTTACAAGTTAGTGATAACTTTATGTGCCTATTGATGTGTGTCAGAATTTTTACAGTAATACTTTGGAGTCAATTACCCTTGGTGATAGTGGTGTTGGAGGCATCTTTAATTAAGACTATTTTAGTCCAATGTTTTTAGTCCTTATTGGAAAGAATATGGCTACAAATGGGACAAAGACATTGGTTTGATTTCTGTGTGGATCACTCAACTTTTGTCTGTTCCATCCTACTACTACTAAAAGCATCTAGAAAAAAAATATGACACACACTTTCTAGTATTTTTCTAAGTAATAAATATATTTGAATTAAGTTTAGTCCAATTGGTGATGTTCTATATATTCACTCCCACTCTGTAACCTAGTTGTACTATCAAATAAATTCAGTCCTTAACCTGTATATGGCCAAGACATACATGATCTCATCACCTAAAGGTAACCACACTGTTTTTTTTTTTTTTAAATTTTGTAACCATTTTGTAGCCAACCACAATTACCAGAGTAAAACATTTGGAAATTAGATCTAGCCCTAAGCTCAGATTTATTAATTCTCTTATTAAAAAACAACAAATCAAGGGGTGCCTCAGTGGTTCAGTGAATTAAACATCAGACTTCAGCTCAGGTCATGATCTCATGGTTCAAGCCTTGCATCTGGCTCTGTGCTGACAGCTCAAAGCCTGGAGCCTGTTTCATATTCAGACCCTGTGTCTCTGCCCCCAACTCTCCCTCTTTCTGACTCTCTCCCAAAAATAAATAAACATTAAAAAAAATCAACGTGCCTAGGCTGTAAGAGATACAGAGAGAAAAGTAATAATCTACTAAGCATGTGTTATAAATTTAGAATACATTTTAGAATTCTGGTTCTATAGTAATTTTATTTCTGAGACATTTCCCACTTATTCCAGCATCATAGAAGTTAATGAAGTCATTCAAAGTGAATGTTTACGGAAGGGAATACCTTACAAACAAGGCTCAAGGTATGCATCTCAGAATATGAAGCCCACTGTACTACTATAAGAGGAGATGTTGAGATTGAAGTCTAAAAACCCAGAGTACCAAGGTTTCATATCTGCAAAGTTTTATTATCTCATGTTTACAAAGAAATCGTAGAGTTCTTTTCCTTTAAATTTCAAAGATTTTGTCTTTTTCTACTATGGTGTGCTATGTGAGTTTCAAGATCCTTAACCATAGGATTTCTCCTTTATGGTAATGACAAATACAGCCCAGAAGCTAACAGTTAGATTGTAAAATTATCAGGAAATTGTTAAATTATTTCCATTTAATCCATATCCCAGCATGATACAAAGAAAAGAATTTGAACTTGGAGAAAAACAAGATTTTTGTGTGAAGCCCAACCTTGGGTTCTCCTGCATAGACGCATGCGCACTCCATCATGCTCTCTGTCTCCAGACAGAGAAAGATTTATATATAGATTTATATTTATAATGCCTGTGTACATTTAGTGGAGCCTTGAGCAAGGTCCTTAACTTTTCAACTTCTGCTTTCATTTTCTCTAACATTAAGCTAATAAGAATTTCACAAAGTTGTTTCAAGTTTTAGAGAAAACAATATACAATAAAAGCATTGACTGCATGATAGAGTATTCAGCATTCATTCATCTATATCTTTAACAAATATTTACCAAGCAGATATTCCAGCTTCCAGGCATTGGCGTTTTGTATTAATGAAAAAACAGGTGAAGACTTCTACTCAGGAAGCTTATATTCTAGTTTGGAGGAAACAAAACCAAAATGACGAATAAATATGTACAACACTAAGGAAGAAATGAAGTAGCAAAGAGGTCAAGGAATGCCTGGTTGAAGAGAGGGAAAATGCCTCAGAAACAGCATTTGAACAGAGACAATAAAGATCTGAGGGAGTGAGAGAATCTGAGAGAGAGATGTTTCCTGGCAGAATAGCAAATGCCAACCACCTGGGAGACAAGCAAGCATATCTGGTGTGTTTGAGGCCAGTGTGAGTGAACCACAGCAAGCAACATGCAGCGAAAGAAGAGGTCAGAGGGGCAACCTGACCAGATCATGCAGTGCCCTGTAAACCTTTTTAGGGATTTGGCTTTTGTTCTGAGATGGAACATTGTTGGAGGGTATAAGGAGAAGAATGACATGATCAATTTGAACTTTAAAAGAATATTTCTGGCTGATATATCGAAAACTGATTATTGAGAGACTAAGGCAAAAGCAAGGAGAATGGTTACCAGATAAATATTTTTATCTGGAGTAAAATGTAAGTTACCACATCCATTGCTTTGGAAATTCATGACTATTTCCCTAAACTGAATTCAACAGGAAACCGGAACATGGCAAGACACACGTGCACATACCACATCTCCTTCTGTAGTGTAGTCACTTGACAACATGAGTCTTGCAGCATTTAATTCAGTGATTGTTTATTGAATGTCAACTTTTGAACTCTATTGCTATATTAGGTAAGATGGTAGAAAGAACTGACTATCCCAGAAAGCTTTCTATTTAAAATGCCTGTACTTTCTGGGGTGCCTGGGTGGCTGTTGGTTGAGCGTCTGACTTGGGCTCAGGTTATGATCTCACCGGTTCTGGACTTTTATCCCCACATCAGGCTCTGCTGACAGCTCAGAGACTGGAGCCTGCTTTGGATTCTGTGTCTCCCTCTCTCTGTGTCCCTCCCCTGCTCACGTGCTCTGTCTCTCTCTCAAAAATAAACATTAAAAAAAAATGCCTGTACTTTCATTCAAGTTAACAAACATTACTGAATGTCTAATGAGAGTAGGTATCTGTGTTAAACAGCAGGGGAGATACAAAGGGCATACACTCTGCCCTCAGGCAACCATCTAAAATGCTGTTTATGAAAAGGAGGTAGCATGAACAATATTCCTTAATACAATATTAATTTAGAAATTGTGTATGGTACATAACAACTGTGAAAAAAATCTTAAAAAAAAGACTGGGAGGAAAATAATACCAACATACTGCCATATTTGAGTAATGGGAAAATGAAAAGGTAGACTTATTTTTTTCCTTTATTTTTATTGATTCTTGGAAATTTCTTAGAAAACATGTCATTATCCAAAAGTATTATTTTGAAGTGAGGATACATACACTGTAAGAAATGGGGTAGATAAGTTTATTCAGACCAAATTTTCTTGTGGAAAAAAATAAATCCTAGTACGCAATATAAAAATTATCTCCTAAAAAATTATCTCCTAAGAGATTTTAAATATACTATCAGGGAAAAATGTGATGAAAAGTAGAAAACCAGAAGGGTTATTCAGCATTAAAAGCAAAAATACTTTTTTTTTCCCTATAGGATTTGTAATTCTGGAAAAGTTGACATTTGAATTTGAAGACCTATTGAGAAAAGAGGGATATAATTAAAAAGTCAGCAGCTTTTAAGAGAGGGGTCTAACAGGAGATCCTCCCCATGTTTATTTGGTATTTCAAAATGGGACCTGCTTGATAAAAATGCCCTTAACTCACTCCAAGGGGAGGGTAGTGAAGGTTGTTGTGGCAATATACAATAATAAAGAACAAAGTATGTGCATTTCAAATATTAGAAATAAAGTAGCTATGCTCATTATAGTTAAAGAAGCAATAGCTTAACAATACATACAGGCAGAAGTAAATTTTCTGTGAAGTTACTAAAGCTTAAAATCCATTTCTACTTACACAAATACCTTCAAAGTCTCAGTTTTGTTCTGTTTTGCTTTTTCATTGCAACTTTTATAGGTGTGAATTACACCTAACATAAAATTTACCACTTAAACATCATTAAGTGTACAATTACATATAATTAAGTACATTCACATTGTTGTGCAAGCTCTGTACCTAATTTAATAATTATAATTTTGTATTATTCTTGTGTAAAGGTGTTCCTCTAAATCATATAAATTTTGATCCCCAAAACACTTGATTTGCTTTTATATATGGAAGAGGAAATTATAAAAAGTGACTTAGAAGATTTGAAAATAGAGCAGATAGACTCTCAGAAACAGCTGAAAGAACAGAACAGAACAAAATAAAGCAAAACCCCTCAATCTAGAATTCAGTAAAAACACTTTTCAGAAGTGATGGCTGTAAAATAATGGACCTCTTCTGTATCCGGATTGTGGTTGTGTTTATACAAATCCATGGATGTATTAAAACTCATAGGGTGTTGGGACTCTCTACAATCATCAGGAAACCTGTTTCAGATCCTCTGTCCCCCCTCGCTGTACCTCCCCCGCTTGTTCTTTCTCTTAAAAACAAAAAACCTCATAGGGCTATATATGAAATGATAATAACAATCATAATAATAATGATAATAATAAATTTTACTGGGGATTAGTTTAAAAAATTCAATAAAATACAATGCAAAGAAAAATTGTCAAAATAATTTTTCATATCTACAAATACCGAAAATACTCATAACCAGGATACCTGCATTATAAGAAATGATAAAGTAAGAGGGCACCTGCGTGGCTCAGTTGGTTAAGCAACTGACTCTTGGTTTTAGCTCAGTTCGTGATCCTATGGTTCATGAGTGTGAACCCTTCTTCAGGCTCTGTGCTGACAGTGTGGAGCCTGCTTGGGATTCTCTTCCTCTCTCTCTGTCCGTCTCCTTGCTCAATCTCTCTCTCTCTCTCTCTCTCTCTCTCTCTCTCTCTCTCTCTTTATTTTTCTCTCTCTCTCAAAATAAAAAAATAAACTTAAAAAATTATAAAGTAACTGAGGCAGAAAATAAAGCTGTCATATAGAATTATGAATATAAATAAATGAAGACACTCCAGAATGGAATATTATTTAGCACTAAAAAGAAATGAGTTTTAAGTCATGAAAAGGCATAGAGAAATTGTAAATACACATTACTAAGTGAAAGAAGCCAACCTGAAAAGTCTACATACAGTGTGATGCCAGCCATATGACATTCTGGAAAAGACAAAACTATGGAGACAACAAAATATCAGTGTTTTCCAGGAACTGGGGCTGGGAGGGATGGTTTGGCAGAGGAGAAAGGATTTTTAGGGTAAAATATTCTGTTTGATACTACAATGAGTAAATCACCAACATTATATAATTATCAAATTGTATACTTACCAATATCCATAAAATGTACAATACCAAGTGTGTAGTCTAATATAAATTATAGAATCTGATGATAATGATGTGTCAATGTAGGTTCATCAGTTTTAACAAATATCAATTGTGGTGCAGGGTGTGAATAGCTGGGGAGCTTGTGCCAAAAAATATCTATATTATCTATATATATTATATAAGATCTATAAATATGTATAAAATATATATAATACATATAATTATCTATTTTATAATGTCCATATTATAGAAAATATATAAATATATTGGAGCTCCCATGAGGTTCAGTCATTTGAGCTTCCAACTCTTAATGTCAGCTCAGGCCATGATCTCATGGTTGTGAGATCAGGCTCTGCACTGGGTGGGGAGTCTTCTTGGAATTCTCTTCCCCTCTCTGCTCCTCCCCTGCTTGTATGAGCTCTCTCTCTCAAAACAAATAAATAAATATTAAAATATGTATATATATATATATATATATATATATATATATATACATTTAGTGTATAAATATAGTACTATATTTAATAATTTATGCAATATGAATAAAATATAAAATACATATTATATACACACTGCATGTAGATATAAATAGGTATATATCCATATTCTAGGAATGGCCTTTTACACTGTTTTATAATGCCAACTCCATGCACAATTGTGAATCAAGTTAAAGTGTGACCATTTTCAATTATAGTACTTAAATCTTATTATGGAGCTCTTTCTGTTTGCAGTGCCTCTTATGAGAATATACTCAACTTGTATTTACATGTATAAAGTGTTTCTTCCTTTACTGATCATCAGTGAAATTCTGGTATTCAAGTTATTTTCTTTAAAGTAGCTGTTGCCAGCTTTATTTAGGGATTTGAGAATTCTAAGCAAGATAAACAAACAGATAATATCTATGCAATCCTAGTTCATAACAATATGTCTATGTTTGGATAAAATTACATTGAATAATGGAATAGAAAATAATAAAATGGTGGAATCTTTAGAATTTTCTAATATGTAAGATCATATCATCTGCAAACAATAAAAATTTTACTTTTTCCTTTCCAATGTGGATGTCTTTTATTTCTTTATCTTGCCTGATTACTCTGGCTGGCTAAGACTTTTAGAATTATGTTGAATTAGAGTGGTAAGACTGTTTGTCCTTGTCTTGTTCCTCATTTTAGAGGAAAAGCTTTAAAATTTTCACCATTAAATATGGTTTTAGCTATGGTCTAGTTGTATATGACCTTTATTGAATCAAATTATGTTCCTTTAAATACTCGATTTGTTGAGGGTTCTTATCATGAAAGAATGTTGTATTTTGTCAAATACTTTTTCTGCATTTACTGAGATGATCATATGATTTTTACCTTTAATTTAATGTGGTGTATCCCATTTATTAATTTGCATGTGTTGAAATATCCTCGGATCCCAGAGATAAATCTGACTTGCCCATAGTGTATATTTTCTTTAATGTGCTATTGAATTTGGTTTGTTGATATTTTCCCAAGAAATTTTGCATCTATATTCATCAGTGATATTGGTCTGTAGTTTTCCCTTCTTGTAGTATCCTAATCTGGCTCTGGTATCAGGATAATGCTGGTCTTATAAGGAAGTTTAGGAGTGTTACCTCCTCTTCTATTTTTTGAAAGAGTTTGGGAAGGATTGATACTATTCTGTAAATGTCTACTAGAATTTACCATTAATACCATTTGGTCATCTGTTCTTTTTTCTTGGGAGATGTTTGATTACTGACTCAGTCTTTTCTGTTTACTTTGTATTGGTATGTCCATATTTTCTAGATCTTTGTGATTAAGTCTTGATAAGATGTATATTTCAAGGAATTTATCACTTCTAAGTTTTGTAATTTTTGGCATATAAAAGTTGATGGAAATTACTTATGATCCTATGTTTATTTTTGTAATATCAGTTGTAATGTCTCCTCTTTCATTTCTGATTTTTATTACTCAAGTCTTCTCTCTTATTTTCTTAGGATAGTTAAGTTTGTCAATTTTGTTTATCTTTTCAAAAAAGCTTAATTTCATTGTCCTTTTATATTGTTTCTCTGGTCTCTACTTCATTTGATTTTCTGCCTGGATGACCTATCCATTGTTGAAGGTGATGATGTCCTCTACTATTATTGGTTAGATCTGTTAGTATTTGCTTAATATATTTAGGTATTTATCGATTGATTTATTGATTGATTCATAGAGCTTGTTTGCAAGCAGGGAGGGGCAGAAGGAGAGGGAGAAGGAGAATCCCATGCAACATGCACATCCAGTACAGAGCCCTACACAGGGCTTGATCTTGAGACTGAGATCATGACCTGAGCCAAAATCAATGGTCAGATGCTTAACCAACTAAGCCACCCAGGTGTCCTTATTTAGGTGTTCCAATTTGGGGTGCATATGTTTACAATGTTTATAGCTGATGATTTGACCACTTTATTTTTATATAATGATCTTCTTTGTCTTTTGTTTGCATTTTTGCCTCAAAGTCTATTTTGTCTGTTATAAGCGTGAGTACTCTTCTTTTGGTTTCCACTAGGATGGAATATATTTTTAGCATTCTTTTGCTTTAAAAAGTAAAAGTCCTTAAAGCCAAAATGAATCTCTTAAAGGCAGCATATAGTTGGATCTTCTTTTATCCATCCAGCCATTCTTGGCCTTTTTATTGGAGAATTCAATCCATTTATTTACTTTTTTAATGTTTATTTATTTATTTTGAGAGAGCACAGAGCCTGACATGGGGCTCGATCTCAGAAACTGTAAGAACACGACCTGAACTGAAATCAAGAGTCCAATGCTTAACCAATTGAGCCACCCAGGTGCCCCAATCCATTTATATTTAGAATCATTATTGATAGGTAAGGATGTACTAATTCCATCTTATTATTTTCTGGCTGTTTTGTAGTTCCCTTTTTCCTTTCTCCTTTTGCTGCCTTCCTTTGTGAATTGATGCTTTTCCATGGTGGTATGCTCTGATTCTATTCTCTTCATATTTTGTGGATCTACCATAGGCATTGCTGTGTAGTTACCATGAGACTTACATAAACGTTTTATAGATATAAAATCACATTTTATGCTGATATTGCCTTATACAGCCCAACAACATGTTTATAATACATAAAATTATTTCTATTTAAGAGTCTTTGATTTCAGAGGATAATTAATGGTATCTTAGTGAATAAAGTTGGGTATAATGGACAGTAAACTCTAAAGGACAGTTCATGAAACTTTGGAAATTTGTAAGATCTAGGGCATTCCCAAGTGACAGATTATAAAGTTCACCAAGATATTAAAAATAAGGAAAAATTTTGATATTTTCTACTAAAAGGATGAAGACATCTATTCCTACTTGTTTTCCTTTTTTATGGCACAAGTCATTATTAGGAATCTTTCAGAACATTTGCCATTGAATAGTACATTTAAGAATTTATGGAGTTTCAGCTCAGAATGTGCTAGTCAGGCTGTTATTTTGGAGTTCAAAACATTTAAGATTTTATAAAGTCTTCACTGTGACTTTGACATCTGACAACTATGTTTATTTTACTTTTGGAATGAGGATGAGGGGCAAACAGGACATTGGGATAAGGGTGGACAGATTATAAAGAAAATAAGTTGAATGGATTATATCTACTATGTTCATATTTAATACTTTTTTATTCCAAAAAATGCATAGTAGAAACATCTTACTAAATTATACATGCTCCTGTCCCAAGAATTTTGAAAATTCATGTTCTGTTTTATTTACTTGTGTTATTTTGACATAGCTAAGCAGTAATGCACTTTAGTTGACAACTGCACTTTAATGAAGTGTAGTCTTCGTTATATTTCAAGAGATAGAGTATCATTGCCTTTACCCTAGGAACTCAACATTTTGTCATGTTAAGTTCTATTTCTCAGGTTTTGTAAGCAAATTTTACATGATATCACAGAATGCTAATATTCAGGATACATGGTATCTTATTGCTTAGAGGGTCCTATAACTACATCTTCGTTTGCCTTATCATATCATTTTAAAATATTTTTATAACTCAAATTATACTCTGCAGGAGAATTTATTTTACCACTATGGGAGTGTGAGGAACTTTAAAGGGACACATATCCAATTCTTTTGCCTTCAGGCAACAGGATACCTCAGTTGTCTTTCTTCTTTGAGTCATACTCATACTGTGTATTTAAAATTTCCTCCAACATGTTCTTAAAATATTCACTGTACCTTGGAACAGCTGTATGTGTTTCACTAATCTATGCATGAATTTGTTCAAAACTATATTCTCTAGGGTCAAAAAAACCCATACTTGCTATTTCAATAAAATTATAACTCAAGTTTGATACAATTGTTTTGAAAATGTTGTTTTTAAACATGTCTGGAAAATATCTTTTAAATCATCACAGCATTCTGGATCACCAGAGGTGTTAATTATTTTCTATGGACTAGACATATTAAACAGTACGTTAACAATATCTACAGCAAAACATAATGTTGGCATATTCACCTCCTTTTCATATATTAAAACCAAACCAAAGTCAAACAATAATTTAAAATCCTGAGGTTTTCTTAGAGCATTGTAGTAGAACATAGGATGATCATATAACCTATCATTCAAACCAGGACAGTTTTGAGAAACATTATTAAAATGTCTTAGGTTGGATGATAATATGTAGGCATAAGCAGGACAAGTGTAAACTAGAACACCTTAGGGTTACCAAAAAGAGAAAGCTGGCATTTCACCACAATCTTTGTGGAGTTGTTCCATTTCCCAGACCCCTTTCTGGGCTGCTTGAAATCACCTGACTGCTCTTCAGGAATGGAATGAATGGAAGTGATTAGTGTCACATGTACGAGGATAGTTAAGAATATGAGTTTTTGTTTCTTTTTTCTTTGTGTTAACTGCACACAGAGGATAAAAGGTCCTAGAGAATGGCAGCGTCATATGATGGAAGATGCCAGTGGGCTTTAATCCCCGGTTGGGAAACTGTCAGTATTTGTCAGTATAGGTGAGCCGATCTTAAATGTGTTAAACCATAGTTTGAGTTGATTTGTAATAGTGACATACATTATCCTCACTGATCCAATCATAGGATTGAAAAGTCTAATTGGACATCAACTTATGGGTTCTGATCTAAACTTTGACAATTAAGACTGGGACAAGTGACTTTAATATTCTGAAGTTATAGTGTTAGGTTTGGTTTGGTTTGATTTTGTTAAATGTGGCCGTTGTCCCTTATTAGGCCTTCTTAAATACAGATTCTTAGGGCTCATCCTGTTTTTACATATATTCACAGGTAAATTGGCCTATAACTTTTTTACACCATACTGGTTAGTTGTTTGCATCAATTTTAGCTTCTTAAAAGTAAAGGCAAGTAGACCCTCTTTTCCTATTATCTGGAAAAATTTGTCAATAATTACAATTTTGCCATTTAAAGTTGGGTAAAACTTACAGAAGAAGCATTCTAGCTCTGAATTTTAAATACTGAGAATGCAAAAGTTCTCTTAATAGATGATCTAACATCATTCATGTGACTATTTGGACACATTAACAAAAGTGCAATGTGTAAGTAATTACACTCATAAGATATTGATCAAGTCTATATCTTAGAGCATCATAATAAACCCTTTTTTAAGTATATCACAAAACTAAAATAAAGTCATGTGAATATGCAAAGAGCTGGCCTATGTTCCTTATACTTATGAACATAGACACACCTCTTGCTTGTAGGAAGAAAACACCCCTTTGTTGCTGACTTTAGTGTTAGGATAAGAAATCATTAGAAGTGGGGCTGAATTATTCTCCACAATCTCTAAGCTCCTCAACAGCAAGAGAATACCTTGGGTTATGTTAGATTTCAACTGGTCATAGTAATGAATCCCATTATTCATCTCCTAGCAAATCAGTTCCACCCTCAAGGGCACTCCAAAGCTAAAATGTACTTTAGGTTAAATTTTCCTGGTTTCAAAATATATCTGTGTGTATTCAGCTTCCTTCATATAACTACCGCTGCTGCTGACAGCAGAAACCCTTGAGATGACAAACAGAGGCAAACTTTAAAAATAGAATAGAAAGGAGTGTTTTTCCCCTTTGATGATCTCAGCACTTTTAGAAATAAGAGTAAAATATTCTTTCTTTAAACTTCTTTGTAATTCTTTGATACTGTCTTGTTTCAATAGAATTCCTTTCTTCAATATATGTGACCACCAAGGCTCGAGGCTACTCTACTCTCCTACCAAGTTTTGTTCTCCTCCAAGGTCTATACTTTCACCAGACAGGTCCCATGCACTTTCTAATTACCTCTTTCTCAAATCCTTGTTAGCCTGAGCTCTGATCCTTGAGGGCTAACATCTGTTCTCAGTGTTTCCCCACAAGGAGTAAGCCCTAGTTGACATTTACTGTGTTTCTCAAAAACTGGCAACCACAGCTGCCTTTTTTTTTAAATTATTTTTTTTAAAAAATTACATCCAAGTTAGTTAGCATATCGTGCAACAGTGATTGCAAGAGTAGATTCCAGTGATTCATCCCCTATATATAACACCCAGTGCTCATCCCAAGTGTCTTCCTTAATGTCTCTTACCCAGTTAGCCCATTCCCCTTTCCACAACTCCTCCAACAACCCTCTGGTTTTTCTCTGTATTTAAGAGTCCCTTATGTTTTGTCCCCTTCCCTGTTTTTATATTATTTTTGCTTCCCTTCCCTTATGTTCCTCTGTTTTGTCTCTTAAAGTCCTCATATGGGTGAAGTCATATGATCTTTCTCTAATTTTGCTTAGCATAATACCTTCTAGTTCTATCCACGTAGGTGCAAATGGCAACATTTCATTCTTTTTGATTGCCGAGTAATACTTCATTGTATATAAATATATCACATCTTCTTTATCCATTCATCCATCGATGGGCATTTGGGCTCTACCCATACTTTGGCTATTGTTGATAGTACTGCTATAAACGTGGGGGTGCATGTGCCCCTTTAAACAGGATACCTGGTAGTGCAGTTGCTGGGTCATAGGGTAGTTCTATTTTTAGTTTTTTGAGGAACCTCCATACTGTTTTCCAGAGTGGCTGTACCAGCTTGTATTCCCACCAACAATGCAAAAGAGATCCTCTTTCTCTGCCTCCTCGCCAACATCTGTTGTTGCCTGAGTTGTTAATGTTAGCCATTGTGACAGGTGTGAGGTTGTATCTCATTGTGGTTTTGATTTGTATTTCCCTGATGATGAGTGAAGTTGAGCATTTTTTCATGTGTTGGTTGGCCATCTGGATGTCTTGTTTGGAGAAGTGTCTATTCATGTCTTTTGCCCATTTCTTCACTGGATTATTTGTTTTTTGGGTGTTGAGTTTGAGAAATTCTTTATAGATTTTGAATACTAGCCCTTTATCTGTCATTTGAAAATATCTTCTCCCATTCTGTTGGTTGCGTTTTAGTTTTGCTGATTGTTTCCTTTGCTGTGCAGACGCTTTTTATTTTGATGAGGTCCCAATAGGTCATTTTTGCTCTCATTTCTCTTGCCTCTGGAGATGTGTTAAGAGGTTTTTGCTTGCTTTCTTCTCTAGGATATTGATGACTTCCTGTCTTACGTTTAGGTGTGTTATCCATTTTGAGTTTACTTTTGTGTATGGTGTAAGAAAGTGATCCAGGTTCACTTTTCTGCATGTCTCTGTCCAGTTTTCCCAGTACTATTTGCTGAAGAGACTGTCTTTATTCCATTAGATATTTTTTCCTGCCTTGTCAAAGATTAGTTGGCTATAAATTTGTGAGTCCATTACTGGGTTCTCTATTCTGTTCCATTGATTGAGTGTCTGTTTTTGTCCCAGTACCATGCTGTCTTCATGATTACAGCTTTGTAATACATCTTGAAGTCCGGGATTGTGATGCCTCCAGGTTTGGTTTTCTTTTTCAGAATTGCTTCAGGTATTCGGGTCTTTTCTGATTCCATACAAATGTTAGAATTGTTTGTTATAGCTCTGTGAAGAATGCTGGTGTTATTTTGATAGGTATTGCATTGAATATGTACATTGCTTTGGTTAGTATTGACATTTTAATGATATTTGTCTTTCCAATACAGAAGCATGGAATATTTTTCTTTTTGTGTGTGTGTGTGTGTGTGTGTGTGTGTGTGTGTCTTCTTCAATTTCATTCATGAACTTTCTATAGTTTTCAGTGTATAGATTTTTCACCTGTTTGGTTAGGTTTATTCCTAGGTATTTTATGGTTTTTGGTGCAATTGTAAATGGGATTGAATCCATAATTTCTCTTCCTGTAGCTTTATTATTGGTGTATAGGAATGCAACTGATTTCTGTGCATTGATTTTATATGCTGTGACTTTGCTGAATTCATGGATCATTTCTAGACATTTTTTGGTGGAATCTTTTGGGTTTTCCATATAGAGTATCATGTTATCTGTGAAAAGTGAAAATTTGACTTCCTCCTTACTGATTTGGATGCCTTTTATTATATTCTTTGTGTTATCTGACTGCTGAGGCTAAGACTTCCAATATTGTGTTGAATAATAGTGCTGAGAGTGGACATCCCTGTTGT
The DNA here is from genome assembly GCF_046562875.1 of Panthera onca. NCBI lineage: Eukaryota > Metazoa > Chordata > Mammalia > Carnivora > Felidae > Panthera > Panthera onca. The sequence continues at coordinate 160,651,119 of NC_138346.1, forward strand.
GTTCCTGACCTTAGGGAGAAGGCTCTCAGTCTTTTCCCATTGAGATGACATTAGCAGTGGGTCTTTCATATATGGTTTTTATGATCTTGAGGTATGATTTCGAGTTTCATAGCATTGTGGTCTGAAAATATGCACGGTATGATCTCGATATTTTTGTACCTGTTGAGGGCTGATTTGTGTCCCAGTGTGTGATCTACTCTGGAGAACATTCCATGTGCACTGGAGAAGAATGTATATTCCACTGCTTTAAGATGAAATGTTTTGAATATATCTGTTAAGCCCATCTGGTCCACTGTGTCATTCAAAACCATTGTTTCTTTGTTGGTTTTCTGTTTAGATGATCTGTCCATTGCTTGTAAATGGGGTGTTGAAATCCTCTATTATTATGGTATAATTATCAATGAATTTCTTTATGTTTGTGATTAATTGATTTATATATTTTGGTGACCCACATTTGGAGCATAAATGTTTACAATTTTTAGATATTCTTGGTGGATAAACCCCTTAATTATGATATAATACCCTTCTTCATCTCTTGTTACAATCTTTATTTTAAAATCTAGATTGTCTGATAAAAGTATGGCTACTCTGGCTTTCTTTTGGCAACCATTAGTGTGGTAGATGGTTCTCCATTTCCTTATTTTCAATGTGAAAGTGTCTTTAGGTCTAAAATGGGTCTCTTGTAGACAGCATATAGATGGATCTTGTTTTCTTATCCATTCTGTTATCCTATGTCTTTTGATTGGAGCATTTAGTCCATTGATGTTTATAGTGAATACTGAAAAATATGAATTTATTGTCATTATGTTGTCTATAGAGTTAAGAGTTTCTGGTGGTCTTCTCTGGTCCTTTTTAGTCTTTGTTACTTTTGAGTTTTTTTTCTTTATCTTTTCTCCCCTCAGAGGGTCCCCTTAAAATTTCTTGCAAAGCAGGTTTAGTGCTCACAAACTCCTTGAGTTTTGTTTGGGAAACTTTTTATCTTTCCTTCTATTTTGAATGACAGTCTTATTGGATAAAGAATTCTTGGCTGCATATTTTTCTGATTCAGAACATTGAATATGACCCGCCACTGTTTCTGGTCTGCCAAGTTTCTGTGGATAGGACTGCTGCAAACCTGATCTGTCTTCCTTTGTAGGTTAACAACTTTTTTTTTCCATTGGTGCTTTCATGATTCTTTCTTTGCCTGAGTATTTTGGAATTTGAGTATGATATGTCTTGTTGATGGTTAGTTTTTATTGAATCTAATGGGAGTTCTCTGTGCTTCCTGGATTTTGATGTCTGTGTCTTTCCCCGGGTTAGAAAAGTTTTCCACTATGATTTACTCACATAAAGCCTCTACCCCTTTTTATCTCTCTTCATCTTCTGGGAGCCCTATCATTCTTATGTTATTTTTTTCTAATGAGTCACCAAGTTCTCTAATTCTTATATAATGCTCTTTTGTCTTAGTTTCTCTCTTTTTTTTTCTGTTTCATTATTCTCCATAAGTTTGTCCTCTGTATTGCTGCTTCACTGCTCTCCTTCAGCTATCCTTGCTGCCTTGGTATCCATTCGAAGTTGCAGCTCAGTTATAACATTTTTAATTTCATCCTGACTAGCTTTTACTTCTTGTATCTCTGCAGAAAGGGATTCCGATCTATTTTCAACCCCAGCTAGTATTCTTATTATTGTGATTCTAAATTCTGGTTCAAACATCTTGCTTGTGTCTGTATTGATTAAGTTCCTGGCTCTCATTTCTTCCTGTTCTTTCTTTTGGGGTGAATTTCTTTGTTTCATCATCTTGAAGGAAGAAAAGGAATTAATAAGGTAAAAAAAGATAAAAATTAAAAAATTAAAAACAACACAAAAAATAAAATTAAGGGTGCAAGATCCTAGGTGTGTTTTGGTCTTGTTGTTGAAAGAAGCTTGATAGAATAGAGAAAAAAGGGAACGAAAATAAAATAAAAAGGAAAACATTTGAAAAATTGGAAAAATGAATACAATAAAAAAGAATAAAATGAAGTAATGAAAGTAAAATAGAATTTTAAAAATTTACAAAAACCTGAAAAATATAGTAGAAAAAATTTAAAGACAAACCTTTTTATAAAAGCAGAAAACAAAAATAAAAAATTTCCCTTTCAGTATTCAAGAAAAGACAAAGGAAAAAAAATTGAATAGATGGACCAGTGAACAGAATGAAATAGGATTGAAATTACTTTACTTTTTCTCTTTCACTCCAGCTGCTTTCAGGAGAGGGGTGATTTTCCCATACTCTCCCCCGTCTCCATCCTCTCTCCACAAGCAAAAACAGCTCCCTGCCATCCGTGGCTTCTCTCTCCTCCAGTTCACTTCTCCACACCATGTACCTGCTGAGTTCTATGGTTCAAGTTGTGCAGATTGTTGTGTTAATCCTCAAATCAGTTTTTTAGGTGTACAAGTTGGTTTGGTGTTGATCTGGCTGCATTTCAGGGATGAGAAATGCAAAAAAAATCTTGCATGTTGTTCCGCCATCTTAGCCCCCTTAGCCCAGCCTTCTTCTTTCTTTGTGAAATTCCTACCCGATTCTCAGATCTGGTGTGGACTCCAGAGTTTGTCCTGCCAGTCTTAGATGTGTATTTCCCTATTTCTATATCTCTTATTATGTGTAAGTTCTGTATTATTTTTATTATTTTCCTTGTTTCTCTGATTTTTTTTAGTCTATGTACGGAGGTTCATATTTCAATAATTAGCCTTAACTTCTGGGTACCTATGTGTGTGGGAGCTGGAGGGAATTCAAGTAATACAAAGCATGGCAAGTTTTACAGTGTGGGAAAAATCATACTATTAGAGGCTTATAATCTTGTTTTGGCCTCGTCATTGCTCATATGGAGTCCCTAAGGGATTTATGCACACAAGCAAATGATATAAATAAGAGGAATTACTAGACTAAATTGTCCCTTTATCCTAATGTAAGACTTTTTAGAACATTCCATGACAACATGTAAATTGAACTCAGGGCGCAAGCAAAGCCTCTTCTTTCCTGTTTTCTTCCAATTTTGCTATAGGTTTGTAACTTGAATGTGTCACTTGGTACATATGAACAAAAAAGGGGAAAAAAAATGAATACAGGGTGGTAGTTATCCAGAAGGCACAGTTATGAAAGATAGGAGAGAACTCTCTTTTTGGAACACAATTATACATGCCCTAACATCTGAGTAATAGTGTTAATTGCTCCTGTAATCTTAGGGGGGTTACATAGAAATTGATGAAGTGTTAGGTTAAGAACCTTCTATGCCCTCTACATGCAGTGTCCAGCATAGAATTTGTCACTCTGGAGTTTCTCAATTCTTTGTGTTAAGCAATGATCAAAGGAATGAATGGGAAATAAACAGTACTAACCTCAGACTTCATTTTACCACCGTTTCAAACATGTATTAAATATTTAGAATGGAAGTTCTCAACAAGTATTCATCTACTAATGAACAATTTGAAATGCATAGTGTTGATTTGGGTTGTCTAGTGACTGGGAACAAAAAAATGTTTAGTGTGTATGGGGATAATGGACAATACACATATTGCAGTGTGTAGGGCAGTCATTCACAATAAGGAACTATTCTAAAATACCAAAAGTATCTTCACTAAAGGATACTGACATATAGGTTCCGGTCTGTACTGGGAAGGGTATGGCATTCCTAACACAATAAAATGTGTTCTTCTGTGAGAGACCAATAGTTCAGAGTTAGAACATAATATGTTTTATAGTCCTAACTATACATGGGATGGCACAAGGAACAAAAGTACTCATGGAGGAAAATGGAAAAACTGTAGAAAAGGAAATAACGCTGTTATCACTGCTCCCCAAGAAATTCCCTACAAATCTCACCCTTGTTCTAAGATCCCAGCTTCTTTATGTCATTAGCTACATGTTTTAAGTCTGAGACCATGCACTGGATTGACATGGCCCAGGTTATAGGTCTATATCCTGGATGTAATTATCAAACATGCAAATGCAATTATACTTTCTGTGAGACACACAATAAAGGCCCTCCAAATATATCCTTAGAACCTAATTCCTGGAACAGATGAATATATTACCCTACGTGGCAAAAAGACGTTGCAGACATGATGAAGGTTAAAGTCCTTGAGCTGAGAGAGTATATTGGATTATCTAGATGGGTCTAATCTAAATACATAAATTTTAAAAGCAGAGAAACTTTGCAGATTTTACTCAAGAGATATGACATAAGAAGGACTTGATCTGTCATTGCTGACTCTGAAGGGAGAAAGGATCACTACCCACACAATACAGTGGGTTCTAGAAACTGGAAACTACTCTCAGATTTCAGCCAGCAAAAAAATGTAAATTTTGGTGTGCATCTGCAAGAATCTGAACTCTGGTAACAAACTGAGAAAAAATAGTGTTCTTTCCTATAGACCCAAGAAGGGAACAGTCTGCTAACACCTTTATGTTAGTCTGGCTGATACCTGTACCACTTTTAAATGAAAAAAAAAAAAAAAAAGAAAAACTAAAATAATAAGCTCATGCTGTTTTAAAGCACTAAACTGATAAGAATCTGTTATAGCACTAATAAAAAACCAACCCAACCAAATAACCAATAAAAGTGCTCACGTATTGCCCAAATTGTAACAACTGAAGTTTCTGGGGTTGCTATACATGTGGTATAAGGAAGAAAAACTCTGTGTGGTGTCCACTCCTCCATTAGATTGGTCAGAATTTCATTTTATGAATTTTTAGTCTGTGAGTGAATTTGTCAAGCTCACCACCACAGCATCAATTTTTTTTTTTTTTTTTTAAAGCAGGTCTTTTTTTTTTTTTTTTTTTTTTTTTTTTTTTTATTTTTTTTTAATATATGAAATTTACTGTCAAATTGGTTTCCATACAACACCCAGTGCTCATCCCAAAAGGTGCCCTCCTCAATACCCATCACCCACCCTGCCCTCCCTCCCACCCCCCATCAACCCTCAGTTTGTTCTCAGTTTTTTTTTTTTTTAATTTTTTTTTTTTTCAACGTTTATTTTTTTATTTTTGGGACAGAGAGAGACAGAGCATGAACGGGGGAGGGACAGAGAGAGAGGGAGACACAGAATCGGAAACAGGCTCCAGGCTCCGAGCCATCAGCCCAGAGCCCGACGCGGGGCTCGAACTCACGGACCGTGAGATCGTGACCTGGCTGAAGTCGGACGCTTAACCGACTGCGCCACCCAGGCGCCCCTGTTCTCAGTTTTTAACAGTCTCTTATGCTTTCGCTCTCTCCCACTCTAACCTCTTTTTTTTTTTTTTTTTTTTTTTCCTTCCCCTCCCCCATGGGTTTCTGTTATGTTTCTCAGGATCCACATAAGAGTGAAACCATATGGTATCTGTCTTTCTCTGTATGGCTTATTTCACTTAGCATCACACTCTCCAGTTCCATCCATGTTGCTACAAAAGGCCATATTTCATTTTTTCTCATTGCCACGTAGTATTCCATTGTGTATATAAACCACAATTTCTTTATCCATTCATCAGTTGATGGACATTTAGGCTCTTTCCATAATTTGGCTATTGTTGAGAGTGCCGCTATAAACATTGGGGTACAGGTGCCCCTATGCATCAGTACTCCTGTATCCCTTGGATAAATTTCTCCTGTCTTTTTAATGAAGGCAATTTTAACAAGTGGAAGGTGATATCTCATTATGGTTTTGGTTTGCATTTCCCTGACAAATAGTGATGGTTAGCACATTTTTAAGTGCCTGTTGACCACTTACATGTATTCTTTGGAAAATAAAATTCCTCTTCTAATTTTTTGAGTTGTTTATTTTTTGGTTTTTAAATTGTACTAGTTCCTTATATATTTTGAATATTGACCCTTTATCAGATATATGATTTGCAAATATTTTCTCTTATTTTATAGGTTACCTTTTCATTTGTTTATGATTTCCTTTGCAGTGTGGAGATTTTTAGCTTGATATAGTCCTACTTGTTTACTTTTTCTTTTGTTGCCTTTGCTTTTGGTGTTCAACATAAAAATCATCAAATGTGATGTCAAGGAGATTACCTACTATATTCTATCCTAGAATTTTTATGGTTTCGGGTCTTATGTTTAAGTTTTTAATCTATATTGAGTTGATTTTTGTATATGGTATAAGATTGGGTCCAGTTTTATTCTTTTGTATGTACCTGTTCAGTTTTCCAACACCAGTTATTGAAGAGAGTATCCTTTTCCCCATTGTATATTCTTGGATCCAACATTTCCTTTGCCATAAATTAATTGACCACATACACATGAGTTTATTTCTGGGTTATGTTTCATTGATGTGATATGTCTGATTGATATGTCTGTTTTCATGCCAGTACTGTACTGTATTGATTACTTTGTAGTAATCAATATTACTGTATGTAATGTACTGTATCAAGGTACTGTATTGATTAACTTTGTAATATAGTTTGAAATGATGAAGTGTGATACCTTCATCTTTGGTCATCATTCTCAAGATTGCTTTGCCAATTCAGAGTCTTTTTTGGTTCCATGCACATTTCAGGATTGTTTATTCTATTACTGTGAAAAGTGCTATTAGAATTGTGATAGGGACATTGAATCTGGATTGCTTCGGGTATTTGGACATTTTAACAATATTAATACTTTAAATACATGGAATACATTTCCATTTATTTATGTCTTCAATTTCTTTCATCATTGTATTATAGCTTTCAGTGTACAGATCTTTTAGCACCTTAAATCCATTTATTCTTAGGTATTTTATTCTTTTTGACACAATTACAAATGATTTAATTTCTCTTTCTGATAATTTGTGTTAGTGAATATAAATGTAACTGATATTTTTATACTATACCTCTTGATCTGCTTTAAAATAAATATGGACAAATTTGCTTTTATTTTATAGCAATGTGGGGAGGTTTTTAAATTCCTTTTTTTTGAAGCTTTAAAAAAAACAACTAATTTCAGTGTAGTTAACACACAGCGTTATATTAGTTCAGATGTATAATATAGTTATTAAACAGTTTTATACATTACCCAGTGCTTAACATAACAAGTAAACTCCTTAATCCCCTTCACCTATTTTAGCCATCCTCCCACCCACCTCCCCTGTGGTAACCATCAGTTTGTTCTCTATCGTTAAGAGACTATTGCTTTGTTTCTCTATTTTGATGAAGTCCCAATAGTTTTTATTTATGCCTTTGTTTCCTTTGCCTCTGGACACATATCTAGAAAACTGTTACACTGACCAGTGTCAGAGAAATTACTACCTGTGCTCACTTCTAAGAATTTTATGGTTTCATGTCTCACATTTAGGTCTTAAATCCAGTTTGAATTTACTTTTGTATATAAGAAAGTGGCTCAGTTTCATTCTTTTGCATGTAGTTGACCAGTTTTCCCAACGCCATTTATTGAAGAGACTGTGTTTCTTTCCATTGGATATTCTTTTCTGCTTTGTAAAGGTTAATTGGCCATGTAATTCTAGGTTTATTTCTGGGTTTCCTATGCTCTTCTATTGATATATGTGTCCATTTTTGTGCCAGTACCATCTTTTTTGATTACTTCAGTTCGTAATAAAACTTGAAGTCTAGAATTGTGGTTCTTCCAGCTTTGCTTTTCTTTTTCAAGAATGTGCTGGTTATTCTTTTGTGGTTGTGTACAAATTTTAGGATTGCTGTCATTCTGTGAAAAATGTTTTGGTAGTTTGATAGGGATTGCATTAATCTGAAGATTGCTTTGGGTACTATACTCTAAACATCTTAACAATATTTATTCTTCCAACACATGAGCATGGAATGTCTTTCCATTTCTTTTTGTCATATTTAATTTCTTTCATTAGTGTTTTATAGTTTCATAGGTTAGGTCTTTCACCTCTTTGGTTAGAATTTATTCCTAGGTAACCTATTGCTTTTAGTAAAATTGCAAATGGTATTTTTTTTTTTCTAATTTCTCTCTCTGCTGCTTCATTATTAGTCTATAGAAATGCAACAAATATCTGTACATTGATTTTGAATCCTCTGACTTACTGAGTTTATTAATTTGTCACTCCTAGCGGTTTTTTGGTGGAGTCTTTTTGGTTTTCTATAGTATTATGTCATCTGCAAACAGGGAAAATTTTACTGAACATTCTTGTCTTGTTTCTGATTTTAGGGGGAAAGCTCTCAGTTTTTCCCCACTGAGTATGATGTTGGTTGTGGGTTTTTCATATATGATATTTATTGTGTGGTTCCCTCTAAACCTACTTTGTTAAGGGGTGCCTGACTGGTTTAGTTGGAACATTAGACTTGATATTGGGGTCATATCTCTCTACATTGGGTAGAGAGATTACTTAAAATTAAAATCTTTAAACAATGAAATAAACCTACTTTTGAGGGCTTTTATCCTGAGTGGATGCTGTACTTTGTGACATGATCATATGGTTTTTGATCTTTCTGTTATTGATGTTATGTATCACGTTTATTGATTTGTAAATATTGAACGAACCACCCTTACATCCTGGAAATAAATCTTATTTGATCGTGTGAATGATTTTTTTAAAATTTATTATTAGGTTTGGTTTGCTAGTATTTTTTTGAGGATTTTTGCATCTGTGTTTATCAGAGATTTTGGCCTGTAGTTCCACCCCTCCCCTCTCTTATTTTTGGCCGGGGGCATCTTTATCTGGTTTTGGTATCAGGGTGATACTGGCCTCAGAATGAATTTGGAAGTTTTCCTTTCTCTCCTATTTCTTTGGAATAGTTTGAGAAAAATAAGTATTTACTCTTCTTTGTGTTTGGTAGAATTCCCCTGTGAATCCCTTATCCCTGGAATTTTGTTTGTTGGGAGATTTTTGATTACTGATTCAGTCTCTTTGATAATTCAAATTTTCTATTTCTTCCTGCTTCAATTTTGGTAGGTAAGAATTTATCAATTTCTTCTATATTGTCTAATTTGTTTTTCAAATCTCTTAAAATTGTATTTCTTCAGTGTTGGTTATTATTTCTCCTCTTTCGTTCATGATTTTGTTTGAGTCCTTTTTTTTTTTTTTTTTTTTTTTTTTTAATGAGCCTGGCTAGAGATTTATCAATTCTGTTGATCTTTTCAAGAACTAGTTCCCATTTCATTGATCTGTTGTATTGGTTTTACTTTGTTTTTCTTATCTCTGCTCTAATTTTAATTTTTTTTTTCCTTTCTTCTACTGGTTTGGGGTTTTGTTTGTTCTTTTTCTAGTTTCTTTGTATATATGGTTAGGTGATTTATCAGAGTTTATTTAGTCCATTTACATTTAAAGTAATTATTGATAGATACATACTTATTGCCATTTTGTTACATGTTTTATGGTTGTTTTTGTAGTTTTTCCTCTGATCCTTTCTTCCCTTTCTCTCTTTCATGGTTTGCTGGCTTTCTTTAATGGTATACTTGCATTTCTCTTTCTTTATATATTTGCATTTGTTTTGCAAATCTGTGATTTTTGATTTGTGGTTACCATTAAGTTTGTATATAGCATTTTCTGCATATAGCAGTCTACACCAAGTTGATGATCCATTAAGTTCAAGCCCACCCCTTACCCCTCTCCCTCCCACATTCTAGGCATATGGTGTCATAATCTACATCCTTTCATTCTGTGAATTCCTTGACTGAATTTTTAAAGAAATACTTTTACTGCCTTTGTGTTTCCTGCTTTTCACTTTCACTTATGGTCTCTCCCTTCCACTCAAAAGTCTCCCCGATATTTCTTGTAGTGCTGGTTTAGTGGTCATGAACTCCTGTAGTTTTGTCTGGGCAAGTCTTTATCTTTCCTTGTACCTTGAATGATTTCCTTACTGGATAGAGTGCCCCTGGCTGCAGATTTCTCCCTTTTAGCACCTTGGAATTTTTCATGCCACTCCCTTCTGGACTGAAAAGTCTCCTGAATAATCTGCTGACAGTCTCATGGACCTTCCCTTGAATGTAACTGCCTTCCTCTCTCCTGATGCTTTTTTTTAAAATATGAAATTTATTGTCAAATTGGTTTTCATACAACACCCAGTGCTCATTCCAACAGGTGCCCTCCTCAATGTCCATCACCCATTTTCCCCTCCCTCCCACCCCCCCATCAACCTTCAGTTTATTCTGTTTTTAAGAGTCTCTTATGGTTTGGCTTTCTCCCTCTCTAACTTTTTTTTTTTTCCCTTCCCCTCCCCCATGGTCTTCTGTTAAGTTTCTCAGGATCCACATAAGAGTGAAAACATATGGTATCTGTCTTTCTCTGTATGACTTATTTCACTTAGCATAACACTCTCCAGTTCCATCCACGTTGCTACAAAAGGCCATATTTCATTCTTTATCATTGCCAAGTAGTATTCCATTGTGTATATACACCACAATTTCTTTATCCATTCATCAGTTGATGGACACTTAGGCTCTTTCCATAATTTGGCTATTGTTGAAAGTGCTGCTATAAACATTGGGATACAAGTGACCCTATGCATCAGCACTCCTGTATCCCTTGGGTAAATTCCTAGCAGTGCTATTGCTGGGTCATAGGGTAGATCTATTTTTAATTTTTTGAGGAACCTCCACACTGTTTTCCAGAGTGGCTGTACCAGTTTGCATTCCCACCAACAGTGCAAGAGGGTTCCCATTTCTTCACATCCTCTCCAGCATCTATACTCTCCTGATTTGTTCACTTTAGCCACTCTGACTGGCATGAGGTGGTATCTCAGTGTGGTTCTGATTTGTATTTCCCTGATGAGGAGTGACGTTGAGCATTTTTTCATGTGCCTGTTGGCCATCTGGATGTCTTCTTTAGAGAAGTGCCTGTTCATGTTTTCTGCCCATCTCTTCACCAGAACTAGACCTACAAAAGTATGGCCAACTAATCTTTGACAAAGCAGGAAAGAATATCCAATGGAAAAAGACAGTCTCTTTAACAAATGGTGCTGGGAGAACTGGACAGCAACATGCAGAAGAATGAAACTAGATCACTTTCTTACACCATTCACAAAAATAAACTCAAAATGGATGAAGGACCTGAATGTGAGACAGGAAGCCATCAAAACCCTAGAGGAGAAAGCAGGGAAAAAACCTCTCTGACCTCAGCCGCAGCAATTTCTTACTTGACACAACTCCAAAGGCAAGGGAATTAAAAGCAAAAATGAACTATTGGGACCTCATCAAGATAAAAAGCTTCTGCACTGCAAAGGAAACCATCAACAAAACTAAAAGGCAACCAATGGAATGGGCAAAGATATTTGCAAATGACATATCTCCTGATGTTTTTAAAATTCGTTCTTTATCACCATTCCCTGTCATTCCAATCACTATGGATCTTGATGTGGACTTCCCCTGGTTGACTCTTAAGGGATCTCTGTGCCTCCTGGATCTGGACATTTCCCCAGATTAGGGAAGTTTTCAGCCATCATTTCTTCAAATAAAATTTTTGCCTTCTTTTCTCTCCTCTCTTCCCCTGACACCCCTTTAATGTGAAAGCTTTTACACTTGATGGAGTCACTGAGTTCCCTAAGTCCACTCTCATTTTGCATAATTTTTTATCCCTCATTTATTCAATTTGTCTACTTTCCAGGTCATCAGTTAGTTCCTCTGCTTCTTCTAGGCTGTCATTTATTCCACCAAGTGAATTTTTATTTTCATTCACTATGTTCTTCATCTCTGATGGGTTCCCCTCTATGTTTTCTATTTCTTTCCTAAGGGCCCCAATGATATCCTCCACTCTCCTTTTAAGTCCAGTGAGTATTTTCATGTTCATCATTTGAATTCTCTATCAGCCATGTTACTATCTTTCCCAGGTCTTTCACTGTGGCTCTGTCCCATTCCTTCACTTGTGACATATTCCTTTGTCTCCTCTTATTACCCAACTATGTGCATCCATTTCTATGTGTTAGGAAAACCAGCCATGTCTCTTGCTCTTGAATGTAGTGCATGGGACACACACTTTAACTAGGTGGTGCTGGCTCTCCTCCACAGGGAAGGTGTAGCCACTGTGAAGAACAGGACTGGCTGGAACCATTGTGTAAAGCACAATGGGTGGGAGGTGCAATTTTAACAAGGTGACAGTGTCTTCTGTGGGAGGTTTGGGAAGACAGTGTCAGCAAGTTTTGCATGGGTCTTCTGGGGTAGGAGATCCACAGCACCAAGACTGAAGTAGGTCTGGCTGGAGTGGGTAGGGTGTGGTATAAGCTAGTGAGGTAGTGAGTGCCCACACAGCACTGATTCCTAGAGGTGGCTGTGTGTTTATGTTATGATGAGGGACTGGGAAGAAAATGGCACCAGCAAGCTCCTTTGTTCCTTGAGATGCCCCTTAGTGAACCCTGAGATTAGTAACTAACTGTCCCTCCCATAAGCTTCAGGCACCTTTCAAACTGCTGCTTCTAAGCTATCTCTGTGGGCTGTTTGCTGTGCTGTCTTTTATTTATTTTTATTTATTTTACTTTTTTTTAAAGTTTATTTATTCATTTTGAGAGAGACAGAAGAAGCAGGGGAGAGGGGGAGAGAGAGAGAGAATCTCAAGCAGGCTCTGCACTGTCAGCACAGAGCCAGATGCGAGTCTCAAACTCATGAAACTTGAGATGATGACCTGAGATAAAACCAAGAGTTGGACACATAATTGACTGAGTCACCCAGGCACCCCTGCTGTGCTGTCTTTTAAGGGCAGGGGCTCTGCTCTCTGTTGCCTTTTGGACTCTCTCATTGCTGAGCCTGCTGATTTTTAATGTTCTAGGCTTTAAATCTCCGTGGTTGTAAGCATTCACAAAATTCACTCCCTCTGATTTTCAAAGCCAAATGCTATTGGAATTTCACTTCCTTGTAGGCTCCCTGATGTGCTAGTCAGTTTCTCACTCTTCTCTATTCCTGCAGCCCTCTCCCTCCAGCTGTCAGACCCTGGGGGTTTAGGTTCCCACCAAGTCTTTGCCTTTCCTATCTTCTTTGATGTGACCTGTTCTCTACATTTAGTTGTAAAATTTGTTCAGCCAGTCCTTGTGTCTTTTTCTAGTTGTTTGCTTTGATGCAAGTGTTATCTAGTTGTATCCAAGGGATGAGGTAAATTTAAGGACCTCCTACTTGGCTGTCTTCCCTGGAATTCTTAAATGCAACTGATTTTTATATACTGATTTTGTATCCTGTAACTTTACTGAATTCATTTATTGGTCCTAACAATTTTAGTAGAGTCTTTTGGGCATTTTTCTATATAATATCACGTCACCTGAAAATAGAGAAAGTTTTACTTCTTCTTTTCCAGTTTGGATGATTTTTATTTTGTTTTCTTGCCTGATTGCTCTGGCTAATACTTCTAGTACTGTGTTGAATAAAAATGGTGAGAGTGGACATCCTCACTGTGTTCCTAAATACAAAGGAAAAGATTTTAGCTTTCTACCATTGAATATGATGTTATCTGTGGGCTTAATGTATATGGCCTTTATTATGTTGAGGTACGTTCCCTCTATACACAGTTTGTTGAGAATTTTATTTCAAACATGTACGTGTTTGTAAAATTGTTTTTCCACACACACTGAGATGACGTGATTTTTAATTTTTACTTTGTTAACATGGCACATCAAATTGATTTGTGAATATTGAACCATTCCTGAATTCCGCAAATAAATCCCATTATATCATGGTGTATGATTCTTTTAATATATAGTTGAATTTTGTTTGGTAGCATTTTGTTGAAGATTTTTGCATCTATGTTCATCAGGGTTTCTGGCCTATAATTTTCTCTTCTTAGAGGTCCATATCTAGTTTTCATATCACAGTAATGCTAGCCTCATAAAATGAGTTTGGAAGTGTCTCCTCTTCCTAAAATTTTTGCAGTTTGAGAATAGTCAATACTAATTATTCTTTAAATGTCTGCTCCTACATTTTGTTGTTGTTGAGAGGTTTTTCATATGATTTAATTGCCTTACTAGAACTTGATCTGTTAATATTTTCTACTTCCTCATGATACAGTCTTGGTATATTGTATGTTTCTGGGAAATTATCCATTTCCTCTAGGTTGTTCAACTTATTGATGTATAATTGTTCATAGAGTTCTCTTATGATTCTTCATATTTGTGTGGTATCAGTTGTAGCATCTCCGCTTGTATTTCTAATTTTATTTCAGTCCTCTTTTTTTCTTCTTACTTCAGTCTAACATTTGGTCTAAATTATCTTTAAAAAAAAACCCAGCTCTTAGTGTCATTGATCATTTCTAGTGTCTTTTTAGTCTCTATTTTATTTATTTCCACTTTGAGCTTTGCCTATTTCCTTCTACTAACTTTGGGCTTAGTTCTTTTTTTAATGCCTTGAGGTATAAAGTTAAGTTCATTGGAGATTTTTTTCCTTAGTATAGGTATTATCATGGTAAAATCCCTTATTAGAACTGCTTTTGCTGTAACCCATAAGTTTGGTATATTGTATTTCTATTTTTATATTTCTTGATTTTTTTAAATTTTTATATTGGTTTATCTTTTGACCTATTTTTCCTCCACCCCCCAGTTGCATGCACATTTATTTTCTAATTTTCTTTTTGTAATTGATTTCTACTCTCATACCATGTAGTTAGAAAAGATGTTTGGTATGATTTCAATCTTTACTAATTTTAAAATTTATTAAGATCTGTTTTGTGGCCTAATCTACAATGTATCCTGGAGAATTTTCCATGTCTGCTTGAGAGGAATGTGTAGTCTGTTTCTGTTGGATGGAATATTTTGTAAATGTCTAGTGGAACTTTTGGGAGATAGTTAGATCATGAAGGTGAAAGCTTTTGAAGAATACAGGTGAGGGATGATCTTTTTTTTTTCTTTTTTTTTTTTTAATGCCACATGAGGATATGGCATGAAGGAAGCTGTTTACAAACCAGAAAAAAAAAATATCTTGAGAAACCATATTGGCTGGTACCTGGAACTTGGGCTTCTCAGCCTCTAGAACTATGACAAATAAATATTTGCTGTTTATGTCTCTCAGTCTGTGGTATTTCACTGTAGCAGCCTAAACTGTCTAAGACAAACAACTTAGAAAAAATTGACAAATCCTTTGAAAAACAATGAACAAAAATGACTTAAAAGGTGACTTATAAAGTGACATAAAATTTGAATACTAATCTAGTTATTAAAGACATTGGATTTGTAATCTAAATTTTTAATAATGTTTTAAGAAAATTCTAGATTCAAGGGACTAAATTGGTAAATTCCATAAATCTTACATAAATTACTTAGAAAACAGAGGAAATGGAAATACTACCTATATGAGTACAGGAAGCCTTCATTATCATGATAGCCAAACCAGAAAAAGACATCATAAAAAAATGTAAAATAAGTACTAATGTATCTCATTAATTTCAGTGAAAAAACTAATAACTAAATGTTAACAAATTAAATATAGCTATGTATATGTGTATATATATATATATATATACATATACATACACACAAAAAAGACATACACCTATATATATAAATGTATGCTACATATATAAAAATACATAAATACTACACCATGACCATGACTGAGATTTATCTTTTTCTTTTTTTAAATTTATTTTAGAGAGAGAGAGTGCACAAGTGGGGGGAGAGGGATAGGGGGAGAGACAGAATCTTAAGCAGGCTCCATGCTGAGGATGAGCCCAATGGGATTGCTGATCCCATGATTCTGAAATCATGACCTGAGCCGAAATCAAGAGTTGGACACTCAACTGAACCAACAAGAATCCCCTGGGATTTATCTTAATAATACAGTTGGTTTGGGGCACCCGGGTGGCTCAGTCAAGCCTCTGACTTCGGCTCATGTCATGATCTCATGGCTCGTGAGTTCGAACCCTGCATCCAGCTCTGTGCTGACAGCTCAGAGCCTGGAGCCTGTTTCAGATTCTGTGTCTCCCTCTGTCTCTCTGCCCCTCCCTGCCTGTGCTCTGTCTCTCTCTCAAAAATAAATAAACATTAAAAGAAAAATGCAGTTGGTTTGATATTTGAAAACAAGTCAATGTAATTTTACAGACTAAAAAGCAAAGTTATATGACAATTTCAGTAAATATATAAAAAAGTATTTGAATTTGGCAAAATTCAACACCTATAATGACAAATATTTTCATCTAACTAAAAACAGAAATTCCCTCAGCCTGATAAAAGATATCTATGAGAAATCTACAGTTACTATTTTACTCAGTGGTTAAAGACTGAAGACTTTTCCTCTAAGAATAGAAACACATAAAATAAAAACAGATATTATTTATGTGATGCCCTTACTATTGCAGTAAGCTAGGTTAAAAATTACATATTAGAGGGCACCTGGGTGGCTCAGTCGGTTAAGCATCTGACTTCAGCTCAGGTCATGATCTCGCAGTCGGTGAGTTCGAGCCCTGCATTGGGCTCTGTGCTGACAGCTCAGAGCCTGGAGCCTGCTTTGGATTCTCTGTCTCCTTCTCTCTGCCCCTCCCTCACTTGCACTCTATCTCTCTCTGTCTCTCAAAAATAAATAAACATTTAAAAAATTTAAAAAAAAGAACATATAAGAGAGGAAGAAGTAAAACTGTGTTATCTGTAGACTACAGGAATATGTACATAGAAAATCTTATATAATCTAAAAAATTATACTACCAAAGCTAACAAATCTTATTACATATAATATGAAAATCAATTATGTATAAATTTAACAATGAAAAATTGGAAAATGTTTATAATAGTGTACAAAACCATAAAATAATTAGAAATCATCATCTAAAAATTGTGTAAAACTATATTAAAAATCATTGCTGAGAGAGAGAGAGAGAGAGAAACCTTAAAAAAATAATATGTCTCCAATATTTAAGTGGAACTATAAACCACCATGTTATATTCCCTCATTTGAACAATCCAAATTTTCAGGAAGAAGAAATTCTTATTTCCATTATTATATTCCCAAGGTCATGGTCCCAGTTTTATAAAAAATATGGAAATTACTCAAAGCTATATATAAATTACTCAAGAGGTCAAAGTATTCTCAAGCCTAAAGAAACCCTGAGCTTGTGAGTTATTTGCATATTTTAAAACTTTCTTTATTCTAGTTGGATATAGTGCTCCAAATCATAAAGAGATTGTTAGAAGGCTACACACATTTATACTTAGACTTGGATTATGTATCATATTGATTATAGACTATAGCTATTCCTATTGAATTTATTTGTATGTAAATGGGAAATAAATGCCAATAATAATAAACAGAAAACACTGACAGGCAAAAAATGAATCTTAAAAGCATATGATTCTTATTCAGAGAGCTTTTGCTGTTTATAATTTGAGCTGAGCAAACACATGTTATATTTTTAGTGCCCATTATAACCAAGTATTAGCATCAACCAGCAAATACTGTGAGAAAATTCCTACTTCCTACAGCTATAACTACAGATAGGAATGGGAACAATATATTTTGAGGAAGCTTTTCAGCACAGATTGCAACAGCAGGGGTATTTTTGCTCATTGTCATTTTATGTAACAGGATATGATAATAATATCATAAATTATAAGAAGTGGAAAATTATTTGCATTTTACCATAAAAATTTAATCCAAAGGAAACAAGCTGTTCTTTAATACATAGTAGAAGGCAATCTATTTATCATCAAAAGATATTTATCAAAATGAAATTCAATTAGTCTCACAAAATTGACAGTTTAAAAACTTGTAATTGAGACAACAATCTTCTGATGTTATTTTAAAAATTTAAGCAACTGAAAATCTCTAGCATGGACTCTAAAGAAGGGTATTTGGCTCTGCTACACAAGAATGTAATACCGAATATTACAGAAATGCTTTTAGGTTACTATGTAAGTTAGACAGACTTTGAGATTTGTGGGATATGATCAGCACAATGAAAAAAAATAGAACTTCTAGTGAGAATGCTGCATAATTGTAGTTATTCCAATTAACCCACCATTAATGCTCACATACACTAGCAAAAACCAAAGCATTTGTCAGCAGAAAGTATCATCAGTCAAAAAAAGTTATGGGTTTAGTCCTGGAAGTTGGTGTTTCTGTCATTATTAGTGACAGCTTACTTACCATCTGATTGATTTTAAACTGAATTCAACTTCTTTCACACAGAGGAACTGCAGGTCTCTACTAATCTGCATTGCTGATTATCAGCCCTTTCAATTTTAGTAGGGCATTATTACTGCTTAACATTTATTACTCATTAAAAGAACTTTCTACTAGATCTGTGACACTTTCCCCATTTACCAGTTATTGTGCAAATGCCACTGCCTAGAGATAAGGGTGAGAGACACTGAGCAAGAAGGTGGGAAGAGAGAGAGAGAAACAAGAGAAGGAAGAAAGAAGGACTGGAAGGAAAGAATAAGAAAAATACTACTTCAGGTGGAGGAAGATCTAATTCATCACAATTGAAAGATGAAAATTATACTGTGTCCAGTATTAGAGAATGCTGAGTTTATCAGCAGATGTTTACTCAATAATGATAACTTTCACTAATTTAACAATTAATATGTGTCAGATCTTCAGCTACTCTGAATCAATTATTCTTTATGTTAAGGGATTCAGGCTTTATCTTACAACTAATGGAAAATGTAAAAAAAAAAAAAAAAGAGTCCAATGATGGGCTCGAATCTGTGATGTTAAGAAGATCACTTTGCAATATACACATCGGATAGTTGGAAAGCAATGGTAACCTGGAGAGACTAGGGAAATTGTTGTCACTAATAATAAAGATAAGGCTAGATGGAGTTCAGTTTTGCATTCAAAGAACAGAAAAGAGACCAAGTAACTGAAGTGGAGATGTAGAGTGGAAAATATAAGAAATAATGTCAGCAGGTCAGCAAGGGAAATATAGACCATTTTAAGGACCCTGGTCTTGATTCTGACATGAAATGTGATTGATGGTTTTGTCTAGAGGAGTGTCCTGGTCTGAGATACATTTAAAGAGGATTACTCTTGGTGATATGTGGATAAAAGATAGTAAGGCTAGGAACAAAAAAAGAAAAGCCAGTCAGGAGGCTGTTGTTCTTAAACCTGGAAGAGGAACTCTTGCCCTGGGCACTTTTCTCACCTTTTTCCCAGTGAGAAATCCATGGAGCAAAGAGGATGCCTTCAACTCCCACCACAGGAGCCCATATCCCTCCTTCCCATTCTGTAGGTATCTGGGACCTGGAAATCATGATCTATCATGACTACTTCCCTTTTGCCTTTCGAAGAGCAGAACATTCCACTTCCATATGCAGGGCTAGCCTCATGGGCATATAGCCTGTGCAGTGACACAGGGCCCCGCACCCAAAAGGGCCCTTCATTTGGCTTAATGAAGTGCTGTCACTGTTCTAAAATTCCCAAGAATTGTATCATTGAATTTGTGCTTTGCAAGTGAAGTCCAAAGGGATAATCGAATTTCTGCATGAGCAGAAGAGATGCACACGTGAGCTGCATGTCAGTTATTTCTTGCCACCTTATTCATATGTAGAGTTCATGATGCCCCATGAACACAGAATTCCAGTGGACCTGCAATGCTCAGGAACTCAACAAGTTGCAAAGTGAAGATATGGAAAGGGTTATCCTTATTATTGAATTAAGGTGGGGGCAAAGGTATCGATGGCCACAGGGGCCAGTCACATTCTTAGTTCAAATCACAACTTGCTTTGCTTACAGAGAGGATGAAATGGCATTCTAAGAAACACAAACAACTGAAGAACTCTATCATATCCTTTTTGACTTCTGTTACGTTTTTTTTTTTTTATTTTTTAATGTTTATTTTCAAGAGAGAGAGAGAGAGAGACAGTGTGAGCATGAAGAGAGAGGGAGACACAGAATCTGAAACAGGCTCCAGGCTCCAAGCTGTCAGCACAGAGCCTGACACTGGGCTCGAACTCACAAACCACGAGATCATGACCTGGGCCGATATCAGACACTTAACCGACTGAGCCGCCCAGACACCCCTGTTACCTTCTGTAGTAACATAGAAGGGAATAGAAAGAAAGGGCAACCCATAGTTCCTTTTCTTTCACTCCTTCCTTACGTATCAATAAGCTAAAGGTAGAGTGTGTTGGTAAAATGTGCACTTATCAAGACATGCTAAAACAATAGCTGAATTAATATATACAGCATTTCTACTGTTTTGGTAAAAGCAAAATGCATATGCATATACAAGCCAAAACCACAACTGTTTAATTACTGATTCTGCATACAAGTTAAATGTTCTATTTGCATGTAAAACTGGCATTGCACAATATAAAGTTGAATGGTAAAATGTATGCTAATACACATTAAATGTTCTTTTTTTTTTTTAGAAGGACATTAAATATCAAATAAAACACCATCACAAAATAAAACAACAAACAAAAATCACCATAGCAAGTTAAGAAAGAGACACTAGAAGAAAGAAAAACTTTTACATTTAGTAACTAATGGTATTTTTTCCCCCTGCTCTTTGAACAAGGTGTTCTGTGTTTTGATTTTGCACTTGACTCCACAAATATTTAACCATTCTTGGATATATGTAGCCCAAGTCAGAGGGATGGCTAAGAAATAATTGCTTTCAGAGGTGGTGAATTAAACTCAAATGTTCAAGCTTGATTTTCTATGTGTTTGTATGGGAGCCCTCGCGTATAGAATATAGAAGGGTGAGGGTGGGTAAGAAGAGAAGGAAGCAGGCTAAAAACTGGCAGCCATGGGCCAATGGCAACAACTGAGCTCCTCCTTTGCTGTCATAATTTATTTAACCAGTTTTAGAATATTTCAAACTTTTGGATATTTAAATCTATGATAAGTGTGCTTCTATATTTCTCTTCCCCTAACCCACAAATGTTCAAGATGGGATCAATTGCTGTAGTCTGGATGAGAGATGATGGTAGCATAAGCTAGAAATAGTGAGAAGAGCTTGCCTGTATTTTGAAAGTGTAAAACAACAGCATTTGTTGTGGGAGTTGACTGTGTACAGTGTCTGAGAAAAGCAGGTGTCAACAAAGACTCTAGAGATGTTAGCCTGAGGTGCAGAAGCAGAGGTATACGGATATACCAGTTTGCTTACAGCCATTGGGCTCTTTCCCAATTGTTGGTGATTATGAATAAAACTGCTATAAATATTCACTCACAGGATTTTCTGTGAACAAAAGTTGTCATTTTTCCTGGGTAAATACCAAGGAGTAAGAGTGCTGTGCTATATTATAACCATACTCTATTTTATACAACCATAATTGCCAGATTTTCAAAAGAGTCATACCATTTTACATTCCCACCAGCAAGTAGTAAGGGTTCTAGTTGTTCAACAATATTGCCAACATTTGGTAATGTAGGCCTTTTAATTTATTTTTATTTTTATTTAAAAAAAATTAACGTTTACTTATTTTTGAGAGAGAGAGCGAGCACGCAAGCAGGGGAGGAGCACGGAGAGAGGGAGACAAAGAATCCCAAGCAGGCTTCAGGCTCAGAGCTGTCAGCACAGAGCCCGGCGCGGGCCCGAACCCACAAATCATGACAGCATGACCTGATCCAAAGTTGGATGCTTAACCAACTGAGCCACCCAGGCGCCCCAGGCTTTTTATTTTTTAACTGTGTTTTTTTTTTTTTTTTTTATCATTCCCATTGGTGTGTGGTGGTATCGTGTGATGATTTTAGTATGTTTTTCCTTAATGACTATTGAAATCGTTTTCTTTTTATGTGCTTATTATTTACCCATCTATCTTATTTGGTGAAATAGCTGTTTATATCTTTGTCTATCTTTTATTATTTTATTTGTTTTCTAATATTGAGTTTTATCGGAGATTTCTTTATATAGTTAGAATGCAAATTCATTGTCAGATGTGTGATTTTGAAACACCTCCCAATTTGTGGCTTTTCTTTTCATTCCCCAAAAAGGGCCTATCACAGAGAAAGTCCAATATATCATTTTGTTTATTTATAGTTAGTGTTTTGGGGTTCAAAGGTTAGAACTAAAGATAGTTTTGGGGGAACAGTAATGAAGATTGCTGTAAAGGTATAACACTGAGTAAAATTACCTAGGAAAATAGGAATAGAATGATGATATATCAATTTGAATACTATTCCCTAAAATACTACAAATTTTACATGTGACAAAGGTGCGAGATATCCAACAGAGAAATAAGGATGGATCAGCCTGTGAGATAAGAACATAGTAAGAAAATGAGATAAAAGCCAATTGATAAAATTGTTTTAGAAGAGAGAGGATCAGCTGTGTCAAATCTCCCTAAAAGTCAAGTGAGGTGGTAGAGTCTAAGAGTTGAGGTTGGAATACCAATGAGGTAACTAGTAGTGAATTTCAACAAAAGTAAGTTGTAGAATGGTAAAAACAAAATTTTGACTGTTAATTCAAGAAGACATCCACGATAAGGTGAGTGTAGTCAACACTTTTGAAGATTATTTTCCCTTATGTTAATGAGAAAAATGGGCAAGACAGATTGTAGGGGTGGGATTAAATGATTTTTTTAGGTCGAGATGGAAGATATATCATGCTCTTAAGCTAATGATAATATTATGGCAGAAAGGGAGAAAGCTAATTATGCAGGAAAGAGACAGGAAATATTGAAGAATTTCTTCAAAAAAGTGACGAGCAATAGGAATCTGTATCCATAGAGGGTTTGATCTTAGAAATGAGAGGCTTGTTAATGAAATATGAGGGAAGGCAGCTAAGGTGGGCACAGATCTTTAGATGGATGGTGAATTTGTTTGTAGAAACACGTGGACATGTTTTGACAGTTTCCCCTCCCCATTAAAATAAGAAGCAAATGATCACTTTTTATTGTGACTTTTATGTGACCATTATTGCCACATCCTTATGGATTCATATAGGTAAACTCTTTTTGCTATATGCTTTCTCAAAATCTTCAACTGATTGAGTGTTTTATTTTCAAATATTTTGAAGTTTAGAAAAGTATCTATCATTTCTATGCATGGTTTTGAGTTCTAAAACATACCTGATGCTAGCTCAGGGATTACCTAGTCCTAAATGTGCTTATTTAAAAGTAAAATAACTTAATTTGCCTAGTCCCTCCTCACCCCTCTTGTACCTTTATCACATGGAACTAATCAAATTTCCACTCCCAGTTCATATCACTGCTCCGGTTCTGACAACAAAATTGTCAGTTTCTATGAGTCATAAGCAATAGAAAATAACAGCGCCAATTTTCAATGCCATCACTCTGGACTAGTTTTGTCATTGTTCTGACATTGCAGTCTACAGAAATAAATCACTGCCAGCAGGATACATGTAAACCAAATCTGGAACTTGCAGATGAGATTAACTTCCTATTCCCTAGACCACACCCTTTCAATTGTCTTGGAACAGTAGTGACTAATACAGAGGTACTTCCATTTCCCTGGATATTATCAGGTTAAGGAAACTTTTATAAGAATTTGTCAAAAAGACAAAAGTGTGACTGTGAGAATAAGATAATAGTCCTAAAGGACTTGAGATATTTGCCATGCAAATTATTTGATAACTGCTTGGAATATTACTGGTACTTAAATATATGTGCAATAAAATGAGCTCATTAACACTGAAGATAAATTATTAATAAAAAATGCCAAATTTTAACCCAAATTCCTTCTACATGAGAACTTCCTTTTTTTTTTTTTTTTTTTCTCATTTGTTCTATCAAAGACCATATTAGCAAAAGGAATTCTACACAAGTCATAGAAAACATAAAAGGTTTAAAGAAAAAAAAAAAAATCCTGGTTGTTTGGGAGTTTGCTTCATTCTATTTCCCTTTCTTGGAATTTCACAAGTCTGAAAAATGTATTAAAAATTCTGATAAGTTATTTAGTAAAGAAATCCACTTGATTTTGTTAACTAAGTATTGTTAGAATTTATTTGACTTTTATTTTTCATAAGATCTCTATATCTATGTATCTGTTTCAGAAAGTTATGAGTTCTTGGAACACCAAATTGCTGATCTAAAAATGTTGCAAATATTATAGAACCAAATATTTAAGATTAGCACTTTCTAGGTTAGCAATATTTTTAGGAATATAAATTGTCTATAATGGAGGTAGAACAAGGAATTGACATTTAGACACAATACACAGAATCAAAGTTGTGTAACAAAATGCTGTCTAAATATATAGTTAGAGAATAAGAAACTTGAAAAAAACTGTGAGGAGGTTGTAGCCTTTGAAGAATCCTTAAAGGTTAAGTGGAATGAGACTTATAACTGAAAAAATGGAGTTTTATGTGTGATGAAAATAGAACACATTTTTTTTTTGTTGAAAATAGAACAAGTTGGATGCTCCAATCTAGAATTCATCAAAGATAAAACACGAGGCAGGAGTTATGAGAACACAGAAAAAATACTGGTTGTTTTCACAGTACATGGTGTCATGTGGCATATTGGGAAAGGGGGGGTGGAAGAAGGCTTATCTCCCACCTTAGCAGATCATTAAGTCTCCCTAGAAAATAGGAAATGTTTTCATGCATCCATACAGTATTATCTTGCCCTCCTTTTGTTCTTAACTCTTAAGGTCTTGATTCTTTGATATTGTGAGTAAATGCATTCATATTAGATTAGATTCTGACATATTTTCTGGGTCAAATTAATGATTCCCAGGACATCCACACACATAAATATGCCATAATTTTCAAAATTACAATAAAATTACAGTCTATAAGGGGTTCCTTATGAAATAGAGCTAACAGTAATCAAGGAATTTGGAATTCTGAAACTATAAGAGTAAAATGAGAACTTCAGTTGCTTGTCTGTGTTCAATGGACAGTGGGCACTTAAAGAGATAGAAAAATGAAATAAGATGAAACAGCAGAGACAATGAACTTAACTTATTCAGAATGTTATCTGAGTCTGTTAGTCCCAAATCTCTACCATATGTCTTCCATTAGATATTAAGTATTATTCAATCTGGAATATAATCAGAACCCATACAACTAACAATATCTAACAAATGACTAAAGACATCTAAAATACAATTGAGAAATGGAGACTGTCTTAAGGTTTTTGAAGATCCTTTCTGATTTAGACTTTGAATTGTATTCACACGGACACTGGATCTGGCATGTCCAAAAGAACAATATTAAGGGGAAAAAAAAGAAATATCGACTTATGTCATTAGGGGAGTAATGCTCCAATCCATGTAAAAGTAATATAGAACAAGATAAAGGTTTTTTTCCGCCCACTAAAAATTGATTGTCATAAGCAAGAAAAATCTTAGAAGTTTTAAGATCTGAGGACCCAATATAGCTTTAAGATAAAATCCTTCTAATTACAGATTTTTTTTTCCAAACTGGTTGTATAGATTCAATGCACTTTTTGTGGTTACTGGCTTTTTTTTTCTTAAACTTCTTTGTATAGATAAAAGATAAATTGATAGGCACTACTGAAAACTGTGATATCAGTAGAAAACCCAACTTTGTAATAGTGAGTTTTCTACAACAGAAGGTAGTGCCTTCAAACAGATGTTAGATCTCTCCTGGCAGTGAGAACTTCAAAGCTGAATAAAACTCACAAAGAGTGGAATGTGGCATCAGCAAAGTCATTCAACTGCTAGGCATACCGTATATTTACTCACAAAATAGAGATTATATATCAGGCAATACAGCACAAAACCTTGAAGGGCTTCATTATTGCTTTTGATTTTGCTGATTGCTTATTAACTGACTCTCTTCAGCCACCTGGTTGTTCTAAATGAAAAGAATCCACTTGTATTCTAACTGATTATTGGCACGGTGATTGAAAGAGGGAATCATTCCAAGACTGTGTTTAGTATGCCCTTGACCATGTGAGAAGCAACCAATAAGGAGGATAGCTTGCTGAATAGAGCCCATTATACTTGATACATCTGCAAATAACTGCAAATTGAAAGATTGCAAACTAATACAATGACTACAAGGACACTCTAATGAAGCATTTCTTATATTTAACTTCTCAATGAGCACAAATATGGTGATCATGCTGTGAGTATTTGACACCTGTACCTCTCCTGGAATTCTACTTAAAACAATTTCAACTCTAATCACTAGAAAACAATATTACTTTTACTTTAGCTAGCATGCCTTACCTAAGGCATTTTTTAGTACCTTAGTGATTCTAACAAAATACATCCTTTTAATATTTAAATACATTTCAGATGAAAGCTTGGCTATAATGAATAGCCCTGAGTGATGTCTTATATATTTTTATTCTGGCAGTACTGTTGTGTCCCTAATATGTGCTTTTCTTGACATTTTAGTTATATTCCTGGGTTGTTAAAATTTTCTCATGTCCACACTTAACTTTCTTTCTGTGAGGAAATACAATCAAATTATTGCTGGAACATTGTCAAGACCATGTATCTTAACACCATTCTCGTGCTTTACTTTCTACCAACACTTTTCATGTAGACTGACAGAGGAGGAGGCAAGCATTGAGTTAGCCATTTGGATGGTAATTAATTGTATGGTAATCTCCACATAGCCCATTTTTATGAAATGAAAAAGTCCTCAATTCTTTTTTCTATGTCCCTGGTCCCTGGTAATTGTTAAAAGTTAATAGTCTCATTGTAGAAAATTATCTCAATGAATCATCTCAATTCTAATAGGTCAACTATGACTAGATACTCTTGCATTACCTACAAATGCAGATTTAATGTTGCCAAAATGGCAGTCTTCCCAATAGAGTACCCTCTGCCAGCAGAGGAACATGTCAAGTCAGTGACCATATTATCATTCTTATATAACTTTTACATTTAGGCTGTAGTCATCCTTCTTCCTGGTGAGAAATTAGCCTTAAAAATAAAAAGAAAAAGAAAGAAAGAAAGAAAGAAAGAAAGAAAGAAAGAAAGAAAGAAAGGTTTAAAAGAGGACAAATGTGTTTTAAATTTTGTGTCTCTCTACAGGGGCTTGGAAGTTTTCAAAAATTGTCAGGGCTAACACATAAGTTCTAGTGTAAAATAAAATCTCCTTAAGAGAAGAACATAGCGTACGTTTTTACCATATATCTTTCAGAGAGCACCATATTTAAAATCAGATAGCATTCTAAAAGTACAGTAATTTTATGGGCTTGGGAGTAAAAGGCTATAAGAGAATGTCAAACTGCAGGTCTCAAAGTGTCATTGAAGTGAAATATGATGGATTATTCCTGTCAGGATACCAGAATCTATATTCTTCTTTTAGTGAATGCACACTCTCAAAGTCCAGCAATCAGGCTTCCATAAGCTTCTTCAAGTGTTCAAAGGTGGACACAGTTCAACTGAGAGCAACAATTTTACATCATCTGCCTTTAGATACAAGAAATTTAACAGTATTCTTCTGTTAACTATCTGTACAACTGTGAAGAAGATGGCCTAGAAACTGCATATTAGATAAATCTGTAAAGATTTTTTTTCACTGTTGTAATTGATTTGTTAGAAGTTTGGTCATGTGACATCTTTGTTTTCCTCCCTAAATTCTCATTTCTTACTGAGGATTATAATTGCATTGCTACTTAGCATTTGTAAGTTTATTTTTTCAAAGTTAGTATAAATGGGTTGATTCCCCCCCCCCCCTTATTTTCAGTTATCACTTCATAAAGCTGCTGGAGAATAAAAAGTAATTGCATATGACTGTTTTGTATAACATAATGGATTGAGAAGATGAGCTAAGGAACCAATGGCTTTTTAAAGTATTTTGATAAGGAAAAGAAAACGTTATAAATACATAAAATAAAACTTTTTAAAGTTTATTGATTTGTTTTTCAGAGAGAGAGAGAGCTAGTGAGTGAGTGGGGAGGGGGATAGAGACAGGATCCCAAGCAGGCTTTGCACTGTCAGTGCTGAACCAGGTGTAGGGTTAAAACCCACAATCGGTGAGATCATGACTTGAGCCAAAATCAAGAGTCAGATGCTTAACCCACGGAGCCACCAGGTGCCCCCATAAATTAAAACTTTTATAGACAGGAAATGAACATTCAATCTATTTTACTATGGAAATTTATCTGTGTTCTCTTTCCACCTTTAATTACCCACATTGTTCATTCATTCGTTCATTCAGTCAGTCAGTCAACCAGCCAGCAAATATTTAGTCACTACTGCATGACAGGAATTGAATAGAGCAGGCAGTGTTCTTGCCCTAAGGGACATTATAATTAAGAATCAAATTTGTTCCAGGAAAGAAGGCTTCTCAATACCCTGCACTCCCAGTAAGTGTTGCATCATCTCTCTCTTTTTATCTCTACAAAGCATTTGAAGATTCAGCACACTAAAACCAAAATCTGTTTTGTGGTTCCTAATGTTTGAGACTTTGGTTTTTAATGCATATATTTCTATCGTGAAAGAAAATAAGGATAGGATATCTTAGTGTACAAGGAACAAACCTAGGATGACACCATATAGGGAGAACACATGAGAGGTTTCACAAATGGGTCCTCGAAATCAGGGTCAGAGATTCTAGTATGTGATATTGGCTCCAGAACCTCATCAGCTAAGAACTTAGGAGGAGTAGCCATTCATTTGTATCCAGCACTTTCCAGGTTTCCTCTGAGAATGCTGTTAATAGTCTTATGATATTCTAAGTTACTTATATGCCCCCCATAAGTTTAAACTTAGATGGAGCTCTGAGTTGTAACAGTGGTTAATGAAATCCCCATCATGCTTTCAGTAGGGCATAGTGGTTAAGTTGTAGGTTCAATATATGGCTCTGGCACTTACCAGTTTTGAGATATTTCGTGAGTTACTTAGCATCTCAGCTCTTCAGTTTCTTCAAGTGTAAATGGAGTTAATCATAATGGCATGCTAATAGGGCTATTGCAAAAGATAAATGATTTGATATATATAAATATTCATATGTATATGAAATTTACAATGGCACCTATGACATAGTCTCAGTAGATGTTAGTATTATCTTCTTGTCCCCAACTATGTATAATGATAACAGATTAATTTCCAGACAGCTGACATTTTTGTAAGAACTCTTACCTTTATAAAGTATTTCTTCCCTCCTCCACAGCTCTTGCATCTAATGCATCATTGAGACTTGTGAGTCCTTTTAACATTTCTAGCTCCAGGGCTGCTGAAAACATGTCAGTGGAGTGAACCATCTAGTAAAGTTCAGGACATCCAAGACAAAGTTGTGATTGACCATTCCCATAGGTCAGTGGGAACTCTTCTACAGATCTGTGAAAATAGTGCCTCCTTAAAATCTTTTCAGGAAAATGTTCAAGCAAAGACATAGCCATGTTGATATTTTCAATGTCCAGTTGCAGGGAAGATCTGACATAGAATTCCCGCATAGTGTTTTATTATTTATGTATATTTTAAGGAGGAAGATGTTGCATGTTGATATGTATGTTTGAGCACATTTCTCCAAATACTACAAAACTATTAATTGATGATAATAAATAGATGATGCAGATGCCATGTAAAATCACTTACATTTTAACTTGCATTGTAATTATTTTCAGTTAAAATTAAAAGTTTAAAATAATAAAATTTGAAGTCTTGAGTATATCTAATTTCTCTGGCTAGTGTAGTTATTCCTATATATTGGCTTCAGAAGGTATGCCTAGATGGATCTGCATGATTATATGTGTTCAGTGTTAGCAGAAGACATGTGTTTACAATTCTGATAGTCATTTAATGGTTTTATACCGAAGAAAATGTGTTCCTCCATTCAATGTTTTAATCAGTCTCTTGAAAAAAATCAAGAGATAAAGTTTGTTATTTTAAAAAGCTAAACAAACCCCAGCTGGTTACTTATTGGGAAGTAATATATTATGAGAGTTGCAATAGCTGGAAATTATGATTTCATCAGATTTATTTCATCTATAAAGATGAATTCTTTTCTTAGAAACGAATACCATATCTAAAAATTTCATTTGAAATATCTCTTCCACCCATGAGAAGGTAGGATGGTCCAGAGTTACCTCCCACAGTAAACAATTGGACAAATGGACAAGATATATGAAACAAGTGTTTTCAAATATTAGAGAACAGGCAAAACAGGAATGTGATTCCTGAAAGGGAACTGAGAAGGAGACCTCTACCATCTCCCCTGCTTTCTGCCTAGATGCAATTTCTGGACCGCAGTGAAGGGAAGAGAACCCAAACAAAATCTGGCAATTTTGATGATTTGAGGAGGCATAGATCAGAGTTGGAAAAGATGGAGGCAGCTAAATTTTTCATAGCTGGAATATACTAAAAGATGATGGAGAGACAGAGAAAGAACTCCAGAAATCTGCTTAGGGTTTCTCTAGCATCTTTGCCTGAATATCAATTTACATATGCACAGAGTAAAATATGAAGAGGCCAGGAGAAAACAATCCCACAGGGCCTTGAATCACCCAAGTTCCCAACGGCCAAAGAGACTTCAGTGAAACCAAGAGTTATTTAGGAGACACCACAGAAGGATTCCTTGAGATTTTTGGATTTGTGGGTTTATAGTGTCAAACAAACTTGGAAAGGTGTTGGTATTTTTTTTCATCTTTGTTTCTGTTTCTCTTCTATCTTTCCAGAAATTTATATATATAATATATATATTTATATATTATATTTATATTATATTATATTATATATTTATATTTATATTATATTTTATTTATATATATTATATTTATATTATATAAATATAATATATAATATATATTATGATATGTTATATAATATATAATATACATTGTATATAATATACAATGTACACATATATAATACATATAGTGATATTGTCCCTCAGTTCCCTGAAGCTATGCTTTTTCATTCTTTTTCAGTCTTTCTATGTTTTAAGTTTCATAATTGTATTTATATGTAAAAAATATTGATAGTTTTTATAATGAATGGGGTTGCATTTTATCAAATATGTTTTCTGGATTGATTTTTATGATCATATGATTTTTCTTTTTTAGCCTGTTGATGTAATGGATTATGTTAATTGATTTTCAAATATTGAACCAGCATTGCATATTTGAAATACGTTCCACATAGTTGCAGAGTATAATTATTTTTATATATTATTGGATTTGAATTGGTAATATTTTGCCAAGTATTTTTGAATCTATGTTCATGGAAGATATTGGTCTATAGTTTTTTATAATGTCTGATTCATATAGTAGGGTGATGCTGGCTTCAGAGAATGAGAGGCAGTGTCCCCTCCGCCTTTATCTTCTAAAAGAGGGTGTAAAAAAATGGTATCATATCTTCCTTAGATATTTGGTAGCATTCACCAGTGAACCCATTGGGCCTGGGGGTTTTTGGGTTTTTTTAAAGCTTATTAATTGTTGGGGCCCCAGGGTGGCTGAGTCGGTTAAGCAACTGATTTCGGCTCAAATTATAATCTCACAGTTGGTGAGTTCAAGCCCCGTGTCAGGTTCTGTGCTGACAGCGTAGAGCCTGGAATGTGCTTCGGATCGTGTGTCTTCATCTCCCTCTGTCCCTCCCCTGCTCACACTATGTCTCTTTCTCTCTATTAAAAATAAATGAACAATGGGATGCCTGGGTGGCTCAGTTGGTTAAGCATCTGACTTTGGCTCAGGTCATGATCTCACCATTTGTGAGTTGGAGCCCTGGATTGGGCTCTGTGCTGACAGCTCAGAGCCGGAACCTGCTTCAAAGTTCTGTGCCTCCATCTCTCTCTGTGCCCCTCTGCTGATCACACTCTTTTTCTCTCTCTCAAAAATGAATAAATGTTTAAAAAATGTTAAAAAAATAAATGAACATAAGAAAAAGATTTAAAAAATTAAAAAATAAAGGTTATTAATTGTTGACTCAATTTCTTTGATAAATGTAGACTTATTCAGATCATCTATTTCTTCTGGTGTGAGTTTTGGCAGATTGTGACTTTCAAGGACTCAGTCTATTTCTTCTAGGTTATCAAACTTGTGGCATACAGTCTTTCATAGTATTCCTTTATTAGTCTTTAAAATTACAGGGGATCTGATTAATGATTTGTTTCCTTTTTTTTTTTTTCTCCATTAGCCTAATGTGGCTAGTGGCTTACTGAGTTTTTTGATCTTTTCAGAGAACTAGCTTTTGAATGTATTGATTTTTTCTATTGATTTCCTGTTTTGGTTTCATTGATTTCTGCCCTAATTTTGATTCTTTTAAAAAATCATCCTCTGTTTACTTTGAATTTAAATTTTCACTTCCTTTAGATTTTTCTTTTCTAATATATGCAATCCATGCTACAAATTTTTCTCTAAACAATGCTTTTTGCTGCTTCACCCAAATTTTGATAACTTGTATTTTCATTTAGTTCAAAAGATTTTCAATTTACCTTGAGAGTTGTTTTATCCACGTTTTATTTAGAATTGTGCTGTTTAATGTCCATGTATTTTGGAATTTTCCAGTTATCCCTCTTTTGTGAATTTCTAGTTAAATTCCATTGTGGTCTGACAGCAGATACTATATGATTTATATTCTTTTAAATTTGATAAGGTATATTTTATGGCCCAGAATGTGATCTCTCTTAGTGAATATTCCATGTGAGCTTGAGAAAAATGTGTATTCTGGTGTTTCTGGATGAAACATTCCATAGATTTCAATTATACCACGTTGATTGATCATGTTAGTTTAACTGATTTATGCCAACTGAATCTATTTCTGAATGAAAGCTGTCAAAGTCCACAATACGATATCATTGTGTGAAACTCTGTTATTAGTTGTATACACATTAAGAGTTTTTAAATAGAACCCTTTATCATTATGTAAAGCTCTTCTTATCCTTGATAACTATCCTTACGTTGAAATCTGCTCTAAAATTAATATAGCTAATCCTTCTTTATTTTGAGTAGTGTTAGCATGGTATATGTTTTTCTAATCATTGAATATAATCTATATGTGTCTTTACATTTAAAGCAGATTTCTTGTAGGCAGCATGTAGCTAGGTCATGTTTTATGATCTATTCTGACCATCTGTCTTTTAGTTGGTGCATTTAGACCAGTGACATTCAAAATAATTATTGATATTGTTGGATTAATGTCTCTCATGTTCCTTACCATTTTCTATATGTAGTCTTTGTTTTTTGTTCTTTGTCTTCTCTTTAATTGCCTTTAATAGTTATAAATTCTATATGATTGCATTTTAGCATATCAATTATATTTTTTAAAACATTTTTAGTAATTTCCCTAGAGTTTGCAATATACGTTTACAACAATCCCAGTCTACTTTCAATAATACTGTACTATCTCACCGATAGTGTGATACCCTAAAGTAACAAAACAGCAAAATACCTTACATCTCTTATATCATTGCTGTCATTCATTTCATTTATATGTAAACATACGTGTGTATACACATGTGTGTATATATATAATACATATATATAAGTATACATAATCAAATATACATTGCTGCGGTTACTATTTTGAATACCTGTTATTTGTTAGAACAATTGAGAATAAGAAGTAGGCTTTTGTTTTAATTTTACCTTTGCTTATTCTGTCTTCAATATTCTTACCTTCCTGTAACTCTGAGTTTTTGACTTATATCCATTCTCTGTAAAGAACCTCTTTTAACATTTATTGCAAGGCAAGTCTACTGGATCCAATGCCCTCAATTTAAGTTTGTCTGAAAATTCTTTATTTCTCCTGTCCTTTTTGGAGGATAATTTTGAAGAACATACAGTTTTAGCTTCATGGGTTTCTCTCTCAAAACTTCAAATATTTCATTCTACTCTTTTCTTGCCTGCATGGTTTCTGAGGAGAAGTGGGATTTAATTTCATCTTTGTTTCTCTATAGGTAGTTTTTTTTTTTTTTTTTTTTTCTGCCTCCTTTCAGGATTTTTCT
The DNA here is from genome assembly GCF_046562875.1 of Panthera onca. Lineage (NCBI taxonomy): Eukaryota > Metazoa > Chordata > Mammalia > Carnivora > Felidae > Panthera > Panthera onca. The sequence goes on from NC_138346.1 coordinate 160,684,692, forward strand.
TGTTTCTGATTTCTATAAGTTGAAGATATGGCAAAATGTAGTTGCTTGTGGGGAGGGCATTTATCCTGCTTGGTATTCTCTGAGCTTCCTGGATCTTTGGTTTGGTACCTGACATTAATTTCTGGATATTCTCTGTCATTATTATCCCGAATATTTCTTCTGTCCCTTTCTGTCTCTGGTATTCCCATTATGCATATATTACACCTTTTGTTCCATAGACCTTGGTTATTCTGTTTTGTTTATCTTAGTCTTTGTTCTATTTACTTTTTAATTTTGAGGTATTCTATTAATGTACCCTGTAGCTCCAATATTCTTCAACCATGTCCTGCCTCTTGATAAGCCCTTCAAATGCATTCTTCACTTCTGTTACTGTTTTTTAACCATAGCACTTAGTTTGGGATCTTAGGATTTACATCTTTCTGTTTTTACAGCCCACTTGTTCTTGCATGCTGTCTACTTTATTCGTTAGAGCTCTTAACATATTAATCATATACTTTTTAAAAATTTCTAGTCTGATAATTTCCACATCCCTGCCATATCTGGTCTGATGCTTGCTATGATGTTACAAATTCTTATTTTTTCTATTTGTTTGTTGTTGTTGTTTTTGTTTGCCTTGTAACTTTTCTTGATAGCTGTGCATGATGGAGCAGGTAGAAACAACTGCTGCCTGTGGGCTTTTAGTAATGTGGTGGTAAGGTTTGGGGAAGGTAAATTATCCTACAGTCCTGTGGTTGGGTCTCAATCTTTTAGTGAGCCTATGCCTCTGGACTGTAAACTTTACAAGTGTTTCTCTCTCTCCCTCTCTCTGTCTCTTTTTTTCTTGCCACTTAGATGGGACAGGGTGGTTATAGAACAGATTGGAGTTGGGTATTTCCTTACCCCAGGTCAGTTATGCTCTGATAATACTCCACTGGATAGGGTCTGGTTAACTAGTTTTCCCAGATGGCAGGTCCTGTTCAGAAGGACAGAAACTCATGCATTTCAAAATGGTTTCTTTTCCTTTGTTCCTGATAGAAGCCCAAGAGAATTTTTATCTGATATATGCTATGGTGGAAGCTGAACAAGTATCTAGAAGTAAATCTCACAACATTTTGTAGCCCCCTTACTATAACTGGTTCCCCCCTGTAGTTTTTAACTCTCACAGTTGTCCATACTGAGCCTCCATCAATTTTTCTATTACACTTCAGGTTTTCTTAACCCAGCACTGGTTCCCAGCACTTTCTGCTCATGAGTCTTTGTCCTGACAAGCCTCAATGATGTGTATTTACCTGTCTCTCCAATCTTGGGAGCGGTGTATTGTCCTGTGTCTTTCCCTCTCATATGGATCAAAGAAGAGTTGATTTTTAATTCTGTTAAATGTTTTTACTTGTTTAGACAAATTGGTGACTTTCAAACTCCTAACAAGCAGAACTGTAATATGCAATTTAAAAACTCCTCTCTTCCCCTCCACTACTTTATTTCATTCTCTCTCTACCTCCTCTCTTTCCCTCTCATGTACACACAAATACGTTTCTCAGAAGGACTTTTAAAAGTGTTTAGCTTGCAAATATAATATCCAAGGAATAAAGTTACACACCATCAAATATTTTGAGAGTCTATCATCTTTTAAATAAAGTGTGTGTGTGTATTTTACTCTTTGGGTGACAGTAGGTCCCTGGTTTTGGTTCAGTTTCTATACTATATTTGAATAAGCAACAGAACCAAAAAGTGATGTGTCTGTCCAGAAGATTGACCAGTCTTTGGACTTTGAGTAACAAGTCTTTAGAGTACAATAAATTGTGGCTTATGGACAAGAAGCATTAATACCACCTCGTTAAGAACAAATAATGATGTTTCAAATATACCTATGTGCAATCCTGAGACTCTGTGAATAAGTTATATGACATGGCAAAAAAAATTTTTAGATGCAGTTAAATTAAGATTCTGTATTATTCTGATGGGCCCATTAAAATCATAAGGATTTTTACAAGAGGGAGGCAAGACTATCAGAGAATTGGGATGTGACTATGGAAGCAGAGGTAGTTTGATGTGAGGCCATGAGGAAAGGAATGCAAACAGAAGATGGAAGGGGCAAGTTAACAGATTTACCCTCAAAGTTTCCAGAAGGAACACAAACATCTGCAAACATTACTGAGACTGATTTTGGATTTCTGATCTCTAGAACTGTAAAGAAAAGGTTGTATTGTTTTAATCTACTATTTTTGTCGGAATGAGCTACAGCAGCAATAGGAAACTAATAGGCTCACCTTGGAATTGATTAAATATGCTGTGTCTCAAGCCCTACTCCAGACTTACTAATTAAGAATCTGCATTTTTTTTTCAACGTTTTTTATTTATTTTTGGGACAGAGAGAGACAGAGCATGAAGGGGGGAGGGGCAGAGAGAGAGGGAGACACAGAATCGGAAACAGGCTCCAGGCTCCGAGCCATCAGTCCAGAGCCTGACGCGGGGCTCGAACTCACGGACCGCGAGATCGTGACCTGGCTGAAGTCGGACGCTTAACCGACTGCGCCACCCAGGCGCCCCAAGAATCTGCATTTTAACTAGGTATCTAGCTCATTTATATGCATGTTAAATTCTGAGAAGCACCGCTTAGCATGATAATCTTTTTGAAATTTAGATTAAATTATTCACTTATCCAACCAAAAGACTTATTTAATCATATTGACTAGTCTCTTGCCAGTTTATTAGAACTTTGGCCAAGACACAATAAAGCTGCTGAAAATCAATAGAAAAATTGTTCCAAGTGTTTCTTCTGTTTGTAGATCCAAAGTACTTATTTTGATTTTCTTAGTATCTTGGATACATGGGAAATTTTTAACTGAATTAAATAACAGGCAACTACAAAATATGAACAAAAAAGAAAAAAAAACTTAAACATTCAGCTGTTTTCATCTGCATAGCCAGATACTTAATGCGCTAAATTATTTCTTCTCTTTGGATTCAGATATTTTGTTATCATAGTCACAGTTTAAATCATAGGAAGTTCTTGTCTTTTGTTTCAAACTACTTAGGGAAGAATGACATCATTATAACAGGAGATGATCTCTACTATAGGCTTTATCAGAAGACAGGCAGTTCTCAGTAAATACTCACTGGCAATAACAAAACCTTAATTAAACTGTAACTACCTTTCATAAACACAACAGTAATGTCCACTCTCCTCTCACCACTGTTGTTCAAGATAGTACTAGATGTCCTAGTCTCAGCAGACAACAAAATGAAATAAAAGGCATCCAAATGTACAAGAAAGAAGTCAAACTTTCACTCTTCCCAGATGACATACTGTACATGGAAAACCTGAAAGACTCCACCAAAAATCATATATACACATATATGATATAGCACAATTTATTTATCCATTCAACTTTTGAGGGATATTTGAGTTGTTTTCAGGTTTGTGCTATTGCAAATAAACTTGTGATGAATATTTATGCACAAGTCTTTGTATGAATATATGCTTCCAATTCCCTTGTGTAAATTCTTAGGAGCAGAATGTCTAGGTCATATGTTAATTATATGTTTAATTTTTAAAGAAGATAAGCAAGGGCTTACAAAATTTTGTAGCATTTTACATTTCCATAAACAGTTCTTTCACACTCTTACCAACATTATGTATTGTCAGTCTTTATAATTTTATTTATTTAAATTTTAAATATATTAATAGATATGCAGTTGTATCTCATTGTAGTTACAGTTTGCATTTCCCTAGTGGCTACTGATGTTTGGCATCTTTTCATATGTTTAATTGTGATCTACATACCTTCTTTGGTGAATTGTCAAAGTATTTTGTCTGTTTTTAAATTGGGATATTTTCTATAATTAATTCTTGAATAATCTTTATATATTCTAAATAGAAATTAATCATATGATATTTGTCTTTCTTTAACTGACTTATTTTGCTTAGCATTATACTCTCTACCTCATCCAAGTTGCAGTAAATGGCAAGATTTCATTCTTTTATATGGCTGAATAATATTCCATTGTACATATATGCCGCATATTCTTCATCTACTCATCTTTTGATGTACACTTGGGCTGTTTCCATAATTTGGCTATTGTAGATAATGCTGCTATAAACAATGGTGCATGTGTCCCTTAGAATCAGTATTTTTGTATCCTTTGGATAAATGCCTAGTAGGACAATTACTTGATGGTAATGACAGTATCCTCACTTCCAAATACATCCTACCTCTAACTTACACTTATCCAATTTCACATTTTGGGTTTGGCAGAATTTCACTTTTATATGCTACACATTGTATCAGTTAACAATACACTTTGGCTGCCAATAATAGAAATCCTAAAAAATATTTTAAACAACTAATAGTTTTATTTATCTCGTGTAATAAAATGTATACTGTCAGGAAGTCCAGGGCTCGACCCTGCCTTCAGAAAACCAGGATTTTGTATGATTTATCTTTTACATTCTTAGAATAAAGTCTTGGTGCCAAGATGCCCACCTTAATACAAGGGCTTTCTGTTTGTATTATAAGCATGAAATAAGAGGAAAATGAGCAGCTGACACTAGCAGACTTCTGTGAAATAATCATTGGCTGGAATTATGCAGTATGTACAATATTATCTACATGGGAAATTGATGAATTCAGTTTTCCAGGCTCTACGCTTCATGGAGGATAATGAGAATGGGCTTGTGAATGACTTTTGTGTAGCCACCTCAGTGATTTTCTTAGTGGGAAATAACTGGTATCTATTCTCTGAATCTTATGTATCCCCAAATATCTTTCTTTCATTCTAGCAAGAGGATGATTTTTGAGTGTAGGATTCTTGTATTGCAGTTCGTTTAATGTTCTGTAAATGACACTCCACCATCTTCTGGTTTCCAGTGGCACAGATGGAAAGTCTAATTCCAGTTTGACTATAATCTAAAAGATAACTTATTCTTTTTTCCTGGGAACATGTAAGAGATTTTTGTTTATCCAAAGAGCTTAAGTAGTTACCATTTGATAGCAAAAGATTTTCATGTCAGACATGTGATAACATTGTTATTCCTTTCCAACGACACATTTTGATCTTTCTTCAACCCAAGAAAATATTTTTGATAATTTGTTTAAATATTACCTCTTTTCCTTCTGTTTTTTTTTTTTTCCCTCAGAATAACTGTTGTTCATATAATAGGTCTGTTTATCTTCTTTCAAACTTACCTCTTGCTTTTTGATTCTCCTGTCTTATATTACTATGTATTTCAATTACCACTTGTGATTTTTCTAGTCTAAAATATTGAACCTCAGCAGTGACTGTTTTCTTCTTTAAATTCCTCTGTTTAAAAAAGAATTCTGAACACCATAAATTGATTATATTGCTACTGTTTATTCAAGACGATATTTTTGTTCATCTGCAGCTTTATTTCACAGCCATCTCTCTTAATTTCCCTTTTTTTCTCCTCTGATTGATAAATGCTTTTTCTTTTTGGATCAAGATTTATTATGAAGGTACATTAAATTATGGCAGCCAAGGTGCTACCTGCTATCATAGCCTGGAATACAGTCCAGGCACCTGAAACAAGCATCCCTGATCCAAATTTGTTTTATAGTTTTTGAATGTCAGCAGCAGGGAACACTCAATTTGTTCTTTCAGATCTTTCTTAGATTACAGTACAAAGAGATACAGCTCATTCACATATTATTTCAGTGCTCCAAATATTTCTCAGGGCCAAGTCTTCTGAGGATAGGATATGTGATAATTTCTGGTCATTTCCAAGGCTTCCCCAGCAGTGGGAAAGAGAAGTACCTGGAGAAAACAAATTTTTATTAGTATCTCTTCTGGAAACCCATCAGAAGCCAATTTCTCTCTGTAACTTAGTTGTGGCCTCATATGCTACCTGGTTCATAGAGACTGTTATCTTAGAGTTGAGATTGGAAGAAGTGGAAGCTGTGTTTGGATTCCCATGTTCCTAGAGCACCATTTTTCTACAGTATTCTTATTTTAAGGTCATATCTTTTTCTTCTGTTCTTTTTGTTGGGTTGGGATAAGTTAACATCTTAATTACTGATTTTTTTTTATCTTTGTTAGTTTTGCTTTTTTCTTTGCATTTTAAATAGGTTAATTGTGAATAGGAGCTTGTCTTTTGTTTATTTTTATGTGTTCCCTCTTATTCTCTTTCTCTACAATCCCCCACCCTACTGTCATGATGAATTTTCTGTCCAGATTCTCCTGGCTTGCAAAAACCAGGTACATTAAAATAGTGAGGACTTAGTTTTATCCTACAGGGATAATATTAATATCATAGACATCTCTACTAAGAAGGAAGTTGGGTTTTCCAGATATGTTCCAAACTTTTTTTTATCTTTCAAGCTTTTTTTGATAGAAACCAAATCAAAAACATTCATTTTGTATTCTGACTTGGTGCTCAATTGTACTTATGCATATGTTAAGCTTCACAAAACATACAGGTTTACATATGATACACTCAAAGGTTATACACTATTTTACTTCAATAAATACTGATTATGCCATGCTAAAATAAATTTAAATTCATAATGTGTTGCAATTTGCTGCTTGAAGAATACTGAAACTTTATTAAAACCTATCTCTGGGGAGCATTTCTCCACAGTTCTTATCAAATAATTTTTATGGGCAGTGGAACTGTATACACTTTTGGTGTCAAGCAATACTTCTCAAGGGATATGTGGCCTTGCAGCAGACATTGCCAGAGTTTAGAAAGCTTTGGAAAAAAAGGGAGTACCAGGTCCCCTCCCCCCAATGGCTACATTTTTCTATTCTGTAATGGCCCATAGAAATCTTTGTCTTATTTTTTTTTTCAGATTTATTCATTTTTGAGAGATGGCACACAAGCAGGGAAGGAGCAGGGGGGTGGGGGAACAGAAGATCTGAAGCAGGCTGTGTCTGCACTGACAGCATCGAACTCCATGAGCTGTGAGATCATGACCTGAGCCTAAGTTGGAAGCTCAACTGACTGAACCACCCAGGTGCCCCTTTTGTCTTATTTTTTAATGTGAATGATTTATTTTTATTTTTTTCTACATGCTTATAGATCAGAGAGATATTTAAACTTAGGGCATCAGTCTTAATAGAATTAATGAAACTGATCCATTCATAAATACTTGAGAACTTTAAGTATCAATGCAGTATGAAATATATATAGATATAAAATATAAAATGATAATACAAGAGCAATTCATGGAAAATATATATACAGTAGGGTAAGTGATTCATGAATAAAAACTAAACACACAGTTTAAATAATTGTTAGGAAAAATACTACAAACATTGCCATTTAAATTTATAAAATATATTTTGTGCATTTGTTGTGTTTCTAAAGTAAGATAACTGTGATTTTAGCACTTTTTCTCTAATGATCATTTATGCTATCCTTTAGTCTATACATTGTATCTATTACTTAGCTACATGTACTGCTTACCTCATAAGAATGTCATCAAAAGAAAAATGAGATCAATGTGAAAGCACTCCCAGAACAGCAAAAGAAATATATTATGTAAATGCAGCATATGATTACTGTTAGCATTATTTTCCATTAGAAGGCCAAATATACTTTATCTAAGAGCTATGTAAGTGAATGATTCTAAAACAAAAAACAAAAAACATTGTTTAATGTTCCACTTAGGTAAGCATTAAATAAAGTTGCCAGTACATATTTTTCCTTTAATTATGAAATATGAGAGCAATGCAGAATTTTACTTGCCTTTTCTTGTCATATAATATTTACATGCTCATTTTCCTCTTTCTATATAATGACTTTAATATGTGTTTACATAATGATTTCCATTTACTAAAAGCTTTACAATCATTTATTAGTCAATATTTTCTTCAACGTACACAATCATTTACTCAATAAATGTCAATAAGTTTTATATACAAGCTGATGGGACTACTGAGTCCTTTTCTCAGCTTCCTTATAAATATAAAAAATCACAAGAAAAGTAAGTTATTTCAGGTTGCATAGTCAGTGGCAGAGCTAAAATTAGAACTCAGATTTCTGGCTTTCATCATCTGCACCAGTGCTTCTTAAACTTGGGGAATTTGAAAACCCTGGTGGGAATTTTTTTTTTTTTTCTGTGCTTTAAAATCTCATCTGTGTGATACTGAGACATAGTCTGAGATGACAGATCAGATATAAATTAAATATAGGGAACGTACTTTCTTCCCTGGAAACTAAAGAAATCCTTGGAACATAGTTTGAAAATTAATAGCATTAACCATTGTACTCAAAAGGGTGTTATAAGCAACATTTCAGTTCACTTAAAACAGAATCTTATTGGTGTGCAAGGAAAAAATTTCCATACATTTTTTAGCTAAAGGAAGTCACATAGTATATGATATGCTTATTGCAATAGTAATATTTCAAAGATAGATTTAGCTTGTGATATTTCTTTCAAATATTTGGCCATAGAATCCTTGTATAAAAATCTATTTAACACCACTTTGTGTCCCCCCACCACCATCCACCCAAATTCATGTTGAAACCTAGTCCCGATTGTGATGGCATTTTGTAGGTAGGGCCTTTGGGATGTAATTATATCATGAGGGTGCAGCCCTCATAAATGCTATTAGTGCCCTTAAAATGACACACAAGAGATAAAATCTCTCTTGGTCTACATGAGGATATAGCAAGAAGGCAGCTATCTACAAGCCAGGAAATGGGGTCAAACCAGAACTTGAGCATACTGGGATCCTGATCTCCGACTTCTAGCCTCCAGAATTGTGGGAAATAAATGTTTGCTGTTTAAGCCACTCAGTTTAGGATACCTTGGTATAGCAACCTTAACTAAGACATTCTCAGAACACAGTTTAAACTAAATATTGATAGACTGTGTGACCTATTTATATGACTATTAAGTTGTGCTCGTCAGTCTTTGCATTTATTATTTAAAGAATTGAATACTCAAATCCTTTTTTTTAGATAAATGCAAATATGTTTAGAAGTATGATCGCTCCTGATATTCATGTCCATAATCTATTTGACTGACACTGATTTAACGATAATAATCCTTTTACATAACATTTACGATCTTAATTGATCATTTGTTCCCAAACATAGACAGTGTAGAACAAGCTATAGAATATTAATAAGAACTTCTGATCTCATGTTAAGAATAGAACCTAGAAATCATTTTTTTTACAGATGTCCAAGTAATTCTGTTGAATTTAGAAACCACAAAATCTAAAATTTTGTTAATCTTGTGTTTTGCAAAAATTATGAAATGAGAGGCCAGGCAAAGACTCTACACTTGTCTCTTCCTCTTCATTACCCTTTATGATTTGAGGGTTTGATATAGAGCCAAGCAAATGAGAATTGCATCACTTTGTTTCCCCAACCATCTCTTCCTCCTACAATTTCTCATCAACCAGAAAGGCTTTCTTTAGCTGTCTAAAAGACTCTGTTTATGTCCTCTCTTTTGTGTGATGGTGTTTGCCCTCCTCTCTTCCTAGGACCATAATGTGAGAATAGTTGCCAAAAATATAGTTTACACTGGAGTAATGAAAACCTATGTTTAGTATATTCAAAGTATCATATCTTTTGAATATTCATTCTTTCCTAAACATTCATTGAACACCTCACAACACTAGATTCAACAAGAACAATGGTATATCTTGCCTTAATCAAGTTAGGTCCCGTGAAAATATCTATAAACACATTCTATGTTCTAAAAAGTAATTCACTGGTAGTGAAGCTTTCATTTATTTCAGTGGATCAAATATAATTGTGTATCCTCACTAAAATAGATTTTTTAAAAGAAGATTTCAAAGGCATTACCAATATTTCATTCCATTCTTTAGTTATTCCATTTATCATAATACACAAGATTACCCAAGGTTTTTTGGTTTTATGTGAGGGCATTGATTTCCATCAGAATAACACCTACAATTATTTCATCTTTTTACAGAGCTAAAACTGGTATCTCTCTGTTCTCAAAGGTATCTATAGTTCAAAATGTGGTTATCATTTTATGTGTGTATGTATATCAATCTTAATTTTAATCAGCTGTTTTATGGAGGATTTGAGACAGTTTCCTCTCAATTTTTGTTTATATTATATTCTACTCACACTATTTGTTTAGCGAGTATTAGTACCCAAATAAGAGTACAAACATTAATCAGTGTATTAATAGGAAAAGATAGGCTTTTCCTCCTGATATAATAAGAAAATTAACTTAGATTTAGAAAATTGTTACCATGTACCAGGTTCTATACTACATGCTTTACATCATTAAACACTTATCTACAACATGGGATTGTTTTAAGGAAACTGATATACAGAGATTTCATAGCTAATACATAGCTAATACACTGCATATCTAAACATATGTTTCATATCTAGTAAGTGACAGAGCTTGGACTTGAACTGTTTCTGAAAAAAATCTCAATTGAATATTTTTACCTTTTAACAAAATATATTTTTGTTTTGCAGAATGCACTTTGGTGCCATGAGACTTTAAAGCATTTTTCTGGTAGCTATAACTATTTCCAAACTATCCTGTGAATAAGTAGTGTCTAGAAAGAACAGGTAAATGGCCCTTTCTTTGAAAATAGGAAAAGCAATTGCTATTGACTCCATCTTGTTTTTCAAAGAAGTAACCATTCTTCAGTATCAAACAAATACAACCTTCTCTATAAAGCCTTCCATAAACTCTCTGGATTCTCATAGGTAATCTCCTTGAAACCTGGTAGCAACCTGTGATTTTTCTTAATATTTCATCTCCTATGATGATCTCATTAAAGAAGTTTTGAGGCTATGAGCTATCTATACTTACCTTGCACCTAGTCCCATATTATGGGTACCTGGCTTTTAAAATATACTATTGAAACACATGTAAATTTGTTTTAATTATAAGTCACATTTAATAAAATGAAAATACCTTGTTGAGTTGGTTTCTATGGTACCCATCACATTTAAATTCAAATCAGTAAAAACTTTTTGTGAAGGATATTTGATATAAAATATTAGTTTCAGGTGTACGACATAGCAATTTGATAGTAATATACATTATTCTGTCATCGCAATAAGTAAAGTCACCATCTGTCATGATGCCATGTCATTATAGTATTATTGACTATATACCCTATGTTATAAATTTTATCTCCATAAATTATTTCTTTTATAAGTGGAGGTTTGGACCATTCATCCTCTTTACCTATTTCCCCCCACCACCAAATTCACCCTTCTGGCAACCATCAGTTTGTTCTCTGCATGCAAGAGTATTTATTTGTTTTTGTTTTGTTTCATTTTGTTTTTAGTTTCCACAAATAAGGGAACTTATATGGAATTTGTCTTTGTCTGGTTAACTTCACCCAGCACAGCACCTTTTAGGTCCATCTATCTTGTCACAAATGGCAAAATTTGATTCTTTTTCTATAGGTAAGTATATTCCATTGTATATGTATATGCCCATATTCTCTTTAGTCATTCATGTATCAAAGGATACTTGGGTTGCCTCCATATCTTGGCTATTGTAAATAATGCTGCAATAAACAAAGGGATGCATAGATCTCTTTGAATTAGTGTTCTTAGTTACCTTGGGTAACTAGAAGGAGAATTGCTGAATCATGTAATATATCAATTTGTAACTTTTTCAGGAACTTTCATACTGTTTCCCATAGTGGTTGCATCAATTTATGTCTGCATCAACACTTTTTATTTCTTGTCTTTTGATAATAGCCAATCTGGCAGGTGTAAGATGATATCTCATTGTGGTTTTGATTTGCATTTCTTTGATGATTAGTGATGTTGAACACCTACTCATATGCCTGTTTGCCATCTATAGGTCTTCTGCCCATTATTTAATCAGGTTATGTTGGTGGCTGTTATTACTTTTTATGTATTAAGTTGTATAAATCCTTTACATATTGTGGATATTACCTATTATTACATGTATGATTTGTAAACATCTTGTTGATGATTTCCTTCACTGTGCAGAGGCTTTTTATTTTGGTGTAGTCCCAATTGCTTATTTTGTTTTTGTCACCCTTGACAGAAGAGGCATGTCCATAATTATCTTGTTAAAGCTGATGTCCAAAATGCTACTGTCTATGTTTTCTTATAGGGTTTTATGGTTTCAGGACTCACATTAAAGTCTTCAATTTATTTTGCATTTATTTTTGTGTATAAGAAGGTGGTCCAGTTTTCCCGACACCATTTATTTAAAGACAGTCTTTTCCCCATTGTATATTCTTGCCTGTCATAGATTAATTGACCATATAGGAGTGTATTTATTTCTGGACTCTATTATGTTCTGTTGATTTGTGTGTGTGCACGCACATGCGCTGGTACCATATTGTTTTGATTATTATAGCTTTATAGTATACCTTGAAGTTTGGGTTTGTCATACCTCCAGCTTTGCTATTCTTTCTCAAAATTGCTTTCACTATTCAAGGTCTTTTGTGGTTCCTTAGAAATTTTACAAGTATTTGAATTCTGTGAAAAATTCTATTGGTATTTTGATAGGGATTGAAATGAATGCTTTGGGTGGTAGGGATATTTTAACAGTGTTAACCCTTCCAATTCATAAGCATGGAATATCTTCCTTGTGTTGTCTTCAGTTTCTTTCATCAGTGGCTTATAGTTTTGAGTTTACGTCTTTCACTCACTTGGTTAAACTTATTTCTAGGTATTTTTCTCTTTCTATACACACACATTAAAAATGAAGGATAATAAATACAACATTTCTTTATATTAATTTTGTATCATGCAACTTTATTGAATTCATTTGTTCTAATAGGTTTTTTTGGTGGGCTTCACCGTAAGGCTGCCTGCTCCTGGATTTTTGTTTGTTGAGAGGTTTATGATTGATTCAGTTTTGTTACTAGTAAAGGACTGTTTAAATTTTCTATTTCCTCCTGATTTAGTATTGGAAGATTGTATGTGTTTAGTAATTTATCCAGGTTATCCAATTTGTGGGAATATAATTTTTCAGAATATGTTCTAATAAGTTTTTTTGTTTCTGTGGTATTAGTATTTGTTGTTGTTTCTCCTCCTTCACTTCTGATCTTGAGTCTTTTCTTCCTGATGAGTCTAGATAAAGGTTTATCAATGCTATTTATATTTTCCAGAACCAATTCTTGGTTTCATTGATCTTTTCTAATTATGTTTTACTCTTTATTTTATTTATACTCCATTCTTTATTTCCTTCCTTCCTTCCTACTAACTTTAGGTTTTATTTATTTTTTTCTCTAGTTCTTTATGAATAAGATTTGATGGCAGTTTTTCTTGTTTCTTGAAGTAGGCCTGTACTGCTATAAACTTCTATCTGGAAACTGCTGTTGCTTTGTGTTTTTGATAACTGCATTGACCATTGGTTGTTTAGTAGCATGTTGTTTAGCCTACAGGTGTTTGTGTTTTGTTTTTTTCATTTTTTCCCTTGTAAGTGATTTCCACTTTTACAGTGTTGTGGTTGGAAAAGACGCTTGATAGGATTTCAATACTCTTTAATTTACTTAAATTTCTTTTATGGTCCAACATAAACAATTTGTATTCTTCTGGTTTTGGAGGGGATATTCTGTATATATATATATATATATATATATATATATATATGGCCTAATGTGTCATTCAAAGCCACTGGATGATCTGTCCATTGATGTAAAAGGGGTGTTAAAACACCCTATTATTTTATTACTGTCAATTTCTACTGTATATGCCTTTACTTTTGGCCTTTTATGTCTTTTAATATTTGTTTATGTATTTAGTTGTTTCTATGTTGGGTGCATAGATATTTACAATTGTTATGTCGTCTTGTTCATTTCTTTATCATTATGTAATATCTTCTTGTCTCTTGTTACAGTCTTGTTTTAAAGTCTAGTTTGTCCGATAAAGCCAGGATAGCAATATTTATTTATTTATGTTTGTTTTTCTTCTTTTTGCTTGGATTATATTTTTTTATCCCTTTACTTTCAGGCTGTAGGTGCCTTAAGGTCTGAAGGGAGTCTCCTAGGCAGCATATAGATGGGACTTTTTAAAAGTTCATTCAGTTACCCATCTTTTGATTGGAGCATTTAGTCCATTTACATTTAAAGCAAATGTTGATAGGTAGGTACTTATTGCCATTTTGTTAATTTTGTTGTTTCTGTAGTACTTCTCTGTTCCTTTTTCTCTCTTGCTTCAGAACACACAGGAACCATACCCTCTCTGAATCAAAAGGTTCTGATGTCTAGAAGGGATTGTGCTAAGGGACCATAGGAACTCTTTACACTAGGCCACAAGTTTGAAGACCAGAGAACCTAACTGCCTTAATATGTGAAAAGAAACACTGAGAGTTTGACAGAGGAATATGTCCCAAATAAAAAAAAAAAACAAGACAAAAATCACAGATGAAGAGGTAAATGAAATGGAAGTAAGCACTACATCTGATACAGAGTTCAAAGTAATGGTCATGAAAGTACTCGCCAAACTTGTGAAATAAGTGGATGAACTTCAACCCAGATATGAAATACAAAAGTAGTAATATTATATCTATATCTATAAAAACTAGTCTAGGAATACACAAAATAAGATGTAATATACAACATTATATGCATAAAACATGGAAAAAGGAGTAAAAATTCAATGCTTTTAGAGTGTCTTTGAACCATCAACTTAATACAGACTGTTAAACACATAGAATGTTATATATGATTGCAATGGTAACCATACTAAAAGAAAGAACCCTAAGATACCCACACAAGTAAACTAATACAAGCATTACAATAAAGAAAGCCATCAAACCACAAGGGAAGAGAGCAGGAGTAAAAGAAGGGAACAGAGAAGTATAAAAACAAACATAAAACAATTAATAAAATTACAATAAGTACATATCTATCAGTAATTACTTTAAATGTAAATGAACTAAATGCCATAATCAAAAGATACGGGGTAATTGGACAAAACAAACAAACAAAAAAACCACCCATCTATATATGCTGCCTACAAAGGACTTACTGAAGACCTGAAGACATATACAAACTAAAACTTAAGGGATGGAAAGAGATATCCCATGCAAACAATTTTTAAAAATCCAGAATAGCAATATTTATATCAGACAAAAGAGACAAAAAAAGACATTACATATTGATAGAGATCAATCCAATTAGTGGTTATAACAATTTTAAGTATCTGTGCACCCAATGAAAAGCACTTAGATAAATATTAAAAATATAAATATTAGACATAAAGGAATAAATTGACAGCAATACAATAATACTAGGGAACTTTAACATCCCTCTTAATCAATGAATAGACCATTGAGATAGAAAATCAACAAGGAAACAATGGATTTGAACAACACATTAGATCATAATAAATAGATACATAACATTTCACCCCAAAGCAGCAGAATACACATTCTTTTCATGCATACATGGAACATTCTCCAAGATATATCATATTAGGCCATAAAAAAAAATTTGCATTAAATTTAACAAGATTGAAATAACATCAAGCATGTTATCCAACCACAGTGCTATGAAATGAGAAGTCAAAAAAAAACCCAAAAAACGGGAAAAAGCACAAAACATGGAGGCTCAATAACATGCTACTAAAAAACCAATAAATCGATGAAGAAATCAAAGACAAAAATAAAAAAATATCCAGAATGAAATGAAAACACAATAATCCAAAATCCTTTGGATGTAGGAAAAGTAGTTCTAAGAAAGATTATAGTGATACAAGTCTACCTCAAGAGACATAAAGTATCTAAATTACACCTAAAAGAACTAGAAACACAAATCTGGGAGTAGAGGAAGGAAAGATAATAATAATAAAGATTAGAGTGGAACTAAATTATATATAGACTTAAAAACAATATAAAAAATTAATGAAACCAAAACTTGGTTCTTGGGAGATAAAAAAAAAAATTGGTAATACTTTAACCACACCCATCAAGAAAAAGAGAAGATGCAAATAAATAAAATCAGAAGTGAAGAAGGATAATTACTGATACCACAAAGAATTGAGAATACTATGAAAAATTATATGCTAAAAAATTGGAAAATTTAGAAGAGATGGATAAATTTGTAGAAACCTGCAATCTTCCAATACTGAAGCAAGAAGAAATAAAAAATATTAAACACTTTACTAGTAACAAAATTAAATCTGTAATTGAAAAAAAAAAAACTCCTAACAAACCAAAGTCCAGGGCAAAATGGCTTCACAGGTAAATAATACTAAACATTTAAAGATGAGTTAATATCTGTTCTTCTTAAAGTATTCCAAAAGATAGAGGAAAGTTAAACTTCCAAATGCATTGTACAAGGCCAGGATTACCCTGATACCAAAACCAGACAATGACATTAGAAAAAAGGTAACTACAGACCAATATCTCTGATGAACATAAATGCAAAAATCCTCAACAAAATATGAACCAAGTTCTACAATATATCAAAAGGATCATTGACCATGATTAAGGGATTTATTCCAGGGATGCAATCAATCAATGTGACACATCCCATTAAAAGAGGAAGGTTGAAAACCATATGACTATTTCAGTAGATGCAGAAAAAGCATTTGACAAAACAACATCTGTTCATGATAAAAACTCCCAACAAAGTGGGTTTAGAGGGAACATACCTGAACATAATAAACACCATATATGACAAACCCACAGCTAACATCACATTCAATGGTGAAGCACTGAAAACATTTCCCCTAAGATCAGGAATAAGACAAGTCCACTCTCATCACTTTCACTCAACATAGCACAAGAAGTCCTAGCTGTAATAATCAAACAATAAATAAACATACAAACGATCACTATTTGCAGATGGCATAACACTATATATAGAAAGCACTAAAGATTTCACCAAAAAAATAAGACTGTTAGAATAAGTGAATTCAGTAAAGTTGCAGGATACAAAACTAATATGCAGAAATATGTGGTGTTTCTATACACTAATAGTGAAGTAGCAGAAAGAAGATATAAGAATCACATTTACAATTGCATTACATAAGTAAAATACATAAAAATAAATTTAACCAAGGAGGTGAAGACCTATACTCTGAAAACTATAAAATATCAATCAAAGAATAGAAGATAACACAAGGAATGGATGGAAACACCATGCTCAAGGACTGAAAAAGCTAACGTTTTTTAAATGTTCATATTAACCAAAACAGTCCACAGATTCAATGCAAGCTCTATCAAAATACCAATAGCATTTTTCACAGAACTGTAACATACTGTAAAATTTGTGTGGAACCCCAAAATAACTTGAATAGCCAAAGCAATCATGAGACAGAACAAAACTGGAGGTATCACAATACCAGATTCAAGATATACTACATAACTGTAGTAATCAAAACAGTATGGTACTGGCACAAAAGCAGAGACATAGATCAATGAAACAGAATAGTGAACCAAAAATAAATCCATGCATATATGGTTGACTAATCTATGACAAAGGAAGGAAGAGTTTGAAATGGGGAAAACACGGTCTTTTCAATAAATACAGCTGGGAAAACTGGACAACCACATGCAAAAGAATGAAACTAGACCACTTTCTTACACCATACACAAAAATAGACTGGATTAAAGACCTAAATGTGAGACCTGAATCCATAAAACTCCTATAAGAAAACATAGGCAATAATCTCATTGACATCAGCCTCAGCAAAAGAATTATGGATATGTCTCCTCAGGAAAGGAAAACAAAAGCAAAAATAAACCATTGAGAGATGTTTGGTCTTGTGCAGCAAATAAAACCATCAACAAAACAAAAAGGCAACATATTAAATGGGAGAAGATATTCACAAATCATACATCTGATAAGGGGTTAATATCCAAAATATATAAAGGATTTATACAACTCTCAACAGCACAAAATCAATCATACTAAAAATGGGCAGAAGACTTCAGACATTTTTCCAAAGAAGACATATAGGTGGCCAAAAGACACACAAAACTATACTCAAACATCACTAATCATCAGAAAAATGCAAATTGAAACCACAATGAGATATCAGCTCACACTAGTCAAAGTGGGTAGTATCAAAAAAGACAAGAAATAACATGTTAGTGATGATGTGGAGAAAAGGAAACTTTCATATACTGTTGATAGGAATGTAAACTGGCGGAACCACTGTGGAAATCAGTATGGAGGTTTCAAAAAAATTATAAATGCAGGGGCAGCTGGGTGACTCAGTCGGTTAAGTGTCTATTGATTTCAGCTCTGATCACAATCTCCCAATTTGTGATATTTAGCCCTGAATTGGCCTATGTGCTGACAGTGTGGAGGCTGCTTGGGATTCTATGTCTCTGTACACCACCCCCATGGGTGTGTGTCTTCTCTCTCTTGCTCTCAAAATAAATATTAAAAGAATATAAATGTAAATACCATATGGCCCAGTAATTATACCTCTGGGCATTTACCCAAGGCAAATGAAAACACTAATTCAAAAAGATACGTGCACTCCTATATTTATTGCAACATTATTTACAATAGCCAAAATAGAGAAGCAACCACAAGTCCATAGATTGATGAATGGCTAAAGGAGATGTGGTGTGTGAGTGTATGTATATGTATACACACACACAATGGAATATTGACCATAAAGAAGAATGAAATCTTGCTGCTTGTGACATGTGGAATCTAAAAAGAGACCTGGTGGTTGCCAGAAGGCAAGTTGGGGGGCAGGTGTAGGGGATGGTTGAAATAGGTGAAGGGGATTAAGAGGTAAAATTTTCTAGTTATGAAATAAATAAGTCACAGACATAAAAACTATAGATCATAACATGAAAACATAAATATTATTGAAATAACATTGTGTGGTGACAGATAGTGACTACACTTAAGCTTGATGACTGTAGTATAACGTATAGAATTGTTTAATCACTAGGTTGCACACCTGAAATTTATTTAACATTTTCTGTCAACTATACTTTGACAAGAAAAAAATGAATTTCCAGGTGTCCCAATACCACATATTAATATTCACAATATTAAAAATGTATTCACATTAATGTACACTGCTACTTTTGTCACAAGGTCACATAAATGTATGGGCTTATTCCTCTGGTCCATTTTCAGGCCCACTGATTTATCCTCTATGCCTAAAAGGCTTTGATAGTGATAGTTCTTGAAATCTGTTTCTCGTCTACTTTTTCAAAATCTATTTCCAAATAAGAGTTTCTAATCTTACTTATTTGCTACTATTAAGCCCACAGTGGCTTATTTCAAGCAACAATTCAGATGATCTATTCATTTTTATTCAGTTCACAAATTGAGAGTAGTACTTTATTCTTAGATTGAAAAAAAAAATTATCTTCCTGCAATGCAAGTGATCTTTTGCCTTAACTACTTTCCTGTGTACACACTAAGTGACAGTACCTAAATATGTGTTAGCTCCTAGTCTACTGAACATCCACCATGCTTTAACTCCTACCCAAGACTACAACTTTCCCAGTGTTTTGTGTTTTCTCTTTCTTGACTTTAAGCTCATTTTCATATTTTGTAATATGTCGAAATGTCATTATAAATTCTGTATTTGGAAATAAAAGGAGGATCATGAGTCTGTATGTTCAATCCTCTATCTCCATGTTTTCTAATATCCTCAAAATTCAAGATATCATTGGGAGTCTTATAAACTAAAATCTGCTAAGGTTCATTTACATATCTCAATTTGGCCTTTCTTTAAAAATCTTCTAACTTGATGCCAAATATGTTAGTAAAAACTAATGAAATACTCAAATTAATGAGTAGGGGAGATATTTTTCAGGAAGTTTCTTTTTTATTGGTTTTAATCTCAATTGTGGTATAGCCAAAGTGGCCCAAATAGACAACTGATTGTTAATGTGCTCTGTTGCCTTAAAAGGCCTAGTGTTAACAAATCTCTATTCCCTTCCCCCGCTAAAAATATCTATTCAAATTTCAGATATGTGATCATCCTGGACTGAAAGATGGCAAAAAAAAAAAAAAAATATATATATATATATATATCACCTCCTAAAATATATCACGCTTCTCTGAAATGCATGAAAGCAGAAGGGAAAAGCTCTAAATATTAGAAAATTAACACCAGCACTGTATGTGTCATATCATATAAAAAAACAGACTTTAGTATACTCAGTAGCAAAAAAAATACGAGGTTAGCCAGTGAGCTGTGGAAAATGGAGAATCTATGTCTTGTTAATGAAACATTCAAAACGGGGTTGGGCAAATTTATTCATAGTCAAGAATGTAAAGAAACTCCTTATCACATAAAGCTTCCTTGAGATATTTCTGAACAGAATCAATATAGTTGGCAAAGTTGACAAGGAAATACATTAGTGTTAATTTGTGCCTACAAAAAAAAAGTGTATTTTAAAACATAGGAGTGTTAATATTCCATTCCAAAATTTAGTTGTAGTTCTTTTTTTTCTTTTCCCTCATAATGGGGGGAGGGGGGAATAACCCAAATTTATTTATTTTTTTTTTTTTTTAAATTTTTTTTTCAACATTTTTTATTTATTTTTGGGACAGAGAGAGACAGAGCATGAACGGGGGAGGGGCAGAGAGAGAGGGAGACACAGAATCGGAAACAGGCTCCAGGCTCGGAGCCATCAGCCCAGAGCCTGACGCGGGGCTCGAACTCACGGACCGCGAGATCATGACCTGGCTGAAGTCGGACGCTTAACCGACTGCGCCACCCAGGCGCCCCGGGAATAACCCAAATTTAGACAGAACCGAAAAAAAAGAAAATTTATGACAAAACTGAAAAGACTCAGGAAATGATTAAGAGAAAAATAGCCATTTTAGGAACATGTATGATGAAGAAATTATTGTGTATGTAGTTTGATCTATACATGAATTAAAATTGTTTTGCTTATAAAATATATACCAATGGCTATATCCATTGTTTTAATTTTAAACTTTGAATAAAAATGGAACATACCTGATAGAATGCATATGTCATAAGTGTTAAGTTGATTTTGACAAAATCACCATCCATTTATCTACACCCAGATCAAGAAATGGAACATTACCAACATTCTAGAAGCTACACTAGATTCTCTTCCCAGTCATCACCTCCCACTAATCAAGGGAAATCATTACCTGGGTTTTTGCATAGGTTTCTTATTTTTACATAGCTAGTTACGGTAACTTTACTAGTGTTAACGCAAACTTGTTACCTCACAGTCTCTGTGGGTCAGGAATGTGGGCATAATAAGCTGGATCCATTGCTTTAAATTATCAAGTGGTTACAGTTAAGGTGTTTGTCTTGGCTGCAGTCTCATCTGGATCTGAGTTCTCTTTCCTGTGGTTGTAGAACTAAAGTCACTGCTTTCTGGCTGTCAGCTGAGGATAATTCTTACCTTCTACAGGCGTCTCATATCTTTGTGCCATGATCACCTCCATAGGCAGGTCATGAAATGGTTGCTTGTTTCTTTCAAGACAAACAGGAATATTTACCTCCCTTCAAATCTATAACAGTGGCCTAGAATATTTTAAAGGACTCACCTGTTTAGGTCAAGTTCACTCAGTAGAATCTTCATTTTAATTAATTCAAACTCAACTGATTAGGGACCTTAATTAGGTCTGCATATCTTTATGCCATATAATACAACCCAATCACAAGAGAAAACCTAAGTCATTTTCACAAGTTCTACCCACAAAGATAGGGATTATATAATACATATATACCAGTGGGAGTGAACCTTGAAGGCCATCTTAAATTCTATCACCTTTCTTATACTATAGATTAGGTTTTCCTGTTTTGAACCTTATATCAATAAATCATATGATATATAACTCTTTTGTGTCTGGCTTCTTCTGTTCATCAGTGCTTTATGAGATTCTTCTATGCAGTTGTATATTGCAATGATTTATTCACTTTCTTTTTTTCTTATTCTCATTTCATTGTATGAATATATTTAAAAAAAATCCATTTTCCTGCTATTGAACATTTGGGGTGCTTTTACTTTTGCACCATTATGAATACATTTGTATCTTTCAACGAACATACGTATGTATTTCTGATAGGTATGTGTATATATATATATATATATATATATATATATATATATATATGACTTATCTTTAAAAAACACAGTGAATTTTCCCAAAAGATGTAAAATTTACAACCTAATCAACAATTTATGTGAGTTCCAGTTGCTCAACATTCCTACCAAAACATTGTATTAACTGCCTTCTTTTTTTCAGTTTTACTGGTAGTGGGTTTTTATCGGTATTGTGTTGTGAATTTCTATGATGGCTAATTAAGTAGTACATGTCTTTGTACCTTATTTTCTGTTTTTTTTTCAATGACCTTGTTAAAAAATTTCAGTTTAAATCATTTACACATTTTTCTATTTCATTTTTTCTAATGTATAGGAGATCTTTATTTTTAGTATACTCATTAGGTACATATATTGCAAATAACTTATATTATTAAGAGAATAAAGGAAAGTTATATAATAGATCTTGGGTGAAAAGTAATTTTTATATTTAAAAAAATGTATTGGAGTATAGTTGACAATGACTGAATAGAAATCATAATGTAGTCTTTTTTTCCCCTTTATTATCACTTTTTTGTCAAACACAAGCTGGTTTTCTAAAGTATATTTATCATTTTAGTTTCCACTTGCAATGTGTGAGAGTTCCAATTTCTTCACATCTTCATCAGCACTTGATATTCTTTTTTTTATATTTTATTTATTTTTTTTAATATTTTTTAATGTTTATTTATTTTTGAGACAGAGAGAGACACAGCATGAGCAGGAAAGGGGCAGAGAGAGAGGGAGACACAGAATGTGAAGCAGGCTCCAGGCTCTGAGCTGTCAGCACAGAGCCCGACACGGGGCTCGTACTCACAAACCGTGAGATCATGACCTGAGCCGAAGTCGGACACTTAACCGACTGAGCCACCCAGGTGCCCCAGCACTTGATATTCTTAATCTTTCCCATTTTAGCTATTCTTTTGTGCAATAGTACCTCATTTTGGTATTAATTTGTTTTTCAATGACTAATTTTTTTTATGGTTTATTTGCCATCCATGTCCTTATGGTAAAATGTTCATTCAAATATTGCTGATTTTTAAGTAATTTATTATTGAGCTTTGAGAATTACTTTTTTAAATTTGAAAATAAACTCTTTATAAGATATGTGTTTTGAAAATACTTTGTCCCAGCGTGTGGTTTTCATTTTTACATACTGTTGTTAATGGTGTCTTTCAAAGAGCAGAAGTTTTTAATTTTGTGAAATACAATTTATCCATTTGCACTTTTGTAGATCATGTTTTTAGCATAATATCTAAGATATTTTTGCTTAGCCATGGGTAACCTACATATTCTCCTCTATTTTCCCTTAGAAAATTTATAGTTTTTGGTTTTACTTCTATGTATAGGCAATATGTTGCATTAAAGTTTTATAAGGTATGGTATATGTATCAAAGTTCTGGTAGATAGATAAATGTGGATATCCCATTGATTCAGGGTATTTGGTTGAAAAACTTTTCCTCCATTGTGTGATCTTTGTAACTTGTCAAAACTCAGTTTTTTTTATAGAAATAAAAATCCAATTCTCTGCCACCTGAGATTGTCCCTTTGAGTGTCTGATGAATTCTAAGATACACATCAATAGTCCTACACCTGGACAAGGTACATATTCTATCTGTTGTGTCTACAGAATCTGAGAATGAACTAATAAAGAGAACCTCATTGGCTCATTTTTCTTATTTATTTTCACTTCTTAAAACTTAGCTACATTAGTCATTGCTGCTTCTACAGATAGCTGATGCCTTCAAACAGATAACTTTTAGAATATATGTATTTTCTAGTAGTTCTCATTGAAATTATTTTTCTGCCTTTAGCAACTCAATTCTACTTTAAATAGGATTCTGTTATTTTGAAAAATAATCTCTGAAAGAATTTTATGTAATTGTGTATTTCAATTTTCAATCTGATGCAATTTTTTTTTTTCATTGCAAATGGATGTTTTTATTAAAGTATGGCAACAGGACCTGTGGGCAGAAACAGCTGCACTGTGATTTTGAGGAACAATTGATTATACACTTTTAAGTTGGAAGAAGGTAGAGATAATAGAAGTCTTTAAGGTACTTCCGTATGTTAAAGAAGATTCATAGGATCCTGGAGGTCTGGGTATTGTCAAGGTTGCTTTTAGTCCCTAGCAAAACATCAACATTAAGTCAGCCATGAGTTCCTTGAGGAATGCTATACTCTGCGTGATTCAGGTATTTATCACTGGGCTGCAAGTTGTAAGGAAATTTAATTTTATCTTTCTCTTGCCTTTGTTCTCTTCATCACTTTCCTCCCTGAACAATTATGACCTTTAAATCTTTGAGGTTGCTGAGGGTGGAAGGTCTTATCTTCTGTAACTCCTTTCTGTTGAATAGGAGCATCAACGTATCCTTATGTTTGGGTCAATACTGATTAGTGGTTAGTTGGGGAATTTATATATAGGCATTACAAAAGGCAAAGGCAGCCAAATCCAAGGTAGGTGATATATATGAATCTCCTTGAATAGAAAAGATCAGCTGTCAGTTGGAAGTTATGGCAGTGAATGAGTCTAGGTACCAGAAGAGACAACAAATTAAGATTATTGAAGGCTAACCTTAAATCTAATTTTAAAATATGTTGGATAGAATTCTATATTTAGCATAGATATTAAACATGGATTGAAGATGATTCTACCTCTAAAATAATTGCATGGGGCACCTGGGTGGCTCAGTCAGTTGGGTGTCCAACTTCAGCTCAGGTCATGATCTCGCGGTTTGTGAGTTTGAGCTCCGCATCAGGCTCCGGTGCTGACAGCTCAGACACTGGAGCCTGCTTCAGATTCTGTGTCCCTCTTTCTCTCTGTCCCACCCCTGCTTGTGCTCTGTCTCTCTCTTTCAAAAATGAATAAACATAATTTTTTTAAATAAAATAAAATAATTGCATGAAAAGCTTCATGGACATGTTTTCTACTGCAACAGCCATAATTGTAAGAATTATTTAAAAGGCAGTCACTTAAAAATCTCTGGAAATTGTCCTAAGGCCATTGAACAGATAACAAAAACACGTATTCAATAAAATCTCCTAAGTCTTGGCTCAAAGACAATATGTCAGTCAAAAAAAAAAATCCTTCCTTCAACCCTACCTTAATGTTGGAGAAGCTCCACTCCAGCAAAGTGTGTGACCAACAAGATGGTTTCTTTTTCCCTTTCAGTAAAAGACTAAAAATCAACTGTAGAATGGGATAGACCACGAACACTTCTCATCTCACTCAGATCTGTGATTTTAGAGAAGTACAATGATGAAGTCAGAAACCCCCATTACTCCTTAATCTCAAAACATGTGACAGAGGCTCTATTCCAGCCCTGAAAAACTAAAAAAACTGGGGCCCTAATTTCCCTTGCTTCAACTCACTAACTGATTGGAGGATCCATCCTGCAAGAGGCAAATGAAGAAGACCAGGAACTACCACCTTGTCTAGTGTCCCATTTATAAAGCAGATGTCACCCAAAGAGACATGTTTCACTGTCTCTGCCCTCATTTCCAGATTAGTAGCTCAGAGATGTGTTACACAGAGAAAAGCAAGCCATTAGAATAGGAAAACAAAACAAAACAAACGTACTGGCTTTGTTTGGAAAAGAAGGTGGAGATGCTCAAGCCTAAATGTCATTTTTTTAAAACAATGGAGATTTTGGAGACAAGCAATTAAAAAAAATATGGAAAACTCCATGAGAATAATAAACTAAATAAGCCAGTTAGTTTACCAGGGAGTACCAGGGAGCAACAAAACTAAGAAGAGGTCTCCTAGTTTCAAAACAAATCTCACAGGCCTCAAAATTTACCTGTGCAAAGTGTACCAAATTTAACTGGATCAGGCAGTGGAACAATAGAGCAATTATCTAGAAATTTATAGAGCCTAAAAGGTGCATATGACACAAACAGAGGCAAATAACTAAAAGGAGAGATAAGAGGGGATAAAAGTGTCAAGGAGAAATTGCTGTCATCTCAGAGTAACTGTGAATAAGCCAAGACTGTATACTATGAGGGGTAACATCATAGGCTTCATATTGTGGAGAAAATACACCTCACTAAAATATTATGGCCAAGTCACTAAACAAATAAACAACTCCAGTGAGTCTTAGGAAGAGTGGAAGAGTATCAAAAATTGGTAAAATATGTAATCTAAATGTCCCATTTGCCACTATTAATTTTGAAACCTGCAGAGGATGATGGAGAAAAATGTATAGGCAACAGAAAATGTCTGTGAGAGAGTCCAGATGGTGGACTTAAAATATGCTTCCAAATAGATTTTATAAATATTTTCAAGAAACTAAAGGAATTTTATTTTTTTTTCCAACTTTTTTTTTTTTTTTTTTTTTTTATTTTTGGGACAGAGAGAGACAGAGCATGAACGGGGGAGGGGCAGAGAGAGAGGGAGACACAGAATCGGAAACAGGCTCCAGGCTCCGAGCCATCAGCCCAGAGCCTGACGCGGGGCTCGAACTCACGGACCGCGAGATCGTGACCTGGCTGAAGTCGGACGCTTAACCGACTGCGCCACCCAGGCGCCCCTAAAGGAATTTTATTTATGTAAATAAAAGTATGAGGACAAATGGAGGCAACATAAAGACAGAGATAAAATATAATTTATTTCTAAACCCATCTTATAAAAACAATAAAGAACGTCTTTCAGAGAATGTCCTTCAGAGTGAAAACAATGACCATTGAAGATAATGAAATCCATTGGTAAGGGCAATCATGTAGTTTTGAATATGAATGTGTATATCCTCTCAACAGATTTTAAAAAGCCTCTACAAAAAAAAATGCTAGAACTGATACATGAATTCAGTAAAGTTGTAGGATATAAAATCAATGTACAGAAAAGGGTTGCATTTCTATACACAAATAATGAAGCAGCAAAAAGAGAAATCAAGGAATCAATCTCATTTACAATTGCACTGAAAGCCGTAAAATACCTAGGAATAAACTTAATCAAAGAGGTAAAAGATTTGTACTCTGAAATCTATAGAAAGTTTATGGAAGAAATTGAGAAAGACACAAAAAAATGGAAAAATATTCCATGCCCATGGGTTGGAAGAACCAATACTGTTAAAATGTCGATATCATACCAAGCCATCTATATATTCAGTTCAATTCCTATAAAAATAATATACCAGCATTCTTCACAGATATAGAACAAACAATTCTAAAGTTTGTATTGAACTACAATTACAAATACCAATGTTGAACAAGAAAACTAAGGCTGAAGGTATCACAATTCCAAACTTCAAGCTGCATTAAAAAGCTGTAATCATCAAGACAATATGACACAAAAACAGACACATAGATGAGTGGGACAGAATAGAGAATCCAGAATGGACCTACAAATGTATTGCCAACTAATTTTTGACAAAGCAGGAAGAATATCCAGTGGAAAAACTTGAAGGAATATCCAATGGGAAAAAAGTCTTTTCAGCAAATGGTGCTGGGAAAACTGGACAGTAACATGCAAAGAAATGAACCTGAACCACTTTCTTACACAATACATTAAAAAAAAACTCAAAATGGATGAAAAACCTAAATATGAGACAGGAAACCATCAAAATCCTGGAGGAGAAACCAGGCAGCAACCTCTTTGACCTCAGTTATAGCAACTTCTTATGAGAAATGTCTCCAGTGAGTCTTAGGGAGATGGAAAGAGTATCAAAAAATTGATAAAATATATAATCTAAATGTCTAATTTTCCACTATTATTATTCATCAAGATAAAAACCTGCACAGCAAACAATCATCAAAACCAAAAGGCAACTGATAGAATGGGAAAAGATATTTGCAAATGACATATCAGATAAAGGGTTGTGTTCAAAACTATAAAGAATTTATCAAACTCAACATCCCCCCCACAAATAACCCAGTGACGAAATGGGCAAAAGACATGAACACTTTTCTAAAGATGACTTCCATATGGCTAACAGACATATGAGAAGATGCTCAACTTCACTCATCATCAGGAAGATACAATCAAAACCACAATGAGATACAACCTCAAGCCTGTCACAATGGCTAAAATGAACAACACAGGAAACAACTGATGTTGATGAGGATGCAGAGAAAGGGGAACATTTTTTCACTATTGGTGAGAATGCAAGCTGGTGCAGCCACTCTGTAAACAGTATGGAGTTTCCTCAAAAAATTAAAAATAGAGGTTACCTATGACGCAGCAATTGCACTACTAGGTATTTATCCAAAGGATACAAAAATGCTGATTTGAAGGGACACTTGCACCTCAATATTTATAGAGCACTAGGGGCACCTGGGTAGCTCAGTCAGTTAAGCAAGTGACTTCAGCTCAGGTCATGATCTCACAGTTCGTGGGTTCGAGCCCCGTGTCAGGCTCTGTGCTGACAGCTCAGAGCCTGGAGCCTGCTTCGGATTCTGTATCTCCTTCTCTCTCTGTTCCTCCCCTGCTCATTCTCTGTCTCTCAAAAATAAATAAACATTAAAAAAATAAAAAAAAAATTATAGAGCACTATCAAAAATAGCCAAATTATGGAATGTCCATGATGTCCAGATGTCCACTAATGAACAGATAATAAAGAAGATGTGGTATGTATATACAATTGAATATTACTTGAAAATCAAAAAGAATGAAATCTTGCCATTTGCAACAACATGGGTGGAACTAGAATGTATTATGCTAAGCAAAATAAATCAGATAAACATAAATATCATATGATTTCACTCATATGTGGAATTTAAGAAACACAACAGGTGAACATAGGGGAGGGGAAGGAAAAATAAGATAAAAACAAAGAGGGAGCCAAACCATAAGAGACTCTCAAATACAGAGAACAAACTGAGGGTTGCTGGAGGGGAATTGGGTGGAGGGATGGGTGGGTGTTACAAGTGATGAATCACTAACTTCTACTCCTGAAACCATTATTGCACTGTATACTAACTAACTTGGATTTAAATTAAAAAAAAAAAAAAAAGTACAGGGGTGCCCGGGTGACTCAGGTGAGCATCTGACTTCGGCTCAGGTCTTGATCTCATGGTCTGTGAGTTCGAGCCCTGGGTCGGGCTCTGTGCTGACAGGTCAGAGCCTGGAGCCTGCTTCAGATTCTGTGTCTCCCTCTGTCTCTGCCCCTCCCCTGCTCATGCTCTGTTTCTCTCTGTCTCTCAAAAATGAATAAATGTTAAAACGTTTTTTATTGTACAAAACAATATGTATATAATTGCAGTATTGGGGCCATACCATATGGAACATTATTGTAACTAACAATAATTGTGCAAAGGAGATGAAGAGGGAACAAAGTTGTGCTGGAATAAAGAAATGACACTAGATAATAACTATAAATCCACAGGAACAAAGGAAGATAACCAGAACCATGATGGTTAATAAACTATTTTCTATATATTCTTGCTTAACTTTATCCAAGCTTTTATAAATTATAAAACTATATGAAATAATATTTATAAAAATGTGTTGTGTTACATGTATACATATATAACACAAAATGATTGAATAAAGAATAGAGCTATATATGAATAATATTTCTATATCTTACTGATATTAAGTTAGTATCAATCTGAAGTAGATTTTGATAAATTCTGGAGTATAAACTAAACCCTAGAGCAATAATTTGGGAAAAGCAAAAAATACATATTTAAATTTTTTACAGAAAATATTATACAGGGGATCCTGGGAAGATGGCAGCGTAGGAGGATGCTGGGATCACTGTGTGTCCTGCTGATCACTTAGATTCCACCTACACCTGCCTAAGTAACCCAGAAAACCGCCAGAAGACTAGCAGAATGGAGTCTCTGGAGCCAAGCGCAGACGAGAGGCCCACAGAAGAGGGTAGGAAGGGCAGAGAGGCAGTGCGCACTCCACGGACTGGCGGGAGGGAGCTGGGGCAGAGGGGTGGCCCGCCGGCCAAGCAGAGCCCCTGAGTCTGGCTTGCAAAAGTGGAGGGGCCAGACGGAGTGTGTTCCAACAGCAAGCGGGACTTGACATCTGGAAGATTATAAGCTAACAGCTCTGCTCGGAGAACGGGAGGGCTGGAGAACAATGGGAGGGAGAGTTGCTGAGCCCCGGGACAACAGAGCTCAGCTTGGCGGGGAACAAAGGTGCTCACCAGCGCCATCTCCCTCGCCCATGCCCCAGCCAAAATCCCAAAGTTCCTGCCAGGGAACTTGCTTGCACCACACAAACACCCAATGCTGTGCTTCTGCAGATCCATCCTTCCGGCGGGTCTGACTCCCTCCCAGTGCCGCAGGGCCCCTCCCGAAAGCGGATCTCAGAAGGAAAAGCGAGGTGAGCCTACCCCTCCCGCCGCTGTGCACCTTGCCGATCCATCCCAGCTAATACGCCAGATCCCCAGCACCATAAGTCTGGCAGTGTGCAAGTAGCCCAGACAGGCCACGCCAGCCCACAGTGAATCCCGCCCCTAGGAGAGGGGAAGAGAAGTCACACACCAGTCTTACTGGCCCCAGCCTGGGGGCAGACATCAGGTCTGACTACGGCCCCGCCCACCAACTCAAGTTATTCAAGACAGCACCGGGGAAGTGCCCCGAAGTTCTGCACCACTCCAGGGTCTATCCAAAATGACGACACGGAAGAATTCCCCTCAGAAAAACGTCCAGGAAATAACAATAGCTAACGAACTGATCAAAAATATTTTAAACAATATAACAGA
Organism: Panthera onca; assembly: GCF_046562875.1. Classification (NCBI taxonomy): domain Eukaryota; kingdom Metazoa; phylum Chordata; class Mammalia; order Carnivora; family Felidae; genus Panthera; species Panthera onca. The sequence continues at coordinate 160,715,290 of NC_138346.1, forward strand.
AAGTGAATTTAGAATAATAGTCATAAAATTAATCACTGGGCTTGAAAACAGTATAAAGGACAACAGAGAATCTCTTGCTACAGAGATCAAGGGACTAAGGAACAGCCAGGAGGAGCTAAAAAATGCTATCAATGAACTGCAAAATAAAACGGAGACAACCACGGCTTGGATTGAAGAGGCAGAGGAGAAAATAGGTGAACTAGAAGATAAAATTATGGAAAAAGAAGAAGCTGAGAAAAAGAGAGATAAAAAAATCCAGGAGTATGAGGGGAAAAAATTAGAGAACTAAGTGATACACTAAAGAGAAATAATATACGCATAATTGGTATTCCAAAGGAGGAGGAAAGAGGGAAAGGTGCTGAAGGTGTACTTGAAGAAATAATGGCTGAGAACTTCCTGGATCTGGGGAAGGAAAAAGGCATTGAAATCCAAGAGGCACAGAGAACTCCCTTCAGACGTAACTTGAATCGATCTTTTGCGTGACATATCATAGTGAAACTGGCAAAATACAAGGATAAAGAGAAAATTCTGAAAGCAGCTAGAGATAAACGTGCTCTAACATATAAAGGGAGACCTATAAGACTCGTGACCGATCTCTCTACTGAAACTTGGCAGCCAGAAAGGAATGGCAGGAGATCTTCAACGTGATGAACAGAAAAATATGCAGCTGAGAATCCTTTATCCAGCAAGTCTGTCATTTAGAATAGAAGGAGAGATAAAGGTCTTCCCAAACAAACAAAAACTGAAGGACTTCGTAACCACTAAGCCAGCCCTACAAGAGATCCTAAGGGGGAATCCTGTGAGACAAAGTACCAGAGACATCGCTACAAGCATGAAACCTACAGACATCACAATGACTCTAAACCTATATCTTTCTTTTTTTTTTTTTTTTTTTTTTTTTTTTTTTTTTTTTAAAAGAAAGGCAGACTGCCACCTGCAGCGCCTCATTTGGATGTGTCTGGAGTCTTGGAAGCTTGACTACCCTACGTTCTCCTACAAATGGACCTTGAGAGCTTGTTTGGAGGTTCTAGCAGGGGAGCGCAGCTACTCGTATACCCTTGACCGAAGAACGGTCCTCCTCTATCGGGGAAGGTCGTCCTCTTCGACCGAGCGCGCAGCTTCGGGAGGGACGCACATGGAGCGGTGAGGGAGGAAGGGGACACCCGCCTAGCCAGCCAGATCAGCCGAATCAACCCTGGCGATCAATGGGGTGACAGATGTCGCAGCCAGATCGCCCTCACATCCTAAACCTATATCTTTCTATAACACTGAATGTAAATGGACTAAATGCGCCAATCAAAAGACATAGGGTATCAGAATAGATAAAAAAACAAGACCCATCTATTTGCTGTCTACAAAAGACTCATTTTAGACCTGAGGACACCTTTAGATTGAGAGTGAGGGGATGGAGAACTATTTATCATGCCACTGGAAGTCAAAAGAAAGCTGGAGTAGCCATACTTATATCAGACAAACTAGACTTTAAATTAAAGGCTGTAACAAGAGATGAAGAAGGGCATTATATAGTAATCACAGGGTCTATCCATCAGGAAGAGCTAACAATTATAAATGTCTATGCGCGGAATACAGGAGCCCCCAAATATATAAAACAATTACTCACAAACATAAGCAACCTTATTGATAAGAATGTGGTCATTGCAGGGGACTTTAACACCCCACTTACAGAAATGGATAGATCATCTAGACACATGGTCAAAAAAGAAACAAGAGCCCTGAATGATACATTGGATCAGATGGACTTGACAGATATATTTAGAGCTCTGCATCCCAAAGCAACAGAATATACTTTCTTCTTGAGTGCACATGGAACATTTTCCAAGATAGATCACATACTGAGTCACAAAACAGCCCTTCATAAGTATACAAGAAGTGAAATCATATCATGCATACTTTCAGACCACAATACTATGAAGCTTGAGATCAACTACAGGAAAAAGTCTGGAAAACCTCCAAAAGCGTGGAGGTTAAGGAACACCCTACTAAAGAATGAATGGGTCAAAAAGGCAATTAGAGAAGAAATTAAAAAATATATGGAAATAAACGAAAATGAAAATACAACAATCCAAACACTTTGGGACGCAGCGAAGGCAGTCCTGAGAGGAAAATACATTGCAATCCAGGCCTATCTCAAGAAACAAGAAAAATCCCAAATACAAAATCTAACAGCACACCTAAAGGAAATAGAAGCAGAACAGCAAAGGCAGCCTAAACCCAGCAGAAGAAGAGAAAGAATAAAGATCAGAGCAGAAATAAACAATATAGAATCTTAAAAAACGGTAGAGCAGATCAACGAAACCAAGAGTTGGTTTTTTGAAAAAATAAACAAAATTGACAAACCTCTAGCCAGGCTTCTCAAAAAGAAAAGGGAGATGACCCAAATAGATAAAATCATGAATGAAAATGGAATTATGACAACCAATCCCTCAGAGATACAAACAATTATCAGGGAACACTATGAAAAATTATATGCCAACAAATTGGACAACCTGGAAGAAATGGACAAATTCCTAAACACCCACACTCTTCCAAACCTCAATCAGGAGGAAATAGAAAGCTTGAACAGACCCATAACCAGCGAAGAAATTGAATCGGTTATCAAAAATCTCCCAACAAATAAGAGTCCAGGACCCGATGGATTCCCAGGGGAGTTCTACCAGACGTTTAAAGCAGAGATAATACCTATCCTTCTCAAGCTATTCCAAGAAATAGAAAGGGAAGGAAAACTTCCAGACTCATTCTATGAAGCCAGTATTACTTTGATTCCTAAACCAGACAGAGACCCAGTAAAAAAAGAGAACTACAGGCCAATATCCCTGATGAATATGGATGCAAAAATTCTCAATAAGATACTAGCAAATCGAATTCAACGGCATATAAAAAGAATTATTCACCATGATCAAGTGGGATTCATTCCTGGGATGCAGGGCTGGTTCAACATTCGCAAATCAATCAACGTGATACATCACATTAACAAAAAAAAAGAGAAGAACCATATGATCCTGTCAATCGATGCAGAAAAGGCCTTTGACAAAATCCAGCACCCTTTCTTAATAAAAACCCTTGAGAAAGTCGGGATAGAAGGAACATACTTAAACATCATAAAAGCCATTTATGAAAAGCCCACAGCTAACATCATCCTCAATGGGCAAAAACTGAGAGCTTTTTCCCTGAGATCAGGAACACGACAGGGATGCCCACTCTCACCGCCGTTGTTTAACATAGTGCTGGAAGTTCTAGCATCAGCAATCAGACAACAAAAGGAAATCAAAGGCATCAAAATTGGCAAAGATGAAGTCAAGCTTTCACTTTTTGCAGATGACATGATATTATACATGGAAAATCCGATAGACTCCACCAAAAGTCTGCTAGAACTGATACATGAATTCAGCATAGTTGCAGAATACAAAATCAATGTACAGAAATCAGTTGCATTCTTATACACTAACAATGAAGCAACAGAAAGACAAATAAAGAAACTGATCTATTCACAATTGCACCAAGAAGCATAAAATACCTAGGAATAAATCTAACCAAAGATGTAAAAGATCTGTATGCTGAAAACTATAGAAAGCTTATGAAGGTAATTGAAGAAGATAGAAAGAAATGGAAAAACATTCCCTGCTCATGGATTGGAAGAATAAATATTGTCAAAATGTCAATACTACCCAAAGCTATTTACACATTCAATGCAATCCCAATCAAAATTGCACCAGCATTCTTCTCGAAACTAGAACAAGCATTCCTAAAATTTATATGGAACCACAAAAGACCCCGAATAGCCAAAGTAATTTTGAAGAAGAAGACCAAAGCAGGAGGCATCACAATCCCAGACTTTAGCCTCTACTACAAAGCTGTCATCATCAAGACAGCATGGTATTGGCACAGAAACAGACACATAGACCAATGGAATAGAATAGAAACCCCAGAACTAGACCCACAAACGTATGGCCAACTCATCTTTGACAAAGCAGGAAAGAACATCCAATGGAAAAAAGACAGTCTCTTTAACAAATGGTGCTGGGAGAACTGGACAGCAACATGCAGAAGGTTGAAACTAGACCACTTTCTCACACCATTCGCAAAAATAAACTCAAAATGGATAAAGGACCTGAATGTGAGACAGGAAACCATCAAAACCCTAGAGGAGAAAGCAGGAAGAGACCTCTCTGACCTCAGCCGTAGCAATTTCTTACTCGACACATCCCCAAAGGCAAGGGAATTAAAAGCAAAAATGAACTACTGGGACCTTTTGAAGATAAATAGCTTCTGCACAGCAAAGGAAACAACCAACAAAACTAAAAGGCAACCAACGGAATGGGAAAAGACATTTGCAAATGACATATCGGACAAAGGGCTAGTATCCAAAATCTATAAAGAGCTCACCAAACTCCACCCCCGAAAAACAAATAACCCAGTGAAGAAATGGACAGAAAACATGAATAGACGCTTCTCTAAAGAAGACATCCAGATGGCCAACAGGCACATCAAAAGATGCTCAACATCACTCCTCATCAGGGAAATACAAATCAAAACCACACTCAGATATCACCTCACACCAGTCAGAGTGGCCAAAATGAACAAATCAGGAGAGTATAGATGCTGGAGAGGATATGGAGAAACGGGAACCCTCTTGCACTGTTGGTGGGAATGCAAACTGGTGCAGCCACTCTGGAAACCAGTGTGGAGGTTCCTCAAAAAATTTAAAAATAGACCTACCCTATGACCCAGCAATAGCACTGCTAGGAATTTACCCAAGAGATACAGGAGTACTGATGCATAGGGGCACTTGTACCCTAATGTTTATAGCAGCACTCTCAACAATAGCCAAATTATGGAAAGAGCCTAAATGTCCATCAACTGATGAATGGAGAAAGAAATTGTGGTTTATATACACAATGGAATACTACATGGCAATGAGCAAGAATGAAATATGGCCCTTTGTAGCAACATGGATGGAACTGGAGAGTGTTATGCTTAGTGAAATAAGCTATACAGAGAGAGACAGATACCATATGTTTTCACTCTTAGTTGGATCCTGAGAAACTTAACAGAAACCCATGGGGGAGAGGAAGAAAAATAAAAAGGAGGTTAGAGTGGGAGAGAGCCAAAGCATAAGAGACTCTTAAAAACTGAGAACAAACTGAGGGTTGATGGGGGGTGGGGGGGGGTGGGTGATGGGTACTGAGGAGGGCACCTTTTGGGATAAGCACTGGGTGTTGTATGGAAACCAATTTGACAATAAACTTCATATATTGAAAAAAAAGAAAGAAAATATTATACAAAAAAGTATTCACTTCATGCAAAAGAAATCAGTGAAGGAGGAATAGTGGAAGAAAAAGGACAGAGGAAACAAAAAGTATAGTGGCAAATGTACATCTAACTATGTCAATAACACTGCAACTGGACTAACCATCCTATCAAAAGGTAGAAATTGTTAGTCTAGATTTTAAAAGTTCTCATATATGCTGTTTACAGTAAATATTTTATTATAAGATAAAAATAAGTTGAAAAAAAAAGGTATCATGGAAACAGCAAGAATTTGAAAACAGGAAGGATATACCAATATTAGCCAAAATAGATATCAAACAAATGTTACTAGAGACAAAGGGACATTTTATAATGACAAAAGTTTCCATCTACACAACGATATGACATTTATAAGCATATATACACCTAACAACAGAGCCCCAAAATACATGAAACAAAAACTGACAGAAGAGAAGGATAAGTTGGTAATTCAAAAATAATAGCTGTATACTTTATTAGAAAAAATTATGTTTATTAATTTCTGAGATGAAGTCAGATGCTTAACGGACTGAGCCACCCAGGTTCCAATAGTTGGATACTTTAATATTACACTTTAATTAATGGACATAACACCTAGGCAAAAGATCAGGAAGAACATGGAAGATTAACAACTCCATAAACAGCTGGACCTAACAGACACCTATAGACAATGACAGTAGAAATATTCCTTTTTTCTCAATTACATGTGGGACATTCTGCAAGATATACCATAAAACAACTTAGGCCATGAAAGTATTCTCAATAAATTGAGATTGAAATCACACCTAGTAAGTTTTCCTATAATGGCATTTAAGGAGAAATCAATAACAAAGAAATGGAGAAAAGCACAAATATGTGGAAATTAAAAAGCACACACCTCAACATTCAATATGTCAAAAATAAATCACAAAGATATTATTTCATTCATATGTAGAATTTAGGAAACAAAAAAAATGAACTAAAAAGAGAGAGACAAGCCAAAAAACAGACTCTTAACTAAAGAAAATAAACATGATTACAAGAGGGGAAATGGGTGAAATAGGTGAAGGGGACTAAAGAACACACTTATCATGATGAGCACTGATTATAGAATTGTTGAATCACTATATTACACACCTGAAACATAATACTTCATGTTAACTATACTGGAATTAAAATAAAAAATAGATTACAAAGAGAATTAGAAAATATTTTGAAAAGAATTAAAAATATAACATCCTAAAGTTAGGAGATGTGGCAAAGAACTGCTTAGAAGCAAACTAAAGTTGTAAACCCCTGTATTTAGAAAGGATAAAGATCTCAGATCAGTAGAAATTAATATTAATATTAATATTAATGAAATCAATAATAAAAAGCAATAGAGAAAAATCAACAAAAGAAAAAGTGGGTTATTTGAAAGATTGACAAACTTGATAGCCTTTTAGCTGGAAAGACCAAGAAAACAGAGAAGTCTAGAAGTTACTAAAATCAGGAATGAAAAAGAGTACATCATTGCTAACCTTTCATAAGTGAAAGGAATCATAAGGTAATATTATGAAATGTGTGCTAACAACTTACATGTTTAAATGTAACATGAAGATGAAACAGGCAAATTTATAGAAAGACACAAACTATGGAAATTGACTTAAGAGGTAACAGAAAATTGGAATGGATCTATAACAATTAAAGATTCCGTGGAAATTTTTTAAAAACTCCCAGAAGTGAAAGCTATACCCACATGACTCTACTGTGAATTCTACTAAATATTTAAAGAAGAATTAATACCATCCATTTGCAAACTCTTCCAACAAATGAAAGTGTAAGGTATACTTACCAACTCACTCTATAAGACACTATTATTTTTATACCAAAATCTGTTAAAGATATCACAAGATTAAAAAGTTACAAAACAGTATCTGTTATGAATATTGAAATAAAAATCCTCTAAACTGAATCTGGCAACATATAGTAAGAATTATACAAATGAAATTTATCATAGGAATGCAAGTTAACTTCTGAAAATAAAATTACATAATAACATATCAATAGAATAAAGTACAAAAAGCAAATGCTTATCTTAAGAGTTGCAGAGAAAGCATTAGACAAATCCGACACCATCTCATACTAAAAACATTCAACAAACTAGGAATAGAAAGAAACTTCCTCAATCTGTTAAAGGGCATCTAGCAAAACCTGGAGCCAATAGTATATGTAATGAATAAAAACTGAATTATTTTCTCCTAAAATCCGGAAGATAAGAATGTCTGCTCTTACTGTTTCTGTTCAACATTCTATCAGGTTTTTGCCATGCAAATTAGGCATGGAAATTTAAAAAAAAGAGGCAAAACTACCTCTATTTGCAGTGGACATAAATTTGAAGATAAAAATCTTAAAGCACCTACCTTAAGCAAACTAGAGAACTTGGGGCGCCTGGGTGGCTCAGTCGGTTGAGACACGGACTTCAGTTTAGGTCATGATCTCACGGTTTGTGAGTTCGAGCCCCACGTTGGGCTCTGTGCTGACAGCTCAGAGCCTGGAGCCTGCTTCTGATTCTGTGTCTCCCTCTCTCTCTCTGCCCCTCCTCCACTCATGCTCTGACTCTCTCTGTCTCAGAAATAAATAAACATTGGGGCGCCTGGGTGGCGCAGTCGGTTAAGCGTCCGACTTCAGCCAGGTCACGATCTCGCGGTCCGTGAGTTCGAGCCCCGCGTCGGGCTCTGGGCTGATGGCTCGGAGCCTGGAGCCTGTTTCCGATTCTGTGTCTCCCTCTCTCTCTGCCCCTCCCCCGTTCATGCTCTGTCTCTCTCTGTCCCAAAAATAAAAAAAAAAAAAAAAAAAAAAAAAAAGAAATAAATAAACACAAAAAAAAATTTAAACAAACTATAGAACTAATAAATGACTTCATCAAGTTTTTAGGGTACAAGTTCAACATGTAGAAAATGAATTGTAATTCTATTCAATAACAATGAATGGTCAGAAAATGAAATTAATAGAATTCCATTATCAAAGACCAAAAAAATAAAATATTAATAAATTCAACAAAAGAGTATGATTTGTAAATAGAAACTTAGAAAATATATTTGAAAGAAATTTAAAATTAAATAGTCCTGATTTCTTTTTGCTTAATAGTTCCTTACTAAATTTATTTCCTTCCTTTCACATTTTACTGTGAGCACCAAAAAGAAACCAAACTTACCTTCCCGACTTTGCTTGGAATCCCCCCAGCCACACATTCAAGCTCATGACTTAAATTCTACTATCTACCACTGAATAATAAAACACACTTTGGCCAAATTCTATACCACTTTATAAGGATAGCCCTTCTTCCAGTTTTTAAATACCATGTTCCACATTTCTACCCAAGTGTTCTACAGAAGCACCTTGACATTCATATTTCTAGCAACAGTCTATTTCTGGTGGCACATGTATTTTCTAAGATGACAAGAGCTTTCTCTACAGTTTTCCTTACTTCTTTTTGAGCCATCACCAGAATTACTTTTAACATCGACATTTCTATCAACATTCAGTTCAAGACAATCTAGAACTTCTCTATCAAATCCTTAAAATTTTTCTAGCCTCTATCCATTTTCAATTTCGAAGACACCTCCATATTTTCACGTATTTGTAATGGTAGCACCTCAATTCCTGGTATCAAAATCTATAGTGGTTTTCTAGGGTTTCTGTAACAAAGTACTGCAAACTGGTTAGCTTAAGAACAAAAGAAATGTATTCTCTCACCGTTCTAGAGACACAATATCTGAAATTGGGGTGTTGGCAGTTTTGGTGTTCTGAGACTGTGGGTAGAATTCTTTCCTTGCTTCTTCCTAGCTTCTGTGATAAAAAAAGAATCCTGGATGTTCCTTGGCTTCAAATTGTGTTATTCCAGTCTAAATCTCTGTCATCATATGGTTGTCTTCCTGTGTGTTTCTGCCTTTACAAGAGGTTTTCCTCTTGTCAGGAAACAGGTCATATATTGGATTAAAAACCCACCTTAGTTCACTTTGACCTCATATTTACTAATTGCACCTGAAATAACCCTAATTTTGAATAATATCACATTCTGAAATATGAAACATAGCTTTCTGGAGGACACAGTATAATCTATAATAGATCACTTGTTAATACCATAAACAAAGTTGAGTTAGAGTAGATCATAGAAATACATTTAAAAGCTGAGATCATAACACATTTAGAGAAAATATAGAAGGAAACTACTATAAAGTTAGATTAGGGGAGGCCCACCTGGATATAACAGCAACACAAATAACACAAGAATATATTAATAAATTATACTTCATCAAAACTAAAGTATTTGTGCTTCAAAGGGTATCATCAAGAAAGTGGAAAGACAACACAGAGAAAATATTTGCAAATCCTAGATCTCATAAGAAAGTTATATCTTAATACATAAGAAAAACAAGTGCAAATCAAAATAAAAAGGCAAGCCAATTAAAAATGGACAACACACACACAAAAAAAGGCATCCAAATTGGTAAGAAGGAAAATGGTCATTATTTGCAGATGGCATGGTACTATATATACAAACCCCTCAAGATACCATCAAAAAAAGTTTAACAACTAATAAGGACTAATAAATTCAGTAAAGTTACAGTATACGGATGAACACAAATCTGTTGCACTGATATACGTTAATAATGAGCTATCAGAAAAATACATTTGAAAAAACAATCTCATTTATAACTGCATCAAAAAGAATAAAATCCATAAGAATAAATTTAAGGAGGTGAAATACCTGTATTCTGAAACTGTATAACACTGATGAAAATAAATTGAAGACAACATAAATGGAAAATATATTGTGCTCATAGACTAGAAGAATTAATATTGTTAAAGTGTCTATGCTACACACAGAAATCTACATTCAATGAACTATTTATCAAAACACCAATGACATTTTTCACGAAGCTTGAATAAATAATCCTAAATTTTTATGAAACCACAGAAGACCCTGAATAGCCAGAGCAATCTTGAGAAACAAAAAGCTAGAGGAAAAGTTTCCTGATTTCAAGTTACTATAAAGCTTATAGTAATCAAAACAGTATGATGCTGGCACACTAATAGACACACAGATCATGGAATAGAATCAAGAGCCCAGATATAAACTCATACACATATGGCTGATTATGACAAAGAAGGCAAGAATATACAATAGTGAAAAGTCATCTTTTAATAAATGTTGTTAAGAAAACCAGACAATTGCATGCAAACAAATGAAACTGGACCACTTTTTTAACACCATACACAACAATAAACTCAAAATGGATTAAAGATTTGAACGTGAAACCTGAAACAATAAAATTCCTAGAAGCAAACATAGGCAGTAAGCTCTATGACATCAATTTTAGCAATACTTTTTGGACAAGTCTCCTTAAGCAAGGACAACAAAAGCTAAAATAAACAAATGGGATAACATAAAATTGAAGAATTTTATACATGGAAATCATGTATACAAGGAAATCAACAAATTCAAAAGGCAACCTAATAAATTGGAGAAGATATGTGCAAATCATACATCTGATAAGGGGGTGATATCCAAAATATATGAATAACTTACACAATTTAATATCAAAAACAAACAACCTGATCTAAAAATGAGCAGAGAGGGGTGCCTGGGTGGCTCAGTCAGTTAAGTATCTGACTCTTGATTTTAGCTCAGGTGACAATTTCATGGGTTTGTGGGTCAAGCCCCAAGTTTGGCTTCAGGCTGAGGATGGAGCCTGCTTGGGATTCTTTCTCTCTGCCTTCTCTCTCTCTCTCTTTCTCTCTCTCTCTCTCTATATATATATTTTTTTTTTTCCTCCCCTACTCACTTGCTTGATCTCTATAAATTAATTAATAAACTTTAAAAAATAAAAAAAATAAGCAAAGGACTTGAACAGACATTTTTCCAAAGACATACAGATGGCCAACAGGCAATGAAAGGATGCTCAACATCACTAACCATCAGGAAAATGCAAATCAAAACCACAATGAGATATCACCTCACACCTGTAAGATTGGCTATTATCAAAAAAGACAAAAAGTAACAGGTGCTGGCAAGAATGTGGAGAAGAGGAAACCCTCACACGCCACTGATGGGAATGTAAATTGGTGTAGTCACCATGGGAAACAGTATGGATGTCCCTCAAAAAAAATATTAACAGAACTACCATATGTTCCAGCAATTCCAATTCTGGGTATTTATCCAAAGAAAACAAAAATAATAATTTGAAGAGATGTATGTATCCCTATGTTTGTTGCAGCATTTTTTATAATAGCCAAGATATGGAAGCAATCCACGAGTCCCTCAATAGATAAATAAGGAAGATGTATATGAGGTACACACACACATGCACACAGAATATTACTCAGTAATATAAAATGAAATCCTGACATTTGTGACAACATTAGTGGACCTAGAGAGCGCTGGCTGAAGATAGTAAGAGAAGCACAAATATATGGTTTCATTTATATGTGGAATCTAAAAAACCAAAACAGAAATAGACTCATAGCTACAGTAAACAAACTGTTGGTTGCTGGAGAGGGTGCAGACAAAATGAATGAAGGGAGTTAAGGGGTGTAAGCTTCCAGTTATCAAATAGATAAGTCACAAGGATATAGTATGCAGCATTCAAAATATGATAATATTATAATCACTTTATATGGTGACAGATGGTGACTGTACTTGTCACATGAATCATTTCATAATATATGGGGGTGTTGAGTCATTATGGTGTATACCTGAACCTAATAAGATACTGTGTGTCAATCATACTTCAATAAAAATGGTTAGAGAATCAGAATAGACATTTCTCCAAATAAAACATACAAATATCAAATAAGCACATGAAATAATTCTCAACATCATTAGCTATCAGTTAAATACAAATCAAAACCATAACCAGATATAATTTCACCACACTAGACTGTCTATAATCAAAAAGACAGATAATAACAAGGTTTGGCAAGGATACGGAGAGATTCCAAATACCCTACAGGGCTGGTGAGAATGTAAAATGGTACAGTTGCTTTAAAAATAGTCTGAATGGGTTAAGATGTTGTATATATATATACAGTAGAACACTACTCACCAATGGAAAACAATGAAATCTTGCCATTTGCAACAATGTGGATGAAACTGGAGGGTATTATGCTAAGTAAAATAAGCAAGTCAGCAAAAGATATCATATGATTTCAGTCATATGTAGAATTTGGGAAATAGATGAACAGAGTGGAAGGGAAGGAAAAATACAGGGAGGCAAGCCATAAGAGACTCAAATACAGAGAACTGAGGCTTGATAGGAATGGGGCATGGCAGGGTGGGGTAAACGAGTGATGGGCATTAAGGAGGGCACTTGTTGGGATGAGCACTGGCTATCATATGTAAGAGATGGATCACTGGGTTCTATTCCTGAAGCCAAGACTACACTGTATGTTAACTAACCTGAGAATAAAAAAAAAAAAAAAAAACAATTAAGAATACTAAAATAGGGTCGCTTGGGTGGCTCAGTGGTTTAAATGTCTGATTTCATCTCAGGTCATGATCTCACTGTTCATGGGTTTGAGCCCCGTGTCGGGCTCTGTGCTGACAGCTTGGAGCCTGGAACCTGCTTCGGATTCTGTGTCTCCCTCTCTCTCTGCCCCTTCCCTGCTTGTGCCCTCTCTCTCTCTCTCTCAAAAATAAATAAAAATATTAAAAAAAAAAGAATACTAAAATAAAGTAGTCTGGAATTCTTCAGAAAGTTAAACATAGAATTACTAATTAACTCAGTAATTCCACTTCAAGGTATATACCTAAGGTAAATTAAAACATACCTACACAAAATGTGGTCATATCTGCATTGCTCATAAGAGCCAAAAGGGAGAACAGAAAAAGTGTCCATTCCCTGAAAAATAGATTAAAAAATGTAATACATCGGGGTGCCTGGGTGGCTCAGTTGGTTAGGAATCTGACTTTGGCTCAGGTCATGATCTTGCGGTTTGTGGATTTGAGCCCTGTATCAGGCTCTGTGCTGACGGCTCATAGCCTAGAGCCTGCTTGGGATCCTGTGTTCCCTCTTTCTCTGCTCCTCCCCCACTCACACTCTGTCTCTCTCTGTCTCTCAAAAATGAATAAACGTTAACAAAAAATAAATGTAGTATATCTATGCAGTGGTATATTATCCAACCATAAAAAGGAATGGTGTACTGCTCCATGCTATAATATGGATAGACCTTGAGAAGAGTATAAGTAAAAGAAGCCAATACCAAATACCACATATTGTATGACTCCATTTAAATGAAATGCTCAGAATAAGCAAGTCTATAGAGAGAGAAAGTAATTAGTTGTTGCCTAGGGAAGGTTGGGGGAGGGATGGTGAGGGACTGATACCAGGTTTCTTTGTGGGGTAATTTAAATGTTCTATAATTGATTGTTATGGGGGTTGCACAACTCTGTGAATGTACTAAAGCCATTAAACTGTATACTTTACTTAAGAGAGTTGTATGCTATGTGAATTATATTTCAATAAAGTCATGTAAAAAACAAGGGGTTGACATATATATGATTATATATAAGTTTAAAAATATAGACATTGTATGCTCATGGGATAGAAGAACAAATATTATTAAAATATCTATACTGGGGAGCCTGGGTGGCCCATTCATTTAAGCTTCTGACTCTTGATTTTGGCTCAGGTCATGATCTCATAGTGGTGATTTTGAGCCCCATTCGTGAAGTCTCTACCTCTCTAAATAAATAAACTTAAAAGAGATATATCTACACTACCTAAAGTAATCTACACATTTAATGCAATCTCTATCAAAATACCAACAGTATTTTTCAGAGCTAGAACAAACAATCCTAAAATTGTATGCAACCACAAAAGATCCCAAACAGCTAAAGCAACATTGAACGAGAAAAGCAAAATTAGAGGTATCACAATTCTGGACTTCAAATTATATTACAAAGCTATAGTAATCAAAGCAGTATGGTATTGGCACCAAAAGTAGACACATAGATCAATGGAACAGAACAGAAAACCCAGAAATAAACCCATAACTATATGGTCAACTAATCTTTGACAAAGCAGGAATGAATATCCAATGGGAAAAAGTGTCTTCAACAAATGGTGTGGTCAGCTACAGGCAAAATAATGAAACTGGAGCACTTTCTTATACTAACACAAAAATAAATTCAAAATGTATTAAAGACCTAAATGTGGGACAGGAAACCATCAAAATCCTGGAATAGAAAACAGGGGGCAATCTCTTTGACCTCAGCCATAGCAACTTCTTACAAGACACATCTCTGAAGGCAAGGAAAACAAAAGCAAAAATAAACTATTGGGAATTCATTAAGATAAAAAGCTTCTGCACAGCAAAGAAAACAATCAACAAAACTAAAAGGCAATGTATGGAATGGGAGAAGATATTTGCAAATGACATACCTGATAAAGGGTTAGTATCTACACTATACAAAGAACATATAAAACTCAACACCCCAAAACAATCCAATGAAAAATGGGCAGAAGACATGAATAGATGTTTTTGCAAAGAAGGCATCAAGATGGCTAATAGACACATGATAAGATGCTCAGCCTCACTCATCATTAGGGAAATACAAATCAAAAACTACAATGATATATCACCTCACAGCTGTCAGAATGGATAAAATCAACAACATAAAAAACATCAGGAGTTGCTGAGGATGTGGAGAAAGGGAAATCTCTTGCACTGTTGGTGGGAATGCAAACTGGTTCAGCCTCTCTGGAAAACAGTATGGAGTTTCCTCAAAAGTTAAAAATAGTATTATGCTACAAATCCAGCAGCTGCACTACTAGGTATTTACACAAAGAATACACAAATACTAACTGAAGAAATACATGCACCCCAAAGTTTCTAGCAGCATTATCTACAATAGCCAAATTATAGAAGTGTCCATCGACTGACGAATGGATGAAGAAGATGTGGGGTGTATTTTTATATAAAATTGAATATTCTCAGCCATAAAAAGAATGAAATCTTGCCATTTGCAACAACGTGAATATAGCTAGAGCATATTATGCTAAGTGAAATAAGTCAGAGAAAGACAAATACCATATGATTTCACTCATATGTAGAATTTAAGAAAGAAAACAGATGAGCAAAGGGAAAAGAAAAGAGAGAGGCAAACCAAGAAAAAGACTCTTAATTATAGAGAAGAAACTGATGATTACTAGAAAGGAGGTGGGTGGGGGGATGGGTTACATAGGTGACGTGGTTGAAGGAGGTCACTTGTTATGATGAGACCTGGGTGTTGTATAGAAGTGTTGAATCTGTATGTTGTACACCTGGAAATAATATTACACTGTATGTTAGAAGGGAATTAAATAAAATATATAGTAAAAATATATAAACAAATATAAGTTCTATAAACATATGTATTATTATATACAAATGCCCCTTATATTTATTCATTGTTTAAACATTCTTAAACATTTACTATTAACTGAATTTTCTTTTGTATAATCTTATTGAATCCTCTTAAGTCTACGAAATGCTCAGATATCATTTTTCTCTTTATTGTAGAGGTAAGGACACTAAGATTCATTTTATGTTTTAGGGTTTATTTTATTTATTTATTTATTTATTTATTTATTTATTTATTTATTTGGAGAGAGGGACAGAGCACATGAGGGGAGGGGCAGAGAGGAAAAGGAAGAGAGAATCCCAAGCAGGATCCACACTATCATCACAGAGCCCAATATGGGGCTTGAACCCACAAACTGTGAAATCATGACCTGAGCCAAAGTCAAGAGCTGGAAGCTTAAGTGACTGGGTTACCCAGGTGCCCCGTTTTTTGTTTTTTGTTTTTTGTTTTTGTAATTGAGATGTCTGTTCTAAAATTTAATAACAATTTATAAAAGCCTTTGAAGTTCAAAAGCCTAGTTTAAAGTATCATCTAAAAGTGCATTAGCCTGAGAAACACTGTGAATCACATAAATGACAGAAAAAAAAAAGGATGTCAACCGAACTTAGAGTGGGATGAAGTTTATCTGTCTATTCCACTTATCACTACTGATGGGAGCCAAGGTAGATTAGTCACTGGAAGCACTTGCCAAAAATTCAGAAAACCCAGTTCTTAGTCTTATTTTACTAATCAGAATACCCTTACAATTTACCCCTATAATTTAATATTACTTTGTCATAGTTGCAGAAAAATGTTTAATTTATTCCTATAAGTGGATCCTAAATATCCTGTCATTTACTTTCAGTCTTATTTAACTGACATGAGTACTCACAATGTGTTATGAGTTCAAGTGTGTCTCCCCACCTCCCCACAAAAAGACAGGTTGAAATCCTAAACCCAATACCCCAGAATGTAACCTATTTGGAAATAGGGTCATTTTCAATACAATTAGTTAACATTAGATCATACCAGAGTAGGGTGAGCCCTTAATTTAATATAAATTATGCTCTTATAAGAAGAAAAAGGATACAGAGACTCAGATGCATGAGAATACCACACCACTGAGGAGGCAAAGCTTGAAGTGCTACGGTTGCAAACCAAGGAATGCCAGGGATTTCTGGTAAACCACCAGACCTATGAAGAGGCAAGAAAGATGCTCCACTATAGATTTCAGAGGGATCGTTGCCCTGCCAACACTTTGATTTTTAATTTCTATCCTACAGAACTCCCAGACAATAAATTTGTATTGTTTTCAGCCACCTAGCTTGTAGCATTTTGTTATGGGAGCTCTGGGAAACTAATACCCTCCTAAACTACTTTGCCTCAGTAAGCCCTGAAACATAATAGCTTACATTTATAACATGCTTACTAACTGCCATGCACCATGCTAAGCACATTATATGCATTATCATCTTTAAAGTATTGAATTAAAAACAAATTAAAGAAACAAACCAAACCCACTGAAGTGTGACTCAGTATTTCTCTCTATTGTCAGGTTGTCTGTATAGAAACCGAAGTTAAAAAATTTGTCTTAGATCAAAAAAATTTTAAGAGTGGCAAGTCTGAGATCCAATGTTGGCCTCACCTTAGACCTATGTAATTAATCACAACACAGGTTAATCTATAATCAAATCGGTAATGCTTGAAAAGTTTTTTGTTGTTGTTTGTTTTAGAAATGACAACTGTGATTTTTTCCCCATTTCCACTTAATCTGCATTTTAAAAAAAGCCAGGAGTAGAAATAGGCTGCAAAATACTGAAACAGTTTTTTAAATTGCCTAGCAATCAATACTTTTACTGGAATAAAAATCACTAAAGTATACAATCAATTTAAAGAGTTAAATCCAGTATTTTTTTTTAATTTGATGGAAAACATTTCTTTTTTATTACAGGTACTCTTTTTGTGTGTTTCAATAAAGATAAATCAATAAAGAAGTTTTCTATTGAGGCTAATGCTTTCCACTAAAAAAAAAAAAAAAAGGAAAATAAAAAAGCCAAGCATTTGGGAAATAGCACCTTTTGTTTGTTTGCTTTACCATGCAACTTTCAAACCCAAGATTACTCACTGTTTGATGTCATATGGTCCCTTTTTTTTTTTTTTTTTGCATTTTCTGAATAAGAATGGAAAGACAGCCTATATATTTATATACACCAGTATACTCAGTGTAGTCCACAAGGTTAGAATTATTACCACAAAAGTAATATTAGATGAAAGTAATGGAAAGTTTAATTATAACTTTTTAATCATTTAACATAAACATCTTGTGATCTTTTTTTATGGATTTCTTGATGCTTATTTGTTGTTCTGGTTGAACTAAACAGTTATGCATAGTTTTCATTTATTCATTAACTACTAAATTGAAAAGGTCTATGCCAAGAAAGATGAGATGGTAATTTTTTAAATTTTATTTTCTATGTTTACTAGTTTTCTTTTTTGAACACTTCTTTTGACACTTCAGAGTTTCCTACACATAATCACTGAATCCAGTATTATGGCACATGATAGTTTTTGGTGACCCATTCAGCTGGTGGCCTTAGACAAGATATGTTAAGAGAAAAAACACAATTTTTATTTTATAGACTGATTTTCAAAGTCAGTTTGACTTGTCAGAGCATCTTAAATCGTTTTTGCTGAGCTCAAATATACATAATCTCTTCGTATACAAGTCTATTTTATTAAATATCTAATGTATCATGTGACCATTACCATACTTTTTTCCATCTTATGAGCATTTAGTCTTCAATGTCTACTAATAAAAATAGAACTAGAATACGCCTTCCCAGGATACTGTCTCAGAAATTCTTTTCATATCTCTAAAAATACATTCCAGTAATCTAATAATATTAATGGCTTTTCAGAGAATTGCTTAGACAACACAGTAATAATATTTAAAATGAGTCCCATGTTGCTGGAACAAGCCACACTTCTGTGTGCATAACCATATTATTGAATAAATTTGCATGAAACTGACAAATGCTAAGCTGAGAGTCAAACTCATTAAAAAGAACCCAAGCTAAGAAGCCCTAAGTCTTGAATACCTATTTTTCAAATCTGCCAGCTCACGTGGTAAGACAGCTATAAAAAAGAAGGGTATTGACTGAGGCCGGCTGTGCAGCATGAGTAAGAGACACTTGCATGAAAATATATTTTTTTAAGTAAAAAAAATTACTATAAATGTGTATTCCTGAACTTTGTTTAAAATTAGGAATATATTATGAATACCTCTCCATAACAAAAAACATATGCAAAGCATAATTTACCAGTGTTTCTATTGATCTGTCTTCAAGTTACGGGCTTCTACTTTTGGCTATTTCAAGTCTACTGATAAAACTCCTCAAAAGTATTTTCATTACTGTGATTTTATTTCTAGCATTTCCTTTTGATTCTTAGAGTTTCCATTTTTGTGTGTCTCTCCTTTGGGCTTTTCCCATTAGGGCCCTTAATGTATTAATCATAATTATTTTAATTCCTTTAATAATTCCAAAGTTTACATCATGTTTTAGCCTAGTTCTGAGGATTGCTTTGTTTCATTAGAGTTTGTGTTGTCCTGCCTTTTTAACATGCCTTACAATTTGGGGAAAGCCGGACATGATGTATCAGATAAAAGGAACTTAAGTAAAAAGGCATTTAGGGTGAGTATATATTTTCTCAGGTTAGGATTTGGACTCAGGGTTATTGTCTGCTGTAGCTAGGTACCAGAGACTTCAAATTCCTTCTAGCCCCCTTGCTTTGGTCTCCCCACTTGACTTTGAACTTTCCTAAATACTCCCTTTGATTATGTCTTTCTATTCTTTATTCTTTCAGCTTTAATGTATCATTATTACACTAGAAATTTTTTGACGTGAGGAGAAGTATAGGGGAGAGAACCAATCTTCCAATTATATCTCAGTCTTTCGGTGACCTGTGTCTCTGGTGACCATGCAAGTGTTTCTTCAATAGTTAGCTCTAATCTTCCTGCCTTCTCTTTGACTTCCTTGTCCAATAGTTCCTAATTCACTTCTTTGAAGTCTTCATTCCCACCAACTATGTTTTTGTTTTCCATGTGTTTCAGAATGGCCCTCAGGCATGTTTCTCCCTGGAGGGTGGTCCTTTACTATGCTGAAAGCTCTGGAGGTAGGTAGTTCAGCCTGGCTATTCTTCCTCTTTCCATGTCAGAGCCAAGAAGGGCTCTTTGTCATATTCGCACAATGAACACATGAAAGTCCCAGAACACCCCAGTGACTACAACCCAAAGGGGTATCATTTTCAGCCTAACCATAATCAGTCTCAAGGCAACTTACCATGTAACTGTTTCTACCAATTTATGGCTCCAGCAGCTTTTGTTCCAGGTAAGCAGATCTTGGTTGCTACATCTCTCTTGATAGGCATTTTCCTCAAATTTTGGTGCAGTGTTTTTTGGTTTTTTTTTTTCTTTTTTTCCTACCACCTCTGTTCTCTCTTGAGTCCAACAAAATTCATTGATTTTCAGTTTCTCCACTTTTTACTTATTGGAAGGAGGAGAGAAATGACTTCCCAGCTCTTCACATGTCAGAGTTGAAATGCTAAATCATGTTTTAAATGGTGGTATTTAGGTCTCCTTTTTGAAAATTTAAATGATATTAATTATTCTGTGTATAGTACAAGGTAGAAATCCAATTTCACTTTTCTTAAATTTATTGCCTCATTATTTAGAAAGTGTACTGTTATTCCCTACTCCAGAATACAACATAAATAAGGGCATGCCAGTTTCTCTTTTGTTTTCCAGTGGATCCATAGCTTAACAGTTTCTAGCTTACATTAAATAATATTTATTGATTTAATGAACATGAACAAGGACCTATTTCTGAGCTCCTGGATTTTTTCTAAATGTGTATTTATTTTAAGAGAGAGAGAGAGAGAGAAAGAGAAAGAGAAAGAGAAGAAAGAGAAAGAGAAAAAGAGAAAGAGAGAAAGAGAAAGAGAAAGAGAAAGAGAAAGAGAAAGAGAAAGAGAAAGAGAAAGCAGGTAAAAGGCAGAGAGAGGGGGAGACAGAATCTCAAGCAGGCTCTGCACTGACAGTGCAGATCTGGATTCAGGACTTGAACTCATGAACCAGGAGACCATGACCTAAACAGAAATCAAGATTTGGACTCTTAACTGCAGCCACCCATGCGCCCCTGAGGTCCTAGAATTAAAAAATCTAGTAACAAGTAAAACTTGTTATTTTGATTTATTTTTCCCTATGTCAACACTTTTTTTTACTAAAATAGTTTTTATATTATCTTGATATTTTGTAAGATAACTCTTCTACATCAATTTTGGAACCAAAATAAAATTCCAGGGGAAGCTCTGAGAATTTATCAATTCATTTACAAAGTATTTATAATATTGAAACTTTTGTATAAGAACAGACCACTATTTAGATATTTATTATGTCTTTGTTTTGTTACAGAAAATTTGCAGATACAGAAAATCTCCAACTATTTTAAGAACATGATTTAATTGCTCACAAATAGTAGGAAGACTTACAGGAACAGTGTATAGGCTAGATATCCAGGAATGACTCCTTGGACAAAATCATACAATTACTCTGCCAATGAAGTTCTACTCTTGCCATAATCAGACACTTGGCACAAAAGAAGTCAACTGTCCCAGCCACTGGCTTTATGATCACCCAACATTAGCCATTTTGCCTGGATCAGGAAGGTGTTACCACAAATGTTGGCTTCAGGCGAACACCAACTTCACTGCCGTTCAGAGATCAGAAAGCTGTTTCTAAAGTCATTGGCTCCAGAGCCACGCTGGGTCTAATAGAAATGCAAAAGCAAAATAAATGTTTTGCACATTGAACAAATTCCCAGTGTAACTTTGTTCCAAATTCAAGTCCAAGTTCAGTTGGGTACACTTGATTGGCAGAACTTAATTCTTCTGGGACCTAAGCTGCACAGGAATGTTAGAAATGTAGCTGTCAGCTTTTTTTAAATTGATGTAATATATTAATGTACACTTAGAATTTAAAAAAAAAATGGTGGTTGACTTAATTTACCTTTCTGTCACACTGCCAAAAATTTTTATAACTATCTCTACAGATTTCTTGATCATCTTTTCTCCTAATTTTTGACTGTTCTTGTTGCTATTGTAAAATTAAAATTTAAATAAGATCTCCTAAGTGATTGTAATTTATTTTTGTAATGATTTTAAAATCCAGAAAACTGTATAACTGACTGTTTCTGTTATAATTTATACTTAAATATTTATATAGGTAACATTTCACATATAAATAAGGGCTTTTTTTTACTATTTTTGTAAATTTATTATTTTTGCATGTATTTACTTGTGGTCTTTTTTGCACTGCTTTGGGGTGTAAGGTATAAAATTAAAACTACATATTATGAGCTGCTTTGACATATGGTAAAACTGAGAGGAACTCAAATGGCCTAAGTACAAAATTCCCCTCCTCATTCTGTTCCCATGGATTAAAATCCCTTAGGTCCACGCTCTTTGTTGAAAGGAAAAGACACAGTTCATGCTTACCCCTGAATGGGGGAGGGGGGGGGCTCAATGTCCTGCTAGCCTACAGAATTGTTCGAAAAAGACAATTTGATTGTCTCATAACCTCATAACCAGAGAGTACCCCATCTTTGATACTGAAAAGGCTGCCTCTTATACCTCCCTTAATATTCACTCTGTTCCTAAAGGCAACACCCATATAGCACTATGTACTGGGCATTGTCTCCCTCCCCCACGTTATGTGCATACATGACTCATAATTTCTGTCCGTATCATCTACACAGTGTCAGCTGTTTGTTGAGCTATCCCCTTAACCCTAGGTCAGTAATCCTTTCCTCAATAATGAGGTAAATAGGAGATAATTAAAAATTGGTTTGACCACAGTTCAATTTGGGAAAATAGGATTAATGTAGAACTTTTGCTGAATTAACTTTTCATGTGTCCCCTTTTTCAATCTTATTTATGTTTTATCATAACTTATTTGATTTTATTCTAATTTCCCCTTATTTATTTAATTTTCAAGATTTCTTATTTTCTAAGAGTTAACACTGTAAATTTGATTTCTAACTTTGATATTTTAGTGTTTAGTTAGATATTTTGTTTAATTCTAAGTTCATTTAAATTTCCATTTTGATAACTTTTTTTGACTTAAGAGTTATATGGAGATATATGGCAGTTTATACCTTTCGTCTTACATTTTTTTTATTTTAAAAAATTGTTTTAATGTTTTATTTATTCTTGAGAGACACAGAGAGACAGAGCATGAGCAAGGAAGGGGCAGAGAGAGGGAGACACAGAATCCAAAGCAGGCTCCAGGCTCGGGCTGTCAGCACAGAGCCTAAAGTCTTTTGTCTTACAATTGAATCAAATGGAGATTCTACTATGGTCAGAGAACATTGTATGAAAGATACTGAAGCTTTGAAATTTGTTGAGACTTGCTTTAAGACTTTGTGCATGGTTGAATTTTGTAATTATTTATGATGCGATTTAAAAACAATGAGTTTCTTTCAATTGTGTGCACATTCTAAATTTATCCCCTTAAATCATATGCTAATCATGTTCAAATGTTCTATACATTTGCCATTTTTTTTAGTTTATTGGTCAATAAAGAGAGATATATGGTATTATCCTAATGCAATATATAATTTTTCCCTTATAATTCTATTTGCTCCATATATATCTTGAGACTATAGTATTAACTGAACTTAAATGCAGAATTGTTATATCTACCTGAAGAGTTGAAACTTTGTAATTACTGTGTCCATGTCTATTTCTAAAGTCTCTTTCAGTTAAAAGTGTATTATTTCTGATATTAATATAGCTACTATTAATTTGTTTTGGTTAATACACCTGATTTATCTTTTCAAGTACAGGCATATATAGTTTTATTATGCTTTGCTTTATTGCAATTAGCAGATAATACAATTTTTGCAAGTTGAAGGTTTATAGAAACCCTGCATCAAGCAAGTCTATCAGTGTCATTTTTCCAACAGCATTTGTTCATTTCATGTCTTTGTTACAGTTTGGTAATTCTTATACTTGAACTTTTTCATTCTTAATTAGTTATGGTGAGTGGTGATCAGTGATTATGACTCACTAAAAGCTCAGATGATGGTTAGCACTGTTTACCAACAAAGTTTTATGGTATTTACCTTTTTTAGAGATAATGCTATTGCACACTTACTAGACTACAATATAGTATAAATATAACTTAGATATGCACTGGGAAAGCATAAATTCATTTGACTCAGACTCATTTTATTGCAATATTTATCTTATTGCGGTGGTCTGGAATGGAGCCTGCAATATCTCTGAGGTACATCTGTATTTTATTTCAACTTTCAATAGTCTTATAGGTTTCTCCTGAAAACGGCATAATTCTTATGGGGGACCTATGTTTGATTTCAAATAGATGAATTCTTCCTTTCAACTGTTTATTATATGCTATGGTTTGAATGCTTGTGTCCCAAAATACACAGGTTGAAATCCTAATTTGATAGTATGTGTGGAGGACTCAAATGGAATTGGTGCTCTTAATTCCCGCAGAGTTCTCTAGCCTCTTCTTCCACTTGAGGATACATTGAGAATGTCTGCAACCTGAAAGAGGTCCTTCACCCGACCTTGCTGGTACCCAGATCTTGGACTGCCAGCCTCCAGAACTGTGAGAAATAAATTTCTGTTGTTTTTAATGTCCCAGTTGGGATATTTTGTTATAAGAGCCCAGATGAATTAAGATAATACTTTACATTCATAATCATGATTGATATATTTGGACTTGTTAAAAATCATTGTTTTTGATACCGTTTTACTGTCATGATTATCCTAGCTTCTTTTTCTTTTTCCCTTCATTTATGGATTGTGTTTTGCTCTTGTTGATTTTTTTTTTTACATTTCCCCCCATACATGTTTAGAAGTGAAACAATTTCTATCAAATTTCAATACTTATGTTTGAAATCTTGCCTTATCTAAATAGGGACTAAGGTTAATTACTGTCTTCATCTTGCCACCCTGTTTCCAAATGAGGACCTTCTCACACATATTCTGATCACCTTTCTCTACTTCAATATATCTTCTACATTACCCCAATTTTTAGTGCTACAAAAACCTTTATGTGACCAGATAACTGACGTTAAAACATTTTGATGGCTTTCCAAATTTCTTTAAGCCTTGTAAATAATTTTCAACTTTATTTATAAGTGCCATTCCAGATATCTTCTACCAGTCTACCAAACACTGTATCTTCATAATGAGCTAGTTTCTGTTATTTACCCGCCCTTCTTTTATATGTGTATATGTGTATACACATGAATACACATATACAGGCCACAATACTTTAATGTTTTTGATCATGCTATTTTCTCTTACTATTTTCCCAATAATATGCCTGATGAGATTCAAATAATTTTTAGATGCATTTTATTTATTTATTTTTTCATTTTATTTATTTGAGAGAGAGAAACAGCACATGAGCAGGGGAGGGGCAGAGAGAGAAGGAGAGAGAAAATCCCAAGCAAGCTCTGTGATGTCAGCACAGAGCCCAATGTGGGGCTCCAACTCACCAACGGTGAGATCATGACTTGAGTCAAAGTCAAGAGACAGATTCTTAACTGACTGAGCCACCTGAGTGCCCCTTTTAGATCCATGTCTATTCCCTGGTCATATTTTTCTTGCTCTATCATTTCCCAAATAATTTCCTGCCCATTTGTGTATCCCAAATATATTTATAATAGCATAGTATAAATGCTTGATTATAAAATTGTTTTCCTTTTGAGGCAGTGTATTGTGATTTTTGAGGACAGTCTTTGTGATTGTGTCTCCTTGAGGACAGTCATTGTGATTTTGGTATATCTGGACTTCCAACAGGTGATTAATATCACATTGAATGCTCACTACATTTAATTACTGGATTATTTGACTGAATTATTTTATTGATGAATAAATTGATATTTTTCACATATCATTTTGTTAACTTGCCTACAGCACTGAGGTTTAATAATATTCTTAATACGTAATGAGAATAATGTAAGATTCAGTAAATTTTACTGTTTCCCATCAACCGACTTCCGCTCAGGTCATGATCTTGCTGTCCGTGAGTTCGAGCCCCGCGTCGGGCTCTGTGCTGACAGCTCGGAGCCTGGAGCCTGTTTCAGATTCTGTGTCTCCCTCTCTCTCTGGCCCTCCCCCGTTCATGCTCTGTCTCTGTCTCAAAAATAAAATAAACATTAAAAAAAAAATTAAAAAAAAGTCCAAAGCTAAACACATTTTTAAATAAATCAAAAGATTTTGAGGACAGAAAGTATCTTAAAGTCCAGTTTATTCAACTTTTCCTTCATTCTCTAGATTTGCTTTCAGAAAGAGGGACCAGGATGAGTAATTAAAAAGCCCCAATTTCTCTCTACCTATTCTACCGCTTGAATTGTTAAATGTGAGCCACTGGCTGAATAAAATATTTTAGGCTTAATTAATTAGCACAGAGTGGGAAATCCAGATCACCTATCTTATTCTATATCACATATTTATTGCTGATATAATTGTTAATATGATCATTTCTGGTCACATGAAATTTTAAGCCTTCTGACAACCATCACCCACATCCATCTTCCATATATAAAACCTATATCCTGCACCTAACAAAGTTGATTTTAGAGTCTCAGTCCAGGTCTTTACATCAGTTTGTCTTTAACTCCCCTTTGCTATAACAGGCTATTAATCTTACCTCTCAAGATATCTTTGTATTAGGCCATTTAAAATTTAAAATATTTATTATCAACTCTGGTTTTTAGTATAAATTAATATATATAAAGAATATATATTATTATATATTTTAGTGTAAATTTATATATATATATTGTATGTATATATATATAATTGTAATATTATAGGATAATATTACAAGTTCCCATAAAGTTATTTACTTCTAGCACTGATTTAAATATCTGACTCTGAGCTCCATTCTGTGTGAAGCTAAAACATTAATCTGGATGTTTCAGTCAAATTAACTCAATTCTTGTGATTTATCCGTCACTTTGATTTAACATTTAGTCAGTTCAAGAAGCCGGTCCACTTCCTCCCTATAATTGGGATTATGTGTAGATTCAGGGGAAATCTAACTTATGCTACTGCAAAGGGATATAACTGGTCTGTGCTTATGCAGATAAAAATATATCTCTATTTTTTTGGCACAGAAAATCTGAGGTGATTGCTCCAGCAAGGCTTTTCAGTATTTCCCTGTTGATTCAATTCTCTTGTGGCTTTTACTGGAGTTAATCCCCTAATGTTCTGTTGCATCTTCTATTTGATGCCTGCTTGTCATCCCCCCACATATCGACCTATATAGTGTGACTTATTTTGTCCTTGGGAAATATCCACACCTCTCTGTTCCAACTTATGAGACTAGTTGGGTTTACTCTCATCCACATTTCCTATCTCCTGCTGAGACACCTGGGGAACTTTTCCCCCTTAAGTTACCTCTTGGAGATTTAGGAGTATTTTTTTTTTTCAACTTCAAAACCCCTCTTTCCATCACTTGGCCTTCTCTGCTCAAGTATATCTCAAGGCCACCTTTACTGATTTTTCCATTTACACTGAGAATATTTCTGTGGCTTCCTTTTTTCTGAGTCTTAAGCAAGGAGCAAAGTACAGACCTGCTTGCTCCCAATTCTCTCAATTCAACTTGGAAAGCAACTCTGCCTGCCACATGTCCTCTCTGCCCCAGCTGACACTCAACATTGTGTCTTCATCTAGAGGATTTGTGATAGAAAGTTTTATCTAAACTGATTTCCTACTTTCTCTTTTTTTGTAGGTCTAATGGCTTTTCTATTTGGTGATAATAAAAAGAGGTAGAATGCACTTTGGTGTTACTGTATTTCCTGTTTCTGCCATACCTGAAATCTAATATATCGTATTCAGTAGTCACAAATTTGGTAACTTAGATGATCATTGTTTGCTCATCCCATCTGAAGAGAAGGGTGACTATTACATGGCTTACAAAGAGGTCCATCCTGTACTGCATGCAGTATGAAACTTGCCAGTTGATGCTTTAGTTCATTAATATAAATTATTACTTTATAGAGTATCCTGCTAATCCTGCTTTGTCTTCCAAGAATATTCCTTACTTCTTTTAATATATTGTTTTATAATGCTAGTTATTGACACGATTTCCTCTTCCTAAGAATGTTCTCCATACAAAAGAGTTGAATCTTGTAGCAATATTTGGCTATGCTGATAGTGCTTCTCTGACTGTAACTAGTTGACTAATGGGTAAACAATTGACCTGACAATAGTTGTTGTTGTTGTTTTTCTCTTTGGAATGTGAAACTTGAAAGAAGAGACATTGAAATATCCAAAAAACAAAAAACAAACAAACAAAAAAAGAGTGACATTGATGCTTGTGCCATAAAGAAAATTCTCTAGATGTTACCCATGGACATACTCAGATACGTTTCTGATTTCTTTCTTTTCTAAATTATGTATGTTTAATTTTCTTTTTTCTTTTGGAAAAACATACCAGTTTCCTTCTATTTAATCCCCATTGTCTGTGTACTCTAGCTCAAATTGAATTTCTCTGATTTACCATGCAGTTAGTTCTAGCTGAAAATCCTATGAACATAAGTGATAAGGATGACTTCTGGGTTTAGGCAATGAAAATGCCCTATGTGATTCACCTGTTCTCTCTTCCTACCTGTAGCAACGTGGAAGCCATTGTTGATAAGGCAGAGCTGTGATATCTTTGAATCACCACTTGGAAGTTAGTTGCCATTGAGAACACTGGGATGCACAGCTGACTTGGCATATCTGAAGGGGGAAAAAAACCCTCTGCTTTGTTAAAGCATTCACATTTCTTAATTTGTTACTGCATTATAACCTAGTATATTATGACCAATAAAACTTCTTTCAATACTTAAAACAGCCTACTTTTTCTACCTTTCTGTTGCTATGTATGCAATCTTCTTGATAAGGAGTTTCTCACTGACCAAACTCTAGCAAGGCATCTCTGAGCTCTCTTGATTAATCCTCATAAAGACTTGACCAAAACTATACAAAGCTTCTAATAGCTCAAGGCTGTGTCACTAGGATGATGCCAGCCCTCCTTAAAGCATCTGAGAAAATTCAAGGCTGCTTAAAACAATTTATTGTGTGTTCTAACCCACACCTAAGGATGGAGTCCCTATCTCCCAGCCTTCATAGGAGCGCAGGAGTCTAACTCCCATATGCACAATTAACAAACCCAGATGGACCAACTCCCCCTCACATTATTTCTTTCATTCCCTGACTCTACTGAGCCCCCACTCATTTCCTTATTTTTAATTCTCCCTTAATTTTTGTAATATATATTTAATTTTTGAGAGAGAGAGAGAGAGAGAGAGAGAGCGAGCGCCGGGAAGGGACAGAGAGAGAGAGGGAGACACAGAATCCGAAGCAGCCTCCAGGCTCTGAAGGGTCAGCCCAGAGCCCAATTGGGGCTCAAACTCATGAGCCATGAAATCATGACCTGAGCTGAAGTCAGATGCTTAACCAACTGAGACACCCAGGCGACCCATAATTCTCTCTTAAAAATGCCCAGTCCCCTCCGTATAATAGAAGTTAAATTCAGTCCACATTGCACTCTTCTCATGGCAGGAGTGTACCACTGATTAAAATCCACCCTTACCACCTTAACTTTTGTTCAAGTTGTTTATCTTTGACATTCCCTAGAATGTTCTCAACTCTAGAATGTTCTTTTTCTCTTATCTCCCCCATTGCAACCTTTATTTCAGTCATCTGGCTAACTAGCTAACTATTAAGTACATTTAAGATGATGGGTCACAAACAACTCTATGATAAAGCTATTCCTGTCTCACCTAGCATGCAGTAGGTAAAATTTCTGTATTTACTCCCAACTACCATTTATCTCTATATTGTACTATTCCACAATATTGCAATTATCCCATCCCAGTCAAAATCCCAATGTTACTAGACTTTTAGGCAAGCATAAATGATACAAAGTATATTATTCTAAAAAACTGCACAGTGTTTGGTGATTAATTGTTGTCTATTAAACAGTCATGGGTTGAGCTGGAAGTAAATGAGATAATGATTGTAAAACATCAAGTACATATAAAATAAATGTTTCCTGAATAATGATTACTACAAATTAGTACCACAATATCAAATTATTAAACTTGTCTAACATTTAGCAAATTTTCATTTTTAGAAGAAAAAAGAGTCTCATTGAAGCAAAGATGCTTGCAGATCTACCTACAAGAGCTCCCATTATTTTTAATTAAAAGAAAGGATAGTGAAATTTTTCTGCGAAATTCAAGAGATTGAGTGGCAAAACATGATGCTATACTAGCAATGGAAAGATGGCAAATCTAAAAAACAAAATGAATGAATAAAAACCCCAGACTCTAAAATACAGAGAATTGGTGGTAGCCAGAGGGAGGGAGATAGGGAAGTGGGCAAAATAGATAAAGGCAATTAAATTAAGATGTACAAACTTCCAGTTATAATTAAGTCATGGAAATGAAAAGTACAGCATAGGGAATACAGTCAGTAATATTGTAATAAGGTTCTGTGGTGGCAGATGGTGACTACACTTATCATGATGAATAGGATACTATGTAGAATTGTTGAATCAATGTTGTACACATGAAACTAATATAAGATTGTATATCAATTATACTTCATTCAATCAGTCAATCAATCAATCACATTTTACACAGAAGAGTAATGCTGTATTTGCCCAAAGGGGAAAGCTACTTTTAGCTCAGAAAGGACCCTTCCTTTTCTGTCACTTGAGAATGTTGATCTCCTTTACTTTTAACAACTATTGTGCAACTACTATATTCCAGGCACTATCTGATTCTACATTTAGAGGAAAACAGACACACACACACACAAATATATAGCTTAAGGAAAAGCAAGAGATTCATGGTTTTAGCACTAAGCAAACAGAAAGAAGACTTTCCTAAGAGAATTAAGAAGAGGGAACCTAGTGTACTGTGTACTGTATTCAGCCAGCTTTGCTCTGTACTGTAAAAAGGTATTTACATGAAAAGAAAATGATAATGCCTACATATAAAGGCTAGTGGAGAAGAAAGTAAAATAATGTTTTACCACATTGTAAGGTCCCTATAATTAGAGTGGGCTTCCAGTTCAGAATGATGTAGAGCATGAATGTTGAAGATGTAAAAGACTGGCATAATCAGAAAGAGAAAAACACAGACTGGAATGAAACATTTTTCTGGCAAGAGCTTTCATTGGTAGAAACAAGTATATTTTAAATACTTCCATATATAGACACATAAAACACATTCACATGTATGAGTTTCCAAGTATGCTTAAATTAATTTTGTACAATACCTATGTACACATAGTTCTGATTATACAGTGCATGCTTTTTTTTTTAATTAATGATTTTGTAAATAAGTTTATAATGTCAGTGTTAGCTCTTGGCAGATAAAATCAAGTTTGTTTCTATTGGACTTACCATTATGTATGAAATATTTACACATACATGTATATGCCTATATGTACACAATGTAAGTATACATATACATACATATACATACACACAGATATGTGTTATGTTAAAGAGCTAAAATATTTATTAAGTGTCTTTATATCTATGAGGGATATGGTTTTCAAGTTGAGTCTTCATTTGTCCTAGTGTAGAGTTGCTTCAAAAATGATTTAGGGTCTGTATCTTATCTTGCATCATGAATAACTAGTCATATCAAATTTTCTGACATGTAACAAACATTAGTGTTTTTAATATGATATTGAGCCATATATTTCCTAATCTGTTCTTCTGTCAGCTTGGAAGTCCATTAGCTGAGGTAGCATGACACCAAACCACCATCACAATTCCTCATATAAAGTTTCTTTAAAAAGGAGAATACAAAGAGAAACTCATAAAACCTTTTAATAGAAAGGATAGAACATTGAGATATACAAATGCACACTGTGAAGAAACTCAAGCCATCGACTTAAGCCCCTTACATCAGTCCCCACTCTTGTTCTGACAATACATTTCTAATTAGTCTCATGCTTCTTCATTATTCTGGCCTGAACTATTCTACTACATATTTCAAGGTGTTCTGTACATTATAAAGTTCTATAAAATAGAAAGAGGTACTTAAACACTATTTTATATAAATCACATTCAACACTCTGCTAAAAGAGTATGAGTTCTGTGATTGTAAGCATGAGAAATTAAGGAGGTTGACTTTTATAATTTAAATAATTAAAAATGGAGAACTTTGCTTTCACAGTGTCTTATTGAGTTCTTATGAAAACAAACCCTGAGAAAAGTTCCTGAAAGATGACAGCAGGAAGAACCAGTGAGGCAGTAGGAAATGTGAGAGGAAGAAGGAAAAAAGCCAATAAAATATACATTAGTGAGTGAGATACTTTGTCTTCTCTTGCATCAGAATCTTCCTACCAGAATATAGCGAGTTTCAGATATTCACTAATTATCCTTTGGGAGTTTAAAGGTAATATGAAGGCATTCATTCTCTGATTTGTTCAAGCTGCAGTGTTTCCAGAAAAATCCCTCAGGTAGAGGAGCAGTGGGAAATTGTAAGCTTGGGACATTATCTACTCTGACTGCCAGTAAATTGAAAGGTAGAAATCAATGTAGAATCTTCTACATTTTGTATAAATCCTGGATTTCAACAGGTGGATGAAGTAAAAATATACAGATGCATATAAAATCCAAATAAAGTACTATAGCTTTCAAATTATATTAAGGGTCAATCAAAATTTCTCCAGGTAAATTATCTTGTATCATGACTTTCAATCAATATCACATTGATTTGTAATAGTCTCTTTCAATAGTGTTACTGTTTCACAAGAATTACTTAATTAAACTTAATGGTTATGATGTATTCCCTAAGTAAACTGGCTGAGGAGAGTGAATTTAAATGTGATTGATAAAGAAGCACAAGTTACTGTGTAGACTAGTGAGTGAAAGTTCTGATCAACATTAAAGAACCCCTATACTGGTTGTTTCTTTACAAGGTTTTGTTTAACCTGTGTCAAGGTAAAATCAATTGACTTTTCACAAGATAATATAGTTAGCAAAAAATACTCAAAAGATACTCAAGAACCTTGTTTATATTCCAGATTCTGCACTAACTACATAGCTTATGAATTGCAGAAAGATGTACAGGGAAGGTGAGGTATTATTTTCTCTCATGAAATAAAAAGTTGAATTAGAAAAATATAAGTCCCATTATAATTCTTTTATCCCATGCTCAGGAATGGATGCTTATAAAGTGCATATCTTTGTCAGTTTTTGTAAATGGTTAGACATCTTTTTCCTTTACATGCATTATGTACATTATGGTATTATCATCATGAGCCTGGGTAAAGAGAGGGGCTGAGTCTTAAGTAAATCATCAGTTACCCAGCACTGTGCGTGATAGATACTGTTTAATTAAAGCAGATACTTGCATAGTTAGATTGTTTCTTGATAACTGTTTCCTTGAAATAAATGATGTTAAATATATTCAATTTCTGATTTATTTTTTATTTACCAGTTTAGAGTTCAGATTCCAAAACGATCCCACTATGTCATGTAAGCAAAAGCATATGAAAAAAATTGTTTTAAAAAAGGTAGAAAGCAAAATCTGATTAAATTAACAATGAAATAATAACTTTTAAGATTGTTTTAGTAAATCAGTACTTCGTTTTGTTGTTGATTGCATAAAAAAGATTCACACAGTAGGATATAATTTTGAAAGTGCTAAAATTTGCATTCATTAGAGTTGCAGTGGCTAATCAAGAAATTTCCAATTAAACACCA
Source organism: Panthera onca (assembly GCF_046562875.1). Taxonomy (NCBI): domain Eukaryota; kingdom Metazoa; phylum Chordata; class Mammalia; order Carnivora; family Felidae; genus Panthera; species Panthera onca. Next base: position 160,748,763 of record NC_138346.1, read on the forward strand.
CTTCAGCTGCATTTTCATCAACTATGAGAACTTTCTACATAGCTAATGATAAAATTTCAGACTGCACCTAACTATTCTTGATCTGCTCAGATATGAATATTTCTATCTTATAATTTTGTTATCTATCTTTGAAGGCAGTATCTGTCTTTTGTATTTTTGAATAGTTAGTATATATTCATATATACATATAAACAAAGAACAGAAGAAATTATATTTTTAGTTTAGAAGCAATTTATGTTAAAATTGTCTTGTATCTGACTAACATATTGTGTCTTTTGGACTGAATGTTAAAGGTGGTCTTCCCAAACTTCATTTTCCATTAAGAAATTTGAGACCTGGGATTGTGAAATAATTTTTCAAGAAAGGGCCCAGAGTTAAACTAGAAACCTAGAACTTTTAATTATCATGCAATTATTATTTCATAACATGCTGAATTTCAGTTGCAGTCACTCATGCAATAAATGTTTTTGGTTTACTTTCTTTTATGTACCACGGTAGGTGCCAAGGAATTGTGTTTAAAGAGAAATTACAAGAGTTTATGTAAGGAAGGGATAAGATGCCAGGGAGGCCATCTGCCTCACTGTAGTATTTAATCTACTCAAGTCTGGACTTTTACCTAACTTGTTTTAGAGGAATTTTGTTGTTGTTATTAATGAGGATCTTAATCCCTTATGCCTAGATCTTCAGTGGGTACACACTTAAAATTCCAGAAATGTAAACTGTAGTCTATATCAGATTTAATTAATGACAGAATTGTGAAGAAGGCAAAGATTGTGCCAATTAGCTCTTTATGAAAAGCCCTATGGTATCTTCTTGGAGGGATTTTTCCAGATGGCTTGAGACCTGCAAATACCTCTTTCTCTGTGAGCTGGGGATTTCTAGGGCTTTGTGCTTTTCTATATTAGGAACATGAAGTAAGTATGATGGCTATATCCATGGGCTCCAGAATAAGACTGCCTCATTCTAACCCTGGCTTTCTCTCTTAGCAGATATAAACTTTGGTCAAGTTACCTATCTTTTCTGTGTCTCATATTTGAATTTCTACTTTAATTTTATCATATAGTTATAAACATTAAAACATTAAGTTGTGGGGGAAAAAACCTTACTATCTGTGAATCAGCACAGAGTAAGCAATCCATAAAAGTAAACTATTAACCAGATATAATCCATGGATTAAGTCTGCTTTCCACTTTTTCTTCAAATGCAAAAATGTGAATCTAAACTATATCAAATATTTCTACATTTAATATATTCAGTTTTTAAAAGCCATCCTCGGATATTTCATTATTAGTCTAAGCAGTAGACCAATTTTCTTTCTTCTCCAATTATAGATAATATTCAGTGTTTATTAGATTTTACTAATATAATCTAGAGCTTTCCTATGACTACTGTGGTGGAGTAAAACTCTAAGAGGCAGTTCTTTAATAAAAATAGAACATTGAAAAAAATTGTCAAAATCAACTTCTTTAGAACTCTGTAAATTAACCAAAGACTTTTGACTATTCAAAAAAGCATTAAAGTCATTAGATTATCCAAAAAAGGATTTTTTAAATGGCTGAATTTTAGTGAGAACAGTAAGTTTTTGATCTTTATTAACTTGCCCTAATCCTATCCTCTTCTCTTTTGTAATAGTCTAGAAAATCAAGAATCACAAATATGGCAGTTGTGAAAACCAGCATTCTAGTATCACATAGATAGGATAGATGGGTTTGGCATTCCCAAAAAGCCCCATTCTTAGAATTGTCACTATGTGACCTCGCATCTTGCAAAAAAAGTTCCATTCAGAGGACTTGCTATTCTTTGAGCTGACTTTGAGCTCAATCTGTGCAACTTGACTATCCCTATCTCCAGGGAATTTGTCAAAAATAATTACTAAGAAGTGTTTAACATTGCAGCTGTCTGAGGTGATGTTATCAGTTAGGCTAAGAAGAGACTGACTGAAAACACTAATAGAAAATGTTTGGCAATGGGATATACATAGAGAGGTTTTAAAAGCCCTAAAATATTCCCAGGAATCTAGAAGGACATTTGTACATGCAGCATTGTGCATAAGACCAGGAAAGACCTGAGAAGAATTTAATCTCTAAAGTGGCTACCCCTGAGGAATGGCATGAGTGCAAAATAAAAGCTAAGGCAGAATTATAAACTACCTTTCAGAGTAGGAAGACTTGTCCCAACATACATACCAAGTCACCCAGGAAAACACGGAAACTTAATGATTAAAGGCATTTAAAAAATATTTTTCCAAACATTTATGATCACTAGGCTAACCAACCAGAGAGTATGGTGGCTGCACATAACAAAGAAACTTTGCAAATTAGTGAAATTAATTCAGGTAACAAAGAGCAATAAAAAAATGTAACAATTGGGGTGCTTGGGTGGCTCAGTGGGTTAAACATCCAACTTCAGCTTAGGTCATGATCTTGCTGCTCATGAGTTGAACCCCACATTGGGCTCTCTGCTATCTGCACAGAGCCTGCTTCAGATCCTCTGTCTGCCTCTTTCTTTGCCCTTCCCTTACTAGTGTTCTCTTTCTCTCTCTCTCTCTCTCTCTCTCAAAAATAAACATCTAAAAACAAAACAAAGAACAATCAACACCAAGAAGAAACAAGAGGAAGGGGAGGATATTTGACAGACTTGCTCCATTATTTTAAATAACTTTTAAACAAGAAATTACACAAAAATTATAGAAAAGTTTGTCCTGTGTACACAAAACAAAGTAGTTTAGAGAACTGTCCTTGAGGAAGCCCCAATGTTGAAGAAAGTAATCAAAGACTTTAAATTATAAATGTGTTCAAAAAACAAAAGGGAACCAAACAAAATAATTAAAGTGTGAAAGATGTTTCAACCAGTAGATAATAAGAACAAATAAATAGAAATTGTAAAATAGAAAAAAAAAATAGAAATTTTGGAGTTGGAAAATTCATTGGAGGTCCTTAGCAGAGAAGTAATAGCAAATATGAAGACATGTCAACTCAGATTAATCCGTGCAAGGAACAGAAAGTAAAATGAATAAAAAAATAAATAAATAAATAAATAAAAGAATTTTAGATTCACCTGTGGTGAATCACTAAACATACCAACATTACAGATGAAAGTAATGACTGATGCAAATGGCAAGATTTCACTCTTTTTCATTGCCTAGTAGTATTCCATTGCATGTATGTGTATATATCCACATCTTATTCATCCATTCATCAGTTGATGGACATTTAGGCTCTTTCCATGATTTGGTTATTGTTGATAGTGCTGCCATAAACATTGAGGTGTATATGCCTCTTTGAATCAGCATTTTTGTATCCTTTGGATACAATCTTAGTAGGAAATTAATGGGTCATAGGGTAGTACTGTTTTTAATTTTTGGAGGAACCTCCATGCTGTTTTTCGGAATGGCCGCACCAGTTTGCATTCCCACCAACAGTGCAAATGGGTTCCCCTTTATCTGTATCCTATTTGAAACAATGTGTATGGAACTAGAGTGTATTATGCTAAATGAAATAAGTCAGAGAAAGGCAGATATCATATGATTTCACTCATATGTGGAATTTAAGAAACCCAGCAGAAGAACATAGGGAAAGGGAACTAAAAATAAGATAAAAACAGAGGGAAGCAAACCATAAGAGACTCTTAAATACAGAGAACAAAGTGTAGGTTGCTGGAGGAGAGGTGGATAGGGGGATGTATCAAATGGGTGATGGGCATTAAGGAGGGCATTTTTGGGGGGGATGAACACTGGGTGTCATATGTAAGAGATGAATCACTGTGTTCTACTCCTGAAGCCAAGACTACACTGGATGTTAATTAACTTGAATTAGAGAAGAGAGGAGAAGAGAGGAGAAGAGAGGAGAAGAGAGGAGAAGAGAAGAGAAGAGAAGAGGCGAGACAAGACGAGACAAGACGAGACAAGACGAGACAAGACGAGACAAGACGAGACAAGACGAGACAAGACGAGACAAGACGAGACAAGACGAGACAAGACGAGACAAGACGAGACAAGACGAGACAAGACGAGACAAGACGAGACATAAAATCAGGCACATGAGGGGTGCCTGGGTGGCTCAGTCAGTTAAGTGTCTGACTTCAGTTCAGGTTATGATCTCACAGTTTGTCAGTTTGAGCCTGGCATCAGGCTCTTTGCTGTCTGCAGAACCCAATTCAGATCCTCTGTCCCCCTCTCTCTCTGTCCCTCCTCCACCCCCATTCATTCTCTCTCTCTCCTCAAAAATAAACATTAAAAAAAAGTATTCACTGAAAACTTTCTAAATATGTTGTAACTACTTTAAATACATTTTCTAACTTTATTTTTTTTAAGTTTTTACTTAAATTTCAGTTAGTTAACATACAGCATAATTTAGTTTCAGGTGTAAAATAAATATAGAGATTCAACATTTCCATACACTATTTGGTGCTCATCACAGCAAGTGCACTCCTTAATCCCATAACCTGTTTTACCATCCACTTTCACCCACCTCCTCTCTGATAACCATCCCTTTGTTCTCTATAGTTAAGAGTCTGCTTCTTGGTTTGCCTCCCTCTCTGTCTTTTATCTCCTTTGCTTGTTTTATTTCTTAAATTCACATATGAGTAAATCATATGGTATTTGGCTTTCTCTGACTTACTCAAATATGTTGTAAGTTTTAATTAGTACGTCCAAGAAGCTCACAAAACTCTAAGTAGGATAAGCTCAAAGAGACATTCTCCTGTACATATCATAGTCAAATTCTAGAAACAATGCCAATAATGAATCATAAAAGAAGAAAAAAAGTTTCATCATATATGAGGGAATCATAACTTAATAACTATTTCTGGGGTGCCTGGGTGGCTCAGTCAGTTGAGCATCTGACTTTGGCTCAGGTCATGATCTCACAGCTCATGGGTTCGAGCCCCACGTTGGGGCTGCTCCTGGAGCCTACTTCGGATTCTGTGTCTCCCTCTCTCTCTACCCCTAACACACTCGCATTCTGTCTCTGTCTCTCTCAAAAATAAATAAACATTAAAAATTTTTTAAGTAAAAAAAATAACTATTTCTGGTCAGAAACCAGAGACTAGAAAGCTATGGAATTACTTATCCAAAATACTAAAAGAAAAATATCCATTCATGATGAAAGCCCTCAACAAAGTAAGTTCAGAGGGAACGTATCTCAACATAATAAATGTCAGATGTGTAAAACCCACAGTGACCATCATATTCAATGGGAAAAAACTGAGAGCTATCCCCCTAAGGACAAGAACAAGAAAAGGATGTCTACTCTCACCACTTTTATTCAACGTAGTACTGGAAGACCTAGCCACATAAATTAGACAACATAAAGAAATAACATCCAAATTGGTAAAGAAAAAGTATAACTTTCACTATTTGCTGTTGACATGATACTCTATATAGAAAACACTAAAGACAGCACCAAAAACTACTAGAATTGATAAATAAATTCAATTAAGTTACAGGATGCAAAAACAATGTACAGAAATCTGTTGCATTTCTATATACCAATAGTAAGGCAGCAGAAAGAGAAATTAAGAAAGCAATCCCATTTATAATTGCACCAAAAATATAAGATACCTAGGAATAAACCTAGCCAAAGAGGTGAAAGAACTATACTCAGAAAATTATAAAACACTGATGAAAGAAACTGAAGACAACACAAAGAAATGGGATGACTTTCCATCCTCATAGACTGCAAGAACAAATATTGGTAAAATGTCTATACTAACCAAAACAACCTACATGTGTAATGCCATCCCTATCAAAATACCAATGGCATTTTTTTTCACAGAAAAAGAACAAGTCCTAAAATTTACATGGAACCACAAAAGACCCTGAAGAGCCAAAGCAACTTTGAAAAAGAAAAGCAAAGCTGGAGGAATCATAATTTCAGCCTTCAAGTTATATTACAAAGCTGTAGTGATCAAAACAGTATGGTACTGGCACAAAAATAGACACATAGATCAATAGAACAGAATGGGAAAACCAGAAATAAACCCACAGTTATAGGGTCAATTAATCTTTGTCAAAGCAGGAAAGAATATGCAATGGCTGCATTCAACAAATGGTGTTGGGAAAACTGGACAGCAATATGCAAAAGAATGAAACTGGACCACTTTATTATACCATAAACAAAAATAAATTGAAAATGGATTAAAGATGTAAATATGAGACATGAAACCATAAAAATCTAAGAGGAGAGCTCAGGTAGTCAGGTCTCTGACATCACCCTTATACCATTTTTCTAGATATGTCTCCTGAGGCAAGGGAAATGAAAGGAAAACTTTATATATATATATATATATATATATATATATATATATATATATATATATATATATATATAGGGAGAGAGAGAGAGAGAGAGAGAGAACTTATACAAATAAATAGCCTCCCATAATCCAATTTAAAAATGGGCAGAACAAATGAACATTTTTCCAAAGGAGACACCCAGATGGCCAGCACGTACATGAGAAGATGCTCAACATTACTCATCATCAGGGAAAAGCAAATCAAAACTATGATGAACTATCACCTGACACCAGTAAAAATGGGTAAAATCAAAAGCACAATAAACAAGTGTTAATGAAGACGTAGAGAAAAGGAACATCCTTGCACTTTTGGTAGGAACATGAACCGGTTCAGCCACTCTGGAAAACAGTATGGAGGTTCCTCAGAAAGTTAAAAATAGAATTACCCTACAACCCAATAATCACATTACTGGGTATTTACACCAAAAATACAAAAACACTAATTCAAAGGGATATAAGCACTCATATGTTTACAGTAGCATTATTTACAACAGACGAATTATGAAAGCAGCTCAAATGTACATCAATAGATGAATGCATAATAAAGAAGATGTCGTATAGATACACAATGGAGTGTTATTCAACCACAAAAAAGAATGAAATATTGTCATTTTCAAGGAGATGGGTAGAAATAGAATATATAATGTTAAGGGCTGTAAGTCAGTTAGAGGAAGACAAATGCTGGATGATTTCACCTGTAATTGGAACTTAAGAAAAAAAACAAGTGAGCAAGAAAAAGAGAGAGAGAGAGAGAGAGAGAGAGAGAGAGAAGCAAAAAAACAGACTCTTAACTATTGACAACAAACTGATGGTTACCAGAGAGGAGGTGGGTGGGAGGATGGGTGAAATAGGTGATGGGAGTTAAGGCATACATTTATTCTGGTGAGAATTAGGTGATATATGGAAGAGTTGAGTCACTGTATTGTACACCTGAAACTAACATATCACTGTATGGCTTTTTTTTTAAGTTTATTTATTTATTTTGAGAGAGAGAGACAGAGAGTTCATGAGTGGGGGAGGAGCAGAGAGAGAGAGAGAGAGAGAGAAAATCCCAAGCAGGCCTCACACGGATAGTCACAGGGCTCCTACCCGCAAACCATGACATCAAAACCTGAGCTGAAGTTGAGTCAGATACTTAACCACCTGACCCACGAAGGCTCCCCCATCCTTTTTTTTTCCATAACGCTGTATGTTAATAATACCGGAATTAAAACTGAAAAATAAATAAAAAACAAAGTACTGAAAGAAAAATCTATCTATTGGCCAATCTATATCTAGCAAAACTATCATTGAAAACAAAGAGGAAATCAAACCATTTCCTGATAGAGAAAAACTGAGAAACCTCATCAGGAGAATTGAGCTATGAGAACTAATGAAGGAATTCTCTCAGTCTCAAACGAAAGTGAATTCAAATTCACATGGAGGAATAAAGCACACTACTAAAAGTTACTAAATATGTATATATAAAAGTCAGTACAAATGTGATTTCTCTCTGTCTCTCTCTAATAAGTAAATAAAAATTAAAAAAATAAATAAAAAATAAAAAATATCACTACTGACCCTATTGAAATAAAAAGGATTATAAGGAAATGCAATGTATATTTATGTGCCAAAGATTAAGTAATAAAGATGAAATGGACAGATTCCTAAAATACACAAAATTCAAAAAATGAAAAAAAAAATATCTGACTATAACAGCTAGCCAAATTGAATTATTAATTTAAAAAATTCCTATGAGAAAAGTTAGGCTGAATTCTACCAGGGTTAGAGAAAAATTAATAATTCTTACAAACTCTTCCAAATAATAGAAGAAATGTATTATTTTAACTAATTCTATAAAGCTAGCATTATCCTGATACCTAAACCATAGAAGGATATCACAAAGAGAATGAAAGCATAGACTAATATTCTTTATTAGTATACACAAAAATTCTCAAAAAATACTAGCAAAATGGATCTAAACATATAAGATAAATTATACAACATGACTGAGAGGAATTCAACTGAGGAATGCAAGCTTTGTTTGATATACAAAAAGCAATCAATATAATACACCATGTTAATGGAATAAAAATCAAACCACATGAGCATCTTAATAAATACAGAGAAAGCATTGGACACATCTAACATCCATTCATGATAAAAACATTCAACAACCAAAAATAGATGTAACTTCCTCATTCTAAGAAAGATAAAACTTGTTGGCTAATATCATACTTAATGGTAAAAGACTGAAATTTCACCAATAAAATCAGTAGTAAGATTTTAAGATTAAAATAAATATACTTTTATATATATTTAAGTATAAAATAAAATACTGGAAGTTCAGGCTAGGGTAATTAGGTATGAAAATGAAATAATAGGCATTCGATTTGGAAAGGACAGTTTAAAACCATCTCTGTTTCCAGATGGAATAATTGTGTGTAGAGAAAACCTTAAGGAATCCACTAAAATAACTATTTGAATTAATAAACAATTTCAGCAATTGGAAGGTTAGAAACACACAAAAGCTTATAGACATTCTTCATTTTATTGTACTTTGCTTTATTGCACTTTGCAGATGCTGTGGATTTTAACAAATTGAAGGTTTGTGGCAACCATACACTAGGTAAATCTATTCGTGCGAATTTTTCCTAAAGCATTTGATCACTTTGTATCTCTGTGTCACATTTTGATAATTCTCAAATTACTTCAAACTATTACATTATTATTATATTTGTTATATATATGTGATTAGCGATCTCTGATGTTCTAACGTAATTGTTTTTGGAGTACCAGAGACCAAGCCCATATGAGACAACAAACTTAATTGGCAAATGTTCTGTGTGTTCTGACTGCTCCAGCCATTCCCCCATCTCCCATCCTCTCGTTGGGCCTTTCAATTCCCTAAGACACAACAACATTGCGACCAATTAATAACCCTACAATGGCCTCAAAGTGTTCCAGTGATGATTTGCAGGTCTTTCACTTTAAATCAAAAGCTAGAAATAATTAAGCTCAGTGAACAAGGCATTCTGGAAGCCAAGATAAGTCAAAAGCTAGGCCTCTTGCACCAAACAGTCCAGTTGTGGATGCAAAGGACAAGTATTTAAAAGAGGTGCTTCAGTGAATATACCACTGATAAGGAAGTAAACAGATTTGCTGCTCATATGGAGAAAATTTTAGTGGTCTAGACAAGAGATCAAACCAGCTGCAATACTCCCTTTAGCCAAAAGTTTAATGCAGAGCACGACTTAACTTTTTAATTCTATCAAGGCTAAGAGAGATGAAAAGTCTGCAGAAGAAAACTTGGAAGCTAGCAGGGTTGGTTTATGGGGATTAAAAAATGAATCAATCTCCATGACAATAAAAAGTGCAAGGTGAAGCAGTAAGTACTGATGTAGAAGCCACAGAAAATTATCCAAAGATCTAACTAAAATAATTCATGAAGGTGGCTACACTAAAAATAGATTTTCAATGTAGACAAAAGAGTCTTACATTGGAAGAAGATGCTATCTAGGGCTTTCATAGCTAGAGAAGAGAAGCCAATGCTTCAGAGAATAGGCTGATGCTCTTGTTAGGGGCTAATGCAGTTAGTGACTAGGTGAAGACAGTTCTCATTGTCTATTCCAAAACTAGGGCCTTCCCAGCTGGGCCAGCCCTTGCTGCATGCTGAGCCCTGCCTGGCATCCTTGGTCACTCCAGTGTGTGGCCCATGGCCATTTCAGTGCTTTAGGGGATCTAGCATAGGACTAGTGGCCCAGGGCAAATTTTACTAACACCACCACCCCACTCCCAAGTTCCAAGTTGGGCACACCCCCTCAGAGCTGGCCTGAGTTCACATAATAGAAATCAGTGTGGCCCACAACAGGCAGAGTCAGTACAGATGACTGCCCTGAAAAAAAAAAAAAAAAGTGACTCACACACAAGAGGAGGGTGTGAGCAAACACAAATAAGGTACTCTCCTGAAGTGTCAGGTTCTGGTGAAGAGAAGACAGATTTCAGGGCACTCTAAGACCTCTTCTTCATAAGGGCACCACTTTCAAGTGTAGAAGACATAGCTAACTTTCTAAACGCTCAGAAATAGGCAGAAAAATGAGGAGACCAAGAAATGTATCTCAAATGAAAGCACAAGACAAGGCTGCAGCCAGAGATCTAAGTAACATGCCTAATAGTGAACTTAAAGCAATGAACATGAGGACACTCACTGGACTTGAAAAAAGAATGGAAGACTTGAGTGAGACCCTTAACATAGAAGAATAACATAGTGGAGATAAAGGGCTCAATAAATAAGAAATATGCTTAATGGAATGAACAGCAGGATGGAAGAATCAGAGGAACAAATTAGTGACCCAGAAGACAGAATGAGGGAAAGTAATCAAGCTAAACAAGAGAGAGAAAAAAGAAATACGCAAAATGAGAACAGACTTAGAGAACTCAGTGACTCCATCAAACATAATAACATTTGTATTATAGGGGTCCCAGAAGAATAAGAGCAATGGGAGCAGAACATTTATTTCAAGAAATAATGGCAGAAAACTTCCCTAATCTCAGTAAGGAAACAGACATCCGGACCCAAGAGGCAGAGTGAACTCCCATCAAAATCAATAAAAGCAGGGCTACACCAAGACATATTGTAATTAATTTGTAAAATATAGTGATAAAGAAAAATGTAAAAAGTAGCAAGACAAAAGAAGTCCTTAACTTACAAGGGAAGACCCATAAGACTAGTTGCAGATTTCTCAACAGAAACTTGGCAAGTCATAAGGGACTGGCATGATATATTCAAAGTCCTGCATGGGAAAAACATGCAAACAAGAATCCTCTATCCAACAAGGCTATCATTCAGAATAGAAGGAGAGGTAGAGTTTCTCACACTAACAAAAACTAAAGGAGTTTGTGACCACTAAACCAGCACTTCAAGAAATATTAAAAAGGACTCTTTGAGTGCACTGGAGAGTCCAAAAGTGACAAAGGCAAGAAAGGATCAAAGAAAGTCTCCAGAAGCATAAGTAAAAAAAAAAATTAATTAATTAATTAAAATTTAAAAAATGGCACTAATACATATCAATAATTATTCTGAATGTAAATGGACTAAACACTCCAATCAAAAGACATAGGGTGTCATGGGTGCCTGAACGGCTCAACTGGTTAAGTGTCTGACTTTAACTCAGGTCATGATCTCAGGGTTCACAAGTTTAAGCCCCACATGAGGCTCTTTGCTGTCAGAGCAGAGCCCACTCAGATCCTCTGTCTCCCCTTCCCTTTGCCCCTCCCCCACTCATGCTCATTATCTCTCTCTCAAAAAAAAAAAAAAATTAGGGATACCCGGGTGGCTCTGTTGGTTAAGCATCAGAATTTGGCACATATCATGATCTCATGATCCATGAGTTCAAGCCCCATGTCAGCTGTGCTGATAGCTTAGAGTTTACAGTCTGTTTCAGGTTTTGTGTTTCTCTCTGCCCCTCCCTGCTTACACTCTCTCTCTCTCTCTCTCTGTCTCTCTGTCTCTCTCTCTCTCTCAAAAATAAATAAACATCAAAAAAAATTTAATAAATAAGTAAAAATTAAAAAAAGAGATAGGGTGTCAGAATGAACCCCCCCCAAAAAAGACTCATGTATATGCTGCCTAAAAGAGACTCTTTTTAAACCTAAGAACACTCGCAGATTGAAAATGAGGGGATGAAGAAACATCTATCATACAAATGAATGTCAAAAGAAAGCTGTAGTAGCAATATTTATATGGGAGAAACTAGACTTTAAAACAAAGACTGTAACAAGGGATAAATAATGACACTATATATTAATAAAGGGGGCTATCCAACAAGAAGATATAGCAATTGTAAATATTTATGGACCAAACATAGAGCTTCAAAATACATAAAATATTTAATAACAAACATAAAGGAACTAATCAATAGTAATACAATAATATTAAGGGACTTTAATATCCCACTTACATTAATGGACAGATCGTCTAAGCAGAAAATAAACAAAGAAACAGCAACTTTAAATGACACATTGGTCAAGATTGATTTAACAGATATATTCAGAACATTTTATCCTAAAGCAGAATCCAAATTCTTTTCAAGTACCCATGGAACATTTACCAGAATAGATTATATAATAGGCCAAAAATGAAGCCTCCACTAATTCAAGAAGACCAAAGTCATACCATGCATCTTTTCTAACCACAATGCTATGAAACTAGAAGTCTACTACCAGAAAAAATCTAGAAAGACCACAAATACACACAGGTTAAACAACATGCTACTAAACAATGAATGGATCAACAAGGAAATAAAAGAAAAAATCAAGAAATACATGGAAACAAATGAAAATAAAAACACACTTGTCCAAAACCTTTGGAATGCAGCAAAAGTGGTTCTAAGAGTATATGTTCCATATGTATACATATAAACATAAACATATATGTATATATATACATATATGTGTGTGGGGGGTTGTATAAACTTGTATAAACATGTATATATATGTATATGTATGTGTGTGTGTATATATAGATAGATTTTTTTAATTTGAGAGAACATTAGCAGATGAGATAGCAGAGGAGGAGAGAGAGAGAGAGAGAGAGAGAGAGAGAGAGAGAGAGAGATGAAAGGAGGGAAGGAGGGAGGGAGAGAGAGAGAGTGAGAGAGGAATCTTAAACATGTTCCATGCTCAGGGTTGAGCTGACACAGGGCTGGATCTCATGAGCTTGGGATCATGACCTGAGCCGAAATCAAGAGTCAGATGCTCAACCAACTGAGCCACCCAGGTACCCATCTAAGAGGGAAGTTTATACAATACAGGCCTACCTCAAGAAGCGAGAAAAATCAGGGTGCCTGGGTGGTTCAGTCAGTTGAATGTCCGACTGTTCTAACAGCTCAGAGCCCGGAGACTATTTCAGATTCTGTGTTTCCCTCTCTCTCTGCCCCTTCCCTGCTTGCGCACTGTCTCTCTCTCACAAAATAAATAAACCTTAAATTTTTTTAAAAAAAGAAGAAAAATCTCAAACAGCCTAAATTTCTACCTGAAGGAGCTTCAGAAACAACAAACAAAACCTAAAATCAGCAAAAGGAAATAAAAAGACGAAAACAGAAATAAATGATAATAGAAACTAAAATATAATAAAACAGATCAATGAAACCAGGAGCTGGTTCTTTGAAAAAAGATCAATATAATTGATAAACTTCTAGCCAGATTTACCAAGATAAAAAGAGACTCACGTAAAATTACAAATAAGAAAGGAAAATAACAAATAACACCACAGGAATATAAACAATTATGAGAATGTTATGAGAAACTATATGCCAACACACTGGACAACCTGGAAGAAATAGATAAATTCCTAGAAATATATAAACTACTAAAACAGAAACAAGAAGAAATAGAAAACTTGAACAGACCAATAACCAACAAAGAAATTGTATCCATAATTAAAACACACACACACACACACACACACACACACACACACAAAACTTCCAACAAACAAAAGTTCAGGTCCAGATGACTTCACAGGTGAATTTTACCAAATATTTAAAGAAGAGATAATACCTATTCTCACACTATTCCAAAAAATAGAAAGAAGGAAACTCCAAAATTCATTATATGAGGCCAGCTTTACCCTGATATAAAAACCTGGTAAGATTCCACTAGAAAAGAGAACTGTCCAATATCCCTGATGAACATAGATGCAAAAATCCTCAACAAAATACTAGCACTATGAATCCAACAATACGTTAAAAAAAAAAAAAAAAAAAAAAAAAAAAAACATTCACTACAATCAAGTAGGACTCATTCCTGGGTTGCAAGGGTGGTTCAAAATTTGCAAATCAATCAACATGATACATCACATCAATAAGAGAAAGGATAAGAACTAAACAATGATTTCAACAAATGCAGAAAGAGCATTTTGAGTACTTTGACAAAGTACAACATACATTCATGATAAAAGCCACCAACAAAATAGGTTTAGAGGGAACATAGCTAAACGTAGTAAAGTCCATACATGAAAAACCCATAGATAGTATCATCTCTAATGGGGAAAACTGAGAGCTTTTCCCCGAAGGTCAAGAACAAGACAAGCATGTCTACTCTTACTGTTTTAATTAAATGCAGTACTGGAAGTCTTAGCCATAGCAATCAGACAACAAAGAGAAATTATATCCAAATCAGTAAGGAAGAAGTAAAACTTTCACTTTCTGCAGATGACATTATACTATATATATGGAAAACCCAAAAGACTGCAACAAAAAACTGCTAGAGCTGATAAACTTATTCAGCAAATTTGCAGGATACAAAAACAATGTACAGATCTGTTGCGTTTCTATACACTAATAATAAAGCAGCAGAAAGATAAATTAAGTAATCAATCCCATTTAAAATTTCATTAAAAATAATAAGATACTTAGGAGCAAACCTAATCAAAGAGGTGAAGGATCTGTGACTCTGAAAAGTATAAAACATTGATGATAGAAATTGAGGACAACAGAAATGGAAAGACTTTCCATCGTCATGGATTGGAAGAACAAATATTGTTAAAACATCTACACTACTCAAAGCAATTGATACATATAATGGAATCCCTATCAAAATAAAAACAGCATTTTTCATAGAACTAGAACAAACAATCCTAAGGTTTGTATGCAACCACAAACAACCCTGAAAAGCCAAAGCAACCTTGAAAAACAAAAGCAAAGCTGGAGGCATCACAATTCTGGACTTATATTACCGATATAGTAATCAAAACCGTATGGTACTGGCACAAAAACAGACACATACTTCAATAGAACAGAATGGGAAACCCTGAAATAAATACAACTATATGGCCAACTAATCTTCAACAAAGCAGAAAAGAATATCCGATGGGAAAAAGATAGTCTCTTAAACAAATGGTGTTAGGAAAACTAGATATGTCTCCTGAGGCAAGGAAAACAAAAGCAAAAATATACTATTGAGACTATTTCAAAACAAAAATCTTCTGCACAGCAAAGGAAACAATTAATAAACTAAACATCTACAGAATGGGAGAAGATATTTGCAAGTGACATATCACATAAAGGATAAGTATCCAAAATATATTTTAAAAAAAACCCTTCAAACTCAACACCCAAAAAACAAATAATTTAAAAAGTTGCAGAAATAATTAACAGACATTTTTACACAGAAAGTATCCAAAATGGCCAACAGACACATGAAAACGTGCTCATCATCACTTACCATCAGGGAAATGCAAATCAAAACTACAATGAGAGATCACTTCACACCTATCAAAATAGCTAGAAGAAAAGCACAAGCAACAACAGGTGTTGGTGAGGAACACTTGTGCACTTATGCAAGGAATGCAAACTGATACAGCCACTCTAGAAAACACTATGGAGGTTCCTCAAATAATTAAAAATAGTACTATTCTACAAGCCAGAAATTGTAATATTTACCCCCCAAAATACAAAAACACTAATCTGGAAGGATACATACACCCCTATGTTTATAGCAGCATTATTTACAATAGCCAAGATATGGAGGAAGCCCAAGTCTCCATTGAGTAATATTATTAATATTATGGGAATGAAATATTATTTAGTCATAAAAAGAATAAAATCTTGCCACTTTCAATGGCATGGATAGTGATAGAGAGTATAATGCAAAGTGTGTCAAATAAGTCAGTCAGACAAAAACAAATACCACATAATTTCACTCCTGTGTGGAATTTAAGAAACAAAACAAACAGGCAAAAATGAATCAGATGCTTATCTGTAGAGAACAAACTGATGGTTACCAGAGGCAAAGTGGGTGGGGAGATGGGTGAAATAGGAGATAGAGATTAAAAAGTGTACCCATCATGATGAGCGCTGGGTGGTGTATGAAAGTGTTGAATCCCTATATTACACACCTGAAACTAATATAACATTGTATGTTAACTAACTTTAATTAAAATAAAAACAAAAAAAAAAAATCCACGGGCCCTTAAAAATAATTTTAAATCTACACTGCTTGTGCTCTACAAATGAAACAATGCCTGAATGATGTCATAGCTGTTTACAATATAGTTTACTGAATACTATAACCCCTCTGTTGAGACCTACTGTTCAGAAAAAAAAAAAAAACAAATATTACTGCTTATTGACAATATTCTTGGCATCCCAAAGACTGTTGGAGACTTGTACAATGAGATTCATGTTGTTTTTATGCCAGCTAACACATCTATTGAGCAGCACATGGAATAAGGAGTCTTTTTAACTTTCAAATATTATTTAATAAATACATTTAATAAGGCTATAGCTGCCGTAGACAGTGATTTCACTGTTTAGTCTGGGAAAAGTCAACTGAAAACCTTCCAGAAAGTATTCACCACTCTTGATGCCATTAAGAACACTCATGATTCATGGGAAGAGGTCAAAATCAACACTAGAGGAGTTTGAGAAAAGCTGATTCCATCCCTCATGGATGACTTTGAGGAGCTCAAGATGTCAGTAGAGGAAGTAATTACAGATGTTGTGGAAATAGCATAAAAACTAGAATTAGAAGTAGAGCCTGAATATGTGACTGAATCACTGCAATCTCATTATAAAACTTTAATACTGAAGGAGTTGCTTCTTATGGATGAGCAAAGGGAGTGGTTTCTTGAGATGGAATCTACTCTTGGGGAAGATGCTGTGAAGACTGTTGAAATGACAGCAAAGGATTTAGATTATTACATACACAGTTGATAAAACAGCAGTGGGATTTGAGACAACACCAATTTTGAAAGTTTGCTGTGGTTGAAATGGTATCAAAGCACATCACATGCTACAGAGAAATCATTTCTGAAAGGAAGGGTCAATTAATGTGGCGTACTTCATTGTTGTCTCATTTGAAGCATTGCCACAGCCACCCCAGTCTTCAGGAACCACCGTCCTGATTAGTCAGCAGCCATGAACATTGTTGAGTTTAGACCCTCCTCCAGCAAGAAGATTACATAAAACTCACTGAAAGTTCAAATGATGCTTAGCACTTTTATCAATAAAATATTTTTAAATTAAGGTTTGCACATTTTTAAGACATAATGCTATTACATACCTGTAGACTAAGGTATAAACATAACTTATAGGCACTGGGAAACCAGAACATTAATTTTACTTTCTTTACTGTAATATTTACTTTATTGCAGAGGTTTGTACCTAGTCCTACAATATATCCAAGAGTTGCCTTCGTTGTGTTTCTTCATTTGAGATATTTGGATATCCACATGCAAAAGAATAAGGTTGAATCTCTACGTCATACCATATAAAATTCAAAATCATTCATAGACGTAAATATAAGAGTTAAAATTATTAAACTGGGGCGTCTGGGTGACTTAGATAAGCGTCCAATTCTCAATTTTGGTTCAGCTCTCATGGTTGTGATATCGAACCCCGCATCTGTCTCCCCACTGAGCGTGGAACCTGCTAAAGATTTTCTCTCTCTCCCTCTGTCCCTCTCCCCCGCTTGCTCTCTCGCTCGTTAAAATGAAAATTAAAAAAATAAAAACTATAAAAATGTTAGAATAAAACAGAAGTAAATCTAGTGAATGGGGAGATGGGCATTAAGAAGGGCACTTGTTGGGATGAGCGCTGGGTGTTATACATAAGTGATGAATCACTGGGTTCTACTCCTGAAACCAATATTACACTGTATGTTAACTAACTTGAATTTAAATAAATAAATTAAGAAAAAAAAAACAGAAATAAATCTTCATGAACTTTAGATAAAATTTCTTAAATGCATTATCAAAAAAGCCCAAGCAACAGGAGAAAAAAAAAAAAAAGATAAAGTACATCAAAATAAAAACTTTATGCTTCAAAGGACACCATCAGGAAATTGAAAGACAATTCATAGAAAAGCAGAAAATATCACTTAATCATATGTTTGATAAGAGTCTAGTACCCAGATCACATAAAGAACTCTTACGACTGAACAATAAAATGATAAATAACCCAAACAAAAAAGACATTTCTTCAAAGATGATAGACAAATGATTATTAAGGTTATGAAAGGATGTTCAACATCATTAATTTTAGAAAAATGCGTATCAAAACCACAATGCAATACCTCTTCACACCAATAACAAAGCTATAATTTTAAAAATGGACAGTAACAAGCATTGGAGATAATGTTGCAAACATTGGCACTCTCATGTATTACTCAGGGGAATGTAAAGTGGTGCAGCTACTATGGAACACAGTTTGTCAGTTCCCCAAAAAGTTAAATATAGAATTACCACATGACCAGCAATTCTACTCCTAGGTATATACCAACAAGAATTAAAATTAGTGCTTAAACAATAATTTGCACATGAGTTTGCATATCAGCATTATTCATAATAGCTAAAAGGTGGAAATAATCAAGTGTCCATCAGTGGACAAATGTTTAAACAATGTAATAAATATATTCATAAAATGTATTACTCAACTATAAAAAGAAGTACTGATGCATACTAAAATATGGATGAACCTTAAAAATATTATTTTAATTGAAAGAAGACAAAACCAAAGGCCATATGTTTTATTATCTGACATGTGAAATATCAAAAATGGGGAAATTAATTAGCATAGAAAGGAGATTCGTGATTGACAACGATTTGGGGGAAAGGAAGATGGGGAATAGCTGCTAATAAGTAGAGATTTATTTTGAGGAGTGATTAAAATATTGTGGAATTACATAGTACTGTATATAACCTTAGAGACTGTAGATTCTATAAAGAAAAAATAAAGCATACAAGAGGAAATAGAGAATATGGTGAGATAGATTATAATTTTAAAGAAGTTACTAAGGAAAGGCTTAATGAAGAAGGTGCCATTTACTTGAAGACCTGAAAAGGGGCCTTACAGATATATCTAAATCCTAGACTCTGGGGGAGGAAGACTGCCATGTCTCTGAGGCTGTGGAAGGCCTGAAATGTTCAAGGAACCCCAAGTTGATCGGTGTGACAACTTAGAGCAAGGGAAGGAGTGCTAGGCAATGAGTTCAAAGAGATAGGTAAGAGAAGGAGACGAACAACTATAGAACTTTGTAGGTCATTGTGAAAAAATTCACTTTTACAGTGAGCTAATGGGTATCAATGTGAAACTTTGAGTACAGCAGTAGCCTGGTCTGATTATTTTTCATAAATCTACTCAAACTGCTCTGTTGAGAAAAACTGAACATGCAGTATCGGTGGAAGCATGGCATCAATGATCTGGTCAGTGCAACCATATCAAATGAAGTAAAGTGATCATGAATTTTATTAAGAGTGGTCACTTTTGAGTTAATGGTCATTGTTAATGGTCAGATTATAAATATAACTTTGAAATAAAAGTGTCAGGATTTTTAACATATTGGATATGGGTGAGATAAAGAAGGGATGATGACACCATGAGGGCTGTGTCATGTTGCATAGCAGGCATCCAAGTGATTATGTTAAATTAAACAGTTAGAAATTACTAGTCTACAACTTTGCTGCCTCATATAATAGCCACTAGCCAGATGGCAATTTGAATTTAAATTAATAGAAATTAAGTAAATTAAAATTTAGCTTTCAGTCTGACTAGCTAGCTACATTTCAACTGCACACCAGTCATATGTGGTGAGTGGCTATCATAAGGGACAGTGTAGGTATAGAACATTAACATTATTGTTAAATTTTCATTGCATGGCATTGGTTTACAGTTCAGAACTAGGCTGGGAATATATATTTTGAAATTACATGCATGATATTTAGAAATGAAAAATTGGCTAAGAACAACAAGAGAAGAAAATAAATAGGTATGAACATTGAATCCTAGGGCATTTCAATAGCTAGAGATTATGGAAGTGTAGAGAAACCAGCAAAATGGGATTTAGAAAAAGAACTAAGGGGGGCGCCTGGGTGGCGCAGTCGGTTAAGCGTCCGACTTCAGCCAGGTCACGATCTCGCGGTCCGTGAGTTCGAGCCCCGCGTCAGGCTCTGGGCTGATGGCTCGGAGCCTGGAGCCTGTTTCCGATTCTGTGTCTCCCTCTCTCTCTGCCCCTCCCCCGTTCATGCTCTGTCTCTCTCTGTCCCAAAAATAAATAAAAAACGTTGAAAAAAAAAAAATTTAAAAAAATAAAAAAAAAAAAAAAAAAAAAAAAAAAAAAAAAAAAAAAGAAAAAGAACTAAGGGATAGATGGAACATAGGAAGAGTGTATTATATTTAAGCCAAGTGAAGAAAGTGTTTTAGACAGAGGAAGTGATAAATTTGGATAAAGGAAGCAAGTATAGAGTAAAATGTCAATGGAAGAAAACGTTCTAGGGGCATATGTGAAACTAAAGGGGCAAGAGGGTTGAAGATGGGTGCAAAGAAATGATGCAAATTCTTAATCAGAATCTTTTCCTCATTAACTAAGTTTGGTAAAGAAAAAGCAAACATGAGAGGGGTCTAGTAGAGTATCACATATAAACTACGTAAGATAACAAGGAAAACATTTCAGATGAATGGTAATTATTTTAAGCAAACACAGTTTAGCAAAGGAAACAAAGTGGGCATATGTAAATCTGCCTTGAATGCCCTGATAGTGCTTAAGAACTCTTTAGAAAAATGCAATACATTTGTTCAAGAATCTGTGTCATCTTAACGCTGTTGACAATGTTGAAATCACAGACATGTCACACAGCAGAGCAGACTGTGTTGTTCCTCTGATGTCTAATAATAGCAATGAGGTAGTGGTGTTTTTGTTGTTGTTATTGTTGTTTGGTGCAGTGAGGAACTCCTCGGTCAGAGAAAGAGAGCCAACGACACTGATGCTGGACAGAACAAGGGCAGCTCCAGGTGGGCAATAATGATGTCGAAGCATAGTGTTTTTGGGTACCTACCACAAGCCAAGACAGTGTTTGGAGGAGGTCTCTATACATAGTTATTCCCTGTGAAAATGTGATAAAAACACCACAAAAATCACAAAGATTTGCCAACCCAGTTGGTTAACACATCTGTTATTCCTGTAGGTTATGTGACCTTCAAAAAACTCATCTGTACAAATTCATTGCTATGTAGAACTGTAATGCATCATTTATTCTAATAAAGTAATAATCCTTTATTGAGTTCTTAAATGTGATAGAATTTTCTAGGAGATAGACCTCCTTATTCCTGTTTCCTCATCAGTTTTGGTCACTTTGCCTGACCGCCATAGAATATTTCAAAACTTTGATAATTCTTTTTACCATTTCTTTACATTTCTTTTATAATAAAAAGAAATTCACTAATATTTTTAAGGATGAATAATACTATTAAGAATCCTTTATTTTTATTGTTAGTTATTAGTTAAGTTGAAAATTTATCCATGAATAAGTACTATTTGTTTTAATATTCTATCTAGTTTCACAAGCGTAAAGAATATTTTTCTATTTTTGTATAAATATGGCTTTAAAAATACCTCTTCTATGTCTCTGTTTAGGATTGGTTTGGGTGGGATATGTCTGTTTAAATTTTTTTTTTTTACATTTATTTATTTTTGAGAAACAGAGTGAGACAAAGCGTGAGCAGGGGAGGGGCAGAGAGAGAAGGAGACAGAATCTGAAGCAGGCGCCAGGCTAAGCTGTCAGCACAGAGCCTGATGCAGGGCCCAAACTCATGAACCATGAGATCATGACCTGAGCCGAAGTCAGACGCTCAACTGACTGAGCCACCCAGGTGCCCCAGATATATATCTCTTTAAGAGTAAAACCCAAACAAGAAAAAAAATGAGTGAGTGAGTGAGTGAGTGTGTGTGTGTGTGTGTGTGTGTGTGTGCAAAGTACTATCATTAGCTATCAAAAAATCAAATTCACATAAAAATTATTAATGTCAGAAGTAAACAGTATAAAAATAAAGCAGACACATAGTTTGCAACCTGGATTTTTAAAAAGAAAATTGGTAAAATATTACCAATATCTATTTCTTCTCAGTTCAAGCTGATTGCAGAAATTTAGTAAATAAAAATTTTCCTATGCTCATTATTTCACTAAATATTATGTCTTTCATATCCACATTCCTAAATCATATATTTCTTTAGAGATCAAGAGAGATGACACATTTCCCATGACAAATGTATGATTTCATCAATAAAGTACAAAATTGCTTCAGTTGAAATGTTTATTTGGTTTCTATAGTCGCTTGAAACATACTGTTTATACTCTATAATATAAAGGAGAATATGTTAGTTCAATTTATAAGCTGAAATATTTTCCTCTATTTCATGGGCTATAAAATATGTGGTGTCTCAAAAATAATACTCTGTAGCACCTAATTGACCAAATATATATCATTACAAATAGTTGATATACGTTTTTAATGAAACTACTGTTCTGACGTGGTATCACTTTTAATGAATTAAATATTAAGATTCAATATGTAATAAATTCATCTTTTATTATGTTAATGATTCTAATTTAATATGTGGCCTTATTTTCCTAAAGTGAAATGACATTTATTTGTACTAAGGACTTCATTGTTACTATCACTATAATTGGACATGAATAGACTGCAAGTCTGTTTGGTTATATATACTGACATTAGAGGTCAAGTACAGGTCACTTAAAAATATGTTATTTTATAGCCAGAAGCATATTTGTGAATGAAATTTCAGTTGAGAAGTAAAAATAAAAACAGGCTGCATCCATCCATCTTTAAAAAATCTAAATCATTGACAAAAAGTGACAGGAGAAGATGCTCCAGGTCTTAAAATTCAGCTGAGACAGGCAAACCTGTCTTGCTAAAACTTTTGTAGTGCAGGGACAGTAGTCAGGATGAAATGCATTCTGACATCGAAATGTGCTAAGGATATTATGAAAAATCACCCTGATGATTGCCATTATTGAAGTGTTTTTGAAGAACGACTGCAGATCAAGAAACAATAATTCATGCTCAGGATATCACTTTAAATCTAAGTATATCCTTTATGTCACCATACCAAAAAAGCCACTACTATCCCAAGAGCTTAACCCCGTGGTGCAGTCTGTATAGAACAGACACATTACTGGTAAATTTCATCTTCTAGTTGAGGGCTTCTTGTTGTCAGGTTCAAACATTATTAAAGAATAAGAATATTGATTGATTTCCTTGACCTCCTCATATACTACTGGTCAAAAGATGATGGATGACTCTGTCTCTTAATCATGCAAAAGGGACAACAAGAGGTATTATTTTTCTCTTGAGTGCAAAATTAGGAGAGCTGTCAAAAAATACTGACATCATCAACAATTACTGCAGTGTTTTCCAGTTATTCCATAAATAATAAAGTGTTAATTAGAATACCCCCAAAAAAGCTTTTTATGACTTTTTAAGAGCCTGGCAATACTATTCAAGGCATTGTAATTAATCAATGAGCAACAAATTAAAAAAAAAAAACAAGATAAAAAAAGAAATTCAAGCTTAGGTCAAGGTTACTATCAACAGCTAAATGGAAAGACAGACCCCATACAAATTCTGTTTATAATTGTAAATTAATACAATACATCTTGTAAATTAATACAAGATGTTTTATATTGTGGTTGCTAACCTTTGGCCCCATCTGAAGAATTCTTTCTTTATCACAGAGTATACAAGTAGGTGGCTACAAGAAGGTAAGTAGAAAATCCTATTATATGATGAAAACAAAATATTCCATTATTTATACCAACATTTGTATTATATTAGAATTTACTTATCCTGTCAATAGGTAGGGGCATACAAGCATGAAGTAATTATGCAAATGATAAGCAAATCATTAAAAATTTGATCCATCTCACACTCCCTAATGGAGAAAAATATTGAATCTCACTGTCAAAATCATTCATCCTTTTGGTGTGCCTAGGTGGCTTAGTTGGTTGAACACCAACTTCTGCTCAGGTCATGATCTTATGGTTTGAGTTCAAACCCCACATTGGGCCCTGTGCTGACAGCTCAGAGCCTCGACCCTGCTTTGGATTCTGTGTCTCCCTCTCTCTGCTGCTCCCCCACTTGTTCTATCTCTTTCTCTCTCTTTCCCTCTCTCTCTCTCTCTCTTAAAAAAAATCATTCATCCTTTCTAAACACTAGGAGGCATCTTTAACAATGTGTCTTTTCTGTAGGGGCACCTGGGTGCCTCAGTAAGTTAAGTGTCTCACTCTTGATTTCAGCTCAGGTCATGATCTCACAGTCTTGAGATCAAGCCCTGTGTCAGGCTCAGTGCTGAGTGTGTTTGGGATTCTCTCACTCTCTCTCCCTCTGCCCCCTCCCCCGCTCACTCTCTCTCAAAAATAAACATTGAAAAAAAACATGTCTATTCTGTATCAGTAGATCCTTAGAATTAAAGGAACAATCAGAAACTGAGGGATCTTTTTCTATACTGATTAAGTATTCTCCTATGAAAACTCACACTTGCTTTTAAATTAGTGATAATTAAAATTTTTCAAATACTTTATTTTCTCATTTATTTTCCCATTCATTAAACCAATGATTCATCCAACAAACACTAAACAAACAAACAAACAAAAAACCACATACTATATTCCAAGCTCTGTGCTTATGCTGCGGATGGAAAATAAAGACATAAATTAATCATGAATATATACCTTCAAGCCTAATATTAGAGTGAATTCTTAATATGTATAATAAAGAAGCCATGGATATCTAACAGGATTCTAAAACTAGGTATTTCAATAACAGTGCTTTCCATATTCCCACAAAGAACTGTTCCTGTCTCAGTTAATAATCACATTGTCCTTCCATATTGTCAGATCAAAATCTATAGTGTCCACCTGGACTCTGCTTTTTTGTACAAGCTGTATGCTAATGCTGTTGAATGTACTTTCAGAATATGCTTACAGAAGTGAAGGGCACTGATGTGTGCAATTTACATGAAAGACATTAAAAAACTAGCAAGATTGATAAATAGATACAAAAAGAGTAAATAGATATGTAACAAAGCAAATGTAGTAACATGTAAATTGTAAAATCTAGATGGTGGGCTTACGTATGATCCCTATATAATTCCAGTGGGAGAGGGAAGATGGCGGCGTAGGAGGACGCCGGGCTCACCGCGCGTCCTGCTGATCACTTAGATTCCACCTACACCTGCCTAAATAACCCAGAAAACAGCCAGAGGATTAGCAGAACAGAGTCTCCGGAGCCAAGCCCAGACGAGAGGCCCATCGAAGAGGGTAGGAAGGGCTGCGAGGCGGTGCACGCTCCACGGACTGGCAGGAGGGAGCCGGGGCAGAGGGGCGGCTCGCCGGCCAAGCAGAGCCCCCGAGTCTGGCTGGCAAAAGCGGAGGGGCCTGACGGACTGTGTTCCCACAGCAAGCGCGACTTAGCGTCTGGGAGGTCAGAAGTTAACAGCTCTGCTCAGAAAGCGGGAAGGCTGGAGGACAAAGGGAGAGAGAGCTGCTGAGCCCGCAGACGACAGAGCTCAGCTTGGTGGGGAAGAAAGGCGATTGCCAGCGCCATCTCCCCCGCCCATCCCCCAGCCAAAATCCCAAAGGGAACCAGTTCAGGCCAGGGAAGTTGCTCGCTCCGCGCAAACACCCAACTCTGTGCTTCTGCGGAGCCAAACCTCCTGCAGTGGATCTGACTCCCTCCTGCTGCCACAGGGCCCCTCCTGAAGTGGATCACCTAAGGAGAAGCGAGCTAAGCCTGCCCCTCCTGCCCCCGTGCACCTTGCCTACCCACCCCAGCTATGACGCCAGATCCCCAGCAACACAAGCCTGGCAGTGTGCAAGTAGCCCAGGTGGGCCATGCCACCCCACAGTGAATCCCGCCCCTAGGAAAGGGGAAGAGAAGGCACACACCAGTCTGACTGTGGCCCCAGCGGTGGGCTGGGGGCAGACATCAGGTCGGACTGCGGCCCCGCCCACCAACTCCAGTTATACACCACAGCACAGGGGAAGTGCCCTGCAGGTCCTCACCACTCCAGGGACTATACAAAATGACCAAACAGAAGAATTCCCCTCAGAAGAATCTCCAGGAAATACCAACAGCTAATGAGCCGATCAAAAAGGATTTAAATAATATAACAAAGTGAATTTAGAATAATGGTCATAAAATTAATCGCTGGGCTTGAAAACAGTATAGAGGACAGCAGAGAATCTCTTGCTACAGAGATCAAGGGACTAAGGAACAGTCACGAGGAGCTGAAAAGCGCTTTAAACGAAATGCAAAACAAAATGGAAACGACGACGGCTCAGATTGAAGAGGCAGAGGAGAGAATAGGTGAACTAGAAGATAAAGTTATGGAAAAGAGGAAGCTGAGACAAAGAGAGATAAAAAAATCCAGGAGCATGAGGGGGAAATTAGAGAACTAAGTGATACACTAAAAAGAAATAATATACGCATAATTGGTATCCCAGAGGAGGAAGAGAGAGGGAAAGGTGCTGAAGGGGTACTTGAAGAAATTATAGCTGAGACTTCCCTGAACTGGGGAAGGAAAAGGCATTGAAATCCAAGAGGCACAGAGAACTCCCTTCAGACGTAACTTGAATCGATCTTCTGCACGACATATCATAGTGAAACTGGCAAAATACAAGGATAAAGAGAAAATTCTGAAAGCAGCAAGGGATAAATGTGCCCTCACATATAAAGGGAGACCTATAAGACTCGTGACTGATCTCTCCTTTGAAACTTGGCAGGCCAGAAAGGCTTGGCACGATATCTACAGTGTGCTAAACAGAAAAAATATGCAGCCGAGAATCCTTTATCCAGCAAGTCTGTCATTTAGAATAGAAGGAGAGATAAAGGTCTTTCCAAACAAACAAAAACTGAAGGGATTCATCACCACTAAACCAGCCCTACAAGAGATCCTAAGGGGGATCCTGTGAGACAAAGTACCAGAGACATCACTATAAGCATAAATCATACAGACATCACAATGACTCTAAACCCGTATCTTTCTATAATAACACTGAATGTAAATGGATTAAATGCGCCAACCAAAAGACATAGGCTATCAGAATGGATAAAAAAACAAGACCCATCTATTTGCTGTCTACAAGAGACTCATTTTAGACCTGAGGACACCTTTAGATTGAGAGTGAGGGGATGGAGAACTATTTATCATGCTACTGGAAGCCAAAAGAAAGCTGGAGTAGCCATACTTATATCAGACAAACTAGACTTTAAATTAAAGGCTGTAACAAGAGGTGAAGAAGGGCATTATATAATAATTACAGGGTCTATCCATCAGGAAGAGCTAACAATTATACATGTCTATGCGCCAAATACGGGAGCCCCCAAATATATAAAACAATTACTCATAAACATAAGCAACCTTATTGATAAGAATGTGGTAATTGCAGGGGACTTTAACACTCTACTTACAGAAATGGATAGATCATCTAGACACGTGGTCAATAAAGAAACAAGGGCCCTGAATGATACATTGGATCAGATGGACTTGACAGATATATTTAGAACTCTGCATCCCAAAGCAACAGAATATACTTTCTTCTCGAGTGCACATGGAACATTCTCCAAGATAGATCATATACTGGGTCACAAAACAGCCCTTCATAAGTTCACAAGAATTGAAATTACACCATGCATACTTTCAGACCACAATGCTATGAAGCTTGAAATCAACCACAGGAAAAAGTCTGGAAAACCTCCAAAAGTGTGGAGGTTAAAGAACACCCTACTAACGAATGAGTGGGTCAACCAGGCAATTAGAGAAGAAATTAAAAAATATATTGAAATAAACGAAAATGAAAATACAACAATCCAAACACTTTGGGACGCAGCGAAGGCAGTCCTGAGAGGAAAATACATTGCAATCCAGGCCTATCTCAAGAAACAAGAAAAATCCCAAATACAAAATCTAACAGCACACCTAAAGGAAATAGAAGCAGAACAGCAAAGGCAGCCTAAACCCAGCAGAAGAAGAGAAAGAATAAAGATCAGAGCAGAAATAAACAATATAGAATCTTAAAAAACGGTAGAGCAGATCAACGAAACCAAGAGTTGGTTTTTTGAAAAAATAAACAAAATTGACAAACCTCTAGCCAGGCTTCTCAAAAAGAAAAGGGAGATGACCCAAATAGATAAAATCATGAATGAAAATGGAATGATTACAACCAATCCCTCAGAGATACAAACAATTATCAGGGAACACTATGAAAAATTATATGCCAACAAATTGGACAACCTGGAAGAAATGGACAAATTCCTAAACACCCACACTCTTCCAAACCTCAATCAGGAGGAAATAGAAAGCTTGAACAGACCCATAACCAGCGAAGAAATTGAATCGGTTATCAAAAATCTCCCAACAAATAAGAGTCCAGGACCCGATGGATTCCCAGGGGAGTTCTACCAGACGTTTAAAGCAGAGATAATACCTATCCTTCTCAAGCTATTCCAAGAAATAGAAAGGGAAGGAAAACTTCCAGACTCATTCTATGAAGCCAGTATTACTTTGATTCCTAAACCAGACAGAGACCCAGTAAAAAAAGAGAACTACAGGCCAATATCCCTGATGAATATGGATGCAAAAATTCTCAATAAGATACTAGCAAATCGAATTCAACGGCATATAAAAAGAATTATTCACCATGATCAAATGGGATTCATTCCTGGGATGCAGGGCTGGTTCAACATTCGCAAATCGATCAACGTGATACATCACATTAACAAAAAAAAAGAGAAGAACCATATGATCCTGTCAATCGATGCAGAAAAGGCCTTTGACAAAATCCAGCACCCTTTCTTAATAAAAACCCTTGAGAAAGTCGGGATAGAAGGAACATACTTAAACATCATAAAAGCCATTTATGAAAAGCCCACAGCTAACATCATCCTCAATGGGCAAAAACTGAGAGCTTTTTCCCTGAGATCAGGAACACGACAGGGATGCCCACTCTCACCGCTGTTGTTTAACATAGTGCTGGAAGTTCTAGCATCAGCAATCAGACAACAAAAGGAAATCAAAGGCATCAAAATTGGCAAAGATGAAGTCAAGCTTTCGCTTTTTGCAGATGACATGATATTATACATGGAAAATCCAATAGACTCCACCAAAAGTCTGCTAGAACTGATACATGAATTCAGCAAAGTTGCAGGATACAAAATCAATGTACAGAAATCAGTTGCATTCTTATACACTAACAATGAAGCAACAGAAAGACAAATAAAGAAACTGATCCCATTCACAATTGCACCAAGAAGCATAAAATACCTAGGAATAAATCTAACCAAAGATGTAAAAGATCTGTATGCTGAAAACTATAGAAAGCTTATGCAGGTAATTGAAAAAGATATAAAGAAATGGAAAGACATTCCCTGCTCATGGACTGGAAGAATAAATATTGTCAAAATGTCAATACTCCCCATAGCTATCTACACATTCAATCCCATCCCAATCAAAATTGCGCCAGCATTCTTCTCGAAACTAGAACAAGCCATCCTAAAATTCATATGGAACCACAAAAGGCCCCGAATAGCCAAAGTAATTTTGAAGAAGAAAACCAAAGCAGGAGGCATCACAATCCCAGACTTTAGCCTCTACTACAAAGCTGTCATCATCAAGACAGCATGGTATTGGCACAAAAACCGACACATAGACCAACGGAATAGAATAGAAACCCCAGAACTAGACCCACAAACGTATGGCCAACTCATCTTTGACAAAGCAGGAAAGAACATCCAATGGAAAAAAGACAGTCTCTTTAACAAATGGTGCTGGGAGAACTGGACAGCAACATTCAGAAGAATGAAACTAGACTACTTTCTCACACCATTCACAAAAATAAACTCAAAATGGATAAAGGACCTGAATGTGAGACAGGAAACCATCAAAACCTTAGAGGAGAAAGCAGGAAAAGACCTCTCTGACCTCAGCTGTAGCAATCTCTTACTCGACACATCCCCAAAAGGCAAGGGAATTAAAAGCAAAAGTGAATTACTGGGACCTTATGAAGATAAAAAGCTTCTGCACAGCAAAGGAAACAACCAACAAAACTAAAAGGCAAGCAACGGAATGGGAAAAGATATTTGCAAATGACATATCGGACAAAGGACTAGTATCCAAAATCTATAAAGAGCTCACTAAACTCCACATCCGAAAAACAAATAACCCAGTGAAGAAATGGGCAGAAAACATGAATAGACACTTCTCTAAAGAAGACATCCAGATGGCCAACAGGCACATGAAAAGATGTTCAACGTCGCTCCTTATCAGGGAAATACAAATCAAAACTACAGTCTGATACCACCTCACTCCAGTCAGAGTGGCCAAAATGAACAAATCAGCAGAGTATAGATGCTGGAGAGGATGTGGAGAAACGGGAACCCTCTTGCACTGTTGGTGGGGATGCAAATTGGTGCAGCCACTCTGGAAAGCAGTGTGGAGGTTCCTCAGAAAATTAAAAATAGACCTACCCTATGACCCAGCAATAGCACTGCTAGGAATTTACCCAAGGGATACAGGAGTACTGATGCATAGGGGCACTTGTACCCCAATGTTTATAGCAGCACTCTCAACAATAGCCAAATTATGGAAAGAGCCTAAATGTCCATCAACTGATGAATGGATAAAGAAATTGCGGTTTATATACACAATGGAATACTATGTGGCAATGAGAAAGAATGAAATATGGCCTTTTGTAGCCACGTGGATGGAACTGGAGAGTGTGATGCTAAGTGAAATAAGCCATACAGAGAAAGACAGATACCATATGGTTTCACTCTTATGTGGATCCTGAGAAACGTAACAGAAACCCATGGGGGAGGGGAAGGAAAAAAAAAAAAAAAAGAGGTTAGAGTGGGAGAGAGCCAAAGCATAAGAGACTGTTAAAAACTGAGAACAAACTGAGGGTTGATGGGGGGTGGGAGGGAGGGGAGGGTGGGTGATGGGTACTGAGGAGGGCATCTTTTGGGATGAGCACTGGGTTGTATGGAAACCAATTTGACAGTAAATTTCATATATTAAAAAAAATAATAATAAAAAAATAAAAAGAAAAAAAATAAATAAATAAATAAAAAGAGAAAAAAATAATTCCTTTAACTTTCCTGTATGTTTGAATAATGTCATAATAAAATACTGAGGAATAATAAATCAATAACACATGTTCTTTTTCAAAAGTTGTGAAAGACGGAACCCTCCTCCCAATAATTAGATTCTTGACCAAATATAAAAATTAAAACATTTGGACACACACAAGACTGATCAAAACTAGATATAATCTGGAAGGTATATAGCTTTTGAAAACATGTCACGCTATAAATCTCACTATGACAGGAGCACCTGGGTGACTCAGTCAGTTCAGCTTCTGATTCTGGATTTCTGCTCAGGTCATGATCTCAGGATCATGG
Organism: Panthera onca; assembly: GCF_046562875.1. Taxonomy (NCBI): domain Eukaryota; kingdom Metazoa; phylum Chordata; class Mammalia; order Carnivora; family Felidae; genus Panthera; species Panthera onca. The sequence continues at coordinate 160,780,289 of NC_138346.1, forward strand.
GGTGGAGCCCGTGTGGGGCTGTGCACTGACAGTATGGAGCCTGCTTGAGTTCTCTCTCTCTCTCTCTCTCTCTCTGTCTCTCTCTTTCTCTCTCTCTCAGCCCCGCTCCCCCCACTCACACTCTTTTAAAAAAAGAAAGATAATAAAATAAAAAAATAAAAATAGATCTCACTATGAGAGAGTCACGTGTAGCTGACCGTTTCACTTAGACCACGTGGTGTAGTCCTAAACTAAAGGGGAAATATAATGTGTTGCCTCACCGTATCTGCTGAAATCAGGTGGGCTTCAAACAGTCTAACCACATGCTCCCTTCCCAATTCTGCCACCATAGATAGATAAGGTCTCCTAGCACAATAATCCTTCTTATTAAAGGGATATTAGTGGTGCCTGCATGGCTCAATCAGTTAAACGTTCGACTCAGGTCATGATCTCATAGTTTGTGAGTTTGAGTCCCCTGTCAGGCTCTGTGCTGACAGCTCAGAGCCTGGAGCCTGCTTCAGATTCTGTCTCCCTCTCTCTGCCCCTCCCCCGCTCATGCTCTGTTTCTGTCTCTCAAAAATAAACAATATATATATTTTTAACTAAAGGGATATTAAAGGCATAGTTATGCTTACTGCTGAGTAGTGGGTTTTAGTTCCCTGCCAACCTGCAAAATTATTCCAATGAGGAAATCATATCCTCCCCCGGCACCAGAAGATGCCCAACTTCTTGATACTATGCTCACACCTTGCAGTCCCTGATAAGTCACGTTATTCTTGAGTACCGTCTCCACGTGGCCTTGCGTGGCATGCAGTATTTGCTTCCCTCAGGTTGTGAATGTATGTGGTGAATAAACTGATGTTGATCTCATTTGCTCGTATTGGTTGTGTCATAGGGTCGGCCATTCCCTTAACCTTAGGGTAGAAATCCCTCCCTCGCAAATAGGAAAAGGAACACTGAAACAGCATCATCCCACCCCCAATACTCAGTGCATGTGGGGAATAAAATGCATGAAAAAAGCAGCAACAGTGTTGCAGTATGGAGAAGTCAAGTTTCTAATTTAGGATTGCCAGAGTGCTTGGATGTAAACTGGGAAACCTGACAAATGGGAAAGATGAAGAATTTATAAACACATTGCCCTTAAATATTTTGCTATTAAAATGCACACACACCAGGCAAGACTGCAATGAATGCAGAAGTAGCAGCTTTAAGACTAAGGAGAGCTGAGAAAAGAATCTATAAGCCAACCAGTTGTGAAAACAAAGAGTATATGTCCACCTAAATTAGAGGGGATGGCAAATACCCTGAGCCTCCAGTGAAACTCTAAATGGCATAAAACTTAGGAATAAACCGCCTACTGGTTGGTGTTCTGTATTTTAGGGCTAAGGGTAAAAACAAAAATAACCTGACATAAGAAAATCTAGGGGCGCCTGGGTGGCTCAGTCGTTAGGCGTCCGACTTCGGCTCAGGTCATGATCTTGTGGTTGCAAGTTCGAGCCCCGCGTCAGGCTCTGTGCTGACCGCTGAGAGCCTGGAGCCTGTTTCAGATTCTGTGTCTCCCTCTCTCTGACCCTCCCCCCGTTCATGCTCTGTTTCTCTCTGTCTGAAAAATAAACAAACATTAAAAAAAAACTTAAAAAAAAAAGAAAATCTAAAACCAAGCCTCCACAAGATCAAGGTGATCTGACAGCAACTGTCAATCACTGCCTGCTAGAAAAAAAAAAAAAAATCCAATATTCTTTAGAGGAAGATGAGAAAATTCCATGTTACTTTTTTACTCACAACATCTACTATAGAACAACAACAACAAAAAAAAACTAGTAGGCAAGAAAAGTAGTAGATTATAGGGACTGTTACCGGGTCTCTCGGTTCTTGTTCCAGATGCACCAAAGAATTGGAGAGCCTCGACTAAAACGGGGAGATAGAGTTTGCTGAGGAGATAAGGATAGTATATTTTGAAGAGTGAAAGTGGCCACTGCCAGAGCAAGAATGGCAATGGCACCCGCCCAGAAGCACTAGCTACATCCTTTTAAGCCTGCTTTGCGTACATGTAAATTTGGCTTTGGATGACATATTTGATGTGTGGTTATGTGCTGGTGGTTATGTAACATTTCGGCCTCTGCACATGTGTCTACCCGTGATGCATCTTGTGCCGTAAAACCTCGGATGGAGAGTAACTTGTTCTGAGTGTTCCACAAGAACAGCAATCATTTCTAATATATTTTAACTTAATAAACGAGTCAAGTCTTGCAATATGAGTAGTACCTGACACCAAACATCACGTGATCATGATAACAACGGCGACAATGTTCTCTCTCCCTCCCCCCCCCCCCCCCCGTCTCTCACTGCAGGATTGTGGGTGATCATCTCCCATGCACAGATGCTCAGTCTAAGGCTGTGGCATTTGGCAGAAATCAGTGATTTTTCAGAACATTGGAAGGTGCTCACAGCTGGCATTAGGGTAGTTTTTTGTCATTCCAAAGCATCTATGGATAGTCCTTGGCTTTTCCATACAAGAGTAAACTTAGGAATGCTTTGATTCATTCTAGGTCAAGCTGTCTGTAGATACAGACCCTTTCCCCTGCTGCCTTATTGTCAGTTACATTAAATACAGTATATGACAAGATTTTATTAATACTGTGCTGTAGTCATCATCTGTGTTAGTGTATACAATGGTTCTCATGCAGAAAAAGATTGAAAAGAAAAGTGGTAAGAAGAAGGAGATGAAAGTTAAAAGGAGGAAGGAAATCATCAAGAAGCACAAATGAGGTATGCAAGTGGCCGAAATTGCAAGATTTTATATGAAGTCTATGTCTGCATCTTGTCTTCAGGGGAGGAGGAGAAAGAGGCAGAGGAATCCCTCACTCCAAATGAGATTAGGCAGATGTGTAAAATGTGGGAAATAGTACACAATTGTGTAGAAAATCACCACCCGAATAAGGCTGTAGCAAAGCAAGCGAGCGATAAATTTGTTTAATGACAATGTCACATTTTCATGAAATCCTCAAAAGGAGGCAAATACAAGTGTCCTTGGATAGGTTCCTTGTTAAATTTTTTTTAATGTTAATTTATTTTTGAGATAGAGAGAGACAGAGCATGAACAGGGGAGGGTCAGAGAGAGGGAGACAGAGAATCTGAAACAGGCTCCAGGCTCTGAGCTGTCAGCACAGAGCCCAAAGCAGGGCTCGAACTCACAGACCGTGATATCATGACCTGAGCAAAAGTCAGACGCGCTTAACCTACTGAGCCACCCAGGGCCCCTGGATAGGTTCCTTGTTAAAGTTGCATGGAAAAAAAAAAAAAAAAAGATTCCATTGAGCCAATAGACAGCAGTGATTCAGTTAGTGATAGTGAAAGTCATCTACACAATAAATAACCCTCCTCTCTCATCTCCCTCACACCAGCCACAAAGGTTTTCAAAGGTAGCCACAGGTTAATTTATTTATTTTTTTTATATTTTGTACTTTCTTTATTATTTTGTATTCCATTACAGTATTGTAATCATTTCTATATGAACATTTTTGGGTTATGGAATGATTCGTCTGAGTTTCCATTATTTCTTATGGGGAAAATCGCTTTGAGATACAAGTGCTTTGGATCAAAGGCATGTTTCCAGCTCACAAATCAAGGCTTTACTATAATAGTATTTATTTACCTATTGTATACTTATGAGTGTCTAATGAGCTTTTGTTGTGACCTTAAAAGTACTTAAGGGCAAGTTGCACATACTCAGCTCTTAATACTCTCCTTGGGGCTTTTGAGCCAGCTCTGGGGCTAAAAAAGCCTTTCCTGCTCTGTTAGCCCTTAGAGGTGGCTCTGAAGGTATGGCTGTTAACCATTTCAGGGTGGCTCCCAGGGTGGGGCCAACACCTGCTTTATCCCTCCTTGCTCATGTCTAACTAAGTGCCTAACAGGAACCATAATCTAGAGAGAAGAAAAACCATTGGAAACAAACCCTCCTCAGATCACACACAGATGTTGGAATTAAGAGAAGACTTTAAATAGCTATTATAAATATTTTAGGAAAAATATAGAAAAGCATAATGGAGATAGAAATCAATTGGAAAATGTAGAATTGAGAAATATCAAAATTGAAAAAAATAAGCAGATTGCTTCATCTAAAGATAGGGCTGTTTATAAAAATATAAACTGAAACACTGAGAAATAAAAGATTGGGAAAAATTAACAGAGCATCAGTGACACGTGAGATAATGCCATTTGTAATCACAATGACAGATAAGCAAAGTGGCAAGAAACATTTGAAAACATAACATCTGAAACTGTTCTGGATTTGGTTAAGACATTAACCTGAAGTTTCTAGAAGAGCAGCAGTAAGCCAAATTTAGCTAGGCAACTAGATATAAGTTCAATTAAAAACTAATTGCATTTTACATAATATAAAAATTGAGAATGAATTTAAAAATACATATACTGGTTTTACTTCAAGTTAGGATGTAGAAATCCCCAAAAACAGTGTCGTTGTCATCTTTAACAAGAATAAAACTCCATAATATAAAAGATTCTAATTTTTTATTGAGACCATCAGAAAGTTTAGATGACAAGGAATCAGATGAATGAAATTCCAAAGGATGACAAGTCCCTTTGATGCGAGATGGAAATCATAAATTGTTTTATCTATATGAGAGCATGAGCAAAGGAGTCAGTCATAAAAATAGGTAAAAAGAAAGTATCTGAAATTATAATGAACATTTCAAGTCTGAGTGTTGGTGAGTATGACAGATCAGATTCAACAAGATACATTCTGACTTGCTAACTCTTTTCCTTAGGCCTCTATTGGATGTTCAAGAGAAAAACTGGAGGTCAGAGTGGTGATGTGAAAGAGTGACTTCAGTCAAACAGCTGTGCAGGTAATGATTAGCTAGGAGTAGAAGATAGGCATGGAAATGACTAGCTACCCAACCCATCTTTCCTGTGAAGTATAAGCTAATCTCCTCACAGGGAGCAGCAAAAACAAATACACAGACAAAACAAACCTTTGGCTGCTTCCTGTTACAGGCAATGATCAGGTTGGCAGGTACTGAAGGAGGGTTTGAAATGAGAGTGATCTGCTCTGGGGAAGGAGCAAGGTACCTTCCTGCCTCTTCCTCCAGGGAAATATCAGTGGCAGCTGGAGGAGCCTTATAAAACCTGTTCCATCTCCAGCACCACAATTAGGGCAGCATATCTGCTGGTGGTAAAGACAGGAAACCATTTCAGGCCCAGATCCTGTTCTGAAACAAAGCAGTTATTTGCAGCCACTAGGGGACAGGAAGAAAACTTGATAGCACCCAAGATCTCCAGCAGATAAAAGGCAAGACACAAGATCTACATTGCCTTCTCTTATGATGTAGGAGTAAAGAGCCTGCAGAACACTAAGGTTGGAAAAATAACACACACACACACTCAAATAAATAAACAAATGTTGACACTCTAGACTGCACACTAACTAGAATGGATCAGTGGTCTACCATATTGACAGATGTATATTGACAGTAACTATAGCGACAACTTAACCCAAATTCAGCCTAATTACTGGCTAAATTGTAACCTCTCATACTAAAGGAAAAGCTGCAGAAAAGAATACCCACTTAGGGAAATAGGTAATATTTATCTGCACCTCTACTCTTCTTTTAAATACAATGTGTGGTGATTAAGCCAAAGGAAGTTAGAAAAATATTGTTTTAAACCCCCCGAACAGACAAATCAAATAAAAACAAATTATAAGACGTAATCTTAAACTGAATCACATAAATAAAATCACTTCATTACTAGGAAGTATCTCTCAGATTAGATGTAAAAATCTGCCTAAAACCTGTCTATAGGAAACTCACAAAAACATGGATAAATTGAAAGTAAAAAAATGGGAAAATAATTCATACAGATGGTAGTCAAAGGAAAGATTTGGTGGCTCTGTATATGTTGACATCATAGACTTTAGAACAAGGAAAAAAGAGCAGTGTTTAAAAAAAGTGTATTGTTTCATAAGAGGATAATCACATAAAGAATCCATTACAGTCCTAAGTGTGTATATACTTAGTAAGTCATCAAAATCCAAAATGCAGGTGAACAGAACTAAAACGAGAAATATACAAATCCACAGTTATATTTGGAGATGTCAACATTCTTCTCTCAGTAACTGATTGAACACATAAAAAAAAAGAACATTGAATATTAAAGACTTACACAGCACTATCAACAAATTTGGCCTAATTGATATTTTTATAACACTCCACAGACAACAGTAGAATACATATACTTTCCAAGTACACATGTAACATTTACCAAGGTAGACTATACTTTGGGCTATGTAACAGTTATCAAATTTAAAGAGACTAAATTGAGGGGAACCTGGGTGGCTTATTCGATTAAGCACCCAACCCTTGATTTTGGCTCAGGTCATGATCACATGGTTCATGAAATCAAGCCTTGTGTTGGGCTCTGAACTGACAGCTGGCAGCCTGCTTGGGATTCTCTCCATTTCTCTTTGCTCCTCCTGCACCTGTGAGCATGTGCTCTCTCTCTCTCTCAAAATAAACATTTAAAAAAATTTAAAGAGACTGAAATCATAAAAAACATGTTCTCGGACAACTAAATATACTACAAATAGATATACAATGCAATATATATTATATAAGTATATATATTTTTATATTATATACAAATCAATATATTATCAATATACCATATATCAACTATAAATATACTATAAAACAATATAGCGAATTAGAATATATTTTTAAATAAATGAAGATGAAACATAAGAATTTGAATAGTACAACTAAAACAGTGCTTAGAAAAAAAAGCATTAGATGTTCATATTACATGTAAACAAAGGTCTCAAATCAATAAACTCCACTTTCATATGCTAATAAAAGACAAAATTAAACCCAAAGCCAGCAAAAGGAAAAAAAAATAAAAAATAAAAAATACAAAGATGAATAATAGAGAAAAACCAATGAAAATAAAAGCTAGTTTTTATAAAGTTCAATATAATTCCTAGACTCCAAGAAGTCTCCAAGTGGAGACCCCAAGAAGATTAAAAGATGATACACATTATTAATACTAGGAATGAAAGAGTAGAAATTACTAATATTTTAAAAACAGTGAAGAATAAATGTGAAATATTATCAAAACTTTGTTTTACTAAATTAAGCAATTTTTATGAAAGATTCCTTAAGAGGCTGCAACTAATCCATGTTCACTTAAGAACAACCTGAATGTCCCTATAGCTATTAAAAAAAATAAGTGAATAAATTTAAGAGAAAAAATATTTTCACCTAACATACTTCAGGTCCAATGACTTCACTATCAAATCCTTCCACACTTTCAATAGGTGTAAGATATATTTTACTAATCCTATAAATTGTCTTTCACAAAGTAGATGATAAGTGGCCAATATCCGTGTCATACTATGGGAATTATATTATACTAACACCATATATTATTATACTAACACCGTATATCATATATATATATGTAAGAATATTTAGCTTTCAAAGTAAAGGAAATTCTACAATATGTAACAACATGGATGAATGTGGAAGACATGCTAAGTGAAATAAACCAGTCACAGAGAAACAAATACTGTGTGATTCCACTTAGTTGAAATATCCAATGAGGTCAAGTTCATAGAATCAAAGAGTGGGATAGTATGAGGAGGGGGGGAATGAGGAATTACTTATTAATGGACATAAATTTTCACTTAAGCAAGATGACTAATCTGTAGAGATATGCTATACAATACTGTACTGATGGTCAACAGTAATGTATACTTAAAAATTATTATCACATTATATCTCATATTCACCACAATGCAACATTTAAAAAATGAAAGAGAAATGGCACAATAAGAAATAAATAAAAATTATATATGAATGGCCAATATATTTAAAAATTATATCATTATATACCAGAGAAATATAAGCAAAATCATAGCATGATACCTGTGGAAAGCTGCTACATGATTGATGGAATTAACATTAATCATGATACCCTTAACAATAATAAAACAATGATTTGAGAAAGTGTTAGTCCCATTATTTTTTTTAAATTTAATGTATATGTATATTATTTTTGAGAGAGAGGTAGACACAATGTGAGGGAGGGAGGGACAGAGAGAGAGGGAGCCACAGAATCTGAAGCAGCTTTCAGGCTCTGAGCTGTCAGCACAGAGCCCAACACGGGGCTCGGACCCACAAACCGTGAAATTATGACCTGAGCTGAAGTTGGAAGCTTAACCAACTGAACCATCCAGGCGCCCCCCATTATTTTTTAATAAAGCATATATTTACCATAAAATCTAACAATACTAACCTGCATTTTGCCCCAGGTTAGAACAAATGGAAGCATTTGTTCTCACAAAAACATGTGTTCAAATCTGGTCTATTTACAATTTTTAAATACTAATGTTCATCAACTAGTCAATGAACAAGCGAATTATAGGGTAATGACACAATGGAATACTGCTAGGTAATAAAAATAATGAACTATTACTATATATAACAACATGGATAACTCTTAAATGGTTCTTAATAGGCTATATAATTTACTGTTCTGTTTATATGAATCTGTAGAAGATATAAAACTATAGTGACAACAAGCAGTGTGCTTTTATGTATTAGAAGTGGAGAAAGGATTGACTTGAAGAGGCTCAGAAAACATTTTTGGGTCATCAAAATATTCTTTGACACTACATAACTGTTCCATGTGCCGTAGACTGAATTTGTCATCTCCCTAAATTTCATATATTGAAACCAAGTCCAGAATGTGATGGTATTTGGAGGTGGGGACATAGAGAGGTCATTAGGTCATGAGTGTAGAGGCGTCATGAATGATATTTAGTGTCCTTATAAAAGAGTCCTCAGAGATCCCCTTACCCCTTCTTCGATGTGAGGATACAATATGAAAATGGAGGTCTATAAACCAATAAGTCTTTACCAAACACTGAATCTGCTAGCACCTTAATCGTGGCCTTCTAAACCTCCTGAATTATGAGAAATACATTTCTGTTATATATAAGCCACCCAATCTATGGTATATTTTTAAAGCATCCAAAATAGACTAAGGCATTATCAAAAATCATTGTACTGTGTGCTTTTAAAGAAGTAGAGTTTACTGCACACAAATTGTATTTAGATAAATATGACAATACACATTTCAAATATTACCAAAAATGTAACATATTTAGGAATTTAGCCAACCACCTGTAAGAACTCAACACTGAAGATGGGATAATATTGCAGCATATAGAAAATGTTGAAATAGAGAACTATACCGTGTTTATAGGTTGGAAAACCAGATTTTGAAGATGTGAATTCTCATTAAATTGTTGAACTGATGCAGTCCATTCCCTATCAAAATTTCTCAGAGATCCCAAAGTGATTGAATACAGAAAGGAATGTCATTAAAAAAAAAAAAAAGTAACTCTGGTACAATGAGGTATGTGCTTAGGAAAAATAAATCTTACATGATAAGTAAAAATGAGTTCAGTACAAATCAAAGATCTAATTTAAAAATTAAAACATTAATGATTATAGAATAAGGCAGGGAGTATACTTTGTGTGATCTCGGGGTTGGTGCAGCTATCTTAGGAGGAATTGTCAATTAATCATTAATTCATTAAAATTATTGTCTTACTGGATAAATCTTATTCAGGAACTTGCTGTATTATCCTTGCAACTTTTGTGTAAAGATAAAATTATTTATAAATAATATCATTAAAAAAGAAACTTAAAGTGAACATTAAAAAATTAAAAATGTATTATACTTAATCAAAAGTCATCATTGAAAAGGAAAGCACTGTCTGGGAGGAAATATTTGTAACACATATAATGGAAGAGGAGTCACATCCAGAATATCTGAGCAACTTCTACAAGTCAACTGCAAAGGGAAAATTAATCCAGGAAAGAAACACAAAACACTGAAGTATTCCAACAGAATATTTATAACTCTCTTAAAGCAAGTGAAAATGTGCTGAACATCATTACACATCCTGGAAATGAAAATAAAACCCAAAAGGAGATACCACTGAATAACCTATAGAATGGAAAATGTTAAAAAAATAAAACAAAAATAAAAGACTGGCAAGACCAAGTTTTAGCAAGGATATGTAGTAACTGGAGACCTTGTACACTGTAAACATTTTACAAGGAATGTGAAAAAATGTTTGATACTTTCTTATATAGTAAAACATATATCTACTCTGACCCAGCAATGGTACTTCAAGAGATATGAAAAACATATGTTCATAAAAGACCTGTACACCAATATTCATAGATGTTTTATTCATAACATCCCTAAACTGTTCATCGTGAGAAGAACAAAATAAGCTACATTTCATGCAATGGGATACTATTCTGCAGTTAAAGGGACAATCTATTTTTATACACAGTGATATGGATGGCTCTCAAAGACAATGCAGTGCTACTGAAGTCAGATACAAAAGAATGCCTGCCATATTATTTTATTTGTATCATACTTATAGGTATAAAAATACTAATTAATGGTGATGATAGAAATTACAATGGCACTTTTCTCTGTTGTTGGAAGATGAATAGTGGTAGTCATGGTGAATGAACAGAAAGGGGATTTTCTTGGTGATGGAAATTTTATGTATCCTGAAGGGGGTGTTTGCACAAGTGCACACATTAAAAAAAACCCTCATTGAACTGTGAGCTAAATAGCAGTGTATTTTTTGTAGATACATCATATTTCAATATGTGATCATTTTAGAAAAAATATACGCCCACAACCAACCACTAGTCAGCACTTCTACTATTATCATCATCTGTTTCCTAAAAATTGCAATCGCTTATCTCCCTTCTTGGGTGCTTGCAACTCTCATGCTCAGAATAGTGCCTGATTGACAATATGTTCTCAATGTTTATCATATTAATGATTCACTAATAAATCATTTTAGTAAATGTTTATTATGTTTTTTGAACCTCTAAAAATTTTCTTAATGTTTATTTATTTTTGAGAGAGAGAGTGCAAGTGTGGGAAAGGCAGAGAGGGAGGAAGGCACAGAATCTGAAGCAGGCTCCAGGCTCTGAGCTTTCAGCACAGAGCCCGACATGGGGCTCAAACCCATGAACCCAGCCACGAGATCATGACTTGAGCCAAAGTCGAATGCTTAACCAACTGAGCCACCCAGGCACCCCTGTTTTCAAACCTTTAAAAAGGTAGACATTAGGGGTGCCTGGGGCTCAGTCAGTTAAGTGACTGACTCTTGATTTTGGCTCAGGACATGATCTCAGATTTGTGAGGTCAAGCCCTGTGTCCAGCTTCATGCTGACAAAGGCAGAGCCTGCTTGGGATTTTCTTTCACCCTCTTTCTCTGCCTCTCCTCACTGCTTGCACACACACACTCTCTCAAAATAAATAAATAACAATTAAGAAAAATGTAGACATTATGTGAATAGATACATTTAAAATCTTAAAATTACTAAAATTCTAGATCTGCATATCAATCACCATTGCCAAACAGGATATATTGAATCAATATAGCTCTTTTAGTTATTGGTTTGACCATCATCTCTCTGAGGATATTTTGAAAGTCCATGTGAAAAGTAAAATAAATAGTATATATCCTATTTTGTGATATGGACACAGACACTCACACAGAAACCCACAAACATATCTAAAAGTCTGTAAAGAATATATGCCAAAATGTTAATACAGGTATTAAAAAACTATGGATGTTTGATTAAAATGTAGGTGCTTTTGTTTTCATTTTTAAAGTATTCCTACATTTTATCAATATTTTTACAATGCTTATAAACTTAATAACAAGTATCTTAGTTCCTATTCAATAACCTATAATTATACAAATATAAATTATACAAATGATTTAGGTGATGCTTATTATTTCCATTAAGTTACGATTTAATGTAAGACTAAGTAAAGGCACCCCAAATAATGTACTCTATAGAGGGGATACTTACCACTGTAAGTTAAATACAAAATCATAAACATAAATTCTAACTCATATCTAAAAAAGTATATTCCTACATATCCTATGTGTATTGATTTCCTGGTACTGATTAAGGATGAATCATTTCAATGTTATGTTTCAGTTCATGAAAATTACCAATGACTAGAGCAATCCTAAAGAATCCTATATTTATGCTTAGAAAATATAATTAAGGATAAACTCATATTTAACAGAAGAAACATTTATTATCATGACCTATCATTAAGCATGCCTGAGACTAAGAGTTAAATATTAAGAAATGCAATCATCTGCTAAGGGTTCAGAGAATAACGTTGGTTCATGTTAGCCACTCCAGCTAATTTTATTTTTTATAAAGACTTTATTTTAGAGTTTATATTCAAAGCAAATTTGAGAGAAATGTACAGACATGTGCCATATACACCTTGTCCTTACATGTGTATAACTTTCCTCATTATCAATATCACCCACCAGAGGGGTACATTTGTTACAATCGATGACTTATATTGAAACATCATAATCAGCCAAAGTGCATAGTTTACATTAAGATTCAAACCTGGTCCTTTGGATTTTATGGCTTTCAACAAATGTATACCTATCATTAAACACATACCTATCATTAAAATATCGTACACTGTATGCATAAAGTTAGATTTATACACTGCCCTAAAAACCCTCTGTGTTCTGTTATTCACCCTTCTCCCCTCCCCAATTCCTAAAGCCACTGATGTTTTAATGCCATAGTTTTGTCTTTTCCAGAATGTCATCTATTTGGAATCCTACAGTAGTTAGCTTTGTCAGATTGGGTTCTTTAACTGAGAATATGCATTTAAGGTTCCTTTATGTCTTTCCATGGCTTGATAGTTCATTTATTTTAGGTGCTGGATAATACTACAATGTCTACATGTGCCATGGTTTATTTATTCATTCACCTATTTAAGTGCATGTTGGTTGACTACAAGTTTTGGGAATTATGAGTATAATAATTGCATGCAGGTTTCTGGGTGGATTTAAATTTTCAACACCGTTGAGTCTATTCCAAGGAGTATGGTTGCTGGATCTTATGCTCAGAGTATATTTAGTTTTATAAGAAACCATCAACTGTCTTCCCAAGTGTCTGTACCATTTTCCATTCCCACCAACAATGAATGATTGTTTTCATTGTTCTATATCCACACCAGTATTTGGTGTGGTCAGTGTTTTGGGTTTGGGCTCCTCTAATAGGTACATACTGGCATCTCATGTTCATTTAATTTCCATTTTTCTGATGACACATAATAAGGAGAACCTTTTAACATGTTTATTTGCCATCTGTATATCCTCCTTGGTAGATATCTTTTTAAGTTTAAAGTCTTTAGCCATTATTTTAATTGGATTGTTCATATTCTTATTGTTGAGTTTTAAAATTCTAATGGAATACTACGTGGCAATGAGAAAAAATGAAATATGGCCTTTTGTAGCAACGCGGATGGAACTGGAGAGTGTGATGCTAAGTGAAATAAGCCATACAGAGAAAGACAGATACCATATGGTTTCACTCTTATGTGGATCCTGAGAAACGTAACAGAAACCCATGGGGGAGGGGAAGGAAAAAAAAAAGAGGTTAGAGTGGGAGAGAACCAAAGCATAAGAGACTATTAAAAACTGAGAACAAACTGAGGGTTGAGGGGGGGTGGGAGGGAGGGCAGGGTGGGTGATGGGTATTGAGGAGGGCACCTTTTGGGATGAGCACTGGGTGTTGTATGGAAACCAATTTGACAGTAAATTTCATATATTAAAAAATTAAAAATAAAAAAAAAAATAAATAAAAAAAAATAAAATTCTTTGTGTATTTTGTTTTTTTTTTGTTTGTTTTTTCTTTCTATATTTTAAGTAAGAGTTCTTTCTCAGATGTGTCTTTTGCAAATCTTTTCCCCCAGTCTAAGGCTTGTCTTCTCATTCTTCTGATATTGCCACTCCCAGAGCAGAAGTGTTTAATTTTAATGAAGTCTAGCTTATTGATTCTTTATTTCATTAATTGTGCCTTTGGAGTTGTATCTAAAAAGTTATTCCATCCCTAAGGTCATCTAAGTTTTCTTAAATGTTGTCTTCTAGGAGTTTTATAGTTTTGTGTTTTACATCTAGGTCTGTGATACATTCTGAACTAATTTTTTGTGAAATGTGTAGGTCTAGATTCATTTTTGCATGTGGATGTTCAGTTGTTCTAATACCATTTGCTAAAAATGATTGCCTTTGCTCCTTTGCCAAAGATCAGTTGACTATATTTGTGTGGGTCTATTCCTAGACTTCCTATTCTGTTCTAATTTGTCTATTCCGTCACCTATATCACACTGTCTTGGTTATTGTAATTCTATAGTAAGATTACATAGGGTAGTGTCAGTTCTCCAACCTTGTTCTAAATTTTCAGTATGTATTGGCTATAATGAGTCTGTGCCTCTCCATACAATAGAAGTTGTTTGTTGATGTTCATAAAATAACTTTCTTGCATTTTGATTATAATTGCATTAGTCTATAGATCAAATTGGGAAGTACTGATCTCTTGACAATATTGAGTTGTCTTATGCATGAACATGAGTATCTCTCAATTATTTAGTTCTTTGATTTTGTTCATCAGAGTTTTATAGTTTTCCTCATCTAGTTCTTGCACATATTTTGTTAGATTTATATCTGCATACTTTATTTTGCATACTCTATATTTGCATACTAATGCAAATGGTATGGTATTTTTTTACTTTTAACTTCAAATTCCCCTTGTTCACTGCTGATATATATATAGAAAAGTGATTGACTTTAATATCTACTTTGAATCCTGCAAACTCGCTCTAGTCCGTTATTAGTTCTAAGAGTTTTTTGTTAGTTGTTTTCAGATTTTCTACCTATATGATTACGTGAATGGAGAGTTTTACTGCTTCCTTTTCAGTCTACAATTCTTTTGTTTCTTTTTCTTATTTTGATAGCTAAAATTTCTAAGACAATGGTGAAAAGGATTGCTGTGGGAGGGTATCTTTCTTGGCTCCTAATCTTAGTGGAAAATCTTCAACTTCCTCATCATTAAGCATGATGTTTTTGTAGCTATTCTTTATGTAGTTGAGGAAGTTCCCACTACTTCTAGTTTACTTACAGTTTTTGTCATAGTTGGGGGTTTTCATTTTGTCAAAGACTTTGTTTTATATCTACTTATTGATATGATTATGTAATTTTTCTTCTTTATGTCATTGATGTAATAGGTTATATAATTTGATTTTCAAATGCTGAACCAGGCTTGTATACCTGGGATAAATCCCATTGGTTACAGTGTATAATTCTTTTTATACATCGTTGGATTCAATAGAGTAATAATTTGTTGAGAATTTTTACATATATGTTTATGAGATGTTTGCCTGTAATTTTTTGTTTGTTTGTTTTCCTTGCATTGTCTTTGCCTCATTTTGTTTTTAGGGTAAAGCTCACCTCATAAATGAGTTAGGAAGTGTTCCCTTTCCTTCTATCCTCTGAAGGAAATTATAGAGAACTGGGATAATTTCTTCCTTAAATATTTGGTAGAATTTACCAGTGAATCCACCAGGGCCTGCTATTATCTGTTTTGAAAATTATAATTGATTCAATTTCTTTAAAGATATAGGTCTATTCAGATTGTCTACTTCTTGTGTGAATGATGACAAATTTTATGTTTTAAGGAACTGGTCTGTTTTATCTAGGTTACCAATTTTGAATATACAGCTATTCATAATTTATTACTTTTTCCTCTTTTTTTAAATGTTTATTTATTGTTGAATGAGAGAGACATAGCATGAGCAGGGGAGGCCCAGAGAGAGGGAGAGAGAATCTGAAGCAGGCTCCAGGCTCTGAGCTGTCAGCACAGAGCCTGACACGGGGCTCAAACCACCAACTGAGAGAACATGACCTGAGCCAAAGTCGGACGCCCAAAAAACTGAACCACCCAGGAGCCCCATATTTTTACCTTTTTAATTCCCATATGATCTGTAGTGATGTCCCACCTTTCATTTCTCATATTAGTATTCTTTTCTCTTTTTTCCCTTATTTAGCCTGGTACAGGCTTATGAATTTTATTGATCTTTTGAAAGAATTTGCATTTGGTTCCGTTAATTTCCTTACTGATTTCTTGTTTTTAATTCATTGATTTCTATTCTACATCTTATCTATTTTTTTCTACTTTGGATTTAATCTGTTCTTCTTTTTCTAATTTTCTATGGTAAAAAGTTAGACTATTGATTTTAGATCTTTCTCATTTTTTTTAATATATGCATTCAGTGGTATAAATTTCTAACCAGCACTTTCAGTGCATCCTACAAGTTTTGATAAGTTAATTTAAGTTTTTTACATTCATCTTTGTATTCATTTAAAAATATGTCTCCCAGGGGTGCCTCGGGGGCCTCAGTTGGTTAAGCCATTGACTTCTTTTTTATGTTTTTTTTAATTTATTTTTGAAGGAGAAAGAGAGACAGAACATGGGTGGGGGAGAAGCAGAGAGAAAGGGAGACACAGAATTCGAAGCAGGCTCCATGCTCTGAGCCTTCAGCACAAAGCCGGATGCGGGGCTGGAAAGCACATACTATGAGATCATGACCCGAGCTGAAGCCTGGCGCTCAACCAACTGAGCCACCTAGGCTCCCCAAAGCAACTGACTTTTGATTTTGACTCAGCTCATGATCTTACAGTTCATGCGATCGAGCCATACATTGGGCTTTACACTGACAGTGTATACTCTTTTTGGAATTCTCTCTTTCTCTCTCTCTCCCTGTGTCCCTCTCCCACTTGTATGTGCACATTTCCTCAAAATAAACACTTAAATAAAAATAAATAACGATATCTGTTCTGAATTTTCATGATTTTACCTTTGATCATTCAGGTAAAATAGTACTAGGTTTTCTTCTTTACCTGAAATACAGCTTTAAGAACTGATAAAAATAAAACTAATTATGCACTGATGAACTGCAAACAAAACTCAGCTATAAAAACTGGGTTTTGCCACCATTATGTTATAGCCACGCCGAAAAGGCTGTGGGAATGGGTGAAGGAAAATAAGGTAACTAGGGAAAAATCAACTCAGGTATCACTCAGGTAATATTAGGTATGGTGGCAGAACCCTGAAAAATTAGTAAGAATTTGCAAAGGTAACTATACTTTTTTAAAGTAATGATTTCAAAGTTCTTAGTAACCTGGAGTTACTCCACAAGTTAGTTTTCTTGAGCATCTTGACAAGAAACAACTTGCCAATAAACAAATTGAATTGACTTTCATTAAACAGTTATAAACGCTATTTTAAAATTTCAATTGAGTGAGGATGCTTATCTGTTGCCAAAATTATGATAATGAAATTAACTTTAAATGAATTAAACCCTTTTGTAAAAGTCCTTATTAAAAATATCCATTCAAACCCTCTTCTGTTTTGGGTGATTTTGCACTGACATTTAATTTGACTAGAGAAATTCTCAACTTTGTAGAGAAGTATGCTGTTCCTCCGTTTCTGAATTCTCTGGAGAATATGAATTGTCTACATGGTAGTAAAATCCAAGTATGAACAAATACATGAATCTACACCTAGCAGATATGATCCGATAGAGAAAGGTCAATTTGGCCCAGTTTAGCAGAATTCCACAGGCTATCATATTGAATAGCAGTGCCACAGATTGGACAAGAAACAGTTTTTTCACTTTCCATTAACCTTTGAATACTTGGTCAAAATAAAAAAAAAAAGACATTCAAGAGAATAATTTTTGCTCAAATATTAGTCGAAACTATTTTCTCCTGCGATCCAAGTAAAACTCTTTAGTAATGCCCATTCTAAGTATTTTTTCTCACATCATCACAAGCTACACATAAAATATATGGATAATATAGCAGACGATTCCAGCAGTTTTTATCATGACTACTTATAAAATATTAATCACGTAGCATGGAAAGATTATTTTGTGGTTTTTATATGCCAATGAAGATCTTGGAGGATTACCATTGAAAGGTAGAGTTAAGATATGCATTTGACATAGCACATATGTCATTTAAGACCCTGTAATTTGTAACGGTTTACATGAAAATGTTAGTATGTATCAACAAATATAGTTGTGTTTATTTAATATTTATGAAAAATAAACACTGGGAATTTTATTTCTCCAATTGGTGAGCCAGATTTCTTTTGACAATTATATCAAGAAAAAGTTCCAAGTTTTTATTTTTGAATACTGATTTTCAATTGTACTTTGTAGGCATTACTTTGCAGACAACCATCTGTTTCATTCGAAGTTTCCTCATATCCAGTCACAAGGCAATTATGCTATCAATAGACAATTCTTTTTCATGGAAAAAGATTTTAAAAACAGCTTTAAAAGTTGAAGTTGCAAGCAGTTGTCGAAATATAATTTACATATAGTTCCCCATATTGCAAACTGTGAATTATTATTTTAAAATCTCAAAATATAGATGTTTTTAATATCCTCTATGATGTAATGTAGCTGTCATTTAAAAATATTTTTAGCCTGAACACTTAATATTTTTTTAGCAATGTAAACAGTTATGTTTTCAGTAAGTGAAAGTGAGTTGTTAAGATCATACGTATATAAACATATGTGTGCCCACAAACACCCAAGGAAAATAGCATTTGTTTAAAGTTTTGGTCATTTGAATAAGTTGTCTGTACAATAGTATTATTTTTCTTTTTATGGGCAAGATATTGCCACTTTAAAAAGCACTGAAATTATTAAACCTCTTCAATCGCTGTGAAATTTTCATCTCTAGCCAGAAACTTTGTTGGGCTCCATTTTACAAAGAGACCTCAGATTTAGGGTTACAGGACATAACAAATAAAAATGCAAGACACCCAGTTAAATTTTAATTTGGAATCAACAGATTATTTTTTAGTGTATCTCTAATACTGTGTAGGATACCCATATACATGCAGTTTTGGGATTCATTGGTGCTAACACAGTTATTGACCTTAAATTCAAATTTAACTGGATGTTCTGTTTATGATCTGGCATCCTACTAACATTAGAACATATATGTTGAGACCATTAGGGTCATAATGTTTGCCTAATAATCAGTATCTAATTGCTGTGTCTGAAGAAATATCACACATTCTGAATTCAGAGGGCTAGATCCTATGTATCTTAGGAACAGCGGAGAAAGGGATTACTGTTATCTGAGGTCCTTTACAAATTTATCTCTGAAACTGGAATTCTAATCCATCCCTGGTCCAATAGTTTATACTCATTTTATTATTCCATGTAACATTTTCCTAAAATGGAAATAGTCCTTGAACACAGATGTCTTCTGTAGAGAATCAATTGTACCCACAAAGTGGCGGTGTATGCAATACCTATATAGTAGAATGGAGGGACACCAAATTACTCACCTACTCCAAGCTATGATTTTAATCAGCCTATCAAACGTTTAAAAGTAAATACATTAGAGTTAGATCTTTAGCAAATGTGATAGGGGAGTAGGAAATCAGATAAATAGTGTTTCACAAGTATAGCTGCTCATAAAAATTTGGGGAGTTCATTTTTTAATACATATTCTTGGACTTTACCATGCAGAATATAATTCAGTAGGTTTGTGTTAATAATCTTTTGTGTTGTTTTAATAAGCTCTCTTATGAATAGCATTTGGGAATCCCATATAGCCCAACTCTTTAATATTAGAACTAGAGTATAAGCAAGGTTAAATTGCCCCCCTAAAGTTTTAGAGGATATAGAGATTGGGAATAAAATCTGGGCTTTCATATTTCTAGAGTTTCTGGGATAGCCAGGTCCTGTTCTATGCTCTGGGAGAACAATGTGAAACAAACATCAGGCACTCTAAAATCCAATGTCACACTGTCACCACAAAGCTACTACATCATTTTTATACCAAGCTTTAATTAAAAATTTAACTATCTTCTCTTGTTATGTATTAACCTAGAAGCAACAATCTTTTTTGACTCCCAGAGAATCATGCATTTCCAGAAAAATGACAACTGTCATGGGGAAAGTCTGGGGGAAGAAATTGAGTAGGTTGGAAAGGTGGAACAGACTGTGTTACTTAATTCTGTAAGATTACCCAATTAGGATTGTGATGCTTATGCAATTACTGTATCCCATTAAAGGTGAGGGCACATGACATTGAGTAGGAATCACCACGCTAAATATTAGATAATGGTACTAGGGAAGAGATGACTAATTTTAGGCCAATTTAACCTAGTTCAACCTTTTCTGAACCTGGCAATACTAACTTTTTGACATAATGAATAATTACCATTATCTAAAGAATCTTATAATTTGGGCATATTCTGATAAAGGTGACTGAATCTTATGCATGCTAACCATTTATATAAATTTTCAGGTGATAAAAGGGGCTTTTTTACCCTGTTGGAGATTGACAGACACTAGTATGAAATTATGGTATTTGTGAGAGAGGAAGAAGCACAAAGAAGGAATAAAGGAGCATTAACCATCCAAATTACTAGGCTCCACTGCTTTAGGATAAATTATTGGGAGGAATATCTTCCAAGTCATCTCAGATCAGAAGAGAATATATGTGTGTTTCATTATTAACACAGTTTAAAAGACATATTTAATAACATTTGAATGCTTACAGAGCATAGTATACAAAAAATTTACCAAATGTAAGGTAAGAGGAATAAAAGAAATGAGGTATCTTTCCAATTGTGCTTCTGCACTTAAAATAACAATATGGGTATTACAATATAGGGGAACACATTGTGGGTTTTTTTTAGTACAACTATTATCTCCCTTTGATTCTTCAAAATGAATAACATTTTGTGGGAGTGAGAATCACTGTCATTTTTGTCAGGTAACTATCCAACGTTTTCTGGTAAAATGGATATTATCCTTTCTCCATTTAGAAATAAAATTAAAATATTCCTGTTTTTGAAAGAAGTGTTTTCCCCCATCACAAGCTAGAAACGATCTCAATGCACTATCTGCAGAATATTTTGCAATGGAGATCTTAGAATGAAGCAAACATTCACCTTATCCACTTTGGAGAGTCCTGTTTTAAGCAACTTACTTGACTCTGTGAGGAGTAATAGGTCTAATTTGAATGCCTATCATGGACCAGTCATTAAACAAGATAGCTAAAAATAAAAGTGAATCTAAATCCAGGTTAGATATATACCATATTAATATAGTTCCTTTCTGTCCCCTAGAAACTTAAATTATTTACCCCTTCATGCCTAAGGTTAACAATCTTTAAACAGATTTTAATAACTGATACTTCACAACAATTATAAGAATTTTATAAGCATATATATATTTATATATAAAATCCATCCATGTACTTTGATAATAATATCAATATATATATCAATACATATAATCAATAATATATATAATATATAATATATAATATAATATATATAATAATATATATATCAATAATATATAAATATATATGAGTATATAAGAATATATATAATAGAAGACTATTCTATGTAAGTCTATAAAATGTTCTCTAAGTATAGAGAGGTATTTAATAGACAATATGCCACATAGCATGCACTCAATACTTATAGCTATTGTAAAATTGGGTATGTTTATTTCTGAAATATGTGTGATATAGTAATTATACCAGCACCTATAAGGCCTGCCAAAACAAACAAGCTGGGATGCATTGAAATTGCCTACTTAAAGCTAACCTTTAGGAAAGATATTAAAGAATCTTTAAACCCCATTTCCCTTGTGGAACTGAAGGTGCAAATAACTTATATAACAGAATTGTTGTGGAAATTATTGGGCATAGATAATGTAAATTTCCTAACACACATTACTATACACCCATTAAATATTCGTTAGTAACACACAGTATTAAATTTTGCTTGGGACTTAATAGGAAAAAAAAAATCAGTGTAAGATCAGAAACAACTCAAAGAGAAAAAGATTCCCGGGTTTATTTGGGCTCATCACAGGATTTAGATTTAGATCAAGATGGATCCTTCTAAGAAAGTTAATTAATTCACCAAGATATTACTGAAATCTTTAAATTGAATTTTTCCCCTTGATTAACTGGCATTTTGGGGGTCTCTATTTTTCTAATTTTAACATACAAGTCAAGGAAATAATTAAGCAAAGAAAACCTAAAAGTATTTGTTCATAACACTTGGGCTAAGATAATGGATCAGTGACTAAGTGCTATAACATTTTCCAACAGAAAGAACACTCCTTCTGCAAGACTCCAAAGAACCAGAATTAGCTTCCTATTCTCCTCCAAGAGCTTTTGCAGACTCTGGGCCATGTCAGCCGGCTGATGGGTTGCAAGTACTTAATGAATTTTGGTTTAATGGAAGAGGTTTGTGTCTGGCTCCCGGTCTGGTTTTGGCTCTCAAAGGACTTTACATTGTCTTAAGAACTTGTGACTAATATTTAAGATCACAATAACATGAGTCTCCATTCTGTCCTAAGGAGATTAAAATGCCAAAGGTTTAACATTTCCCCTGTTTTATATGGGAATTTAGCTTGCTGATCCAGTCTTTCAGTTTACCAGGATGTTTATAAAGGGAATTTGCATGATTACATATCAATTGCTATAACCCTATATGATGCATTTATTTTTAATAGAGCAGTATGATCAGTAGTAACGTGTTTCAATGGCAACACTGAACAATTATAACATTTGGTAATTTATGTTTTGGGAATAGAGTAACTTTTGGAAAATGTTACATACTCTACTAAAAGAAAGTTCAATTTAGTAAACATTTGTTGACAGAATTTGCTGTTTTTAAAAATCCGAAATTGGTTTAATTTCCTCCTTTTGGCTAAGTATCATTTAATTCCCATAATAAAATAAATTTCCTGAATGAGTATTATCACAGTAGAACACATTAGTTACAGGAAACATAGGATTTATAGTAGTTGAAATAAAAAAAATGTACATTTATCTTCAAATACTTGCGATTAACTTTGTAGTAGTTTTACATATGGTATAGACTACTGGCAATATGGTACATGAGGTTTAGAGACTGTTGTTAGTAAACCAAAAGTTAATTTTAGAAAAGAGTTTATTTCTGTGGAAACAGCATAAATTTATGGCCAGAAAGACAAACGTTACATTTTTACCCTTTTAAAAGCAAACTCTTTATTCTTTATGAAATGCTACAGGCAATCCTCCAATTTTGGAAATGTTTGGTGACTGACCAAAAGTATGTATTGAAATAGTCTTTTTCTTTCTTTCTCTCTCTCTCTCTCTCATAGATATAGATATATAGATAGATATAGATATAGATATACAGATATAGATAGATATAGATACACACACATATATACACACACACACATATATATACATAGATGTATATGTATGTATATATATACATATGAAACTTCAGGTATCTTTTTGTGTGATAGAATATCATATATATGTATGATTCATATAGCATGATATGTATGATACAATATCATACATATGTATGTATATATACACATATATACATATATGCACACACATATATATACACACACATATATAATACAATATTAATTTCTGCATATATTTTATTCAACACACTATATATATCTACACAAAATACACTATCAATTTCTGCGTATATTTTATTAAATACACTCTACATATGTGTGTATGTGTATATACATGTATATACAAAATACACTATCAATTTCTGCATATATTTTATTAAAGTCATGTTTCCTTTGCTGTAATTACCTCTGCTATGTATATGTGCAATGGCTACTGAAGCTGTAGTAAGAAACCACATGCTTAGTCTTTTCCATGTTTTCTAAAATTATGTATAGTCAGTGTTTGCTGTCCTTTTTAATTGCTGACAGCATTTTAAAATGACTGGTTATCTAGATTTGCAAAGGCATCTTGAAATGAGCTGTTTCAACTTCATTCTCCTATTTTTACTCAGATCCTTCCTGGAAAATGAGTTCTCTATTTATTCCTGCTGTCCCAAACAGAAAATTATATTTTATTGCTTTCTTGCATATAACAAAATTTGATAACTTATGGCATTTTAATGATGCGTATTTGATTAATCTGTCACTTACTGGGCTTGAGATCATAGTATGAACGTATACCACCCCGTCACTCTTCCCCTTCAACTACTTCAGCCACTATGGAAATCATAAAAAACATTTTAAAAGATTTCCTGACATGTCAGAATTCATGTGAAATTCCAACTTTGTATTAACTCACTTTTCTTTATAGATCTTCCTATTCAGTCCCTTAATTACTCAAGTATTCTTGCTTCATTCTAGAAATATGTGGTTAAATTATACATAATTAAACTTTTATGTTATAGCATATAAAATGTACAGTTAAATACAGTTAACTGTATTTCTATAGTTATATTCTGTTTATACACAGTGTGAACATAAATCTATGCATCACACACTATGCAAAAACAATATAAATAAATATTTTCCCAAGTTTCTAACACACTCTCAGAGAAAATCACGCAACTTCAACATAATATAATGCCTAGAAAAAACAGAAGAATTGACAGGGTTCAAGAAAAGTTTCATGGGAAATTACATCTGTATCTTTATAAATATGTGCGATATCTAACCAACACTTGTCAGACAAGGTTCCCCTGAAGAAGATAGAGCATTAAGAAAGGGAAAGAATGAAAACAACTCAAATGTTGAATGGATAAACAAAATGTGGTATACAACTACAATAAAATATTATTCAGCCTTAAGAGGAATCAAGTGCTGATACATGCTACCACATGGGTGAACCTTGAAAACATTATGTTAAGTGAAAGAAGCTAGCCTCAAAAACTACATATCGTATGCTATCATTTATAGGAAATATCTAGAATGGACAAATCTACAGTGATAGAGGGCATATTAGTAGTAGCCATGGGCTAAGGAAGAGGTAAACGAGAAGCAACTACTTAGAGGGTATGGAGTTTCATTTCAGGATGATGAAAATGTTCTGATATTAGATAATGGTATGACTGCACAATATTGTGAATATACTAAAAGCCACTGGGTAATATACTTTAAAATGGTTGAAACAGTGACTAGTATATTATATAAATTTTCTCTCAATAAGAAAAGAAAGGCAAAGGAATGTGAAATAGTGTGATGGATTTTTATGTTACTATAATGTGGTAAAGGCATAAAATAATCACATTGCCTGGTATGTAAGATAATAAACCCATTTATTTAAAAGTTAACAAATAAGGAAAAGGAAATTATTTGGAGAACCTTGCCAAATATGTTGAATTTGAGCTAAATCTTGGTTTTTAAAAATATTTTATTATTTATTTTTGAGTGTGAGTGGAAGAGGGGCAGAGAGAGACGGAGACACAATCAAAAGTAGGCTCCAGACTCTGAGCTGTCAGCACAGAGCCTGAGGCCAGGCTTAAACTCATGAGCTGTGAGATCATGACCTGAGATCATGATCTGAGCTGAAATCTGAAGCTTAACCGACTAAGCCAACCAGACATCCCAAGTTTGAGCTAAATCTTAAAAAGGATTACGTGTCAATAAAGGTCTATCATAAAGAAAGTGGCATTTTCAGATTTAATATTCTGTACATTCACTGTCATTTAAGAAATCACCAGAAAGTCTTTAGAAAAGTTTAAGTCCATCCAGGAGCATTATTCTAGTTGAGAGATGATGAGGTCTAGAACTAGAACAGAGGCCACTGCATTATAAGACAGGAAAACTTTACATTCACAGAATGTAAGCATCTGTAAGAATCAGTTGTTTACCAAATATATTCACTGTCATGAGACAGACCTTGTTCTCAAGGCTATTACTTCCAATGAAGTCATGTTTGTTTTGATATTGTAAACTGTATTAATGAGTGACAAGACTACCTACACTCCAGTATGTTATCTATACATATATTTATGTGTCATATAGAGATTACAGGACATATTTTTACAAACACAATTTTATCCATATGTAGATATCTACAAATATATAGTTGAGAAACAACCAACAGAAATGATCAATTTTCAATTGTCTAGATTACAGTTCGGTGCAGTTAATTAACTTTTGCAAGGTCATTCAACCAGAAAGTTAATAAACTGTTTCCATTCTTATCTCAGTTATTTTTATGTTTTCCCAATGCATTTTCATTTTATTTTTCTGGCAAACATGGATAGGAAAATAAATAAATTTGAGGATATCTGTCCCTCCATAGGGGAACAGTAGGGATAATAGAGAGAAAGTGAGAGAAAAAAATTCATATTAAATCAACTTTGATATTCTGAAAGAATTTATGCACTTTTGAATGTAAGCAATATACACCTTTTGCACTGTTAGAATCAGAGTTTCTCTATGAAAAAGAAAGTATTGAATAACCATCCAGAATTATAAATATGGTATCTTCCTGGGCATCAGCACACAAATGGAAAGCTAAAGAAATCTTATTCAACTTTATTAAATGCATTTTTTACCCAAGATGAAGTCTCTATGACCTTCTATACTGTTATTCACATTTGAGACAGCTGCACTTTGCCTTTTTTTACAAAACAAACTATCAGACGATGGTGATAACAAAATAAGAGATGGTGAATACATCATCTTCCACAAAACAGAGTCAATTACTCCTGGCTTTGTATATGAAAAAAATACAAAAATGATGGTATCTTTAACCACCCCATTCCAAACCAGCAAAGAAAAAACAATTGCTTAAAAAACCTATTCAGTTCTGAGAAACAGAAAGGAAAATTTGCAAGAGAGATGTTGCTTTAAGTACTTAATAAATGCACTTTCCCTTGCAGGACCAAGCATTCATTTTATAATAAACACTCAGCTATTTAACACACTAAAATACATTAGTAACATTGCAACTAACATCTTTTAAATTTTTCATTTGTATTTAAGTGAGAGGAATTTTCAGTTGCACATACGAATCACTTTATGATTTTGTTTTTTTCCCATTAAAACATGGTACACACTTTGAGGTTTAGTTTATACAGTTTATGTCTGCAGTAATTAGACTAGAGAGATTATAGAATTTCATGACTGCGATAACTTTAGATATTGGCTAATATGCTCATTATCTTACACTCCCTTTTTAAGTATTAGAAATCTGTTGAAGAATGTTTAGCTAAGTTTTATATGTCACCCTTGCATTTTATATGCTGATAAATTAATTCATTGATTCATTAAAAAATCCATTTGAAGCCCCATTGGTCACCATCTAATCCCTTGTACCAAACAAGTGTCAGTGGTTTGGTAGGTGATACATGCACACATATGTATATATGTGATATATATACATATGATATATATACATATATCTATCACCCACTTAACTATTGATATTGTATATAAATACACACACACACACACACACACACACACAGGGAGATGTTGCTAGTACATGGCAAAACGGTCAATTTTATTATTTGAATGGCATTTTTGTTAAGCTATCAATGGTAGATCATTTGTTTTTTTTTTATAGTAGTATGTATAATTTATAAGTTTTTTTAGTCAGGTGGCCGGTTAGCTCAGTTGGTTAGAACGTGGTGCTAATAATATAAGTTTTTTTAAGGGATATTAAAATTAACAGTTTTATAGGAGAAAGTTTCATGAAACTGATAAAAGAGATAAATTATATACCAGGGTCCAATTATGCAGATACATGAAACTTCAGGTATCTTTTTGTGTGATAGAATATCTGCTATAATTTTTACTAATTTTAACATTATCTTAGTTTTTATAAGTACATCTTTTTCTTTTAATTAGGCTGAAAATGCTGTATTCTTTAGACATTAATTAAAAATTTAACATCAGGGTTAGAATATTCTTTTGGATATAAATTTATCACCAATAGACCAAAAATGTTTTTTTTTTCTATTTAAAAAAGGAAATTAAACTTCCCTTCCTCTACAAATAAAACCACAGTTTTGTGCAGGACCTCACATTTGTATGCAATCTTTTCTAATATGAGGTACAGAGAGATATGAGGCAGGGAAGACTTAAAACTGGAAACTAAAAATTTAACCAATAAAATTGAATATATTCTACTCATGTACCTGAAATTACTCATGCTGAGAAAAAGCACATTTATTCTAATAATGAATAAGTATGTTTAATATAATTTTTACTAAAGCTATTCACATTTTAAAATGCCCCTTTTGTGTTAAAACAGTTGGCATAATATTAAGCAGTTCTTAGATCGACAGCCATATACAGCATACAAAAGGCAAAGCAAGCTGAGAATTCAGAAAGGAGGAAATCTATAACCTTTAACTAAGAAATAGTTTGAAGTGATTGAGAAAGATTGTTTTAGGGAGGATTAATTATAACTTTAATTCACCATAGCTAATAAGAAAAGTTACTTTATAATATAAAGAAAGAGAGAACATTTTCTAGAAAATGGCCTTTTGCATATATTTCAATAGGGATCTCATCTGTTATTATACAGGCGTCACAAATACTGAGTGGATTAAAATACACAGGTAAGAAACATGGATTACTATCCTTACACAGACTTCATGGTAACTTAAGTGGGACATTTCATATTTGGAAACCTATGCCAATATCCCAATATCCTTAGATATTACTAGTTGTGAAATAAAAACAAAAGAAGCCCAGAAAATATTGTAATGACATTTGTAGAAACTAGGTTTTCTAGAAAGAAAAATGACATATAATGCAACTATTACACTGTTTTTTTTTTAAATACAAACTTAAAAATCAAAACTAAGCATATTTTTCATGGTTAATATATATCAAGGAGATGGAAGCAATACATTTAAAACCATCCAACATTATAAGTTAAAGAGAACAGACTGGGTTTATCATATTTTGAGTTACCAAGAGGAATGAGCACTAGATGATCTATATATTTTCTCATTTTAATATAGGAAATCTTTACTGTGGTACAAATTGGCTGTATATGGGAACATACCACCATATTGTCCTTAGCAAAATAGAATTGTTGTCAGTATCTAGATTACAAAGAAGTGATAGATACGTAACAAATACACAATTCAATATGGAGGTACTACTTTATTGTTTTTAATAAAAAAACATTCCAACAATATTTTTTTTCAACATGACTGTTATTTTATCTTCTGATTTCTAAATTCTGTCCAGGTAATAAACACCTTATTTTCATCCTTGTCCCTAAGAAAAATATACTCAGGACATCTACAGATACGTCACTGGACTTGGCCTTCCACATAATACCTACTCTAAAAAGCACTCTTGAATGTATAAAATAATGGACCAAAGACACAAGTCAAGGTAGTGAATATATATAGCAGACAAATACATGCATACACACACACACACACACACACACACACACACACACACACTTGGCTTGCTTTATGAACAAAGAGGCATCTAAATTAAATTAATTTTCTTTCACCCACAATATAGCTGAGTGTATACAAATGATCGGATTGTTAAATTGAACTTATGCATTAAGCTTAACTGGGGGGGGATAGGGCAGAGCAGGAGGATCCCAAGTTTGCCTTGTCTTATGGACACTGAGACAACCACATGTACTGCAACTAAGTCTGAAAATGATATGAAGACCGGAAAAACATACCATCCACTGCTAGTCATAGAGAGAATGCCACACCAAAGAGGATAGGAGGGGTGGAGATGCATTCATAAACCAAACTTCTGGAAAGACTAACCATCAATTGAGACATCACAGGTTTAGAGGAGTGTGAGCATCAGATTCTGCACTGAGAACCCCAGCCTTGGGATCCTACACAGGGATGACGAGTCCCTATAACACCCAGCTTTGAATCTCAACAGCTCCAAAACTTTAAAATCAGTGAGACTTAACTCCAACAAGCTAAATAACTTGGCCCATGACAGCACAAAAGCAGCACTTTGAAAAGTACCTGGGGGGTGCCTGAGTGGCTCAGCTGGTTGAACATCTGACTTCAACTCAGGTCATGATCTCACAGTTCATGGGTTCAAGCCCCACATTGAGCTTTGTGCTGACAATGCAGAGCCTGCTTCAGATTCTCTGTCTCCCTCTCTCTCTCTGCTCCTTCCCTGCTACCACTCTCTCTCCTTCAAAATAACATTATTATTTTTTTAAAGAAAAGTATCTGAGGTGTATGTGAAAGAAATTTATTGACTAATATTAGGACATGTGCCAGAGGGGCAGGGATCTGCAGATTTCTCCAGGGGAAAAAGTGTGCCTCATTTTTCTTGCCCTTCCTCAGGCTAGATAGCTGGACCTTGCAGGAGTTAGTTCTAAAACTCTTTATCTACCTTGCCAGCACCAAATGCTCCATCCCAGTGCTCCCTTGTGACCCATCCCACTCAACCTACCCACCTAAGCAGGTACTCCTCCAAAGGAGCTCTACACCATTGCATCCAACAGACAGCCCTGGCCAGACACTGGTACTACTTCAAAGTGATCCTGCTCTAGGAGGAGGAAGATATAACTCCACATAGCAGTGTGCCCATGGTTCCAGTAGCCAGGCCTATTGATGGCCATGCAGGCTATCCCTGTGTAGGATCCCAAGGGTAAGAAGAAATACCCTTTGGAGTACCTGCAGCTGTGGCAGTGGCTAATTGCAGATGCCAGCCACCAGCAAGACCACAGCACCTCCAGCCAGGACTCTCAATAGCTTAGGGAGAAAACCCTGAAAGGTATACCCACAAGAGGCAAACCAGATTATTGTAGCCAGCTGGGCTGAAGACCAGACCCACCCAACAGCATGCCTACAACAACTGCAGCTTAGCCAAAACAGAAGAGTAGACACAGACCACAAAGGGAATATACATGGAACATCTGGTTCTGGTGACCAGGGGGATTGTGCTACAAAGTGCCACAGGACCACTACATATAAGGCCAGTACTTTCAAGACCAGGAGAAGCAGCTGAGCTTCTCAGGATTCTCAGGACCAAATACATGGAGACAAACACAGAGTTAGACAAAGTAAGAAAAATAATATGTTCCAAATACAAGAAAAAAATTCAGAAGAAGAACTAAAGGAAACGGACACAAGCATTATGTCTGATTAAGAGTTTGAGGTAATAATAAGGATGCTCATCAGAACTGAGAAAAGAGTGAATAAACTCAGTGAAAACTTCAACAAACACATAAATACATAAAAAAATCAATTAATGGGGTGCCTGGGTGGCTCAGTTGGTTGAGCATCCAACTTCAGCTCGGTCATGATCTCAAGGCTTGTGGGTTCAAGCCTCACACTGGGCTCTGTGCTAACAGCTCAGACCCTGGTGCCTTCTTCAGATTCTGTGTCTCCCTCTCTCTCTTACCCTCCCACACACATACTCTGTCTCTCTCTCAAAAATAAATAAACATTAAAGAAAGAATCAGAGCTGAAGAATCCAATAACTAAAATGAAATATACACTAGAGGGAATCAACAGCAGATTAGAGGAAGCAGAAGAATGGATCAATGATCTGAAAGACAGGATAATGAAAAACAAGTAAACTGAAAAATAAAAAGAAAAAAAGAATAAAAAGTGACAACAGGTTGAGGAAACTCTGCCACATCATCAAGCATTAACATTTGTATTATCAAGACTCCCAGAAGGAAGAGTGAGAAAGGGACAGAAAACTTATTTGAACATACAATAGCTGAAAACTTCTCTAATCTGGGGAAGCATCTATGTCTGGGCAGCAAAGAGAAGACCTAACAAAGTAAACCCAAGGAGGTCTACACCAAGACACATAATAATTAAAATGAAAAAATGTAACAATAAACAGAATCTTAAAATCAGCAAGAGGAAACAGTTACATATAAAGGAAATTCCATCAGGCTATCAAATGACATTTCAGTAGAAACTTTCCAGGCCAAAGGGAATGACATGATGTATTCAAACCATGGAAAAGAGAAACCTTCAATACAGACTACTCTGCCTGGCAAAATTTTCATTCAGAATTGAAGGACAGATCAAGTGTTTCCCAGAGGAGTTCATTACTACTAAACCCTAAACCAGCCTTACAAAAAATGTTAAAAGGAATTCTTTTTTTTTTTAATTAAAACTTTTTTTTTAAGATTTTATTTGAGGGAGAGAGAAAGAGAAAGAGAATGAATCCCAAGCAGGCTTTGCACTGACAGAGCAGCTCAATCCCACTAACCCTGAGATCATGACCTGAGCTGAAATCTAGAGTTAGACACTTAACTGACTGAGCCACCCAGATATCTCAAAAAGATTATTTAAGTGGATAATAAAGGCCATAACTAGAATCATAAATTAGGAAAGGAATTAATTTTATGGGTAAAACATATAGTAATATAGTAGATTAATATATATAAAGTCAGTATGAAGATTAAAACACAAAAGTAGTACAATTATATCTATAAAAATTAGTCAAGGGATTCACAAAATAAAAATGTATAAAATATGATGCCATACATAAGATATGGGGAGGGAGTAAAAAACAAATAAGTGCTTTTAGAATGTTTGAAACTAAGCAACTATCAACTTAATATAATCAATTATACATATAAAATATTATGTATGAATCCAAAGGTAAGCACAAATAAAAAACCTATAATTGCTATACCAAAAATTAAGAGAAAGAAATCTAATAAAAACTCTAAAAAAAAACCCATCAAGCTACAAGAGTGCAAGAGAACAAGAAACAGAAACAGAAAACCACCCAAAACAAAAACAAAACAAAAACAAAAACAAAAAACAAGAAAGCAAATAACACAATGACAGTAAGTACATAGTTATACTTACTGTAAATATAAATGGACTAAATGCTCCAATCAAAACACATTGGGTAACTAAACGGATAGACAATAAGACCCATTATATGCTACCTACAAGAGACTCACTTAAAACTTGGACGTACACAGCCTGAAAGTAGAGGAATGGAGAAAAATACTCTATGCAAAAAAGGGGGGAAAAAGAGTTATTGTAGCACTACTTATATCAGACAAAATAGATTTTAAAACAAAGACTTTAGCAAGGGACAAAAAGGGCATTACATAATGCCAGAGGGATCAATTCAACAAGAAAATATAACAATTGTAAAAATCTCTGTACCCAGCACAGTAGCACTTAATACATAAAACAAATATTAACAGACTTAAAGGGAGAAATTAACAGTAATACGATAATAGTAGAGGACTTTAACATCCCATTTACATATATAAATAGATTGTCTAGACAGAAAGTAAAAATGGAAACCATGGCTTTGAATAAAACAGTAGTCCAGATAGACTTAGCAGATATATACAGAACATTTCATTTCAAAACAGAAGAATGCACATTCTTTTCAAGTGGACATGGAACATTCTCCAGGGAAGATCACGTGTTAGACCACAAAACAATTCACAGTAAATTTAAGAAGGTTGAAATAATGTCAAGCATCTTTCCTAATCACAATGATATGGAACTAGACATACATCACAAGAAAAAACTGCTAAACTACATGCAATAATTAAACAACCAGTGGTTCAATGAAGAAAACAAAGAGGAAATTTAGAAAAAAAATACATGGAGACAAATGAAAATAAAAACATTTGGTCCAAAATCTTTGGGACACAACAAATGCAGTTCTAAGAGCGAAATTTATAGGGATACAGGCCTACTTCAAGAAACAAGAAAAATCTCAAACAGCCTAACCTCATAAAACTAGAAAAAGAACAAAGTGCTAAGTTAGTAGAAGAAGAAAATAATAATTAGAGAGAAATTAAATGAAATAGAAACTTAAAAAAATAAAATAAAAAGATCAATGAAACCAAGAGTTGGTTCTTTGACAAGGTAAACAAAATTGATAACCTCTAGCCAGACTCGTTAAGAGAGTACTCAAATAAATAAAATCAAACACAAAGGAGGAGAAACAACAACCAACATCATAGAAATACAAAAAAATATGAGAATACTAGGAAAAACTATGTCCAACAAATTGGACAACCTAGAAGAAATGGATAAATTCCTAGAAACATACAATCTTCTAAAGCTGAATCACATAGAAATAAAAAATTTGAACAAATCAAGTAGTAGTAATCAAGTTGAACTGGTAATAAAAAACAAATGAAAAACTCCCAACAACAATAAGAAAAAAAAAAAAGGCCAGGATCAGAGAGCTTCACAGGTGACTTCTACCAACATTTAAAGAAACGTTGACACCTTTCCTTCTCAAACTTTTTCAAAAAATAGAAGGAAAATGTCAACTTCCAAATTCATTCTACAAGGTAAGTATTACCCTGATATCAACAAAACAGGTAAAGACACGATAAGAAAACTACAGGCTAATAACACTGATAAACATAGATGCAAAAATACTCAATACAATATTAGCAAAGCAAAAGGATCATTCACCACAATCGCATGGGATTTGTTCCAGAGATGCAAGGAAGATCTTATATTCCAAAATCAATCAATGTAATTCATCACATTAACAAGAGGAAGGATAACACCATGTGGCCATCTCAATAGAAGCAGAAAATGCATGTGACAAAATACAACATCTGTTCATGATAAAATCTCTCAGCAAAATGGATTGAAGGAATACACCTCAACCTAATAAAGGCCATATTAAAAAAAAAATACAGGTAGCAACATAATCAATGATGGAAAGCCAAAAACTTTTCCTCTAAAGACCAGGAACAGGACAAGGATGTCCATGCTCACTACCTTTATTCAACATAGTACTGGACATCCTAGCTGTAGCTCTTAGAAAGAAAAAGAAATAAAAGAAATTCAAATCGATAAAGAAGAAGTAAAACTCACTGTTTGTAGATGACACGATACTATATAGAAAACCCTAAAGATTCCACCAAGAGATTATTAAAACTAATAAATTAATTCAGTAAATTTGGATGCAAAATTAACAAACAGAAATCTGTTGCATTTCTATACACTAATAACATGGTAGCAGAAGGAGAAATTAATAAAATAATCCCATTTACCATTGCACTAAAACAAATAAAATTTCTAAGAATTAATTTAACAAAAGATGTAAAAGATCTATACTTTGAAAACTGTAAGATATTGAAAAAAGACAATGAAGACACAAAGAAATGGAAAAATATACCATGCTATGGACTGGGAGAATATTGTTAAAGTATCCGTACTACCCAAAACAATCTACAGATTCAATGTAATTCCTACCAAGTACCAATAGCATTTTTCACATACCTAAAAAAAATAATTCTAACATTTGTATGGAACCACAAAAGACTTTCAATAACCAAATCAATCTTGAGAAGGAACAAAGCTGGAGGTATCAATCCCAGACTTCAGGATATACTGCAAAGCTTTAGTAATTGAAACAGTATGGTACTAACACAAAAAATAAACACATAGATCAATGGAACAGTATAGAGAGCCCTCAAATAAACCCACAGCTATGTAAATTCATCTACAACGAAGGAGGCAAGGATATACAATGGAGACTAGATAGTCTCTTCAATAAATGGTGTTGGGAAAACTGAACAGCTAAATGCAAAGAAATGAAACTGACCAGTTTCTTACACCACACACAAAAATAAACTCAAAATAGATTAAAGGCCTCAATGGGACTTGAAATCATAAAACTTCTAAAATAAAACATAAGTAGTAATTTTCTTGGATATCAATGTTAGCAACATATTTATGGCTATGTCCCCTCTGAGGCAAGGGAAACAAAAGTAAAATAAACTTTTGGGACTGTGCCAAAATAAAAAGTTTTGGCACAGCAAAGGAAACTATCCACAAAATGAAAATGCAGCCTACTGAGTGGGAGAGGACACTTGTAAATCACACATACAATAAAAGTTTAATAACCAACATATATAAAGAAGTTCCACATCTCAATACCAAAAACAGCAATAACAATCCAATTAAAAAATTTGCAGATGACCTGAATAGAGATTTTTCCAAAGAAAACATACAGATGGCCAATAGACACATTAAAAGATGCTCAACATCTCTAATACCAAGGAAATGGAAATAAGAATCACAATAAGTTATCACGAAACACCAGTCAGGATAGTTAACACCAAAAAGACAAGAAATAACAAGTGTTGGCAAGGATATGGAGAAAAAGGAACTCTTGTGCAGTGTTGTTGTTCAACTACTATAGAAAACAATATGGAGGATCCTCAAAAAAATTAAAAATAAAAATACCCTGTGGTCCAGTAATTCCACTATTGAATGGTTACTGATGTTTACTGAGTAATATTATTCAGTAATATTCCATGTGAAATATTACTCAGCCATAAGAATAAGATTTTGCCATTTGCAGCAACACGGGTAAACCTAGAGAGTATTATACTAGTGAAGTAAGTCAGAGACAAACATATGGTTTCACTTATATGTGGAATTTAAAAGACAAAAGAAACAATAGCAAAAAACAACCAGTTAAATACAAAGAAAAAAACGCAATTGCCAGTGGGAAGGTGGGTATTAAGAGGATATTAAGAGATAGAAACTTCCAGTTATAAAATAAATAAGACACCGAGGTGAAAAGTATAGCATAGGGAATATATATAATATACATATACAATATGAATTTTATAATATACAATATAATATGTACCATATGAATATATTGTAATAATAAACAATATGCATACATTGTAATAATGTATGGTGACAGAAGATGACTCCACTTATTGTGAGCATTGAGAAGTGTATAGAATTGTCAAATCGCTATGCTGAATAACTGAAATTAATATTGTTTACAACTATAATTAAAAGAAAAAAGGCTTAATAATGTCAAGGACATACACAATCCAATGATCAGACAAGGCACAAGAAAGCTTGATAGGTAAGGGGCAATTTCCTAGGTTCTTTGTGCATGACAGACAATCCCTTGATTCAGAATAGTTATGGTCTCTACTTGAGGGTCACATGATCACTCAGAAAGAGAGTTTATATTCTGAAATCGCCACTTTACACCCAAGAGATTTGTAGTAAAGTCTAAGATTTTTCAGATCAAATGAGGAATGCAAACAGGTTATTTACCCAGTCAATTCTCCCCCCGACAATGGAAGGAAAGGAACCATCTACTTTAACTTTTCTCCCAGTAGACTTGGAGCCATCTGACAATCAATTCATTTACCAGAAAACACAGTGTTCAATAGGTTATAATAAGTTTAAGACATATTCTCCTCTATGAAGGTACTTAAAATATAATTTTAACCTTTTTAACCGTGATCTTTATTAAAAAATAATTTAAGGGTCCCCTTTCACCACTGTATCACTACTATCTAGCAGATGTCAATCACAAAGATGTCACTCAACTTATTTGTTCAAGGAATTAATGAAAGCTTACTTAAAAGTGTATTTTCTTAGTGGTTTTTTTTTTTTTTTTTTTTCATGAACAGAAGTTTGATTTACGGTTAAGTCTAATTTATCAGGGTTTTTTCTCCTAAGTATGAAACCTTTACCTAGCTCTAAGCTATGAGCATATTCTCATGTTTTCTCCTAAAAGCATTATGGTTTCAATAGCTAAAATATACATGAGTAGGATTCTATTGCCTGTCACTCCTCTTGCCTTCTTTGCCTCTCTGGTAATTTTGTATTTTGTGCTTAGCAGTCCATATGAAAGATTATGGAAACCACAGACATTATTTTCCACCAGAGAAGTTTCCCCATTTCCTCTCACATTTTCTATAGTCTCAATCCATTTAGGGATTGAGTTGAGTTGGGACTTAATTGCAGTTTCACTTCATCTCTGGTTTATTTCTAGTTTGCTTCTGTCCCTTCTGAGTTTCTGACTGAGAGCTTGGCTAGTCCCCAACTCCTCAGCTCAGGAATACTGTTCTTCAGAGGGTTAGAGCTTAGCTCTTTATCTTCTTGATCCATACAAGCATGCATTGCAATTAGTGTCCTGAGGCCAGCTGTGTTTTTCATTTGTAGTGCACTCTGTCAAGCAGGACTTTGTTTCCAAGCACCTCAACACAACAGAAAAATTTCCTCTTTTAGCTTTTGTCCCTGTTTTTGCCCACCACCTACACCACACCAGAAATCTCACAGGTGTGACATCTGGGGCTCTTCTAGTTTTCAGTCAATCATGCTAATATTGTAAATCATAGATGAGCTAATTCTCTGCTCTGCTGGTTTCTCTTTCCTTCAGTAGACTCTTGCTGGTTGGGGTCAGCATGATCTTCCATCCGTCACCCACTTTGAAAAGATGATGGCTGGTTCTTTTCAGCATTTCCCTCACTGGAAGGGCTTTTCCTCACTGAAATTTTAGTTGTACCTAGTTTTTATTGCTTCTGTAGCTCTTCAGTGCTTTTAAAATATAATTTTTGCAAGTTTTCTGTGTTTTCTAAATGTTGCTGTAGGAACATTCAGCTACCATATTTAGCTGGAGTCCATACAGCTGTATAATTCAATGGATTTACTTGAAAGTTTATATCCTTATTATTTTCTGGTATTATTTTCTGGTATATATTTTCTGGTATTATTTTCTGGTATATATCTTCTGGTATACTTAGTAAGTTTTTACTGAATATTAAATATTTTATGTTAAACAATTTTAAAGCCCTAAATGATGTCATCTTCCAGCAGAAGTTGACTTTTGCTTCTGACAAATTATTAGAACAAGGATAAATTCACCCTGATTCAGTATGAGTTTGACCAAATTTGAACCTGAGTTCTATATATTGAGACAAGGTCTATTTCTGGTTTATATTTGCTCTGAGGGAATAGCTCTTTAGGGGATCCTAGTGTGAGTTTGGCTGTTTTCCATGGTCTCTTCTTACCTGCCTAACTCTAATTTTTTATTACTGTTAAAAGTTCTACTTAACTTCTCAGTCTTTAGCCACCATTTACAGTCTCTTAGCTGCCTCTTACAAGTTAGCAAATTCCTCAAGGAGGACAACAGTGTTTGACTTACTTCTCTGAGCTTGCCTTTCTCTGATACTTTTGCCCCTCAAATCCCAGTTGCCTTGATAGCTCTTGGATGCCTTCATTCACTTTTTTAACATTTTATTTTACCCTTCTTTTATTATTGTATTCAGTTGAATAATTTGTCTATTCAATCAAAGCCAAGGGTAGAAACATACCCTCTGACTTTTTGTAATCTAATCCCTCTTTCCAGATTCATACCAGCACCCTAAACATGGTGTTTTAAGCTATGTGAAATTCAGCTGAGCCTTTCATATATTAACCATAATCTTTCTCTAACTCACATATTTCTAGCACATTGGAAAAGCTGAATGGTCATATAGATGATCTTCCTAGTAACCAAGTTTCATGATTTTTTCATACTTACTCTTCATGCTCTATCAGTCATGGCTCTATCAGCCATGGTCACCTCATAAATCTTGTTAAGGTATGTTCATACATACATCTAAAATCTTGAAACCCAATAACCAACTTTCTGCCTAATATTTCCAACTTGCTTGCTCTCTCAATTTTGCTCTATCTGTTATGAATTTTAAAGGGTTTCTTGGGGAGCCTGGGTGGCTCAGTCTACTGAGCATCTTATACCTGGCTAGGTCATGACCTCACAGTTCATGGGTTCGAGTCCCACATCTGACTCTGCACTGACAGTGAGGAGCTTGCTTGGGATTCTCTCTGTCCCTTCTCCTCTCACTCTCTCTCTCTCTCTCTCTCTCTCTCTCAAAATAAATAAACTTAAAAAAATAAAGGGATTCTTGATTCTTCAACTTCTTCTAAGATTTGCAGTATTTTATGAATTTTCTATAATGCTAAGCTTATACAACATGGCTATTAATTCAAAGAAAACTATTTTCATAGTAATTCTGAATTTTCTAACATGGATACATTCCATAAAACCTTCTCTATGCTCAAGGTTGTAGATCATATTCTAAGAAAATCTTACCATCCTGGTGATTTTTTGATGCTGTAAATTTGATATCTTTAACACTATATAGCTTAACAAAATGTTTGTTTACATACTTTTTAAACAAACTTACCTGAAATGCCACTTGTCAATTCAAAGGATTCTAATGGTTGTGTATGTCCATGTGCAGAGGTGATGGGCATGGTTGTAACCACTATTGGGCTATAAAATATAGATGAAATCAACCATTGTGGAAAATACCAATAGGTACATTGAAAAAGAAATCAGGCAGGTTTCAGTCAGTATGACGTAAGCAGCATATAGAGCAAAATCAATGAGATTGGCAAGAAAGAATAAAAAGGAACTTGTAAATATTCTGCAATATTAAAAAATGATCTTGGAAGCTTAAAAGAAGGTCAAAGAATTATATATTTGGGATAATCACAGAGTACTATGACATATTAAGGTTATTTTCCTATCAGAGTCTTAAGACTAGGTATGATATTGAGAGAACAAAAATTATTTTTCTGTTTCTGAATTCAACAAAATGTCTCAATCCCATTTTATTCTTAACACATGTTTACTGTAGAGAACTGAAACAAACAAAAAACCCTTTCAACTGTATTTAAATAATATAGTCTATAATTTTATTTTCAAGCTAAGGTCACAAAGGCTACATTTAATAATTTATATTGTATCATTATAGACACACAGGATGGGCAAATATGTAAACTGAAAAGAACATTTGAATAAAATGTAATAGCTTCACATTATACAGGCTTCATCTGTAAATTAGATTTTCACATTCAAAAATAGGTGAATATCATACTTTGTTGAGTAACAGGGAAAAAAAATAATAATGCTTATAGATGGACACATGTCTATCTCCTCCCTCAAGCAGAGGAATATTAGTAAATCCAGTAAGCAGGTATGAAGAGTAATATAACATGTGTTTATTAATCAGGCTTGATTGGGGGCTATAAATCTTATACCTGGCTTATACCTGGCTTATAGGATTAATAGAAATTTTCTTAGATTTTTATTGTAAAAGAGAGCAATTTATGATTTTGATATATAAAGATTCCTCATTAGAGACAGAAATTTGGAAACTGAAATAAGATTCTCTGCCATTTATTTGCCGTATGGTCCTAATCTTAAAGTATCTCAGTTTTCTCTGTCTTTAAATGGAGAAAATGGCATCAATGATTGTGAGAATTATGTAGGATAATATGATTTGGGTAATATAATACTTATCACATATTAGATATACCAGAAAAGATTAGGCAGTAAAGAAAAAATCCAAAAAGTAGTGAATATATGATCATCATTAGTAAATACGTATTTAAACTGGGAAATAAGAACTACCTATGGACATTTTGGATGAGACAATTTATGTGTTCATGGTCAATATCTCCTTAGAATAACCTAGGGGTGTGTTTATAAATATTTGGCAACATGCTCTCTAAGGACTGAGGTGATGTGATTTATATCATTTTCTGGTTTCTATGGTGTAAATGGTTCAAATGTGGCTAATTTCAAATATGGTTTCAAATAGCTCACAATGGATTTGAAAATTTAACAATTGGCTCTCAAGTGGTAGTGTAAGCTAGTTCCAGCACATCACTGTTCTACATATTATACTAGAATGTCTAACAGTTTATACTTTAACAGTTTATATTGTTTGAACTCTATCCTCCCCAATTTTAGTTCTTATAGAAATCATTTTATACCTCCATTCACTTGTGTATTTTATAGGTCAATGAGTGATAATTTTAAAATATAGATTATCCTGTGGGTTAGCAACACCTTAGAAAAATACTTCCCAATGAAAAAAAAAAGTACTTCCTGTTCCAAGAGTATCATCTAAAGTCAGCTCAGACTGACATATAGGATTTGGCTCCTTTCCTTAAAATTAATAATTCAGTTAAATCATCAGGGGATAACAGTTCTGTAGGCTTGATCTTTAAAACTAAAAAAAAAAAAAGTTTACTTAAATTTCACATTCTGTGGCTGAGAACAGAGAATAAAGTTCAATGGGGGAGGATGAGACACTTAATAAAAGAAAAAGTCACTTATGTTGTATAAGATTTTCAATCTCATGATTTAACCAAAATAGAGAGAATTTGAAACATAAGAAGTTTGGTACTAAGTAGTCCAGTTTCTCTGTTGCTAATAGAAACCGCTAAGAACATGACATGGATAGCTACTGCAATGTTTGCTGATGTTAGCTTTGAAGATTCAACTTCCCAATTTAAATGTATAAAGCCTCTAAAACAGAAGGCATGTCTCAAAGGGCTAGCTTAAGGTGCCTGAAAATTGATAACAGAAGGAGTTCAGTTTTGCACTTGGATTTTGTATCTTGGCACAGGGATATTGTTTCTTCTCCTGGCCCTTTAAAAGCTTGTATTTGTAATACTTAATATACCCCTTCCTCCCCTTTTTTTGGTCACATGTAGCACATTGGGGCAAACCATGAAACCAGCTTTTTGTTTTCTAATACAAAAACCTAGTCCTTCCAAGAGATTTGAGTCTCCAGAGTATCATAGAAGATACCAAAGAGCAAAAGTCAGTTCCATAACTTGGACAGATGATATTGTTTCATGTCTGTCCCTCATGGTTAATAATGAATTTACAATGTGTATGCTGCCTCCTAAAGGGGTTCCT
This sequence comes from Panthera onca, assembly GCF_046562875.1. Taxonomy (NCBI): domain Eukaryota; kingdom Metazoa; phylum Chordata; class Mammalia; order Carnivora; family Felidae; genus Panthera; species Panthera onca. The sequence goes on from NC_138346.1 coordinate 160,822,523, forward strand.
ATTGTGTTTTTGTTGAACTGTATATAATTCATTAAGTTGACATGACTGGATAGTTTTATCCTTAAGTTCTTTGCCAACCAAAAGGAAATGGAGATTTAACCCAATTTCAAAGTGTAAACATTGATTCCTACTTGAAAAATTTGACTGAACAGTAAATATACATGCTTGTATTTTTTCAGCTTAAACTGAATATAACTTTGAATTCCTACTACGCTTTTATGAGAGAGACTTCTGGAAATTGAGTCAGTCTTGATGTCGGCTGTTAATTGGAATACACTTGCAAATCTGTAAGATGGATACCACTGGACTTTCTGATCAAACCAAGAGTGACTCCTTGGAGTCTGATGGTAATACTGTTCTTTGCTTCACATAATATATAGAAAACCCAATTATGCCTGAGACCCTCAGTGACTAAAGTCGACCTACATTATGCTTACTATAGAACTATCTTCTATAAAGTCTTGCTAATTTTTTGGTCCAAGATTTTAAGACGTAATAAGTAAGGTCTTTTACAATTCCCAGCTTTCTAACTGTGGTTGTTATTCTTTATATATATATTCCTTATCTTCCAACTTACTGTCTTTAGAAATACTACTTCTTTGCACTCTATGCCTTAGCACATAGATTTCTATCATGAGTTGAGTTTTTGAAAGGTGTATACCAGAAAGAAAATACCTTGCAAGCAACTTCTACTTTTGATCTCTAAATGCTATATTTGGAATATTTGTGTTCTCCATAAATTAATATGTGGGAATTCTAACCCTCAAAGTGATGGTATTCGTGGGTTGAGGTTTTGGGAAGTATAAAGATGTGGAGATCTGGAGGTGTATTAAGGTGTGGGGACTTTGGGAAGTAATCAGGTCATGAGACTCTCACCCTTACGAATAGGAGTAGTGCTCTCAGAAAAGCGATCCCATACAGCTCTCTAGTACCTTCAACACATCAAGATGCAATGGGATGTCTGAGACCCAGGAGAGGACCAAACATGTTAGCAAGCACCCAGATCTCAGCCTTTCAGCCTTCAAAACTGTGAGCAATAAGTTTGCTGTTTGTAAATCACCAGTATGTAGTATTTTGTCTTAGCATCCAGAACAGCCTAAGACACTATATTTCTTCTAATGCAAAGGAATACCAAAGAATGTAGAAAAGTCTATGGATGGTAATGTACTTAAACACATAAGTATATAGATGAGAGGATGCACATATAGATATTAAACAACAATATCTAATTATCATGCCAATTGACTTTTCGTTCATTACTTACTGCAGTCTAACTTGAGCTATGAAGAATACATAACAAACAAGTCATTACAATGAAGTGCAATGGGTGCTATGAAAAAGGAAGAAGGGTTAGATAGGAGAACATTGCATGGATCTGTAGATAATGTTTTAACGCTACAACATAAGGCAGAGAATTAACTAACCAAGGCAAAAGAGCACTAAAACGCCCCAGAAAAGACTCAAAGCAAGTCAGTTTCCTTAGATTAGTGCTTCTTAGGTTATAAGAAATTAGAGACTTACAGTTAGAACTTTCCTCTATTCATCATGGAGAGCAGCTTTCCAAAGAAACATATTTTCCCTCACCAAATTTCACACTTACTTCCACATAGCTTGTACTATCCAGTCTTTCCCCATGAAATAAATTCTTGTTTGTTACAAGTAGAAAAATGTAAAACCTTTCACACTTATTAAGTATCATTATATCATTGAAACCATTCATTTCTTTGAGCTTCACTGGATTTCCAATCTTGACAGCAAGACATCACAGAGCATTTACAATCGGTATTGTTACCTAAAATGTGACAGAAATATGTAATGATAGTTTCATAGGAACACTTAAAGAAAAGTGTGGGAATTTGATGGGAAGACTCAATGACTTCTACTGTGATTTGAAGAAATGGTTTTACTAAAAAAAATATTCATAGTGAAATTGTAAAAATGTTATAGTACTTTTCTTTAGCAGTGTGGAATGAATTTTAAAAAAAGCCTCAACCTAGTATATCCAGTTTGAAATCTAAAGCAGAAGCTACAGTCATTCTGGGAAAATAGCAAATCAGTAAAAAAATAAAATAAAAGTAATTACTGGCCACCAACACCAATCTAATTGCAATCATCGGGAAAAAAGCATCATTTTATATAAATGTGTTTATTCTAACAATTATGGTGAAAATGGCAAAATTAACAAGTTAACCCTAGTGGATAAAATGTTGCAACGTGTATCATTTTCAAGTCTCAAATAGAGATTCATCATTGGGGGGGCAGGAGGGCACCTGAGTGGCTCAGTCAGTTAAGCCTCTGACTCTTGATTTTGGCTTAGGTCATGATCTCACAATTCCTAAGTTTGAGCCCTGCTCTGACAGCATGGAGACTGTTTGGGATTCTCTTTCTCTCCCTCTCTCTGTCCCTTTGCTGCTCGCCATCTCTCTCTTTCAAACTAAATAAACATTGAAAAAAATTCATCATTGGGAAAAAATCAGAAGCAACTGTTATATAAATCCTCATTCCCCATAGCTTCTGAAAATAATAGCCTCAAAGCAATTTCCTTGAGTGCTTGACATTCATGTCTTCATTCAACATATACTGAACCTTGTGGTATGTCAGTTGTTATTTTAAGTGGGAGATATAAACATCATCTCTACTGCATCTCTAGTACCAAGGAAATACATACAAGTAATTAATAAATATTTTACTGATTATGGAATAAATATGACACAGTTCATTTCCTTAAGTAGTTCATGGTCTAGAAAAAAACTAGGATATATATTTATACATATTATGTATACATATGTATACATATATATAGGATATATATATGTATATATATGTATATATAGGTACGTAGTTACATAAATGGTATAAGTAGAGTGCTTCAAGACAGACAATAGAGTAGGTAATTCTAAATTGGAAAAAGCACAGAAAGGTTTCAGAAAAGAGGTAATATAAGGAACAATTACCTTGAATGAGACATGGTTTAATTGATTTTTGCAAGTGAACAGGTGTACATGTAATGAAAATGAACACAATCACATAATATAATGAATGTGATTGTGTTTATGTGTGTGTGTGTGTGTGTGTGTGTGTGTGTGTGTGTGTATGTTTTAGTGTGATTTGTTCACAGGTTACAGATTTTGGTGGGGCTGGAAATACTGACAAAAGACAGTTGTGATTAGGATAAAATTCCATTCTAAAACTTGAAACGCATTAGTTGGAGTGTGGGAATCCATTGAAAGCTCTCAAGTAAGGAAGTGATAAGATTCAATGGATATGCTACAAATATAGTACAGATCCCTGTGAAGGGTGAAAGGGAATTGAGAAAAAAAGCTAGTTATAGAGGGCATTGATCAATTTGTTTACTTTTGCTTTCAATTACCCCAAACCTCTTTGACTGTAATTCAAAGGACAAAGAAATATTCTCTCTTCACTTTGGCCATCAAAGGTGAGGGGGGCAGGTCCCAGTTTTGAATAATCAGACATTCTTACTGGAGTAAGTAATGTACAGGTAAATGTTCTCAGCAGGGTTAATGCCTGTACAGGCATGGTCCAGCAGTGGCAGTAGCCATTGACAGCTGTGACTGTAGAGCGAGCGATGACATCTCAGAATGTGTCTATGGCATGACCTTACTTATTACCTTACTTGTGATTTAGCTTTCCTTGGTCCTTGGACATTTGCTGAGACTCAATATTTAGTCTTCCATTGATTCTGTGAAGTACCTTATGTTTTCTCAATTTATTTTTTTGGATATGTTTCCAGTAAGTCAGATTCTTTTCAACTGCTTGGAACCATGAACTCTTTCTCACTATTAATAGATGGGCAAAGTATTGAAATAATCCAATTGTCAAGTGAAAAGTGGGAATAGAATGCTCTGTGAAACATTTGTGATATTTTACAACTATTATCAACAGGTTTCAAAGATCAAAGACCTAATAGGGAACATTCAAATGACACCATTATGGTAACTTTATAATCATGATAAATGGTTCCAAAGAGAAGAACATGAATTTTTGAGAGTGACCAGTAATGTGTACTAGAATAACGTTAAATTTGGAGTTTGGATAACTAAATATTTATAAAATCTTATCTGTATCTTAAATTAGGTAGATTCAGACTCTCTGAGGTTGAACATTGCAAAGAAAATTTTCTTATTTTAAATTTTGCCTCATCAAGTACCTTATACTTGGTCTTGAGTTTTATCTCACTTCTATTACCATTACCATAATTATGCTCTTCCCATCTTGGCATTAAACATTTAATGCTCTTGCCAAAACATGCCAACATACTGTTCTTTGTTTCACTTATTAGAAGACATTCTTAATAAAATGTTTTAAAATTTTAGCCTCATAGTAAACAGAGGGTTTCTCAAAAAGTTAAAAATAGAACTACTAGGTTACCCAAAGGTCACAAAAACACTATTTGAAGGGGCATATGCACTCTGATGTTTATAGGAACATTATCAACAATAGCCAAACTATGGAAACAACCCAAATGTCCATCGACTGATGAATACAGACACACACATACACACAATGCAATATTGCTCAGCCATCAAAAAGAATGAAATCTTGTTATTTGCAATGACATGGATGGAACTAGAGTATATTACACCAAGTGAATTAAGTCAACCAGAGAGACAAATACCTTATGATTTCACTCATATGTGGAATTTAAGAAACAAAAGACATGAACATAGGGGAATATAAAAAAGGAACAAAACATAAGACACTCTTAACTATAGAAAATAAACTGAGGGTTGGTGTTGGGAGGTGGGTGGCAGATGGGCTAAATGGGTGATGGGTATTAAGGAGGGCACTTGTGATGAGCACTGGGTGTTATATGTAGGTGATGAATCACTAAATTCTGTACCTGAAACCAACTTTACCTTATATGCTAACGAATTAGATTTTAAATAAAAAAATTAAATAAAGAAATTAAAAAGTGTAAGAGTAAATATAAGTGAAATGGACATAGTACAAAGTTTATAAGAGAGTTTTGAAGCCAGAAAAAAAAAATAGCATTCAAATCCAGGACCAGCTCCAAGATATCCAGGGCCATGGGGAACAAAAACTTTTTTTGACTGGCAGAAACAGCATTTAGAAAATCAATGGGATTTAAAAGTGCACAAAAAAAATTAAAAAATTAAAAACAAAAATAAAAAGGGGTACTTTGGTGGCTCATTCGGTTGAGAGTCTGACTCAGCTTAGGTCATGATGTCGCGGTTTGTGGGTTCGAGCCCCGTGTCAGGCTCTGTGCTGACAGCTCAGAGCCTGGAGCCTGCTTCAGATTCTTGTCTCCCTCTCTCTCTCTGCCCCTCCCCCACTTGTGCTCTGTCTCTGTCTCTCAAAAATAAATAAATTAAAAAAAATTAAAAATGCATAAAAATAGTAGCCTTGAGACAGTGGAGGAAGAGGAAAGAGATGGATTACAAATGGGCAAAATGTTGTGTCCACATTTTGGGTGTAATGGATTCCCAGGTGTATACATATGCCAAAATATGTGAAGGTGTCCACTTAAGTATGTGCTTTTTTTTGTATCAATCACAGCTCAATCTATAAACAAATTACAGAATTCAGGGTTTGTGTAGGTACAGTGATATACTGACGAAAATTTAAAATCATAGGAAGAAAGAGTTACTTATATGTTACTTTACTGTCTAATCAGTATAGGTGAAGGTTCTTTACCTGATGTCAAATGAGCTCAAGTCACCATAAATCAGCACCAATGTGGCATCACAATTTTTCCCCATCCCATGATGATGGAAAACAGAATAGATTTTTGGACAACTTGCCTCTCTGGAACTGGTAGAGACTGTTCCTGGACCCCTGGAACAGGGCCTGGTAGAGACTGGGATGGACCCCATAAACTCAAGTCCCAGAGCTGCAGAAATTTGCTCCCCCAACTCCAGATGATAGTTGTTCCAGAAGTGACAGAGGGCCTTTAAAATTTTAGGAAAGGCTCTTCAAAGTATGGTGCTTCTAATGTAAGGTTCTGAGGAGTCTTATTTGCCTAAGAAGGAGGGTGGTGCCTTTTAAATCCCATCCCTGCCCCAATTTACAAGAATTTGAAGATGTGATTTAACTTCTCTGAGCCTCAGGTTTCTCAAAAGTAGGATGGTAGATTGTATTGCTCATCTCTTATATTTGGTTTGAGTATTATTTCTAGACACACACACACACACACACACACACACACACACACACACACACACACACATATTAACTAGCATTCCACCAAACACATAAGGGCTCACTAAGTGTTATTTATCACTTCTGTTTTGTGTTATGGTCTTTGTTTCTCTATTTTTGTGTTGCTATGGTCTGTTTTTAGAGTATATTCATAGCCTGGCCTATATATTATAGCCACCTGACCCATGCCACAATTATGTTGGTTCAAGTACTCACAGATCATGGGATATCCACTTACTATTCCTAAGTGTTCTGCATAATCTCTCTCTGTTCCTAATTTTTTCCATATAACTTGGCCTGCCTCACTCAATTCAATTTCTAATTTTTAGCCTAACTTTATCTAAAGTTAGTAAATAAATACTTTATTTCACATGTTACTCATTGTTCATTTGGCTCCAGGTTGAAAAGAAGTAATTCTTTCCTAGTTAATGGAACAATAAGGAAGAGCTTTACCTTTCAGATGAGATGCCCCCTCCTTGATGTAGGAACTGGTTTTGCCCTTAATTTAATTTTGGGACTATACTAGTTTAATAGTAATTTAATAGTATCCATGTAATAGTATGAAAATAGTACAAAATAAACTTGGTTTGTATTCACTGGAATAGAATATTTATTCCCAAGACTCTTCACATGCTCCGTACACATTTAGTTGTCAAGTCCTATAAATTCTATATGTAAACTTACTTTCAACATCACTTCAATAATTCAACTCACTTATTTTTACCACATCCTTCTAAATAAGCTATTTTGTTGGCCTTTTCAAACCCATTCTTTTCCATATCACCAGGAATAATATCCTATACCCTTAATTACTCAAAGTGTGGTACAAGGACCATCAGCATTGGCATCACATAAGGCTTGTTAGAAATTCTGATTCTCTGGCAATTTATAGTCTCAGAAATGTATGAATACAGAAAGATTTAGGATCCTCAAAAAATATTACAATCCAGTCTGTCGATATGGAGTCTTTGGTGGTGGTGGTGGTGGGGAAACATTTCATCTTAAGTATTTGAACGTATTTTGTATTGAGCATTTATTTATACATAATATAAGAGAAAAGTATCGACTGAAGTAAAAATTGAGTCATTTTACCTGGGATGGTAACCCATTAATACATTAATAAAGATTAAAACGTTCACTCAAATTGTAAGTTTTCAAGTATGATTTTGCTAAAATGGAATAGGAAATTGGAAAACTATAAGAAAAGTTCATTTTTGAAAAAATTAAGTTTGTGATTAGTTTTTTCCATAGTTTTAATGTCACATTTTGTAAAGAGTTATTATTATACATATGTGTGTATTTGTGTTCTGATGAGCATTAGGGCTTTAAAAACCTTGTTTATTTATCTTTTAACACATGGACCCAGAATTTAAGAATGGAGCAAGTGCTCAATCCATATTGGTGAAATGAAATCTATGCATTTCCCTTTATTTCTGGGCTTTTGTAATTATCTTTTGAAAATACTGGACAAAAAGACACAAGGTAACAACAGCTTGTGAATACCCTTGATCTTCAGTACCTAAGACTTTCCGGTGGTTCATCAACTATCATCAAACAAGGGTAATATGTGAAAACTGATTTACTATTTCTGTTTGTGAATTTTACAACTAGAGTTGATGAATCAGTCCCTCAGTCAGAAAAAAACAAAAACAAAAACATGTGGTTCATATCAAAAATTAACATTCCAGTTCTCCTTTAAAAGAGTTGTAAACTGGTAGATAAAGTCAGTGTGATAAATGACTCAGTAATACCTTTACTTTCAAAGATCAGAAGGCTGTATTGGTTGTACTATATTAGTGATGAATTACATGGAATATTTATTTCATAAGGCAAGAGTTACATACATACTAATGGGTTTATGTGTTATGAGGAAAGTATATTAGACCTTATATACATGGAAACAGGATTTGGCTAGCACTATAATCCAATGTTCAGAAGCATGGCAACTCTAAAAAGAGTTTTTGCTATATTACAGTTTTTATTTGCATTTATATAAAAAAGCCCAACATTTTACAATATGGTTCATCTCATTTCCATTGTAATAAATCTTTTTGCCAATAACAAGAAATTATGTACAGTTTGTTTTTGCATTTATGGATAATAATTTCATTTAGGCACATGTAAAATATTAAGGCTTAGAGTTCATGAAACCTAAATACAAGCACTTAGACACCTCAAAAATTAGTTTTGAGGAGCCTAAACCATATCATATGTATTAAAGCTTTGTCTGCATTCTGAAACTTTGATAGCAAGGATAAAGTTTGCCTTGGAAAGTTGGCAATTTATGTTGTGGCAAAATACACACTATACAAAATACTGTAAAAATAATGTGATGTCTGGTGGGTTTTTTTGGCAACACATGTATACAAGTGAGTGCCGTTATTGTGTTAACATGTCAGCATATTTGATAAACGTTTTTTTTCATGAAGATGTTTAATTTCAGGATGCAGATGCCACTGGCCTTGCAGTTTTCATTAGCAACACAAAACTGCTTTATTGACACACTTGGACAAGAAGATATTTTCAGTGCAAAGTGCCTCTCACTTACATCCTAATATAATGTTATGCTTTAAATGCACACTGACTTTGCTAATATTGAAAAAGTGCTGTATTAAATAACTTATGAGCTTATTTGCATAAGTTAAATCATTAACTTATTTTCCAGAAAGCAGATCTATAATTACAAACGACTAATGTATTTTCCACTTCTTAAAACATCTACGGGAAGTAGCAAGGATCCACACCAAGAAGAAAAAGAACTGTATCAGCTCATGTTTCTACAAATATTGCTAGATAAACTATGGCATAGCTGAAATCATATTAGCCATGGCATTTGATAAGTCTTTGCTATTACTCTGTGTAACTTGTTAGTTTTAACAAAATAACACAGTATCTCTGAACCTTTATTATTCAATCAGTAAAATGGAATTAAGAGTAATTACTTTGTAGGATTATTCTGAGGATCATGTAAGTAAAATACCTTACATGTAAAGTACCTTACATGTTTTGAGTGCTAATAAAAAAGCTTATCATAGGCTAACCATAGGTCTAACTCTTCAGTGTAGTCATTATTAGTGGTAATGGGTTTTAAAAGTGCTTATCTTAAGAAAATAATCAATTTTTTTCCACTATGGCCTTTTTATCTCCACATAATAAAATGACTATGTTTTGTTGCAATTTGTTACCAGGTGGGTCTCTCTATAGATTATAAATGCAAGGACTAAAAGGTAAGGTCTAAATCTGTTGTTGTGTGTTATCAGGATTTATTCCAATTCTTGGCACAAAATACTTAATTCAAATATTATTGCCTATAAAGACAATTCTCTTTCTTTACTTTTATCATTAGAGTATGATAAAATATGTAAAGCATATGAAAGAAAAATAAATACTTTTTCAAAAAGACATCAGCCGACCTGCTACTCTGACAAGCAGCATTTTCTCAGGCCTTTCAAATTTGTGTTCTACATACAAAATGAAAAGTATTCTTAAAAGGAGCTCAGAAGAACTATTGCACAAGAGGGATTTATTGCTTCAATTGGAATCTTTACAAGATCAATGGGGGTAAGAAAAATATCCATTTCATTCTCTATTATGTACAAATCTTATCTGTTAAGATATGATGTAGGTAGAGAACTAAATTTTCAAGAAGCGCTAATAGACTTGTATTTTGGAAATATAAGTGAAAAAGAGGACAATAATTCAGTATGGGATTCTACGGCCTACAGAATGTTTATTTTGTGCAAACCTTGAGTGTAGTTGATACATGTCATACTCAATAGAATTCCTTTGCCTCCCCTAGAAGAAGTCAAGAAAGAACCACAGAAGTCCAGTACTCTAGGTAGGATCACTTCTTATTTGGCATCCACACCCTTAGCATTGAAGCTTTGATATGCACCTGGAGGTAAGAAGGAGTTCCAGGTATGTGGGCGACTTTGGGTAAGATCTTCAGTTCTCTAGGTACCATGTCACTATTGGAGTGAGTGGAAAAAAGAGTCCCAGAGTTCTTCAAACTTCTAACAAGGTGCACAAAATCCCCTTCCCCCAAAAATCTCAATTAACCATCTCTAAAACTGTGTATAAGAAAAATATTATATCCATTGATTCCCCTTTAAGTAAATCCCATCAATATACCCAGCATTGTCAAATCACTCCACATAGGCCCAGTTGTCTATGCTCCAAAGAAGCTGACCCCATTTATCCACAGTCTTCATCTCCCAACATCCTTCTAATGTACTTTCTGTAACTTTTAATGAATCAACAATAAAATCTTGAATACTCCAACTCAATGTCTTCTTCAATATCTTCTTGCTCTAACAGAAATTCATTGTTTTTTCTGTATCCTGATCTCCATACCATGGGGCCTCAGATGACATAGGTAATGTTCTCATCCCTATTACTTCCAGGAATTTATCATAAATTTCTTTCCCTAAATGTCTGAATTATTTTCATCAAATTGAACCATGCTATTCTACTTTGCGACCTCCCAAAGACCCCTTAACTTCTGATTCCTTGAATACTCTGAATTTGAGCTCACTGCCACTCTTCCCTAACATAATTGTTAGTCATTTTGATACCCAGATAGATTATACTTCCAATACTTTCACATTCCAAGTACCTTGATCTTTGTGTCTTCAACTATCTTGTCTACTTTCCTACCTTAGCAGTTCCTTCCTATGTTCATACACCATGGGACTATGCCAATCTCATCCTTGCAGTCATCTTTTTTTTGCTGTGGTGGTGGTTTATTTATTCTGAGAGAGAGACGGAGAGAGAGGGAGGGAGGAAGGGAGGGAGAGAGAGAGAGAGGCGGGGGGGGAGAGAGAGAGAGGCAGGGAGAGAGAGAGAGAGAGAGAGAGAGAGAGAGAGAGAGAGAGAGAGAGAAACAGAAACAGGAGAGGGGCAGAGAAAGAAGGAGAGGCACAGAATCCCAAGCAGGCCCTGCACTGTCAGTTTGGAGCCCATTGAAAGGCTCTAGCTCACAAACCCTGTGATCATGACCTGAGTTGAAACCAAGAGTCCGATGCTTAATCACCTGAGCCAGCCAGGTGCCCTGACCCTTGTGGTCATCTTAATTACAAATCCCCTAACTTCTGATCACAACTTCTTAACAACTTACTCTCCCAAGTACTGTAACTCCAACATTTCTTTCACACTACACATCCTTCTTAACTGTGTCTCAACCCTCTCATTTTTTTTTACTTCTCTTCCCAGATTGAAGCTAGATTAATTATTATAATTACTTCCTTTTAGACAACCTCAGTTCCCTTGGCCCCCTTTTTTTTTGCTACTTCCTATTCACCTGTCAAACCATAACCCTAAAAAACAGAAAAACAAAAAAACAAAAAAAAAACATAATTATACTGACTGTTCTCACTTTGAAATCATAACCACAAACCTCAAGTGGATCTCTAATGATGCAAGCAATCATGTTGTATTTTCCTATTTCAATCTTTCTCCCACCCCCTTAGACTTCAAATTCGTAAGATCTCCAGTTTCATCAAACCTGCAGCTCCTCTTCTTCAGACCTCAAAATCATTTGATGCCCTTATGTCTGTCTAAATTGGAAAAGGGAGGTGAGAATAAATCTTCCGCAAATTCACATCTACATTTACCCACATACTTAAATCTTTGGTCACTGTCAAATTGTATTCCTCTTATTAGAGAAAAACTGTCATTGGTCTTAACTAAAATTGAACCCCTCATCTTACAAGGTCCATTTAAGAATATAAATGCAGCAATTTTCCCCACTTCTTTCTTATTGTCAATTTTACTTTTAACTGGATCATTCCCATCAGAGTATAAATCTTATTTTTCCAATTAAGAACAACAAAAAACCTTTCTTAATTCTACAGTTTTCTCTAGTTATTGTCCTATTTCTCAACTTCTACATATAGTAATACATGCCCTTCTCTTTTCGTTCTTAGTTTGTGAAGTGTTTTACATTTAGATATTATTAAATCGAACACAAAAATACCAAAAAAATATGGTTTAAGGAATTGTTTTAGTACAAACCAACTTATAACTACTATACATGTCAGGGGATAGACATTTGCCAGACTCCGTAGCCCACAAGGGTACCCTCTCAATCATAAACCCTTCTTTCCATACAAAGAGTTGCTATTATTTTGACTCTCATGGTAACTAGTTCCTTACTTTATTCTCTTTTGCTACCCACCAGTTTCTTATCCCCCCTCCAAACTATCTCCTTATTGGTTTTGCCTTCAACCCCTATAGAAATGCTCTTTTGAGTTTTGCCAATGACTTACATGATGCTAAACCAATGAGTCCTCATCTTACTTAATGTATCATTGTTTAAATATTAATATCTATCTACTTCTTGAACACCAAACTCTTATTACTCAACTGAACATTCATTCTCTTCTATTGTATTGCCATAATATCATTGACATTGTTATTATAAGAAACATCTATCGGAACCCTGCCATCTTAAACTTTTAAGTGTAAGTAGAGTATTGTTAATTATTTTTTGTACCGAACGATCTAGAACTTTTTCATCTTGCATGACTCAGATTCTATGCCCATTGAACAGAAACTTCCCATTTCCCTCAGTCCCTGGCAACCACTATTTTACATTCTGCTTCTAGGAGTTTGACTACTTTAGCTACATCATATAAATAGAATCATGCAGGATTTCTCCTTCCTTATTTCACTTAGCAAAACATTCTCAAGTTTTATTCATATTGTAATATGTGGAAGGATTTCCTTCTTTTTAAAGGCTGAATAATATCACATTGTATGTGTAGCCACATTTTCTTTATCACTTTATCCATTGATGGACATTTATTTCGTTTCAACCTCTTAGCTATTGTGGTTAATCCTACAGTGAATATGGGAGTGCAGATATCATTTCAAGATTGAAGGGGCACATGTCCATCAATGTTTATAGGAGCACTATCAACAATAGCCAAATTATGGAAAGAGTCCAGATGTCCATTGACTAATCAATGGATAAAGAAGACGTGGTGTATATATATGTATGTGTGTATATATATAGTGAAACACTACTCTTTGATAAGAAAGAATGAAATCTTCCATTTGCAACAATGTGGATGGAACTAGTGTGTATTATGCTAAGCAAAATAAGTCAAAGATATATGATTTCACTGGTATGTGGAATTTAAGAAACACAGCAGATGAACATAGGGGAAGGAAAGGAAAAATAACAAACAGGGAGGGAGACAAACCATAAGAGACTCTTAAATACAAAGAACAAACTGAGGGTTGTTGGAGGGGTATTTGGTGGGGAGACAGGCTAAATGGGTGAGGGGCATTAAGGAGGGCACTTGTTGTGATGAGCACTGGATGTTATACCTAAGTGATGAATCACTGAATTCTACTCCTGAAACCATTATTACACCATATGTTGACTTAGATTTAAATTAAAAATTATAAAGATCCTAGTTTCATTTTTTTTTTGGATACATAGAAGTGGGACTGCTAGATCACACAGTAGCTGTATTTCCAATTTGCTGAGGAAACATTATACAAGGTGACCATTTCAGAGTCCTAGGAACAATGCATAAAGGATCCTATTTATACATCCTAAATAGCGTAGGTTTCTATTTGTGTGTGTGTGTGTGTGTGTGTGTGTGTGTGTGTGTGTTTTGTAATGTCTCTTCTCTTCTAACAGGTGTGAAGTGATATCTCATTGTGGGTTTGATTTGCACTTCCCCATAATTAGTGATTCTGAGCATCTTCTCATGTAGCTGCTGGCCTTATGTAGGTTTTCTTTAGTGAAATGTCTATCCAAGTTCTTTGCTTATTTTTTAATTGAATTACTTTTGTTACTATTGGGATGTGAGAGTTTCTCATGTATGTGGGTTTTAAGCTTTTATCAGATATATAGTTTGAAAATATTTTCTCTTATTCTTTAGTTTCCTTTTATAATTTTTTGGTTATTTTACTTCCCAGAAGCCTGTAAGTTTGACATAGTCTTATTTGCATATTTTTGTTTTAGTTACTTATGCTTTTATTGTCAAATCCCAGAAGTCATTGTCAAGATTAAGGTCAGGAAGCTTTGCTCCTATATTTTCTTCTATAAGTTATATAGTTTAAGGTCTTACATTTAAATATTTACCCAATTTTGATATTTGTGTATGATTAAAGGGGCCAATTTCATTATTTGGCATATGCCTAACCAAGTTTCCCAGGGTCATTTATGCAAGACTATTTTTTCCCCAGCCTTAGCAGCCTTGTTGAAGATCAATTGACTATGTATGTGTGGGTTTATTTCTAGGCTCTCTATTCTGTTCCATTGGTCTATATGTCTGTCTTCATGTCAGGACTATACTATTCTGATTACTGTAGCTTTATAATATGTTTGAAGCCAAAACATATGAGGCTTCTAGCTTTGTACATTTTACTCAAGATTATTTTCGCTATTGGGGGTCTTTTGTAGTTCCACATGAAATTTAAGATCATTTGATCTATTTCTGAGAAAAACAAAATGCCAGTGGAATTTTTATAAGGATTCCAGTGAATCTTTAGATCAGTCAGGGTAGTAGGAACACTGTAACAATATTAATTCTTCCAATTCATTAACCCTGGATTTCTTTCCATTTTATTTTTGTTGTCTTTATTTTAGCAATGTTTATAGTTTTCAATGTGCAAGTGTTTCTCCTCCTTGGTTAAGTTTATGTTTTAAGTATTTTATTCTATTTGATGCTACAGTAAATGGGAGGTTTCCTCAGTTTTTTTGTGTGTAGCTCATAGAATACAGAAACCAACTAATTTTGATATGTTGATTTTGTATCCTGCAAGTTTGCTGAATTAATTATCTGTAACCATTTTGGTGGAATCATTAGGGTTTTTACATATAAGACCATATATTCTGTAAACAGATTAATTGTACTTCTTTTGTAATTAGAATGTTTCTTTTTTCATGCTTAAGTGCTATGATTTCTGGTACTAAGTTGAATAGAAGTGGCTACAGTGGGACTCCTAGAGCCTTGTTTCTAACTTAAGAGGAAAAACACCGTTTTTTACCCTTAAGTATGTTAGCTGTGGTCTTTTCAGATATGGTTTTTACTTTGTTGAGACACTTTCTTGCTTTTCCTAGTCAATGTAAATATCATTTAATATAATATATAGTAACAATTCTGGATCCAAAAAGAAATACTAGAATCTCCTTTCCCAGGTATTATTGATTTTCCCAAATAAATTACACTATCACATATTTAGCTTGAGGTTGTTGGTGTCTGCAGGAAAGAGCAAAATACGCATTTCAAATTTTATGATTTCCTAAGAGGATGTAAGCTCAAAGTAACCTCCAAGTGAATCTACATAAATATATTTATACAGAAAATCTAAATAGATTGCTTAGACCCATAATCAAGGATGGACTAAGGTAAACTACAAATATAGAGGCCCTCAAGTAATTGATATTATTCCCTGGGTTTCACACAATGTTTGTCTTTACTTGTGTTCTATCCATAATATTTATCTGATACCCCAGTCTCACCAGACATCCTATTCTAATCAGGCCATGGAGATTTAATTCATATTTCCAACTTTTTTAGAGTACCCATAGCCTCAGGTCTAGACTATGAGCTATTATGTCACTTCATCTGCCTATTAATTCCAACACTGTTGCAAGGTATTGACTGAGTAGATTTAAGTACACTTATTCAAAATCTTA
Organism: Panthera onca; assembly: GCF_046562875.1. NCBI lineage: Eukaryota > Metazoa > Chordata > Mammalia > Carnivora > Felidae > Panthera > Panthera onca. Next base: position 160,838,361 of record NC_138346.1, read on the forward strand.
GTATGATATTGACGTATGAGTAGTTATACAGTCCAAAGAAACAGAGTACAGTATACATATATGGTCAATTTAATTTTAAACAAAGGAGTAAACATAATTGAATTTGGGAATGATGGTCTTTTCAACAAATAGTCCTGGAGTAATTGACTATCCATATGTCATAAAAAGTGAAGATGGATGAAAGAAAAAAAAAAATCTAAGGACTCAAAAATTCCATTTCTTTTTTAAATTTATTATTTTAAGAGAGAGAGAGAGAGGGGGAGGGAGAGAGAGAATTCCAAGCAGGCTCTGCACCATCAGCATGGAGCTCAATGGGGGGCTCCAACTCACAAACCACAAGATCATGACCTGAGACGAAACCAAGAGCTAGATGCTCAACCAACCCACCCAGGTGCCCCTCAGAAATTCCATTTTTGGTTATGATGAAATAGCAGGCATGGAATTTATCTTCCTACCTTAAATACCTATGAGTTCAGACAAAATATATAAGACACTTTTCTGCTCTAGACAGGGACACCTAAGAGAAGGGGAACAAGTGACATGGATGACAGTCCCACTTCTAGGATGTAATGGAGGAAGAAGAACCCAAACAGTAATCAGCAGTCCTGCTGAGGTGTGGAGACAGAGTTCAAAGTTCTGAAAGGACAGTGGTTAGATTTTGGGAGACAAAACAGAGTAAAAGAAAGAAGCTGCATAAGGAGAAAGCTCTGGAGAGGTGTATAATCATTTTTTCAGGTCTTTGGCTTAGAATTTATCAGTTTGTGTTACGAGGAAAACACTTGAGACCAGAAAAACAACCACCAGAAAGAAAGAGATGGAGCTTTTTAAGGACAAGAAATATTTCATGTTCCTACCAGCCAGGAATGAAAGACGTCCTAATTCATAGGGAATTAGAGTCCTTGGAAGGATATTGTTTAGTAATGGAGCTAGTAGGCCCACTCTCAGGGTGGATCAAAGCATAAAAAGCAAGCCTCAAAAGAACAAACTAATTCTGAGAACATAAAACTATGTCCCATAATAAAGCTTAAAAATATCTAAAGAAAAATCCAGTACCACTCAATGTAAAATTTACGATATACTGCATTTAATTAAAAATACTAACATGCAAAGAGGCAAGAAAATATGACACATAACCAGGGAACATACACGTTTAAATGTTCAAAAAATGTTCAAAAAGAAAAACAAGGGCATCAGAAGAAAAGAGATGGAAGATAGAAAAAAAAAAAGATTCAAATCAAATTCCTGGGAATGAATAATATATGATCTGAAATGAAAAATACTTTATATAGGATTAATAGCAGGTTATTTGCTGGAGGAATAAAGATCACTGAACTTGAGTCGATAGTAATAGAAACTATACAATAGAAAGCACAAAGAGAAGATAGAAAAACAATTTTCAAGGCCATCAATGATTTGTAGAAAATATTAGCAATCTAACATGTGGGGAAATGTTATCATTTACAGCCATATTCCTCAACACATAAGGATGTACTGTTCTTTCCTCCTAGAGTAGGCAATGCTGTCATAGCAGGACATACATTCCCATTACTGAGAATTTACATAGTCATGTTTTATGATGAGCCACTCTATCAGAATGACTGGCATGTCACTCAGAATATGTAAAAGAATAGCAAGAATGTTGATGTCTTCTTATCTCTACTTCAAAAATTTTAGTGACTTTGCAATGGCAGAATAAGTAATCTTTTTTTATTTCACTTCCATAAGAAATCCCAATTGCTTCAAAATTAAGTAATATGCTTTTAAAGCAATACTTTTTCAACTATGAAATTCATTGAATATTGGCAGTTTTAATTTTACTTCTTTGTGCCATAGTTATTATTCTAGTTTTTTTTTTTTTTTCGGTGAATTTCAGTAAGTATCATTCTCAAAATCATTTTCCCATATTGCCTTCAAAAATCTTGAGGCATTCTGAACAGTCTCTAACACAAAATCTGTGCATCCCTGATACATAATAATTCTTTGTACTCTTATATAGTTGACATTCTGACTGAGCCTCTAATATTCCCTGTAAGAACTAACTTTCTGTACATACTGTATAAGATCTAGGACCTCTTATTTATTATGAAAAATTAAATGTTAACTGTTCTGAATTCACCTTGGATTCTTTGTTTCAAACATCCGTTACAGATCTTCATGAACTAATATATCACGTTTTCATTAACAGTAAAAATACTTTATTGGTTATATAAAGAACAAACTGATGCTTGCCAGAAGGAACCAGAAGGGGGATTGGGGGCTGGGCAAAATAGGTGAAAAGGAGTGGAATTACAGGTCTCCAGTTATAGAATGAATAAGTCACAGGAATGAAAGGCACAACACAGGGAATATAGCCAAAATACTGTAATAGTGTTGTTGTATGGTAACAGATGGTAGCTACACTTGTGGTGAGCATAGCATAACATACAGAGAAACTAAATTACTATGTCATACACTTGAAGCTAATGAAACATTGAGTGTCAACTGTACTCAAATGAAAACATTTATTTTTAATTTTTAAAAAAAAAATTTAATGTTTATTTTTGAGACAGAGAGAGACAGAGCATGAACGAGGGAGGGTCAGAGAGAGAGCGAGACACAGAATCTGAAGCAGGCTCCAGTCTCTGAGCTGTCAGCACAGAGCCCTACGAGGGGCTCGAACTCACGGACCGCGAGATCGTGACCTGAGCCGAAGTCGGCCGCTTAACCGACTGAGCCACCCAGGCGCCCCTCAAATGAAAACATTTAAGTAAAAATAGTTCATGTAAAATAGTCCCTTCTCTATTACTTAATCCTGTGAATTTTGTTGTTAAGTGCTTTATTTCTAGATGAATGCTTATTTTTGCCACTATATAAAAGTTTTACCAAAGACAGATATTACATTGATGTTCAAGTCATACCCTTTACAACTTCTGGTCTCACCACAAAACATAAAAATCATTCTGTCAATTTGGAGCACTGTATCTCACCTTTTAACTGCATTGCTAATCAATTTTATAACTAATTTGAATTTACACTCTTTCCCTCAACTATAGAGAAACGCCTACCATTCATTCTCAGAATATAAGTTGCAGTATAACAATAAGAGCTCATAAGGAGGAATAAATAAGTCAAGCACGCAGGAAACTTTTTAACCGAGTCATCTCTCTCATTCCCTTCCACAACTCACAACAGATCAGGTTGGAATTACTATGTCATTGCATTATCACCTTCACTGGTTGCTTTTGGGGGGTCTAATTTTTCCTTTAGAAAGGCACAATTTCCTTCATCTTTTGAGATTTTTTAAATATAAAACTCAATTACTTGGTTTTCCAAAGAAAAATGCAGAATGTTTTGGTGCTATACCAAAGGACAAGAGAGTGCTTGTATTAGTTTAGGTTCTTTAGACAAACAAACCAATAGGAAATGTATCTATATCTATGCTGTATCTATATCTTGATACACACATCCCTGTCTTTATACATAGACATTTTATATATGCACATACACACATATATGAAGAGATTTATTGTTAGAAACGGGCACATGTGATTATGGAGGCTGCAAAGTCCTGCAATGCCCTGTCTGCAAGCTGGAGACCCAGGAGAGACTGTGGTGTAGTTCCGGTCTGAGATCCAAGGCCTGAGAACCAGGAGACCTGAGAGTGGAAATTCCAGTCTGATGGCAGGAGAAAACCAAAGCCCCAACCCAACTTGGAAACAGCAGGCAGAGGGCAAATTCTTCCTTACACCACCTTTTGTTCTATTCAGGCCTCCAACTGATTGGATGAGACCGCTCCACACATGGAGAGGATGATCTACTTTCTCAGTCTACCGGTTCAAATATTAATCTCATCCAAAATTACCCTCACAGATGCAACACAGATTAATGTCTAACCAGATATTTGGTGCCCTCTGTCCCAGGCAAATTAACACATAAAATTAAACGTTACAGAGCCCCTAAGGATAACATTAATAGCCCCTACTTGTTGTGTGGTAACGGCAAAGGGAGGAGACTAGAAGACTGAAGACATTATTACAATATATTCCCTCATAAACGTTTTTTAGGATATTCATGCAGATTCTAGTTTTGACTCTCTTTTTGTAGTCATGTGTTTGTGGGCAAAATAAAACTGAACAGATTTCAGGCAAAGTGACCACAGAGATATAACTCCTTGTCTCACAGAACTCGTATAAATAATATATAAGGTTTTGCTTTATGAACTTGCTAAACTGTATTTTATTATTTTGTTTTTCAGAGTCAAATACTTGTCTTTTAATTAAAATGGAGGCCTGACCATGATTGTCCATTGCCCTGCAAGTCAACACAATGCAATAAATTGTAGCTCTTCAAAATTATTCAGTTTACCACTACTTTTGATAAATTATATACCCTATTAGTGTTACCTATGCCATCACATAACCTTATTAAAATACTACATATAATAGTCTCCAAAGTGACCCCCAGGAGCAACAAAAGGAGAAGCTTTAACTTGCCATAATTAAAGAGGATATAATTAGACAATGGGTAAGCTATAAGCAGAGTAATCTTCAAGCTCGGACTGGCTTCTGATTAATTATACAAGTAATTTTCCAACATACCCCTACTAGAACTGTCTAATCATGTCTACTAGTAAGGGATATTATCAAAACACTTAACACATCCATATTAGATATTAAGTTATGATGCATTCTTAGAACAGTTCAGACTACCCAGTCATTGTCATAGTATAAAGAATAGTTCTACAATAGCTTCAAGTTTGGTGCTCTTGCAAACTACCACAGCAAACAGTAGTCTTAGGAAACTAGAAAAGTTAAAACTCCTACTCCACAGTCAAGTTTTAACTATTTAACGAAAAATGTAGACAGTTAATATTCGGTTATGCACAAAAATGAACTTTCCAATTTATATTCAGCTTTGAAGTTGCATAGAAATATTCTGAGACTTTGGGAAAAAAATGTATAGGAAGTTTCAAAATAATTTGTTATTAGAATGGGATTTTTTAAATTTCTTTTTTACTTCAGGGTAGTTAATTAAAATGTGCTCTCCCAGGAAGACTTTTTATTGCTGTTTTTGTATCTTTTGCCCTAATAGACTAAAAGCTCCTGGCTTCCTTGAATGGGTTGTGGAAACAACACCATTCAATATTTCTGGTACATCAGTTAATTAGGTGATTCTAATGGAATGAATTGTCTGGACAAAATATTTAAATGAATAGAAAAATAAAATAATTTAGCAAATAGTAAACAAGGTTCGGGAAATCAGAGGGTCAGAATAGTATACTTTGCTATCCTATTGGAAGCATCATTCTTCCAATAGTGTTGTACAAAATAAATAAATAAATAAAACAAAATTACAGTTCTCAAAACATAAGTAATTTTTCTGATAATAAATAGTTCCTGGCCAAACCTTGGAAATGAACGACATTATATAAATATTTTTAATGCATTACTATGCTTTTAATATAATGCAACTTTGAATTTCCAAAAAGTAAGATAAGATATTAAAAGCTCCTCAATTATTTATTTCTGGACTTCTTACCATCCCAGATAGACTCGCGTTCTACCTAACAGTTTAAGACTATCCCAGATAGACTCGCGTTCTATGTAACAGTTTAAGAATGGGTATAGTTCATAAGGGTAGAGTTCATAAAGTTCGTAAGGGTATAGTTCATAAAATTCATAAGGCACTTTCTATCAGAGCACTAGACTCTACCACTCTAAGAACTTCAACACCCTTTTTTCTTATCACTTCACACCCTTCCCCACCAACACACGTGCATGCACACACACACCCCTATATGCATCACTATTTCAACTGAAACCAACATTGACTTGCCTCAAGAAAGTTTTCTCAATAATTTTACCTCATGATGTAGAATTTAATACTCATTCCTTCCCAACTGCCCAATGTTAGCTATTATTCTTTTATTCTTTTTAATTATAATTTATTTATTTTTTAATGTTTATTCTACCTTTGAGAGAGACAGATTGTGAGCGGGGAAGGGGCAGAGAGAGGGAGACACAGGATCTGAAACAGGCTCCAGGCTCTGAGCTGGCAGCACATAGCCCAATGGGGGGCTCGAACCCATGAACTGCGAGATCATGACCTGAGCTGAAGTCGGATGCTTAACCGACTGAGCCATCCAGGCACCCCTACAATATTTTTTAAACTGTAGGGTAATAATATGGTTTATATTTTTAATAGCTTAAAACTTTGAACCTAATGGATTTTAATTAAGGTTTGAATGACACAAGGAACAGTGGACAAAATGGGTAGTTTTCTTTTACTTTTTAGGATAGAAACAGGATATGAAAGAAATGGCTTTTGTCACAAGAAATAAATTGTGTTGGCACAGTTATACGATATGAAGTATTTAAATTCTTGAGCTTCGGTTATATGTTCTGATATTTATAAAGAGATAATGTTAGATGAAGTATGAAGTTGAAAGGGACTTGGAAGTTTTATCATTTCTGGTCTAAATCTTTGTTTCCCACTCCACTACCACCCTAGTCCCATATAAAACACTATTCCTGCCATTTGCAACAATGTTAATGCAACTGGAGGGTATTATGCTAAGTGAATTAAGTATATCAGAGAAAGGTATTTTATGTTTTCACTCATATGTGGAACATTAGAAACTTAACAGAGGACCATGGGGGAAGAGAATAGGAAAAAATAGTTTCAAACAGAAAGGGAGGCAAACCATAAAACACTCTTAAATACAGAGAACAAACTGAGGGTTGATGGAGGGGAGCGGGAGAGAGGAGAAAGTAGGTGATGGGCATTGAGGAAGGCACTTGTTGGGATGAGCACTGGGTGTTGTATGTAAGCGATGAATCACGGGAATCTATGCCCCCAAACCAAGAGCACACTGTATGCACTGTATGTTAGCTAACTTGACAATACATTATATTAAAAAAAAAAGAAAGAAAAAAATGCAAAAAGCAAAAAAACAAAAACAAAATAAAAAACCACTATTCCTACCAAAAATCCAAATTAAACGATAAGAGATAGAAAATGCTAGACCCAGAGGAGTTCAAAACTTCAATGCCTAGATTACCTTGAAGTCCACTTTCACCTTGAAAATTCCATAATTTCTGCGACACCTGGGTGGCTTGGTCAGTTAAGCGTGTGACTCTTGGTTTCAGTTGAGGTTATGACATCACAGCTTTGTGTGTTTGAGCCCCACATTGTGCTCTGTGCAGCCAGCTTGGGATTCTGTCTCTCCTTCGCTCTCTGCCCCTCCCCCACTCATGCTGTCTGTGTCTCTTAAAATAAATAAACTTTAAAAAAATTTCCATAATTTCTTAATTTGTGTGGTTAGATGGTTAAACTCTGAGAAATGAGAAAATTAGAACAAATATCAAATTCCACCAAGGACGATAGATCTTTGACCTAAATGTGAAAGCTAAAACTAAAAAAGTATTATAAAAATGCATATATAAGAACCTTAGCTGGTCAGCAAATGCTAACCATAATTTAAATATCAATATTACTGTATGCTTTGTTAAAGATTGTTTCTGAACAATAAGACACCGAGGGGGGGAATGAAGAGCTTACTCTTGAGGCAACAATCTGATGGGAGAGGTTTCAATTAATTTTTCTCCATAGACAACTTTTTATAACAAAAGTAGAATGGCAATAAAGAAGACTAAACTCTATGTACAGGATTGGAGTCTTGATTAAGCATCTTCTTTATTCCAATGATGCAGAGAGATATGTTTCAACACTGGATTTTCCTAAAAAAATGGATAAAGGCAATCACATCATAGTCTAAGAACAAAATGGCCAGGTGATTGAGGGTCTTCCCATAAAGTGTAGCCTTAAATTGGTTTACCTGGATATGACACATTGGGATGCACTTGAAGAATTTTTTAAAATCTACTGTATATAAGTCTTAGATAATGCACCAACATAGACAGGCATTTGAAAAATGTTAGTGAAAGAGACTAGGGAAAATGACAGATTATCAGAGGCAGGTCAAATGTTTAACACTATTTGAAACATAGTAGTCCAGTACAGATAAGAGTTTAAACCAGAGTGGTAATGGAGGTGATAATGAAGTCCTTCCACTTAAACTTTGCAGCATTCACACTCTAGTCTGCCATCTCTCTCTTTGAAATAACTGTGTGTGCTCACACTGTTCCTAGAAGCTGAGTGGTTTAGGCTGCATATGGCTAATTAGGTTCCACAACCATTTCCTTCAGTATATTTAGTTTGGAATTTTAAATTCTCATTATCGCACGTGCCCAGCCCCCGCACCATAGATGTTTTAATATGGTCATGGCAGTAAGCCACAATTTTAAAGGTTAAGGCTCTGCCTACATTACCCCCACTGGAGTTTGGCTGCTAAGAGGCAATAGAAATCTGCTTAACTCGCAATTGCTTATGTTTAATTGTATGAGCAAATCCATTTCTTGAAGTAGGAGTCTTGAGTGCCAGCAAGATTCACATACACTTGATGGAAACATTTAGTTTCAGAATATCCCATGTTAATACTTTAAAAGTTAAGACTCATTTTATGTAGCATAATTTGGTGTGGTGAAGAATATCAAATGAGGAGAATAATTTAACAGGATAACATTGGGAATGTAATGGACCCACATTCTTTCAGTAGATGAGTGGAGGCTTATAAAATTATATTTCTAACAAAACAGACACAATGTTTTATTCCCGCTGTTATCACCCTTCCTTTAGCTTATTTTATCTCTCTTCCTTCCCTAGGCCCAGAGCAATTTGGGAGATTTCAAAACAAAAAGAAACCAGGCTTAAAACAGGCACTTCTGAGGTCCATTCAAATAGGATGATTAAGTAAAATAAGAGAGCCGTAGCTCTAAGACCTAAGTGACATGACTGACAGTATATGGGGAAACCAGTAGGATAATAATGATTTGGGACACTGGTTTTTGTTAAGATCTTATAACACCTATTGAGACAGGGAAACTAAAGGGACCCCATGTAAAACTGCTGTATTTCCCCCTTTTCCTGCTTCCATTCTTGCTAGAACCTACCACCCCTGCCTTACATAAACCTTACAGAACAGATAGTGTAGGTCCTCCTTGTAAAGGTCCAGGACTTAATGACTTCTGTGGAGTCTTCCAGCACAAAAGAGAACATCCAAGGAATGACTGAGTGGGCTCATCATTAACTTTTCCCAAGACCACTAACTCATCAAGACCCCTCGCTACAGGGCAAACATGACTTATGGAGAATACCTAGACACTGGTTTACTGAGAAGACACATATGCCAGACCACCATCCTCAGTAAAAACCCCAGACTCACTTTCCTTTCCTTTCTGAGGCTGCTAGGTACTCTGTCTGTATCTGTACTATGTCTTCAATAAACTCTGCTCTCACTTCCTCTTGGCTTGCATTTGATTTCAATCTTGTGCAAAGCCAAAGACCCTCATGGCTTGTCCTGTAGGGTCCTTGGACCCAGGCAGCCTCTGTCACTAGGACTTAATTTTTCATACCATAGAGGTTTATTTTCAGTGGAAAAACTAGAACTCAGATTCTGGTGCGTCCTGCCTTCAGCGTGATTGACCTTTGGAAGCTTTGTTGCAAAAGAATCAGGCTAGACAGTGAGTTGACTATAAGAATTTAGATGTTTAAGTAACTGGACTAGATTATTTTAACAAGTTAGATAAATCTATTAATCAAATTACCATGACTCTAAAGAAATAATCCATTATTTTAGCAATGAGCTAGATTGTACACTGGGAGGAAAATGTGGAGTTTTTAACCTATTTGTGGCACTTAAGAATATATATTATGCTTTATATTTTTTTCAAGGGCCTTGTAGAAAAAAGTATCCTTAAATTATTTCTGATAACCCATTTGTTTTATAGTTTATCAGGTAATAAATAACCTGTAAATGTTAAACTATATATATGATCTACTAATCAAAACAACAGTGGATGAGAAATAAACATTTCTTCAGCATGATAAATAGTTCAGAGTTTTATATATTTCTGTTCTTTGTAATCAAAATACTTGCATAATCAATTATTTCAAATATAGTTTGAGAATACCTGGATTCTCATGGACCGTGGCCAGTTTGTCAACTAGAATTTGTTGAGGGCTGAGTTTCCAATAATCTTATTTCTTTGATACAGACAATAATATCATTGTATAAAAAAGAATTTGTCTGGTCTTGACATGGACAGCTGTCTGGTTCCATGACAGTTTCTAAACCCTTGGAATTTCCCAAGTGATTGAAGCTTCTTGTTGTTCATGGTTGACATCTGGGGCCATTCTTGAGTTTATGCTAATTAAGTGACTCAGGGTAGGTCTTTAGATACTTTAATAATGGGGGCTGGTCATACCAGGAAGACTAACCACATGTTTAGATGAGTTGGGGGCTTTGATCCCCTTATAACAGTCTGACCTCCATGAATCAGAAAGAGCTGGAGGGTGAATCATTGGACACCTGAATCAAATTCATCAATCATGTAATATGTAATATAATGTGCAATAGAAGCCTGCTAAAAATTCTAGACATCTAAGTATGGTTGAGCTTCCTGATTGGTGATACACCTGAAGTGATGGGAAGATGGTGTGCCCCGAAGATCTGGATGCTCTGCATTTGGGACCCAACCAGACCCAACCAGAGATGTATCCTATACATCTCTTTCATTGCTCCTAATTTGTATCTTTCACAAAACTGTAATTATAACTGGAATGCTTTCCCTTTTACTGTGAGCCATTCTAGCGAACTACTTAATCTGTAAGGGTACTGGGAATCCCCAAACTATAGTCAGTTGATCAGGAGCATGAGTGGTCTTGGAATCCTTAGAACCTATGGCTGGTGTCCAAAGGGAGGAGAGCTTTGTGGAAGACTTTGCCCTGAATCTGTGAAGTCTATGCCAACTCTGGGTAGTTAACATCAGAATTGCATTCTAATGTCCTATTGCCACCAAGGAGTAAACTGTCCAAAATGTACTAGAAGTCCATGTCCATCCAGCATCAGTATATAATGGGGCAGAATAGGAAACAAAAACCCTCTAGTGCTAACCCGGTTGACAGTGGGAACCCCAGAACCCTAACACAAATAGGTAGCATAGGAGATGGCTTGCTGGACTGCTATATAAGCATGATATCATTATTTTGCAATCTTTAGCAAGTTCCGGATGCCTTTATTCAAACTGCATATCTAATATTGAAAATATATTTGGCACCAAGCTGCAATCTTGACCAGTTTGTCTCACTACAACAGTTTGTGACAATTAGTTTAGGTATGCGGAGTCTTTGACAGGTTGCAGGTATTCTGCAGGCAGTATTCCATCCAAAATGAAAGAAATCTAGGCTAATCAGACACATTGCATAGAAAAAGGGTATATCTATGAATTATTAGATTATAAAAAGTATCCTCATTTTTTCCTAGACCTGAAACTTGAGATTATATAGAAGAAAAAGCCTTTTAACAATTCAGACATCTTGAATATACCTCACTTCTTTTGTTATCTACAGAATTACTCTAATGCCCCATAATTCTCCATGATAAATCAGATGATTTTAACTAAAGTAAAAATACCAACAGGTCAGATACATACACATCAGCATCTCTGAGGAAGTGATTCTTGAACTGAAAGATAAAAGAGGGAAGTAACGTTCTAATCAGAGGGAGCAACATGTGCAAAGTTCTTATGAAAGGTGAGAGCAGATCACAGAAAGGGTGTAGGCCTCTTCTTTCTTTGAGCCATAGTAAATCACCAAAATGTTTGACGTAAGTAGGTGAGCTGGTTGGATTTATATTTTGAGATAATCACTGGATTCAGTATAGAAAATGTCAGATGACAAGTTAGGTGGGATAAGATAAAGTTGTCATATGTTCTGTTTTGTCCAGGGCAGTCCTAGCACAGGCCTTTTGTCCCAGAGTAACTACTAACAGTGAACCTGCCGCAGAACTCATACTGCAACATTTTCTTATGTGTCCTATGGCCACCAACTTCCAGTTGTCAGTCTGTGCATCTCTATGCCTGAGAGTTGTTTTGTTTTTTTGTTTTGTTTTGTTTTGTTTTGTTTTCTAACACTGAAGACCACTTTACCCCACAGACATGAGAGGCTACAAGCAGTAAGAGAGCACTGCTTGATGATAGCTCTCCCAAAATGATGGATAGAAATTAATAAACTAATACACAATTATATATACTGCCCAAAACCATATTATACACCATTTCCCATGGTGATTAAGCTTCAGTCACCAGAGGTAGCTAGCTTAGGGACATCTCTTCTCTGCATCAAATTTCTATTCCCCTACTCATGCTTTCTACAGTTCCAAAATTAACTACTTAAATAACTGCATCCTTATTTCAAGGTCTGCATGTCAAGGACCCAAACTTGGTCAGAACCAACAGTGGTTTTAGGAAGTGATTCTTAAAATAAGTTTCTGTAACTGTATTACTAAACAGGTAAGTGGGAATAAAGACCTTACAGTAACTAGACTGGTACAATGGACTATATGCTTGTGTATCAAATTCATATTTTGAAACCATAATCCCGGTGGGGTAGTATTTGGAGGTAAAGCCATTGGTGTGTAATTAGCTCACGAAGGTGAAGCCTGGGATTAGTGATACCCTGTCTTGGCTGTGAGAGGATACAGAAAGAAGGTGGTTGTCTTCAAGCCAGGAAGTGAGTTCTCACCAAACACCAGATTGGCTGGCATCTTTGTCTTGCATTTCTCTGCCTCTAGAACTATGAGAAACAAATATGCTATTTAAGCCACCCAGTCCTTAGCATTTTTGTCATAGCAGCCCAAACTCATGAGCACAAGTGGTAATTATCCTTGGTCTACTATAGCATTATAACTACCAAACTTTTCACTGAAATAAGAATTTCATCCATGAGATAAGACCCACAATGTAAGAAAAGCCAAGGGGAAGTCCCTGAAATCATAACCCCACAGGCCTGGATATGATCATTTGAAAGCCATAATGGAGAAATTAGTGGCACTTTTAAAAATTTAAAGGATGCAGAGGTGGCGGTCATGTTTATATCCCTGTTTAATTCACCAATTTGGACTTTTAGAAAACAGGTTGATCTTGGTCTTTCATGGGATACTACCAAAAACTTAACTGGCAGCCTCAATTGTAGCTGCTATTCTGGGTACCTTTAATGTACAATAACAGATCTATAAAATAGATAATAGGCAATGCCAATTTATGGCAGAAATTGATGAGAACACACCCATCAGATCGATACCTTAATAGCAAGCACTAGAAGCTATTGATCTGGCAAATGTGGCCATTTCAATTTCTATTATGGAGAAGAATCTGAAGCAATTCACATGGAAGAAACAGTGGAATACAGTTGTAGGACAAAGGTATATTCAGGGCCTCGCCTCTGGCTATGTCATGCTTGTATTCTTAGCCACAAGGGGTGTTGATTATATGGACATTTTAAGAAATACTAAACAGCCTCACTAAATTGATACAGTCTGTCAAATGAACATGCAGACCTAGAAATAGATCATATACCAGATGCCCTACTAAGGCATATATGCAACAAAGGATGGAAGATAAAACTCTTAAAAGCTTCAGGTGCCTGCTAATCCATGAAATTTTAAAAGGTTCATGAGAGTGGAGTATTCAGAGTTACCTCTCCAAAGGGCACATATTCAACATCACACCTTACCACTAAGGAAAAGTAAATGCTTTGTAGGCCCTTTCATGTAAAGGAGGCTGCACCTCAATTAGGAATAGTGTTCCAGCTCGTTTGTCAGTTGACTAAAAAAACTGCCAGTTTTGATAAAGTGCCAGAATCAGAAAGTCTGCCTCAGCAGAAATTAAGCAGCCTGGCTGTTTGTGTGATATGACCCAAGTGATCCTATGTTGCTAGAGCATTTGTAGTAGGTAAGATCATCATGTGGAATATTTAGGAAGCTTCAATAAGAGAGCTGCCCTAAGATTCTAGAGTAAAATCATGTGGTCTGCAGCAGGGAAGTGTTTAGAATTTGAAGAGCTTACTTTCAACATACTCTTGGTCCCTGGGATTGCTTAACTATGAGAATCAAAACTGTGTTCAGGACTGCCCATGATGAGCTAAGTACTGTCTGACCCAGTAGCAAATATCCATCATATAATGGTGAAAACACATTCGGGAGAATGTCTCAAGCTAAACTACAGGGCATGTGTAGTTTACATGTATGTATATACATATGTATATGTACATATGTATGTATATGCATATGTATGTGTATATATATAAACATACACTTTTTTTAATGTTTATTTTTAAGAGAGAGCCAGAGAGCAAGAGGGGAGGGGCAGAGAGAGAGGGAGACACAGAATCTGAAGCAGGCTCCAGGCTCTGAACTGTTAGCACAGAGATCGATGCAGGGCTCAAACTCACGAATTATGAGATCATTACCTGAGCTGAAGTCAAACACTTAACTGACTGAGCTACCCAAGTGCCCCAGTCAGTCTTTACTCTTGACCACAGTAGTGTTTACACATTGGGTGGCATAGCCATGGTTGCAGGGATGAAGGCTATTCATAAACCTAATCTCATTGATTCATTCTCCTCAGGTCTCATCTAGTTAATGGCACTGAATGCTTGACTTTTCAGTAACAAGATCAACACTAAATTCTAGATATGGTATTATCCCTCAAGAAAATCAGCCAGCCACATGCAGCAGTGGATTTCATTGAATCTTCTCCTGGAAGGGGACAATGATTCATCTTTACAGTATTCCAACCAGGCTTACTTTCATAGGAATGAGGGTGATTTACCATGTTGGGATCCTATGTAACAATGGAGAAACATCAATTTTACAGAACAAGAGATGTGACCACAGGCACATTATCACAGTATCCACTATCTTAACATATATTCTATAACCCATGAGTGGCTGTCCTGATAGACTGTTGGAATTCTCTTTAAAGTCATACATGAGCTACAGTCTTGGAAATGACACACTGCAGGATTACAATACTATAGGATAACATACTCTGAATCAATGGCCATTTTACTAGGGAAAAATCAAACAGTCCTTCCTCCCATAGGTGTCCTTTACTGTCCTTATACATACAGAACACTTCACTTCTGACATTGCATGTATGGGAGGTTTTCCTCACCAAGCAATTCTTGATGACACCAGCTTGGTGTCCAAAAATTTAACTCGATTTTGACATTATCTACCTCAAATATATATCAGATAGGTTAAGGGTTCAGTCCCTTGAGATGGTCTCCCCTACTTCAGACGTCATCTCAAGTAGCAGCTTCCCAGGTTACTCCCAACTTCTGTCTGAATTGGTTACAAATCAGTTTACCATGAGCTCCTCTCCATTTGGATTTAATTAATTTGCTAGAGCAGCTCACAGAATTCAGGAAAAGATTTACTTATATTTAACAGTTTATTATAGGACACGATAAGTGGTACAAATGAAGCGCTAGATGTACAGATACATAGGGTAAGGTCTGGGAGAGTCCCAAGCATAGGACTTCTACCCTGTGGAATTGAGGTGTGTCACCTTCCTGGTAAGTGACTATGTTCATGGGTCTGGACATACTCCAAGCCCCATTCTACTGGGAATTTTTTTTTATGGAGGCTTTATTACATGGACAGGATTTATCATTAACAACTTTCAGCCCTTCTCCCATTTGAAGAGAATGGGAGGTGGGGCAGTGTATAGCACAGCTGAAAAATGCCAAGCTTCTAATCATGGCTTTGTCTTTCTGGTGACTAGTCCTTACCCAGAAACCATCCAGGAGGCCACCCATAGTCACCTCATAGAGCAACAACTGGCACAAAAATCCCAGTCACCCATAACAAAGATTTATTTATTTTTAACACTAGATATCCATCTTGGATTAGCTGTGGCTCTGTTTCAGGTCATGTTCACTCTGGGAACACTCCAGGTCATGAAGCAGCTTATACCCAGTACATTGCTACTTATTGTGACAAAAGGGAGAGTCATGCTAGCTGTTGAGCTTCTGCCCCAAAGTGACCTATGTCTCTCCTACCAATTGTTCATAAGTCAAGGCAAGTCTCAAGGCCACTGTGAGTTTCAACAGTATTATCCTTTCACATGAAGAGGCACTGCAGGGACAAAAACTGGGAATATTTGGTAAAGAGTGATATCATAGACCATACTAATGAACGGTATTTTATCCATGTCATATTTTTGCCATGACTCTTGATTCCTCTTTTTAAAATACGTGCTCGGAAAAATCCACCTTTCCCCTAAAGGAGCTAGAAAAAGAACAACAAATGAAGTCTAAAGCCAGCCAAAGGAATGAAGATTAGAGCAGAAATAAATTATCTAAAAAACAAAAACAAAAAAGAGATCAATGAAACACGATGTGGTTTCTTCAAAAAAAATTAATAAAATTGATAAACCTCCTGCCAGACTTCTCAAAAAGAAAAGGGAAAGCACCCAAAGAAGATCACAAACAAAAGAGGAGAGATCACAATCAACACCACAGAAATACAATTAGAAGAGAATACTATGAAAATTATATGCCAACAAATTGAACCACCTGGAAGAAATGAATAAAGCCCTACCAAATCTGGAACAAGAAGAAATAGGAAACTTGAGAAGATCAATAACCAGCAAAGAAATTCAGTCAGTAATCAAAAAACTCCAAAGAAACAAAAGTCCAGGGCCAGAGAGCTTCACAGAGGAATTCTACCAGACATTTAAAGAAGAGTTAACACATTTTCTCTCAAACTACTCCAAAAATAGAAAACTTCAAATTCATTCTATGAGGCCGGCATTACCCTGATGCAAAAATCAGATAAACTCCACAAATAATGAGAACTACATGCCAATATCCCTGATGAACATGGATGCAAAAATTCTCAATAAAATACTAGCAAACTGAATCCAACAATATATTAAAAAAATCATTCACCACAATCAAGTGGGAATTATTCCTAGGTTGCAAGGGTGTGTGGGAAATCAAATAGCTATGTCCTGGTTAAGGAAATTATAGCCAGTTGTGGGTTTGGCTTTTGACTTTGTCCAGCAAACCAAGGAAAGGATTACTTAAGTCTTCACAAGTCAAGAGAGATGGGAGAAAGGCTAAGGGAAGCCTCCCTGAGCTGCTCTCAACCTCCAATACTTATTAAACATACATACAGGGAAACATCGACAATACCTCAGTGGGCTACCTGCCAGTGAGAACATCTAGAAAGCATGCAGAAAAGCAAGGTGTTCCCAAGACTACAAAAGAGCAAATGCAGAAAGCAGGGTGGAGAATGAGATAAGATGTCCCACAGATAACATGGTCTAAGGAATTCATGAGCACCCATTAATAACTAGATATTGGTCCCTGTTTTCAGCAGGTCCAGAAAGCAGTGTAATGTGTTGCCAATAATCTCCTCAACCAGGACATAGCTATTTGATTTCCCACAAGGGTGGTTCAATATTCACAAATCAGTCAACATGATAAGCACATTAATAGAAGAAAAGATAAGAACAATATGATCCTCTCAATAGATGCAGAAAAATTGCATTTGATAAAGTACAGCATCCGTTTATGTTAAAAAACCCTCAACAAGGTAGTTTTAGAAGATATATACCTCAACTTAATAAAGGCCATATATGAGAAACCCACAGCTAATATCATCCTCAATGAAAAAAAACTGAGAGCTTTTCTTCTATGGTCAGGAACAATAGAGGGCTGTCAATTTGTATTACTGTTATTTAACATACTATGGAAGTCCTAACCATGACAATCAGAAAACAGAAAGAATGAAAGGCATTCAAATGAGCAGAAAAGTCAAACTTCCACTATTTGCAGTTCACAGGATACTGTATATAGTATCATAAAGAAATCCACCAAAAAACTGCTCGAACTGATAAATGAGTTCAGTAAAGTTGTAGGATACAAAGTCAATGTATAGAAATCAGTTGTATTTCTATATATCAATAATGAAGCAGCAGAAAGAGAAATTAGGGAATAAATCCCATTCACAATTGCACCCAAAACAACAATTTGGTTGGGATAAACGTAACAAAGAGGTAACAGATCTGTACTATGAAAACTATAAAACATTGATGCAAGAAATTAAAGAAGACACAAAGATATGGAAAGACATTCCATGCCCACAGACTAGAAGAACAAATACTGTTAAAAAGCCTATACTACCCAAAGCAATCTACACATTTAATGCAAATCTATCAAATACCAACAGCATTTTCCACAGAGCTAGACCCATCTTAAAATTTGATGGAATCACAAAAGACCTTAGGTCTTCAATTTATATTACAAAGCTATAGTGATAACAACAGTATGATACTGGTACAAAAAGAGACCCATATCAATGGAACAGAATAGAAAACCCAGAAATGAACCCACAACTGTATGGTCAATCTTCAACAAAGCAGAAAAGAATATCCAATGGCAAAAAGCCAGTCTCTTCAACAAATGGTGTTGGGAAAACTGGACTGCTACAGGCAAAAGAATGAAACTGGTATTTCTTACACCAAATAC
Source organism: Panthera onca (assembly GCF_046562875.1). Taxonomy (NCBI): domain Eukaryota; kingdom Metazoa; phylum Chordata; class Mammalia; order Carnivora; family Felidae; genus Panthera; species Panthera onca. The sequence continues at coordinate 160,856,778 of NC_138346.1, forward strand.
AAAAATAAATTAAAAATGAGTTAAAGACCTAAATGTGAAACCGAAACCATAAAAATCCGAGAGAAGATCACAGTCAGTAACCTCTTTGACATCGGCCATAGCAACTTCTTTCTAGGTATGTGTCCTGATGTACAGGAAAAAAAAGCAAAAATAAACTATTGGGACCTCATCAAAATAAAAAAAGCTTCTGCACAGCAAAGGAAACAATCAATAAACCTAAAGGCAACCTATGGAATGGGAGAATATATTTGCAGATGACATATCTGATAAAGGTTCTTATCCGAAATATATAAAGACTTAAATTCAACACCTCAAAAATGAGTAATCCTGTTAAAAAATGGGCAAAACACATGAATAGACATTTTTCCAAAGAAGACATCCTGATAGCCAACAGACACATGAGAAGATGCTCAACATCACTCACCAGGGAAACGCATATCAAAACTAAAATGAGCTATCACTTCACATCTGTCAGAATTACTAAAATCAACACACACACACAAGAAACCGCAGGTGTTGGCAAGCTGTGGAGAAAGGGGAACCCTCTTCCACTATTGGTGGGAGTGCAAACTGGTGCAACCACCATGGAAAGCAGTACAGAGTTTCTTCAAAAAGTTAAAAATAGAACTACCCTACAAATCCAGTGATTGCATTAGTAGGTATTTACCCAAAGAATACAAAACACTAATTTGAAGGCATACATGCACCAGATGTTTATAGCTGCATTATCTACAATAACAAAATTGTGGAAACAGCACAATTGTCCATTGACTGATGAATGGATATTCATAATTACTCAGCCATAAAAAGAATAAAATCTTGCTATTTGAAATGACATGGTTTGAGCTAGGGAGTATAATGCTAAGCAAAATAAGTCAGTCAGAAAAAGACAAATACCATATCACTTTCCTCATTGTGAAGTGAATTTAAGAAACAAAACAAATGAGCAAAGTCAAAAAGAGACAGAGATACAAACCAAGAAACAGACTTTTAACAATAGAGATCTGATGGGTACCAGAGGGAAAGTGGGTGGAGGAATGGATAAAGTAGGTGATGGAGATTAAAGAGTGCATTTTGTGACAAGTACTGACTATTGTATAGAAGCATTGAATGTCTATATGGTAAACCTGAAACTAATATTGCACTGTATGTTAACTGGAATTAAAATAAAAACTTAAGAAAACTCCAAGCACTTTTCTATTTAGAAAAATATCCATTATAGAAGGAACATACTTAAACATCATAAAAGCCATTTATGAAAAGCCCACAGCTAGTATCATCCTCAATGGGGAAAAACTGAGAGCTTTCCCCCTGAGATCAGGAACACGACAGGGATGTCCACTGTCACCACTGTTGTTTAACATAGTGTTGGAAGTGCTAGCATCAGCAATCAGACAACAAAGGGAAATCAAAGCCATCAAAATTGGCAAAGATGAAGTCAAGCTTTCACTTTTTACAGATTTCATGATATTATACATGAAAAATCCAATAGACTCCATCAAAAGTCTGCTAGAACTGATACATGAATTCAGCAAAGTTGCAGGATACAAAATCAATGTACAGAAATCAGTTGCATTCTTATACACTAATAATGAAGCAACAGAAAGACAAATAAAGAAACTGATTCCATTCACAATTGCACCAAGAAGCATAAAATACCTGGGAATAAATCTAACCAAAGGTGTACAAGGCATGTATGCTGAAAACTATAGAAAGCTTATGAAGGAAATTGAATAAGATATAAAGAAATGGAAAAACATTCCATGTTCATGTGTTGAAGAATAAATATTGTTAAAATGTCAATACTACCCATAGCTATCTACACATCCAATGCAATCCCAGTAAAAATTGCACCAGCCTTCTTCTCAAAGCTAGAACAAGCAATCCTAAAATTCATATGGAACCACAAAAGGACCTGAATAGCCAAAGTAATTTTGAAGAAGAAGACCAAAGCAGGAGGCATCATAATTCCAGACTTTAGCCTCTACTACAAAGCTGTAATCATCAAGACAGCATGGTATTGGCACAAAAACAGACACATAGACCAATGGAATAGAACAGAAACCCCAGAACTAGACCCACAAACGTATGGCCAACTCATCTTTGACAAAGCAGGAAAGAATATCCAATGGAAAAAAGACAGTCTCTTTAACAAATGGTGCTGGGAGAACTGGACAGCAACATGCAGAAGCATGAAACTAGACCGCTTTCTTACACCATTCACTAAAATAAACTCAAAATGGATAAAGGACATGAATGTGAGACAGGAAACCATCAAAACCCTAGAGGAGAAAGCAGGAAAAGACCTCTCTGACCTCAGCCATAGCAATTTCTTACTTGACACATCCCCAAAGGCATGGGGATTAAAATCAAAAATGAACTATTGGGACCTCATGAAGATAAAAAGCTTCTGCACAGCAAAGGAAACAACCAACAAAACTAAAAGGCAACCAATGGAATGGGAAAAGACATTTGCAAATGACATATCGGACAAAGGGCTAGTATCCAAAATCTATAAAGGGCTCACCAAACTCCGCACCCGAAAAACAAATAACCCAGTGAAGAAATGGGCAGAAAACATAAATAGACACTTCTCTAAAGAAGACATCCGGATGGCCAACAGGCACATGAAAAGATGCTCAACATCACTCCTCGTCAGGGAAATACAAATCAGAACCACACTCAGATATCACCTCACGCCAGTCAGAGTGGCCAAAATGAACAAATCAAGAGACTATAGATGCTGGAGAGGATGTGGAGAAACGGGAACCCTCTTGCACTGTTGGTGGGAATGCAAACTGGTGCAGCCACTCTGGAAAACAGTGTGGAGGTTCCTCAAAAAATTAAAAATAGACCTACCCTATGACCCAGCAGTAGCACTGCTAGAAATTTACCCAAGGGATACAGGAGTGCTGATGCATAGGGGCACTTGTACCCCAATGTTTATATCAGCACTCTCAACAATAGCCAAATTGTGGAACGAGCCTAAATGTCCATCAACTGATGAATGGATAAAGAAATTGTGAGTGAATGGATAAAGAAATTGTGGTTTATATACACAATGGACTACTACGTGGCAATGAGAAAAAATGAAATATGGCCTTTTGTAGCAACGTGGATGGAACTGGAGAGTGTGATGCTAAGTGAAATAAGCCATACAGAGAAAGACAGATACCATATGGTTTCACTCTTATGTGGATCCTGAGAAACGTAACAGAAACCCATGGGGGAGGGGAAGGAAAAAAAAAAAGAGGTTAGAGTGGGAGAGAGCCAAAGCATAAGAGACTGTTAAAAAACTGAGAACAAACTGAGGGTTGAGGGGGGTGGGAGGGAGGGCAGGGTGGGTGATGGGTATTGAGGAGGGCACCTTTTGGGATGAGCACTGGGTGTTGTATGGAAACCAATTTGACAGTAAATTTCATATATTAAATAAATAAATAAATAAATAAATAAACGTTAAAAAAAAAAAAAGAAAGAAATTGTGGTTTATATACACAATGGAGTACTATGTGGCAATGAGAAAGAATGAAATATGGCCCTTTGTAGCAACGTGGATGGAACTGGAGAGTGTGATGCTAAGTGAAATAAGCCATACAGAGAAAGACAGATACCATATGGTTTCACTCTTATGTGGATCCTGAGAAACTTAACAGAAACCCATGGGGGAGGGGAAGGAAAAAAAAAAAAAAAGAGGTTAGAGTGGGAGAGAGCCAAAGCATAAGAGACTCTTAAAAACTGAGAACAAACTGAGGGTTGATGGGGGGTGGGAGGAAGGGGAGGGGATGGGCATTGAAGAGGGCATATTTTGGGATGAGCACTGGGTATTGTATGGAAACCAATTTGACAATAAATTTCATATATAAAAAAAAAAGAAAAATATCCATTAAGATTCTGATAGATTGACCCCACATAAAGGTCAGCTGTATTTGCGTTGGCAATTTAATGCTTTCAAGGTACTTTTAAATAAGCATCTCATTTATGCTAAGTAGTGTATGAAATTTGAGTTCATGAACTTTTATCCTAAGTTTGTCTGCTCTTTTGTATAACCCATACTGTTCATTTTCACACGAAAAGGGAAAAATTATTACATACCTAAGTATTTTATATTCTTTATAGGTATGATTTGAATTAGATCATATATAAACTGGGCTTGTTTGAGAATTTATTAATTCATCATGAAGTCCTTTATATTCTGCTTTATTGTTTTATTTTCATGCCATCTCTTGTGCCAACATTTGCTCCTTTTAATAATCCACCGTTACTATCAAACTCTACAGATGACCTTTACTGCTGCTTTAATTTTCTCTAAGCAGGTCATCGCTACCTACTAATTACCCTACTTTCTTAAATAATTCTGAATCTCATTTCCCTAAGTCATTTTCTTCATATACTTTGTATAGGAAATTTAGATGTGTACAATTATATACTGTTAAAGCTTGAAGAAACCCTCCAGTTCATGGAACTCTTTAAACAGAAGTCAAAACAGGCCTGGAAAGAGTAGCTTGCTTGAAATATGAAAGCTGGTGAGGGATGTTTATAGCATTACAACCCAGGTCTTTGAATTTCTTATCTATTACTCTATCCAGTGTTCTACCTTTAATTTACTTCATTAATGAGCATGCCATTCTTGACTCTGGGCTTTAGTGTTTTGGGATGTATTCCATTTTCTAGCCAGATCTACTCTTCATTCTGCTCCTGCCCTGTTTTGTATATGGAAGTTGTCCTTTATCTGGTTGGAAGACAACAGCAATAGCTGGATGCTGGAAGAAGTCAGAGTTATGTGTTTGAGCTCCTTTAGCTCCATACATGCCTGGCTATGATTGGTCCATGGTCCATTGGTCTGTGGTCCCACTACAGCTGCATGTTTTGCTAGCTGCTCTAATAACCATGCCTTATTGTCTCAAGCCTAGGAATGATGAGGACTTCCAGCACTGCTAGAACTTTATAGCCTTCATGTTAACTTTTGCTCTTGGTAACAAGTTCCTGTTATTGACAACTTTCTTGATTCCTTTGCCTTGTCCACATCTCTGAACAGTGTCTTCATTAAACTATTCTTTGAGCTTACATCTGTATTCTGCTGGAAGTCTGACTGGTATAAGGTACATTGGTCTTGATTTCAGCAAAGGGGCTACAATAAAAGTTACTCTTCTGTTAATAGAATTTACTTGTAGGGCTGAGGCGCCTGGGTGGCTCAGTCAGTTAAGTATCCGACTTCGGCTCAGGTCATGATCTCACGGTCTGTGAGTTTGAGCCCCATTTCAGGCTCTGTGCTGACAGCTCGGAGCCTGCTTCAGATTCTGTGTCTCCCTCTCTCTGACCCTCCCCCGTTCATGCTGTCTCTGTCTCAAAAATAAATAAACATTAAAAAAAAATTAAGAAATAACTTTACCATTTAAAAAGGAAAAAGAAGTTATTTGTAGGGCAAAGAAGATTCTTCTTGTCCTGTTACTTAGTTATGTGTAAGCTGTCACAAGTTGGGTTCTCTGACTTTTACGGTCTTAGTATTTGCTTCCAAACTATAATGCAGGTCCCAAAAGCCACAAACAAGTTGTAGACACTCTAGAATGAATATTGCTTCTCAGAGTTGTCTAGCTTTGGGCTGAAATGGTGGAGACTTCACACACACCCTCCTCAGTCAAAGATGTCAGCGGCCACAGAAGGGGCATGGTTAGATAGACAGGAGCTCTCTTAAACTCAGAAAGAACTTGAGGATCTGACAGGTTAGGCTCTCTGCTCATCCTGGACCCCAAACTGGAAACCAGGTTATTTTGTCAATGTTACCTGTGTGCTGTATCTCTATCACACAAGTCAGCATACCTCTATTTAGATGTACATTGTTACTCATATTCATAAAATTATCAGATATAGACCTCCAATCACATTTGATTTCCAGATAAACAACAAATAAGTTTTAGTAGAAGTATGTTCCATGAAATATTTGAGACATCCTTATAAATAACAATGATTTGCTGTTTATCTGAATTTCAAATTTAACTGAATTCTGCTTTTTCCCCCCAAATCAGGTAACCCTAATATTAATCATATATTATGAGAAACAGTTTCACATAGTATTTAAATAGCTCAGCCTCTTGAACTAGATTGCACTAATTCAAAGCATACCTTATTTTAACTTAGCAGCTGTTTAATGTTAAAAAAGGTATTTAATTTCCATGTGCTTCATTTCTTCATCTTTAAAATTGGGAAAATAAGAGGTCTTAATTTATAAACTGTTTTGTGGATTAAATGAGTTAATAAAAGTAGAACATTGAAGAGTTAATGATACAGAGTAAGTGCTCGATAAATGCTAGCAATTGCAATTATTGTTTTTATTACAACCCTTCTGTTACACTAATGCAATGCCATTCATATATACTTTACAGTGCTATAAAGTGCCTAAATATGATGCAGTCTCTATTACCTAGAATATTCTATTCTAATAGGGTAGGTAAAACCAGTCCAAAGTACTATAAAGGTCTTACAAGTAAGGCTATGAGGAAAAGTCTTTGTGGTAAATTGTGCCACAAAATTGGTAATAATGGAATTGGACAGTAAGATGATTTACAGAGCCTGTGAAATTTAAACTGGACCATGAAGGAAGACTGTAATTTTGACTCATGAAGAAGGTAGAGAAGCAGAAACACATTTGAAAAGAAAGAGCAGCATTTAGAAATTTATTCTGTCTTTAATGAAAGCTAGATAGCATTCGCTCTAAATTTCCTGCAAACGTAGAAGACAACAGAGAAAATAGACATTAAATATCAAAAACTCACATCACCAAACTACCTACTAAAACATCTGGGAAGAAGTTATATGACAGCATGTAGATTGACTGAAAATAGATTAGAAGAGATTTCAGGCTTACTTTTTTTCTTTCATCAATATCTTCTCTTGGAATGTTTACAAAGATAATTTTTGATCTTATTCTAACATTCGCTTGTGATGAAAATGGTAATCCGATATTTAGGCTTCTTTTGAGATAGTGTGCTCCTCAAGGGTAGTGTTGTTTTTGCCTTGGACCTCATATTCTGCAAGGTTATCAGTTACTTTGTCAATGCTTCCAGTGTCCCAAGACTGCCCACACATTTTTGCATTTGGCTGGAAGGACCCAAGGGACTTGGCATGTTTGTACTCACTGCTAAGATGTATTACAGAGATATAGCAGAGATCAACTATGAAAAAGAAACAGTCTGGAGGTATCCCTGTGCATGTTTCTTATGCTCTCCTCCTCCCATAAGGGGATCACAGAGAGTGCACCCATCCTCCAGTATCAAAACGCAGTGACAACTGTGTGATATTTCTGTTTGAAACTCAGAAATCAGGGTTTTTAGCCGGAGCTGGTCAAATTGGCATTCTTCGTCTACCAACTACAGAAATTTTAGGCTCTCAAAAGAAAAGTAGGTGTTCTATACCTGAGGTTAAAAAATATAACCCTGTATGTGAATTATACTTCAATAAAAATGTTTAATAAAAAATTTAAAGAATGAAATCAAACATGATTTTAGCCTAGTGACACTGCTTTTTGTACTTGTGACCTCTAGAACTGCCAGTGATAATTTGCATGTTTTTTTTTTCACAAAACAAAACAAAAAGCAAATGATAATTATGTGAAGTGAAGGATGTGCTAACCAACAGTGTGGCAAACGTTTCACAATATATACATGTATCAAATCATCATGTATATGTTGTACTCCTTTAATTTACACAATGTTGTATGTCAAGTACATCTCAATAAAGCCGGAAAAAGACAACTTAATCAGGTACCTCAGAAGAGAGGCTATCCAAGAAGCCATTTTAAACATGACCTCATTAGTCATGAAGCAAATGAAAAACAGTATGGCAGTTCCTCAAAAAATTAAACGTAGGGGCGCCTGTGTGGCTCAGTTGGTTAAGTGCCTGAATTGAGCTCAGGTCAGGGTCTCACTGTTCCTGAGCTCAAGCCTCACATTGGTCTCTCTGATGTCTGCAGACAGCCCGCTTCGAATCCTCTGTCTCCCTCTCTCTCTGCTCCTTCTCAGCTCATGCTTGCACAGATGCATGCTCTCTCTCCCTCTCTCCCTCCCCCTCTCAAAAATAAAACAAAAACAGAAAACAAACAAACAAAAACAACGAGATACCACTACACACTCACCAGAGTGGTTAAAACAAAAACAACAAAAGCAGGTTTTCCCCATAAATCTCATTGTGCAAAGGATATAGGCTCAGGTGCACAATCTTACCATAAAGCCAAATCCTATCAGAAGCCAAGTTCCCAGACACCTGCCAAAGGTCAAACTAGGAAAACAGCAGTCCCTAGCCTATTAGGTCATGTTTTCTCTGCAGGTTAGCATCGGAGTTCAAGGGTTGGGAATGGACTGAGCTCTGAGGTGAAGGGAACCTGGTATCAAAGTACTCCTCACTCCATAAAACAACTCTTCAGATCATAACCTCACCTATTACACCCCAGGGATAAGGTGAAGTCATTCTGTAAATGGTTGGGGAAGCAACTGCCAGAACTTAAACAGCTCCCTTATTGCTTATCTCCAATCCTGATAAACACAGGTCTCCTCTGCTAACCTGGTTTTACTTTCGAGAGCACTTGGACTAGAGGCTAATCACCACAAGTGGGGAAACAATTCATCCCAACATAACAGTAATGGAAGGATAAGGATAAAACACTACAGTTTTTTTCCCAAGTTTTTTTTTTTTTTTTTTTTTTTTTCCTCCTTGCAGTAGGTCTTGGTCCTTCTATATCTTCACATAGCAGGTTCAAAGCAGCCACACATCACCCAGGAATTTCTTCTAGTTTTCCCACACACCCACCTTTGTGGTTTGTCAGAGATTGCTCTACAATTTCTCTTAGGGCTGAGATCAGCAGTCCTGTACATCAGCACAGTGGTAGGAACCAGATAGAACATTAGTTTAAAACTTATTTTTTTTCTCTTACTTAATTTAAAATCTTATATATCCTCATTGTAACTCTCTTAGACAATACTGATAAAGACACAGAAAAAAAAAAAGGGGAGCCAAAACTCATACAACTTTATGGTAGAGAAATAATCACTGATAGCAGCGTGTGGAAGATCTTATAAGTTTTTCTCCTTGTGTGCCTCTTATTTGAAGTGTAGCACTCCTACTAGCCTATAGTGGGTCTGCTTCAAAGTAATTGAAGGTCTAAAGACATCATGTGAATTCCACAGCAATTTATAATTAAAATCTATTCGTCTATGGGGTGGAACAATCTTATGAAGAGCAGTAATGGGGTCCATTTTAGGGATTCGGTCTGATTTTATGCAGAAACTGGTGAGACTATTTAAGAGAAGCCCATTAGTAGAAAGAATTTTCAACTTAGGAAAAAATAAATTTTAGGGTATGAGAGATCTAGGTTTAAAAATATTAACTTGGCATGACTGTCTCAATTTTAAAGGGATAATTCTGGGCATAGCATGGAATTGGTCTACAGGATTTACATATCTATTCAGTCTCCATTACACTCATTTCTGAGACCTATGAAAGGTTCATGTAGACTGTAATAAACATTTTCCTAAACTAATGAGCTATTTCCCTAAACTATGAAACAGGTTACTACACTATCAACATTGCCTAGTAGGAGACAATGCTTTTTTTGATTCTATCCCTCAGATGCCCTCAGTCATAAGCTACCGTAGAATTTTGCCATAAAGAGGCTAGAGAAGTCAGGACCTGTAAGAACCTGCCTTTCTGTTCTGAAGCTGTAGCAATCTGTGGGGAAATGCTGAGTATGGCATGGTAGAAGACAGAATCACCTGTGTTCATGATCTATTGGAAATGGCCCCTTGAAAGAATAACAGAAAAGCAGCAAAATCTGGCTGGCATGGACTTACGAGTTCAGCCTTTGATAGGTGGTGAGTTTAAATGGGTAACAAGTCAAAAGGTTTTCAAAGATTATATCAATGGGTTTCTTGAACACTTGCTGCCAAGACAACACATATAGTATTCCTCACTTTTAGGTGAGATATGTGGAATCATGAATTGTTGGTTCCAGAACACTGGCCAAGTTAGAGCCATAGCTCAGGTCACTTGATTCTCAACCCACAGACATTCTGTCATTCCGTAGCACTCCATCTAGAATGCCCTGCTGTGTTATAGCAAAGCAGCAAAGTGCACATCCATTCTCAGGTAAGGTCAAGTACCAGGCCTGTCAATAATCTGTACTCAGGCAAACAATGTCACTTATACTTGAAGCTGCTGTTTATACACTGACCAGTTATTTTGTTTAAAGATAGTTGCCAACATGTTTTCTCTCATTCTTCTTTCTTTCCCTTCCCCCCACCCACACGGATTCACAGTCCTATTTTAAAAGGTCAAGGTGTGAATGGCTTCAAGGAAACATATGCAGTGCTTCAGAAATGAAAGAAATGTAAAGGTCTCGGGTAGCATCTGAGTTAACTGAAAAATAACTAAGAGCAGCAGCAAAATAGTAACAAAAGATGTCGTTCTTTAACAGAATCTCTAACTTTACAGAAATAGTATTGTTTTGCATAATTGCATCTAAGAATATATCCTAGTATCACAGTAGATGTCTAAAGAGAGATAAATATTTGCAAATGATATGGAGGGAGTGACGGGGGTGAGCAGCCATAAGACATGGAGAAGCATGAGGGAGAGAGAGTTCAAGCCACGTCTTGTGTTCCTGATCAAAGTATTCATGAAGGGAATCTTGAAGAAATTAAAGTTAAAGCTTAACAAGTTGACAGATAGCCTAGGTTTTCTTACCTGTTGGATCTGTATTAGAAGTTTACCTAAATTTTTAAAGTTAGATAAACTATTTGTGAATAACTTATTTGCAGACAAGAAAGCTCCATCTTGAGAGACGTTTTTTCACTTAGTAAAGGTTTCTCCCTAAGCTCCCAGCTTCTTTCCTCTTTGACTTTCAACTTACAAGCAAAACAGGTTTTTAGTCACACCTCTATATATTAGGTATCTGGGTTGAGATCTCTAATAAGATCTACTTTTTAAGAGGACAAAAACCTCCTTAAGTGGGAAGCTTCATATTTTATCACTGAATAAATTAATGTTCTGCTTCGTAATTCTATAAGATATTTCTTACTGTTAAAAAGTCAGAGTTATGAATATTTCATATTAAATGAGAAGATAATTTTATCTTCCTGGTATCAATTAGTTGGCTAAAAATACATTTGATTCAGGATAAAATCATAGGCCAAGGGGATTTTTGTGAGATATATTTTAGGGTAAGTCTATGTATGGAATGAAAAAAATAGTTTTTCAAAATTCTGTATACGTTTTCAGTAAAACATTTGACCAAATAAATAATAAGTGAAAGAGAAAAAACCAAATTGATCATGGGAACCAACAACTAACATATTACCGGGGAATAAATGGGAAGTGAAACAGAAATATATGCAACCAAAGGGGGGAAAAAAGAGGAAACAAATTTAAAAAAAAAGACTCCTGCATTGTTTAGGTCATTACAATGAAAGGGACTGACTGCGGGGACAGTCAATCTGTATGATCACTTTTTCTGGAGCAGGTTATCAGCCCTGAGAACAGAAGGCTGTGCTAACATAAATGAAGCACTTCAGAGCAGGTGTGGATTTGCAGACAGGTGATGGCAGCAGTTCAACTCCATCATGACCAGAACAGTGTTTTGTTCACCTCTTATAACCATTTCCTGTTAAAGGAGATTTAGAATCTCACATGAGCATTCTTGGCAAAGTGCTACCAAGGGTATTATAATAATCGGATCTGGAGGCGTTTAAGGCAAGGACCGAATGCGCACTGACTCAGGATAAGCACAGCCAGAACTTGGCAGCAACAAAGACACCAGAAAAGGGCAAAATCAAACAAATAGTATATTTCAAAAAGACCAGCTCTCTTCCTACTTGGTGCAGTGTACTTTTGACTAAATGGCTATATAAATTATCATTGTCTTTAAAGAAATAGTCCTTTTTCGCTTCTTTGAGTTTATCTTTTGATGCATTAAATACTAAATTGTGTAAAGAATTCAATGTAAAGAAATGGAAATGCCAGGGGAATAGGTGCAAAGGTGTATTAGGCTATTAGATTAGGTAGGTGGGACAATTTAGGTTTCAAAAAGTAGTTACCACATTTTAAGAGATTTTCCTCCTTTCCAAGGAAGTCAAAGAAAGCATACCTTTTAGTGAGCAAGCCAATCTCATTTGAGAAACAATAATGTAATTTAAGTACACTGTCCTTTTATCTTTGGTGTATCTCTGGATATCAGGAGCCAGCATTATCACCCCCTTCAGGCACCCAATACAGTAAGTACATGCTTGTCACTCCCATTCACCAGTTGCAGCTTGAAAAACATAAAATGTATTTTAAATATAATATTTTTGAGAACAGGGAGCATGAATTTCATCCAGTGTTGTCCCCACTGAGGCCTCAGAGATCTTGGAGGAGATAAAAGTGCTAATGTATGTTTTATGATATTTTGACTTTGTCCATTTCCAATTTAATAACCCCAGGAACACATTCCTTTGCCTGGATGGCCCCTGGCATGAGCAATCAACATGTTACACTGGTATTTTCCTGCATTTTAAAATCTTCATCCAGATCATCTTGGTTTCCTTCATGGACCAGTAAGCTCCTGCTCTACCCCTTTTCAGTTCTCTTGTGTTTGACTTTTATAAACAACCCTACTCCTATTCCCTAATCAGTTTCCTCCCCTCACTTTTTTCCTTTCACATTATTTCACCTAATCTACTCACTTGTGCTTATGATTCTATGTTTGGAAATGACACTATCTGTCTGAATGAACATTATACCCAACTCTGAAAATACATCCATGTCATTTTGTTTGTTTACAGGCTTCTCTTACAAGTTCTCTCATATCTATGCATTTTTCTGTCTGGTTATCTGAATACTGGCCTCTTTTCTTTGTGTGTGTTTTAACTAATTATTATTAATAACTATATGTGGATAAGTGAAAGAATGCAGACGTGAGAATATATGTAAAAGTGTACGAGTTGGAAGGTGATGACATCCTAGATGCAGGGTCTTTACTCATAAACCTAAATGAGTGCTTAACTGTAATCTTAATTTTTATGGTTATTATTAAACTTGTATTTCTATTTTGATATCTATGTGATGAAGGTTTTAGTTTCTCTGTCAAGTTTGCTCCCCAACTTCTTGGCAAAAATTAGTCAAACAACAAGAAACCTTCTATGGCAAAGCCTTTGGTCTGCTCTGTCACTCAGAGCATAGGTATATACACAGGTTAATAAATGATTAACAATATTAAAATAAAGTTACTTTCTTTGGTTTACTTTTTTGATTTTACTTCAGCAATTGCGTATTTTTTTTTTTCTTAGAGAAATCTGAATTTTTGGAACTTGCCTAATTGTTTATCATGCATTTTTTTTTTTTTTTTTTTTTTTTTTGAGTGCTGAATCAAGTAATCCCTGGGGCAATTGCTATGGACACATCTTGTTAAAAGGCCAAGAAAATAAATCTAGTAAATAAAAATAGTGCCACAAGAATGATACTTGAAACCTGGATTATATCAACAATACCCTAAAATGTCATCTTTCAGCTGCCTGTTGTATCACAGGGGGTCTCCCCCAATCAGTGGGCATCTCTCCACACCATATGCACACCACAACAGAGGCCCAGAGACAAAATGCAGATTAATTCTTATGAAATACTAACCAGAGCATGAATCTCATAGCACTGTTCTAACTGGGGCTCAGTTCCCTTGCATTTTGAAACAATTGATCTTAAAGCCATTCAAACAAAAGCAGTGTGAAGAGGGTCAACTAAGAGTAGCCTCTTAGCTACAAATTATTAAATCCTACTGTTTTAAGAATATAGACATTTATAAAAATACCCGCATTCACCCAAATTCAAAAAGAGAAGTATGTATTCTATCCTCTCAGGGCGTATGAAAATCAAAATAAATTTGATTACTTTGGGGACATCTGTTAATTAAGTGTCTAGCAGACCATATCTATGCCCTAGAATTTACTAGCTATTCATTCCCAACAAAACAATCATTAGAGTTCTCTTTGCCTATATGTGCAGAGGAGGGAAGGGATATTTGTAGGGGTACATTGCAGTACCTTTCAAATCATATTATATTGACTAACACTATTCCTCCTTAAGTCTCCATTTAGAGATAGAAGAGCCAGAATGTATAGTTTCCCATGTCCAAAGGAAAATTTGATACCAGTGTGATATTATAGACAAATGGACACCATGCTGAACCTCAGGTAAACTGAACTTTTCAGTGCTAGCTCTCACTAGAGGTCATTACTCTCATCCTCCTGATATGATTTCATATCAGAGGAATAGATTTTAATCTCTCTCCCATCAGGGAAACATCATGTTATCAAAAACCCATATTTATTCACCAAATAGTATCAAATTAATCCCATTGTTTCAGATAGGCTTGGCTTTTTTTTTTTTTTTTTTTTTTTTCCTTTCACTGTGATGCTATTTTGCTGGTCAGGGAAAGAAAAATTTTCTGACTTTGGCAGTATTCTCAATGACATCAGTTAGGCTATATGAGCAGCTATGTGCTGTGAAATGTCAGGCTGATTCAAGTACCATGGTAGGTGTTCTCTGAGTGTGGGGATGAACCTCATTTTTGTGAAAACCACATTTTGACTAATAGGGTTACACAGGCAAATGGACATAAGCTTTAAACTAGGAACATAGATTAGAGGTGGTTCGCTGAGTTTTGATGTTCAAGTAGCCAGGATGAGCATGAAACATGAAGAAATATTTAATTTGTAGGTCCTCTTCCTCTTCATGTCATAACTTCAATAATTATTCCTTCTATTCCTCAAGTGAGCAATGGGTATTAGCACCACTATAAATCAAGGACACTATTAGATGGTAATTTAAACATAAACTCTGTTCTCAAGTCACTGCAAGATAATTGGAAAGGATACATAAGTTCAGAGAGAAACTAAGCATGGGGTAGAAGGTGCCCTACCAGAGACATGTGTGAAGGGCTATAGAAGCAGAAAAGAGGTACATTTTCTATTCTTAGTAAGCAGAGAGTGAATCAGTGGCTCCATAGAGATGATAGTACTTGACTGACTGTTAAAGGATTCGCCAGTTTGATTCAATGGGCCTTTACAATCAACGACTTCACAAGTGTATTCCAGTATATAAACAGAAGGATTCAGGTGAGGCACAATATGCTGAAACCTCTTGACAGCAAATTGTCAGAATCTATAGCCAACAAATGTGGATAGCCATCAGATATAACAGTGTGAAAAATACCAAGTTTGAAAGGAAAAAAAAACAAAAAACAACTTTTGGTACTGTCTAGCAAAACTGAAGAAACAATCCAACAGGAAAACATAGTCTGTTTCCAAAGGAAGACATGCCTGTTCTATTGTTATGTGACTATGTTATTTCCAGGTTGATTCAAGTCACTGTAGTAGGAGCTATTGTTATTAACATGCCGTTGTTACTGGGTACCAGATACTCTTAAATTTACAATTGAGAGAGGTTTCATAAGTCCAACCTTCCTTCATCTGAGTATCCTATAGCAACCAGGGGTTTATGGAAAGAAAAAAAAAAAATCAGGAAACTTGGAAATATTACTGTGACCTTTGGGCAGCCAGGGAATATGACTGAATGTTCATTTTCTTATTAATTGTGAACAATTTTTTTCAAGTTAATTGATAGGAATTTGTTACCGTGTAAAAAAAGAATTATTAAACTTGATAATAACTATTAAACTTAAAATATGGAAGTATAAGCTATAGTGTAGTGCCCATAGAAGATTGGGAATGTCTTATGGAAAGGTAAAAGCTGAGAGACCACATGATTCAAATATATAAAGTTATAGACATTCGGAGAAAGTTGAAGAATTTATTTTAACAAATTTTAAAATACTTGAATAGCACTTATACTCAGAAATATTAAAAATATATTTCAGGTAATTTACATACTTATTTTAATTTATCCTCATAACACCATCAAGAGAGAGGCATTATCTATATTTTATATGAAAATACCGTAGGACTAGAAGTTTAAATAATGGGCTTACCTTGTCATAAGGGGTTAAAGAGTGAAGATATCTATAATCTTTACCCCAGCATTTTCCAGTAAATAAGACAAAACCATAATCACTGGAAACTTTTTTCTTTTAACTTGGGCTCCTAACTTGATACATTCTTAGAATCTCCAGGGCTGGGGAGTTAGGTGGATTTAATTTGACACTTTTCCTCTGTTCTTTATAATATAGCTACAATGATTTCTTTTATTGCTGTACTGCTCACCTTAAAAAGGACAGCACTAAAACATATGGCTTTGTTATTGTCCAGAAGCAATGCTTTAGAAACTGATACGCCAAAGCCAACGTATCTTTAATGGATACTTCTTGTATGTTCTTGCATACTCTGTATTAAGTAGCGGTCATGCCAAGTTTACTTGGTCTCGATTGTAGCTTTAAAGAAAAAAAAAAAAAGGAAAACATACACAAAGTAAAAATCCCATAACTGCCCCACATTTAAAAAAAATTGGTTAAGAAAGAATTGTGAATGGTTATTTCCCACACTTCCAATGCCAGCTTTGGGGGGGTGGGGCGGATCACAGAGAATTATTTCATGTGCACTTTTCAGAAGAATCCTTTAACTCAAAGGTTTATGAGTAGATTTATTGAAGATTGAACCTACATTGTAGAACAGGAACTATTATCCCACCAATACTTTTGAACTTAGGCACATGTATTTTATCAGCTAGGATAAGATAGGTTGGGCTAAGGTAATAAACACACAATGTCCTATTAGTTACATTCACACACACACACACACACACACACACACACACACACACACGTTCCTTTTTCACTGAGGAACCTTGTGCTACATGTCCAGACCAGTATCCAGGGCTAATGCCTTCCATGTGTTTTGTCCAGATCTCTCAACGCACTGCCGTATCAACACGATTTCCTATAATCACCACAGCAGGGAAAGAAGTAGTAAGTCCAACATTCCCATTTAAATTCTTACACCTGAATGTGACATATGTCTCTTTTGTTCACATCTTACTGGTCTAAGAATACACAGCCACATTTAATATCACATAGCATCCTTCTGAAAACTTTGATGATGAATACTTTTAATACATGTTACGTACATTAAACACATTTTTCATGAAAGAGAAGAGTAATCCCTCTCATCAGGCGAAACCAGAACAACCTTTGTAGATTTCATTCTGTATTCTACCATTCACACGTTGCTCAAGAACAGTTGTTTCTTTTATGTGTCTTACATTGCTTCTTTTATTCTAGCAGATCTTTTTATAATTTTCACTAGTATGTGTTGCAAATTCTTAGTCTCCAGTTATGCACTTGACGCTTATACTTAAGAACCATATCAAAATTGTGTTATGAAGGGAATATTCAGTGCTGTGTTAGAGTCAGCATTTTCTGGCCCCTGAGATCTGAGAACTTCCCTATACTGTTCAGTGACATCATCCTGGTGGGTTGATATCAGCCACAGTGAGAGTTTTTACACCATGGAAATCAACACAAGCTACAACTCACATTTGTTTGATTTTCCCATAGAGCTAGTATTTAATATGTACTAACACCCCCTTAAGAATATTGCTCCCTCCCATGTACTCTGTAATATCCATGGGAAATGGAAGAGTTATTATCTTCAACTGTAGAACAGAGAAATAAGAACAATAAAAAAGTTCCTAAGACTATGAGCTAAGTGTCAAGTCAGAAAAGCGTATCTAAACCATTAAAAAGGACAAAAGAGCTAATGGTGAGAGACCCAAAAGAAATGGGGAAGAAGGCCAGTGAAGTTTTAAGAACACTTCCTAGTGTGAGTTTGCCTTAATGAGTAGGTCCTTTAAAAGGGTTCCAAAGTAAAAACAAACAAAACAAAACAAAACAAACAAAAAACCACATTACTATTACTAAAAGCATCAGAGTTTTGTTCATCCTATGATCACTCAATACTGAACAATAAATCAGGAGTGATTTAGTTCAGTTTATTAGAACTTCTACACTTAAAATGATTCCAGGTTGAATTAAAAAAAATAGATTCTGTGACACATTTTGTGTTACTGTCTTTATCTCACTGTAATATAATCTATATATTTACCCTACCAGACTGAGTTTTTGGGTGTGTGACAATTGTATCCTAGACAGCTATTTATACCCTGGAAACTGAAGCATAGATGGCATCTAATAGAAGTGTTAAACTGACCTAAATTTAAAACTGTTATGGTTGCAGCTTGTCAGACGTGTTCCAGTTTACCTATTTTAATTCAAATATCCTATAGGTAATGCTGGATAAAAACACATAAGCTTTAGGAAGATAAGCATTTGTATGAAAGTCATGAAAGATTATAAAAGTTTTGTTTAACCTAACCCTGAGACCTCTATTAGGAAAATAACCTTGTCCTCTAATGACTCTCTCATTGGGACTTTGTTGGATTCGGATTACAAGATCCAGTAGAAAAAAAGAGATCATTCATCAGGGTAACTTCCGAATTCCTAGGAAAGATCACAGAATGTAGCACTAATGCAAACACTGGGATTTCCTTAAGGTTGAACAAAGATGCAAACTCCATCAACAAAGTGGTAAGATTTCTTGCCTAATTTATATCAATTTAAAAATGACATTTAATGATAAAAAATGCAATGTTACTAAGAAAGAAGAACAGTATGTATCATTTATAGTAACTTTTTCTCAGATTAACCTCTAGTTCAAACTATTTACCACGACTATGCCATGGAACTCCCATGATTGACTTCCAGTTTTCTCATAGAATGGGAGACCATGGGCTACAGAAATCCATTTGGGCTTGTCTACTATGACTGTTACTAGGGAAACAATGGCCCCTCTGGAACCAAAAGATGGTTTTAGAGCCACTGTGTCAAGATTTTGGCTATAAAATTTTCAGAAGAGCCAAGGCAGCCAAAATTGATTCTGCCTTTGGATTCAATATATAAGAACACTTGTAATGCATCAAGGATGCAGAAACCTAAGTCTCCTTGGGATTATGTATGAGCCATTGTAGGTAGGGAAGTGCAAGTTCATAAAAGAAGGAAACAAAAGATCTATTCTTCTTCTGTCATTTTATGATCTAAAACAGGCTTTTTTGTTTGTTTAAAAAAAGAAACTCTGAAGAAATATATGTATAAATAAGACAGAGCAGGTAGCTGTCCACATTCTCAAGCTACACATTTTAAGCAGTGCATGATAGGAAGTATTTGGTACTTAACACATTTTTCCTACAGGACTTCTTGGTAAATAATAAGCAACATTCCAATGATTACAGGGACACACATAGAGTCTAAAAACACTTTCCTTGAGAGAAGCATGATTATGTTTGAGACAAGAAATACAAAATAAAATACTTTGTCTTCCTTTCCTTTAAGCCCATAAAATTATGTTAAATTGTCTTTCATATGGGGGGGGGGGGGAGAAATAGTCCTACCACTAATGTACACTATTTATATCATAAGTATGTAAGTCTCCCTATTATATAAAACCTCAAATTAATGGTCAAGCTCATTTTGAGAAAAAGTAGCATATCAGATAGTAATTAGATTTTCTTCAATATTTATAATCTTTTGTCTTAAGGAAGTATGGTTTGTATTTTATAGCAAACCACATCATATAAATAGGAAACAGACATACTTTAATGTTTATTTTTTCAGCATAACAAACAAAAAAGGAAGATAAATTACCCATCTCTTGTGAAGGAGTCCAAAAGTAGAGATACACAGAGGTCTTGCAAATCTTTTGCTAAAGGAACATAGACTATGAAAGAAAATGCACTAAAGTAATTTGTATTGATATGTTTAAGAATTTTTGGGCTAGGTAAAGGAATATAAGACAAAAGGGAATTTTTTTTAAATGGAAGTGAACTAAAAAAAGTCACCTTAAACACAAAGTCTAAGATATCTCTTATGAATATTTCAACAGGTAATATATTAAAATGGGTCAGAAAGTAGCTTCAAGGACAAGTTCAAATTAAACTGAGTTTTTTTTATCTTGAATTCAATTTCACTAATTATTTTAATAATTGAAGATGTTATCTAAAGCAAGTTGTAAATCAGCTAATTATTTACTCTGTTTATGTTTTCTATCAAATTATGCATTTCAATTGCTATAATAAATATTACCTTTAGGGAGATGCGGGTGTAATGTCTATGTAACATTAACTAGAACAAAATCAATTCAGTATCAAATAAAGCAGGTGTACAATTACAGTGGTTAATTTGGAAAAAAAAATATATAGCATGTGTATCACATATATATCTTCATAGTCTTAGCAAAATAAAAGTATAGAAAACTTAATTCAGTTTAAACTGGCACTAAGTCTGCCTTTTCCAGACTCAGGGCTATCTTTGGAAACTCTAGATTTGGCCCTTCTTTTCATTCTACTCTCTTGCTTCTCTTCAAGTGTTGATCCCACTTTCCCCTTCTTTTTCTTATAATCACCAATTATTTCATCAAAACTTTCAAACCCAGACAACCCAGCTTCCTTTATCTAACTTTTTCACCACTGTAGACTTGGCCACACGCACTAGGGAATAAACAAGGAAACCACTGTGTGTGCATGTACGTACTAGAGAGAGGTAAATAGCTGGGCCCAGGCCAACTTGTGTTTCTTGGTAGGGGTAGGGACTGTTAGCATCAGGTAAGTAGAAGGAACTTAGGCCTATTGAAGGCATCAGAAAATATGACATAGGATGGAAAAACTACCTTAATGTAGTGATGCGAACAGGCCTATGAAAACTACTTGTCTTTAAACAACATGCATTTACATAAGAATATCCTGGAAATGCAGAGACCAGTTAAAAAGGATATTACCTTAGCATTAGAAAGTTGGGGAAAAAATAAAGGTCCATTTTATTTCTTAAGTTTGGTGTGAAATCTTTTGGGTCCTTTATTGCTGAAATATATTTCGGTCTCTGACCCCTTAGAAGTGGACTCAGAGGAGGGCCTTGCATCACTGAAATTAATTTAATTTTCCAACAAATATTGTTGAGCACTTACTGTTTCATGTAATGGGAAGAAATACAAAGCACTTGCCCCAAAGTGCAAATATGTAATAATCATATATTCTATTACATACTGAAAGAACACAGAAAAGGGACTGCCGACCTAGTCTAAGTGGAGAGACAATTTCTTCTACAACTTAGAAAACATCATGGTGGTGTGTTAATTATCCATTTAAATTATCTGAGATAATTTTTTCTGGATATTTTCTTTAAATAATTCCACATAAGAGATTATTTCTATCTCCAATATAGAAGATTGATGTTCAAAAGATTAAACCTAGAGATATTAAAAGAAAAAGCTTTTCTTTCAATATGTATAAATACATATATAAATATGATTAAAGAGATTTGTCTTTGTCTTCCAATATTACAATTGTACCATCTTCCTTTTAATTCTTTAATATAGGACAACATGGGTCACTTTAAAAAAAAACTGGTATTAAGTGACACTCTTAGTAAGTAGCAATCAGATTCAAACCTATGTAGAAAATCTTGAAGAGTAAGTCTCTTAATATCACTGTAGCTCAGTCTGTTCCCTACAAAAGGGATTTATAGTGCCTACAATACTGTATTGGTAAAAGAACTAGGAAGACAATAGATGGAAAAAAATCTTTATTGCATGGCACATAGTGGAAACTCTGTGCACCTAAGTATTCCTAAATAAGTTTATTACAAAAAATGATGACAAAACCCAAGTCACAGTTCTCATTTATAATTGCACCAAAAATTAAGTAAATAAATAACCTAGGAATAAGCTTAAGGAAGTGAAATGCCTGTACTAAAAAAAACTATAAAACATTAATGAAAGGAATTGAAGATGTCACAAATGGAAATATATTCCATGCTCATAGATGGGAGTATTGATATTCTTAAAATGTCCATACTACCTAATGCAAAGATTCAATGCAATCCCCATCAAAATGCCAATACTATCTTTTATAGAACTAGACCAAATAATCCTAAAATTTGTAAAAAAGCACCAAAGACCGTGAATGCCCAAAGCAATCTTGAGGAAGAACAACCCTGGGGGTGTCATAATCCCAAATTTCAAGATATACTACAAAGCTGTGATAATCAAAATAGTATGATACTGGGGCACCTGGGTGGATTAGTTGGTTAACTACCCAACCCTTGATACTGGCACAGGTCATGATCTCATGGTCCATGAGATCGAGCCTGAAGTCAGGCTCTGCGCTGACAGTGCAGAGCCTGCTTGAAATTCTCTCTCTCTCTGCCTCCCTCCTTCTCTCTCTCTCTCTCTCTTTCTTTCTCTCTCTCAAAATAAATAAATATTAGTATAGTACTCACACAAAAATAAACAGATACATCAATGGAACAGGATAGGGGGACCAGGAATAAACTCCAATACTGGAATAAATAAGAATAAAACTGGACCACTTTCTTACACCATACATAAAAATAAATTCAAATTGGACTAAAGACCTAAATGTTAGACTTGAAACCATAAAACTTCTAAAAGAAAACATAGGCATTGATCTCTTGGACATCAGTCCTAGCAATCTGTTTCTGAGTATATATCTTCAGGCAAAGCAAACCAAAGCAAAAATAAACTATTGGGACTATAAAAATAAATTATCAAAATAGTTTTTTCATAGCAATGGAAAACATCAAGAGAACAAAAATTCAACTTATTAAAAGGGATAAGATATTTGTAAACCATACATATGATAAAAAATTAATATCCAACATATATGAATAACATATACAAGTTAACACCACCAAATAACCCAATGGGAAAAAATGGGCAGAGGACCTCAATTGAGTTTTCTCCAAAGAAGACATGCAGACATGTTCAACATCACTAATCATCAATGAAATGCAAATCAAAGCCGTAGTGAGATATCACCTCACATTAGTCAGTATGAGCAGTATCAAAAACACAAGAAATAACAAGTATTGGTTATGATGAGGAGAAAAGGAAACCTTCATGCACTGTTGGGAATATAATTCAGTGCAACCACTGTAATAAACAGAATGGAATCTCCTCAAAAAATTAAAAAAAAGAAATGCATTATGAACCAGTAATTCCACTAGTGGGCATTTACTCAAAGAAAACAAAAACACTAATTCTAAAAGACATGCACCCTTATGATTATTGCAGAATTAGTTATTATAATCAAGATATGGAAGCAACTTCAGTGTCCATCCATTCAGATGAATGGATGAAAATGTGGTCTTTATACAAAGAAATGTTACTCAGCCATACAAAGAATGGACTCTTGCCATTTGTTACAACATGGATAGACATAGAGATCATTATGTTAAGTGAAACAATTCAGACAGAGGAAGACAAACAACGTACCATTTCATTCCTATGTAGAATCTAAAAAAAACAAAACAAAAAACCAGAAACAGACCCATAGGTGCATAAAACTGGTGGTTGCCTGAAGGAAAGAAGTTGGGAGAGGGGCAAAATAGGTCAAGGGGAGTGGGAGGCATAGGTTTCCAATTATAGAATGAATAAGTCACAGGGATGAAAGGTACAGCACAGGGAACATAGTCAATGATATTGTAATAGCATTGTATGGTGACAGATGGTAGCTACACTTGTGGTGAACATGACATATAGAGTTGTCAATCACTATATTGTACAGATGACACTAATGTATCATTGTCAATTATATTTAAGTAAAAAGTTTTTAAAGTTATAGTTTTCTTCTTAGGGTTGATTGACTCTGAAGCACTGGCTTAGGAGAGTCCCTTTGGAGTTGTTCCTTAAAAAAAAAAAAAGTGGAGGACCTCAGTGTTATAATCAAAAGCATCTGTGGGTTCAGTGACATTTGG
Organism: Panthera onca; assembly: GCF_046562875.1. NCBI lineage: Eukaryota > Metazoa > Chordata > Mammalia > Carnivora > Felidae > Panthera > Panthera onca. Next base: position 160,880,569 of record NC_138346.1, read on the forward strand.
AAATGGTTACCATTTATATACTATTTTATTAGTATACTTTTAAATAGATATTAGAAATATAAGAGTCTTTAGGAATACTACTACTGAACCTTCAGGCACAAATAATTGCTCATCTGGAGACAAACACTATTATCTTCTTTCCAAGAACCTGACCAGATAGCCCATTTTCCCTTCAGTTAACTAGCTTTAGGATCTTCTGGAAACATTGCCCACCTAAAGGGAATGCCTTCCCCTTTCTAATGCAGAACTTCAGGTCCTAAATAGGTTGGAAAAATGGCACCATGTCCCTGACAGATTCCCTTTATCTTCACATGTTCGGTCTAGCAGAAAATTTTGCTATGCAATGACACCACTTTGAATAATCCTATATTAAGGTTAAATTGTTAATTGCTTTTTTAGTATTATAAAGTTGTACTTGCTTTAAGATAATCGCTATAAAATAAGTTCAGGATGTATTATTAGAAAAGGTGACTTAGTTGTTTTCTTGTCAAATGCTAACAAGTGTTCTCACCATGTCAGCCAGATCTAGAAATGAACCTGCTTTTATGCCCTATATTTTCTGTGGCTCAATGGAAGCTCACCTATTCCTGCAATAACCATGTTACATTCAGAGCATTGACTTGTGAGTGGTAATTATCCAATTTGTTAATTCATCAAGGGGGATTAGGTGGTAGCCTAGACAGTATTGTATTGAAGAACAAACATGGTATGGGGGATCCAGAGCCACTTAGGTACAAACCTGTTAGAAATCAAGGTAAGCGTCAAGAAACCAAGAAATATGCAAACTCTGCATCAGACAAGGCAAACACAAGGTTCCATAGGTAAGTTAAATGCACACATAATCAAATACAACTTAAAATGAAAAACATATATATTATTAGTCATAGCTTTGACCCCCAAATCAAAGGCAGGAGGATAGGCATGTCATTATTTCTAAACTTTATGTAGCAGAGTTTAAATAAGTTTAGATTATAAAAAGGGTGACCTAACTTTATCCCCCACCACTACCCAGCCAAGTGGGAGTTCTGCACACACATTCAGACACACATACCATTATCAAAAAGAGGGAAGAGAATGTTTACTCGCTCCTACAGGTTCATTTGCTCTCAGGGACCTACAGTAGTTCCAAGCCCAACTAAGTGAGAGAAAAAGGGAAATAGCCCTAAGAAGGGTCTTGGTACTCCCATCCTCCACTCTGGCACAGACAAAGGGAGAAAGAGTAAGTAACCTACTAGCAGCTGTGGTCCAACTGGTGCCCTGAAATAAAGTTAATATATTTTTTTTTACTTTATGGTTGCATTAGTTTACTATTTCTGACATAACAAATTACCACAAGTTTAATAGGTTAAACAACAAAAAAATATTATCTTACAGTTCTGTAGGTCAAAGATCCAATGCTGCTCTCACCAAACTAAAACCAAGGCATCGATCAGCAAGCCTCCATTCCTTGGTGGAGGTTCTGAGGGGAATCGTTTTCTGCTCCTGGATTGTTGGCAGGATTCAGTTCCTTGAGGGTTTAAGACAGACCCTTTGTTTTGTTTTTTCTGTCAACTACTCCCACTTCTAAAATCTGCCCACATTCCTCGTTTCATGATGTCTCTCTCCATCTCCAACACCAGCAAGTGCGGGACTAGTTCTTTCACACTACCTTCCTACATCTTGTTTCTCTGCTCTAGCAAGGAGGGTTCTCCACTTTTTAAATACTCTTGTGATTCAATTGGGCCCACCTGGATAACACAGCCTACTTTCCCTATTGCAAAGTCAACTAATTAGCAAATGAATTTCAGCTGCAATCTGAATGCCTTTTTGGCATTTACAGTAATATGTTTACAGTTTTGAGAGATTAGGATATGGCCATCTTTTGAGGGCTATTATGTTCCTTATGAAAGGAGTAGATATAAGAATATATATAAGTATATATACATCATATATATATATGAGGAAAAAGAAGGTGAACATAAAGAAACCTTGAATTCTTTGCTTGGATTTCTTCTACACCAGGTGCTGGCTGTTGGAATTTGAGAAAGCTACTTAAATTCTCTGAACTTCAGTTTCTCTTCCTCTTATATCAAAAAACTAACACTTACCACAGTGAAGGTTTGTGGGGGCCAAGCAGGTATGGGGGGCAAAGGTGTGAAGAAAGAGGGTTGTTTGTGGCAAACTGTGGCAAACTGAGAGAGAGAATGTCTCACCCAAAGAATTTAAATTCCAAAATTTTGTTTAAACATTTTTCCTGACAAAATACATCTGTAAGACATATTAGGCAAAACTACCATTTTGAGGTGTTTGACTCAACTCAAAACTGTCATGAGACCTAAGTGAAATGAAATGTATGTAAGATATACAGTATATAATAGGTATTCCACCCATTTTAGTTTGCTTATTTCCTAAATAGGTTGCCCTAACAGTGTTTATTAGGTTTTTGACTGTGGAAGATCATTTCATTCATTTTTTTTTCCTTAAATTACTACCCATGTCATGCCATTCTCTAACCATCTGGGTTCCTTTTTACATGCTTCTAAACACATCCTTCCAAATATGTGGCCTTGAAAATCCCTATAGTGGCTCATAAGTCCCATCAATCACATCCAATCATGTGTATATTCATCCATGGAACATAAACATGAGAAAATGGCCAATATTCAAAATAGCCTTTTATAGATCTCATTTCATTATTCTCTTTGTTAGTTTTCTAATGTTTTTCTAATCCTCTTTTCTTATTAGTATCACTGTAGATGCTAATGTCATATCATTTTGACAGCATTGCTTATTCCTTTCACCCTTATTTTCTAATGATTCACAAAAGGATTTTAAATTGTGTAGAGGCATGTTTAATAGGCACTATTTTTCTCATCCAATTATATACTACAGCCTGCATATGTCATAGATATTAAGAAGTGTTATTACATGTGTATTATCAGTTCATTTATATATTTTTAGAGATATGTTACATGGCTTAGAATTGTTATAAATGAACTTCATGTAATATCAGTATGATTAAAAATGAACTTACACCTGGGAACCTGGGTCACTCAGTTCGTTAAGCATCCAACTCTTAATCTTACCTCAGATCTCAATCTCAGGGTCGAAATTTCAAATCCTGCATTGGGCTCCAAGGTGGGTGTGAATCCTGCTAAAACAAAAAGCAAAAACAAAAACAAAACTTAGGTCAAAGATTAGATACAATCATGATTATAAATTTTTACATGGGAATATAGAGCATTTTCCTCATTTTTTTAAAGGTTTTACTTTTTTAAAAAAGTAATCTCTACACCCAATGTTAGGCTCCAACTCACAACCCCAAGATCAAGAGTCGTATGCTCCACCAACTGAGCCAGCCAGGTACCCCATCATTTTGATCATTTTTGAATGTTCTCCAAATTGAAGTGTCTTTCAGGAAACAGCTCTTTCCATCTTTGGTCATAATAAGACAGAACAAGCTAAGAGATTAAGGACAGTAAGCTAAATTCTTGAGATCTTTTGTGCCTTCATTAGAGACATACAAATGAAAGACAAACTTGAATTAACTACTCAATACCAGGCATACAGTGAAATATTATAACAGACTCTGTGGTTTTCTTTCTTTCTTTCTTTCTTTCTTTCTTTCTTTCTTTCTTTCTTTCCTTTTTTCCTTTTTTCCAATAAGTTAGAGATATTATAACAAAATTATTTTAAATAAGATTTATAGGCACCATGTCAGATTTGTTACATTTCAAGAAAGAAGCTTATTCAATAAGAGAGATGATAAAGGAAAACACTAATACTAAAGAGATGAATTGTTTATCCTGAAGGAAGGAGAAGAAATTATCTATGGTTAATAGAAACTTGTTGGACTTTTACTAAATTTCATTTCCAATCATGGTTTTTATTTGATTAAGACATTTAAATTTTGCCTTTATTCTGGGATTAGAAGAATAGTAAATAGCATGGTTAGGAAAATAATTTACATCTAGGTTTAAATTCATACTAAACTATGTTTTCAATTAATCTGGAGAGGGTAACCATATACGTTTAATGTCATATCTAAAATATATTTGCGAGTGAATGAGGGCATTAATAATCATATTGGTATGATAGCTGGAAATTCAGATTGTCCTTATCAAATTGGACATATGTATGTTCTGTGCCCTTTCTTGCCTCAAGGTATTTACAAATATCATTCCCTCTTTTGAATTATCCTATCCCACTACTCCCAGATTTATCACCTAGTCTATGCATCTTTCTATAACCTACCTGCTATTTTCAGACTATGTGCGATGTCCCTGATGGGGTTTCTTAGAGTATACCATAATAACCATATTATAGCATGTATCATCCATTATTGTATCATTTGTTGTTCTATTTACCCTACAGACCACATGGAAATGAAAGTGTAGAGCTTTGGGTCTTGCTCACCATTATTATCTCCATGCCATGGCATAATATCTAGCCTAACAATCATTAGTCTGCTGTTAACATAGCTGGTTCCCACTTCTGAACTGTAAATACATAGGTACTATTGGAGTCCTATTGAGTGAGAACTATTAAATTAGGAATATTTCTACTCTCTCCCTTTGGAGTAAGAATAACAAGATACTTCAATTTCTATAGCCATCCTTGAACGCTCTAAAAATAAGCTAATTTAAGATAGGAGAAAACAAGGATTATTTAGCATTTCAGAATTATTTGTGAGCCTCACTGTCTCATGTTAAGCAGTTCTCTCTACATTTCCCCAAAACCCTGGGGAACAATATGGAGAACAAGCTATTGTGCTGGGCAACATGTTTTATTTAGGTAACTAGTGATGGATGTTGGGTAACTGCCTATACTCCACCCCTTCATTGTCACCCCAGGACTTTATGTGGATGTTGGGATGAATGACACATGGGCACCAATGGATGTGAAATAAAGAAATAAAATTCATTACTTACATAGTAAATATCTAAGATGTTCCCAAGGAGAAGGGCTCAAGTTTCGTCTGGAGTGAAACAAAAAAAAGATCAAGGGGGGAGGATGACACTGGTTTTAATTGTGGGTAGGATGTGGGACAAGAATGAAGGTTCCCTGAGCAGGCTGCAACATGCATGGTTTGCACTTCCTGCCCACACCATGGGAGAAAGCATAAAACGTTCTTATAAATTTGTTCAGTGTGAAGTAAAAGGGCCTGAGTGAGGAAGGGAGGAATTTGAAAACTGTTAGTGATGAAACATCAAAAATGGAGTCTTAGTCTATATTACAGAAAACAAAGCTAATTCTGTCTTTAAAGTTTACAAAAAAATGGATTAATTATCTCATTGATAGACACTTTGATAGGAATTAAGAATAAAAATATTATAGGAGCGCCTGGGTGACTCAGTTAAGTGTCTGACTGTTGATCTTGGCTCAGGTCATGATGTCACGAATTCGTGGGTGCAAGCCCCACATTCAGGCTCTGTGCTGATGGTGCAGAGCCTCCTTGGGGATTCTCTCTCTCCTCTCTCTCTGTTCCTCCCCTACTCGTGCTTTCTGTCTCTCAAAATAAATAAACTTAAAGAAGAAAGAAAAATAGAAAAAAAAATTAGAAAACAGAAAATATTTGGCAGTGCATCTATTCTGTTTTCACCATGCATGTGATAAACTCATTTCTCATACAGTGACATTTAATCCTTGTTATAATTATGTATCATGACCACATTACAGCTAAGAAATCAAAGTGCAGGAATGTGACATGACATAAACAAGGTCATACATATACAAGTCAACCTAAGCATCAAGATATATAACCCAAAGCATGTGACTACCACATCATACAGACATTTGCTCACTCAACTTACCGATGGGACCATCCTGGGTTAAAAACCTAAGTTTTCTCTTCTCAGTGTAGAACATCTGAAGACTCTTAATGTCTTCTACACCTTGCAGAAGGAGAGGTGGATGAATTCAGTATCTTTTTTTAGTTCTTAATGCCATACCTGACCATCGTGTAAGGTCACTTTACCCATTCTTCTGTTTCCAAGAAGCAAAATACTTTCAAGACCTACATTATTCAAGACACTACTGGTTTTTAAGTGTTACGTAACCATACTATTTGTGTCACAATAAGAGTAAGGGAGAGCATATTGTGCTCGGAAAAAGATTGTTAAAACAGGACAGGCAGCACCTATGCTGTAAATCAAATTTTGTCTCATGCCATGCAATATTCATACTGATTCCCTAATTCAAACTTAGGAACATATTTCTTTCCTTTGTTTCTATACCTGAGAGATCTCTTAATGTGTAATTCCACTAAGTAAATACACACTGATTCCATGTGCTCTCAAAGTGTCATTAACATACAGTATACACAACCTGTTCAACTCCTCTCTGAACTGTACTAAAAATAAATGCAGAGCAGTTATTGTAATTATAGAGTAAATATAACAAATTGACATAATTATAATTAAATCCAGGAAAAGTGGTGAGCACTTTAAAACATACAAAATTAATTCAAGACCCTTATTTGTGGTTAAAAATTCTCTCCTTGAAGAAGCAAAATATTAACTGAGAACTTAGAAGCAGAAAATCAAAAGCTACGAAGCAACTTTCCCTTTATAGGGCAAGAACAATGATCCATAAGCCAAATTTGAGCTCTATGCATGTTCACCCAGTTTACATGAAAATGGTGTAAAGTGGCTCTTTCATGTTAGGGTTTTGCCTACCTCTATAATGTGAAATATAGATGTGAAAGGAATATTCAGATAAGAAAAACAAGGTTAAAAACACACATTCACATATAATTGTATCTCTTGTATCTCGTTATTGAGTTTCTAGTAAAATTGTTGGGCCTGAGTTATCTGAACACTTGTCTCAAGTCCTTAAGACACTTTGCATGTAAATATAGGTATTACGTACAGCCTCATTTTTGCAAGGATTTTTTTTTCTAGGTAGTGTTGTTTAAAACTTTTCTTGAAAGTAGTATAGCAAAAACAAAAACAAACAAACAAAAAACACTTTTCCTGGGCTTTTCCTTCTCTTCTCCGAGACTGATTTTTTGGGTGCCCAATTTCTCTGGGTTTACTATGGTCTTATGGAAGGGAAAGACTGCTACCCTGGCGGGTACTCAGTATGTTGTTTTGCAGTGACACACAGAACTTCATTAAAGCTAACTTTGTCAGTATGAAGTTGATTACAGATAACTTATCCTTTCAAAAGACTGCACTTTAAGATTGATATAAACAATATGTCATGAATAGTACCTGCAGATTGTCTACTACGACAAAGATCAATACAGTATATGATCTGTAGAGCATACAGTAAATGGATGCCAGTGATTAAAAGGTATCTCATGGACATACTTTCAAATGAAGATTTCAAAGGCAAGGGCTAAGGACAGAAGGAATGCACAAAGTAAAGAAGCTGAGAGTAAAAGAATGAGGATGATTGGTAGAGAGAGACTTAAAACATGTATTTTTTAATAGATACCCATGAAAGTTGGACACAGATAAATGGTAACTATGATGAGTTTTACTGAACAATTCTTTGTGCATCATTAAATATGACGAAGAGATGAGTACAACGTCTAACGATAAATCTAAGTGTATCAGGAATGATGGATGAGGGTAACTGGATTTTTAATTTTTGAGGAACCTCCACACTGTTTTCCAGAGTGGCTGTACCAGTCTGCATCCCCACCAACAGTGCAAGAGGGTTCCTGTTTCTCCACATTCTCACCAATATCTGTTGTTTCCTGAGTTGTTAATTTTAGCCACTCTGGTGCAAAAAATTAAAAATACAATTACCCTATGAGCCAGCAATAACATTAGTAGGAATTTATCCAAAGGATACAAGAGTCATGATTCAGAAGGACATATGTACCCCAATGTTTATAGCAGCTCTAACAATTGCTATCAACAATTTCCAAGTTATGGAAAGAGCCCAAATGTCCATCAAGTGATCAAGGATAAAGAACATATGGTTTATATATACGATGGAATACTACTCAGCAATGAAAAAGAATGAAATCTTGCCATTTGCAATAATGAGGATGGAACTGGAGAGTATTATGCTAAGTGAAATAAGTCAGTCAGAGAAAGACAGATATCATATGTTTTTACTCATATGTGGAATTTGAGAAACTTTAGCAGAGGACCATGGGGGAAGGGAACAGGAAAAAAATAGTTTCAAACAGAGAGGGAGGCAAACCATAAGAGACTCTTAGAGAACAAACTGAGGGTTGATGGGAGGGGAGGGGTAGAGGGGAAAATGGGTGATTGGCATTGGGGAGGTCACTTGTTGGGATGAGTACTGGGTATTGTGAGCAAGTGATCATCATGGGAATCTACTCCCGAAGCCAAGAGCACACTGTGTACACCGTATGTTAGCTAACTTGACAATAAATTATGTTTAAAAGAATAATAAAAAAATAAAGGTCTATTACTTTGTCAAAAAGAATTATGGATGAGGAACATGTGACATAGAGACAAATGTCACTGAATTGTCAAGAACTGATTTTATGAACTCTTTGTATATAATATGACATAGGGAATTAAGGGGATTAAAATAAATTTGTAAACACATTTCAAGGCAATTTCTTGGGCATTTTGTGATAGGAAAGATATTTTATAAATTTTTGTTCATTACTCAGCCAAGGGAAACTGCTCAGTCAGTAATGTCACCAGCAAATAAAAAAATAGTATAAAATAACAGTAAGAAATATATTTAGCTATATATTTCTGATGGTTTTTAATCAATGTACTTTTTGTAATATAATAAACAGTGTAGATGTAAAGAACAATTAAATTTCAATGATGAGATTTCCTCAGTCTTGATCTCAGGGAATTTTTACTTGTTCAAATTGTTAAACTACTTTCCACTCTGGAGAGACAGTCTCTCCAGACTGATTTCTCAGATGTTTTAGAAGATCCTCAAAACTTGTAATATGTTCTTAGCATTCACATTTGAAATCAATTCATGGAATCTGGTAGTTCAGAGAAGGCATAGTTATCTCTGACAATACACTATTATCATATCACATTGTTTCCTCCTTGTCCTCAAGGTCTCTTCCTTCTGTCTCCTATGTAAAAAGCTGAAATAGTGTTCCAAAATTAAAAAAAGGAAAAAAAAAAAAGCTTCTCACTTCTCATTTAAAAACTAATGAAGTTTTCCACTAGGCACATAACTCCGATTTATCATGATCAATGCGACTTCTGTTTTGGGGGTACACAACTTTTTTAAATGATTGCTTTGTAATATGCTATTATGGCAAGTGCCATGGCGAGCATCTCTGACCATAATGAGTTGAACTGGGCAGAGTTGGCAGAGGACTTTCTTTTAAGAGACATTATGTTTGTTTTCATTAATATTGTCTCCTACCGCCTGTACTATTATATATATTTTTCCAGGGCTGGAGAGTTGTATTCCATAAACTCTTTCTACCAGAGGGTATGTGAGATGTTAAATATATAGGAATGTCATATATTGTTCCAAGAAGGGAACCTACACAGACCATAAAAAATATAAAGGTAGATGAAAAGTCATTTGATATAAACTCTTATTTCACTCCTTGAAGGCATGAAGAACTCAGGCATAATATTCAGGATGCTGCAATAACCTTCTATTTGGTGTGGGTATCGATGACCTTTGCAGCAAAGGATGCTGCTAATTTAATAAAGTAATCTAGTTACTCTTAAAAAAAAAACTGAGGGAAGAAATGAGGAACTATGACAAAAGGGAAATGAGGAATAAAAAGGAGGGAAGAGAGAGAGTGAAAAAGAGGAAAACAACCAAAAAGGAAAACTATCTAGTTTGATGAATACTTTAGCAATTCGATCAATTGATCCCTTCTTGCAATAATCAAAGGAGGTAAGAGTTATTATCTTTATACTGCAGATGAGAAATTGAGGTTAGACTAATGTTTTATTTTTCTCATAGTGACATTAATTATAAGCGGCATATAAAGGGCCTAGCCTCAGGCTTTTTGTAAAAAGTACATGGACTTTTCCACTCTACCCCAGGGTAGATTATGGAATCCCGTGGTGAGTAAGAGTTAAGAGCTGGGGACTGCCTTGGGTAACCCTCTGTGGTTCTTATGCAAAATAATGTCTCTTCCATCATTTAGGTATCAACAATTTATTAATCCAACTGAGAAGGTAGTAGAAGACACTGAGATACGTTACGGAAGTTTCTGTGAGACATTTAGCCTAATTATCATTGTCCAGCAACAGTTCTCTCACAACTGACTTTCACTCTGCTTTGAGTTTAAAACTAAATTTTTTGTGTTATGTAAATGGAATATACAGACCTCAGTGATACATAAAATGAGCTGAACTTCAGGTATCAGGCTCATCTTTTCCACTTGAAAAGAAAATTTGCAAATTGAGATGAAAAGGAAAATTTCAATTTTGATAACTTTGTCAGTATTCTCCCTAAAGTTAAAGTTGCCTAAATTAATTTTCAAGGCCCAAAAATATTCTGAATAAAAATATTTTGTGAAAATTATTTATATTCCTTACTTCTTTAATTGAAAGCAGCCTGTGAGAAAACAAGCTTTTCCCAATACTTCATTGCTCCTGTAGTCCCAGGTTTAGACTGTTTTATTTAATCTGTAGGTCATTGACATTGTCATGATTGTAAAGAAATAATCAGCAAAGTATCTCAACGTAGACTTCATGCTGTGGAAGAACAGGGCAAGCAAGGGTAGATGGTCTAGGAAATGATGGTGTTCCTAGCATCACTCTACATTCTAGAGACATAAGATTTGCTAAAGAAGAGAAATAATCCCTCCCTGTACAGAGGCAGAGTAAAAATTCACGAAAAAGAAGTTATGAGGGATGTCTGTGTGGCTCAGTCGGTTAAGCACCCAACTTTGATTCAGGTTGTGATCGCATAGTACATGAGTTAGAGCCCCATGTTGGGCTCTGTGTTGACAGCTCAGGGACTGGAGCTTGGTTCGGATTCTGTGTCTCAGTCTCTCTATGCCCCTCCCTAGCCATGCTCTATCTCTGTCTCTCTGTCTCTCTCCCTCTTTCAAAAATAAACACTAAAAAATATTTTTAATATCTTTTTTTAAATTTTTATTTATTTTTGAGACAGAGAGAGACAGAGCATGAATGGGGGAGGGGCCGAGAGAGAGAGGGAGACACAGAATCCGAAGCAGGCTCCAGGCCTGTCAGCACAGAGCCCGGCTCAAACTCACGGACCATGAGATCGTGACCTGAGCCGAAGTCGGACGCTTAACCGACTGAGCCACCCAGGCACCCTTAAAAAATATTTTTAAAAAGGAGTTATGAAAACAACATCTAAGGATATGGAAGGTTAGAGAAGTATCCCCAAATGATTGACAAGATCTACAAAACATTCAGTTAGGGAAGGACAAAGGACAACATATAAAGGAAAATAAAGAGGGTGAAAGGAAAAAAAAAAAGGACAATAAAAGCAGTCCCATGGAGACTGAGCACCATACAATAGATTTAGAAACAGAGAAATGACAGCAAAACATGGATAGCATATAATGTAAGTTATAGAATGTGAAAATGAAGGAGAGAAAACTACCAAAGAATAATAGGACAAGAAAGAAAAGGCCACAAATGAAAAAGTAGAAACTAATAATTATTTTCAGTGAAAACTGCATAGCCCTGGTATGAACTAAATACCATGCACCAGCAGTAGGAGCTCATAAACTGTCTTTCATTAACATAAGAGGATTCCAGAGAATAATAAAAAAGAAGGGGGAAGCATGCTAAGACTGCAAAAGCATGTCAGTGCTATAGCTGTTGTAAATAAGAAAACATGTACTAACTCCCTCTGTTACAGCAAAATCGATGGTTTTGAATAAATCTGCATTTCTGTGTTTATAATTTGCTATTTTTTGTAAATCACAATTATAATTGATCATTATTATGTTATGCTAATTAAAAAAAAAACTAAAATAAAAAAATATGTCTCCACTTAAGAAACTGAACCAAAGAAGTTAAATAAAAAGTACCCAAATCTGCAAAGGCGTGCTAATTTCTGGTCACTAGACAGAGAAGGAGAGCCACTGATTGGATCTCCTGAGTCCATGTCTACCATGGGCAGAATGGTGCAGAAACTCTCAACGATGCTATTTCAAGAGCAACACTGATGTAATGATAAGACTGTTGGCCACTGGGGTAAGAGAATGAGAGCTCACATAATGATTTTTCCACAAGCTAGCTGTAAGACCCCAGGCAAATCTTTTTATCTTTATGATTTTGTCTCCTGAAGAATATACAGCAGTGTTATTATTTTTATAAAAGTTGAAGATATTTTTTATAGGGATGAACACACCAAAAGAAAACTAATTTTAATTCTCTTAACCTAAATATATAAAACCCCAATCTAGGGGGAGGCTTAAAATATTACCCTAAGATTAAATATCAATAGGATGCTGTAGCTTTTAAAACATCAGCAGGAACTCAAAGGATGTTAACTTTGTTGTCTTTGCCTTTGAAGACTGTATATCAACCTATTTTCTCCACATTTTACATGATGTTCAAATGTGAAATGAAGAAAAATAGTAGAAAATGCATTTTAACATACTAAGGGGTGTGTGTGTGTGTGTGTGTGTGTGTGTGTGTGTGTGTGTGTGTGTATCTTATTTTGAAATAATGTTTTTGAAGGCATTTGTCTGAAATTAATCTTTAATTAATCTGGTCATGAAATTCTACCACTTTCGTCTTTCTCATGACTTCTAGTGACCCTTAAAATTCCAAATCCTGAGGTGCATGTGTGGCTCAGTCGGTTGAGCACTGGGCTCTCAATTTCCACCCAGGTCATGATCTCAGAGTTGTGGGATCCTGTCAGGCTCTGTGCTGAATGTGGACACTGCTTAGGATTCTCTCTCTCTCTCTCTCTCTCTCTCTCTCTCTCTGTCTGTCAACCTCTCCTCCAGTCCCCTGATCACACACATTCTGTCTAAGAAAAAAAAATCCCAAATCCTTACCAAGACTTTGCAGGCCTTATTAACATTGCTCAAATTGCTCAAGACTACATCTTTGACATCACTTTTTGTTCATTGCCCATTACTTCCTGGGATGTCACGTTGATCTTGTCTTCCCCAAACACTCCCATACGTTCCTGAGGGATTTATACTGTGGTACTGCTTAGAGACTCTTCCATCAGATCTAATAAGGATTTTCCCTCAACTCATACAATCCATGTGGGTGTTTTTAATGTCATAAAACCAAGGCATGCATGCTATGTCTGCTCTCAATGAAAAACTGGTAAACTTTCTTGGTAGAATTTTAAAATTTATTTTTAAAATTATAATTCAAAGCCAGAAAATTAAGCATCTCATGTTACATAGTTAATTATTGCTCAGAATGGAAATTACAATTTCCTTAGGTAAAAAGAAGCTCTTGAAAATTATGAATATGACTGAACTGTATCATTCAAGATTGTGACAAATAGTTGGAATTAATGTGTTTATACTTTTTTGTTCACTTTTTTTAATGTTTAAAAATTTTTGTTCACTTTTTTAAAAAGAAAATGTAAAGGTAGGATTTCATCTGTAGATCATAACAGTAGGGTCATTTTTTGTTTCCTATAATCACATCGTACTGACTTCCTGTTTATGAAGAAGCTTCTCCCAGTTTCCCACCCATGAAGTATATTAGATAATATGATATGTAGTAGTGAAGGAAAAAAGCCAGAACTAATTATTTTTTCTTGTTATTGTTTTTGATGTCATTTTGTCTTTGCAAATAAACATTTTTTAAAAAGTTTACTTATTTATTTTGTGAGAGAGAGAGGGAGAGAGAGGGAGAGAGAGAGAGAAAGCGGGAGGGACAGAGAGATACATGAGAGAGAATCCCAAGCACACTTCACGCTGTCAGCACAGAGCCGACATGGGGCTCTACCTTACCAACTGTAGATCATGACCTGAGCCAAAATCAGGAGTCTGACCCTTAATGACCTGAGCCACCTAGGTGCCCCACAAATACACATTTCTTGAAGCAGGCCACAGTTGTATCTTAGATTTGGGATCGTCTCTCATATCCATGTTCAAGAGTTTCTTTAATCTGAAGCAGAATAGTTGAGAGAGAGAGAGAGACAGACAATGACAGATAATAACAAATAATAGAAAGAGGAGGGATAGATAGAAGAACAGGTCAGATAGGAAAATCATATTCAAATTCCTATCAAAGTTAGAGAACCATGGGGAAATTGTGGTGTACTCTATCTAGGTTCTCCAAATAACCAGGAAATCACATTACTAAGGCTGTGCCAATGGCAGAAAAAATAAAATGGGAGATATATGTATATAACATAAAATATATGTATATATTTATATGTTGTACATTAATATTATTATATATTAATATATTTAGATTAGTGTATTAGTATATAAAAATATATTATTAGTACTTATTTGTGTTATATATATTAAAGAATAGTTTTGGAAACAGCATTTGTAAAGAACACTGTTAGTTCTGCATATCTTTCATGTGATTATGAGGAAGAGATATTAGCATAAATATGTAAATGCTACATTAATGGCATAAGAAAGTGCATTTATTATGCTTTTTGTAGGAATTGGAGCTCTCACATCACTGAATCAAAATGGCTTACAGACTCATTCTCTGTTTTGCCGATTGTAAAGCTCACCTGAAGTACAAGAAGAGAGATTTGCTCAAAAATCTGAGTTTATTTGAAACTGAGCTCCTAATTATCTTAAATGTTGTATTATCCTGATTGCTTCTGAGAAAAACACACCCTTTTCATACTCTCCTGCAAACCTATCAGTAACAGTTTTTAAAATAAAGAGTACTTTTCACAACTGTGTGTGAGTTCATGTATGTGCCTGTGTGTTTAATTATTCCCTAATTGTTTTTTCCAGCAAATTTGGGGGAAATAAAACATAATTTTCATTCTGAGTCTTCAACCTATGTTGCCTCACTCATGACTTACACATGTCCAATTCGATATGTTAAAGACTGAAGGCTCACTCTTCTCTTGGTATGTTCTGATATGCACACCTAAGACAGGTGATTAAGATGCTTGGATTTTCCATTAGAATTCCTATTCAGTTTGTCAAATGCTTGTGGCCATAGTCTAAGATATGATACCATAATAAAAAAAATATATCAGCCATATTTCCTGTACAGATGGTTGTGGAAATTGACATTCTAACACCCTATGGGTTGCCAATTTATACATTTTTTTCCCAAAGAGGGCTGTTTAAAACATGAATAGTTCACAACTGATTAAAAGTATGCCTAATTAATTCACCTCTTCTTCTAAAGCTCAACATGAACAGTCTTAGGGACAAACTACTATACTGTATGTATTGTGTTAGGTGTTGAAGAGACCATGATGAATAAAAGCAGCCTATTCATGGGGTTTAAAACATAATAAAACATAGGAGTATATAAGCAATAAAAGCAATTAAATATTACGTGTCATGAAAGAACATAGAGGAAGGAATGCCCATAGTTATTGCTGGGAGAGAACGTACTACACATTTCTTTCTTTTTCTTTCTTTCTTTCTTTGTTTCTTTCTTTGTTTCTTTGTTTGTTTGTTTGTTTGTTTGTTTGTTTCTTTCTTTCTTTCTTTTTTTAAGATTATTTATTCATTTTGAGAGAGAGAAAGCATGAGTGGGGGAGAGGCAGAAAGAGGGAGAGAGAATCCCAAGCAGCCTCCACACTGTCAGTCTGAAGCCTAAGGCAGGGCTCAAACCCACAAACTGTGAGATTATGACCTGAGCCTAAATCAAGATTTAGATGCTCAACCGACTGAGCCATCCAGGTGACCCCACATTTCTTAAATTAGGAAAGATTCTTTAATCTTGAATCTAATCTTATTTCCTATAAAGTATCATGCCCTTCTAGCAAGGAACTCTGATAGTTTGTGCAAGGCTTGAAACTGTAAGTTACCTGTTGTGCACATTCACACACACACACACACACACACACACACACACACACACAGACTGAGTCCCTTATTCTCTCTCTTTCTATCCCTTTTTTTCTCAACCCAAGATGGTTGGCCCAGCTCTTGTAGTTTTCTGCTATAAGTTAATTGTTCCACACTCTAGATCCTGGTATTCTAAGTTGCACTCACCAAAGAATGAAAAAAGACATATCTACCCTGAAAGAGCTCTTCTCTGAAGAAAAAACACAAATATGTACAGACAATACAGTAGAAATGTGGAAAATGCTATTTCAGAAACATGTACAGTCTTCTTTTAGTGTTCAGCACTGATTGAATAGCTTTATGAGGTCAGTGTAGGCTTGAAAAGATGACATTTGAGATGAATATTGAACAGGTATGGGGAAATGGCCATTTGTTCTTCATCACTATGCCGTATACTAAGAGACTGGAATACAATGAGCATTGACCATTGCTTGGTTCACAGAGTAAGTCATTACATTATACGCTGCCCCTTCCCCCAAGGTGGTGGGCTTCTATGTGGTTGGATCAAACTTCCAGATTCTCTTCTCAACTTTTGTCTTCTACAATACATTTTGCTAAGTTTCTAACCTCATGCCAAGACTGGTCTAATTATGATTGTTATGAGCTCATTTTACTTTCACCCCTTCTCTCTCTAGTTAGGTATAGACACAACTATAAAGAGAGAAATTATTTAGGAAGCACATAAAAAATATTCATTCACAGCCTCAGTGTAAAATAAAATCTTGAGGGAAGAGATTCTTTTAATGTAGCTGAAGGGGTTATCTGAGCTCAAAATGGAATTTATCACACTTTCTCCTATGTGCTCTCCATTATCACAAGTTCTGAAAGACTATTGTGTTTGCCAGCATGCTTCACTTCTAGGTATTGGGATGTGATTGCCATTTTTTCCAATGAGAGCCCTTTATACAAGATCTGAAAGGTAAAAGGGAAGCAGAAAACATCAATGCTCCTCCAGCAGTGACAAGCATCCACATGGGCTTCCACAGATTTTTTTAACAACTAGGAGTTCCTTTGTAAATTATTTGCCTCGGCGCTACAGATAACTGCGTAGGTGGGATTTCTTATAGTTCCTGATCTGGGCAGTGACAGTAATTATGTGGCAAAAGTAACTTCCTAGTGGCCTGAAAACTAGTGTTGAGTGGGAAAAAATGACAACTTATGGCACCCTTGTTTGACTTCTATTATTTTATAAGCACCTATTTTTCTGATCACAAATTATCCTGTTTGAAATGTCTATAAGGGATTATATTTTCTTACTGAACCTTGAGTATATGATTGCATATTTGCATCATGTTAGGATGATATTTTATTTGTGTAAAAGTGAATTCCTCTCTATATTAGAGTAAGCACATTTGCTTTAATAAAAATACATTCAGTATTTCATTAAAGCAAGCTTCTGTAGATTTATAGAATGTATCATGTATACATTTTTATTTATACCTTAGATCATGAATAAATACATTAAAATGAGTTGTATTTATAGCTTAAATATCATCTGTATATTGATCCAACCATGATTTCTGTTACAGATCTACATTTTCACTTATTATCAAATAGCTCTATTAGGATAATACAAAAGCACCCTAAACTCATATGGTCAAAACTGAGCACAATGATTGATATTCAATGTACCCACTTATGTAAGCCAAAAGCCTAGGAATTCTTCTTCATTACTGGGAGCCAATCATTTAGACTTTTGATGTTTCTTTAGGATTAAGATATGTGTGCACAGATACCCACACCTGCCCAACCCACCCCACACACATATACACAATTATATATTGAATGGAGAGTTAGCCCTCTCAAAATCACCCTTGAAATACATAATACTTATTGCTGTGTATCCACCAAGCATAGGAAGGAAATAAAATAAATACTAAGAGAATAAGGTAATTGAAAGCACTGCCTTTCTTTTATAGTTATCTTTGGAGAAGAGACCTAAAGTTGTATTTCTTTACAATGACTTAGATTTAATCAGAAAAAAAAAGCCTCAGGGTATAACCTCATGGATGCTTGGCATAGCTTCTCTACCATAATGAAATTCACTGGGGTCCTAGTTAAGATTTCATCACTGCTTTCACTAAAATTCATCGTGTTGTCTCTTAATTTAATTTAATTCATTTAATTCTACTGTGCTGAATTCTATTTATTTTCCAGGTCAGTCCTTATTCTCACTCATCCCTCATTCTGGAAACTTCCCTTCCCTTTGTCTTAGGTTTTCTGGTGAGGGAAATGAGATAAGTATCTCTGCTCTGGAATTAAACACCTGGGTTCAAATTCTAGCTCTGTCAAATCATGATTTTGCAGAATTTACTTAAACATACTGTGCTTCAGTTACCTCCCCTGTCAGATGAGAATCACAATAGTACCTACAAGTATAGTTACTATACTGACCAAACTATATAACACATACAAAGTGTTTACTACATTTCAATAGAAGTTACCTACCATTAAGACAATTGTAGAACATGCAAATTTTATTTTTCATTTCTAAGGATTATTGTTTCAGTCATCTATTGCTGCATGAAAATACATGTCAACTAAAAATGTAAAGCTTAAAATAACAATCATTTTATTATTTTCACAGATTTTTGTAAGTGTTGAAGTGGGAATGGGCATAACACAGGTGACTTTTCTCTCCTTCACCATGTCTGGGCCTAGGGTGGGAATATTCAAAGGCTGGGGCTGGCTCAGCTGAGCGCTAGACTTCTCTGAAAGACTCATTCATTCACATATCAGTTGGTGCTGGCTGTTGACTGCAGTGTTGGCTGTGACTGTCAACCAGAAAATGTCTATGTGACTGTTGGGGCTTCCTCACAGAATGGTGGCTGGCTTAAAACCATGAGGGTAGCAAGAAAATAAAGCAGTAGTGCATAATATTTCTTTTTAATTTTTCCTTGAAAGTGCACAATATTTACTGGCTGTTGAGGCAGTCATAAAGTGTTTCACAGATTCAAGGGGAGATTTTATAACCCCTATAGTTCAATAGAAGGAGTATCAAGGTTATATTGTAAGAAAAGTATGTAGAGTGGCAGATATTGTTGCCACTGTCTTTGGAAAATAAAATCTGTACATTTACTTTATCTCCCATTTTGATTACATTATTTCTAAACTATAAACTCTTGGATAATCGTGAAGATAGTAGGCAATCTCTTTCTCACATATAGAGAATAACATTAGTATTTCACCTTTTATTATGTTATCCTTGTGGTAGATAGTATTCATCAATTCCTTTGATGAATTCATGAATTCCTTTCGTAAGTCAATGGTCACCATTAATTCCCTCTCTACATCTGTGCAAATAGAGAGGTGGCTTCTCTCCTTGAATCTTTTCTTACCTTGTGACTATTTATCTAATAGAATGTGGCAGATATGATATCCTGGGGCTTCTAAGCCCAGGGCTTATAACAATTGGTAGCTTCCTCTACCCTTTATTTTAAGGAATTATTTCAAGGAATTAGCTCATATGACTATGATTATAGAATGTGAAGCCTGGCAAGTATGAAACGTTTAGGATAGGCCAGTAGGCTGAAGATTATTATATGGGTAGAAACCTGGAGAATAAGTGTGGAGTTTGATGTTTAAGTAAAAACTTGTATTAATGTTACAGTCTGAAATCTGTAAGGTAGCCCAGCAGGCAGAAATCCCAGGCAAGGTTTCTATGTTTCAATCTTGATGTAGAATCACTTCTTCAGAAAATCTCAGTCTTTCATTTTAAGGCCTTTACTTGATTGAATGAGGTCTACTCACATTATGGGAGGTAATCGGCTTTACTCAAAGACTACAGATTTAAATCTTAATCATGTCTAAAGAATGCTTTTACAGTTTGACCAACCAACTGGCACCATATTCTAGCCAAGTTGGTATATTAAATGAATCATCAAAGAATATAAAACTATACCTAATGATTCTAACACTTTTGCTAATAGATTTCCAAATCAAATAGGGAAGCTGTCAACTGGTTTTATTTAGTTACAAGTAGATAACTAAATAGATAAACTAGATAGATAGGAGTGTTGAACTAAAGAAGGGACTGCTTTGTTTTCATAGCAAATTTAAGAAAATATTTTCAACCAAAGATATACCAAATTGGAAGAACAAGCAGTATATCAATATAGTTTTTCCAGCCTACAAGAGATGCTCCAAAATAAATAAATCAGTTAATTAAAGCCTGGGGCAAAGATCCAATCTTAACTTAAGGTTTTTCCTATAAATTGTAACCTCAGGTATAAGATCAAAGATATGTCTATAAGCGTCTTTGTTGAAACACTGGATAGATGTAGTGGTTTGCTTACAGATCCTCTCATTTAGACAGAAATATGTCTCAGGGTTCTGTAGTTGTTGTCCTATAGCAGCACCCTGAATCTTACTTAGTGTCAGGTAGAGAGAGGGCTACTCTTTCAAACACATTTCTGATTGAGGCTTTTGTATATTTTTATCATAGTTTGATATGCAGGAAGCTCTCAGAAAGTTTTAAAGAATTACATAATTTTTATTTATTTTATTTTTTATTTTTTTTAACGTTTATTTATTTTTGAGACAGAGAGAGACAGAGCATGAATGGGGGAGGGTCAGAGAGAGGGAGACACAGAATCTGAAACAGGCTCCAGGCTCTGAGCTGTCAGCACAGAGCCCGACGCGGGGCTCGAACTCACGGACCGCGAGATCATGACCTGAGCCAAAGTCGGACGCTTAACCGACTGAGCCACCCAGGTGCCCCAAGAATTACATAATTTTTAATTAAAAGGAATGTAGTTCAATATATAAGGAGATCACTGGACCCCAATCTTCCTACATGCAAGCAAAGAAACCTAGTTATCTGCAACCAAGGATCATTTCAAGTGGTAAATAAGGGATGCATCAGAGGGCAGAGTCAAAATCCCAGATGAAAGAACCAATAGCAATTGACAACTCTCCTAGGGAGAACTGAGTCCCAAGCAAAGATAGTCCTTGACTCTGGAGTTGGAGGGAATGGTAACATGTGTTCAGTTGGGCTTCAAAATGTACTTCCATCTACTGTTTACTATATTGTGTCTTTAATTTTCCTCTTTATGAACTGGCATATCTGTTGTGATTATGCTATCCCTTTTTCAACACCATATAGTGGATTTGTTGGGGAAAAGATAACTCTTCTCTGTAAATGGAAAAATTCACTTGAGAAGTGACTTCCAAGGTGCTACATCTGAGGAGCCTCATCTACACCTGATGATAATATCCTATCTTATAAGCCACTGCTCTAACTTAGGGGAGGACTTGATTATATTTTGCATATAACAGGGATATGGATCATTGTGGCCAAAGAGTTGACTGTGATCATTGATCTCTTACAATAAGCTTCTTCCTTTCCTGTATGAACACCCACATCCAGCACTGCTTTGGCTAATAGAATATGTCAGAGATCATATTCTAGAATTCTGATTTCAAACATTTCTTCCTCCTGGAATCCATATGCCTGTAATGTGAGCTCAAACCACATGGAATAGTCATGTGAATAATATAGTAGGCTTCCCATATATTTAATTTCTAGGGATGCCATGATCAAATAGCAAATGTCAAAGGTCTTTACAAGTAAGATTATTCTGATTACTGTTTTGCCTCCATTGTCCATTATTACAACCACAATCACTTTATCTTTGGTAAATAAGTGTCACCATTTGACTCCTCTACCCTAGGATTCTCTTATTCTCATTGCCTTTAGTGTTCCCCCTTCAATGGTAGCAGTTACCATTTCTGAACAACAAAGAAGGGAAACCACAGAGACCTTCAATGATGATGGGGCTGCTCAAATCAATTTATTTCTTATATTTTTGGTAAAAATTATGTGTTTCTGACTATCTTGGGGAGTGTGATCACGTCTTCCATGATAAAATTATCTAGGATTCCAATCTCCTTAAGCCTTGGGATATGTTCCTCTATAGTGTATTAATGAATTTCTGGTATTTCGACAACATCATTTAGTGTATGCCACCTTTTGGTCCAAGTTCTGGTTAGCCAGTTAAACAATCTTTTAGAGTCCTGCCTAACTCCTTGGGCTAACACAATAAATACAGAACCTCTGTTTAGGGGGGCCATATGAACAAATTAAACCTGAACTAACTTTACATCCTTTTTACCTTAATCTCACACCCTTAAAATCAAACTCCACACTTATTCTCCAGGTTTCTACCCATATAAATAAGAAAAAAACATGCAGTTCTTTTGATGTGTATGGCATCTCCTTATGTGTCACATTTTGTACCATACCCTTTGGGGTGTGTTTGGAACTTGAGTCTAGCTTTAGGTCAAGAGATAAAGAGGGGAGTGGGGATGGTCTCAAGAAGAACCAGCAAAGTTTTGTGAGACAACTACTTCAGGGGAGGCCATTGTATGTTCATCAGGCAAAACAGGTTTGACCTCAGGAATAGAAGGACTGCTTGTAATGTCAAAGAAAACTCAACAGAATTTAATGTCTCAATGTCCCCAGATTTAATGGCATTGTTTTTAGTCCCCATTCTAATTATTAGGATCCTTCTAATGGATCACACCATTTTATAATTCACTCTTTGGAGTCTGCTGGGGCTTGAATCTAGTTATATATCTAGAAGCAAAGAGATATAGTAAAGATAGGTGCTGAGAAGAATCAGAAGTGATTAGAAAATCAGGAAGGTCATTATAGATTCTTCAGGGCAAGGGGGACTAAACTTTTCATGCAGGAGTGGAAGGACTGCTTCTATTGGCAAAAGAAAGTGAGCAGAATTCTGGTTTCCAAAGCTTCCCCATTATAGATTTTGCTGACATTCCCAATTTTATTGGACTCTTCCCATGTGTCCACACCCCAGTTTTCAGGATCCCATTCCTCCCTGATCAATGCCCTGACTTTGAGAAAGTGACCTGAAAAAAAAAAAAGCAGAAATAGATCTATACATACAGAAAACTGATGGTTGCCAGAGGGAAGAGGTATGGAAGGATGGGCAAAATGGATAAAGGGGAGTGGGAGATACAGGCTTCCAGATATGGAATGAATAAGTCATGGGATAAAAGGTACAGCAAAAAGAATATAGTCAATGATACTGTAATAGCAATGTATATTGACAGATGGTAGCTACACTTATGGTGAACATAACTTATAGACTTGTTGAATCACTGTTTTGTACACCTGAAACTAATGTAACATTGTATCAGCTATACATAATTTCTTTTAAAAAGCCATTCTATAAGAATGGAAATTTAATTTACAATGTAATTAAATCACTTGCAAAATTCAGCCCTTGGGTTTAATTTTCAGAAATCTTGACCTTGTAGTTATATGAGACAGAGGTTTCTTCAAGAATAGGCATTGATGTTTTTAGGTCTTTCATGCAGATTCTGAACTGGAATTTGAGGTTGAGCTCTTCAATTTCTTTCCCCAAATTCTCCAGCACAATTATAAACACCCAACCAATTCCATTACGTGGTTTTTTTTTTTCACTAAAATGTTGTAAGGTAGCAAATAATTGGTCACCCGCAGTTCCACCTTCTATATAGAGATACTTGATTACAGTTAACTAAAGGTAATAATCTGAGTAAGTCTTTTGCCCTTCTATGGCTTATCAGTATCTTCTATACCTCTGGAAATAATCATTAGTGTTTTTAAATCAAGCCAATTAGAGGGGCGCCTGGGTGGCTCAGTCGTTAAGCATCCGACTTCGCTCAGGTCATGATCTCACGGTCTGTGAGTTTGAGCCCCTCATCGGGCTCTGTGCTGACAGCTCAGAGCCTGGAGCCTGCTTCAGATTCTGTGTCTCCCTCTCTGTCTGACCCTCCCCCATTCATGCTCTGTCTCTCTCTGTCTCAAAAATAAATAAACATTAAAAAAAATTTTTCAAAAAAAAAATCAAACCAATTAGAGAACCAATTCGAGAATTCCTATAATGTATATACATATATATGTACATACATATATACATATATATGTATATACATAATATATACTAACATGATTTATTACACATATGAATATAATATAGTATATATTTAGTGTATATAGTATATATTTAGTATGTATTTAGGCACTGTTATAGACAACTGGCTTATGCAATTGTAAGAGCTGACTTAACAGTCTGGAAGGCTGTTTTCTCTGCCTCTGATGCTGGTGGTGAAAGTTTACAAGGAAGGTAGTCGGGAAGGGAAGATCACAGGCAGGCTGGGACCAACAAGCTGAAGATAGATTTCCACAAGAATGGACTAAATTGTGTCTATTATTATTGCCACCTGCCCTGGTGATAAGGTTATTCTGCAGAAGCCTGGCCCTTTATCACAAAGGCATACACCTGGACAGAATTCAGAGATGCTAAGAAAAGATCCAAAGGAAGGAATTACATGCCCAGCTACCACCAGCTTACCTGTAATAATGTGTGCCCTACACAATGGCTATTGCTTTTCGTACACCTCACAAATTTTGAAGGAATCTACACTGTGCCTCACCCAAATCATAAACACATTTTTAAGAAAGAAATTTTGGGAAATGTAGTTTAGCTTAGCTATGTTGACACATTAAAAAACCATCACCATGGAGATCCTGGCTGGTTCAGTTGGTTAAGCGTCCAACTCTTCACTTGGGCTCAGGTCATGATGTAACAGCTTGGGGGATTAAGCCCCTAGTGGAGCTCTGAGCTGAGAACAGAGTCTACTTGGGATTTTCTCTCCCTCTCTCTCTGCCTCTCCCTGCTAACATGAGCTTTCTCTCTCAAAATAAATAAACAAACAAAAAAATAAATAAAAATAAATAAATAAGTAAGCATCAACTTGGGGCACCTAGGGGGCTCGACAGTTGAGCATCTGGTCATGATCTTGCAGTTCCTGGGATCAAGCCCCACACCCAGTTCTGCACTGAGCACAGAGCCCACTTGGGATTTGCTCTCTCCCTCTCTTTGAGTTCTTCCCCACCCCTCCCCACTCTGTCTTTCAAAATAAATAAATAAACATTAAAAAAATCACCTTTATCAAAATGTATTATGCCTTTAATAAAAAGTTAAACCTTTCAACACATTTTTTTCAAATTTCTATAAATATATACATGTCAAATTGATTGTGGTATTTTTCCATGAGAATGTTTCTGTGTGCTTGCACATGCCTGTGCACATATTTTTATTATGCTCTGCTGTTAAAATTGTGCTAACTTTGTACAGTGAACTGGGATGGTTTGCATGTTTTTTCATTATCTTGACTGTTTGGAATCAGATATAAAATTGTGGTTTCTTATCCAAAGGATAGACTGACTCAGCTGTAAAACCACCTAGACTTGTACCCTTGTTAAATAATAGATCTTTAACAACTATGCTTAGTTATTTTATGATTATTGGTTTGTTTCTTCTGGATATTTAGACCAGAGATTTAAAGACTGCAATTTAATCCTGGCATGTTGCTAAAATTGAAGATTATGTAAAATAAAAACTCTGGAACTAAAAGGCAGCCACCTTTGCAATGGAGATAGAAAAAAGAAGGAACAGTGATTTAGTCCTTCAATGGGCTAGATACTATTCTAAATTATTTCTGCATATTTTCCATTTCCATCCCTATAGTGGTCAGAATCTGTGAGACAAGTATTATTGGCCCAATTTTATAGTTTAAGAACCTGAGACACAGAAAGGATAAGTAACTTGTCCCAAGACACATTGAGTGTGGATTAAGAATTCAAATCCAGCTAACTAGAGGCCAGAAACTACATAGAGTGTTAAAATACTTCTTTGTGCAACTGTATAGAAAAAAAGCTGACCTAAGAAACTACATACTTAGCCTGAGAGACCTGAGAGAGGGCCTACTTGGTTTTGTTTTCTACTTTGTGTTTTGGCATTTCTGATGAAGAAATCAGTTTATGGCACAGCCTTGTTTGTTTTTTTGTTTTTTTTGTTTGTTTTTTTGTTTGTTTGTTTTTGCCCAGGTGTTCCCACCTCAATATAACTTCTTTAATATACCTAAGCTTTATGGAGTTCTTTTACTCAGATCACTAGCCTAGACTG
Source organism: Panthera onca (assembly GCF_046562875.1). Classification (NCBI taxonomy): domain Eukaryota; kingdom Metazoa; phylum Chordata; class Mammalia; order Carnivora; family Felidae; genus Panthera; species Panthera onca. Next base: position 160,906,417 of record NC_138346.1, read on the forward strand.
AAAAAGAGTGTTATTTTCAATCCAGCTGGATATAGACTATTATAAATGAAAGAGTTGGTATGCTCACTAAACATCAGTAAATACTCCATAAATTTGAACTGTAGTTTTTGAGGTTGGGTATGTGTGTTATTCATCCTTGTATTAGTCTCTAAAGGTCTGTGCTTTAACCACAGTAGGTGCTCACTAAATCTATTGAATGGTGGAATCTCTTATGCTGAACTACATAAAACTGTCTTGGCATTTAATCACTATGCATTACCGTCTTTTTTTTTTTTCATTTTCCTATTGATTCTATTTATACCAACCACATTTATCATTTTTACCAAGCTGTTTCCAAAATCTAGCTCCAGTGTACATACAGATATGTATTCTTTATAAATATTATCTATACATTATAAATTCTGTTTTCTCCAAGTGTGCCACCTTCCAGAGGCATTCTCCTGGTGTCGGCCTCGTTGGCACTGGTGTAATTACAGTCTTCCATGATTAATGCCTTAGCTCTTTTACAGGCTTCTCTTATCTGCATACATGTTTCTAAATCTGCTTTTTCATCCTGCCGGAGACATAGTAGCTTCTTATCATTTCTTTCCTTCCCATTTCTATTTTTTGCTCTAATCCAAATGATCTCTTTGGTCTCTGAAGCAACATTATATCTCTCTTTAGATGATGCTGTACATGTCTCCTCCTGTCTGGCAAAGTCTAGCCTTCCTGTGAAAACATCCTCCTGATTTTTAACAGGGCTCTTACTAGCTCATTCTCCCAATGCTACTGCGTTATATTAATCTCTACTTATTGGCCTTGAAAACATCCTTTTCTTTCTTTCTCTCTTTCTTTCTTTCTCTCTTTCTTTCTTCTCTCTCTCCCTCTCTTCACTCTCCCTCTTTATTTCTTTAATTTTCCAGGAAAAACAATAAATGATAGACTTTTCCCAATTGCTTAGGTTTGTTTTGTTGTTGCTGTTATTACTTTTGTTGTTTAAGAAATATTAGTTCTCAGTTCTCTCTTGTTAACTTTCTCCTCTTTATTTATTTGAATTGTTGAAATAACAGCATTCAAGTTTTTGATTCACCCTTTGTATATATCCACGGCACATTAATCACCAAGTTAGGAAAGCACAGAATATGTGTGAATATGTATTATTTACCATATTTATTTTGTTATTCTGTTTCCACAAGGTGGTCACCTATCAAGTTTACCAGGAAACAGAATAGAATTGATTTTTAACACAAATGGTCTATAACTGACTGTATATACTTCGACATATACAACAGGCACCACTACAGGGTCTCAGAAAACCTGCTAAAGACAAAAAGTTCTTTGGTTCTTCTAATTTTATTACTCTTTTATTTTTTTTCTTATTATCCATTAATGCCCTTCCAAACATATAGAGAAAAACAAACTGAAGTGCCAGGGTTAATGAGTTAATAGTTTGAGATTAAAAATTCACAAGATAGATTGCAATTCTGTTTCCAGCCAACTCAAAAATATACCATTTCAAGTTTAAAGATGGGAAGGAAGAGAAAGTGCTATGGGGTTTATTGCTGATTATTGATGTTAAAAAATTCCAAAGAGAGGATATCTAAAATAGTCCCCTAGTTGCTAGTGCGCATATAAAATTCAAGTGAATAAAAGAATTTCTTCTTAGCATTATGTTAGTTATTTCTATTTCCATCAGGCTTTATTTTGGTTGTCTGATCCCCTGCCTATAATTTCTAAGAGAAGCTCAGTGTGTAAAATTGACTGTGAGTTTACGATTCCAGTTTTCCTTATCACAGTCTATTTTCAGTATTATCTCCATCTACCTTTGGTTTCACTTTCCTTACTTTCATTTTAAAAACACAGCTTATTTCTTGCTCTTGACTGCCCTCTCCTTGATCATTTTTCTTTCTGACTTTCTATCTTACTCCTATCTACCATACAAATTCAATGATAGTCATTTTTCCTCTATACATTCCCACCTAGCAAAATGTATATATATTTTTTCATAAACTGCAATCATGCAAAAAGTTTACATGGATACATGATTCTACAATTTCAGAAATAGTCTTTGTTATTATTTTTCCTTACACATCACCAGAGTCCACTAAAATCTACCCATATATAGACTGTTACTCTTGTGAATATTGTGTGGAAAGGAAATTACATACTGTTTTATGTATAGGCAATGTGGTTCAAAAGACAACTAAGGAATCAGCTTAAGATTCCTGATTTCTCTGTTATTGTTTCTGACATTTTTTGTTTATTTGTTGAATCATATTCATTCACACAGTCTGATTGCCGTTTATATACTTACTTTAAATATACATGATAATAAGAGATTTAGTGCATGCTGTTATTCATTTTCAATATAGAAAATGTTTCAGAGCAGGGGTTATATAGTGTAAATGAAATAAAATATAGATATTCTGAGTACACACTTGTGGATTCATTTGGCAGCCTTAAAAGAGAAGGGTATTTTTAATGTAGAAATCAGCAGGATTTGCATATCACTCTTAAGCTATAAAGACATAAAGAAGATTTTTGCATACGTTTATCAATACATTAACCATGCTGCAAAACCATGTGATTGCTTATTTATCTCCAGAGAGTAGAAAAATATAATGAGCATTTTTTTAAAAGAAGTTACGCCCTAAAGCATAGCTATCAGCCCAAAATACCCTCAAATTTATGCCCAGGAACTTGACTATAATATAATGTGACATTTTCAAATTTTATAAAATTGGACAAATTTGATTATTCAAACCTAGGTTCTCAATACATAAATGAGAAACAAATGAAGATATGGAAAATTCCATTTGGAAACATGAGTTTTCATGCCATGTTTCCACCAGGAAATATCTTGTGAAACATCGCAAACGACGTCAAAGTATATTCTATGTCTTTACCTCAGCTGTGTTAGTTGCTAAAGTATCACGTCATTATCTCTGCCTATAAAAAAACCAAACCAAAACAAAACAAACAAACAAACAAACAAAAAAACAGATTGTCTAATATGCATCCCGTCCCTAGCTACCTCACTCCATGTACATGTTGTACATTGAAATATTGAAATTTCCCTCAAAAAATGGTTATCTCCTTAGTGATCAGGTTCTCAGTTGGGAAGATAGCGTATCGCCATGAAAGGTGACAATGTATCATGTGATAGCACAGATCAGAGTTTACGCTGATAGAAAGAAGAAGTGGCTGGAAAGAAGGGAGTGATGTTGACATGAATTTGAGTAGCACTAACTGCTCATATACTCAATCCCAAATTTCCTGCTACCAATTTGTTCTTTAGAATTTCTCAGAGATTGATCTCCCTAAATATCAAGGCATACAATTTAAGAAAGGATATTTTTAATCAAGTGACATGGTCAATATAATCAAATTACCTTAATTGCTGTGGTTGCTCCTCTTGGTACATCAGTTAAATGGGTCCAAAACATCCATGTACAAAGATAAAACAAAAGTTGACGGTTCGATCTATACCAAAAGAAGAGGATGCAGGGTATTGTGATGTAAATATTATTATTTTTGGATCTCTAATACTGTAAACATTTTGCATGCAAAATATATTCATTCATAGTCAAGTATCCCAGTTTGGTGAGAAATATTTAATAGTCTATAAGATTTGAGAAAGCCAAATATCTCCAAGAAAACATTTTTATGTTTTATCTTTAAGCATGAATTAATCAGAATCATATACAAATAATATTTCTTAGATAATTCATAAATTAAAACATACACATGAGAAATTAACAAATGAAGACATGGTTTAGAATGACATTAAATGTTAAAATAAAGATATGAATGTTTTCCAAACTCAAGACTTATTGTTTTTCCTGTAAATGATTTAGAATATTAAAACAGAAAAAATATAATCATGCTTTAAAATCGCAGATATCATATTAACTAGGTTCCTTTTAAAAACAAAGTATAATTCAGATTGCAGACTTCAACTGTGCATGGTATCACTTAGCTTTAAATCATAAATGGACTAAATGCTTATCACAAGCATATTGCACATAAATCTAGTTTTTATTTTATTTGCAATCATACTTTCCTAGATCACATTACTATATGATAATATGCTTTTTCCTGGATAAAAGTATATAATCATTAACATTTATAGTTCTCCCTGGTAAAAGGCAGATGACATTCACATCATTTTGTGATGTGTAATTTGATTGCTGGCACATTAGGATTTTTTACATAAGGCTCATAATGTAAATTTCAATTCTATACTCTGTCAGTAACTAACAAATGCTGAATTATTTCCTTCCTTAGACATACACCATTGGAATCCATTTAAAGTGCTTAATGATGTATTAATAAACCATGATTTTCCAGCAGAGTTTCTGAACTCCCCTTACTGGCGCCAGCTCTGGTGCTGCCAGTCAAATTAGAATGCCATGGTTTCTCAGTAAATAAAGGTTAATTGGACATATAAAGGGAAATTGAATATCAGAAATGTCTAAACTCACATTATTCTTGTGTAACACTTAGTTATTATATTTCTATTTATCATATGTGCAGTTAAAATATCCATAATGACATATATTAGTACTTCATTCTTCCATTTGAACACAAAGGGCTATCCACTTGCAATTTCAGAAAAATCTGACCTACCAGGCTTACTGTTTTCATCTTTGCTGACTTAAATTTTTCTAACTGATTATTTCTTAGGAAAAAAAAATGTAGGATAATTTGTACTTGCTAAGCTTCACTGTAAAGGCTTTTCTTTCAACCATTCTTTCCTATCCCAAAAATCTTGTTCTCTATAAAAATAAATATGTGGAAAATTATTTATACACATGTACTATCATTTCCTCTAAATGGCTTCTATTTTCTCTCTTACTTCCTGATCTGTTACATAGAATGAAATATAGCCTGCTTTTGATGGGTTCTATTGTCTTGTATTCAATTCAGATGTAAATCATGTACTTGAACTGCTCTCCTAGAACTGCATAGAAAAACTTACTAAGCAGGTATTGATACTCACCAGCTACCTAATTTTAGAAATTTAAATTTACCTATTGAGCAAAAAGACCGTATGCTTGTACAGAGGATTAAGTGTTCATAGAAAGCACTCCAGATACAGTACACTTATTAATACTGGAAAAATATAAAGATATATATTTGACGCATGGCTAACATAGCTGGAAATTTAGAAAATTTCTTTGCAGTCAGAAATAACAAGAAACTAAAATCCATAGTAATACGGAAGTAAGAAACTGAAGCCAATAATTGCTAGTCTAGAAGTTGGCCAGAGGACCGAACACGTGAGAGGTTACCAATCCTCCCCTACTTCATCCTCACATCTGATATCCCCAAAGAAGAAACCTCAGTGAAGGGTATGAAAAAATAAGAAAACTCCTAGCAGTATAAGAATTTGGAAATTCATGTCAGTGTCACCATTGTCTCTAAACTCTATACATAGATCTACTGTTACCCTATTTTTGTATATTCCCTCCTCAAAATCCCCAACCCTCAGACTTTAAAATGTAGACCCGAGTTATTATGATCCTTGGGAATAATTAAGCACTTGGGAGAAGCCCAGGCAAATCATCACTGGAGGAAATAATTTCAAACCTAAGCCTCAAAGATTTGCCATAAAGTTCCAAGGAAAGTGGGTTCAAGAGAAAATCAGCAAAGGAGTATGAGTAAACCTAACCACTATGGGAAAGGTCAGATAAAACACTCCAAAATATATAATTATGCCCCAAACAAATTAAATAACAAATTTAAGAAATGAAAAGTTAAATTTAAAAGGTGCACGTTTTAAAATTATATTTTTTAAAAGAAATGCAAAGAAGTATTGAAACAATGAGAAATGAGAGAATATCAAACTTGACCAGCCATATTTGCAAAGTAGCAAATTAGCAATTCTAGAAATTAAAAATAATAATAATGGAAAAATTGTATGCTCCAAATAACATTTGAAGTTATTTCCAAAGTTATAACTTTGAAGTATATTAACAAGAAAAATTGAATTATATGAAGAAATAATACCAGTTAACACATGGAGTATAACTATGTACAAATATTTTCTAAGTGAATGGTAACCCTCACAACATTCTGCTAAGTTAGGTATTATTGTTATCCTTGCTTAAGAAGTGAAATGTCCTTCAATCAAATAGATAGTAAGTGCCAAAGAAAGAATTTGAATGCAGAGGTTTAGTTCCAGAATCTGAAGTTTACAACTACATCATTTCTCTAGAAAACCTGACAACATACATATCAAGTATTTCACAAAAAATAAAATATTAATATCCCATAAACAAAGAAAATGATCTTTAATCTCAATAGTAACAAAGAAATGCAGGTATAAGAGTGAGATACTAGATCATAACTCCCATGCAGGAAAACATAAAAAGTCTGACAATATTAAATGTATGCAAAGATGTAAAGCAGTGAGGAATCTCATATACTACCTGGAGGTATGTAAATTTATACATCTATTATAAAAAAAGTTTGACATTTATTAAGTTAAACATACATACATTCTATAACTTAACAATTCTAACAACGTATCTTGAGAAATACTTGTGCTATATGCCCAAAAATCTGTACTTGAATGTTTGTAGCATTATTGCTTATAAGAAAGTTAAAAACTGAAAACAACCAAAATATCTATCAATGAGATGGATCAATAAAATGGGAGGTATTAAAATGATGGAATAGTAGAGAGCAATAAAAATGAATGAACTCTAATCCATATGTCAATATGAATATATCTCAAAATTTTAATATTAAATATTATAGCATTTGTATACATTTCAAAATCAGGATAAATTTAAAAGTATTATTTAGAAATATGCATACTTTATGAAACTGTGGGAAGAAAAAACAAGAAAATATGAACACAAACTCAGGAGAGCATCTACTTTTGGGGGGAAGAAGGAGAATACAGTCAGGAAGGAGAATTCAAAGAGAATTAAATATTTCTTTTTGTATTTTATAAACTTGGAGATTTTATAAGTTTAGAAATTTTTAATTTGTGAAATATTATATACGTTCATTGATATTTCTGTTACATCATGCATTTTTAAAGTAAATTTTTAAAACAGAAAACGTATTTTAAAGAATCTGGCTTTCATTATGAATCTTTTATAATGAAATAGCTACAAATTTGGGAAAGTTATTTAAATACCTTGGATTTATTTCTCGTATTTACAAAACAAATGGAGTGCAGCAGGCTTATTCAGTCATTCATTTTAATTCACTAATTGTTGTTATAAGTATTAAGCATTTTTTGTTCCAAGCAGTAGGCTATCTCACAGTCACATAAAGATATGTTATGCCCTTTGCCTTTGAGCAGCTGACATTCTAACACAGGAGTTGATATTTCCCAGCTGTAAGTTTATTTTCAGATAGGAGTCCATTCAATTGATTTCCCTAGTCAAGACAAAGGGAAAAATTTGGCAGGCACTGCAAACTTGGCCCTTAGCCCTGAAGACATCCATAGAAAATTAAGGTGGATAAATAGAAGGAGATGACATATAGGCAGAGGGAGTAAGAAGAAGAAAAATTCCTGGTTTGACACTATTGACATAAAATAAAACAATAATCATCCATATAGAATCTAATATCATTGTATTCTTACCTTGGGTAACAATAACATAAAGATGCTCTGGTCTCATGAGCATCATATTCAATTTCAATATTTATACAAATTTCCAAAGCTGTAATAGGAAAAACAAGCATACCAAGACTATATAAAACATTAATGCCAAGGTTGAGTTGGTAGTTTATGATGATGTAGGGCAACAAAATCCATGCCCAATATTCATAATGCATCTGGACTTTGCAAGCTCTATTATTATTTCTATTAGGAAGGTAAACTGCTTTGAATGTTTTTAGAACTTTAGAATTCATTCTCAAGTGATAATATCTTGTTTTCCTATTATAAATATTGAAAACAATGCCAGGTTTTTAAAGCTGACCTCCCATGTTTTACCCAAGTCTATAGCATATGTAGAAGAAATATCCCTACAGAATATAGAAATCAACCTTAATAAAAAATAAATAGGTGCAGGTGTTGCTAAATATTTATTTGGAAATTTACATACCAAGTTTTGGAAAACTGATTTTTGAGATTCATTTCCAAAGTTTGAAAAGGGCTTTCATTCAAATTTAAATTTATAAAACCCCCAAATTTTCTCAGACAATATTTAGAAATATGAATAAATAATCAAAATTATTTGTGCTTCCTAGTAGGCTTAGTTTAGGTTTGAAAGGAAGAAACCATATCTATCTATCTATCTATCTATCTATCTATCAATCATCTTTATATCCATCCATCTATAGATGCAAAGTTATTTATATTTATACATATATACACATATGCGTACGCATACTTGTATAATATTATTAGTGTTCTCAAATATTTAAGACACCCAAAATATTAAGCTTGTGTTTGACCTTTTTACCTTTTGCTTTCTATGCAATACTGTATGTGTGTCTCTGTTACAGAAGCTAAAATAAACTGACATATTTCCTTTTAGGTTGGCCTCATACGTGTCTACTGAATTCCTTATGTTCGCACTAATTGACAAGAGTAGCAATGTAAATGATATGCAAATGAACCCCCTCCGGGGATTCCTCTTTCAAAGTTCAGTTGATGCCTATGCTAACATAGCACTTTATAATGTTATTCCAAGGTATTTAATTCTGTGGTTTGTGTAGACATTCAGCTTTATTGACAGTGATACATTAGCCTCCTATACTATCTGTCTCTGACGAACATTCTCTGCTTTAAACACAGCACTATGGATAATAAATGTAATGTACATGAAATGACAGTTGATAATGTTATATTACATATGATATATATATATCATATGAACAATATATATATGATAAAATATATGATATATATCATATATGTGATAAAATATATATGATATATATTACATATATATATCATATGAACTATATATATATATGATAAAATTAAATCATGGAAAATGTAAAGCTATGCCAACATGACTGCCCCCTCCCACAAACACATAAAGATATCCAATTTTTTTTCACTGAAAATATAATGTAATTAGCAATAGAGAACCCAGTGTTCATGACAATTCAGTTTCAAACATTAGTTTTTTAAAATGAACTATATTTAAGGTGGTTTGTTGAGTTACTATCTATTATATTTCCCTATGATTTATTCTTTGCTGTGGGAGGATCTGTGTTTTGTAGGCTATTCAGCAGCCTCTCTGTCTTCTACCCACTAGATGCCAGTAGCACCCCCTCCCCTATATTGTGACAATCAAAATTATCTCTAGCAGACGGCCAAATGCCCCCAGTTGAAAAGCTCTGTACTCTCAGATCCCTACCAAATATGCCTCACAGGTGTAATAACAATTCTGCTCTGACTGGTCAGAACTTAAATGTGTGAAACCTCATATGCATTTTTCACCACTCTGCTCCCTGGTAATTTTTCTTTCATCTGTGGTTGTTCCTTGACAAGCCTTGTGGTGTACTTTATTACAAATGAGCAGTTCTAGCATTAGTCCAAACTCTTAAGCACACCTATATGCCAATTTATGGAGCTCTTTTTCTATACAACTATTTCAGCTCTCACGCCATGCTCCAAAAATCCCAGTCACATTGGCCTCCTCTAACTCTAATCTCTGTCTCCTCAGCTCAGTAGGATGGATGTGCCCTTCCTGTGATCCCCTCCTGACTGCAGACAGAAAGCCAGAAATATCATATGGATTTCCTCTCTTGTTTTCTTTCTCTGGGGATCAGAGTCCTGTACTGCCTGTTGTCCAATGTCTAAAACAGTTGTTTTACACACTTTGCCCAGCTTTCTACTTGTTAGAGCAGGAAGACAAGTCCAATAACAGACATCCATCCCCTCATGACAAGAAGTAGAAACAACACAGGAACTCAATACCACTTCAACCCCCCCCCCCCAAGTTGAGTTGTTGCTTTAACAATAGTGAATGTGTCTGTTCCCAAACATGTTTACACTGGCCATATTTGTTATTGCAATCTCAGCTTCTAATCATATAATGAAGGATTAAAAGCAAAAAATGCTTTTTTATGAAAAACTAAGTTAAATGTTTTAGAAGTTATATAAAGACATATGACTGGAAAATATTTTTGTCTCATTACAAACAAGATAATTGTCAAAGAAGGGGAAAATGTAAAGAATCTCCATGGTTTTTACTCCTGTGTCCTCACAAATATCTTTGTTTTTACCTAATTAAAAATATCCCAGGGGCACCTGGGTGGTTCAGTTAAGTGTCTGACTCTTGATTTCGGCTCAGGTCATGATCTCACAGTTCATGAGTTTGACTCCCTCATCCGGCTCTGTGCTGACAGCGCGGAGCCTGCTTGGGATCTCTCTCCCTCTCTCTCTGCCTGTCCTCCATTCTCTCTGTCTCTCTCATTCTCTCTTTCTCAAAATAAATAAATAAAAATCTTAAAAAAATATATATCCCAAACTTAAAATCACAGTTAAGGTGTTTTTTGTGTTCTTTGTTGTATAAACACAATGCAGAACTACTCTTAGAGCTCTCAGAGAAATCTTATTTTCATGTTCGATTCTGACAAATAAATATATATTTATAAATTTTGACAAAAATAATTTTTTATTTTAAATATCCAATTTTGATGAACCCCTACTTTATTTTTTTTAAATTTTTTTTAACATTTATTTATTTTTGAGACAGAGAGAGACAGAGCATGAACAGGGGAGGGTCAGAGAGAGAGGGAGACACAGAATCTGAAACAGGCTCCAGGCTCTGAGTGGTCAGCACAGAGCCCGACGCGGGGCTGGTACTCACGGACTGCGAGATCATGACCTGAGCCGAAGTTGGGACACTTAACCGACTGAGCCACCCAGGCGCCCAGATGAACCCCTACTTTAATTGCCTCTTTTCATTATATAAGTAACTACTTGCCTTATGTTGTTAAGGGATGAGATGCTTTTTTTGTTTTGTTTTTTTTTCACATTCATAGAATTAACTCATTAGTTAACCTAACAAATATTTATTAAGCACCTACTATGCACTGGGCAAAATATTCAAACCCAAAGATTGCGGTAAGAACAATATAAACAAATACTCCACCTTTGATAGACAATAAAGATAAATAAATTAAATATATATGTGTGTTTATTAAATGAATAAGCCAAAGAGCCTCAGTGTATTGGCCTCTGGTTGTTAATTTCTTCACTGTAGGCTGAGATTCATTTGCTCAAAAGCCTGCCAGCACCAAATTCAAATTTTTACACATCTTTTATTTAAAAAACTCAAACATGCAAATTTTAGTCAATTAGGGACCACCTCCTTTGCTCTAGCAAAACTTCATCCAGTAACTATTACCTATGATAACATAGGGCTTTACAGTTATAAGGCTCAAGCTACTACAGCCCTTGGGAACTCTGACCCAGAGACTCCCCTCCCATGGGGCAGAGAAATATCACATAGACACATAAGCCCCTACTTCAGTCTTCCTCTCTCTCAGGAGATCCCTTGCCTTCTTCCAATTTTGAGTAATGACCCCAGCTCTATAACCTCTGGACAGATACCTGTTGTGTGGAACTTCCTCTCTCATGCAATATATCCAAAAGCTGCACAAATAAACTTGTATGTTAATGGATTCTGTGATCATATTGTTTTCCTTGATTAGCCCCAAATCCCTCAAGCTCCCAGCAATATTAAATAGTAACAATTTCTGATAAGAAAAAATGCAAAGTGGGGAGCCTGGGAGGCTCATTTGGTTAAGCATCCGACTTTGGCTCAGGTCATGATCTCGCAGTCTGTGGGTTCGAGCCCTGCGTCAGGCTGGCTCTGTGCTGACAGATCAGAGCCTGGAAACTGCTTCAGATTCTGTGTCTCCCTCTCCTGGTTGCACTCTGTCTCTCTTTCTCAAAAATAAATAAACATTAAAAAATTCTTTTAAAAAATGCAAGGAGGTGGAATATAAAATAGGGGCAGTGGTAGACATTTTAGATAGAGTGGCCAAGAACATCCTTACTAAGGAACTGAATGTCAAATAAGGTTCTGAAAATATGTGGGAATTGGCCACACATATTATTTAAATACTGATTGTCTATCTCCTTCACTAAAATTAATGTTCCATTTAAAAAAAGCATGCTACATATTTTGGTCACTGTTAATATTTTCATTGTTTAAAAAGTATCTAGAACATGATAAGTAATTAATAAGTATACATATGGCCAACCAATAAATAAGACTTCCATTGTATCTACAATGTATCCTTAGTCTCTCAAAGTATTGCTGAAACAAAAGTATTGTAAGGAAATAGTTATACAAAGGGAAAAGTGAGGTTTCTCCCAATATCCTGCCAAAGAGATAGTGAAAAATCCACACCAACTCCCAAACTGCCTTCCAAACCTCAACCATGGGTTTTGATTTGTGAGTAAGTTCACATGTATGGTATAGTATTATAGAGGGTAGTGTGTGTGTGTGTGTGTGTGTGTGTGTGTGTATACATACATACATATGTTTTACCCTTCTACTTATTAGCTATGTAACTTTGAGGATGATTTAAATACAGTGTTTACACTCATTATCATTAAAACAGATTGATGATATAATATATCTCAAATGATTTTGTTGAGAAAAAATAATAATGCATATCAAGCATTTAATATAGGCCCAGAAACACCATAAATGCTCAATTAACAGTAACTTAAATTAATCAAACAATAATTGAACCAGTATTTTTCAAGTGCCTTTCATGAAACAAACAATATGCTCAGTGTGAGTAACATATGGCTGATAATATTTGAGCCCTCATATGAAAGAACACATAAACTACAATAGATGACAGACATGCAAAAATACAAATTCAATCAAGATGTGGTGAATGCTACAGTGTTGATATTAATGACTGCTACAGGAGTACAGAAATCAGAAAAATACGATATGCACACAACTTCGTATCTTTGCTGAGATATCTTTTCCCCAAAACGATTTACTCTTGGGCTAAATTATTAAACATGATTAATTTGTATATTTATAATTATTTACATGTTGTCAATTTTTTTAACTTTTAATCATGTCAAAAATTTAATATTTGGATGTCAATTATGTCAAACGGTTGCTGAGGCTAAAATTCTTTGGAGTTATTTTAATGTTCCTCTTTCTTTACAAAACTTAGATATCTAACACGTAGGATGTTTTTTGACCTACCTTCATTTCCTGATCCCCAGAAGTTGAACACCATCTCCACTACTGTCACACCTTTCAAGAGTCAACATCATCTCCCATATGGATTATTGCAATGGCTTTTGAACTAGATTCTCTAATTCCTACATTATACTCTTACCATGGCCATTATTTCTGCCTGTAATGCTCTTTCCCCAGATACCTTGCATGGCTCGTCACTCCTTGTCACCATCCGTGCAGGGCAAACCTGATTATCCACTTTAAAATAGCAATCTGTATTTTCCCCATGTCTAGCATCCAATATTCCAATATCTCCTTATTCTGCCTCCTTTTCCACTGCACTTACCATAGGCTGACATGCCATATAATTTATCAATATATTATGTTTATTGTTTTTTTTTCTGCCTCTTTCTCCTATAATAAAATCTCCATAATGGCAGAATTTTTTTCTTTTGTTTCCTGACCATTCCCAAACAGCAAGCATGATGTAAACTCAAATGATCACATTTGTCAAATGAACAAATGGAACAAATGACTGAAACAAAGAACTAGCCCAGATCATGGCCAAAATGAAAAAAAAAAAAAAATATTTGCTAATATTACATGAAAATTCTTTCAACAATGGTGCCCTTTTAAGATATAATCTCTGTGGAAGTTGTCCTTTGCAGCATTACTAATGCGAGCAAATATTTTAGTAAGAATTAAATATCCAACCATATGAAATTAGTTCAATGAATCATTCTATGTCATACAAAGGAATTCAGTCTCTAATGTACTATAGTGGTTGTTTAATAACAATGAAAATGTTCATTAATAAATGGTAAGTGCAAATACATACATACATACATACATACATAAATGTAATCCCTGTGGGAACAAAGAACATTGTGAAGTTAGATGCTGCACATTATTAAAATAGAACTTTGTAAGCAATTTCTTCATAACACTAGGACAGCAAAATTGTACCAGGAATTACAGATAAATGAAGTTTCTAATATTAAATATATACATATATATATATATTTAGAAAAATTGGTATGACCAAAACAAACAAAACATTGTCAAACTGCAAATTGTGTTAATCAGATGTCAAACTGTAAAATGTGTTAACATTTAAGTGAGATCACCCTCCCTTACTCAAAATCTAGACAGGGGTTAGCAAAATACAACTGAGCATTGAGATCGCTGCCTGCTTTTCTAAAGTTTTATGGGAACACAGGCACATTTATTTATTTATCATCTATGGCAGCTTTTGTGCCATAAGAGCAGAACTAAGTAGTTGCTATAAGGATTGTATGAAACATGAGCCTAAAGTATTTACTTACTATGTGGCCATTTATGAAAAAGTTTGTGGATTTTTGGTAGGATGTGTAAGTATTGACAAAACAAACCTTGAACATCTTGGGTAGAATAATGAATAACATTGCAAGAAATTTCCCAGTAAATTCATTTATTAGCAGTTTTCTTATTGGACTGCCATATCTACAACCAATGAGATTTTTATTCAAAATCAAATTTTTGTCAGCTTTGAAGTATAGATTATATACAATGAAATTAATTAATTTAAAATGTATAAACTGATGAGTTTTGACAAATACATACAGCTGTATAATCAGTACCACAATCATGATAAGCAATTATGGTTTTTTGTTGTTGTTTGTTTTTGCAGTCAGTTCCCCAGATTCACTCTCTGATCCTTGGCAACTACTGATGTAGTTTCTATAACAATAGGTTTATATTTTTCTTAATGCTCTACAAATGAAATCAGTTATGACCGAAGTATTTCACTTAGCATAACTTTTGAGATTGATCCATTGTGATAGCATGTATCAGTGATTCACTCCTTCACATTGTTTACAGTATCCCATTATATGTTTACATCACAATTTGCTTATGCTTCACTATTTGATGGACATGTGGGTTATTTGTAGTTTCAGCTATCATGAACAAATCTTCTAAGAATATTTACCTGAATTACTTATGGCAACATATATTTTTATTTATCTTCGGTCTGGAAGTGGAATTGCAGGGGGAAATGAAATATTTAATTTTAAAAGAATCTCCTAAACCATCTTCAGCCAAAGTGGCTGTACCATTTTGCATTACTACAAGCAATGTATGAAAATGCCAGTGCCACTGTATCTTCTAAACCCTAGAAAGTGTCAGTCTTTTCAATTTTAGGTTATGTAAAGGTGTCTTATTATGGTAACAATTTACATTATCCTAAGGGTTAATGACTTTATTAATTTCTAACATATTTTAATAAATAATGTATTACATCCTTTGTCATATTATGTATATAATTTGTCACCCACTTATCTTTTTTGGTAAAATATTTGTTCAGATCATTCGACTGTGTCTTAAATCATATTGACCTTCTTCACATTATTGAATACTAACAATGCTTTATATATGCTAGGTGCTAATTCTCTAGTGGTTATATGTTTGGCAAACAAATGTCTCTCAATTTTTAAACTATATTTTCATTTTCTTAATATTATTTTAAGAAAAAATGTTTTTAATTTGGAGAAGTCAATTTATAAAATTTTCTTTTATAACTAATGTGATTTGTGTCCTATTAAATAATTTATTAACTAAAATAAGATCATTAAGATTTTCTTATATTTTTTTCTTCTAGAGGCTTTCTATTCCTATATCTTATATTTAAGTCTATTGTGCATGTCAAGTTGTTGTGTATGAGATTAAGTATTTATGTTCAGTCTATTGCATATGAATGTCCATTTTTATTAGCATTATTAGTTGAAAGATTACCATTTCCCTACTGAATTACCTTAATAACTATCTTAGGTCAAATCAATTAGTTGTATATGTGTTGGTCTGTGTTTGGACAGTTAATATTTTTACTTTTTATATGTCTATCTTAACACCAATGCCTTACTCTCTTCATTAGTTTCACAGTAATTCTTGAAATCAAGTAGACTAAATCCCCCAATGTTATTTTTCAAAAATTTTGGCTCTGGGGTGCTTGGGTGGCTCAGCCAGTTGGGCGTCTGACTTCAGCTCAGGTCATGATCTCAGAGTCAGTGAGTATGAGCCCAGGTAGGGCTCTGTGCTGACACCTTGAAGCCCGGAGCCTGTTTCAGATTCTGTGTCTCCCTCTCTCTCTGCCCCTCCCCACCCACGTTCTGTCTCTGTCTCTCTCAAAAATAAATAAACATTAATTTTTTTTTTTAGTTTTGGCTCTTCATCCATGTAAATTTTAGAATTAGCCTAACGATTTCTGCAAAAACGTAAATAAATAAATAAAAAGTCAGGAATTTAATTGGAATTGTGTTGAAATGAAAACACTTGGAATAAATTGATAATAATATTGAGCTTTTGATGCTTAAACATGGTTTACCTTCCCACTTATTTATATATTCTTTACTTTTTCTTAAGAATTTCTTGTTTCTTTTTGATAGTATTGCAGTGATAACTTTTTAGTGTCAATTTTATATTTCTATACAAATAAAATGGATTTTTAAAATGTTGACCTCATATCCTAAAATATTGCTAAAGTCACCATTTACTTCTGGTAATGTGTGTGTGTGTGTGTGTGTGTGTGTGTGTGTGTGTGTGTGTGTGTGTCTGTGTGTCTGTGTAAATTTCTTAGTATTTAAAATTGTTGTCTGTGAATAAATATGGTTTGAGTGATTTACTTTCAATATATATGTGCTTTATTTCTCGTTCTTGCCTTATTATACCGGGCAGAAGTTGAAAATAAATATTGAGACTTGACATCTTTGATTTATGCCCATCCAAGGAGGAAAGCATTGAGTCTTCTATTAAGTTTGATGCCACTTGTAAGTTTTCTGTAGATGCTTTTTCACGTCGAGGATGTTCCCTTTTTCTACTTGAGCAATGTTCTACTTTGCTGAAAATTATCACGATAAATGTGTGTTGAATTTGGTCATATGTTTTTTCTGCATCTGTTAAGGAGACCATATATTTTTCTTTAAAAAATTTTAATGCAAGTGAATTACATTGAAGTAGTTTTAAAAATGAAACCAGTCTGGGGCTCTGATGATAAAACTCTCCTGTCATGTTATATTATCAATTTTAGATATTGCTGGATTTGCTTTACTAAAATTTTATTAAATTTTTAAATCTATGTTCTTGTGGGATATTGATTTTTTTTTATCTTTGTCTGATTTAGGAATCAGAGTAAGACCCATTAGATTAATTTAGATTCATTGTCTTTCATCCTCTTCCAGTGTAGAATTGTTGCTATTTCCTTAGATATTTATTATAATTATTATAGTTTACTAGAAAAGCCATCTGATCTTGGGTTCCATTGGCTTTTAAATATGACTTTGATTTCTTTAACAGATATAAAATTACTCAGGGTATCTTCTTTTCTATAACATAGTTTTGTTTGTATTGATAGAATTTTTCTATTTCATCTAAATTGTTAAATTTATTGGAAGAAATATGTTTATTATAATTCCTTTATTATTCTTTATTATCCATAATAGATTTGTAGTGATGTCATCTGTTTTAATGCAGACGTGGGTAAATTATGCTTATTTCTATTTTTCCTGGCAATTACAGCATGAAAATGATAAATTTATTTCTTTTTACATTAATTTTGGTTCTCATTGATTCATCACTGTTGGTTTCCATGTTTCCTTCAGTCTGGTTAACTTATGTTTAAGAAATTTTGCTCTTCTTTTTCTAGTAATCTAAGGTGGAAGATTATTGGTATGAAGTTTTCTATTTTTCTAATAACTCCCTGATGCTATAGATTTCTTTAAAAGCATCATTTTATCTCTAATAAATAAATTGTGATATTTTGCTTTTTAAATTTTCATTAAGCAAAAAATAGATTTTTGCCTAATTTTATGATTTATTTTTTAATGATTTTATGAGTTATTTAAAAGTATTTTTTTCAAATATTTGGGGGACATTCCAGATATATATTATGTATTTATTTATAATTTGCTTTTGGTGGGAATCAAAACCATATCTTATACAATTTCAGATAATCTAAAAAATTGTGATTTGTTTTATGGTCCAGAAAATGGTTCATCCTATCCATATGCAGGAGATGCTTTACCCATGTGCAAGAGAAAAAAATAAGTATCTTTTCCTGTCATTATACTAACTATTCTATATGTCAGTTATATCATGTTGGATAATGGTGCTGTATACGTCTTTCCTATCCACACCAAATTTTTGGTCCACTTGTTTTACCAACTCTAGTGATGGAGGTTTTGAAATAAACAGATGCAATTGTGGGTTTTTTATTCCTCTCCTCAGTTCTATCAGTTTTGTTTCTATACACAAATGTTCTGTTATCACATGCATATACGTTTAGGAGTATAATGTCCTCTTGATAAGCAGACCTCTTTATCAGTAACCTGTTTTTCTTTAGTCACTTTTTCCTTCCTTAAAATCTACTTCTTATGTTATTGATGTAGTCACTCTAGCTGACTTATGAACAGTGTCTTTATAGTATACCTTTTTGCTATAACTCTATAAGTGCTATAAATCTATAAGTGCTATAAATTTTAAATGACGTGTGTGTGTGTGTGTGTGTTTTCATATTTAGGTATGTTTCCTGTAGTATATTGTTGGGTCTTACTTTTTCAATCAATCTGGAAATCTCTGAATCTGTCTTTTTCCTAAGTACTTAGAATGTGTGCATCTAATGCTATTATCTATATGATTGGGCTTAAATGTAATACTTTTCTGTTTCTTCTTTTTCTGCTTTCTTTTAGGTTAATGAGAAATTTTTAGAACTCTTTTATTTCCACTATAGGCTTATAAGCTATACCTCATTATTTTTAAAATGGTTGTTGCTTTACAATCTAAAATACTCATTTGATTTACTACAATCCACCAATATTATAACATTTCATGCATAATATGAAACCATTATGACACATGCTTACATTTCCCCCAGAACATTTATGTTATTGCTGTCATGCATTTTAATTCCACATATTTTTTCAATGTAAAATATATTTGTTATGATTTTTCCTTTAAAGAATTAATTATCCTTTGAATAGGTTTATTAAAAAGATAAAAATATCTTTTGATTGACCCATATATCTACTTCCTCTTATTCTCTTCACTTGTTTGTGTAGATTAAAATTGTCATCTGTTAAATTTTTTCTTCTAGTCTAAAGAACTCCATTAATGTTTGTTGTAATGCTCCTATGCTTTTCACTAATTATCTAAGCTTTGTTTATCTGGGAAAAATTCACTTCTACCTCCATTTTGAAAAATATATTTGCTATTAAACATTTGTTTTATTTCAGTATTTTTTATTTTTTTAAAGTTTATTTATTTTGACAGAGAGAGAGCGCTTGTGAGAGTAGGGGAGGAGCAGAGAGAGCAGGAGAGAGAATCCCTAGCAGGGTGCACACTGTCAGTGCAAAGCTCAATGCGGGGCTGGAACTCGCATGATTCTAACAAGAAGTATGTTACCATTTTTTTTTTCTTCATATAAAACCTGTCTTTTTTTCTCATTTCTTTTAAGATGACTTGTTACCATGAATTTACACATAAGTGATTATGATCTAATTGATATGATTTTCTTCTTATTTCTTTGGCTTGAAATTCTTTGTCTTGAATATGTAGGCTTTTGGTTTTTAACATATTTTAAATATTTCTGTCCCTTACATTTTGCTTTGTTTCTGCATCTTGCCTGTTTTCTTTCCTATGGAATGCCAATCATCCATATATGAGGATGACTGATAATGTCCTATAGCTTACTAAAGCTCTGCTCATTTTTTCTAGTATTTTTCTCTTTTTGTTCTTTTAAAGTTTGGATATTTCTATTGCAAGACTTTCAAATTCTTCAATATTTTCACGTGTGGTTTCTAATCTGCTGTTAATTTTCTTTTTTCTATTTCAAATATTGTATTTCTTACCTTTAAAAGTTTGGCATAAGTTTTTGTTTTAATCTTCTATAGCTCTTACCACATTCATGCATTTTTTCCTTCTTGAACATGTGAAAAATATTTATAATAGTTTTAATGATTTTGATTTGTTAATTTCATTATATCTGTTATTTCTGGGTCTCTTTATATTTAAAGCTTTTTCTCCTGGTTATACATTGTCTTGTTTGTGCATCCCTGAATCATTTTTAATCTGATGCCAAATGTGTTTTCTTGTTGGATTCCAGATATTTTATTCTTTTCACCAGTGTAATAATTTTTCTGTCATGTAGTTAAATTTCTTGTAATTAGTTTGAGCCCCCTAAGATTTCCTTTCAAGTTCTCTTAGCAGGGATTTTGAGCATCCTTTACTTTAGGGCTAATGTTTCCTCACCTCTGTAGCAAAATCTTTTTATGTTAGTACCTTTATGAGAACTCTATCTTATGCCCCATGTAGCAGAATTTCCTTGTCATCAGGGAATACAAAGTGTTCTAGGCTCTGTGTGAAATCTGATATTTTTTTTCCTCTATTACTCTCTGATGGTACTTCCCTGATCTTACTATCTTCCATATATATATGCAAACCAGCACTCAGCCAAGAACTCAAGGAGCCACTCCAGAATACCAACACTCTCTTTCTGCAGCTACCTCTCTCCAATACACCACTCTGAAGATTTTAGCTACATCAGTCACAAACTCTGAATCTACCTGAACAACAATAATAACAAAAAGCTATGGAATTTGGCTGTCTGCAAATCACTGTTTTATACCATTTTTGTTTCTCTGTTATTTCATCATGGCTGAAAGTGAGAGCTTTTCAATAGATCATTACATGAGATCATAACATCATGAGTATTACATGAGGTGATACATTTAAAGTCCTGATTACTTGGCCTAGTATATAAAAGGGGCTCAGCAACCACTAATTCACCTCTTATTTCTATATGCTCACTTTATTCCATGTTATACATTCTAAAAATCAGGTCATATGTGATATAACCTCATGCCTTAATAGATAAATGCACTTTAGTGGACATTAGAGGGAGATTAAGCTAAGTAATGACACTTCTTCCCCTTAAATTTTCTGTAATCTCTGGCCTATGAGGCCCCTGAACTTCATTCATATAGGATAAATGTTCTCAGATATTTTAACCTTCTCATATATTTCTTGCTTTGAAATAAGAACATGATATTATTATTGTGTTTATGAGAGTCAATCACTTTTATTTTTTGATCAAAGCATTTTCATACGGACTGCACGTTTGTGTCGCCCCTCCACTCAGATTCGTATGTGGAAACCTTAACCCCAGTAGGTAAGATGGGCATTAGAAGGTGGGGCCTTTGGGAGGTAATTAGTTCATGAGGGTGGAGCCCCCATGATGGTATTAGAATTCTTACAAGAAGAGACATCATAGAGTTTGTAACATGTGCTTGCTCTCTCTCTTTTTTTTCTCTCAATCTAAATCCTGTGAGGGTACAATAAGAAGATAGATGGCAGTAAACGAGAAAGAGGGCCTTCATCATAATCTGACCATGCTGGCACCCTGATCTTGGATTTCCAGCCTCCAGGACTCTGGAAAATAAATATTTGTTGTGTAAGCTACCCAGTCTATGGTGTTCTGTTATAGCAGAAGGCACATTTTGATCCATGCTTCCATAAATAGAAACAATCTAAGTCATGAGTCCTGAATATGCCTCCACAGACGTTAATGCTCTCTTTGGAGCAATAAAAGGAATGCTAGCAAGGTGATGCTCCCTCATAATACCACTCATATTTCACAAATTGACAAATTCAAGCCCGGAACTTAATTGTTATGCCTATAGTAACCACTTACTTTGGGAACATCTGGTGATCTCACATTTGACAGCTGGCGTCCACAATTCTAAGTATGTATTTGAGCAACTGAAACATAAAGGACAAAGTGAGGGCTTCTCCAACTTTTTTAGAATATCTGGATGGTATCCATCATAACTACTTAACCCACAGGAAATGGGCAGGGACAAGCTCTACATAGCAGCATTCTGCCTCCTCTTTCGAGGGTAATGTCACTTTTTATACAGCCCTCCGAGCTGGACTTAGAACTATGATTTAGTTAGCTGAAACTGGACCAAAAACAAAGCAGATTGAAAAAAGGAGTCCAGAAATGTAGAGAGGAGATGAAGTTTGGGGTTGCAAAACTTATCATCTGGATGACCTGAGGTGTGTGTCTACAACTTTCAGAGATTCCCTACCTCACACATCAAAGGATACATAGTGTGCATAATGATTACTAGGAAATGAAAAAAAATACAACATATAGACTTGTGAATGTTGTTGCTTCTATAGACTGCAGCTTTTAAGTTAACAGTGTCAGCTTTTATAAAATTCTTTAACCATTGACTTTGTAGATCTAAATTTAGAAAAAAAAAATCTGAAAAAAAAAGAAAAAAAAATCTGAAACAATAGAAATATTTTCCTTTCAGAGAGATAAATATAAATTCAAAGAAGATAAGATGACAGACGGATATATTGAAGATTCGTAACTCTGAATTCAGCTTTTATTTTATGAGGTTTCTTCTGTATGTATTTATTTGATAGAGATTTTATTTCTATCATGTGTTATAGAGCACTACTGAGCACTTTCATAGAATTTTTTAACCTATCTTCTACCACTTGCCTCTATTTGTGTCTTTCAGTAACAGCATTGTCACCTTCATCTGGATGAGACAGTTTCACAAGGTCATCAACAAGGTCAGTAGCAATAGCCATCTCTAAAAGATCCAATCAGGCTTGCAATAGGATCAGGGTGATTGTTTGTTTATCCAGTTAATCTTTAATTTATTTTTCAAACCTGTTATATTGAGTTTATCACCTATTTCATAGTTGTATAATAAGGTGCAAAAGATCTGATTTTTTCATCCTGGATTTTTGAAACATAACAGTATTGTGATACCTGTACAATCTATCATCGCTCTGAAATAGGGGGAAAGACTGTTTCTCCAAGGTTAACATGAACATATCCATTTGGATTGTTTTCTACTGCACTGATTTTTATATTATGCAGCTATTATGTGGAGTTCACACATGGAACAACTTATATACTAATGGTAACAGTTTTTGACACGTATCTTAAACTTGTGTTGAATGGTTAAATATCTT
Organism: Panthera onca; assembly: GCF_046562875.1. Lineage (NCBI taxonomy): Eukaryota > Metazoa > Chordata > Mammalia > Carnivora > Felidae > Panthera > Panthera onca. Next base: position 160,929,567 of record NC_138346.1, read on the forward strand.
GAAAGCAATTAGTCAAAGATTTAGGGAATGGGTACTTTCTGCTGCATCATGCAAATTGTTTCTAAGCAAATTCCTTGGATTACCTATCTATTTATCAATCCATCTATCAATCTATCAAACATATGTTTATCAATCCTGAGAGTGAGAGGGGATGAACTTTATATAGTTATATTGTGTTTTACATATATATATATATATATATATATATATAGATAGATAGATAGATATAGATATAGTATCTTTTATATAGTTACACATATGATATCTATCTTTCTATCTATATATCATCTATCTATCATCTATCTATGTATTATAGAGAGTGATGGGTGAAAAAAGTGAAATAAAAGACCAATAAGCTTATATTCCATTTTCTATCTACCTAGAGAGAGAAAGAGAGAGGAAGATCTATATATCTGTGTTGATCTTCAGCTATAGATCCAGTTCTAACTACATCTACATCTACATCTATCTAGTTATGTTACATCTATGTCTATATCAATCTGTCTGTCGAGAGTGAGAATAAAGTATGTTTTGCTTTTTTTTTATTTAATGTTTGTTTTTCACACATGCTAAAAAAACCAAAAACTGGTTTTTCCCAGTAAGGTAACAAGATAAAAAAGATAACAATTGTATTACAATTTCTTTTTCTCTATGGAAATCTTAGATGTTTGGATAGATGTACATCAACTGCATATATTGAGAGAAATGTAATACATGACAATAAGAGCCCCAGTTAGATATTTCCAGGTTTTTCAATATTTACAGTTTGATCTGCCACAAATGTTATATGTGTGTGGTCATGCCATAGCTTTTTGAAAGAGTTATTTGTCTCAAACTTAAATTTTCAATTAGGATTATATCCTACAATCTTCCATAAACTTAGCATAAGTTATCTATGATTTGTTTATTATACTAGGGTGGCTAGAGGTGTCCTATATCTATGAACATCATATTACAAGGTGTTATTATTTACTTCTTCATAGATTAGCTATCAACTTAAATATGTCTTTGGAAGATAAAAATTACTTAAATAAAAGATGTAAACATCAAAGAAGATCGCTTTAAGTAATTGTCTTCAGATCATCAACTCACAGGAGCTCAAATCTAGAAAGAAATATTACCAAATATCTGAACAAACTTGTTACTTTTAAACATGACTAGCTATACACAGAGGAGCCATGATACCAAATCTCACAAGCTAGTCTTGTTCATACAACAGAAAAAATTGCTATAACACCCCTATTATCATGAAAGCAATCTCTTTCTTGCAATTATTAACTGAAATGAAAAATGCATACAGAATAAAAAATTGCTCTTCATAAACATACTATTTTTGATGTTGCTGTTGGTGTTGGTGTTACTGTTTTATTGTGATTGTCATTTTATGTATTTATTTATTTATTGTTTGTTTGTTTGTTTTTACTAGCATCCAGACATCTACATCTAGTTAACACTAGACATCTGGGGAGGATTCAGGTTAAAATATCAAGATTGCTACTAACAAACTATGTGATCAAGACAAATACTTGAACATTCAGAAACTCCCTTTCATCAGATATCTGATACTCCATCATCACAACTATTTATAACATAATATGATATCAACTCTTCTAAACCCTTGGTAATTTAGCAATATACTCGTGCAAGAAAAAAAGAAAAATATCTGTAATTCACCAGCCCGGTAAGGAATAATAAAATCCTGCTTATTGACAAGTAATCTCTTTTTTAAGCTTATTTATTTACTTTGAGAGAGAGCAGGCATGTACATGGGGGAGGGGCAGAGAGAGAGAGGGAGAGAATCCTGTGCTAACAGCAGGGGGGCCTGACACAAGTCTTGATCTTAGTAAGATCATGACCTGAGCTGAAATCAAGAGTTGCTGCTCAACTGACTGAGCCATCCAGCTGCCCCCCTGGACAAATAATCTTCATCAGAATGTGCAACATCAATCAAGATCCCAGAAACTTTGGCACTATGAAGCATAACAATCATGGGTTCATTTATTTCACCTGTGATAAAAAAGGCCTGCCCATGGGAAAAGCGTGTTTTATGTTTGGGAAAATCAAGTGGTTTTAGCTGCTTCAGGTGTACCAAGTGGCACTTGGTCAAGAATAGGTTGTGGATTCAGAGACATCACTCAGTCTTCAGATTTCCTAACTCTCCAAAAAGGCGTATAAGAGGCTGTCAGGATGGTTTATTCTATTTCCTGATGATCATAGTTTCTCAAAAGCAAATAAAACAGAATTTGACCTATAATGTATTTCATTTGTCTGGACAGCATTTGTTTCTCAAAGGGCACAGTAGGATTCATAGGACAAGCCAATAAAATTAACCACAGAGAAAGAATGAAGATTATGGTAGATAACCCACAAAAGACAAGAATAAAGATTTAGAAAAAGCCTAGTGGAGGGAAGTAACCTTTTAATCAGGGTCTGATGGAGTCCCAGATTGCTTCTTTTTGTCTGTTTCTGACTGATAAAAAGAAGAACGTACATTCAGGTAAAGCTTATAGGCTGCTTATTGTTTGAGTTTCAGAAAAGAGAATACAGAGTCTGATAAGCTTTTCTACCTTCTGTGAGCTGTTCTGAGAGGGAAGGAAAGCCAAGTATCTACTAGTATAAATATTGCCACAGCGACTCTGTCCTAATTGGAAAACAAGATAGTGCCAGTGTGCATAGAATTCAGGAAATTAAGCATTCCATTTACCCATCACTGATTTCAGCATCTGATTTTCAAAAATTAATGAATTCACTTCTCTAAGAATTTCAAAAAATTATCATCTCTAGGATGAGACCTTCCAAGGGGAAATTTATAAGCCACTGAAAATAGATTTTCAGAAAGAATAGGCCAGCTCAACTATAAGAATGAAAATAAAAATGTCTAATAAATGAAAGCAACCTTCTGAGAATAAATAAAATGTGAAAACCTTTATGAGCCAAGAGTGTAGTTAGAGATTAGCATCATGATGAACCATCATAAAAAAATGATTGTATTTGTAAATAATTAGTTCTATCAAGTAACTGGATAAAAGACCAGAGATCAAAGACAGCTAAAAAATTACAGATTTTATTGATGCAGAACTTGTATTTGAGATCTAAATATCTATTAATCACATAATAGACCCTTCCTTTTATCACAGCAAGTGGCTGAACCAATACTCTGGGGACATATCCAAATTCTATTGGAGAAAGAAGTAGATAAAAGACAGCGTATTCAGCCTCTCTGCTCTTTTTAAATCAGTAAGTAGCCAGCTGTTCCGTTGCAACTGATTCTGTACTCTGAGTAGGCTCATGACATCTATCAAAATAGTGTTTACATTTTCTTAATAATGTTAACTTAAGCATTTTATTGCCACGCTCTGCAAACTGTCTGAGTGCACTAAAGAAGTCTGCTCATGGGAAAGGTGGTTAAGCAATAGGCAGACTACATAAAAAGCCCAGCATCTCTAGGGGCTAGCTGCATGACACCTGGAATGACACAAAGCCTCTGTTGCCTTTGTCCAGAGCCAACTGGGAATCCCCTGTGGTCAGGAAAATGTTGGTGAAAGCAAATGCCCTTCCGTGCAAACATCTGGAGCCCTGCAGTCTGTGCAGCTTTAAACAGAAGAGGACTGCAGAATTGCTTAGCATCCCAATAAAGTGATGAGATGCAGATTGCCGTTGTTTCCACATTGTTTTTTAAATGCACACTGTGAAACAAGGCATCCTTCTTTGCTTTCAGGACTTTGAACAACAAATGCCAAAAATCAGAAGTTTTGTAACGAATCCACTCTTGAGTTACCCAACCACAAAATTATGTTTGAGCAATTGCCCTGACAGCCAAAACATACTGCTTGTTTTTCCTCCCTGTCCAAATAATTCAGAGACAGAAAATCAGATTTAAAAAAATCAACAATTCCTTCTTTCTCATCCTAATAATAATAGTAATAATAATTTAAGCTCAGGCTAAAGCCTATTAATATTATCCACATTTTAAAATCTCTTATAAGGTGTAGAAGATAAAGAGATAGACTATTAACTTCTGTCATGTATACAAAATTTGTAATTCTGGCTGTTTGGGATTGAAATTTCTTGGTTTGATCCTAAAATCACCTCCCTTCCTTAAACTAATTGAATTCCAAACTGAAGTCTCACTTTAGTGGTATATAATATTATCATATGTCCTTAACAAAAATTAGATACTTTTGAAAAAAAAATAAGGTAAGATCTATCTGGGTAAAAATATAACACTGCATTATTTCAAGTTACCATAAAACAAAATCCACTGGCAGGTCAAATAAAATGTGAAAAAAATAGCAAAGAGAATGAAGTAAAAGATATGATGTATCATATCACAGTTCATGTCAAAATAAATTGGAAATTTGAATTCACTTATAATGTTTATATGGAGCTATTTTATTTAATGGCCTTATCAAAATAATACATAGCTTTCTGAATGATAAACCAGTCAGAGAATTTCAATAAATTATAGTTGAGTCTTAAACAATTTGGGGATTAGAGGTACACATTGAAAATCTGCATATAACTTTGGACTCCCCCAAAACTTAACTAACCTAGTCCTTTGTTGACTAGAAGCCTTGCAGACAACATAAACAGTTGTTTAACACACATTTTATGCCTTATATGTAAGTATTCTGTATTCTTACAAAAATAAGCTAAAGAAAAAATGTTAAAATACATTTATAGTACTGTACTGTAAATAATCCACATGAGTGGACCCATGCATTTCAAACCTGTGTTGTTCAAGGGTCAACTATAGTTGCAAACCAGTCTTTAATTACTGAAACACTTCTCTTAAGGGATACAATCACATAGAGTCAAATCCCAATACAGTTGAAGTAACAAAGAAATGTAGAAAGTTATGAATACTGGCCAAATGAGAAATTTTAGATGCCATTAAATTAAAATCAGAATTAAACAGGACTGCACTAGTCTCCTGCTTCTCTTTTGTCATATTTATGTGAAGACAAAATAACGGAAATGTTATACTAAGTGTTAACATGTAATAAAAGAGCATTTCACTTGCAAATCAAAGAATTTTATTTCCATTTCAATACCAATGAACAGGGTAAATCAGAACTAGTCATACAGCCCTATTTCATTCTTTTTATTTTGCACACGACAAATTCTGATGTTATTGGGTACTATTCTGTGAATGTGTGTGTGTGTGTGTGTGTGTGTGTGTACATGTACAGCAATATGGCAAACAACATGGTGTTAAAGCCAGCATGTCTGATTCTGTAATTTTAGTGATCATTCAGAAATAGTTGGGAACCATTTACAAAGATCATATTAATTAAAATCCTCAAAATATTTCCATGTAATATAAATAAAATACATCAAGTGCCAATTAAACTCCCATTTTTTGGTCACTAGTAATTGTGCTCTCTTTTATAATGGAAAAAATTACTTGCATATGAAATATGTTTTTGGAATGTCCATTTCTACCCCCAGACTCTACATCTCTTCTAAATACCACATTGTCACGAATATTACCACCACTACCATCACCTCCATTTACCACTACAACAAATGCAACTTTGCAATGATTATTGAGCCTGTGTTCCACTCAGTTATTCTGTCGAGTCCAGGACTAAGGAATCTACATGCCACTGCCATGTAGCAGAGATTTACCACACTCTCCATTATCCCTTTAGGAGATTGGTGTTCCGAAAAGAAAAGAAAAGAAAAGAAAAGAAAAGAAAAGAAAAGAAAAGAAAAGAAAAGAAAATCTGGCTGGGCTCTGCCTGGACCCCTATCTTAATGAAAACACCTAGTCTGTCATCTAAATGAAAGTTCCTGAAGTCCTCTACCAAATGTATTATGAAATTTCCTGAACTTTTCACAAAATATATGCTGAATTCTCTAAAGTTATCCTGAAAGTGGGGTTGTATTAGTCAGAGTTTTCCAGAGAAATAGAAATGAATATATAGAAAAGAAATAGAAAAGAAATATATATATATTATGGTGGATTTTAAGAAATTGGCTTTTTGACTCATGTGTTTGTGGGAGCAGGCAAGTGAAAATTCTGCAGAGCAGTTAAAAGGCTGGAGGCTGAGGCACAAATTGATGTAACAGACTAAAGGCAGTCTGGAGGTAGAATTCCTTCTTCTTAGAGGACCTGAATCCTTTTTTTTAGGGCCTTAAAGTGACTGGATGAGATACACCTAGTTTATGGAGGATAATGTATTTTATTCAAAGCCTACTTACTTAAATGTTAATCACATTTTGAAAACACCTTTACAGCAATATCTAGACAAGTGTTTGACCAAACACTGGTTGCCATGGGTACTATGGCCTAACCAGGTTGACTCATAAAATTAATAATCACAGATTAGAAGTGCTATCTCCTCTTCAATTTTTTTTTTGCAAATGTTTCAGAAGGACTGAAATTGATTCTTTAAATATTTGGTACAATTCACTAGTGAGTCCATCTTGTCCTGTGTTTTTCTTTGTTGGGAGTTTTTTTTTTTTTTTTTTTTTTTTTTTATTTTTTTTATTTTTTTTTATTTTTTAATATATGAAATTTACTGTCAAATTGGTTTCCATACAACACCCAGTGCTCATCCCAAAAGGTGCCCTCCTCAATACCCATCACCCACCCTGCCCTCCCTCCCACCCTGCCCTCCCTCCCACCCCCCATCAACCCTCAGTTTGTTCTCAGTTTTTAACAGTCTCTAATGCTTTGGCTCTCTCCCACTCTAACCTCTTTTTGTTGGGAGGTTTTAACTGTTGATTAAGTCACCTTATTCATTACTGGTCTATTCAGACTTTCTATTTCTTATGATTCACATTTGATAGTTTGTATGTTTCTACGAATGCATCCATTTTTTCTACATTATCCAATTTTTGGCATATAATTGCTCAAAATAGTCTCTTACATTCCTTTTTATTTCTGTGGCATCATTTGTAATGTGTCCTCTTTAATTTCTGATTTTAATAATTTTACCCTTCTTTTTCTTAGTCTAGCTAAACATGTGTTGGTTATGTTTATCTTTCAAAAAGGCAACATTGGTTTCATTGGCTTTTTCTATTGTTTTCCTAGTCTCTCATTATTTCTACTTTCATCTTTATTACTTCCTTCAGCTTGGGATTTCTTTTTTTCTTTTTTCTTTTTTTTAGTTCCTTGAGGTGTAAAGTTAGATTGTTTATTAGCAATCGTTTTTCTTTTTTAAATGCAGGTGTATCATAAAATATCATGCAGCCTTAAATAAGAAGAAAATCCTATCATTTGTGATAGCATGGATAAAAGTAGAAGACATTTTGCAAAGAGAAATACTCCAGTCACAGAAGCACAAATACTTATGGTTCCACTTATATATCTAAAATAGTCCAACTCAAAGACACAGAGAATTCAATAGTGGTTGCCATAGGCTAAGGAGTGAAGGAAATGAATTGTTGCTAGATGGGTATAAAGTTTGAATTATGTATGAAGAATTCAAATTCTAAAGATGTTCTGTACAACATAGTGTAGATAGTTAAAAATATGGTATTGTGCACTTCAAAATTTGTTAAGAGGGCAGATTTCATGTTACTTGTTCTTACCAACACACACACACACACACACACACACACACACGCGCGCGCGCGCGCGCGCACACACGCACACACAAAGAAACTAGGAGGTGTTGGAAATGTCTACTACCTTGATTGTATGATGGCATCATGGATGTTTGCACATGTCCAAACTCAGCAAAGTACACACATTAAATATGTGCACTTTTTACATATCAATTATATCACAATAGAGTTGTAAAAAAAATAACCATTACAGAAATTGTAGTAGATAAAGTCCCCTAGAGGTTATCTGACATGAAACTTTTGTGATCTTCTGGCCCAGCCTACCATGTGATAGCAGCAGATAACTGCACAGCAGTATCAATGAGCTCTTCAGAGCACCAGAAGACATTCTGAAAGACAGTCTTCTCATGGTGATGACAGGTGTATTTATGAATAGTGATTTACTCAAGAACTTTGAGTATGCCATATTGCTAGCTTGGCCTATTCAAAATATTGAATTTAGCCATCAAGAACTTTTAGAGTTCCAGCTTCAAAGAAAATTCCTATGATACCTGTGTCAAAATCAATAATAAGCTGCCCAAGGGAAACCACACCTTTTTTTTTTTACTCTGAACACAATCAGAACTGCATCAATCTTTATTTTGTCTCTAAAAATATTTGTAAGTGGGGGCAAAATATGCTAGTAATAAAAAAAAATCCTGGTAATGATTATACCATTACAAAGATCATTCACTTTCTATATTTAGATTTCTGTTAAAACAGAGTAGGTACTGCCATCTGCAATGTCAATATAGACTGTTGCCTCCAAGTTACCTGACTTTCAATCATAGTCCTTAATTTGTCTTCACATTTTAAAGAGTGTTGCTGTAGACATACTCGTTATACATCTATACACTCTTCTTTAATGGTGGGCAAATGACAGGTATCAAATGAACAATTAATGAAAACTTCTATTATTATACATAATAATGACAATATTACTGGCCCAACAATTTTACTGAATCAGAGTTCACTTATCATCAATAATGAATATTGTGTTCCCACGATTGCTTCACTTCACCATGTTCCTGCTCCTCATGCCATCAAACATGGAAATTTAACAGTAGATGGTAGAGTTGCGGACTCCCTGGCAGAAATCACAGTTTGTATGTTCTGAAGAGCCAAGGACCAATACAAGAAATATGCCAACTGGGAAAATAAAGAGAGGGGAACTACATTTTCCTGTGTATTTCAAAAGTTAAAGGGTCACCAATAGTCAGGATCCTTCATCTCTGAGTTATTCAACCACAATTTCAATTTTCTATACACACTGGTGTGTGATGCATCACACACAGAAATGTGTTTCTGAAGTTAATTATGTGGCAAAAAGAAAGCTAGACTAGTCTACTTTAGGGGGTATATCACACCCTGGATGCATTTTCTACAGATAAATTGGACCAAAATGGCTGAGAGTCTTCTTCCAACTTTGAGATAAATAGCACTAGAGAATTACATGAAGGATATGATAACTTTGTTATATATTACTTTTGAGAGCAGGAACTTTAGTATATATTAGAAAGATTTCCACAAAAATTGGGGTGCTTGGGTGGCTCAATTGGTTAAGTATATCTGACTCTTAATATTGGCTCAGATGTGGGATGGAGTCCTGGTTCAGTCTGCACTGAGTGGAGCCTGCTTGGGATTCTCTCTCTCCCTCGTTCTATGACCCTTCCTTGCTTCTTCTCTCTCTCTCTCTCTCAAAATAAATAAATAAAATTAAAAAAAAAATACATATAGTGTACCTACTGAATCAGGGCAGTGAAGCTAGGTGATATTAACTCAAGACAATTCATTAAGACAAAATATGAATAAACATATATAATCCACTATATATGGTCACACATAAAAGGTAACAGGCCAATGAAATGGTTTGCATCAGAAACACCAAGCAGTAAGCTACAGTAACGTACATAAAGGATGGAAATGAGAAATTGCCACTCTCCCATGAGTTATCATATAGTAGGCATTGTAGTAAGCACAGTAGGAGTATAATCTGCAAAAAATTGTGAGGTAAAAACTACTTACTCTTATTTTACCAATAAGAAAACTGATGTACAAAGTGTTTAAATGTTTAATATCAAATCTACTACATTGGGATTCCAAATTCCATGCTTCATACCGTTATGCTGTAGGCATCAAGATTGGGCTACAGGCAGCAAATCCTTCATGAAAGGCTAGCTTTTAGTCTCTTGAGAATTAAGGCAAGAAAAAGGCAATACCATAACGTTAGGAACATTTCCACATTGAGTTTTTAGGCACAAAAGAAGCCAGGACACTGAACTGGAACTTGATAACAAGGGCAAAATTGATGTCCCATTACAGAGTTGGAGCAGGAGTAGCTGCAGTAGCTGCAGGGTTGACTTGAGACTGTGCAGCATGGTTTGTGAACTAGAGTTCCTTAAACCCCAACTGCTAAAGACAGAATTATTTCCAGTGTAGATAATGAGTAATGTAGATTCCTGTGTGGGAAAAGGGACTCTTATGGTAAGTAACTTATTTTACCCATGAAATATAGTTATTGTGATGATAAATATTAGAATAGTGAGTAATCAAAAGGTGTTTCATTATTGTTATTGAAACTACTGCCATTATAATTATCAATAGTCTCTAGCTTGCCTTTCCCAATTTGTGTGTAATAATCCTTTACATGGTGGTTCTGGAATAATGCTGTGCTTTACAGTCTTATTTCTTAATGACTGGCAAATGCTGACCTATTGTTTTCTAAATCATCAGACACAGCCAGTACATGATGTTTTAATTCACAAACTCTGCAGGTAGCTGAGGTTGCTGTTCTGTTCCACGTTTAGTTTCTATAGACTAGCCATAACATAATCAACAGTTTCCTCAGTACTATTTACTTGAAGAAGACACAGGATGTGTGAGTGCTGCCTAGGAATAATAGCTAGATACCTTAAATACAAATAATTTAAAATCATTTCATTGATAGAAAGACCAGTATCTTATGCAGTAAAGAGAATTAATAAGCCATGGAGATTTTTCTGGTATTTTTAATGCACAAATGGAGATTTTTCTGGTATTTTTAATGCACTAATAGATACAAATAGCAGAGCCCATGTTCTTAATACCGCCAATAGTGCAGGAATTCAATGACAATATCTTACTAATTAATGTAGATGTGGGGCAGGCACTATGACAAAGTGTTTAAGATTTTATCCTATAATACTAAATATTAACCCAGGTTCTGGCAGATAGCTCTACCATGATTTTATTAAGACAGAGATAGCTAGATAACAAGTTAGTGCTATATCTAAGGCTCTTTGATAACAAGTGGCAGAAACCCAATTCTAACAAGTGTATGCAAAAAGAGGGTCTGCTTAATAAAATACTTGTCAGAATGGACTGTTTATGCTACAGTCATAAACACCTTCCATATTTCATGGCTTAAGTTATCTATGGATCTATCACTTAAATAATATTGTCAGGAATCTCCCACTTTATGTATCTCTAGACCTGCTGGACTGACTTCATCCTGAGGAGGTAGAAAAAGATGGATCCCAGATTTTACAAGTTTTCACAGCTTATAAACTCAAAATGAGAAGTACTGAATATTCTGGTATCATATAACTCCTAAGAAAGAACTCTTCTCGGCACTACTCAAATCACATGTATTCCTGGTCCAATTACCACATGATAAAGTAGGTATAAATTGTGAGCCAAAGATAATACCTGTGATGGCAAATTTTATGTATCAACTTGACTGGGCCAAGATGCCCAGATATTTGGTCAAACTAACTGTGAGGGTGTTTTTTTATGAGCATAACACTTAAATTGCTGAACTTTGAATAAAGCAGAACAAAGACCTCCTGTGAACAAGAACAAATTCTGACAGTGGACAGCCTTCATGGTAGTCAGGTGCAACATTGGCTCTTCCTTAGGTCTCCAGACTTGGCTAGGATGTAAGTCAATTCCTTAAATTAATTTCTCTCTCTCTTCCCCTCTTTCTCTCCACATCTCCTAATGGTTCTGTTCCTCTTGAGATTCTCACCAAACTACCTATGATGGTAGTGTAGCAGGATTCTCACACAGAGAGTTGTGACACCAAGGCTTTTCTTTCCAGGCAGCAACTTTATTCCTGCTGGCACCACTCAGTCGGGTTCCTACCTGAAGAACTGAGCCCTGAATGCTACGTGGGTAGTTTTTTTTTTTTTTAATGTATTTTCTACTTCTTTATCACCCATATATGGTAACATATACAAACATGCAGTCTGATTAAGTGGTCTCATGTTATAAGGTCATGAGGAATGTTGTCACATATGTGCATAGCCAGGTTACCATGAGGGTTTTTTTTTTTTGAGGTTGTTTTTTGTTTTTCTTTCCATAGGGAGGGGACCCTACTTCAGCAGAAGAGACCAAAGTTCCCACACATGGTTTAAAGTGGAAAAGGGACATATTCTAAAAGAATATGGAAAAGAGCACACAATATATAATAGATGTCCACTACATAGCTCTTATTTAATTTGTCAAACTGCCACAGCTGCAAGCACACCAAGAGAACATATGTTTAAAATAAACAATATTTTCTAATAAAAATGATGCTATAACCATTAAATATAATTTGGAAGATTAAGAACAGCAAAAACAGAAAAAAACCTATAATTTTACAACCCAACAAATACTAATGATATCAGTTGGTAAACTTTCTTCTAACATCTTTTACATTTAGTTTTATTTACACTTATTGTATACACCTGGACAAGATATTTGCCTCAGAGAGACTAGGTACTGTGTTATAATTTGATTTTATTTTAGGACTCAGATGACTGAAGTTGCCACTGTTGGAAATATTGCCAATCAAAGTGACAAAGGAAAACAGATCTCTGGAAGGCCTCATACCAATATTCAAATGCTCTGGTCAAATATGACACAAGCTATTTGCATTCACAACTCATTGGCCAAAACTGGTCATACAGCTCCACCCAAATAGAAAGATGCAGGACGTACATTTAGATAATAGGAAATCAAAAATATTTGTTAAATGACACTAATGTCTACCACAGTTCCTAACTGCTTGGGATTTATGAGTATTTACCCCAGGTCTGATTGAAATAATCAAGAAGCAGGAAATTAAGAGGACTGTTTCTAGATACTTTCCACCTTTTAGTAATTCAGAACTTGTGACTCATTCATGATTTTGCATCTACCTTAGCCTCCTTGGAAGGGTTGAGGACACCTAACCAGATATTGGCCTGTATTAGTCCAAAAACAATGTTCTTTTGTAAATTTATATCACATGTGTTAAAAGTTGCATGTAATTTATATGGTTTGTAGCACTATCTGAAAGGAGACCAATCTGATAAGCTACAACTATATGTTTTTCACAGTTACAACTGAATAAATGAAAAAAAAAAGAGGAGCAAGGGGTTGATTAACACAAATGAGCACATGACAAACTGGGAGGGATAGAAACAATAACACAGATATTTTGCCTTAAACAATGTATATATATATATACACACACACATACACACACACACACACACACACACACACACATATATATATATATGTATATATATATATAAAGCTGATCGTAATGCAATTGGAGAGATAAAAGAAAACTTTAACATGTTCAAATAAAGCTCTTTTTTCCTCACTCTGAAGTACTAATCAAGCTTACATTTTGTAAGTTGTTTCCTGGGTCTTGAATTAGAAATCTCCTTCCAGGGACACCTGGGTGGCTTAGTCGGTTGGGCATCTAACTTGGACTCATGATCTCACAGCTTCTGAGTTTGAGCCCCATGTCAGACCCTGTGCTGACAGCTCAGAGCCTGGAGCCTCCTTCAGATTCTGTGTCTCCCTCTCTCTCTCTCTGCCCCTCCCCACTGGCACTCTGTCTCTCTCAAAAATAAATAAACAATTTTTTTTATTAAAAAGATTCTTCCTCTTACCTGGGTCAAAAAACCATAAAGCTATCAGCTGCCAGTATTCATTGAATTCTCACTGTTCCAGAACAATAGCCTTTTAGAAATGTTCATTTAATTTCATTTCTGCCCATTGTATGTGGGTTGAATTTTTCACAGGACTATGAATATTGTTTGAAGAGTTTCTGAAGGTTTGTGCGCTTGTTCCAGCACTGAGCAGGGTATTTTGGTTACTTTTGATAAGGAAGAGTTTTAGTTATTACTGCTTAAAAAGTCACCCTAAATTGAGTGACTTAAAATAATTCCTCATGAGTCTATCTACTGACTAGCTATTAACTTATTGGATCTAATTCAGCTCAACTTTTCTGAGAAACTCAGTTTAACTCATTGTGCATCCTGGGTCAACTGGGGATGCTTCCATGTATCCCTCAGCCTGTTCTTGGGACAAGTGGGCTAACCAGATATGTTTTTTTTTATGACCATGGTAGAGACTTAATAGCAAATGAAGTGAATTGTGCAAATGATTTTAAGATACACCTTGAATCATACCTTTAACATTCCATTGTTAAAACAAGCCATGTGGCCACATATTTTATTATTCCCTCTGTGGGAAGTCACTAAAAAGTTACGTGCCAAAAGACACATAGGGATTGGGAGAATTAAAAATGGAAGTCATCACCCAATCTATTGCATTGATAATTTATTTATATTTTAAAACATAATCAGATAAAAATATCTGTAAGAATCAAAGAAGTTTGGTCATGGTGGAACTTAGCAGGACATTCTCATCTTGTTTATAGTTTATAAGTCCCAACACCATCATCAGAGTGTCTACCTTTTATGAGAGATATCTACATTTTTGGCCCTGTATTAAACCCTTTATGCACAGCAACTTACATGAACTTTCTAAGTTCTACCATTGAGTAAACAGAATTAAATATATTTTCAAAACCCGAACATTTTGAATTCAGTTAATTCATATGTACCAATTTATTTATGTATTTAATAAGTATTTATTGAATGCTATATTTTACGTGAGATTATTATTTCTCATTTTCTAAATCATCATTTTCATCGCATTACCAAGAAACTGGAGTACCTAGGAACCACTGAATAAAATATTTTTGATATACAAAGAACTTCCTTTACATCATTTCTTTTACTGCAATAGAGTTGGACACCTCTGAAATATAAGTCAAGTTTATGTTCTTAACATTTTCTAGGCATATTGGTTTGAGAGTCATACTGCATACATTATGGAGGTTATAGGTTTAACCAAATTAGATAATTATGCTTATTACTTGGAATCATAAATCATTAAGAATGGAGGCAGTTTAGTCTCCTAGTATTTAGTAAGAGAGACTAAAGGTGGAAAACAGAATAATTTAATTGTTAGGATTCCACTATTCATAATCCGCCACAGCAATACATTGTGATACTATGGTTGGCTCTCTATCACCAGTATAATCCCACTTCATATCCTCTTCTCTAATTTCCATAATGCAGATGTATATGCATGGTACTTGACTACTTAAAGATTTTCAGTCACTTCCTGTTACTTCAAGGATAAGTTCAGGAGAAGTGCCATTCCAAAATTGTGATTATTTGACCTTAATTTCCATTATTTCACTTAGCAAGCTCCCAAACAAATATAATGATACACATCAAAATGGCCCAGAATACTTCTCCCTGATTTAGTTGAAAATTTTGAGAATATCCTAGCTACATTCTCTAGTAACCCCAATGTCTGGCTCAAGTACCACCTCCTTTTGGAAGAATTCATTAAGTGTTCATCATAACCCTCGTAGGAGGTAGTTATTCCCTTCTCTATGCTCAGTAACATTTGATATGCTATCCTCCCTCTCTCATTTAATGTTGTATTAAAGCCATACATCTACATCTAATGTTTCTCTACTGATATCAAATGCCTTGCTTGCTCTGCTTGCCATCCATAATTTCATAGTCTTGTTGATAAGATGAATAGATAAGCTGATTACAATAATATTTGGATACCTGACATGATTGGGGTAGAGAGAAAGCCTTCCTGAATAAGTGGTACCAAGGAACTCAAGTCAGAGTGAAGTGACTGATCATTATTTTTTAAAGTGACTCATTTGTAATCATACAGGATGTTAAAATCAAAGACAGTGTTTGAACTCAGGTTTCTGGCTCTTTTTTTTAATATATTGTATGAACCTTGTCTTTCTTTGATAAATACTAATAGATATAATGCTAACATACTGTCATGCTGTTTAAATATTTGACTGAATGTGACATCATAAAATATTAACCTGTTCATTCTATGAGGGCATTAACTTTGTCCTAGAAAATATATCTTCTGCATTGTTCTTGTGTTAATTATAAACCTCTATGTTACTGGAATTTCTCTTTTTTTAATGTAAGTAATATTTTACAAATTTTATAGTCCTCCCCTAATAATCTAATCCAAAGACCTCTTTCAAAGATTTTCATTCATCTTTATCTCTCTGCCTTTTGTGATTTTTAAAGTTTTCCTCAGAATTATTCTGATGTTTTTCAGATCTCTTTCCTAGCTGAATCTGTATAGTTCAATTTCTTAAATTGGGGATTCTATAAACTTACTGAATTTTCTAAAAATACAGAAGGCCAAGCACCATTCCAGATATACTAAATTATAATAATCAAGTGGAGCTTTGAATGTGTATTTGTTAGAAGTTCCACAGGAGATTTAAAAATATTGCTGGGCTGAAAAAATGTCTGTTTCCCTTCAAATGGGTATTCTATAAGGAGCTGTTGAAATCTCTTTTGCACTCTCTCTCTCTCTCTCTCTCTGTCTCTTCTCTCTCTCCTTACTCTAAAGTAGGCAGAATGATACCATTCGGTGACCCCCTGAAAGAGTACTGAGATCCCATGTGACTACCTACTCTCCATGCCTGTCTCATTGAAGAACGACTAAATATGTCTCAGCTTTAAAAGCCTGATAATGACCTGGAGAGCCTCCAACTTTGCCTTCGTACACCCTCTACAATGCTGAATCTGACAAAATAAGATAGTGAACAAGAAGAGAGCAAGTGTGAGAGAGTGAGAACACAGTGAGCAATGGGGAAACTGAAAGGACAGGCCATATGAATAAATTCTTGCTATGCTGGATCATATCTAAAGTCAATACCACAGCACATTGTTATGCTTCTGAACAAAGCAGTGGTGGAGAGGTGGTCATAAGCAAGAGTGTTTCTTTAGATACTGTCTCAATCTAACATAAGGGAAGACATCTTATATATCAAAATTATTCAGTTAAGGTACATCCTTAACTTTATTATCCTTAACTTATTTCCTTATTATTATCTTAACTTACTATCCTTAACATCTTTGCTTATTATCCTTAACCTTATTATTCTTAATTTATTTCAACATTTGTTGATATAGTAACATATTTAGGGTATCACATCATTGGGTAACTACTTTTAGAACTTATTAACCCAATATATTAATGATATATATTTTATTTATCCTAAATTATCTCTTTTGAATTTCAAAAAAGATAGCTTTTAGTTTTGCTATATTAGAATTTTGAAAAATTACTTTCTTGGTTGCTTAGACAACATTACTCACTGCCTCTTCAATATTACTTCTGTACCTGGTCAATTTTTAATGACCTCAAATCTTCCTTAAAAAGTCAATGTCCATTTATACCACTAAACTGAGAGCAGGGACCATCCTTGCTTTTCTTTATCTTCCCAGGATCTACATGGTATAGATGAATTAAGTAATTTAATTATCATAGCAATCTCCAGAGGCAATTGATAATATTTCCATTTTACTAATGGGGAAACTGATCCCATAGAAGTTAATTATCCCAAGATCAGGGTTAGAAAATGGTAGATCCAGATGTAAACCCAGGGCATCTGTTACAGAACCCATATACTTTACTAGAGGATTTTCTCTCTCTGATACATAAACAACGTCAATAAATTAGATTAGTTCATAACCTTCCCATTGTATGGTATTTGCTGATCTTTTAATTTGTCAAATGAATAAATTGTTACAAAGATGAGTAAAGTAATAAAACTGAATCTTTGGTCCTTGTCTCAAATTGGTAATAATTGAAAGAAAGGAGGATGGTGATTAGTACCTATGAAAATTAATAAAAGGAAATCTCATTTAAGATGGAATCAGGAAGCCCTGAAGGTGGAGTGCATGTACCACTTTTTTTATTTGTAGCTTATTTTACATAAGCTTACTTTACTACCCCAGCAGGAGAAATGTTTTTTTCCTCATCCAGCAACAGCTCAGGCAATGAGAAGCCACAACTTAACTAGCCAATGGGGAGTATCTAAAATTCAAACTCCCAGTTTCCTATGGTGGACTGAACTTTTAGTCAAAATGACTCCTCTCAACTCCCTTCTTTTTTAAATAAAAGAATTTGGGCACCTGGGTGGCTCAGTCCATGAAGCATCAGACTCTTGGTTTCAGCTTAGGGCATGATCTCACAGTTCATGGTTTGGAGCCCCGCATTGAGCTCTGTGCTAACAGTGTGGAGCCTGCTTGGGATTCTGTCTCCCTCTCTCTCTGCCCCTCCCCTGCTCATTCTCTGTCTCTCTGTCTCTGTCTCTGTCTCTCTCTCAATAAATAAATAAACTAAAAAAAGTTTTTGAAAAAGGATGTTCCTCTTCTTTGCTCTCTGAATTTGCCATATAGTTTGCCATAATTTGCATTTCCTGAATTGCAATTCTTTCATTATTCCTGTATAAACCCTTTTTTTGCTGGCAAAATATCTAGATATCTTTACTGTTAAGGTTGACTCATCTTGCAAACCCAATGGACACTACAAACGAAGGTCACTTTTATTCTTGCACTAAAATGTTCAAGATCTTCAAAGTTATTCTTAAAAAAAATTAATAGTTATGGAAATATTTGTCATATTTCTTTAAAAACACAATGAAAAAATACTTAAAATATTTTAATCTCAAAAGTCTAATGAATTTGGGAATATTATTATAAAATATTTATTCTATATCTCATGACATTAGTACCACATGCCATATAAAAAATTAAAGAGATCTAAAAAATTACTCTCTTGTGATTTCTGAGTTATGCTTGGTGTTTTGAGTTTATAATATAATAATATTTAAATAAAATATTTTATAGATATGCACAGAGTCTCCAAATTTTTAAGGAATATGGTTCATATTATGAAATAATAACAATGGTCTTGAAATATCCAACATTAGAGGATAATGATGATGGTTATAGGAGAGGACAGGAATTAGGGTTGGGCATACAATATTAATCCTAAGAGAAGTAAGCAATAAAAGCAAAGCATAATAGTATCCAAATAGATCCTACCCACTCATTCATTCACCCATTCATTCAATCCATAACTATCAAATATCTACTAGGTGTTAGGCATTCTTCTAGATATGAGGATTTAGTAATAAGAAAAAAAACCCTTGCTCTTATGAAAATTATATTTTAGTAGGAGGATGCATACAATAAGAAAATAAAAACAGTGGCACGTACTATAAAATTATTAAAGCTGGGTGATGTGACAATACATAACTAAGTGGATATTTCACATGTGGTGGTGTGTGAAAGTTTCACAGGAGGTAATATTTGAGAAGAGAGAGGATTGAATAACACAAGGTTGTAAACAATATTAACATAATGAAAAACATCCCAGGGTAATAATTCAATATCTAGATGGATCTGAAATAATGAAGGATCCAAAAGCTGAGCAATAGGTATGAAGTGTAATAGTCTGGGCAATGGTACAAGATAAAGACCATGATATAAGAAGCAGGGGGAATATCTTATAAGTGAGGATAAAGAAAACATTATGTGATTTATTTTCATTAAAATAAGTCTGGCTGGTGATGGAGAATGGATTTGGGGTTGGCAAAACCAGACACAGCATGATTAGGTAAGTGAGTACAGTAGAGGTCTATGGAAGAGAGGATAAGCACTTGGACTTATGTAATAGACCTGGAAGTGGAAAGAAGTGAATCAATTAAGATAGGTTTTGGAGTTAGATATGCTGAATTTGACAGGGTACTAAATATGATGGCTGAATTAAAGAGAAATCAATGATTACTTAGAGTCTTTTTTTTTTTTTTTTTTTTTTGCTTTTGCTTAAATAAGTGAGTAATTTATTGAGAAATGGAAGCTTGCGGGAAAGAACAACTCTGGGTAGAGTGAGGAAATTGAGAACTCTGCATTAATTTTAAAATATTAGCTAGATGATGTAGATTGATGACAGATACATAGGTGGATACATAGATACATAGATTATACATATATACATACATAGTTGGTAGTAGATAGATTACATAGATAGATAGATAGATACATACATACATACATACACAAGGATAAAATCAAGAAGGCAGTTAAATATACCTGCTTAGAATTTAAAGAATAGGTTAAGGCTGGAAGAATATTTGGGGATTAATGAGGTGTGGAAGGCAATTAAAGATATAAAACTGGATTTATTCACTCAAATACATTATATATACAGAAAAGAAAACAAGGCTAGGCTAGGTACTACCATATTTAGTAGATTAATATAGGCAAAGAATCTAAGAAACATGATTGAGGGCAATGGATTAAGGATGATAATTTGGATTGGAGTAGTAGATGAACAAAATAGTTCAGAAACAACCACATGGATTTTTGAAATACCTCTAATTTTGATTGATTGAGTGATAATCGATAAAAATTGACTTCACTTTTTGTTTTATTTTATTTATCTACACCACATATGCCTAACCAAACATTAAATGTAAATATTGTATCTAGAGCCCTGGCAATTTAAACTATGTTTCTTATTGTAGATTATCTCAGAACCCAGAACTGTCGTTTTATGTTATTTCTTAACCCATTAGTGAATTAATCCACCCCTGTGTCTTTGAATGTCTGGAAAATTTTGTATAAACAATGCAAAAACCCACTTGTTTTTTTAAAAAAAAATTTTTAACGTTTATTTATTTTTGAGACAGAGAGAGACAGAGCATGAACGGGGGAGGGGCAGAGAGAGAGGGAGACATAGAATCGGAAGCAGGCTCCAGGCTCTGAGCCATCAGCCCAGAGCCCGACGCGGGGCTCGAACTCACGGAGTGTGAGATCGTGACCTGAGCTGAAGTCACCTGAGCTGAAGTCGGATGCTTAACCGACTGAGCCACCCAGGCACCCCAAAAACCCACTTGTTTTTTGTGGATATTTTCAGGTGGAAATTTATTTGTTTGAAAAATTCATGTGATTATTTCACCATGGCAAATGCAGTGTCAAATTATCCAAACCTAAGGGAAATTGAGTCATGGAATGTGGTTGAATACCCACTGCTTCAATGGGATATGTGGTAGTAGCAAAAGGTGGGCATCCTGAGATTAGGCCACCATGAGCATTTAAGAGTAAAAACATATCTGGGGTGCTTGGGTGGCTCAGTCGTTAAACGCCTGACTTAGGGTCAGGTCATGATGTCCCAGTTTATGAGTTCAAGCCCCTCATTGGTCTCTGTGCTGACAGCTCAGAGCCTGAAGCCTGCTTCAGACTCTGTCTCCCTCTGTGTCTCTCTGTCTCTCTCTCTCTCAAAAGTAAATAAATGTAAAAAAAAAAATTTAAGTACAAACATACTTGATACTATTGAAGACCTGGAAATCTTTCTTGAAACATTTCATTAAAAGTAGAAATGTTGGAAATAAAGAAAAAAGGTCACATAAAGTCAGAAAAACATGATTTAATGATTCCCACAGTTATAATAATGATTACATATATTTAAAAAAAACTATTGCTTTTATAGAACACTTGTAAGTTTATTATTCAGCTATTTTAGAGCTTTGAAATTTTAGGAAGAGGTTATTTATTAAAAATAAATTCTTTACCTTAAAAATCATTTACTTAACTTCCTTTTCAATAATATCTCTTTCAATTGATGACAAATATGGCTTATTTCATAAGAAGATATTACTGAGATTCAGTATACAGCTCCTCCAAATTGGTAGTTATACTTGCAGTGTTTAAAAAAACATCAACCAACACATGATGCAGATGTCAGTACGAAACAAAAAGCATTGTGAAGTAACTAAATAATGTATGCATAATAACTTCAATAGAGAAATTATGACTTACTGTAGCTTAATATTAAAATGCCTTAAACCAATTAATAACATACTATTGTTTGTTTTACACACACACACACACACACACACACACACACACATACATTCTGCCTATTTCTATGAAATTAAGGTGGCTTTTATATTTAAAGCTAAAATATAAACAAGGGCACCAGGCTGTCTCAATTGGTTAAGTGTCCAAACTCTCCCTCTCTCTCTCTTTTTAGGGTTGTTTTTTTATTTTTTTATTTTTTTATTTTTTGTTTGTTTTTTAAGATAAATATACAACCTACTCATGCATTACTGAAGTGAGATAAAGAACTGCAGAAGGGTATGGTAATGAAATATAAGTAAATTTCAAAGATTCAGTGAATATGTTTGTATTGTAATTAATTACACACTAATGTAATTTTTGTTAAAAATGCAGTAGTTTTTACAAAGTGACAGTGTGTGATAAAAGATAGTATGTCAGTTTGATTACTCTAAGCTTGAAACAAATATCAATATTCAAATTCAGGGACACCTGGATGGCTCAGTGGGTTAAGCGTCCAACTTCCACTCAGGTTATGATCTCATGGTTCATGAGTTTAAGCTGCATTTCAGGCTTCTCACTGACAGTGCAGGACATGAAACTATTGACAAGGACAGAACCTGAAGCAACAAGCAGCCAAAGGCTATTTCCAAAGTTTGCTTAATACAGATCTATACCAGCATAATTCGACTGCTAGGCCTGATACAAGCACATTTAGCTCTATAAATTGTTGAAAACTGAAAGGAGGGGTGCCTGGGTTGCTCAATCAGCTAAGCAGCCAACTCTTCATTTTGGCCCAGGCCATGCTGTCACGAGTTTGTGAGTTTGAGTCCTGTGTCAGGCTCTGTGCTGACGGTGGAGAGCCTGCTTGGAATTCTCTCTCTCCCTCCCTCAAAATAAATAAATAAACTTTAAAAAATATTCAAATTCATGCAGGTATATCACTAACACTATAATTTTCATTCCTACAAAATGAAAAGAGGAGCAATATGATTGAGCATAATATGGACATAATACCCATTTCAACACATCAAATTTTGCTATTAATACTAATGAAAGCACATTTCTGTTTATTTAGTCTTCAAAGCCCTACTCAAATTTCACTTTCTTTGGGGACTTTACATATTTATTAAATAAGAATTATCTTTACTCTCCCAAACACTTTTATTTAAACAGGAAAGTTGTATATTTTTTTATAAATATATATATATATATACTTATATATATTTATATGTATATATAAATATATATATATTTGTGTGTATATATATATATATATATACTTTTAAAAAAATACAAATGCAGGATTTTACCCAAATTCTATTTTGTTATCTATATAGATAGGCAGTTTATACAAATACTGGATTTTATTCCAATTCTGTTTGTACCCTGATTTTTTTTTGTCTTTTATTTTATTTATGTTTTTATTTTATTATTTTTTAAAATTTATTGTCAAGTTAGCTAGCTTACAGTGTAATCTTGGCTTCAGGAGTAGATCCTGTGATTCATTGCTTACATACAACACCCAGTTCTCATCCCAAGAAGTGCCCTCCTCAATGCCCTTCACCTACCTCTCCCACACCCCCATCAACCCTCACTTTGTGCTTTGTATTTAAGAGTCTCTTATTGATTGCCTCCCTCTCTGTTTGCAACTTAATTTTCCTTCCCTTCCCCTATGGTCTTCCGTTTAGTTTCTCAAATTACATATATGAGTGAAATTAGATGATATCTTTCTCTGACTTATTTCACTAAGCATAATACCCTCTAGTTCTATCCATGTTTTTGCAAATGGCAAGATTTTATTCTTTTTCATCACTGAGTAGTATTCCATTGTGTGTATGTATGTGTGTGTGTGTGTGTATTGTGTGTGTGTGTATATATATCTATATCTATATATCTATATCTATCTATATATATGTCTATTGTTGAAAGTGCTGCTATAAACATTGGGGTACGTGTGCCCCTATGAATCAGCACTCCTGTATCCTTTGGATAAATTCCCAATAGTATTACTGGGTCATAGGGTAATTCTATTTTTAATTTCTTGAGGAACCTCCTCACTGTTTTCCAGAGTGACTGCACCAGTTTGAATTCCCACTAGTAGTGCAAGAGGTGAATTCCCACACATAGTGAAAAAATGCATCTTTCTCCACATCTTCACCAACATCTGTTGTTGACTAAGTTGTTAATTTTAGCCCTTCTGACCAGTATAAGGTGGTATATCAGTGTGGTTTTGATCTGTATTTCCCTGATGATGATGAGTGATGTTGAGCATTTTTTCATGTGTCTATTTAACATCTGGATGTCTTCTTTGGAAAAGTGTCTATTCATGTCTTCTGCCCATTTCTTTGCTGTTTTGTTTTGTTTTGTTTTGTTTTGTTTTTTTGCTTTTTGTTTTTTGGGTGTTGAGTTTGGTAAGTCTTTACAGATTTTTGACTAATCCTTTATCCAATATGTCATTTGCAAATATATCCTCCCATTCTGTTGGTTGTCTTTCAGTTCTGTTGATTGTTTCCTTCACTGTACAGAAGCTCTTTATCTTGATGAGGTCCCAATAGTTCATTTTCGCTCATATTTCCTTTGCCTTCAGAGAATGTCAAGTAAGAAGTTGCTGCAGCTGAGGTCCAAGTGGTTGCTGCCTATTTTCTCCTCTAGGATATTGATGGCTTCCTGTCTTTCATCCATTTTGAGTTTATTTTCATGTATGGTATATGAAAGTGATCTGAGTTTATTCTTCTGCATGTTGCTGTCCAGTTCTCCCAGCACCATTTGCTGAAGAGGCTGTCTTTTTTCCATTGGTTATTCTTTCCTGCATGGTCGAACACTAGTTGGCCATATACTTGTGGGTACATTTCTGGGTTCTCTATTCTATTCCATTGGTCTATGTGTCTGTTTTATGCCAATACCATACTTTCTTGATGATTACAGCTTTGTAATAGAGGCTAATACAGCTTTGCAATAGAGGCTCAAGGATTGTGATGCCTTCAGTTTTAGTTTTCTTTTTCAACATTACTTTGGCTATTCAGGGTCTTTTGTGGTTCCATACAAATTTTAGGATTGTTTGTTATAGCTCTGTGAAGAATGCTGGTGATATTTTGATTGGGATTGCATTGCATGTGTAGATTGCTTTGGTTAGTATCGACATTTTAACAATATTTGTTCTTCCAATCCATGAGCATGGAATATTTTTCTGTTTCTTTATGTCTTCTTCAATTTCCTTCATGAGCTTTCTAAAGTTTTCAGCATACAGATGTTTTACATCTTTGGTTAGGTTTATTCCTAGGTATCTTATGCTTCTTGGTGGAATTGTAAATGAGATCCATTCCTTGATATCTTGTTCCAATATTGGTGTGTAGAAATGCAAGTGATTTCTGTGCATTGATTTTATATCTTATGACATTGCTGAATTCATGTATCAGTTCTAGCAGTTTTTTGGGGGAGCTTCTCAGGTTTTCCATGTAGAGTATCATGTCATCTGTGAAAACTGAAAGTTTGACTCCTTCTTTGCCAATTTGGATGCCTTTTATTTCATTTTGTTGTCTGATTGCTGAAGCTAGGACTTCCAACACTATGTTAACAGTGGACATCCCTATCATGTTCCTGATCTCAGAGGGAAGATCTCAGTTTTTCCCCATTGAGGATGATATTAGCTGTGGGCCTTTCATATATGTTTTTGTGATGTTAAGGGATGTTCCTTCTATCCTGACTTTTTGAGGGTTTTTATTGAGAAAGAATGCTGTATTTTGTCAAATGCTTTTTCTGCATCTATTGGCAGGATCATATGGTTCTTATCCTTGCTTCTATTAATGTGATGTATCACATTGATTTATTTGTGAACATTGAACCAGCCCTGCAGCTCAGGAATGAATCCCACTTGATCATGATGAATAATTCTTTTAATATACTGTTGAATTTGATTTGCTAGTATCTTGTTGAGAGTTTTTGCATCTATGTTCATCAGGAATATTGGCCTGTGATTCTTTCTGGTGGGTCTTTGTCTGGTTTTAGAATCAAGGTAATGCTGGCTTCATAGAATGAGTCTGGAAGCTTTCCTTCCATTTGTATTTTTTGGAGTAGATTGAGACGAATAGGCATTAACTCTATTTAAATGTCTGGTAGAATTCCCCAGGAAAGCCATCTGGCCGAGGACTTTCATTTGTTGACAAATTTTTATTGACTGATTTAATTTATTCTGTCGTTATGGGTCTGTTCAAATTTTCTATTTCTTCCTCTTTGACTTTTGGTAGTGTGTGGGTGTCTGGGAATTTGTCCATTTCTTCCAGACTGTCCAATTTGTTGGCATATAATTTTTCATAATATTCTTTAATTTCTGTGGTGTTGGTTGTGATCTCTCCCATTTCACTCATGAATTTATCTATTTGTGTCCTCTATTCTTTTTGAGAAGTCTGGTTAGGGGTTTATCAATTTTGTTTATTCTTTCAAAAAACAGCTCTTAGATCATTGATCTGTTGTACTGTTGTTTTTTTTTTTTATTCTATATTGTTTATTTCTGGTCTAATCTTTATTATTTCTCTTCTTCTGCTGGCTTTAGGCTTACTTGGCTGCTTTCTTCCTAGTTCCTTTGGGTGTGAGGTTAGGTTTTGTATTTGGGACCTTTCTTACTTCTTGATATAGGCTGGATTACAATGTATTTTCCTCTTAGGACTTCCTTTGCTGCATCTCAAAGGGTTTGTACTATATTGTTTTCATTTTCATTTGCTTCCATATATTTTTCAATTTCTTCTTTAATTTCATAGTTGATCTATTCATTCTTTAGTAGGATGTTCTTTAACCTCCATGTGTTTTGGGGCTTTCAAAATTTTTTCTTGTGATTGATTTAAAGTTTCATAGCATTGTCATCTGAAAATATGCACGATATGATTTCAATTATTTTATATTTGTTGGGGGCTGTTTTGTGACCTAATATGTGATCTATTTTAGGGAATGTTCCATGTCTGCTCAAAAAGAATGTGTATTTTGCTGCCTTTGGAGGAAAAGTTGAATATTTCTTTTAAGTCCATCTGGTCCAATGTGTTATTCAGAGCTGTTGTTTCCTTATTGATTTTCTGCCTAGATGATCTTTCCATTGTTGTAAGTGGAGTATTAAATCCCTTACAATCATGGTATTTTTATCTACACATTTATTTATGCTTGTGATTAATTGATTTGTATATTTGGGTGCCTTCATTTTGGGGGCTTAATTGTTAGCTCTTCTTGATGGATAGACCCCTTAATTTTGATATAATGTCCTTCTTCATCTCTTGTTATCATCTTTGTTTTAAAATCTAGTTTGTCTGATATAAGTATGGCTGCTCCAGCTTTCCTTTGACATCCCATAGCATGATGGATAGTTCTCCATTCCCTCACTTTCAATCTGCAGGTGTCCTCAGGTCTAAAATGAGTCTCTTGTAGGCAGCATACAGATGGAGCTTTTTTTTTCTTCAAATCCATTGTGATATCCTATGTCTTTTGACTGGGGCTTTTAGTTCATTTAAATTCAGTGATTATTGAAAGATATGGATTTAGTCTTACTGTGTCATATGTAGGTTTCATGTTTGTGGTGATAGCCCTGGTCCTTGGTAGTGTTTTCTGCTTTCCACTCACAGAGTCTCCCTTAGGATCTCCTGCAAGGCTGGTTTAGTGGTAATGAACTCCTTTAGTTTTTGTTTTTCTGGGAAAGGCTTTATCTCTCCTTCTATTCTGAATGACAGCCTTGCTGAATAAAGGATTCTTGGCTGATATTTTTCCTATTCATCACATTGAATATTTCCTGTCACTTTCTTCTAGCCTGCCAAGTTTCAGTGGACAGGTGTGCTACTACCCTTATGTGTCTACTCTTGTAGGTTAAGGCCCTTTTTCCCCAGAAGCTTTCAGAATTCTCTCTTTTTCTTTGTATCTTGCCAGTTTTACTATGATATGTTGTGATGTTGACCTGTTGTTGATTTTGAAGGGAATTCTCAGTGTCTCCTGGACTTGGATGTCTGTTTCCTTCCCCAGATTAGGGAAGTCCTCAGCTGTAATTTGTTCAAATAAACCTTCTGCCCCATTTTCTCTCTATGATATGGATATTATTTTGTTTCATTGAATCACTAGGTCTCTAATTCTCCCCTCTTGGTCTAGTAACTTCTTTTCCCTCTTTCTTTTTCAGCTTCATCACTTTCCATAATTTTACCTTCTATTTCACCTTCTATTTCACCTTTTCTCTCCTCTGCTTCTTCCATCCTCACTGTCACTGCATCTACTTTATTGTGTGTCTCATTTATAGCATTTCTTAATTCATCATGACTATTTCTTAGGTCCCTGATCTCTGCAGCAATAGCCTCTCTGCTGTCTTCTATGCTTTTTTCAAGCCCAGGTATTAGTCTTATGACCATAATTCTAAATTCTTGTTCAGATATATTGTTTAAATCTGTTTTGAGCAATTCTTTGGCTGTCATTTCTTACTGATATTTCTTTTGAGGAAAATTCTTCCATCTCATTGTTTTGGCTAGGTTTCTGTCTTTTATGTGTATTAATAGCTTGTTATGTGTCCTACACCTGTGAGTAGTACTGTACTAAAAAGAGGTCACACACTGCCCAGGGCCTAGCACTTCAGGAAGTATTTTTGGAGTGTGTTGCATGTACTCTGTTGTGTCTTTGGCTGTTCTATCTCATTGCTCAGAATGGTGGATTGTTTGGAACTTCCACCAGGTGTGTTTTGATTTGTTCATTGATGCAAGCCTGGGAAAAAAGATAAAAAGGGGTGGGGAGGGAAACCTTATCCCATACAAAGAGAGAAATGAAAGGGGAAAAAAAAAAGACCAGTCAGAGAATCAGAAAGTACAGAAATTACAGAAATTATACAGAAATTATACAGAAATTTACAGAAATTATAAGGCTTAATCCAGAGAGAGAGGGAGAGAAGAAAATAAAGAAAGAGATACAGAAAAGGTGTAATAAAAAATAGAGTAAAAATGCCTGATTAAACAAGCACACAACTAGAACAGATAAAGAAAGGAAAAAAGAATATATATATATATATATATATATATATATATGTATATATATATATATATATATACACATATATATGTATATATATAAAGGATTGGCCAAAAATCAAATCACAAACTATGAGCCTGATTCCAAAGGTAAGAAAAAGGAAAAAAAAAAAAAGAGGAGGGTAGAAAGAAAAAGAAGGGAAAAGAGAAGAAGGAAGAAAAGAGAAATAATAATATTAATAACAACAACAATAATAATAATAATAGACTAACATATAACACCCAGGACAGTTGTGTGTTGGTGTCTGGGATCTGTGGCTGTGCTGGTCTGGAAGAGAAACTGTCTGATTCAGTCAGTGCCAGTCTGGCTCCAGTAGATAAGCAGTTGCCGGTCATGGAGGGATAGGGTTTGGTGTAAGTGGGTCCAGCCTCCACTGGGGGTGGCTGTGCCCTTCTCTGAAGCCCCACCATGCTGGTGATGGGAGAAAAATGGTAACAACCCAGTCTCTTCTCCCCTACCTGGTGTCTCAAACCCTACCGCTCAGGCAGGCCTCACAGAGTATCCTGGGCAGCCAGCTTGTCCTGTTCCACAGTCTCCAGCGCCTTGTAGGCACTTGGCTGAGATTCAAAACCCAATGTCTTAAAGGATCCTGTATCGCACAGACCTGTTTCTGGGGTAGCACCACTCCACCCTGCCCATATGGCTGGCACCTGCAGGGTCTTTTGTCCTTGGGAGGGAAATAAACCCTCTTCCCACAGGACTAGATGGAGGGGACTATTTTCTCCCAGTGCACCCCAGATTACTACTGCACCTGTGGCTGGCTCCCCTCTCCTCCAAGATACACACAGCAGTGGCTCTGGTCTGGACAAAGCTGTACACCCCTGAAATTTCAATCTTTAGCTCCAAAAGCTATTTGTAAAGTAGAAAATGGCTCTCTTTGTATTTTTTGTTCCCCTGTCTGTAGTCTGGAGAGGTTTTACTCTTGTCCAAATACAATCCCACACATCAACAGCCTCTCTTCTCTTCCTTGTGTCTCTACAGAAGGGGTCCCCTCCCCTCCGTGCTTACTCCACCCACTGTTTTATCTCTCCCAATTCTCAAACACACACCTCTGTCCTTCCAAGCTGTCTATGTGCACCTGTGGAGATATTTCTGTCACTCCACAGACTGTATTCCAGGGTGTTCTGCCCTTAAAACAGCTGTTTGAGGGAGGAGGAAAATCCTGGTCCCCTTACTTCTCCTCCATCTTAACTCCTCCCCCTGTCAAGTGTCCAACTTTTGACTTTGGTTCAGGTGTGATCTCATGATTTGGTTCATGAGTTCGAACCCTGTATTGGGCTCTACACTAACAGTGCAGAGCCTGCTTGGGATATTCTCTCTCTCTCTCTCTCTCTGCCCTTCTTGTGGACTATCTCTCAAAATAAATAAAAATAAATAAATAGACTAAAAAATAAAAATAAAAAAATATAAACAAATAACAAAACAACAAATATTAGGAAATAAATAATTGTCCTAGAGAACCTAGGCTGAAGGAAGATCTTCTATTTGGGAGCAAAACTTGGTTCAATATTTCCTAGAAGCCAAGGGCTAAAAGAGAAAATGAACTACAGACACTAAATTATAAATCAAACATAGTATTTTAATTTACAAAGGGAGACATAATTTTTTCTTATCTCTGAACTCTAGAAAGAATATATTGAAAAAGTCTTTGTAAGTAATATACAGAACTTTTATTTTTTTATTTAAAAAATTTTAATGTTTATTTATTTTTGAGAGAGACAGAGATAGAATGTGAGTGGGTTAGGGATAGAGAGAGAGGAAGACACAGAATCTGAAGCAGGCTCCAGGTTCCAAGCTGTCAGCACAGAGCCTGACGTGGGGTTCAAACTCACAAGCTGTGAGATCATGACCTGAGCTGAAGTCAGACGCTCAAATGACTGAGCCACCCAGGCGCCCCCAGAACTTTTAAATAGGTGGTAAATACAACAGCTTTTTCTTCAAAACTGCAAAGAGGCTATTCATATTCAATGCCTTTGTCCACCTGAGGTAAAGTCAATGCCATGGTATTAAATGATTCAGTTACACTATTTCTGAGGGAATTTATATTTTTTACAATATTTCTTTATCAATGCAATAGTCATTTATTTACCAAAAATTAGACCCATTGGCATATTAGAAGGGATAGAATCAACACTCATTCTCAGATAACAGAATTAAACCTGGACCACCACTCAAGTCAGGTCCTAATATCATCTCAATTATCAAAGGACTGGTGTGATTAAAATAGTATTATTAGCAGCAGTCCTAATTTGAATGTTCCTGACTTAAACACAAAGTCAGAGGTTTTTAGAGATAGCAAACTCTCACAGTTTAACTAATCCCACCATTCATTCATGAGCAACTTCATCTGTAGAGAAGGTAAAGGAATAATTACATACAGCTAGTTAATTTTTCAAATGAGGGCTAGAATCTTTACCCATTGATAGTGAACCAAATAATTGTTACTGTATATCACCATTATTCTCATCTTTGCCAGATGTATATTTTTGTAGGTTGGTGAAATACAAGCTTTTGAAATTGTATCTGTATAAGTTTGAAATAAGAAGCTGTGATCATGCCTTACTAACAATGTCTTAAAGGATCCTGTATCGCACAGACCTGTTTCTGGGGTAGCACTACTCCACCCTGCCGATATGGCTGGCACCTGCAGGGTCTTTTGTCCTTGGGAGGGAAATAAACCCTCTTCCCACAGGACTAGAGGGAGGGGACTATTTTCTCCCAGTACACCCGAGATTACTTTTGTTCATCAGTCCACCTTCCACCTCCAAATTAAAAATTTTCTTCTCTTTAGAATAAAGTTTAGAATTTTTTCTAATATTAAAATATAAATTCAATTCTAGTAACACCATAATCCACAAGCCAGTGAAGTTTCTATAGTCTTTTTAAAAATAAAGTTTAATTTTTAAAAACATTTAGATTTACAGAAAAATTATAAAGATAGTACAGATTTTTCCATACCTGGTTTTCTTTACTATTAAAGTTATTTTAATATGGTAGATTTGTTACAATTAGTGAACCCATATTGATACATTATTAACTAAGATCAATACAGCTGTCCCCCTTATATGTGGGTTTGTTTTGCATGCTTTCAGTTACCTGTGGTCAACAGCAGTCTAGAAGTAGATGATCCTCTTTCTGGCTTATCATCATAAGGTCAATAAGGCTACATCACAATGTTTTTGTCATTCACCTCACTTCATCTCATCACATAGGCATTTCATCATCTCACATCACAAGAAGGGTGAGTACACACCATAAGATATTTAGAGAGAGAGAGAGAGACCATATTCACCTAACTTTTATTACAGATATTGTTACAATTGTTCTATTTTACTATTCATTGTGGTTAATCTCTTACTATGCCTAATTTAAAAATTCAAATTTATCATAGGCATGTATATAATATTCATATTACTATATTTTGTTATTTTTAGATCCAGATAGCTATTACTTTTCCTTATACAACTTTCTTTTGTTTTTATTTATTTTTTTTAATGTTCATTTACTTTTGAGACAGAGCAAGAGAGACAGAGTGTGAGTGGGGAGAGGCAGAGAGGAGATGCAAAATCTGCAGCAGGCTCCAGGCCCTGACCTGTCAGCACAGAGCCCAACACCGGGCTCAAACTCACCAACTGCAAGATCATGACCTGAGCTGAAGTCAGATGCTTTACCGACTGAGCCACTCAGGCAACCCTATATAACTTCTAAAAGACTTATTTCTGGCATGTTTAGAAAACTCTTGTATTTGAGACACTCCAGCAGAAAAATATAGATAGACACTTTCTGAGATTTGAAAATATGGGATTGTTATTTTACTGTCTTTAGATTAGTCAAATGAATTGTCTAGATTTAGAAATTTGAGTTTATAACATTTTCCTTCAAATATCTATAGAAGATGCTTCATTGGCTCAGTGATGTTCAACAGAAGTCTGATGCCACACAGAGAAATGTTTAAAGAAACCTCTTTTTTTTTCTCCTGGGCATTTGAAAAATGTTTTCTTGAAATTAAAAAGCTTTATATATTCTATATATAATATGTAAATATTATATAAATGTGTAATAATTTACACATATATACCTTTCAACAATTTGAAAGGTGCTCTTTCAATATGCAAACTCATTTTTTTTTCTATACATAAAGTTTTCTTCTCTATTTATGATTAGTTATGTTGTATTTTCTTCTCTTACTTGTGATATTGGTAAACTGAATATTAAGTTTGCATTATCTATTTTCCATATTTAATCATCTTCTGCTGCATTAATTTCATCATTTACATTTTTCTATATTTAAGGTTGATTCCTCAAGATTGTTCTCCATATTGTGTGTGAATTTAATACTACATATTGCCAATTATGCTCATCAATTCTTCTAATCCAGATTGAATGTTTGATATTGAATATATATCTCTTCAAGTTATATTTTATCTCTGCTTACTTCATAATATTATCTCTATTAATTTCAATATGTTGTCTCTTTATCTCACCAATTAATCCAATCTTAAACAGGCTCTAATATTATCAAAACACAAAGGAGGTATTTCTACCAAGTTAATTTTTGCCAAATTATGTTTTCCTTAGCATATTTAGCATAACCCCCACTTTATCATATAAGAAACGACATAAAGTTTGTCATTACTCACATGGCTTGATGATTCTCAGGTTAAATATATATTGATATAATATGAGAGGGGGACCGTTAAAATGTAATCGTTAGCCCCACTTACACTACTGCAAAATATGTTTTCTGAGGTTATGATAGACGGCAGTATTTTTTACAACTGTCTTTTCCCCCTCCTTGAAAAGAAATATACATATACTATATGGTGTGTAGGATATTTCTACTGGTATTTTGCTTTGAACAATAGAATGTAAGTCTGTATGACACATACAACATCCAAAGATTCATTTCAAATAAAATTATGTGGTTCCAATCTATCTCTTGATGCTGACCTCTGTTGGGAGAACAACATATGCCAGGGAGTGATGTAGAGCAAAGC
This sequence comes from Panthera onca, assembly GCF_046562875.1. Classification (NCBI taxonomy): domain Eukaryota; kingdom Metazoa; phylum Chordata; class Mammalia; order Carnivora; family Felidae; genus Panthera; species Panthera onca. The sequence continues at coordinate 160,963,165 of NC_138346.1, forward strand.
TCTAGTACTTCTGAACACTAAACAGATGTTTGCTGTTGTTAGTCACCTAAGTTGTGGGGGTGCTATCACAACAAAGCTGAGAAGTGGGGGGGGGGGCAAAAAAAGGAGACTGGGGAATTTATACATGTAACAAGCTTCCAAAGTGAGGCAAGTGCAGGTGGTACATGGGGCACATGCTGAGAAGCATCAGCCTAGTGGCTGTTAAAAGCATTGCTTATATCACTAGTATTTTGTTTGCTTGCTTGTTGCCACAGACCAAAGCCACATTTGCAGTATGTATCAGTCATTCCTGTAGCATGGCTCTGCTGGATTGAGGAGAGACTGCCTACTCACCATTCCTGAACTTCACTTTGCGAGGAGGGCATTTTTTTCCAGATAATTTGAAGCAGTCTGCAATTCTCTTCCTGCCTGAAAACAATCCAATAAAACTGCACCCCCAGAGGGCTCTGTTCCACCCATTCTCTGTCACTGATTCCACATCCCAGGATGTAGCGCTCTACTGCTTTCCCACTCTTTCCAGTTAACACTGCTGAGAAATTTATCTGATAAGTGATGCAGACAAAAAGAAATACCAGTGGGAGAATAAGAAAGTGAAGTTCTTGTTGACCGTTGCCTGCCTGCCTCATAAAGCAGATCCAATATGGTATGAGGTATGGACACCTCCCTTCAGGTCAGCAAATAATCCATACCTCTGATGCAGAGAAACACATTGGGTCTAAGTTCTGATTTACTGGTTTTCTGAATGGTCCTGATATTCCCTAGCAGAACTTTTTTGGTTATTAGAAAACTTCTTAATTTCTGATATATTTTTAATCAATTTTCTGACTTGCCATTGCTGCTGATAACCTTCCTTCTCCATCTGTGTTTTTGTTTGTTGGTTTTGTTTTGCTTTCTTTTGTTTGTTTTCAGTGGAAGTCTGGGAAAATCACTGGCTGGCTACTATCTTGGCCAGAAAATCTAAAATGACCTTGTTTAGAAGATTTTAAAAAGTCACAGGAGCTAAATGACAACTAACATCTGGGGGGAAAGAGATGAATAATCTTGAGTTGAGCATATGAAGTAAACAAGCAGTGGGTTGCAAGCAGTACTGTTATAATGTTGGTCATGTGAAGCTCGGCAGGATATCCTAGACCCTGCAGGAAGCTGCAGTCAAGATTACTATATGCACTGCAAGTAGAAACAAGTCTATTGTGACTAAGAAACTTGTATTAAAAGATTCAAAGTCAGTTTTAAAAAGAAAGCACAAGTAATTCATTGTATTTATGATGCTTATCAAAGGCAACTGGAACAAAGTTTTGACATAAATAATCATTGTGAAACTCAAGGAGCACAAATTTCCAAAATGCAGCCTGTCTGAAATATAAAGACTGTCTTATAACATAATTTTTATTGATATAGTCCTAGCAACTTTCATCTAAAGAAGGAAAAATAATTGTAAAATTAATTCTTCACAATGCCCCTGGCCTAGAGATAAGATAAATTTGCCCACTCATTTCTTGCATATAGGAAAATTGAGGCATTTAAATTATGTGGAATAGACACATTATTAGCATTTTTATTATCATAATTTTAGGGGTGAACGCATATGGCATTTTATAGTTTTTTTGGCACATACATTTTGAGCTTTCTAAATTGACGACAGTAATATTCTCTTGAAGCAAATACATTCCCTCTTCTTCTAGAGAACAACAAACATGTATCTCTTTGTTGGAAATACCTCCAGGCTCAAATTGAGAAAATGATTGTCCCTGACTGATCTCAGCCAAGAAAGCAAAGATTTCACGTACAATCTGATGTTGTATTTCTAGGGGAATACATTAACTCAGGCCACAGTGATGTATCTGAGATTTTTTTTTAAAGAAAAACCATAAGAATTTGATTCACACCTAAAAAATTATTAATATCTGACCCAAGTAAAAGAAATTTAGGGAAAATAACTGAGTAGGAAAGCATTCTCTACCATTTTTCATAGCTAGTGGATTCAACTTTATTCTATACTATAAAAGATGAGTTCAGAAATTTTTCCACTTAAGGACCTTTCAAGGAAAACTTGTTGCAACCTTTAGAGCTCAGTGGGAAAAAGAAGACAAGTCTTGATTTTCCCAGTGAGTAAAGCATGCAGTTGAGTAGCAGCTCATGACACATTTTATGCCTTATGAACTGTGTTGAACCATCTTCAGATGGTATACTTCACACTTATGTTTTTTGGAGCATTTAAACGATTCTAATGAACGCTTGACTATATTTAGTGGCTCATTAAGTGATATTAAAAGAGATAGTTTTTTAAAGGATAAGAGTTGTTAACCATAACATAATAATGATTTCTTTACTCAATTTGCTACACTCATGAAAGTACATAGATATAATTTTATTATTTCCAAACTTAAAAACCAATAATGAAATTGCCTATACCAATGTCATGTGCACAGTCTCTATAAGTGGTGCACTGCCATAAGCACTGATATATAAATATGGATGAAAATTAACTAGGCTGTAATTATAGATAAAAAATCATAATAAGCCAATACAGCATCATAGTTAGATTTAAAAATCATAGACTGTGGTTAATGCAACTCTGTTTGAAGATGGGGGGCGCATAAAATTTTAGTTGATTTTTCATAAATCCTGGATACCTTTAGTTAACAAAAGCAAATTCATGCAATTAGCAAATCAACCTTTCTTGGTGAGACCTAATTTTCACCAACCCAGGAACACTAGTAGGCCAAGGCAAAGTAACATGTGTTTTGTTTGCATCAAGCATTCTTACCTCATGAGAGAAGTGGTAGAAAGTGTATAAAACTGACTGGGGGAATCTCATATCACTGGAATGATAAGGCTCTTTACAAAATAAGCTTTATCATGCATGAGTTAAATTATGGAAAAAAAAAGTTGAAAGACATGTGGGTAGGTACCTTATCTCAGGACAAGGATAGAAGGTCAATTAGAAGTGCCAGTGTTATTTTATTGTTAGATAATTATAGTCAAGTCCATTTTTGAAAACAGGTAACCAAATGGAATTGCACAGTGTAAAATTATGGCCATCAAAAAGGTGAAAGGGTTTGGGGAGCAATAATCTCTCTCTTTATTATATAAATTTCCAAAAATTTTTATCAGAAATTAATTCAGAAGAGCTAGAAAAATTATCTACCTAATATCAAAATTGGGTTTTGGAATTCAAACTAAAAAGTAGTATACCTGTAACACAAACCACATCATTATAGTTTATATGGCATGTGAACCAATCATTGTTACAGTGGCTGAGAATCAGACTTTAAAAAGATAATAGAAATAAGACAAGAAAGAAAGGAAGAAAGAAAGAAAAGAAAAAAGGGGGAAAAAAGAAAAGGTATATAGATTAAAAAGGAAGTGATAAGACTGTCTTTGTTTACAGATGACATGATCACCTATGTAAAAAATCCAAAAGAAAAATAATAATTGTAAAAACTGATGAATAAACAATAATAGTAAGGATACAGGGTATAGGTTCATATATAAAAGTTAATTGATTTTCAATATATCAATAATTAACAAGTAGATTGTGAAACTAAAGACACAATATCATTTACATTGGTATCCCCTATGAAAAAATAAATAATTCTGTACAAATATAAATATTGGGAAGATCCATGTAAGAAAAACTACAGAACTCTGATGAAAGATACCAAAAAAGAACTAAATAAGTGGAGAGATATTTCATGTTATTAAATAGAAAGACTCATTGTAAAGATGTCAATTCTTCCCAACTTGAATTTACAAATTCAAAGAGATCCCAATCAAAATTCCAGCAAGCTAATTTGTGGATATTGAAAAACTGCTTCTAAAATTTGTATGGACAGGCAAAACAACTATATTAGCCAACTCAATACTGAAGGAGAACAAAGTTAGAGAACTACTATTACTCCATTTCATGAATGGGAATACATGAAACTGAGACCAGAAAAATAATATAAAAGATTAACAAAAGTAAGAGCAGTTTTTGGAAATAATAACCAAATCTGACCAAAATTTATCTAGACAAGCCAATAAATTTATCTAGACAAGCCAAAGGCTTATAAAAGACTATATCAAAAATTACATGGCCACATATTGGATAATCTAGGAGAAATGGATAGAGTCTTATATAGTCCTAGAAACATATAACCTACTAAGACTGAATCATGAATAGAATATTTAAATAGACCTATAAAAAGTAAAAGATTAAATCAGTAATCCAAAACTTTCCAGAAGTCCAACACCTGATTCTTTCACTGGTAAATTCTACCAAACATTTAAATGAGGATTAACATCAATTTTTCTCAAACTCTTTCAAAAAATTGAAAGAAAAGAAACTTATTTGAGAGGGCAACACTATACCAAGCCAGATAAGGACTCTAAAAAAAAAGGCAGGACAATATCCTTTATAAATATAGTGGTATACACTTTCAACAAAATACTAACCAAATTCAACAGCATATTGAAAGGATCATATATCATGATCAACTGGGATTTATCTCTGGCATGCAAGGATGGTTCAATATACCACAATCAATAAATGTGATACAACACACAATAAGATGGAAAATACAAATCATACAATCCTTTTCAATCTCTTTCATAAGCTTTCTATAGTTTTCAACTTACAAAACTTTTACCTTTTTGGTTAGGTATATTCCCAGGTATTTTAAGGTTTTTGGTGCAATTGTAAATGGGATCAATTCCTTGATTTCTCTTTCTGCTGCTTCATTATTGGTATATAGAAATGCAACCAATTTCTGTACATTGATTTTATATCCTGCAACTTTGATGAGTTCATGTATCAGTTCTAGCAGTATTTTGGTGGAGTCTTTCAGATTTTCCACAAAGAGTATTAAGTCGCCTGCAAAGAGAAGTTTGGCTTCTTCCTTTTATTTGGATGCCTTTTATTCTTTTTTTGTCTGACTGCTGAGACTAGGAATTCCAACACTATGTTGAACAACAGTGGTGAGAGTAGATATCCGTATTTTGTTCCTGACTTTAGGGGGGGGAAATCTCAGTTTTTCCCCATTGAGGATATGAGTTAGCTGCGGGTCTTTCTTATATGGCCTTTACAATCTTGAGTTATGTTCCTTCTATCCCTACTTTCTTGAAGGCTTTTATCAAAAACCGATGCTGTATCTTGTCAAATGCTTTTTAGCATCTACTGAGAGGAACACGTGGTTCTTATCCTTTCTTTTATTAATGTGTGGTATCACATTGATTGATTTGCTGATATCAAACCACCCCTGCAGCCTAGAAATAAATACACTTGATCATGGTGAATAATTCTTTATACGTATGTTGGATTTGGTTTGCTAGTATCTTGTTGAGAATTTTTACATCATGGTCATCAGGGAAATTGGTCTGTAGATCTCCTTTTTAGTAGGGACTTTCTCTGGTTTGGAATCAAGGTATTGCTGGCCTTAAAAAATGAGTTTGAAAGTTTTCCTTCCATTTCTATTTTTTTTTTTTTTTTGGAACAGCTTCAAAATAATAGGTATTAACTCTTCTTTAAATGTTTAGTAGAATTACCCTGGAAAGTCTCAGGCCCTGAGCTCTTGCTGTCAGGACAATTTTGAAAGAAATTGAGGAAGACATAAAGAAATGTAAAAACATTTCATGCTCATGGATTGGAAGAAAAAATGTTGTTAAAATGCCATACTACCCAAAGCAATCTTCACATTCAAAGTGTTTCTTATAAAAATAACATCAGCATTATTACAGAGTCAGAACAAACAATTTTAAAATTTGTATGGAACCAGAAAAGACCCTGAATAGCCAAAATAGTGTTGAAAAGAAAACCAAAGTGGAGGCATCTCAATACCAGACTTCAAGCTGTATTACAAAGCTGTAATCATCAAGACAGTATGGTACTGGCACAAAAAGGGACACATAAATCAATGGAACAAAGACCCCAGAAATGGATGCAAATGTACAGCCAACTAATCTTCAGCAAAGCAGGAAAAAAGGAAAAAAGACAGTCTCTTTAGCAAATGGTGTTGGGAAAACTGGACAGCAACATGCAGAAAAATGAATGTGGACCACTTTCTTACACCATACAGAAACATAAACTCAAAATGGATAAAAGACCTAAATGTGAGACAGGAAACCATCAAAATCCTAGAGAAGAAAACAGGCAGCGACCACTTTGACCTTGGCCACAACAACTTCTTACTAGATATGTCTCCAGAGGCAAGAGGAAAAAAAGCAAAAATGAACTATTGGGAATTCATCAAGATAAAAATTTCTGCACAGTGAAGGAGACAATCAACAAAACTAGAGGGCAACTGATGGAATGAGAGAAGATATTTGCAAATGAAATATAGGATAAAGTGTGAGTTTCCAAAATCTATAAAGACTTACCAAACTCAGCACCCAAAAAACAAATAATCTTTGGGGCACCTGGGTGGCTCAGTCATTTAAGTGTCTGACTTTGGCTCAGGTCATGATCTCATGATTTATATGAGACCTGCATCAGTCTCTGTACTGCCAGCTCAGAGCCTGGAGCCTGCTTCAGATTCTGTGTCACTCTCTCACTCTGCCCCTCTGTTGCTCCTGCTCTCACTCTCAATCTCTCTCTCTCTCTCTCTCTCTCAAGAATAAATACACATTAAAAAATTTAAATAATAATAATCCAGTGAATAAATGGGCAGAAGACATGAACAGACGCTTTTCCAAAGAAGACATCCAGATGGCAAACAGACACATGTAAGGATGCTCAACATCACTTATCATCATGGAAATACAAATAAACACCAGTCAAATGGCTAAAATTAGCAACTCAGTCAACAACAGATGTTGGAGAGGATGAAGAGAAAGTGGAATACTTTTGCACTGCTGGTGGGAATGCAAACTGGTGCAGCCATTTTCAAAAATAATATGGTGGTTCCTCAAAAAATTAAACATAGAGGTACCCTGTGACACAGCAATTGAACTACCAGGTATTTATCCAAAGGATACAAAAATGCTGATTTGAAGGAGCACATGCATCCCAATGTTTATAGCAGCATTATGAACAATAGCCAAATTATGGAAAGAGTCCAAATGTCCATCTACTGGTGAATGGATAAAAATTATGTGGTGCATAACTATATAATGGATACTACTCAGTGATAAAAAAAAGAATGAAATCTTGCCATTTGCAACAACGTGGATGGAACTAGAATGTATTTTGCTAAGCAAAATAACTCAGTCAGATAAAGATAAATATCATATGATTTCACTCATGTGGAATTTAAGAAACAGAAAAGATATACATAGAGGAAGGGATGGAAAAATAAGATAAAAACAGTGAGGGAGGAAAACCTAAGAGACCTTTAAACAGAAAAAACTGTGAGTTGCTAGAGGGGCTTTGGATGGGGGGATGAACTAAATGGGTGATGAACATTAAAGAAGGCACTTGTTGGGATGACCATTGAGTGTTATATGTAAGTGATGAATCACGAAATTCTACTTCTGAAACCATTATTACACTATGCTAACTAACTTGGATTTAAATAAAATTTAAAAAATAAAAATAAATATAAATCGTATAATCCTCTCAATAGATGCAGAAAAATTGTTTGACAAAACTTGTCATCCTTTCAAAATAAAAATTCTCAAGGAATTAAGGGTAGAGGAGATGTATGTCAAAAGAATAAAGGCTGTATATGGCAAAACTACAGCTAACCTCACACTAAATGGTGAAAAGTTAAAATCTTTTAATATCAATAACAAGACAAGGATGCCTATTCTTACCACTCTTATTCATCATGTTACTAGAAGTCTTAGCCAAAGTAATTAGGTAAAAAAAAAAGAAATAAAGCCACTTAAATCAGAAAAAAAAGTAAAATTGGCTTTTTTTAGATGACATGATGTTATATATAGAAAATCAAAAGGAATGTACAAAAAAACTATTAGACAATAAACAAATTCATTAAAGTCACAGGATACAAATCAACATGCAAAAATCAGTAGTTTCTATACAGTAATAACAAATTATCTGCAAAAATATATATAAATAAAAAGTCAGTCGCATTTACAATAGCATAAAAATAAAAATACTTAGGAGTAAATTCAACCAATAAGGTGAAATAACTGTGCACTTATATGTATATGACATTGATGAAAGAAATTAAATAAGAGGTTAATAAATGAAAAGATATCTTGTGTTTATGTATTAGAAAATTAATATTGTTAAAATGTCCACACTACCAAAGTCATCTGTAGATTCAGTGCAATCCCTATCAAAATCCCAATAACATTTTTCATAGAAATTAAAAAGAAAATAATTGTAAAATGTACATGAAACCACAAAATCCCTGAAAAGCTAAAGCAATCATGAGAACAAAAGAACAAAATTGGATTATCACAATTCTTGACTTCAAATTTTATTGCAAAGATTTAGTAATCATAACAGTATGGTACTGGCATAAAAACAAACACAGATCAAAGGAACAGAATTGAGAGCCCCAAGTACTCATGCATATATAGTCATCTAATATCTGACAAAGGAACCAAGAATACTCAATAAGTAAAGGATAGTCTGTTCAATAAAATATTCTGGGGAAAACTGGATAACCTGATGCCAAAGAATGAAGTTGGTCCTATATTGTACTACTCAAAAAGACAAACAAACAAACAAAAAATTATAAATGGGTTAAAAATTTAAATGTAAGATCTGAAACCATAAAATTCCTAGAATAAACATAGAGAAAAAGTATATCAAGAACAAAGTCTTGGCAAAATTTAGTTATGACACCAAAAGCCCAAGCCACAAAAAAATGAAACTCAACATGTGGGATTGCAGCAAATTATAAAGCTTCTGCACAGAAGAGGACATGACTAAATGAAAAGGCAACATAGAGAATGGGAGAATATATTTGCATGCTATATTGGATATAAGCTAATATTCAAATATATATATATGTGTGTGTGTGTGTGTGTGTGTATAGAACAAATACTACAACTCAGTAGTGAAGACACAAGTAATCGAATTTAAAAATCAGAGGAAAAAAATAGAAATTTTCCCATGAAGAAATAAAAATATCCAATTGATACATGAAATGATACTCAACAATAGTAACCATCAGGAAAGTGCAAATGAAAACCAAAATGGAATATCACCCATATCTTTTATAATGACTATCATTAAAAAGACAAGAGCTAGCAAGGAGCTAAGATTGAGGAGTAGTTGGTGGACCCTATGCTTTCCTCATCCCTCATACACAGCCAAATAAATATCAAATCATTCTGAACACCCAAGAAATCTGAGGACTGAGAGATCAAACTGCACATCTAGAGGGAGAAAAATGGCCACATCATGGAAGGTAGGAGGTACAGAGAGTTGATTTGGGGGAGAAAAGAATTACAGGTGCTGTGGAGGGAAGGCATTCCTATCATGCAGAGAGGAGTGAGAGAGAAAAAGACAGAGGGTGAAAACAGCATGCAGGGGATTGCACAAGAAAACTTTTCCTCAAAACCATTGACGGGGAAAAGAAGAACGGCTGACTATCACAAGTTTTTCTAAGGAGTGGAACTATGTAAGTCTGAAGTTTTAGAAGTCCACACTATCACCTGATTTGTTCCTGGTGGGCTTAAGAGTGCTCCTGTGGGGAAGGACGGCAAAAGCCTGGGAGCAGATAGCATGGCCTTAGGATCCCCTGGGTTACATGAGAGAAACAGTTCACCTTATTATAATTCAGTTGGGAGAGGTGGTACTACCTCTCAGGGGACAGAAGAGAAGGTGGGCGCTTTTGAGAAGCCCCACTAATTAGCATAGCAGCAGAGGAACCGGCTGAAGGCAGCTAACCTGGAAGCCCCAGGTTTGGCTGCTCTTTACCATAAACTTCTAGTCTCACATGGTCATGCAACTACTTTTTTGGATAAACCACTCCCAGCCACAGCTACCCTCAAAGGATAAACGTGAGTCTGCACCATGTCCCGTCCTTAAAATTTAGAGTTTGAAACCTAGCCATGTGCCTGAGAAATAACACAGAAGTGCTGTGCTGCCAGGCAGACAGATAGCTCAGACACAGAAAGAGTGAGACAGGGTTCTGATGGAAGCCTGAGGCAAAAAGGGGAGATGGTTTGCTCTTCTGTGGGGGCCCCCTGAACAGTGGGGAGTGCAAACACCTCACTCCTGGGATAAGAGGGCAGGGCAATGCCATTTCCCTCCCACCTACCCATCGGAAGTGACCGACTTTAGTGTGCAACACAGCACACACCATGGAGGTTGGTGATGCTGACACCAAGCCCCAATCCCCTGTGCTTTGCAGATGCATCTTTCTTACACAAGTTCACCTGAGAACCAGCACAGCAGGCCCCTCACAGAAGACCAGCATGAACCCCTTGCATGCACCAAGTCTACAGATCATATAATGCTGCAAAGTTTCAGCTGTAAGAGAAATAGGATATGGTCTTTTCTAGCAAGCAGACCAAAACATACCTAATTAAAATTCTCCAAACAGTGGACCAGGTCCAAACACTCCACACTGCAGGCAAGGAGAAACTCTGCATAGGACTTATATGAAGGAAAAAACAGCCAAAACACAACAGCAGAGAGCACACCACATACACCAAACAAACTTCCTGATGCATCAGGCCCTGGACAGTATATCACCTCTTCTTAAAATAGCCATTACTCTCAGGAGCAGGAAACCTAACAGGTTTTCTAACACACAGTAGACAGAAGTCTAAGTAAAATGCCAAGACAGAGGAATTAATTCCCAAAGCAAGAACTAGAAGACATCATCGTCAAGAATCTAATCAGAACAGATATAAGTAATATGTCTGAACCAGAATTTAAAACCACAATCATAAGGATACTAGCTGGCCTTGAGAAAAGCATAGAAGACACTAGAGAATCCGTTTCTGCAGGGAATAAAGAACTGAAAACTAGTCAGGCTGAAATTAAAAAATGCTATAACCTCAATGCAAAACTGACTGGGTGCAATGAAATGAGGTTGAATGAAACAGAGGCATGAATTAGTGATATAGAAGACAAAATTATGGAAAATAATGATGCCGAAAAGAAGAGGGAAAGAAAAGTATTGGATGACAAATACAGACTTAGGGAACTCAGTGACTCTATAAAGCATAATTACATTCTTATCATAGGAGTACCAGAAGAAGAAGGTATGGAAAAGTGGGAAGATCGTTTTTTTGAGAAAATTATAGCTGAAAACTTTCCTAATCTGGGGAAATTAATAGTCATCCAAATGCAGGAAGCACAGAGAACTCACACCAAATTCAATACAACTTGGCCAAAACCAAGACATATTATAGTATAAAGATAAGGAGAGAATCCTGAAAGCAGCAAGGGAAAAGAAAACTTTAACCAATAAGGGAAGATAAATCAGTTTACCAGTAGATCTCTCCACAGAAACCTGTCAGGCCAGAACAAAGTGGCATGATATTGTCAATGTGCCTAAGGGGAAAAATATGCAGCCAAGAATACTTTATCCAGCAAGACTGTTACTCAAAATAGAAGGAGAGATAAAGAGCTTTCCAGACAAACAAAAACTAAAGGAGTTTATGACTACAAAACCAGTCCTACAAGAAATATTAAAGGGTAACTTTTAAATGGAAGAGAAAAACCAAAGCAACAAATACTAGGAAGGAACAGAGAAAATCTCCAGAAACAGTGACTCTACAGAGAATACAATGGCACTAAATTTTGATCTATCAAAAATTACCCTGAATGGAAATGGAACAAATAATCCAATCAAAAGATATAGGGTATCAGAATGTATTAAAAAAAAAAGACCCATCTATATGCTGCTTACAAGAGACTCATTTTAGACCTAAAGACACCTCCTAATTGAAAGTGAGGGAATGGAGAACCATCTATCATGTTAATGGAGGTCACAACAAAGCTGGAGTAGGGATACTTATACCAGACAAACTAGATTTTAAACCAAAATCTGTAACAAAAGATGAAGGGCACGATTTCATTATTAAGTGGTCTATCAAGATGATCTAACAATTGTGAATATATATGACTCCAATTTGAGAGAACCCAAATATAGAAATCAGTTAATAACAAACATAAAATAAATTCATTGATAATAATACAATGACAGGAGAGGACTTTAACACCCTACCTAGATCAATGGACAGATCATCTTAAGCAGAAAATCAACAAAGAAACAATGGCTTTGAATGATACAATGAACCAGATGGACTTAGCAGATATATTCAGAGCATTCCATCTTAAAGCAGCAGAATGCACATTCTTCTTTAATGAACATGAAATATCCTCCAGAATATATCACCTACTGGGTCATAAACAAGCCCTCAAAAAGTCTGAAAAGAATAATATCATACCATGTATATTTTTAGACCACAACACTGTGAAACTTGAAATCAACCACATGAAAAAATTTGGAAAGAACACAAATACATGGATGTTAAAGAACATCCTATTAAAGAATGAATGGATTAACCAGGAAAAGAAAGAAAAAAAAAATATATATATATGAAAAAGCAACTGAAAATTAAAACATGCCAGTCCAAAACCTCTGGGATGCAGCAAAGGCAGTTCTAAGAGGGAAATAGATGGCAAGACAGGCCTACCTCAAGAAACAAGAAGTCTCAAATACACAACCTAACCTTGCATCTAAAGGAGCTAGAAAAGGAACAATAAGTAAAGCATAAAGACAGCAGAAAAAAAGACAATAATAAAGATTAGAAATTGTATAGAAACAAAACAAAACAAAACAAAACAAAACAAAAAACAAAACCCAGCAGAACAGATCGATGAAACCAAGAGCTGGTTCTTTGAAAGAATAAATAAAATTGATAAACCCCAGCCAGACTTATTAAAAGGAAAAGAGAAATGATCTAAATAAATAAAATCACAAATGAAAGAGGGAGGAGGGATCACAACCAACACCACAGGAATGCAAACAATTTTAAGGGAATGTCAGGAAAAATTATATGCCAACAAACTGGGCAATGTTGAAATATATAAATGCCTGGAAACATAAACTACCAAAACTGCAACAGAAAGAAGTAGAAAATTAGAAGAGAACCATAACCAGTAAAAATATTGAAATCAGTAATAGAAAATCTCCCAACAAACAAGAGTCCAGGGCCAGATGGCTTCCCAGTGGAATTCTACCAGATATTTAAAGAGAGTTAATACCTATTCTTCTCCCACTGCTCCAAAAAATAGAAAAGGAAGAAAAACTTCTAACCTTATTCTCCAAAGTCAGTATTACCTTGATTCCAAAACTGGACAAAGACCCCAATAAAAAATAGAACTACAGGCCAATATCGCTGGTGAACATGCATGAAAAAATTCTCAACAAGATACTAGCAAATCGAATTTAAGAGTATGTTAAAAGAATTATTCAAGTGGGATTTATTCCTAGGATGCAGGTGTGGTTCAATATTCACAATCAACCAACATGATACACAACATTAATAAAAAAAAAAGATAAGAACCACATGATCCTCTAAATAGATGCAGAAAAAGCATTTGACAAAACACAGCATCCATTCTTGATAAAAATTCTCAATAAAGTAGATAACAATGGAACATACCCCAACATCATAAAGGTCATATACAAAGACCCAGAGTTATCATTATCCTCAATGGGGATAAAAAGAAAGCTTTTCCTTTATGGTCAAGAGCAAGACAGGGATGTCCACTTTCACCATTATTATTTAACACAGTACTGGAAATCCTAGCCTCAGCAATCAGAAAACAAAAAGAAACAAAAGGCATCCAAATAGGCAAGGAAGAAGGCAAAATTTCACTATTCACAGATGACATGATACTCTATATGGAAAATGCAAAAGATTCCACCAAAAAATTTCTAGAACTGATACATAAATTCAGCGAAGTCACAGGATATAAATCAATGTACATAAATCAATTGCATTTCTATACACCAATAATGAAGCAGAAGAAATAAAGGAATTGATCCCATTTACATTGCACCAAAAACCATAAACTACCTAGGAATAAACCTAACCAAAGAGATAAACGACCTATACTCTGAAAACTATACAAAACTTATGAAAGAAATTGAAGAGGATACAAAGAAATGGAAAAAAAAAAATTCCATGCTCATGGATTGGAAAAATAAGAATTGTTAAAATGTCTATATTATCCAAGGCAATCTCCACAGTCAATGCAATCTCCACCAGCATTTTTCACAGAGCTATAACAATCTTAAAATTTGTATGGAACAATAAAGACCCTGAATAGCCAAAGCAACCTTGAAAAAGGAAAGCAAAGCTGGAGGAAGCAAGATTCCAGACTATATTAAAAAAAAAAGGCAGTAAGAAAAAGGAGATGATTATGGTGAAAGATAAGAAAGAAATCATCAAGAAGCATGAATGAGGTATGGGATGGCCAAAATTGCAAGATTTTATGTCTATGTAAACATTTATTCAATATTAAAGAAAAAAGAAGAAATAAGGGGATTAGATGCAGCAAAAGGAGTCACAAGAATAGCAAAGCAATGGTCACATGCTCTGGAACATATAGAAAAGTTGCTTCTGGTTTAGATAAACGAGAAGAAACTAACAGATAATACTGTGACCGAGAACTTTATTGGTGAAAAGGCAAAGGCCTTGTACACCGATCTCGTAATAAACTTCCAGGTACATCAACAGAAAATGAAGAAGGTTTCAAGGCAAGCAGGGGATGGTTTGATAATTTTAAGAGAAGTGGCATCCATAGTGAGGCACAGAGAGGCTGCGAGTTTGGACTCTAAGGTAGCTGAGGTGTTTGCTACCAAGTTCCAGAAACTCATGGTTTCTGAGTGTTACCTACCAAAGCAAGTTTTTAACTGTGATGAGATGGGGCTTTTTTGAAGATGACAAAAAGGACCTACATTACAGAAGAAGAGAATGCAATGCCCAGTCATGTGCTCATGAAAGACTGTCTCACCTTCTTGTTTTGTGCTAATGCAAGCAGGGATTAAGCCCCTGGTCATGTATCATTCCAAGAATCCATGAGCTTTCAAGAAACACAAGGTGCAGAGGAGCCAGTTAAAAGTTATGTGGAGGTCCAACAGCAAGGCTTGAGTCATTCGTATCTTGTTCATTGAGTGGATCAATGAGGGCTTTGGTCCTGCGGTGAAGAAATACCTTTTAGAAAAGAATCTACCACCCAAAGCCGTGCTGGTTATGAATATGCTCCTGCTCATCCTCCAGGCTTTGAGGACAACTTACTGTAGGATTTGAGTTCATTAAGGTCAACTTCCTTCCTCTCAACACCACTCCAATTCTCCAGCCCATGGATCAGCATGTCATTTCGAACTTTAAGAAGCTTTACACCAAAGCACTATTTCAGGAATGCTTCAAGGTGACTGAGGGAACAAACTTTACCCTCCAAGAGGTTTGGAAAAATTATTTCCACAATGTGAACTACCTCAAGATCATCAATAAAGCCTGGGAAGGTGCACCAAGAGAACCCTCAATTCTGCGTGGAGAAAACTGATCTGATTCCATTCTTGGACATGATTTAGAGGGGCTTGCTCATGAACAGGAGCCTCCAGTTGTTGATGAAATTGTGTCCTTCGGGAAGATCATGGGACTGGAGGCGAATGAGGACAACATTCAAGAGCTGGTGGAGAAATATGGCCAGGAGCAGACCACTGACAAACTGCTGGATCGGCATTGTGAGCAACAGCAAGAGGTAACAGAGGAGATCTCCTCTGAAGAGGAGGAGGAGAAAAAGGTGGAGGAATCTCTTACTTCAAATGAGATTAAAGATGTGTAAAATGTGGGAAACAGTGAAAAATTTTGTAGAAAATCACCACCCAAATAAGGTTGTAGCAGTGCAAGCAATGAATCTGTTTAATGACAATACAATGTCACATTTCTGTGAAATCCTCAAAAGAAGGCAAAAGTAAGTGTCATTAGATAGGTTCCTTTTTGCAGGAAAAGAAAAAGAATCCATTGAGCCAATAGGTAACAGTGATTTTGTTAGTGATAGTGAAAGTCACCCTACACAATAACCCTCCTCTCTCTTGTCTCCCTCACATGAAGGTTTTTAAAGGTAAGTGCAGGTTACTTTGTTTATTTTTGAAATATCTTCATTATTTTGTATTATATTACAGTATTGTAATCATTTTTATATGAATATTTTTGGCTTGTAGAACAAATCATCTGAGTTTCCATTATTTCTTTAAAAAAATTTTTTTAATGTTTATTTATTTTTGAGATGGAAAGAGAGAGAGGAGGGTGGGGGGGGTGACAGAGGATCTGAAACAGGCTCTGCACTGAAAGCAGAGAGCCCAACATGAGGCTTGAACTCACAAAACCTGAGATCATGACCAGAGCCGATGTCAAAGTCAAACACTTAACTGACTGAGCCACCCAGGCTCCCTAAGTTTCCATTATTTCTTATGGGGAAATTCACTTTGATATACAATTGCTTTGGATTAAAAGCATGATTCCAGAACAAATTATGCTTGCAAACCAAAGTTTTAATGTATATGTTGTAAGTTGGGGTAAATTTTCACTTTTTAGCATGTGGATATCTACTTTTCCCAGTACCATTTGTTGAAGACTATTATTTCCCAACTAACTGTCTTGGCATATATGTCAAAAAGCAATTGCTGATAAATACATGACTTTATTTCTGAACTACCATTGTCTTCCATTGATCTACTCATCTGTCTTTATGCATGTCACAGTCTTGATTATTAGGTCTTATAATAGGCTTATAATCAGTCTTACAATAGGCTAGTGTCTTTACCTTTCATTGGTTCTTCTTTTTCAAGACTGCTATCTGAATTGCTTTTTTATTTATATAAATGTTAAAATGGCCTTGTTAATTTTCCAAAAAAGGCAGCTGACATTTTCATAAGAATTGTATTGACTCTTAAAAAAAATGTGTATTTATTTATTTTGGTGGCGGGGGCGCAGAGAGCTGGGGAGAGGCAGAGAAAGAGGGAAAGGAATTGTGTTGACTCTTCAGATCAATTTAGAGAGTCCTGCCTTCTTAATGTTACTGTTTTCCAATTCATGAACATGGGTTATATTTCATTTATTTAAGTCTTCTCTCATCTTTTTCAACGATGTTTTGGAATTTTCAATTGTGCAAGTGCTGCTTTTTTTTGGTTCAATTATTACTAAATTTATGCTTTTTCATACCATTATAAATGAGATTATTTCTTTAATTTCATTTTCAAGTTGTTCCTTGGTAGTATATAGAAATACAATTGGTTTTTTTATACTGATCTTGTATCCTATAAGCTTGTAGAGCTTTTTTGTTAGGGTTAATTGCTTTTGCAGGGAGTTGTTCTTAGGATTTTCTAGATACAATATCATACCATCTGTAAATACAAGAATTTTACTTCTTCCTTTCCAATTTTGATGCTTTTTATTTCTTTTTTCTTATCTAATTTCCCTGGCTAGAATCTGGAGTACAACGTTGAATAGAAGCAGTGAAGGTAAATATCCTTTCTGCTGGTACAAAGAAAGCATTCAATTTTTTTTCCCCATTACATGTGATATTAATTGTGGATTATTTTGTAGACACACTTCATTATGTTGAGCATGTTCCTTTCTATTTGTTGTTTGTTCAGTGTTTTTATCATGAAACAGTGTTGGATTTTTTCCAATGCTTTTTCTACATATATTGAGATGATTAAGTGTTTTTTTAATATAATACATTAAATTTATTGATTTTTGAATGTTGAATGGATTTTACATTTCTGAGATAAATTTAATTTGGTCCAGTGATATAATTATTTTCATATATTTCTTGATTTCATTCATTAGCATTTTGTTGAGTACTTTTGCTTCTATACTCATAAAAGATACTGGCTTATAGTATCTTTTTTTGTGATAGTTTTGTTTAGATTTAGATGAGGGAAACACCAGTCTCATGGAATGAAGGATAATATGGGAAACACTTTATAGTAATATGGGAAGAATTGCCTCCTTTTCTATTTTTTGGAAAAATCTAACAAGGACTGTGTGTATGTGTATGTGTTGTTAAACATGAATGCATTCTTCCCTAATTAACAAAACATACATTTTTGGTTCTGCTATTTAGCGTACCATTGAGCAAATTAGTTAACCTCTGTAAACCTTAAATTAAAAAAAAAAATTAATGTTTATTCACTTTTGAGAGACAGAGAGAGATAGAGCGTGAGAGGGGAAGAGGCAGAGAGAGGGGGAGACACAGAATCCAAAGCAGGCTCCAGGCTCTGAACTGTCAGCACAGAGCATGACATGGGGCTCGAACTCATGAACCATGAGATCATGAGCTGAGCTGAAGTTGGATGCTCAACCGACTGAGCCATCCAGGCACCCCTATAAGCCTTACATTTTTAATCTCCAAAGTGGGGTAATAACATTGTTGAGTTTTGTAATGTTTAAATCAGGTAAAATATGTTCACTATATATATATATATATATATATATATACATACATATATATATATATATATATATATATATATATATATATGGATATATCCTATATATAGGATATATATATATCCTAAAAAACTTCATCATATATATATATATGTATATATATATATGCGCTAAATCCGTATTAGCTATTATTATAATGAAAAGTCTTCACAAAATTTTAAAAGTGCAAGTAGGGGCACCTGGGTGGCTCAGTCAGTTAAGCGTCCGGCTTCAGCTCAGGTCACGATCTCAGGGTCCGTGGGTTCGAGCCCGCATTGGGCTCTGGGCTGATGGCTCAGAGCCTGGAGCCTGCTTCCGATTCTGTGCCTCCCTTTCTCTCTGCCCCTCCCCCATTCATGCTCTGTCTCAAAAATAAATAAACGTTAAAAAAAATTTTAGAAAAATGCAAGGAGAAATATGCTCATTATTGAAGTATGATACTGGTAATATTTCCTTGCATTTCATATACCTTCTAAAATTATAAACTTTAAGATTATAGGAGGTTTTTGCATGCTTTATAAATTTTCACATATTTTCATGACATTTGTCAATTATAGCAAATAGCTTTTATAGAGGATAATCTCTGTCTAATTGATTTGAAGGTATAGAGAAATTTAAGTTTGTAGTGAAATGAGTATTGAGGAAATAAATATCCTTTTTTTAATGTTTACTTATTTATTTTGAGAGAAAGAGAGAAAAAGCATGAGTGGGGAGGGGCAGAGAGAGAGAGAGAGAGAGAGAGAGAATCCCAAACAGGCTCTGTGCTGTCAGTGGAGAGCCCAAGTGGATCTCAATTTCACAATCTGGGAGATCACGTCTTGAGCCAAAATTAAGAGTCAGATGCTTAACTGATTGAACCACCTGGGCACCCTGAGGTAATAAATATCTTTGTGAAATTATTTAATGAGATATTTAGGAACATTTACTTTAGATATAGAATTTAAATGTATATTTGACTTACCAAATCATGATCCTAATTTATCATTTAAAACTGAGAGGCAAGAAATATTTTCTCCTACTCAATGGTAACATGTTAAAACATCTATAAGAAATAAATATAATTCATGTCTTTATATGATATGAGATAAAATAATTTTAAATTATAAAGTAGCTTCATCAATTAGTAAAAAAGTCAGATATTAAGCAAATGCTATCATGATATGCAAGAATATTTTACTTCACTAAAATCTGAAATATGTAAAATATTAAATTTTACTTCAGAAGCTAAAATAATTGACCCATTCTTCTGTTACAAAATATCAAGGGATTGTGATATCATGTCCTTCGGGTAAGAATTTCAAATCTCAGAGCCTGACTTTGAAATGGAGACAATAAAAAATGTGGGGGATGCCTGGAGCATCAGTCTCTTCATTTCAGCTCAGGTTATGATCCCAGGGTCATGGGATCAAGCCCCATGTATCATACATCCCCCACCCCTCACTGAGCATGGAGCCTACCTAAGATTTGATTTCTCTCTCTTTCATGCTCTGCCCCTCCCCCACTCATGCATGCATGTTCTCTCTCTCTCTCTCTCTCTGTCTCTCCCTATCCCTCTCCCTCTCCCTCTCAAATAAAAAAAAAAAAAATGGAGGCAGAACCATGGTAGCATCATAATATAGAGTTTTTTAAGTACCAACTGCAATCCAGAGAAAAGTCTTGTTATGTCATTCTCAATTTTCTTGAGGCTGATTGTATTAAGAAAAATGTCTGAAAAGTTTGTAGAGTTCATCATCAGATGCCTGAGGAAATTTTCTGCTGTGACTAGGATGTTCTGAGGCAAAAAATTAAGAAATCTTTGTGAAAAGTACAGAGATTTTTGTCTTTAATTCATCTGATACAGTTTTTGATGCCATTACACCTCTTGGGCTCAAAAAATTCATCTTTTGATTTCAAATTTATAAATTTCCTTATTTTGCTTTCATACACTTTATTCCAAGGAAGGTCTATCCACAGTACAGTTTATAGTTACAGGCACGGGGATTCACACCCTATTATGCAGACTACTTTTGTGAACACATCACTGCTTTGTGATGCAAGGAAAAAGATTATCAGTCCAGGGTGGAATATTATTTATATAGTGTCATAGGATCACCTTTCTCCCAACTAACATCTAGGAGTGAAATCCTGCCTGAGGCTTAAAGGTAATAATGCAGGGTTTATCCTCACATACTAAAGCAATCACTAAAAATAAAATTGATCCAGTGATTTCATTGGAAAGAAAGTCATCTCCACATGACTGATTTCTGTTTATTTTTTGTTTTTTTTTTTTTTATATAAGTTCATTTATTTTGAGAGAGAGAGAGAGAGAGAGAGACAGAGACAGAGAATCTTATGCAGGCTCCACACTATTAGCGTAAAGCCTGATGCAGGGGTCGAAATCATGAACTATGAGATCACGATCTGAGCCAAAATCACATGCTTAACCGAAAGAGCCACCCAGGCACCCCATTTTCTTTTATATAAAAAATTATATTTTATATATCACAAATCACTGAGTTATACATGATGAATATTTATTTCAGAGACAAAATTGCTGGTAATGTCTTAACTTTCTGAGGTGACATGATCACATATTGTAATGCGTTTACCTAAGAACTATACTCTAACCATGGTGTACACAATGACTCACATAATTAACTTCCAGCCCTGTAAAATAGCATACCTTCAGAGCTCTCTAGAGCAACTACATTCTGCAGACCTCCTATAGTTTGGAAGCACAAACTAGAAGGTTAGGGCACAGTGGTAGTTCAAATACAAACCCTTGTATTTCAAATCTTAATTTCCAGATCTTTTCATATTGATGTTACTCTCCGTTTAATAGTAAATAGAAGAGCCGTTGTACAGGAATACATTCTAATCTCTTGGCAGTGACAATTTCTATGTTAGTAAGCAAATTCTAGGATTTCTTACACTCTGACATTATGCAGTCCCTGTCAGTAGAGTAAAGATGAAGAACATACCAAGAATATATTTCTCACTCTTTATTTTCTGAAAGCATCTTTGTAAACCATGTAGGTTAAGATCACTTCTTTGGGGCTTCAATAAAGGCAGTAAATCCCCAAATGTCTTCCTGGAAGCCCTACGAAACTTATGTCATAACCGAAACACATTCTAAATGGCCGTCAGACTGTGTTAGGAAATTAAAGACGTAATATAGTTTAGTCACTTGTTTTTATCTGGGAAAGAATGTTTTACCGTTATTTTATAGATGAAGAAATTGAGACCCAGGTATATTAAGTGACATATTTAAGGTAAAATTTTTTGCTAATGGTGGAGGTCAAAATGAATATTCATTATACTGCATTGCTTTTAATCCCAACCTACTTTCACATTTTATTCAGCATTATGCAATGATCAGGCCCAAATATTTCTCTGATAAGAATGGATGTTGCTTTTATTCAAAGCAAGCTGTGACTATATATGCTGAAGGAGAAAGAAGTAGAGGAGCTAACAATTCTATCAAAGTCAGCCTCAAGATGGAAACATAGTATGGTCTTCAGCATTATGCCTGGTACCTCTGATGCATCAATGGAAATGTAATGGAAGTAAATGAAGCAAGATAGTGTCTATAAGAGGAGAACTTTCCCAAGGCTCAAGGCACACAATTGCTCAGTGTGACAATTGTGATGGCTATAGGCCACCAAAGGAAAAAAAAATCCAGCGGGAAGCAAAGTAATAAATTGACAGCTACCAGAAGAGTACAATCTAAGTAATACGGTCAGACCTCCATGAGCTGGATCAAATAGCTGTCAGCCATCTTGTCAGTGAGGAGAGAAATTCAGTTCCTTTCATTTCTGTTTGAGGTTTTACCCAGATTCTGCTCTTCTGTTACTCTTGTTCTTCTACTCAAATATTCTTAGTGACAATTTTCTTTTTTTTTTTTAAACGTTTATTTATTTTTGAGACAGAGAGAGACAGAGCATGAATGGGGGAGGGTCAGAGAGAGAGGGAGGCACAGAATCCGAAGCAGGCTCCAGGTTCTCAGCTGTCAGCACAGAGCCAGACGCGGGGCTTGAACTCACAGACCGTGAGGTCATGACCTGAGCTGAAGTCGGACGCTTAACCGACTGAGCCACCCAGGCGCCCCATCTTAGTGACAATTTTCAAGGCACAAAATATTTAATTCATCTGATGTAGGTATAATAATATAGATGCATACACAACAGGCTGGGATGGACACGATGACCATATTAGTATACAATCTGGTCTGGGAAATTCCTGAGCAATTGTCATCTTCTGAAAAACTCTTTCACAGAAGTACCAAGCCAAATAGGAAAGCAATACCACAGCTGACAAGCTTTGGGTTTCAGTTCATTAAGATTCTACTCTAATTTATATTATTGTATTTTCCTTTCCAGATGCAAATCATAATTCATGGCCCACTTTATTTATATAGAACTATGTTTTAAAGGAATATTACTATGCATTTTCACTGTAGAAAATTGGAAGGCACAAAACACAAAACAACCTCAAAAGTTTCCTGTAATTCCATCATTTGAAGATAAAAACTGTGTATTCTTCCAGGGTTTTTCATCACACACACACACAATGGTATTGCAATCACACTCTATACTTGTCTTGATTTTTATCTATCTGGTAACATAAATAATGTTTAAGGTTAACTATTCTTGACCAGCATAGATACAGAGGTATAACAATAAAAGAATAATAATATAATGGAAAAAGCATAGAGTCATAGGCTTGGGCACACAGATTTCAGAGACATGTTGACTGAGCTTCCATCCTAGCTCCAGTACTTAAAAGCTGTGTGACAGTAAGCAAACATCTTAAACACTCTATTCTTCAGTTTTGTTATTTTGTAAATCTTATTTTAAATAAAATCTATAGTATTACATTATAATGACATAATGCATGCTCATGACCTCTTTAGTTTGATTTTTAAGCTACTTTTAGTGTTATTTCCTGGGGTTTTTTCCTGTATTATTTTTCTTCAGTGTATACATAATTCTACAGTGACCATTCTGACTATTCTTCTAGCTATCCTGCAAAGCTTTAATTATTTCCTTAGGATAATTCTCAAGTGTTAATTTGTGATCAAAATGTGTGTGTACCTTTTAAAGACGTTAGATACATAACACTAAATTAACTTCTAGAAGTACTATACTAATATACATTTATATTAATATTATATAAGGAGTACCCTGAAACTTTTTAACACAGCTGTGTGTGTGTGTGTGTGTGTGTGTGTGTGTGTGAATAAATTTTATTCTGGAAAGTATATATTTATATTTTACTGTTTGTCAGTTTGATGAGCCATTAATGCAAACAAATGGATTCTTATTGTTTACACTAGCTGGACTTTAAGCCTCTGAAGAATAAGGTTTCCCACTGATGAATATAGGCACTGTAAAAAACACTTATTTTCACCCTTTTTCACACTCTCATGAACTTAGAAACAGATAATATAATCATATAAACCAAGTAAAAATTGTTTAAAAATTTTCAAGGAAGGTAATTGTATTTCCCTTCTTTCAAATATAAAGAAGGTAGGGTGTAAGTATTTGTAGGGCCCTTAAATGGATTTGAAGGCTAAATTCACTCCAGTTGGGTGGTTTGAAAAACTTTGGACTGAGACTTTAGTTTAAAAGTAATCCCGAGGAGGAGCCAAGATGGCAGAACCACATGGAAGCTTTTTGTGTGTCACGTCCATGATTACAGCCAGACCAACACTAAACCAACCTAGAACACTGATTGGAAGATTAACACAACAATCTGCACAACCTGAGCCACAGAATTCAGCAGTTACGTGGCACGGAGAGCTGAACTTGGGGAGCAAGAAGCCACGAAAGGTAGGGAACCCCTTTTGTGGGTGGAGAGAGGAAAGAGACTGGGGAGGGGGGGAGCATATGGGAAAAGCACCCCTCCCCAAAAGCAGCTGGAGAGAAAGTGGAAAAGTGGAAACAGCCACAGAGACTAAACTAAAAAGGGAGAAAGGAGAAAGGAGAGGGTTTAAATTCCATTAAGACTGTAAACAAGGGGAGCACAAAGGCTGCAACTGCACAGCTTGATATCTGGTGGTGCTCTGGTGGGAAAGATGAATCCCCAGGAACAGAGTGGGGTCCGGGAGGTTCTCAGGCCACAGGGGGAAAGGAAAAGCGGTTCCACTGCTGGAAGGACATTTGGTAGAGACTGTTGAAGCCACCTGGTCCCAGCAGACCCCAGAAGGCAGCCACATTCGCTGGTGCTGGGGCAAGGTCATTGAGGGTGAAGCCTGGTGCCAGATGTGTGTTGCAGTTTTCCATAATCCCTGAAGTGCTGACTCTACACTATCTTGTGAACTTTTTCAGGGGCGGGCTGGCACCTGGCCATAGTCTCGGGGCACTGGCAGCAGCAGGGTCCAGCAAGTGTTCCTGGGTACAGCCAGCATTCTGCCATTGCTCATTCGACCATTGCTTGGTGAGAGACTCCCGCAGAGGGGCCCAATGTGTCACAGCCACAGTCTTTCAGAAGTAAGGGGCTGGGGAAAGCAGCCACATCTGAGACAAAACTCGGGAGAGAGGTACTACTGCCTGGGGCCTGGTCATGGAGAGTGAAAAAGTGGGGAGTGGATGAGAGCTGAAGACAGAGGACGGGTATGAGATTGCTGATCTGGGAGAACAGACTGGGTAGCTGGGTGGCGCCATTTTCACTGCTCCCATGCATGCGCATCTATAATCACTGCAACAATCCACCCCAGTAGGCTAGCAGCACCATCTAGTGGAGAGCGGAGCTGTTACACCGAGCCCCACCCAACTGGGCCAACCTGGCTCTTCAAGAACACAAGCCTCACCGCCAGCTTAATTTATGGACTATAAAGAGCTATATGGACTGACCTCTAGGGGAAAACAAAGCAATTTCACTCCTACTTCAATCTGTTAGCAGGTTCATCTATTCAATTTTTTTCTTTTTTTTTTTTCTCTATTTCCTTTTTCTCTTTTATAATTCTTTCCTTTTTCTAGAATACAGAAAGAGAAAAAACTTATTAGTATTTTCAATTTTTATTAAAAATATCTGTCTTTAATTTTTATTACTATATTTTTTAATTTTGTGTAAATTTTTTCAAATTCTACTTTACTTCCATCATTTTATTTTAGTCTACTTCAGTGTACTCACCTTTTCAAATTTTCAATTTCCTTTTTTTCTTTCTTTTTTTTTCTCTTTTTCATTTCTTTTTCTTGAATGCAGAAAGAGAAAAACTTCATTTTTACTTTCAATTTCTTTTAAAAATATGTTTACTTACTTTTTATTACTACATGTTTTTGCTTTTATGTAATATTTTTTCAAATTCTATCTTACTGCCATCATTTTATTTTAGCCTACTACAGTGTATTCACTTTTTAAAATTTTCAAACGATTTCCTTTTTTCTTTTCTTTATTCTTTTTTATGTTTTGTATCTTTTTTGTTTCTTTTCTTTTTTCTTAAATACAAAAAATGAAAAATTCATCTTTTTTAATTTTTATTAAAAATATTTTCCTTATTTTTTTACTACTATATTCTCTACTTTTATGTATATTTTTTCAAATTCTATTTTACCCACATCATCTCATTTTAGTCTGCTTTAGTGTATTCATATATTCAAATTCTCAAATGATTTCCTTTTTTTATTTTTCTCCCCCCTGCTTTTTTTCCTAATGTGTCAAACCACTTCTAACACCCAGACCAAAACATACCTAGGATCTAGCATCATCTATTCTATTTGTGTGTGTGTGTTTTTAATTTTAAATTTTTAATTTTAATACTTTTTTAACTTTAATTTTTTTAATTTCAATTTTTCTACCTAATTAATCCCTTTTCTCCCTTCAAAATGACAGAATGAAGGAATTCACCCCAAAAGAAAGAGCACGAAGAAACGACAGCCAGAGATTTAACCAACACAGATACAAGCAAGATGTCTGAACCAGAATTTAGAATCACGATAATAAGAATACTAGCTGGAGTTGGAAATAGATTAGGATCCCTTTCTGCAGAGATAAAAGAAGTAAAAAATAGCCAGAATGAAATTTAAAATGTTATAACTCAGCTGCAATCACGGATGGATGCAGTGGCGGCAAGGATGAATGAGGCAGAACAGAGAATAAGCGATAGAGAGGACAAACTTATAGAGAATAATGAAGCAGGAAAAAAGAGGGAGATTAAGGCAAAAAAGCATGATTTAAGAATTAGAGAAATCAGTGACTCATTAAAATGGAACAACATCAAAATCATAGGGGTCCCAGAGGAAGAAGAGAGAGAAATGGGGGTAAAAGGGTTATGTCAGCAAATCATAGCAGAAAACTTTCCTAACCTGGGGAAAGACACAGACATCAAAATCCAGGAAGCACAGAGGACCCCCATTATATTCAACAAAAACCAACCATCAACATGGCATATCATAGTCAAATTCACAAAATACTCAGGCATGGAGAGAATCATGAAAGCAGGAAGGGAAAAAAAGTCCCTAACCTACAAGGGAAGATGAATCAGGTTTGCAGCAGACCTATCCACAGAAACTTGGCAGGCCAGAAAGGAGTGGCGGGATATATTCAGTGTGCTGAATCAGAAAAATATGCAGCCAAGAATTCTTTATCCAGCATTATCCAGCAAGACTGTCATTCAAAATAGAAGGAGAGATAAAAAGTTTCCCAGACAGACACAAATTAAAAGAGTTTGTGACCACTAAACCAGCCCTGTAAGAAATCTTAAGGGGGACTCTCTGAGGGGAGAAAAGATGAAAAAATAGATATATATAAATAAATAAATACCAAATAAATGCCAACAAAGATTAGAAAGGACCAGAGAACACCACCAGAAACTCCAACTCTACACGCATCATAATGGCAATAAATTCATATCTTCCAGTACTCACTCTAAACATCAATGGACTCAATGCTCCAATCAAAACATATTGGGTAACAGAATGGATAAGAAAACAAGATCCATCTGTATGCTGTTTACAAGAGAACCACGTTAGACCTAAAAACACCTACAGATTAAAAATAAGGGGATGGCGAATTATCTATCATGCTAATGGTCAACAAAAGAAAGCCGGAGTAGCCATACTTATATCAGATAATGTAGATTTTAAAATAAAGACTGCATCAAGAGATGCAGAAAGGCATTATATCATAATCAAGGGGTCTATAGACCAACAAGACCTAACAATTATAAACATTTATGCTCCAATTGTGAAAGCGCCTAAATATATAAATCAATTAATCATAAACATAAAGAAACTCATCGATAGTAATACCATAATAGTAGGAGACTTCAACACCCCACTCACAGCAATGGACAGATCACCCAATCAAAACATCAACAAGGAAACAATGGCTTTGAATGACACACCGGACCAGATGGACTTAACAGATATATTCAGAACATTTCATTCTAAAGCAGCAGAATATACATTTTTCTCCAGTGCACATGGAACGTTCTCCAAAATACACCATATACTGGGACACAAATCAGCCCTAAGTAAGCACAAAAAGATCAAGATCATACCGTGTATATTTTCAGACCAAAATGCTATGAAACTTGAAATCAACCACAAGAAAAAATTTGGAAAGGTAACAAATACTTGGACACTGAAGAACATCCTACTAAAGAATGAATGGGCTAACCAAGCAGTTAAGGAGGAAATTAAAAAGTATATGGAAGTCAATGAAAATGATAGCACCATAACCCAAAACCTCTGGGACACAGCAAAGGCTGTCCTAAGAGGAAAGTGTATAGCAATCCAGGTCTTCCTAAAGAAGGAAGAAAGGGGTGCCTGGGTGGCTCAGTCGGTTAGGCGTCTGACTTCGGCTCAGGTCATGATCTCGCGGTCCGTGGGTTCAAGCCCCGCGTCGAGCTCTGTGCTGACAGCTCAGAGCCTGGAGCCTGTTTCAGATTCTGTGTCTCCCTCTTTCTCTGACCCTCCCCTGTTCATGCTCTCTCTCCATCTCAAAAATAAATGAATAAATGTTAAAAAAAGTTAAAAAAAAAAAAAGAAGGAAGAAAGATCTCAGATACACAACCTAAACTTATGCCTTAAGGAGCTGGAAAAAGAGCAGCAAATAAAATCCCAAACCAGCTGAAGACAGGAAATGATAAAGATTAGAGCAGAAATTAATGCTATCAAAACCAAACAAACAAACAAACAAACAAACAAACAGTAGAACAGATCAATGAAACCAGAAGCTGGTTCTTTGAAAGAATTAACAAAATTGATAAACCACTAGCCAGTATGATCAAGAAGAAAAAGGAAAGGACCAAAATAAGTAAAATCAAGAATGAAAGAGGAGAGATCACAATCAATACAACAGAAATAAAAACAATACTAAGAGAATATTATGAGCAATTATATGCCAATAAAATGGGCAATCTGGAAGAAATGGACAAATTCATAGAAACATATGCACTACCAAAACTGAAACAAAAAGAAATAGAAAATTTGAACAGACCCATAACCAGTAAGGAAATCAAACAATTCATCAAAAATCTGCCATAGGGGCGCCTGGGTGGCTCAGTCGGTTAAGCGTCCGACTTCAGCTCAGGTCATGATCTCGCGGTCCGTGAGTTCAAGCCCCGCGTCGGGCTCTGTGCTGACCGCTCAGAGCCTGGAGCCTGTTTCGGATTCTGTGTCTCCCTCTCTCTCTGACCCTCTCCCATTCATGCTCTGTCTCTCTCTGTCCCAAAAATAAATAAACGTTAAAAAATTAAAAAAAAAAATCTGCCATAAAACAAGAGTCCAGGGCCAGATGGCTTTCCAGGGGAATTCTACCAAACATTTAAGGAAGAGTTAATACATATTCTCTTGAAACTGTTCCAAAAAATAGAAATGAAAGGAAAACTTCCAAACTTTTTCTATGAAGCCAGCATTACCTTGATTCCAAAACCAGACAGAGACTCCACTAAAAAGGAGAACTATAGACCAATTTCCATGATGAACATGGATGCAAAAATCCTCAACAAGATATTAGCCAACCAGATCCAACAATACATTAAAAAAAATTACTCACCATGACCAAGTGGGATTTATACCTGGGATGTAGGGCTGGCTCAATATCCACAAAACAATTAACGTGATTCATCACATCAATAAAAGAAAGGACAAGAACCATATGATCCTCTCAATAGACAGAGAGAAAGCACTTGACAAAACACAATACTCTTTCTTGATAAAAACCACAAGAAAGTAGGGATAGAAGGATCATACCTTGAGATCATAAAAGCCACATATGAACGACCCAATGCTAATATCATCCTCAATGGGGAAAAACTGACAGCTTTCCCCCTAAGGTCAGGAACAAGACAGGGATGTCCACTCTCAACACTGTTATTCAACATAGTATTGGAAGTCTTAGCCTCTGCAATCAGACAACACAAAGAAATAAAAGGCATCCCAATCAGCCAGGGGGAGGTCAAACTTTCACTCTTCATAGATGACATGATAGTCTATATGGAAAACCCAAAAGATTCCACCAAAAAGCTGCTAGAACTGATTCATGAGTTCAGCAAAGTTGCAGGATATAAAATCAATGCACAGAAATCAGTTGCATTCCTATATGAAGCAACAGAGAGAGAAATTAAGGAATTGATCCCATTTACAGTTGCACCAAAAACTATAAAATACCTAGGAATAAATATAACCCAAGGGGTGAAAAATCTATACACTGAAAACTATAGAAAGCTTACGAAAGAAATTGAAGAAGACACAAAGAAATGGAAAAAGATTCCATGCTCCTGGATAGGAAGAACAAATATTGTTAAAATGTTGATACTACCCAAAGCAATCTACATTTTCAATGCAATCCCTATCAAAGTAACACCAGCATTCTTCACAGAGCTAGAACAAATAATCCTAAAATGTATATGGAACCAGAAAAGACCCCAAATAGCCAAAACAATCTTGAGAAAGAAAACCAAAGCAGGAGGCATCACATCCCAGACTTCAAGTTATACTACAAAGCTGTAATCATCAAGACAGTATGGTACTGGCACAAGAGCAGACACTCAGATCAATGGAACAGAATAGAGAACCCAGAAATGGACCCATGAACGTATGGCCAACTAATCTTTGACAATGCAGGAAAGAATATCCAATAGAATAAGGACAATCTCTTCAGCAAGTAGTGCTGGGGAAACCGGACAGCGACATGCAGAAGAATGAACCTGGACCACTTTCTTACACCATACACAAAAATAAACTCAAAATGGATGAAAGACCTCAATGTAAGACAGGAAGCCATCAAAATCCTCAAGGAGAAAGCAGGCAAAAACCTCTTTGATCTTGGCGGCAGCAACTTCTTACTTAACATGTCTCCAGAGGCAAGAGAAAGAAAAGCAAAAATGAACTACTGGGACCTCATCAAAATAAAAAGTTTCTGCACAGCAAAGGAAACATCAGCAAAACTAAAAGGCAACCGACAGAATGGGAGAAGATATTTGCAAATGGCATATCAGATAAAGGGTTAGTATCCAAAATCTACAAACAGCGTATCAAACTCAATACCCAAAAAACAAATAATCCAGTGAAGAAATGGGCAAAAGACATGAATAGACACTTCTCCAAACAAGACATCCAGATGGTGAACAGACACATGAAAAAATATTCAACATCACTCATCATCAGGGAAATACAAATCAAAACCACAATAAGATATCACCTGACACCTGTCAGAATGGCTAACATGAACAGCTCAGGCAACAACAGATGTTGGTGAGGATGCAGAGAAAGAGGGTCTCTTTTGCATTGTTGGTGGCAATGCAAGCTGGTGCAGCCACTCTGGAAAACAGTATGGAGGTTCTTCAAAAAACTAAAAATAGAACTACCCTATGACCCTTCATG
Source organism: Panthera onca (assembly GCF_046562875.1). NCBI lineage: Eukaryota > Metazoa > Chordata > Mammalia > Carnivora > Felidae > Panthera > Panthera onca. Next base: position 160,994,337 of record NC_138346.1, read on the forward strand.
CACTATTAGGCATTTATCCATGGGATACAGGTGTGCTGTTTCGAAAGGACACATGCACCCCCCCCACCATGTTTATAGCAGCACTATCAACAATAGCCAAAGTATGGAAAGAGCCCAAATGTCCATCGATGGATGAATGGATAAAGAAAATATGGTATATATATATACAATGGAGTATTACTCAGCAATCAAAAAGAATGAAATCTTGTCATTTGCAACTACATGGATGGAACTGTAAGGTATTATGCCAAGTGAAATTAGTCAGTCAGAGAAACAAAAATCATATGACTTCACTCATATGAGGACTTTAAGAGACAAAACAGATGAACATAAGGGAAGTGAAACAAAAATAATATAAAAACAGGGAGGGTGACAAAACAGAAGAGACTCATAAGTATGGAGAACAAACTGAGGGTTGCTGGAGGGGTTGTGTGAGGGGGGATGGGCTAAATGGGTAAGGGACATTAAGTAATCTACTCCTGAAGTCATTGCTTCACTATATGCTAACTAATTTGGATGTAAATTTTAAAAAATAAAAAATGAAGTTAAAAAAATAAAAATTAAAAAAAACAAACAAACATAAAAGTAATCCCATTTGTACTTCTAAGAAACTAGTAGAAGCACCATCAAATCTCCCTGGGTGGCCTCACCTTCAACCCAAGCCTCAAGAATTTCAACAGATAAGACTTTAAGAAATCTAACTCCCAGAATAGAAAAACAAAACTCTCTCTTCTCTTTCTTTATACACATACCACACGCATGCGCACGTGCACGCAAACACACACACACACACACACACACACTGAAAAAAACATACCAGAGTTTAATTAAATAGCAGTTGATTTGACTCTTAACTGACCAAAAAATGTTCAAAATATAACCCTGGATTTCCTTCTTGTTTCTGAGTTCTCAGAAATGATTAACTCTAGATAATAGGGAATATGAACTTGTCAACGTTGTAACAAACAGATTCTATCTGCTCCTCATATCATTTAACATGACAAATGGATTCTAAAAGATAGGTGAAGGATGGAGGAGACCGCTTGCCTGACAGGAATGGCCACATTAACATCATCCTCATTTATTGCAACTGACTGTTCTCCATGGGGTAGGTACATCTAGAAATTGTGGCTGCAATTTTGTAACATTTCAAAATATAGTTTAGCTTTGTGTTAAATTAGTGATATTGTTCTTTTTAAATTTACTAAATTGTGATGGGAACTAATTGTGGGTAATATGCACAAATATTAAGTGTACAGCACCATGGATTTAAATATAGGGTATGAGGGAACAGGGAATTGGATAAGTATTTAATTGGTATGAAGGTGATCTGTGTTGAAAAAAAAGTTTGGGACATTAGTGGTGATTTCATAGCACTGTGAATGAACAGAATTATACATTTTATTATTATTTTGAGAGAGAGAGTGTGTGTGTGAGTGGGAAAGAGAGTAGAGGAAGAGAGAGAATATTTCAAGCAGACTTCATACTCAGCTCAGAGCTTGATGTGGGCTCGATCTGATGACCTTGGGATCATGCCCTGAGCCAAAATCAAGAGTGGGACACTCAACCAACTGAGCCACCCAGGCACCCCTGAATTATACACTTTAAAATGGTAAACTGTATGTTATGCAAACCTCACCTCAAGTTTTAAAAAGTCCCACAGAACATATTAAACATATTAAATATATTAAATAAATATAAACTATTAAATATAATATATTAAATATATTAAACATATGTTTATTTACGAAAATAAACATTCAAAAAAAAGTCAGGAAATGAGAAACAAAGAGACCAAAAAGAAGGAACAAAGAGAAAACAAATTATACAATGATGAACATAAATCCAAACATATCATTAATGGCATTAAATATTATTGCCCTAAATATTTCAAGAAAAAACATAGCTTGAAAATAAAAGTATGAAATATGTATATACCAAACAGAAAAAAAGGGCTAGAGTAGAGTAACTGTATGTTTTTTAAAAATTTTTTAATGCTTTATTTATTTTTGAGACAGAGACAGAGCACGAGAAGGGGAGGGGCAGAGGGAGACGGAGACACAGAATCTGAAGCAGGCTCCAGGCTCTGAGCTGTCAGCACAGAGCCTGATGCAGGGCTTGAACTCACAGACCATGAGATCACGACCTGAGCTGAAGTGGGACGCTCAACCGACTGAACCACCCATGTGCCCCTAGTAACTGTCTTTATAATAGATAAAAATAGACCTCAGGATAAATAGTACTTCTAACAATTAAAATGGTTAAAGTGATGAGGAAAGAAATAATTCATCAGGAAGACATAACTCTAAACATTTGTTACTTGATACAGAGCTTCAAAATACATGAGGCATAGATTGGGAAAAATAAAGACAGAAAGAGACAATAACATAAATCCTTTTCAAAAATTGTTAGAACATCAAGATTTAAAAAAATGATATATACATAGATGATCTTAACTATGTTGTTAATCACTTTGATCTTATTGACTATAGAACACTTCATACAACGACAGAAAAGACTCTTTTCACATGCACACATGGTATAAGTAATAAGATAATCAATATGCATAAAATAAATTTCAATAAACTTAAAATGATCCACAATCATAAAATGTTTTTTTTTTTTCTGAATACAACAGTATCATATTAGAGTTCAATTAAAAAAAAAAAAAGATGGGGAAGTCCCATTTGGCAAATAAGCAAGACAAAAAATTCACATGTCAAAAATTCAATTACAAGTAGTAGAAACTATTTTGAAATTTATGAAAAATGAAAGAACAATGTATACATTTAGAGTTGTTTCTAAAGCAGTGTTCAGAGGGAGACTTAGGATTTTAAATGTTATTTTAGAGAGAAGAATGATCTGTATCAGTGTTTATGCCTACACCTAATATTAATAGCTTATAGTTCACACCAGATGTCAGTAAAAGAAGAGCAAAGAGCATACAACTAAATGGAAGGAGGAAAGCAATAAAGAGAAAAGCAGAAACCAATGAAATAGAAACAAGAAAACAAAACTTAAAGGTAGTACTTTAAAAATATTTCCAAAATTGACAAACCCACCAGACTGAACATAAAGAAAATAGAAAGAATATAAATAAATCACCAATGCCAGGATTTAAAAAGTATTAGCATGTACTTAGTACTTACTTATGTATTAATACTTAGTATTAATACCTATGAGATATAAGTATTAATGTTTTTATTCACAAGTATTAATTACTTCAAGCTATTAGGCACATTACTTGAAAAATACACATTAAAAAAAAACTTTAAATATCTGAATAGCCCTATACTTACAAAAATTTCATTATCAAAACACTTCCCCAAAAGTCTGTGCCCAGATTGTATTACTAGTGAATTTATGAAACATTCAGAGAAGATATGACACCATCTTAACATCTTCTTTTCAGTAAATGAATGAAGAAGGAACACTGTCCAACTTATTTTATGAAGCCAACTAAACCACAGTATCAATACCTGACCAAGACCACAACAAACAAACAAACAAACAAAAACAAATAGAAGGTAAGTAAAGAAACGATTATAGATCTAGAATTACAGGTGTAAAATACTAGTTAATTGAATACCACAATATATAAAAAGGATGATATGACTAAGTAGGGTTAGGTTAAAATTTTTTAATATTTAATTATTTGGGGTAGGGGGGTTGGGGAGAGGCCAACAGAGAGGGAAACAAAGAATCCTAAGTAGGCTCCAGGCTCTGAGCTGTCAGCACAGAGCCTGATACCGGGCTTGAACTCATGAGCCCTGAGATCATGACCTGTGCAGAAGTCAGATGCTTAACTGACTGAGACACCCAGGCATCCCAGGGTTAATTTAATAATTGAAATCCAATCAATGTATTACAATATATTAAGAGAATAAAGAAGAAAAATATTATTGCTTTATAAGACATAGTTAAAGCTATAACATAGTTAAAGTTACAACTCTCTACAAGCTAGGAGTTGGAAACTTCTTGAAAATGATGAGAGACATTTATAGAAAATATTCAGGTGACATACTTTATAAGTAATCACTGAAGTATTCCCAACTAATCAGAAATTCATCAAGGATACTGGTATTCCTCTTCCCTTGTATTTACCAGAAATTTTAACCATGAAATAAGACAATAGAAAAATAAGAAAAGTAATATATGTTGGAAAGAAAGAAGCAAAAGTGTTTGTATTTACAGATTATATCATTGTAAACATAAAAATTTTGAGGAAATACATAAAATAACTACTAAAATGTAGAAATTAATTTTGGAAAGTTTCTGTATATAATGTTAATATATAAAGATCAATTGTGGCCCTATACAATAGCAGCAAGCAATTGGAAAATAAAATTACACAGATAATTTATTTATCATAATACCAGAAACTATAAAATATAAATAAGTCTAACAAAAGACTTTTAAGATCTCTACACTAAAAACTATATAACTTTGCTGAAATAATTTTTTAAAAATTTAAATAAATAGAGAACACCCAATTTTGTTAGTAAGAGGAGTCTTCCCAAATTGATCTACAGATTCAATCACAATCATAATCCCAGATGTCATTTTTGTAGGAATTGATGTTTTGAGAGGTTTTTAAACATTTATATAGAAATGTAAACCTGGAATCACCTAAACATTATTTTAAAAAACAAAGATGGATAAATTTCTCTATTACATTTCACTATTTAATATACAGCTATATTAATATAAATCTAATCAAGGAAGCTTGGTATTATGAAGATATCCATAAATATAAATTGATAAGAATAGAATCCATAAGGGGCACCTGGGTGGCTCAGTCAATTAGGTGACGACTTCGGCCCAGGTTCATGAGTTCGAGCCCCGCGTCGGGCTCTGTGCTGATAGCTCAGAGCCTGGAGTCTGTTTGGGATTCTGTCTCTCCTTCTCTCTCTGCCCACACTCTGTCTCTCTGTCTCTTAAAAATAAGTACACATTTAAAAAATTAAAAAAAAAAAGAATAGAATCCATAAATATACTCACACATATAGGGCCACTTGATTTGCAAGAAAGGCACCAAAGAAACTCACATAAAAGTATTTTCTATAAATCCATAAATATACTCACACATATAGGGCCACCTGATTTTCAAGAAAAGCACCAAAGAAACTCACATAGAAAGAATTTTCAAAAAAATAGGCAGGATGATCTAGATATCCATTTTTTTTAGTAAAACATTAAACTTTGATTTATACCCAGCACAAAAGAGAGCTGAAAGTGGATTTTACAGCTAAGTACAAAATGTTAAAGTATAAAACTTCTAGAAGTAAGCATTAGGGAAGGGAAAGTTTTATAACCTTGGTTCACAAAGAAAAAAAGATGATAAAATCGACTATAGAGGTATTAAAAATGTCTGTTATTCAAAAGACATCATTAGAAAAATGAAAAGGCAAGCTTTAGCCTGGAAAACAGTTACAAAATATGCATCAGGAAAAGACTTATAGACAGAAAATATAAAGAATTATTAAACCTTAATATAGGAGGGCAAGCAACACCATAAAAATGGGAAAAATAATTTCTAAATGAAGACAAAAGAATGGTCAATAAACACATAAAATAACCAAAATCATTTGCCGTAAGAGAAATACAAATTAAAATCATAATAGTTAAAATTTAAAAAGACAAACATGATAGAATGTTGGCAAAGATAGGGAAGAAACGCTCAAGAATTGTTTCTGGGAATGTCAAATAGTTTAGCCATTTGAGAAAACAAGTTTGTCAGTTTCTTAAAAAAGTAAAACATGTACTTGCAGTAAGAACCAGCCATTCTACTCCTAGATATTTGCCAAAAAGCTTATGTCCATAAAAACATATGTACATGAAAGTTTATCAGTTTCGCTTGTAAAATACAACCCAAATGTCTATCACCAAGTATATGTATAAATTGTAGAATAGCCATACAATGGAATAGTAGCCTACATTCAAATATGAAAGAGTGAGGTCAGCAAGATGGCTGGATAAAATGTCCCTCATTCATACATCTCTCTCAACAACAACAATTTGGCATCCATCCACAGACAAAAGTGCCTTTATGGGAGCCGTGGTACCCAGATAGGATGCCGTAAATCTCCAGTGCAGTCCTCAACCATGACTGGCATTTTGAGCAGACAAGTATCAGGCTGGTCCTGGCTATAGACCTGGAAATAGCTCCATATGAGGACTCAACTATAGCCCCACTTTGGCTTTGACTTTGTCCGGTACTATACACCAATGGTTCTAGAAATCTTACCCATTCATGTATTAGGTAATAGTCATACAGACCTCAGTCCCAGCTGTGGACCCCAAACTAGCCTTGTGAACTAGATCAGTCTCTTTTTGGTAGCAGTGAAGACAGTCCTGAAGAACACTAACCTAGACAATCACCCAGAGACAAGACGGCCTTTGAAAACTCCAGGTGTTTAACAGAGAAGTTCCAGCACACCGTTAGAGAAAAACAATGCAAGATTGGATTCTGTGGAAAGGGTAAAAATAACAGTTTTATTTTACCTGTATCACACTTACTCTAAGGCAACATAGCTTAGGGCCAAGAGAGCCTCTTCACATGTGATTTTTCCTGTTGTGGTGAAAGTGAGAGCCTAAAAGTGAGTGCCCATATTCCTTAGCAGTTCAGAATTCCCAGATGCCCATTTCTCTCTCACTCCATCCAGAGTACTGAGTCCTGAACTGCATGATTGAGGGGCACTGGGGACCTGGGAAAGCAACAAAAATAGCTCAGAACTGAATGTGTCAAAGGGACTCAGATCTTATTAACAGCCTCAGAGACTCTATCAGGAGGCCTTCCCATGAACCATGGGGATTGCCTTGTCCATGGATCCCTCCAACTGGCCCACAGACACACCCATTGTTCCACCCACCTCACCACACACACATCTATCCCAGCTTCTTGTATATGTTCCCAATGGGGACTCTCTTTTACAGAGAGTTATTGAGTACATGCAGAAAACCAGCCTGAATCTGTGACCTGGAAGAAACCACAAACTTGAGCTCCACTCTAGGGAGAACAAAAGGTAGACTGCCAAAACCTGGCCTGGCTTTGCAGATAGCATGATATTATATATATAGAAAACTCTAAAGGCTTTGCCAAAATCCTGTCAGATCTAACCAACTAATTCAATAAAGTTGTAGGATACAAAATCAACATATATAAATCAGTTGCATTTCTATACATTAACAATGTATCTGAAAAAGAAATTTAAAGGCAATCCCATAAACAACAGCATTAAAACATAAAATACCCTGGGATGAATTTAGCCAACGATATAAAAGATCTGTTCTCTAAAAAGTTTAAAACTCTGGAGAGCCTGGGTGGCTCAGTCAGTTAAGCATCTAACTTCAGCTCAGGTCATGATCTCACAGTTCGTGGGCTCGAGCCCCATACTGGACTCTCTGATGGCAGCACAAAGCTTGCTTCAAATACTGTCTCCCTCTCTTTGCCCCTCCCCTGCTTGTTCTCTCTCTCTCTTTCTCTCTCTCCCTTACACACACACACACACACACACACACACACACACACACACACACACACAAAATAAATAAATAAATAAATAAATAAATAAATAAATAAATATTATAAAAAAATGTTTAAAACTTTGATGAAAAAGATGAAGACGATACAGATAAATGAATTGATATCCCATGGATCAGAAAAATTAATATAGTTGAAATTTCCATACAACCCAAAGCCATCTACAGATCTAATGCAATCCCTATCAAATTCCAATGGCATTTTTGACAGAAATAGAAAACAATCCTAAATATTGTATGGAACCATGCACACACACAGACACACGTACACAATAGCTAAAATAGCTAAAGAAATTCTGAGAAAGAACAGAGCTGAAGGCATCACAATTCTTGACTCCAAACTATATTACAAAGCTATAGTAATCAAAACAGTATGGTACTGCCCTAAACACACAGACACAGATCAATGGAACAGTGTTGAGAACCCAGAAAAAAGCCCCTGCACATATGGTCACTTAATACTTGACAAGGGCATTAAGACCACTCAATGGGACAAGGGTAGTCTCTTCAATAAATGGTGTTGGGAAGGGGGTGCGTGAGTGGTTCAGTTGGTTAAGCATCTGGTTTGGCTCGGATCATTATCTTGTGATTCACAAGTTCGACCCCTACCTCAGGCTCCATGCTGACAGCTCAGAGCCTGGAGCCTGCTTCAGATTCTGTCTCTCCCTCTCTCTGCCCCTTGCCTGCTTGCACTGTCTTTCTCTCTGTCAAAAATAAATAAACATTAAAACAATTTTTAAAATGGTGTTGGGAAAACTAGATAACTAGATGTAGAAGAATGAAATTGGACCACTATTGTACATCACTCACAAAACACTAACTTGAAATGGATTAAAGATAAAAGTAATAATTGAAATTGTAAAACTTCCAGAAGTAAATATAGGGGAAACACTGTGATATTGGTGTTGGCATCAGTTATTTGGTTTGACACTGAAAGCACAAAGCGAAAAAGCTTAAATGAATAAGTAGGACTAAATTAAATTTAAAAGATTCTGCACAATAAAAATAACAATGAACAAAATAATAAAAAATATTTGCAAACATTTACACAATAGGGTAAATATCCAAAAAGATACAAGAAACTCATGCAACTCAATGGCAAAAAAATCTGATTTAAAAATGAGCATAAAAACTACATGGACATTTTTTCCAAAGAGGACTTCCAAAGGGCCAATTGTGCTTGAAAAGATACTCAACATCACTCATCATCAGGGAAATTCAAATCAAAACTACAATGAAATATCATCTTATACCTATTAGAATTGTTACGATCAGAAGAACAAGAGGTAAGCATTGATGAGGATGTGGAGAAAAGGGGAAACTTTGTGCACTATTGGTGGGACTGTAAATTAGTAAAGCATAGAAATTAGTAATTTCTAGGGAAATCAATATGCACATTCCTCAAAACTTTAAAAATAGAACTACGATGTGATCCATCAATCCCAACTTTGAGTATATAACTGAGGGAAATAAAATAAGGATCTTAAAGAGATAGCTGCATTCCCATGTTTACCACAGCATTATTCATAACAGCTAGGATATGGAACCAATCTACAAATGAATGGATGAATATATAATGAAATATTATTCAGCCCTAAAAAGAAGGAATTCCTGCCATTTGCAGCAACATAGATGAACCTTGAGGGCATTATTCTAAGTGAAATAAGTCAGACAGAAAAAGTTAAATATTGAATAATCTCACTTATAGTTGGATCTTAAAACATTGAATTTATAGGAACAGAAAGTTGAATGGTGGTGGTCTAGGGAGTAGGGGAAATGGGAAGATTTTGGTCAAAGAGTACAAATTTCTAGTTATAAGACAAATAAATCTAGAGCTCTAATGTACAGCATGGTTACTTTAGTTAACAATACTATATTAGATACTTAAAAGTTGGTAAGTAAGTAGATATTAAATGTTCTATACACACATACACACACACAAATGATAATTATATGAGGTGATAGATGTGTTAACTAACCCTACTGTGGCAATCATTTTGCCATATGTACATGCATCAAATCATCACAATATACATCTGAAACTTAAACAATGTCATATGTCAATTATATCTCAATAGGGTGGAGAAAAATAAACAAACTATTTATCCATGTGAAAATATTAATGTATTTTGCAATTATGCTGAGTGGAAGAAGCCAAAGAAGTGCAAACTACAGTTCTGTTTATATAAAATTTTAGAAAAGCTAAACCAATCTTTAAAGAAAGCAATCTTGTAAAGAAAGCAAATCAGCCATTGCCCACTGATGGTAAACAGAAGGATGGATGGATTACAGAAAACAAAAATGAAAACTTGGAGATGATGGAAAGTTTATCCTCTTGATTATGGTGAAAAATTCTTGTACATGTACTCACCAAATTGTACAGTGTAACTATGTCCAGTTTGTTGTATGTCAGCTATAACTTTTTGCATGTATCTTAAAAATGAATAATTTCTCATTCCATTTATGGCATCTCCCTTTGTTCCCCCATGCCTGAAATCTCAGTCTAAATTTGGTGACTGTTCAGGAGTGGAGATGATGGAAATGTATTCTGTTCTTTCCTTCATTATGTTATACTCCTCACCTCTCCTTGTCCAATGGGTAATGGTTATGGGTAGAGGAAGGGAAAGAGGCAAAATGACAACAGAACAAGGGCTTCTTTACATAGCTACTGATTCTTGTATTCACTTTTTTGATGAAATCTTATGTAATGAAAGATATCCAAGTGTTTGCTTTCTCCTAGGGAACACTTCTGTGAGTTCTTGATATACTGTGCTCCACAGACCATAGGGATCTCATATTCTTTGACAAGGGCTAGAGTCTTTTTGTGGCATATCTTTAATGCCTGCTTTGGAGACAATGTTCTCATGATTCTTCTGGTAATCTGTTTGGGTATGGAATATATCAAGACAATTTATATCTACCTTTTATTTTCTGTGTTGTCAACATGGCCTTCCAGAAAACATATTCAATTCCAATGTACTAAACTCTGGGTGTGCAGGACATTCTCTCTGCAAACTTTATGGGTTTTTCGTCTCAACTTCTAGCCTTTATATTTCTCAAAACTAACGATGTATGCATAAGCTCAGCAAAAACCATTGTCATCACGTCATGTTGGCCCCATAGTACAGGTCTTCCTATTACATGTTATAGGCTGCAATAGATCAGAAAGGATTGTCAAAGGACCCAATTAGTCACCTTGCTTTAGAATATCATGTCATTTATCATCCACTCTCCTTGGATTTGCTATTTCAGTTCAGATTCTAAGACAACAAGAAAAGATGTGTGTGTGTGTGTGTGTGTGTGTGTGTGTGTGTGTGTGTACATACTGCACACACTGAACTTCTCTACCATTTTTAGTGACTAGAGGGAGGAAAAGTAGATTGTAAAAGCTTGGTCTGCTGTCTTTATCCTATTCACTGCTTTTCCTCCTTCTCCAATGATATGATCTTTAATTATTTTAATAAAACTATCAAATAAATGGGAAGGATTATCTGAATTATTTTTCTCTGTGGGACATTTTCTGAAGAAGTCCTGAATCATGGGTACATCTCCTGTGCTGACTGAACATATGAAATCTTCTCAGACAATTTAAGTGATAAGTACATTGCTTAGATGTAGAGCTACAACAGATCAAGAAGCCTCTTTGTATTCACTGAAATTCATGATGAGCAAGAGTTAAGAGAAATAAGGGGTCAGACAGACAGATTAGCACAACACACCTAAAATGACCCTTTAAAAATTATTTAAAAATCCAAATGAAGACTTCTGATTTATGGCTCAGATAACAGCCTAACTACCTTTCAAAATATTAGTCACGGAACATATGCTTAAATAAAAGTGCATATTTAAATGTAAACTATTATTTTCTCTAATAAACTTTAACTACAATGTCTATATGGAGATTATAATATTATTTCTCCCAAATTCCCCTCAAATAACCCACACATTGAAATGAATAAAAATATCGCAATAAAAAAGAACACAAGACACATATCTGACAACTATCAAAACCACATGTCACTTCTTGTGTTATATAAAAATAGTGAAAGAATTGTATTTGTATGTTTCAATTGAATATCAGTAGAAGGAACACAGTAAAACAAAAAAGTTGCTTCCTTAAGAAATTGCTTTCATAAGTTTTGCAATAAATGCAAAGTTTGAATGTGAAAGCTGATTTGACTAATAATTATTATTACCTAATGATTTGATAACAATGATAAAATATCACAAAACACATAGTTTTTTTAATAACATACTGAAACTTAAATACATAAGAATTACTTTAAGAAAGATATATGAATCAGGGTGTTTGGAGAAGAAGATCCATGTTTTCAAGATATATATTCTATTGGGAGAACATAACTTGGACCAGTATTTTCCATACAAAGAGTCAATGTCCTTCTTACTTCTCTCATTTACTCCCTTTCTATTACCTGTTCATTATATCTCATTTGTATTCAATAAGTGTATCATCACATCTTGTGCCATACATAGTTAATCTATGGTCAGACAAAAGCAACCAAACATTTAATTGCCCTTATGTAGCTTACATTCTAGGGTAGACAAGTGAACAAATCAAAATACAGTGAGATAAGAAAGATGAAGAAATATCTTAATGATATCAAGTAACTTGCCCAAAGACAAACAACAAATTAGTGGTAGACATGGATTTTTGAATTCAGCGATGTAAGGCAAGACCAATGTCACCAAAGGAGTGGCTCCCAAGGCTGGTTGTCACTTTGAAGACACATGATAACAACATGGTAATAAGAACAACAATTGATTTAACATTTAAGGTAACATATACATGATCATTTAGGAAACAGATCTAATTGCGTTGAACAAATACTTGTTTTGTATGTTTTTTTAAATAGACTTTTCTAAGTATGATGCCTGTTTGCTCCCAAACATTAATATTTAAATATTTCAAAGTCTACCACCTATATTATAGGTTGAAAAAAATACATTTTATATCCCCAAAATATTATATCTTGTACTATAAAAATTAGCCTAATCAAGAATATTATAGTTTTCTGTTGTTCACATTTATTTCTAAGAATATTCTATACCTATATGCTGAGGAATACCAAGTCATAAAGGTTCACCACAAACATCTGTTCTGATGATATCAAAAAATAAAATATTTTAAGTGCCATAATTTAACTGTGCCCCAAATACAAATGCATTTTGAAACATTAAGAATTTTTAGAAACTTACAATTAGCTCTAATGGCATAAATGTGTTTGGAAGTAATTTGACAAGATCCCACCGAGATGTCAAAAATATTTTAGGGGCAAGAGGAAACTTACCAGAGAGTAAGAGAAAACTTGACAGGAACTTGCATGGGTAGATATTTGTAAAACCTTCTGACTTTCAGTATGAGATAAAGCAAATATTTGTTTGACACATAAAATCAGGAATAAAACAGGAACTTAGATCATGTTTACTAAAAGGTTCTTATGGAATAATCAAGGATATTTTTTGACTGTTGAGATTATTGGTATATATTTGAAATTTAGCGCAATGAATCAAGTAGTCACTCAACTCTTATTTTGGCACTGTAAGCAAATATAAACGGATATAAATGGATACATCCTTAGATCTTGGAATTAATCTTAGTACTGACATTGTGCAATTATCTTTTTTATTTATAATTGTTAAAACACACACACACACACACACACACACATATAAACTTGCTCAAATCCTATCATTCTAAATACCTAGGGGATATACTTACACGCTGCTTATGCAACAAGATAATTAATTAGTAAATATAATCTCTAAAGTAACATTCAATTTATTCTAAAGTTTTTTTATGGTATTACCCTTTTTATTTTTTTTTTTTCATTTTTAAATTCTTGTTTAAGTTTTTATTTAATTTCTAGTTCACATACAGTATAATATTGTTCCCAGGTGTACAATACAGTGATTCAACACTTCTATACACTCTGCTAATCACAACTAATGCACTCCTTAATCTGCCTCAGCAATTTAACCCATCTCCATACCCACCTTCCCTCTCTTAACCATCAGTTTGTTCTCAATAGTTAAGAGTCTGTTTCTTACTTTGCCTCTCTCTCTCTCCTATTTTTAAGGTCTCCATGTTTACACAATAGTTCTAAGATATTAATATATTATTGTGGGGCAGATGATTAATATGAAGCAAATATATTGTTTATGAATTGCTAACCAATTTCTCCCTGCAAATCATATTAATTTTACTGTTTTTATTTTATTTATTCAGTTATTTGTATATTTTAGAGAGAGAGATAGCAGAGGAGATGGACAGAGGGAGGGAGAGAGAGAGAGAGGGAGAGAATCCTCAGTAGGCTTCATACTCAGTACGGAGCCTGACATGGGCTTGATCCCGCAACCCCAAGATCATGACCTGAGCCAAAATTGAGGGAGACACTCAAGTAACTGAGCCACTCAGATGCCCCTTAATTTTACTTTTTAAATTTAACGCTCTAAAGCACTTGCTTCAGTTTCTAAAAATCTTTTATATTTATACAGTTAAATCATTATTCACAGAAGTTCTGTTCTAGAAAATCATCATGAACACTGAATTAGAAAATATGACTTTTAGGATTAGGCTCCTGTGAGCCTCTGGTCACATTTCCATCAAGGAACCAAAGCATATCCTTATAGTTTGCATGTTTCTATTTTAAGACCTCTTTTTTAGTATGTATATGTGTTCATGTGTGTGTGTGTTGATTCATTAACATTAACATTGAACTCATGGCCAACAACATCATTACTCATGCCTGAACAAAGTTTAGCAGACGTATTCTCTCCAAGACACCACAGACGTCTTGTGGTTTGGAACACTAGACAGCACTTTAGCATATGGACCATTTGAAATAGAAAAATCACCAATGAAGAACATGGAAATGCAAAACAAAAACAAACACAAAACAACTTGGCATTAAACATACAAAGGACACTTGTTTACAGCATTAGAACTGAAAAAGAAAGCAGAGCGTGTCCTTTTTCAACTTCAGCTGGGAAAATGCGTGTTGGGCAACACAAACATTTCTCTGCTCTGTATCTCCACATGACCAGGAAAATACCCTCAAGTATTGATTTAGGAGTTACAAGAAATTTTAGTCTATAGGTGAATATGAAAATATCAAATATGCAAATAATAAGGATCAAAACATAATCATGTATCTATCTGTCAGGTGTCCCCATCTTTTCTCCTTTTTGAGAAATTTCCTCAGGCTTTAGATAAATGACAATACATTATAGTATTTCTCTAATTCCTTCCTCGCAGGCCTTTCTTTATAGATATATCTGAAGTAAATATCTTTAGTCATCATTGTTAGTAAATTGTAAGATTACTAGCTGCGGTGGATGTGTAGTTGTATATTTTATATTTTGAATTATTACTAATATTTTGATCAAAGGGTCCTTAATTTTGAGAAAAATATTGATGTTTAATAAATGTATTAGACAGTAATGAGTACAAATATACATAAGGAAAACCAATATTTATCTCATAGGCGTTAGCATGCTGTTTCATGCTGATGTTTATCTTATTGATCAGGGCCAATTTTAATTTACCAGAAAACTTTCCTTGATCAATCCTACACAATGTTAAATATTTTGTATATCATTCTTTAGGTAAGTATGTGCACAATTATCTCCCAAGAATATTTGTTTCCATTATATACTATGTTTCATATCTTATCATGTATAAATAAAACTGTACAAAAATACATTTGGGTAAAGATCAGCGATTTTATATTATAATGAAGAAAAGTAGAAGAATATGAAGAGTTTACTGAATTTCACAGTTTTATGGGAAGAGAGCAGGAAAAGAAAAGACAAAGAATCAAGGCACAAGAGGGGAAAAAAAAAGAGTACATTCTATTATGACATTCTGAACAGGCAAAGCTATGGTGACAGAGATCATACCATTGGTTGCCAGATACTGTGATGGAGGGAGATGACTGAGTGCAAAAAGGCACAAAGGAACTTTTGTGAGTAATATAAATGAAAAAAGATAAATTGAACAATACTAACATTAGGAACTTCTGTTCATCAAATGATGCCATTAAGAGAGTAAAAGTCCACGGTGGGAGAAGGTATTGCAATAGCTCCATCCTACAAAGTAATTGTGTTCAGGACCCCAAAAGAAAAAAGGGATGAAAATTTAAAGAGATTCTCAAAGCATAGGGTTTCTAAATGACCAATGAGAATATGAAAATGTTCTTAATTGTGTTAGGCATTAAGAAACTGCAAATTAAATCTCATGAAAAGAGCCACTAAAATAGGTAAAATAAAAGGAAAACATGAGAAATGCCAAATGCAGGCAAAGATATAGAACTCCTGGAACATTCTTACACTCTTTCGTGGAGGGTGAATTGGCTCAATTATTTTGTAAAGCTATTTGGTGGTATCTACTAAAGTAGAACATATGCATAAGATATAACACCTCGATCTACTCTTAGGTATGTATCCAGAATATATTCTATGTCTATATTTACCACAAGCATATATATGCTCATTAAGAGATATGTATGAGAATGTTCAAGCAGCACCATGAATAAATTTTAAAACTGTAGACTACAAATGACTATCAACTGTTAATTGGATATATAAGTTGTGGTATTTATGTGATGACAGAATTACGTAGGTATGAAAATGAACTGATATAATCACGAGAGGACATTCTGTAGGATTCCAAACATATCTATGTTTCCAGATAAAAGGGAAAAAAACACTTTTGTTGTACAGGTGTTTGAAAGGGGCACAGGCTATACTTCTGGAATTCTGGTTACATTATATTTCCTGATCTGTTTGCTATTTACATAGATTTTCATTTTTATGAAAATTCATCAAGCTCTCTAATAAGAGTCCTGAATTCTTGAGTGTATGTCATATTTCAGTAAAATTTTAAAACATATATATGTATCTATATACACATAGATGTCTTCCAGCAATTTAAAATTATTCTAGCCTTAATATATCTGTTTTTTGTTTGTTGGTTTTCCCAAGGATAATTTGGATTGACTCAAGCTTGTTTTCTATTGATTTCTGCATAGCTATTGAAAAGGTCCTGACTGTTCTAGTAGAAAATCTTTGGCTGGTTTGGCCTTCAGAAGATTCATTCTTTGGGGTTTACTCTCCTTTAAAGGTACCTTTATGGGCATCTTTGTAATAAAATGGAATGAAAGGTCAATGGCTATTTCCCTTTTAGTCTTTTGGACTTGTAAACTTACTCACACTTAAGACCCTTATTAATTTTAACATTTTATTATGGCTTTACTCCACTATTTTCTTTGTTAAATACTTTTATGCTTATTTATTTTTGAGACAGAGAGAAACAGAGCATGAGTGGGTGAGGGACAGAGAGGGAGACACAGAATCTGAAACAGGCTCCAGGCTCTGAGCTGTCAGCATAGAGCACAATACGGGGCTCAAACCCACGAACCCTGAGGTCATGACCTGAGTCAAAGTCGGATGCTTAACTGACTGAGCCACACAGGCACCCCATCCACTATTTTCTAAGGACAAAGGAATACCTCCTCACATAAAAGCTTTCTATAAAATTATATACCTCATAAAGCTTAATCTCATGTCTGGTTCCAGTTAATTATGGGCATCTCTATATGAAAGCTTTGACACTAATCCCATTCAAAATCTTTTATTAAGATAGCCCTTAAAACCTATGGAAACTTCCCATCCCAATCTCAACTGGACCTTATTAATTTCACAAATAATAGAGAAATTACTAATTCATCATCTTTATTATATTCTCTGTATTCACTAGGGATCTAGCAGTCTTGTTTTTATAGATTATTTTTCAATGGATCAACTATTTTTGTTAATTTTTATAATAGACATACCATTAATGAATTGAAAGCATGCTTAAAATATGTGAAAACAGGAGCGCCTGGCTGGCTTATTCAGTTGAGTGCCCGACTCTTGATTTTGGCCCAGATCGCAATCTCATAGTTCATAGGTTCAAACTCTGCATTGGGCTCTGCACTCTCAGTACAGTGTTTGGAAATCTCTCTCACGCACTCTCTCTCCCCCCCTCTCTCTCTCTTCCTCCTCTGCTTGTGCTCTCTCTCTCAAAATAAATAAATAAATTTTTAAAATATGTGTAAATAACAATATTACACTATTTGTTATTAAGGAACCTTAATTTCACACAAATTGTGAGAATAGAGATGTGCTTTTTAATATGCTCATTTATATCCAATAAAGTAGATGCTCATACTTTTTGTCTTATAATCTAATAACTTTTAAGATTTACCTCAATAAAGTTCCTTCCACACAAAGTTTTAAATAACTTCCCATGGCTTCTACCATCACGGTTCCCAAATGCTAATTACATAAGATTTACTGGATAATTTGTTTAAAAATGGAGATAATCAGCACTCCCATATTCTTTGCAGCATTATTTATAATAACAAAGGTTTGGAAACAATCTAAGTGTGCATGCATGGATGAATGGATAAAGATTATACACACACACACAACACATATACACACAATAGAAACTGTTCAGCCATAAAAAGGAACATAATCTTTACATTAGTGACAACATGGATCAAACTTGAGGGCATTATGCTAAGTGAAAGAAATCAGACAAAGGAAGACAAATGTCATATTATCTTACTTACATGTGGAATCTAAAACAAACAAACAAACAAACAAATAAAAACAAGTTCATAGATATAGAGAACAGACTGGTGGTGACCAGAAGGGAAAGATGTGGGGAGTGGGCAAAATAGGTGTAGGAGGCCAAAAGGAACAAACTTCAAGTTATAAAGTAAATAATTCCTGGGGATAAATTTAGAACATGGTTACTATCTTAATAATACTCTATTGCATATTTGAAAGTCACTAAGAGTGAATCTTAACAGTCTTCCTCACAAGAAAAAAGAAAGCAAAACATTTTTATAACTTTGTATGGTAACAAATGGTAACTAGATTTATTGTGATGATCATTTTGTAATACATGCAAATATAGAATCATTGTGTTGTATATCTGAAGCTAATATATGTCAGTTATACCTCAATAAAAAAGGAATGGATATCATCCTTATACTTAATTCCTAGAAATGCTGATTCAGCAGGGCCAAAAAATAATGTCACTTCTTCAAATCTTTCCCTTACTCTGAAGGCAAAATTTTGGGGCACTTTTGGCTGGTCCTCATGTTGAACTTTGTACTAACTCTATTGTTTTTATTATTTTGTGTTTTAATTACTTGTCTGTATGTGTCAGGTGTTAGTGGAAATTGCATGAAGTTGAGGGTAGAACATGACCTTGAGAAAATCACCGAACATAAGCTTTGAAGTTTAATCGTACATCTGCTGGCTCATTAAAGAAAGAAATAAAAAAAAAAAAATGTTATCTACCATGTTCTGGGAATTGAACTAGCTACTGGAAAAAAATTTAAAAATAAAATTTTATATGATCCAATAATCCCACTACTGGGTATTTACCCAAAGAACATGAAAACACTAATTCAAAAATATGTATGAACCCTTATATTTACTGCAGCATTATTTACAATAGCCAAATTATAGAAGCTTCCCAAGTGTCTATCAATAGATGAATGGATAAGAAATATGATATGTGACACAATGGAATATCACTCAGCCAAAAAAAAAAGGGGGGGGGGATGAAATTTTGCCATTTGCAACAACATAGATGGATCTAGAAAGTATAAAGTTAAATTAATAAGTCAGTCAGAGAAAGACAAATACCATATGATTTCACTCGTATGTGGAACTTAAGAAACAAAATAAATGAAAAAAGAAAAATAAAGAGACAAACCAAGGAACAGACTCTTAACCATAGAGAACAAACTGGTGGTTACCAGAGTGGAGGTGGATGGGAGGATGGGTCAAATAGGTAAAGGGGATTAAGAATATACAAATCATAATGAGCACTGGGTAATGTATAAATTGCTGAATCACTATATTATACACCTGAAATGAGTATAACACTGTATGTTAACTAGACTGGAATTTAAAAGAAAAAAGAAAAAAAAAAGAAAAAACCTGGCTGCCTTGGTCAGTGAAACAAGACTCCTGATCTCAGGGTTGTAAATTTGAGCCCCACACTGGGTGTAGAGATTACTTAAAAACATAAAATCTTAAAAACACTGAATAAGACTGTTTCTGACATCACAGATGTAAAACTACTACCACTACTACTACTACCACAGCTGCTAGCAATTGTGACAACAATGAGAACAACACTACCACAAGAGCAACAACGAAGACATGTATGAAGTCTTTATTAGAAGAACATTACTATGAGTATTTTGATGAGAACAACACCATGAGTTAGGAACTACCAATAACCTTCATTTCCTTTCCAACAGAAGAGAGAATTAAAGCTCGGAGAGACTGACTAAACTTTTCAAGTTTTCCAAGTTAATAATCCATCAAGGCATCATGAATATAGTAAAATTCAATGTGGTAAGTCTATTAGTAGATTATTAATAGTTACATTAATTATTTTGTGTTTTAATCATTTGTTCGTATGTTGTCAATTTTCAGTCATAACTATATAAACTTAAGGGTAGAAAAAGGACTCGCTATTAAGATATATATATAATAAAGTCTGTTAATAGTTACATAAATGATGGATAAGGAACTATTGCCTAATAGTAAGGGTGGTGGGTGGAGATCAAGAAAAGCTTCACAAAGGAAGTAACTTTGAAATGAGAACAATTAGCTATTTTCCAGGTGGAGAAAGTTATATGATGAGTGGAAGAAAGGAGAGGATTGTATATTGCAGGAAAAAAGAAAAACAAGTCAAGGTGCTAAAATATGAATATGAAATATATATGAAATACATTTCATACAAGAGCATGTTAAGAATGAAACACCTAGCAAATGGCCATATGTCGTGGCTCAAAGGGAATCTTGAAATGGTGGCTTCAACAAGGCAAATAATACTTACATTGGCTTCATTTCTGAAAACTGGATTTCCTGGTTCAGGATTGTAATTTATAAATAGCTTTAGATTAAAATAGTCCCTGGGGATTAAAAATGAATATGTATTGTTGTTTTTCTCATACATTAATACTTGTGAAATTCACCAGAAAAAAAGGTAAAAAAAAAATTAAAGATGTAATAAACGTATGTTATCCAATCAATCTTGACTAACTGAGCACAGTAGCTGCAGCACCAATATATGTTAAATACATAATTGAATGACTGATGATAATTTATGCCAGGAAAGGACAATGGTTTTGCCTGGGTTATATCACAGCTTTAACAACTGGGAGTGTAAGGACAAAGAGAGAAAAATCCTTTACTCTTGTAATTATTTTATTTTAGAAATTCATAAAGGGAAAGCTGATATTTAATTCAGAAAAAATAGCTACAAGAAATGTGTTCTCCTTATTCATAAAAATATTTTATTCAGTTGTTAAATGTCTTTAAAATATATCTTCAAAGATGTACTAACTTCTGTCATCTATTCTACAGCTTGTCTTCTGCAAGTTGAAGGTCTATGAATGTAACAGTTGAAATTAAAATTGCTAATTCTAGACTTGAAAAAATAGACAGTGGGAAATATGCATTCATAGCTTAACTGGCACATTAGACTTAGAACAACTAATTCTGTCAAGTAACAAAGTGCCCAGTACATTTTCTCTTGTGGATGAATGAAAATGTTTCACAGAATGTTTAAACTCTTCTCATATACAATGAAAATAAATGACCTAATGCAGCATCAGTATACAGGTATCTTATCAAAGCAATGCTCTTTGTAAAACTTTAACAATGGAAGAAGAAGAACGAATTTAATTAGACATTAAGGAGAAGGAACATCAAGCATAAGGATGATTAGATCAATATGTGTTAATATCCATCTTGGTTCAAAGATAAATTAGACACTTACGTACACAGAAAGTTAAATAAAAAAATCTTGTTAGGTAAATAATCTGCAGATCACTTGGCTCCATATGATCATTAATATAGATGCTAAATTCAAGGCACCTGGCAAGAGGTACTACTTTATTATACTTCAGTTATTTCTAGTAATGGTATTCTACTGAAATCAAGGACTACTTATTCAAGAAAATAATATGATATTTTATGCTATGGAGACAGCCTCATGGCCACTGCTATTTCCTAAAATACTGAAGGCCTTTTCTAAGTGAATTCTCCTTATGTCCTTTGTATGTCCTTATCTCCTTCTCTACTTCACCTGGTGAAATCTTACTCAGAAGTAAATATTCAATTAAAATGCAGCTCCTCCATATCCTCCATAGACTTCTTATGACTGACTGAGCCCTTTTGATACCCCTTTAATTTCCCTCTGTTTCCCTACAGCACTTTGCAAAGGCTTCTGGTATAGCACTTATGCTAATATGTCATTCTTTTTTTACACATCTTTCTACTCAACTATATTGGATGAACTAAAGAGCAGAGTATTTAAAGACTTTCTCAGAACCTGGTACATAGTACATGATGAATGAAAGTTTATTAATGACTGAATGAATGAATAAAGAAATAAGTCAATGTAGGAATGGATAAATTATTTGAAAAGTGTTGGTAGTCAAGCTAATTATCTTCTTTGCTTCCAGGAATGGTTTCATTCATCGATCCTTACCTATCCATAAACCTGTGTTCCTGTCATCTGCCTTTATCATTCTCCATCTCTTCTCATTGCTAGTATCTGTTGTCTCTAGGTTTACTTTTGATTCCCTTCTCTCAATTTGATTTCTTTCCTCTACATCCCTAATGTCTTCAGTATCCATTAAATGTCTTGACATTTTGAATGTCTGGTCTCTTCATCTTCTGAGATCATCATCTTTTCTATAAGTTTATCTATTTCTTGGTTCTTATCAGTACCTTAAATTGTTTTTCCTTTAACATAGTAACCTGACACTCCCATTCTTTGATCTCTCCATCCTATTCATAAGTATGTTTCCTTGATTATCCAAAGATTTCCAGGCCCTTTTCTCCTCAATATCTTCATTTCTTTCCACAAACCTTTACTCCCTTCCCTCTCCAGGTCACCGTGGTTCATCATACCCAACACTCCATTAACAGTATTCTCAGGACTCTTGTCATAACTTGATGCCAGTTTAGCACCACTGAAAAAAAACTCAGAGTTACTCCAATCTATGATACTGTAAAGTAATGTCTTTCATCTTGTCTGCCATACATTATGTCCTTCCATAGTTCTCACTCTTTTATTCTCCAGAGTGGCTAAACTTTGACTCTTCAGCCTCTGTGATTTGTCTATCCCAATCAAATCATAAATGCTTTTGATAATCTTCAAGATTACTTCTTTAATCACTTTCTCCTCTCTTGCTCTATTTTACTTCACTAAGTTATATTTACTGTTGAGATTGAACTTAAACATCACTTCCTTTATGTAGTCATTCTTTATTCAGTTTAGTGTTCCCTCCATGTTGTTCTTTGCACATCATAGTTCTTTTCTCACAGTGTTTCAATTTCTGCTTTAATTGCACATCTTTCTCAATATATTGACAACAACATAGGAGGGACAAATATCTCTCTTTAAATGAAAGCAACTTTTTTCCAAAGTAATATATGCAAATGGTTAAAATACCTAATGGTACAAAGGTGCTTATGCTATAATCCTGCACTCAAACTACCAATATCCAATCTTACTTCTCAGAGTAAATTGCATTTAACTATTTAAACTATTATTTTCTTACAACTTACTTACAACTTTTCTTACAACTTTCTTACAACTTCATATAATATGCTTATTTCATTGTTTCTTAAGATTTCTATTAAGACATTAGCAACAGTCTTTCTACAATGAGATAAAAATTTCACTTGATTAATTTCTCCCTTAATTTGAATTTATATTTTAAAATTGCATTCATAATATCTTTTTTACCTTTTAATAATATACTTAGCTTTTTATTTCATGATTTGTTTTACTTTCGTGGTCCAGGATCAATAGACTGATTTTTGATACTCCAATTTCTTACATGAAGGTATAGAACCTGAACACATCTGTCTCTTATTGTCCTCCATTCTACCTCTAACATTCTGATAACTCTTCTTTTAAATTTTAAAAATGGATAGCCTATACATCCTCATATTTAAAATTAAGTCTCTATAGCAATGTATACAATGGGCTTTTTCCTTTTATACTAGAAGAGTTAACAGATACCAAGTATGGGGCATCTAATAGGTGACCACATTTGTTTCCTGTTACCCTATCACCTTTTCCAACTTGTCTGTATAATCAGAATACTAGTATGTACAGAAATAAATAAATGTATAGATGTTTTATCATAGTATTGTGCAGATCTAGCATCTCTCTATTCCCTCAGTATGTGGATTCTGTAGTATATTAGTTAACTCTTTCTTTTTAAAAAAAAAAAAAGCTTTTATGAGTATTTTCAAATTTACGTGGTATAAATACTTAGAGTGTAGCAGGTGTTCAGGCTATCAACTTAATACCACAGAATGTGTTGTTGGGAAGAGATATGCTGAATCTGCTCTTTGTAGTCAATACAAGCTGGTTCCAGGACAACACTGAGTAGATAAAAAAATAAAAAATAAATAAAAACTTACAGGAATTTGAGGAGTCTGCAAAGAAGGGATGCTGGCATCTTACTTTCCAGCTGGATATTTCATGTATCATTAGAAGAGGAGTAAGACCATGTGGAAGCATTCTTAAAAGAATTTGACAGGTATCCTTGTTAATCAGAGGTATACATGAATATAGAGACTGCTGTCTGCCTGAATCATTCTAATCATAAATTCAGGGCAAGGAGAATGGGTAGTGATGACACAGTGTTCAATCTTTTTATCTGTATTGGTTATGTTTCCTCATTTTCGAGATGATGCAGAGAAGTTTCAATTGCTTTGATAGAACCTAAACAAGAGGGTTGTAGGGGGAAACTGTGGAGGAGGAAAAGGCTTTCCTTGACCCTCCTAGAGTCCTTGCCAGGTCTGCAATGAAACTGACAAAGACAAATTAATAGGAGAAAAGCATACAAATTTATTTAAGTTTAACATGACATAGGAACCTTCATAAGGAAATGAAGACCCCACAAAATGGTTAAAGCTGTGTTTTTATGCCAGGTGGCACAAAAGATGAAATAAAGATGAAGAGTGGAAAAACATGATAGGGCAAAGAATATGAGCTAAGTTGTAAAATGAGAGACACTTAGCAAGACCTGTTCATTCAAATTCTTCTCAACATCCCTTTTTCTTCGAGATCAGGATGTTCCTTTCCTCCAAGTATAGAGAGGGAAACTCTCACATGAAGATCTTATGACATGCTTCAGGGCAAAAGGAGGGGGAAAGTCAGAGAGAGAAATTCCTGCTTCTGTTGTCTTCTCAAACATCTTTCTCTTTCAGCTTATAGCATTCAATATGGCACAATGAAATATTTTGGAGTAGCATGTGCTGAACCCCATCAGCTATGAACAAGGGTTAGGGAACCTTTGCAATAATAGGATATTATATATACAACCTGGAGTAGAAGCTGATAAAAGAATAGAGAAGATCATTCCCAGATGAGAAAACAGTGCTGGATCTAGACTGAGCTCACATCTGTGCTCCATGAGAGAGCGCTGAGCCACTTCTGGCCATGAAAAAAAGAGGACACGATGAAGACACTTCTAAGACGTTAACTCACAGACCCCATTCACAAAAACTTTGCCAAACAGTCACAATGACTACAAGGAGAACTGATACATAGCCCACACTGTGTGCAACGTGTCTACTAAAACTTAGAGAGATCATAGGACATTAGCTGACACGTAGCATGTCTGTCACACACAATATTACTTGTACCATGTTATTTTCAGGTCATACATTTTTCTCTATTGCCGCAGTCATTCCTTCTGTAACTTGTGAAGCCTATGCTCAATTACTAGTTTGGGTGAGAACCCATGTCTATCTTGGTGATCGCTGAAGCCTCAGCATCTATCACAATCTCTAGTAATTAGTGAAGGCTCAACATATATTTGATTGCTGAATGAGTAAACGAATGACAAGAACCAAAAGTAACTGGCACGTGGTAGCCACTAAATAAATATTCATGCCTTTTTTACTTCCTATTTCTAGCAAAACCAATTTCTATATGCATTTAAAACAAGTCATAGGGGGGTCTGGCTGACCCAGTCAGCTAAGTGACCAACTTAAGCTCAGGTCATGATCTCACAGTTTGTGAGTTTGAGCTCCCATGTCAGGCTCCAAGCCTGGAGCCTGCTTCAAAATCTGTGGCTCCCTCTCTCTCTGTCCATTCCCGGATTATGTTTTCTTTCTCAAAAATAACTAAATATTTAAAAAAATAATAAAGAAGGCATAGCTATTTTTTTCTGAATACTAAAGATATTAAATTACACATGTATTTATTAAAATGTGAATTCTGTTTAATTTAATTAAACATAGATGCTATGTTAACTGAGTCATAAATTATAAATACTCTTTTTTTAAAATGTTTATTTTTGAGAGAGAGAGAGAGAGAGAGAGAGAGACTGTGTGAGCTGGAGAGGGGGCAGAGAGAGAATCTCAAGCAGAATCCCAAGCAGGCTCCAGGCTCCAAGCTGTCAGCACAGCACCTGACGCAGGGCTTGAACTCATGAACCATGAGATCATGACCTGAGATGATGTCGGACCCTTAACTGACTGAACCACCCAGACGCCCCTTAAATTGTAAATATTCTTAAATGTATCACTTTCAATATTTTCTTCTCTAATATCTTTATATGGATTAATAATGGTAAAAATCATAAACCAATGTATTGTTTGATTTTTATCTAGATATTATTCATCAGTCACAACCAATGCAGTTCTTCAGGTCAAGTAGCCAAAAGCAATGACAATTATCAACCAAAACAATAAACCATGGTCCAGAAATTACAACATTTTCCATAAAGTTTAATACATAATTAGACATGTGACATGGATGAAATTGAGATTGGAAAAAATTCACGATATCCCAGGACTCACCTCACCTCAAAGATTACCTGTGGCTGAGCAGTAAAAAACAATTCTAACCCACAGTATTAGCATTATTTAAAAGTTAAACCAGGTAAATGAGAATTGTGAAATATCTGTGTTTGCAAAAACATACAAAGCCATTCATTCTCTAACTAAATATAATACATAGGATGTCAACAGACAAACGTCCAGATGCTAAATTAAAAAAAAAATTTGTCCATTTTAGGGCATGACTAATGATATGACTATGTTAGGATGGGTTTCAGAATTAGTCAAATCTAATTTTTTTTTAATTTTTTTTTAACGTTTATTTATTTTTGAGACAGAGAGAGACAGAGCATGAACGGGGGAAGGGCAGAGAAAGAGGGAGACACAGAATCGGAAGCAGGCTCCAGGCTCTGAGCAGTCAGCCCAGAGCCCGACGTGGGGCTCAAACTCACGGACCGTGAGATCGTGACCTGAGCTGAAGTCAGATGCCCAACCGACTGAGCCACCCAGGCGCCCCTAATTTTTTAACTTAGCATTATTGTGGTAAATTGATGTACAATATAATTCATTAGCTTTAAGTTTACAAGTCAGTGGGTTTTAACAATATGTGTGTGTGTGTGTGTGTATACATAGATATAGATATAGAACATTTTGTAACAGTTCCTTCATGCCACTTCATAATTAACCCCCTTCCCCCACCCCGATGCCTGGAAACAAGTTTTCATTTGTCTCAACAGTTTCACCTTTCTAAAATTGTATATAAATTGAAATATATTAAGTATGTGTTTCATTATGTCTGACTTCCTTGTCTTAGCAAAATGCCTTTGAGATTCATCAATTTTTACATGAAGAACTACTTTGTTTCTTTTTATTACTAAGAGTGTTATATTCCATTCTCTGGATATACCCTACACTGTTAATATTCATTCAGAATTCACAAGAATTTTAATTGTTTCCAGTTTTAGTAATTATGGATGAGGGTGTTATAAACAACTGTGTCTAATTCTTTATGTGGACACACATTTACATTTTGTACATATAAATCCAGGACTGAGATTTGGAGATGGCATGAGTTTGTGTTTAACTTTTGGTGGGACCACCAAACTGTTGTTCAAGGTGGGTGTACCATTCTGCATTTCAACCAGCAACACATGAAAGTTGCCTTTGTTCCACTTTCTTGCCAACACGTATATTGTCAACCTTTTTAAAATTTTAGCTGTTACAATCTTGTGTAGTTGTATCTCATTGATGTTTTTATTTGTATTTTCCTATAACAAATAGTGTCAAGCATCCTTTTGTATCCTTATTTGCCATTCTTTGCTGAAGTAGGTTTTCAAACTTTTTGCTCAGTTTTCAATATGGTTTATTGTCTTCTTACATTTGAGTTGTAAGAGTTCATTTTTAACATCCTACCCAAGTCTCTTATGAAATACATGTTTGAAAATACTTTCTCCCAGTCTGTAGCTTGCTTTTTCATTTTCTTAACAATGTCATGTGATGAATAAAGGTTTTCAATTTAGATGAATATTAACACACACACACACACACACACACACATATACATATACATACACAGTTGGTATTGTGAAAGGTTCAGACTTCTCATGTCCTAAGAAATTTTAGTCTAAGGACATAAATATTTCCCTTTTTTTTTTTTTCCCTAGAGCTTTCATAGTTTTGCCTCATAGGTTTAAGTCTATTATTCATTTCAAAGTAATTTTCATTTATGGTATGAGATTGAGGCTCGTTTTGTCCAGAGAGCCATCCGGTGATTCCAGCAACATTCATTTTAAAAGATTTCCCAGTTTAATTACTATTAAACTACATTGCGTCTTGTTGAAAATCAATTACCTGTGATCCTGCTTCTGAACTTTATATTCTGTTTCATTGATCCATATGTCTATCCTTCTGACAACATCATACTCTCTTGATTGTGGTAGGTTTTTTTTAGTGTTTATTTATTTTGAGAGAGAGAGAGTGCACATGAGCAGGGGGAAGGGCAGAGAGAGAGAATCTGAAGCAGGCTGCACGCTATCAGCATGGAGCCTGACACAGGACTCCATCACACACACTATGAGATCATGACCTGAGCCAAAATCAAGAGTCTGACGCTTAACCTACTGAGTGACCCAGGCACCCCAAAACCCATAGTTTTAGACTAAGTCTTGAAATCCAGTACTTTAAGGCTTCTAACTTTCTGTATTTCAAAAATTATTTCAACTATTCTAGATATCTCCCATTTCCAATTACATTTTAGAATCAGCTTTTAGTTTTAACAAAAATTTTAATATCTAGAAAATTGTCAAATTCTTAAATAAGGGACAGAATTTATTATCTCTGCTGCTCTGGTCATTAGGTAATCTATCAAATCTACCCATGTTTTATATTTATAAAACAGAAAAAATATCATCAAATTCACAAGGGACTTTCCTGAATTAATGAGATAATGATGATAAATAACTTCTCAGTTTGTCTGTAGCATATTAGACATTCTACAAATGTCATTTCCTTTCACTGTGATTTTTCCTTCCCCCAAAACATAAACAGCTTAGGTTCCTGCACACTGACAGTTATTAGATTTTACCTGTTTGAAACTCATATAAAGATAAATTTAGGTACAAATATAAGTTCTTGAATTTCACTGAGTTTCATTAACAATTGTTACACATATCTGTAGTAAAGTTTGGGTGCATGAGACTAAAATCAGCTGACACAAGTATAAGTGCCATAAGGATGTATGATTTTTGTAATCAATGAAGTTATTGTTGAATGGAATTGAATAAAAGGTATTGTTGTTCTCCATATCTCTGAATAGAGGTAAATATTTGTTGATAATTTCTTATTCTACTACAGTGCATTTATAAATGCTATTTTTAGCATATTTTAAAGGCAATATTAAAAATTATTATTTGAATTCTTCCAGTTAATGATTTGAATAGAAATAATGGAGACAATCTTGAACTCTGAGCATGAGAAGCTGAAGTTTTACATTCCTCTGAAAACTTGTGTGTACTTGTCACAATCTTTAGAACTTCTCAGTGCCTTTCCATTTCTTATCCAGAGAATTTGTTTCCTTTATATTTCCTTGCTTTAGAATTTACATTTATCAGATTTTGCTTTATTTTGATGAAGAGCATAACGCAATAGTGTGAAAAAAACAAAAGCAGACAAATTCTGATAGTGAAATATAACAATATTTGCTAACTTACTTTTCACTGTATTTTGGGATTCCCCAGGGTGCATACATATTCAACTTCCATTCCTGCCTATAAACTCTCTCAAAATTATCACACTCACTCTAAGTGTTTCAACTACCCCTGATGTGGATTCTGATAATTGGATACCTCTAGATACCCATGACTCACACTAACATTTCTAAACTCCAGCTAAATATATTTTCTGGATGTCTTTAGGCAACTGAAAACCAGCATGTCCAAAGAAATGATCTCTTTTCCTAGTCTGCATTCTATGATCTTTGTCTTTACATTCAATTGAGTTTTTCCTATTAATAGAAACCATGTAAATTCAATATAGATAATAGGAGAATAGCAAAACTGTAAAGATGAAATATAAATCACTTGATTTGATCTCATCACTTAGCAGGATTCACTTTTCTGTCCATCTTTTTTATGCAAATAAACCTGTCGATATCACATATGATACAATGTCTTATAAAATTAAAAGATTGAGATAAAAACATATACATTTTGCCTTATTTTCATTATATCATTAAAAAATTCCATGCCATTTTATAGTCATTTTTAATGAGTTTGTAAATATTCATCATATGGATAAGCTTTTAGCTGGATATATAGGTGTTTCTATTTCTTACATTATATGTTATGCTGCAGAAAATATCTCTTACACATATAGCTTTCACTGATTATAACCTTATCGTAGGCTCCCTACAGATAAATTGATTAATGTATTTTTTTTTGAGAGAGAGAGAGAGAGGGAGAGAGAGAGAGAACAGAGGGGCAGAGAGAGAGAATCTCAAGCAGGCTCTGCACTGTTGGTGAGGAGATTGACAATATGGGGCTTGAACCCACAAACCGCAAGATCATAACCTGAACTGAAACCAAGGGTCTGACGCTTAACTGACTGAGCCACCAAGCCTCCCAGCCACCTAGATGTGTGGAAATTTTTTAAAGGAATATTGTGTCAAATTGCAATTCAGAAGAATGGTATTAATATAAAATGACACTCACAAGTGGACCTAATTCTTATTTTCTTTTATTATTTTTAAAGCTATTTTTATTTCACGGGTAAATTTTATATGATATATTAATTTCACTTTGTTTACTAGTGAGGGTAATTTGTTTGTATTTATTTTAACCCT
Organism: Panthera onca; assembly: GCF_046562875.1. Classification (NCBI taxonomy): domain Eukaryota; kingdom Metazoa; phylum Chordata; class Mammalia; order Carnivora; family Felidae; genus Panthera; species Panthera onca. The sequence continues at coordinate 161,025,133 of NC_138346.1, forward strand.
TTATCATAATTTATAATATTTTTTAATTTTGAGGCTTCTATTATTTTAAAAAAAATTTTCAACTAATATTTTTAATGACTTACTGGCATTTTTATATGTTTAAAGATAATAATCTTTTGTCATGTGTCACCTTTTTTTTCAAATTTTTTTCATAAGCCACTCACTTTTAATCTCTTGTAGATTCGGGTAGAATTTTTCATCATTGTTCGTATTAATGATCATTCACTTAATTTTCTTTATTATTATCTTTTGCAGTTAGCTGTCTAAAATGAAGAGTTTGTATCGTGTTGTAATTGTTTTTACTTATTTTAAACTATTTTCATCTCTCTTTTAATCTTGGCTTATTCATATCTATTTCTCACAATTGAATCTATTTTAATGACTCCAAGTATTTCTCCTCTAAATTGTCTTGTTTGTTATATAAATTATTTTCAAATTGATGGCCTCCATTTGTGTCTTCAAGACCAAGTTCCCTTTTCCTTTACACAAGGTTTTTATGGATCTAATGTTGTAGTAAATTTGTTTTATTTTTTGCTCATATTTGGATAGAGAGAAGTCTATTTAGATGCAGCATCTAATAACCTAGGGTGGTAGAATACTAATGGCCACTCTCAGTAATTATTTGAGTGATGGCTGCTTCACTTTTTAGAGAAGAGATCTGAAGGACAGGAAGGGTGATATTTATAGTTATCTGGGAGCTACACATCCTCCACTCTTTGTGGAGGGAAAGTCCCATCCCCTAGGCAAATCAAACTTGTTTTCTTTCTACCCTGTGAGTTACATTTCCCCCAGGATAAGGGTGTTATTTCTAGGGACTGAGTTTGAGACAAGGAGCATAGCCTGTTTGGATCAGCCAGTCCTTTTCTCCTTTTGAAATATACTTCCCTACAAAGACCACACATTCTATGTAGTACTTGTACTCCATACAAGGACAGATCCCCTCAGAATAGGCCTATTTATGCTCAGCACTGCCAATGACTGCGAATGGATTAATCTAGTTTGGGTGTGACATATTAGGCAGCCCACTGCATAATCTTTCTTTTTTTTTATGTTTATTTATTTTTGAGGACAGAGACAGAGCATGAACAGCAGAGGGGGAGAGGGAGAGGGAGACACAGAATTCATAGCAGAGCCCCATGCAAGGCTGGAACTCCCCAACCATGAGATCATGATCTGAGCCAAAGTCAGATGCTTAACCAGCTGAGCCACCCAGGCGCCCCTTCATTTCTTTATATTTAAATGTTCATGAAAAATATTTGCTAGTGTTTGTGTCCATTTTTAATTTACAAAAACAGCATCATGTTCTGTATATCATTGTTTCTCTCCTTAAAACAATTGTTTTTATTTGTACATTATTTTTTATTGTACAAAATCCCATGGAAGATGTTCACATTTTACCATATCTAATTGATATATGTCAATACTGAGATTATCTCCAACTTTTGACACAGTTAATGTGGCAATGAGCATTTTAGAATATGACCCCTCATAAACCTATAAGACTTCCCTGGGATATTCACCCAGGATTGAAATTGCTGGTTTGTAGGATATGTTTTATTTAATTTGAATAAATAGGACCAGAATGACTTCTTGATAGCATCCCAGTGTGCATTCTCTCCCACCTTCCCACTGATGCTTGACATTATCTTGCTTTATAATTTTTACATAATAAGTTTAAAGTGAAATGTGAAGAGAGTGAAATTTTCTTGTTTTAATGTATTAGTCTGCTTACAAAGGCTTGCCTCTTTCAGTGTCTTTAACTCACCCGTTTCTGTAGTTACTATTGTGTTAGGACTTAATTCTGCTATTATATTATTTTCCTTTTACTGTTGTCTCTTTTTATTTAATTCTTTTTTTTTATGGATTTAAATTAAATAGACTGAGTTTTTTTTCTGCTTGTTTGAAAGTTATTTCATTTTCTTATCTTGATATTTGTTAGCCTCAGATCTATCTTAATATATATTTGCATAAAATGCTACCTGTGAATAAGTCCTATTATGAATGTATGTTCTCTCCTCACTGCGTTGTGTTGATATTTTCTACAATTTTATTCCTAGTTTAGTTTAATGTTTATTTATTTTTGAGAGAGAGAGACAGAGTGAGAGTGGGGGAGGGAGAGAGAGAAAGAGGGAGACACAGAAACTGAAGCAGGCTCTAGGCTCTGAGCTGTCAGCACAGAACCCCACATGGGGCTGGAACCCACAAACTGCCAGATCATGACCTGAGCTGAAGTTGGATCCTTAACTGACTGAGCCACCCAGGCCCCCTTCAGTCGTAGTTTATAGAGAAATACTTTCTTTTCCTTTTCCTAACCCTAGACATTGACAAGATATTTCACCATTCTTATTCTGATGTCTTCAACATCTTCTGGATTTATTTTTCCAATCATCTAAGTACTTCCTCTGAAAGTATTTGAGTCTTGGTGTAAAGTCGCTTGACAATTCCATTTCTGATAATATTTTATTGTAATATTACATTAAATTAAATAATTTTCTGGATGTGTAAGTTCTACATCTTTTTAAATCAAAATGTTAAAATTGCTATTCTATATCCCTCCTGCCTCCAGTGTTTATTTTGAGACATCTTATACCTAGTTGTGCATTAAATCTGAATTCTATTGTGTTTTATAACGTTAAAGTTTAATATAATGTGTTTAGACTTTTTGGTAACTCTACTCTTTGGCACTCTATAAATGTTTTCAACCTGAGATATCTGATCTGTCTATATCTTTGGGAAATTTATATCCTTTTTCTTCAAATATTTCTCCATTTTATTTGCTTTGTCTTCTTTGAGACTCTTAACTTCTAGAATTTTGAACTTTGACTCATATCTTAATATACCTGTCATTTTTTAAGTATTTTATTTTATTTAGTTTTAGGTATTTTCTGTTACTTCTCTCCTGTTGTCTTCAGTAGGAGATCCTCCCTTGGATCCTCCTTATCATTCTTCTATCATTTGGCTTTATATATTCTACTACTTATCATTATCTATTGGCTTCTCTTTTTAAATCATTTCTACACTTAATATCCAACTGATATTATCTTATTATGTTTTCACATGGCTATTTTCCTTTATCTTCTTAAACATATGTATCATGTGTTAAATTTTTATTTTCCTCTTCCAATGTTTCTGCTTCATCTTGCATAGGTAATACAGCTTGTTGGTTTTTTTGAGTTGTATTTTGAGTCGTGCTTTTCAATTACTATGTTCCCCTCAGCTTTTCACATTCTTTCTCTGGAAATATGTACTGGGGAATTAATGGTTAAGGCCAGGTTCCATTCAGTATCAGTCCTTGGAAAGAACCCTAGTGTTGATAGCTATGGATCACATAGAGCTATAATGATGCTTCCCATTTGTTGTCATTTAATAGGGCAGTTTTTCTAGTCTTTATATTACCTTAAATCGAGGACTGTTTCTATCTCCAGAGGATCTGGATTCTAAGAACATTTCCATGGCAATAACCCCTGATCTTTGAATTTCATGCAATGTTCTTATCACTGAACATGATTCTTTATAATAAATTCCCTTACTGGACAAATATGAAAAGGGTATTTTTGTCACCAATAAAGCCAGTCTAAAAGGTATCTAATTCCAAGCAATAACAGGGGAATTAAAGGAAAATAATTTATATTTAAGAAACATATTAAATCACTGTTGAGAGCTTTCCCTAATATGGTCAAGATGCGAGTTCATACTAGAAGCATAATTTACTGAGTGACGAAGTTTGATACTAACAATGCAGTTGGATCAATGAGACAGTGTCTGCTACTACTTAAAAAGAAAAAAAAAATACACTAGTAGCAATGAGACATTAAGAGAGCTGTCAAGTGCTGCACATTTGCTTTAAGTAGTAACATCAAATATCTGTGACCTATTTTCCCAAGAAGTCAAATTTTTTTCTACTGGCTTGTCTAGAATACTTTGATGCCTAATTTTATTTTTAAATGTGTGTATTTAAAATCTATTTTTAAATAGGTATTCTCTTTACAAAAAAAACAAAGGAAGGATGTTATTCTGTGAAATATTTTCAGGTGTCTAATCTGCATGTTTAATGATCCAATGTTGAATTTGTAAATTGTTTTCTCTAGTTACAAAGTAAGACTCTTTCCCGCACATCGATGTGATCATTATTCATTTTCCACTCATTGCTGAGACAGGGAAACAGTAGCTTTATGATGAACAGGAGAAGAATCTATCAGGTTCCAGTCACTTTTCATGAACTAAGGACTGATGTCAGTGACTGTCAGATACAAGCGATTTTCCCCATAAATCTCCCCTTCCTTGCAAATCGAATCATTGTTCCCTTACATTGCACAGACTTTTGTTCAGGTTTTCTGTTGTATAAAATTTAATGAGAACAGCCACAAAAAACATTACAAGCTGAGTATGTGCCAGAGAGAAATCTGCAAGTATGTTGAGATACCCTCACATAATTACCTATGATTTTCTTTAGCTAGCAACTTTTTTTTTTAGATGAGGGAAAAAACCTCTTAAAGATCCAACATTGATACTAATTCCCACTTACCATGTATGTATGGAGTCTGTGTGTGTTGTATGTGTGTGAGTGTGTGTGATATATTAAATATATCAGAAAATAAATTATGGACTCAGTTTAATAATAACATGAGACATAAAATTTGACTCAAATTTAAAAGATGTGGTGGTGGAATATACTTCCTACCACGGCCAGGCCCAATTATGAGAATCTCTTACTTCTTCTTTCCCTCTGCAACAGCCGTCACTTGCTTGGCTGCTCCTGTTGTCTGTTGCCAGGGTCGTGCACCTTGAGGCAGACAGCTGGGCCTCCTTGATGGAAGATTCCCACCTCTATAATTCACCTAGACCCCTCTAATTCACTCCCACCCATCATCTGCCAGAGGTACAGCTTTACGATTGTTTGAACATATCACAAGATATATCTGTTTGCTTTGCCCTTTGGGTACACTAATCTTTTTTCTGAGACTGTGTACTTATTGGGGGAGAGGTTATTGTTTCTAGTCAGGGGGTGTGAAGACATAATGAGAATGTGCTTAATTTATGGTCGCTGTTGCTATTTGCCTTATCTGTGCCATGCCCTTCCCAGATATTTCCCAAAGGAACACTTAATTCATCTAAAATATTTCATATATAAATCCACACTTATGTGGTAACTTCACTGACACATGGTATAAACTCATTTCTTTCTATTTGCCAATTTGGCTCAATATTCTCTGGAAGGAAAGTTTTCTTGATCAAATGGAAGAAACACAGAACTCTAATAGAAAGAATATAGGTCCCTTTTCTACTACAATTTCCACATTCTCTCCAAATGAAACCCATAAAACACTTGTAGTTTTATTTTTGCAAAATAATAGAGGGTAAGCTGTTGGATACAAGGAGGAACTAGTTTAAAGGCTTGCTGATGTTGGAGATTTTAGTTCTTTATCCTCAAAGTTAAAAGCCTTTGGAAGAGCAAAAGATTATATCTGTGTCGGCATTTTACTATGGTGGAGATCAAATGCCACTGATTCATGCTCATTAGGGCTGCTTCTCCCTCACCTGGGAGGCTTAAAGAAATCTTTATGAGAGCTCAGCAAGGATTAACTTCATAGGCAAGAATAATAAGAAAAAATCTGTATGGTTGGTCTTAATTTGTGAGAGAATGAGATCATTTAGTTATTATGCCCTGGGAACCTTTAAAAATTTTAAACACGTTATAGTCAGAAATATACATATTAAATCCTTTAAAATCTGTGAGAGATGGGGTTACCACAATAGTCATTTTATCTCCAGTGAGAGAAAAGCTAATGTTGGTTATCTTGAGTGGGGGTGGAGGGAGGAACCTGACTACCAATTTCTCTTGGTTGACTTTAGCATATCAAAATGATTGCATCGTATACTTGGTTTGTATGTGTGTGTTTGCAAGAGCTCACAATTTTAATTCAAAGAGTATTAAGTATTTATCATATTTCTGTTATGAACACATAATACATTTTAAATACACATAATGGTATATTTTCTAATAGTGATTTGTCGATCTAATTGCCGTTTAGTTTCAAAATTGTTTTGAATGGCCTTAAAAAAATGACCTCACTGTATAGTTGGAGGAATTGAACCCCAGAAAATAGAAGGGCACGTTTTGAGTTATAGTGCCAATATGTGCCTGCTTTTACAATGCCCAGACTACACACTGCATGACACCCTTTAACTTTTTTTAAAGCTAGTCACTATTATGGAGAGTTAATGTGACTAAATGGATTTTTTCACAACTTCATTTTGCTATGCCAATATTTGTCATTAAATCTATATTTATAGATGAGAAACCTCTAGAATAAAAATGTAAACAAATTTTACATACTATGTAGTTACTGTTTTGTTTCCATGTGAATTTGGTCAGTTCCATAAATTAATACATATTTGCTAAGGACCTACACACCAGATATGGTGCAAATATTAGAGTAAAAAAAAAAAAATAAGACACAGTGACTGTAATCAAAGAAATGATATTTCTGTTATTTCACTTATTATATTTGGGCAATGATTGTATGTTTGCATATCTATCTTTTCTACCCTCTTCCCAAGAAAATTCTAATACTGAATAATACAGATTATGTCTTATCAATATAACTCACTGATAAGTAAAATATTTTCTTCATATGATAACATATCCTAATTAGAATATTCTCAATTAGAGTATTTATAATTGATTCAACTCCCTATCAAGATCTTCTGACTGAACACTTTAATGGAAATTTCTAATTTTCTTTCCTTAACTAGTACACAGAAATTTTCTCTCTCCCTCAATATAATATAAACACCAGAGATATCACTGACCTTCACCTCTATTACCTCCCTCAATAATAATGGATTTGAGGAGGTTAAAACAAAATGCTTCAGCCAGAATTCCTTAGCTCTGAAACTTAAAAGTTAAAGCCAAGCCAAACTCACAAGACAGAATAAAAGATATGACTCAGTAGAAATAGAGACACATGAAAATCTCCCCTGTTTCGAACTTCATTGTGTCATCAGCTAATATGAATTTTTCTCTTCCTCTCCTGTGCATTTTTTTTAGAATCCAATGATCATAGCCCAGAAAGGGCATTTCTACCACTCCTTAGAAGTGTATATTGGAAGGGGCGCCTGGGTGGCTTAGTCAGTTAAGCCTCCAACTTTGGCTCAGGTCATGATCTCATGGTTAACGAGTTTGAGCCCCATGTTGGGCTCTGTGCTGACAGCTCAGAGCCTGGAGTCTGCTTTGTATTCTGTGCCTCCCTCTCTCTCTGCCCCTCTCCAGATCATGTTCTGTCTCTCTGTCTCTCTCTCAAAAAATAAACATTAACAAAATAAAAATTAAATAAAAATTAAAAAAAGAAGTGTATATTGGAGGGCACTGGGGTGGCTCAGTCAGCTAAGCTTCAGACTCTTGGTTTTGGCTCAGGTCAAGCTCTTATGGTTCAGGAGCCTGAGCCCTATGTCAGGCTCTGCCCTGATAGTGAGCACTGATAGTGTTGAGCCCACTTGGGATTCTCTCTTTCTCTTAAAACAAATAGATATTTTTTTTAAAAACATACATATCGCCTTGCTTTTATTCTGAAAGATATGATTTCAGCAGAGGAATAATTAATCTTTATAGATTTTGCTCAGAGTTGCTATTGACTATAGTTGGATTTTGTCTAATGTACCCATTTGTAACAAGATAAGATTTGCTTTAGAACAGTAGATGATCAACTTCTAGAAGTGTTTCATTCATGTACACTTGAAAGAATGTACATTATGTCAACATTGGATGCTATCTTTCAGAGATGTCAATTAGGTCAATTTTATTATATTTGATGCTCAGATCGTCTATATGTTTAGTGACTTGTCTGCTTTATATATCAGTTATTGAGACAGGTGTGTTAAAGTTCCCACTATGACGTGTATATATCTTTCTCTCCTTTTTATAACGACAATCTTTGTTTTATATATCTGAAGTTATATGTTACATGTATAAAAGTTTATCAGTTATTCCATTTTATCATAAAGTAAGGTCTTCTCTATCTCTAGACCCATGTCTTGTTAAAGTCTATTTTGTCTAATGTTCATATACACAAACCCAATTTTGTGTTTGGGAAGAGGGGAGAGGAAGTAGGATGACTGCAGAATGTATTGCTTTCATACTTTTAATTGGAAATATTCTATGCACTTATTTAGTAAAATTTGTTTCTTGTAAGAAAGATACTGTCTTACTTAACTTTCATGACACTATTTCTTCTTCTCTTTAGAATCCAAATACATTTTATACAAATACTGACAACGTTTAGTTTATATTTAACAGAGAATTTGTCTGCTTATCCTGTTTTGTCTCTTCTCTCTTCTTTTGCACTACTCAGATTTATTTTATTATTCGATTTCTCTCTTTTATCACTTAAATTATTTATTTTTAAGATAATTTTTAATCAATAGCCTAGGAATAAAAATATGCTCTCATACTTTGTATATTTTAATATATATTAGTGCATGTATCACTTCCTAGGCAAGGTTAGAACTCTAGAACTATTTTACTCCACTTGATACAGCCTGTATTGTTTTCATGTATTTGGATTTTATTAATATTTTAAGCTCCACAACCTAATATTCACTGAAAATTTCCTGACTGCTTCATCCTTTCTGTGTTTCTTTATTTTTTCTGGCATTTCTATGTTTCTCTCTGGGTAGATTCTCCTCCTCCTGAAGATTTCCTATTAATATTTCCCTTAGGGCAGGCACAATGGACAAAAATTCATTCTCTCTCTCTTAATCTGATTATCTCCTTTCATCTTTACTTTTAAAGGCTATTTTTGCTTGGTATAAAATTTGAGGTTGGCCCTTGTTTTCTTTCAGTGAATTAGAGATGCCATAACGTGTCTCTGAGACGTTGTAGAGTCTATTGAAACATCAACATTCAACTTATCATTGTTCTTCCAAGCAAAATGTCTCACCCCACCCCCCGTCCGACTTTAATTTTTCCTTTTTTTCTTTGGCTTTCAATAATTTGATTATAAATGTCTAGATGTGTTTTTCCTTGAAATTATTCTGCTTCAGATGCATAAGAGTTTTTGAATTTGTACTTAAGTTTTGAAAAGTTATGTCAATATTTCTTCAAATTTCACATCTTACCCATTCAATCTCTTGTTCTGGGGCTACAGTTTTATATAGTTAAAATATTTTACTATATTCAACATTTGTCGTCTATGATTTTCTCTATTCTTCCATCTGTTTTGGACTCTATGCTTCAATCTGGATACTATGCAATCACCTATTTCCAATTCAGCATGTACCTGTTTTGCTGTGTCAAATATGTCATTAAACCTATCTACTGACTCCTGAATTTGGGTTAATGAGTTGTGGAAACCTATGGTTTCTATTTGATATTTTCTTATATTAAAATCTCTATGAAAATTCTACATTGTAATATCAATGTTCTTAAATATGTCAATCAAAGTTATTTTTAAGTACATTTCTATTCACTACAAGAATTTCTGTCTCTATATTTTTTGACCTTTTCTTTCTGTTGGCATACCTCATGATTTTTAAATGTATGCTGATATGCATAATAAAATTTAGAAGATCTGTATGATGTACAATTCTTCCAAATATGGAAAATTTTATGGAAATGCACAGATATCACTTCCTCTATAAGTAGTGATTTATCCATTCAACATTAATTGGTTTCCTGCTATAATTTGTATTCTGTCCTTTCTTAATCATAAAAGAAGGACTATAGCAGTAACATAGTTTTTGTTGTCCTTGTTGCTGTTTTTGTTTTATTTTGGAGAACACAGAATATGGTGCAGGAATGAAAATATTTAGGCAACTATTTCTCATGAATTGCGCCAAAGAATAATAAAGCAAAGCAAATAGCTATTAGGCAAGCATGAAAGGGAAAATTAGTCAACTGGAAAGCTAGGAGCAAAGAGGAAATGTGAAGAACATACATGGAGACTTCTCTGAGATTTACTGATATATATATGTAATATATATATTACATACACACACACACACACACACACACATATATATATATAATGGAATGCTACTTGACAATCAAAAAGAATTAAATCTTGCTATTTTGCAAAAATATAGATGGAACTAGAGTGTATTATGCGAAGAAAAATAAGTCAGTCAGAGACAGACTACTATCATATGATTTCACTCATATAAGAAACACAACAGATGAACATAGGGGAAGGGAAGGAAAAATAAGATAGAAACAAAGAGGGAGGAAAACCATAAGAGACTCTTAAGGACTGAGAACTGAGGGTTGCTGGAGGTGAGGTGGGTGGGGCATGGGCTAAATGGGTGGTAGGCATTAAGGAGTACATTTGTTGGGATGAGCTCTGGGTGCTATAAGTAAGTGACGAATCATTGTGTTCTACTCCTGAAACCAATAGAACACTTTATGCTAACTAACTTCAATTCAAATAAATACATGAATAAATGAATGAATGAGTGAGTAAATAAATAAATAAATAAGAATTAGCCAGGCAAATTGAATGTGTGGTGGGTAGAATGGGAGGCTCATTCTAAACAAAAGTGGCAACTTGCATAAAGGGAGAAAATGAGTGCATATGGGGACTGAAAAAGCATAAGATAGGTAGCAGTAAAGATGGAGCTTGAGAGAGAACACTGAGCAACCCATGAAAGACTTTGCAATTGTTTCTCTTTATCTGGAGTATGTGAACGCATTGTTGGGAAGCCATTGGTGTGATTTAGACAAGTGAAAGGATCAAATCTACATATTAGAATAATCTCTGCAAAAGCAGGATAGAAGATAAATTATCAGGAGATAATAATTGAGGCAGGGATGCCTGTTAGGAAGCTGTTGAAGTAGTACCATAAAATAGTATATTAGCAAATATTTAGGACTTGGATAAAGGGTAAATGGCTATAGAAAATTAGGGAGAATATCATCAGTGTGCTGATGCTGGTTCACAAGAGTCAAATGAGTGTGCATCTCTTCCCAATACGTGTTAAGTCACATCAAGTTAATGGCTTGAAACCTGCCATGGTGGCTATGAGCTACACAAAGATAATTGGCAAATGCCAAAAAATCAAGGTTCATTCTTTTTCTAAGGGAACATCTAGAACATAATGCTGGGCAGAATGGATTACCAAATGTTTAGAAGTAAGTTGTAGGACTAGGTGATTTAGTTTATCTGGAAGGTAAGTAAAGGATGAGTCAAATTTATCTGTCAGTCTTTTCACTACAGTGAACAGATGAATACTGTTTCCATCAACTGAGATACAACCTAAGAGTATGATTTAGGGCAGGATCTTAAATTTCAGGTAGAGGTGGAACATTTAAGTCAAGGTATCTAGCAGGTATTAGGACATATGAAGTTTTGATTCATCCAGCATGTATGCATAATTAAAATAATTTCACTAGAGGAGATTGTCCACGAAGAGTGTTCACATCAGATTTTGAGAAGAAACTTTAGAAGATTTCCAAATGTTAGCAAGTGAGATGAAGTAGAACCCAAAAGGAGGCAAAGGTCATACTGTTGTAAAAACTAGCAAAATGTGTTGTTACTATAAAAAGCAAAATCTAGGAGGTTTTCCAAACTGAGGGGATGATCAGCAATGCTAAATGCAGCAGACATGTCCGCTAGGATCCTAGAACTTAAAACATGCACTGAATTGGATAAGTATGAAATCATTGCTGATTCAAATAAATGAAATTTCATAGTGTGAATAAAGTGATTAGGTGGTCATGGAGTAAATATAGTAATTGTGATCAAAGGTTTGAGTTGCTCTGTATGAACAGAGTAAATGAAAATTGAGACTCAGTCTAATAATGAACATGACACATCCAGATAAACATAAAAAAGAGGATCAGAGAAGAGACTACATTGAAGAACGTAGGAAATGAGGAGACATGGTTTAGGGAAGAAATGGATCTGTGAGTGCTACAGATGGGAGGGAGATGTGTTTGTGGAGAAGAATGAGAGAAGCATACAGAAGAATGCACACGGAGAATGTTTCCCCAAAGACACTGGCTTGGAAAAGAACAAGGGTTGAATTTTGTGAGTTCTTACAACTATAGGGTTTAAAGCCTGGAATTTCAAAGATCAGGAGACTTTGCTAGGATAGAGTCCGGAAGACACCACCCTGCTTTGGGAGAGAAGGCAGGCAAGCAACCTGGGTGTCAGACAATGTGGAAACAGGGATTTGAGGAATTCCTGGGGCACACAGGGTGGAGATTATTCACTCTTCTTGGAGCTTTGTCCCTTAGAAGTAGCACTCAGGGAAAGGATTCTCTAGGAACATAGGAGCTGGCTGGCACCATTTCCTTTCCAGACCCCTCAGCACAAACACAGAGCCACCTTTGGAAAGCAGTCTAGCACCCTCCTTAACTTGTCTACACCAATCCCTACCACCCTCCACTCTGGAGGACCTACCCTTCTCAGTCAAGCTTGCATCAGCCCCGGCACACTGGGCCACTACCCCAGAAGACCAGCACAAACACATTCCTACATTACATCTCCTGACCAGAGAGTTCCTCAGGGCATCAATTCTGGTGGGGTTGGTGTCAGGTTTCATTCCACAAGCAGACCAGAGTACACCTAGTTAAAGCTCACCACATTTAAGCCAAAGAACAAACACTGCCCACAGCAAGCAAGGAAAGCTTCTATGGATAACTGGCCTGAAGAACACAGAAGCCAAAACACAACAGCATAGTGTACCCACCACACACTGGAGACACTCTCTGAAGAGCCATGCCCTTGGCACCAAATGACCTCTTCCTCCTAAGGCTATTACCTTTGAGAGTAGGAGACATAACTGGCTTTTCTAACACAGAGAAGAAGGCAGACTTAGACAGCATGCTAACACAGAGGTATTTATCCCAAATGAAAGAACAAGATAAGACCACAGCCAGAGATCTAAGTGAAACAGCTATAAGTAACATGCCTGATGTAGAATTTAAAGCAACATCATAAGGATACTCACTGGGTTTGAGAAAAAAAAAAAAAGACATTAATGAAACCCTACCATAGAGATAAAATCAGCAATGAAGAATGCAATAAAAGAATTTGGAAACAGGCTTGATGCAAAGAACAGCAGGATGGAAGAAGCAGAGTAACAATAGTAACCTAGAAGACAAAATAATGGAAAATAATGAAGCTTAACAAAAGAGAAAGGATTATGCAACACACATTGACTTAGGCTACTCAGTGACTCCATCAAATATAATAACATTCATATCATAGGAGTCTCAGGAGAAGAAACAGAAAAGAAGGAAGAACATTTATTTCAAGAAGTAATAGAAGAAAACTTCCCTAATCTGGGGAAGGAAATAGACATTCAGATCCACACGGAGAAGTCCTATCAAAATCAACAAAAGCAGGCCAACATCAAGACATATTATAATTAAATTTGCAAAACAGAGTGATAAAGAAAAAAAAAATCTCAAAAGTAGAAAGATTAAGAAGTCCTTAACTTACCAGGGAAGACCCATAAGGCTAGCTGGAGAGTTCTCAACAGAAACATGGCAAGCCAGAAAGGAGAGGCATGATATATTCAAAGTGCTGAATGGAAAAATCAGCAGACAAGAATCTTCTATTCAGCAAGGCTACCATTCAGGATAGAAGGAGAGATAAAGAGTTTCCCAGACAAAGAAAATTAAAGGAGTTTGTGTCAATTTCGTCAGCCCCCAAGAAATATTAAAGAGACTCTATGAGTAGAGAGACCAAAAGCAGGAAGACAAGAAAGAACCAGAGAAAATCTCTCAAAACAATAAAAAAACAAGTAATAAAATGGCACTAAATGAATATCTTTCAATAATTACTTTGAAGATGAATGGACTACATGCTCCAATCAAAAGACATAGAATGTCAGAAAAGATAAAAAAGAAAAAATAAGATTCATCTATATGCTGCCTACAAGAGACTCATTTTAGACCTAAAGACACCTGCAGGTTGAAAGTGAGGGGATGGAGAAATATTTATCATGCAGTGGATGTCAAAATAAACCCAGAGTAGCAATACTTATATCAGACAAACTAGACTTTAAAACAAAGACTGTAAAAGGAGACAAAGAACAGAATTACATAATCATAAAAGGGACAATCCAACAAGAAAATGTAACAATTGTAATTATTTACAAGAGCACAAAAATACATTTTAAAAAGTAATAACAAATATAAAGGAACCAATTAATAATAACACAATAACAATAGGGTACCTTAACACCCCACTCACTTCAATGGACAGATCATCTAAGCAGAAAATCTACAAGGAAAGAATAGTTTTGAATGAAAAACTGGACCAGATGGACTCAACAGAGGTATTTAGAACATTCTCTCCTAAAACAGAAGATTACACATTCTTTTCAAGTGCACATGGAACATTCTCCAGAATAGGTCACATATTGGGTCATAAAACAGGCCTCAACAAATACAAACACTGAAATCATACCATGCACCATTTCTGACCACCAATCTCTGAAACTAGAAGTCAATCACAAGGAAAACTTTGGAAAGACCAAAAACACATGGAGGATAAACAAAATAAAACTATATGATGAGTGGGTCAACCTGGAAATCAAAGAAAAAAAATTTTTGTTAATGCATGGAAGCAATTAAATGAAAAAACAATGATCCAAAACCTTTGGGATGTAACAAAGGCAGTCCTAAGAGGGAAGTATATAGCAATACAGATCTACCTCAAGAAGCAAGAAAAATCTCAAACATACAACCTAACCTTACACCTAATGGAGCTAGAAAAAGAACATCAAATAAAACCTAAAGCCGGCAGAAGGAAGGAAATAAAAAAAGATATAGAGAAAGAAAGAGCAGAAATAAATGATGTAGGAACCAAAACACAATAGAACAGCTCAAAAGGAACTGGTTCCTTGAAAAACATAATAAAATTGATAACTCACTAGCAAGACTTATCAAAAAGAAAAGAGAAGGGACTTATAAAGTCACAAATGAGAGATGGGAAATAACAACAAGCACAAAAGAAATACAATTATAAGAGAACATTATGAAAACCTATATGTCAGAAAATTGGACAATTTGGAAGTAATGGATAAAGCCCTAGAAACATAGAAAGTACCAAATCTGAAATAAGAAGAAATAGAAAACTTGAACAGAATGATAATAAGCAAAGAAATTGCATCTGTAATCTAGAAAAAACTAGCAAACAAAAGTCCAGCACCAGATAACTTCACAAACAAATTCTATGCAAACTCTAAAGAAGAGTTTATATCTTTTCTTTCCAAACTATTCCAAAAGATAGAAATGGAAGGAAAACTCCCAAATTCATCCTATGAGGCCAGCATTACCCTGACACCAAAACCAGATAAAAACTCTACTAAAAAATACAACTAAGGCCAATATCTCTGATGAACATGGATGCAAAAATTCTCAATAAAATACTGGAAGACTGAACCCAATAATATGTTGAAAAAATCATTAACCATGATCCAGTGGAATTTATTCCTATGTTTCAAACATGGTTCAATATTCACAAATGCAATATGATACACCACATTAGTAAAATAATGGATAAGAACCATATTATCATTTCAATATATGCAGAAAAAGCATTTGACAAAGTGTAACATCCATTCATGATAAAAATCCTGATCAAGGTAGGTTTAGAGGAAACCTATCTCAACATAGTAAAGGCCATATATGAAAAGCCCACAGCTAATGTCATCCTCACTGGATAAAACTGAGCTTTTTCTCTAGGACCAGGAACAAGACAGTGATATTCACTCTCACCAATGTTATCTTTTTTAATGTTTATTTATTCATTTTGACAGAGAGACAGAGAGTGTGAGAGGAGGAGGGACAGAGAGAGAGATACAGAATCTGAAGCAGGTTCCAGGCTCCGAGCTGTCAGCAGAGAACCTGATGCGGGGCTTGAATTCACAAATGGCGAGATCATGACCTGAGCTGAAGTCGGACACTTAACCAACTGAGCCACCCAGGTATGCCCAGCCCTGTTATTTAACAAGTACTGAAGTCCTAGCCATAGCAATCAGACAACAAAAAGAAATAAAAAGCATCCAAATCAACAAGAAAGTAGGCAAACTTACACTATTTGCAGATGACATGATACTCTACATAAAAAACTAAGAAGACTCCACCAAAACATTGCTAGAACTGATACACAAATTCAGTAAAGTAGCAGGATATAAAATCAATGTACATATATTTGATTCATTCCTATAAACCAATAATAAGGCAGAGAAAGAGAAAGTACGGAATCAATCTTATTTATAATTGCACAAAAACCATAAGACACCTAGGAATAAACTTAAACAAAGAGGTGAAGGATAGTTACTCTTAAAACTATAAAACACTGATGAAAGAAATGGAAGAAGACACAAAGAAATGGAAAAACATTCCATGCTCATGAATTGGAAAAACAAATATTGTTAAAATGTGTATACTACCCAAAGCAATCTACATGCTACACATTTGACGTGATCTCCATCAAAATACCCAAGTGTCTTTCACAGAGCTAATACAAACAATCCTAAAAATTGTATGGAACCACAAAAGATCCAGAATAGCCAAAGAAACCAACCTTGAAAAGAAAAGCAAATCAGGAGACATTATAATTCTGGACTTCAAGTTATGTTATAAAGCCATAGTGATCCAAATAGTGTTGTGCTGGCACAAATATAGACAGAGATCACTAGAACAGAATAGTAAACCCAGAAATGAACCCTACAACTATATGATTAATTGGAAAAAGACAGTTTCTATAACAAATGATGCTGGTAAAACTGGACAGCAACATGCAGAAGAATGAAACTGAACCACTTTCTTACATCATACACAACATTAAATTCAAAATGGATTAAAGACATAAATGTGAGTTGTAAAACCATAAAAATCCTAGAGGTAGTAGACTCTTTGACATCATACATAGCAACTTCCTGAGGCAAGGGAAACAAAAGCAAAAACAAACTATTGGGACTTTGTCAAAATAAAAAGCTCTGCACAGTCAAGGAAATAATCAATAAAACTAGAGGTGACCTATGGAATGGGAGAAGAGATTTGCAAATGACATATCTGATTGAGGGTTAGTACCCAAAATATATAAATAACTTATAAAATTCAATACCCCTGAAACTAATAACCCAACTTACAAAATGGGCAGAAGACAAGAATATACATTTTTTCAAAGAAGACATACAGATAGTCAATAGACACATGAAAAGACGCTCAACATCACCTACCAATCAGGGCAGTACAAATCAAAACTACAATGATGTATCACCTCCACAGATGTCAGAATGACTAAAATCAACAACAGAGGAAACAAAAGATGTTGGCAAGGATGTAAGGGAAAGAGAGCAGGGGAGGGGAAGACAGAGAAGGGGGCAAAAGAATCTCAAGTAGGCTTCACATTTTCAGCTTTCAGTGCAGAGCCTGACATGGGGCTCCATCGCACAAACTATGAGATCATGACATGCGTCAAGATCGAGTCGGATACCTAACTGACTGAGCTACTCAGGTATCCCTTACGAGTCTTTTATAAGGTAGGATTATGGAATGCATGCTGGTAGAAAAGCACAATAATTGTGACTATATCTGTGAGATTCTGAACCTCATTCGGCTCTCCGTAAGAACTAGGAGGCTACTTTTTAGAAGTTACCTGAGAAAATATATTTTAAAGTACTTACTACAGTTCCAGGGAAAAGATTGCTTACACAAGTTTCTTTTATCACCTTCGGCAGCATGGCTAGTGACCTTGAATCACAAAAGGATCAATGTTTGCAAGTTAAATAAGGCCTCTGAATGAGAATGTCAAAGATATACACAGTAGTCATATAACTTTAATGACGTTCCTTAATTTTGCTCACAGCCTGTACATAAGTTTTAACAATGGGACCTCTGCGTGCCTTGAAAATGAGTTTCAGCCTTGTTCAAAATTTCTATTATTTGGCTTGATATTTTTTTATTTTTTATTTTTTGCTGCATGCAGAAGTTCTTATCTTTGCAATCTGCAGGCCCCAAACTCCTGAATCCTCTACATTTATTCCCCAAAGATAATATATGCTGTTTTTCAATTAGCTCTCCCAAATCTTACCTTTTCCTTAATATCTGATTCAAGTTCCATCTACTTCTGAAAACCTTTTTTGTTTAATCTCACCTACTCTAAGAGAATATTTCCTTGACATTGAGCCCCTAGTCATCTTTAGTTTTCCTTGAATACCTAATGTTTTTGTGACTTCTCTTGAATCATGTATCATGTTTTCATATAATGTTCAGTTCCAATTTTAATGTGTTGTATGTCATCTCTTCAACTGGAATGCATGTTCCTTGTGGAGTTATTTTACTTTGTATCCATCCAAAGAAGCTTCTCATAACATCATACTTATGATAAAATTTTAATAGATACCTTTTGAATACTGATCATCTATTGAATACTGTATAGTTACTCTAAGCACAGAATGTATTTGTGCTGCTAGTAAATCCTTTGGGAATATTCAGGTACCCTGGTCACATAGATATTATATTAAGGGTTTTGAAATATTATACATAAGAACAACTTATCTCAGTCAAATTCTCACCATGGCAACAGCTGCTTATTTCACAAAGAATAAGTCTGATTTCAAGTTATATAAAACCTACTGTAGATAATGTAAAGCTTGATGCTTGAGAATGTGTTTTTTTTTTAAGTGGAATTATACACACATACATGCAACAATAGTCCCATTAAATAGATTATGAGTGTAAAATTCTTTAGGAATCAGTTATGTTTAGAACTCATTTCAGTAACATATTTACCCAAAAAGATTACAGCCATGATCTAACTTTACCTTAATGTTAATGTTCTCTATATTAAGCCAAGGACAAAAGTCTTTGAATTATCCACTCAACGAACTTGCCTACCAAGGATTTACCTGATTCATGGAGTAAAATGAGAGGGTAATTTTTGGAGTAGCTAAAAATTAAGCACATTTAATACATATCATTACACCCAAAACTATTAATCCACAGGAATAACCCCTTCTGTAATGTTCAAACATTTACAAGATTACATTTTAGGCTTTCTATGACAATATCTCATTACAATTTTTTTTTAATTTTGCCATAGCTTGTCATGGTTAGAAATTCATCTCCAACTTAAAATCTACATTTATAGACACCTCTAACAATAATAATAATTTTCTCGTATGCACAGTATACCCATTGACACTTTTCTGTCTTTTCCCTGAGGTATTGTGTAGCCCTAACGAAAATTACCACTCTGGTGACTTCTTTCCAAACTCTTACCTAGCCCAACTCAGGAGAAGTTCATTTCTAAAATTTTCAAAGAGTTTAGAAGAAAGAGACACAGCTTTTATTAGGAAAGCTCTGGATGTGTGGCAATTTTTACAGGAAGTGCAATGTTTTGAATAAGAAATATTATTATTTGTATAGTGCCACCTGAGATGGAATGAACTTATCGTCTTCACTGATATGAAATAATATTTGAAAGTCCAAAAGAGGTTTTGGTCTCCTGATGGCATTCTAAATTCATATCAGGTGTTACAATATTGTATATATTTTAACCACTAAAGTATCTTACTAGTGTCTGAGTTCTGACTATCTTTCTCTGGAAAACAAGATTTCCATTCATTGTAAAATTAATAGGCAGAAAATATTTTCCTGGATTTGGACACAGTGGAAGTCTACTGGTATTCTGAATGCCAAAATGTTTTTTTGTTGTTGGTGGTGGTGTTTTTGTTAGTCTGATACTGAGTTATTACTTTTGGGAAAAAAATGTTTGAAAGAGGATAAATCTATGTCCATTAGTCATTCCAGAAGGGAGTTTATATGTAGCAGAGGACACAGGATTCAATTCCTTGCAATACTTTCATTGCTTTAATTCCATGTCCTTACTGTAGATACTCTGGATACAAAGATGAATTAGAAATTGTCACTTCTTTATAAACTACTTAGGAATATTTCCGTAGGAAGAAAAAACTATAGTATAATGTGATAAGTGTCATGATAGTGATATTCCTCAAGTAGTAAAATACTGATAACAGAGATTATAATTCTGGATGGAGAAAGAGTGACAGAAAGTATGCCTAGAAAAAAAGCAATATCTCAGCTAGGTTTACAATGAGTAAAATTTCCCAGGAGGAAACCATTTTGTTTTCTTTTTCTATATTAGAACGTATTAAATCTCTTGCCTAGTAACTTTCACAGGCAAATCATTTACATATTATAATCCAGGTTCATACATTACTAGTTCATATTTAGAGCCCACAAGAAGAAGAAGAAGAAGAAGAAGAAGAAGAAGGAGGAGGAGGAGGAGGAGGAGGAGGAGGAGGAGGAGGGGAGGGAGGGGGAGGGGGAGGAGGAGGAGGAGGAGGAGAAGAAAAAGAAGATTCCATAAAAACTATTCTTCCAATGACCATGATTTTAGTTAGAATGACTACATGGAGCAACAATTCTAAGAAAGTCACTAAGATTCTTGGAATTTCTGATCTGCCTCCCATAGTATCAACAAATAGATAAAACACAGCAGTTATTAAAAATACTAAATTAGATCATCATTGAATTTTCTTTCACCCAATACTAAATCCAGCCAGCATTACCTTGGAAACAAATTCAGTTTGTCCTCTCTTTTCTTTCTCCTCTGTCCTCTAATCCTACTTCCCTATTTGAATGATAAAATGAAAACAGTCAGAAAATAGCTTTGGTAAATTCCTATCAATGCAATTTATCCTTCTGCATTTATACTTTCTCTTGCATTATTATAGACACACGACTTCTTTCTCTATTTGAGGCCATTCCATCCTGGGTATACTGGGCCCCATCTACTCTTGTTTGCCCATAGGTGCTGTCACTTTATTTTTGCCTATCATTTTGCCTATTCATTATCTATTTCTCCACTGATAGTTTTTATTAGCAAAAAAATTGCTGTTATTTCTCCCACCTTAAAATATAATTACAAAAAATGTAACGTGTAACTTCATACAACTAATCAATTACTATTTATCTGCTACCATCAAGAGAAACTTCCTCAAAAGTAAAGTATATATTTTTTGACATCAACTTTATTCCTCCTGTTCCTTTTAAAACTTGAGGCCTAATTTATGTAAAATAAAATGCTCATTTCTTAAATACAAGCATACCTTGATTTGATCTTTGCAAACACTGTTTCTTACAAACTGAAAGTTTTTGGCAACCCTGAGTCAAGCAAGACTTGGAATTTTTCTAATAGCATTTGCTCTCTTCAAATTGTCTCTGTGTCACATTTTGGTAAATCTCACAATAGTTCAAGCTTTTTCATTTTTTCTGTGTTATATTGATTTGTAATCAGTGATCTTTGATGTTACTCTTATGATAGCTTTGGGATTTCATGAACCACACCCAGATAAAGCAACAAATTTAATCAATAAATGTTATATGTGTTCTGACTTCTCCACTGACTGGCCATTCCCCTATCTCTCTTCCTCTCCTCGGGCTTCCCTATGCCCTGAGATACAACAATACAGAAATCAGGTCAGTTAATAACCATACTATGGCCTGTGAAAGCCACTGTAAATCAGAAGCTAAAAATGATTAAACTCAGTGAAGAAGGCATGTCAGAAGCCGAGATAGCCCTAAAGCTAGGCCTCTTGCACCAGTTAGCCAGCTTATGAATGCAAAGGAAAGGATCTTGAAGGAAATTAAAAGTATTACTCCAGTGAACACACTAATGATAAGAAAGCAAAAAAGACTTAATGCTGACATAGAAAAAGTTTTAGTGGTCTGGATAGAAGATCAAACCAGCTACAATATTCCCTTAAGCCAAAACCTAATCCAGAGCAAGGCTCTAACTCTCTACAATTTTATGAAGTCTAAGAGAAGTGAGGAAGCAGGAAAGAGAAAGTATGAAGCTGCAAGACATTGCTTTCTAAGGTTTAAGGAAAGAAGCTATATCTATAACATAAAAGTATAAGGTGATGTAGAAATGTAGCAACTAATTCAATATCTAGCTAGGATAACTAAAGAAGGCAGCAACACTAACCAACAGATTTCCAATGCAGATGAAACAGTCTTATATTAGAGGAACATACCATCTACAACTTTCACAGCTAGAGAGAAATCAATGTCTGGCTTCAAGTCTTTAAATGATAGACTGGCTCTCTTGTTAACCACTAATGCAGCTGGTCACTTTAAGTTGAAGCCAATGCTCACTGACCTTTCCAAAAAACCCAGCCCCTTAAAAATTATGCTAAATGTACTCTGCTTCTGCTCTATAAATGGAAGAACAAAGCCTAGATGACAGCACATCTGTTTACAGCATGATTTACTGAATATTTTAAGCTCACTGTTGAGATCTGTTGTTCAGAAAAAAGAAAAAAAAAAGATTCCTTTCCAAATATTACTGCTCATTACATCTGGCCACTTAAGAGCTTTGATGGAGATGTACAATGAGATTAATGTTGTTTTCATGACTACTAACACAATATCTATTCTGTAACCTATGGATCAAGGGTAATTTCAAATATCAAGTCTTATTTTTTAAGAAATACATTTTGTAAGGGTTTACCTGCCATAGATAGTTATTCCTTTGATGGATCTAAGCAAAGACAATTGAAAACCTTCTGGAAAGGATTCATCATTCTAGAAGTCATTAAGAACATTTGTGATTCATGGGAAGAGGTCAAAATATCAACATTAACAGGAGTTTTAAAGAAATTGATTACAACCCTAATGGTTGACTTTGAAATGTTCAAGACTTCAGTGGAGGAAGAAGCTGCAGATGTGATGGAAATAGCCAAAGAACTAGAATTAGAAGTGAAGTCTGAATATATGATTGAATTGTTGCAATCTTATGATAAAACTTGAAGAGATGAGGAATTGCTTCTTTGATTTTTTTTAATGTTTGTTTATTTTTGAGAGAGAAAGAGAAAGAGAGAGAGAGAGAGAGAGAGGAGAGAGAGAGAATGAGTGGGGGAGGGGCAGAGAGAGGTACACACACAGAATCTGAAGCAGGCTCCAGGCTCTGAGCTGTCAACACAGAGCCCAACATGGAACCCAAACCCACAAGTGGCGAGACCGTGACCTGAGCCAAAGTTGGATGTTCAACTGACTGAGCCACCAAGGTGCCCCTTGGGTTAGGGGCACCCTAACCTTATACTTATACACTTTCTTATACTGAAAGATTGATTCTTATAGATGAGCAAAGAAGTTGTTTTTTGAGATGGAATCTACTCCTGGTGAAGATGCTGTAAAAGTTGTTGAAATGACAACCAAGAATTTACAATATTATATAAAGTGAGTTAATAAAGCAGCAGCAAGGTTCGAGAAGGTGAATCTAATTTAAAAAGATATTGTACCAAGAGTAAAAGACTATCACACAACATCCCATTATACACATAAACCATTTGTGAAAGGAAGAGTCAATCAATGCAGCAAATTCCATTGCCGTCGTGTTCAAGAAATTGACATAGCCACCCCAACCTTTAACAACCATACCCTGACCAGACATCAGCCATCAAAATTGAAATAAGACCCTCTACCAACAAAAAGATTATGTATCAGTCATTTAAAGGTGAGTGGTACTTAGCATTTTTTAACAAGAAAGTATTTTTAAATTCAGGTATGTGCATTGTTTTCTTAGACATAATGCAATTACACATTTAATAGACTGCAGTATAATATAAACATAACTTTGATATGGACTGGGAAACAAAAAAGTTCATCTGATATGTTTAGTTGCAACATTTTCTCTATTGTGGTGGTTAGAACTGAGCCCACAATATCTTCGAGGTATGCCTGTTTAGGATTTATGGTCTTAATACTTGATACATCCATGTAGCAACAATTCACCACAAAATCTAAAACAATCTCATCACAGAAAATTCTCTGAAGTTCCAGTCAATTCAATCTTCTGCCACCAGGCAAAGGTGATATGATATTATGCATAAAACAACAGTAATAATTCTTTTTTTAAATTTGTTTTTAATGTTTACTTATTTTTGAGAGAGAGAGAGACAGAGACAGAGCATGAGCATGAGCATGAGCATGAGCATGAGCAGGGGGAGAAGCAGAGAGAGAAAGTCACAGAATCTGAAGTGGGGCTGACAGCTCAGAGCCCGAAGTGGGGCATGAACCCACAAACCGTTAGATCATGATAAGCCAAAATTGGACACTTAATCGACTGAGCTACCCAGACACCCCAGAACAGTAATAATTCTTATACTGAAAGATAGATTCAAGAATTGGTTAGAAGCTAAAAAGCCAAAAGTGCCTGGGCAAAATACCAGACTCCAGTCCATAGGAGAGGGCTTGAAGAGTGAATGTCCATATTTATATTCTTGAGCTAGAAAAATAAGAGCTACTCACATATTGGGAAAATATTGACCGAAGATGGATTATTAAATTGAAGTTAAACTATGAGCATGGGTAAATGCAAGGAATCTGAAATGAATGTGAGGTTAATCTGTAGTAAATCTTATAGACAATGAGTCTTTGTCTTATTTACATTAAGGGCCTCCACAGGTGTACTTTCACCTGTCCTAAAGGAATATTTCCCGACTTTTATTAAAGTTACTCAAATACAGTTTCTAGAGAAAAAATAAAAGAATTTTGTGAAATTCTTTGTGAAAGTGTGTTCTAATCAAAAGCAAACAATGTTGTTCTTCAATTAAAATTAGAATCTCTTCTAATTAAATTTCCCTTGCTGTAGGCATGCATGGATATTCATCAGTCATATGCAAAAATGTTCTTTTAGATGACAGTATGTTCTCCTTACAAAGCAGAAAAAGTTCATAAATCTCTTCTACAAATCAAAATTCAGATGTCTTCTCTCTGATTGATTTATTACTGTATATTAGAGTCCTTGGGCGCATTTGAAATTGCACAAGCCATGTGATATATACAAGACAGTTGTTTTTAACCTCTGAAGATGTACTTCAATATTAAAAATTGATGAAATTTTGTAGAGCACTTCCCTTTCTGTTTTATGGGCTGTTGTAAACAATTCTAATGCCATTTTTCTAAACTGTAAATGTTGATTTTTCTTTGACCATTACAAGTCATGTTCTGATATCTCAGGGCTGGGTAAAGGTTAACACTCTTATGGATCAATTTAATTTTTTACATATGTATAGCCTTTAACTAATATTTTCAGGAAATAACATAAAGTTCTGTGTAGAGATATTAATGAAAATGGGTCACTTACAACCATATGTGTCAAAGAATAGCAAATGTCATTCTTCAATGTAAGATGTAACAAAATTAAAAACTCAAGGTTTGGGATGACATCTGTAAGATTATGAGAATAAACATAAATCAATGAAGATATAGAGTAAAATACAGAAACTATTACTATTTGATGAACAACTAACTAATAAAACATCTTTTTGAGAAGATAAAAAACAGACTGGGAAAATCCATAAATGTAATGCTTTAGTTATTTAAAATCATCAAAAAATAGGTTAAACCATTTGACTTAAGAAGCTGGAAAAGAAAAAATGATGTCTAAGAAAATGATGAAGGATAAAAGTAGTGATAGAGCGAGGAAATCTTCAATAAATTAAAACATTAAATTTATATATCAATCAAGAACTGATTGTTAGAAGCAAACAAAATAGTCATAGAATTTGAGTCTCACCATAATCCTTACGTTATCAGGACATGTGATAATTGGGATAAGGACAGATATAGATCAACAACACAGACCAGAAAACCTTAAAATAAACCCATACATATACGGTCAATTTGCTTTCAATGTAGGTACAACATAGTTCAGTGGAAAGGAAAGGATAGACTTAAAGAAAAATGGTGCTTGAATAGTTGGATTTATCTATTCAGGAAAAAAATGATAATAAACCAGAAAAAAAAGAGAGAGAGAAAAAAAGCCTTAACACTCACCATTTAGAAAAAATATCTCAAAATTGATCGGAGTTCTGAAGTATAGGAATTTTTTAAAACAATAGCAATACAATTGCAAGTCTAATGATAAGGAAAATGTCATATTCATTTTCAAAATCAGTTCGAGAAAACCGAAGAACTGGGTGACAATAAAAAAGACAAGTTTTGTCATAAGTTCTACAGTGTGCCAAATTGGGGGGAAAAACAAAACTAAAAACCAAAACAAACCGATACCAGCACAAATTTTTTGGCTTCATATAATTGGAACCAGTATAGCTCTATGGGACTAAGAGTATAACCCTGAACTTGGGTTCTCAGACTCTCTGCCCTTTATCTCCTCTTCTCTCTGGGTGTCAGCAGCATTCTCTATCGCTTATCCTGGAAACAAGGCTTATTATAGGCCCATTTCTTTACAGCATCAGGAACAACAATGAAAGGGCAACTTCCTGAGCCTACCTTTTAGATAACAACATTGGGGGACATGCATGCCCATCCCTAAACCAATGTCTGGGACTAGGTATATGACTTCTGTAATCTTCCCTGTGTACAATGTTTGTCAATTCCTGTACTTAAGAGGAAATGGGTTCTTTTTATCAGAAGGATGATAAAGTCACACATGGTAATCACTCCATTGGTCCAAATAACTTGTATACGTAGTTAGTTAAAATAAGGAATGTGTCCTTCCTCTTAGCTTTTAGTAACTGAAACCTTTTGTACATTATTTATCTTAAGGAAGAAAAAGCATACCTTTCACTAAAAAAGTGAGAAATATCCACCCCTCCCTTTTTTTAAGGTTACAGATAATCATTGACATCTAAGGATTTTGTTAAATGGTAGAAAGCAAATGATCTCTGGTTTGGGTAACATCATTCAGAGGAAGTCTACATTGTCAAAATTTATACAGAAATGATTTTACAAAAATGACTTTAATTTCTGTATGACTATGGTAGACCTTGGTTCAATGTCGCAGTGAAGAAAACACATTATCTGGTGTTCTTTCAGATAGAGGGTCCACAAAACAAATGTAAGATGTTGAAGCTGACATTACAACTAATGCCTCCCACACAAGTGGGGGAGGGGACCAAAAAAACAGCAAACAAGGATATATGAATCATATCCTGTTGTCATAAAATTTTATCGTTACATTTGATTCACACAATTTGGTTATGAGAATCTCCTCATTCTTTCTTTATTCAAGGGCTCAGACACTGAAATAAGTTCCACCAATCAGATCTTCCTACCAGCCTGGAATTGGGAGTTGTTTACTGGGCATTGTTCCTGGGCATAGGAAGACCGCCCTCTGCTGGCCACTTCAGTTATAGGAAGATAGGGTCCTGGAAACTTTAGAGAAAAAGGAGTCGTGTCAAAATTCATTGTCCAGAGCTACATTGTAGGTGGTGGTGAAGTTAAAAGAACCCAATGTTTATAGGAAGTAGTGGAGATTTCCTAACTGAAACAAGTCCACTGTATGATTTTGAAAATTGTTCCTACTTTTCAGTCAAAACACTTACTCTTGTTCTCCCAGAAGTTAGTGAACCGCTCAGTGATCTTTACTAAGTACCTTTTATGGTAAAATATTAAAAGACTTTAAAAAGTAGTTGCTTTCAGTTATATAATTTCACCTATTTTGGATATGTCTTCTATAAATTAGTTCAACTTTTATATACTACAAATTGATATTTAAGCCATGATGCATTTATATTAAAACTCATCAATCCCAAACAAATATATATGTGTGTATGTATGTATATAAAAATGTGTATGTATACATATATATGCACATATGCATCCATATAGAAACAAATCAACAATAATAGAGATGTTAAATGTCAATTTAAGTACTAGTAAATGGATCATATTATTAATTAAATAATGGCTATGTATTGGCCAAGTAGAACTTATTCCATAAATACACTGACTGATAATAGAAAAATACATTAATATATTTCAACATATTAATACCTAAAAGGCGAAGAACTACATAGGGTTATGGCTATCATTGTGAGAAATGGATTGAAAAAGTGGGAATATCTGGGACGTCTCGATGGCTCATTCAGTTAAGTGCCTGACTCTTGGTTTTGGCTCAGATCATGATCTCATGGTTTGTGACTCTGAGCCCCACATCAGGCTCTGTGCTGACAGTGTGGAGCCTGCTTGAGATTCTCTCCCTCCTTCTGTCTCTGCCCTCCCCCACTCACTCTCTCTGTCTCTCTCTGAAAAATAAACAATCTTAAAAAAATTATAAAAAGGGGCACCTGGGTGGCTCAGTCGGTTAAGCATCCGACTTCAGCTCAGGTCATGATCTCACGGTCCATGAGTTCAAGCCCTGCGTCAGGCTCTGTGCTGACAGCTCAGAGCCTGGAGCCTGTTTCAGATTCTGTGTCTCCCTCTCTCTCTGCCCCTCCCCTGTTCATGCTCTGTCTCTCTCTGTCTCAAAAATAAATAAACGTTAAAAAAATTATAAAAGAAAAAGTGGGAATATCTAATAAAGAAAAAAGTTCTCAGAGCAATATAAGATAAAAGGCATTTTAATATAATCAGGCATTTATCTTAAAGGTCTATCATTAGAGATTAATAAAAAAATAATGAAATTCCCTCTACCAAGAAAAAGGAAAGACTGTCTGCTGTGATCATAATTTTTAACTTCCATTCCTCTTTGAGTTGAAGTATAATATTAGAATGGGAAGCATTATGGTAAGAAAACAAATTATTATCATTAGTAAGAGAAGCCTTTACGGACTTTATGGAAAATTATAGAGAAGTAATTCATAACATTTCAGACTTAATTAGAAAATTCAGTGGTCAGTTAAAAATACATTAAAATCAATAATAATTTCAAGGGAAAATACATAAGATTTTTGGTAGAAGATGATGAATTGAGCTGAAAAGGATGGAATGCTCTTTCTAAGCTTTAGAAATTCTGGATGAAATATGTAGAACATATTTCTAAATTAATTGGTAAAATTGTGAGGGAAAAAAAAGGAACATAGCATGCTAGAAACTCATAAATAAATTAAAACAATGCAAGGGAAATCTGATACTTTGTTATCCCAAACTAGATTCAAATCAGGTTTAACCTAGAGGGTTATGGGCTAAGAGATGTTTAGACAAGAGGCATGGCAGCCAGCATCAGCAGCATTATTTCTTGACCCTTTTAATAGCTTAGGAAGAAAATAAACCCAACCCCTTGGCCTACAGAGGCAGCCGGGAATCTTAACCTTTACCATGTATTTGAGTAGAGAACAAAAATATATGTAAAAACAAAATCCAATTCTTGTTCACACAAAGAAATTTAAAGTGCCTGAACTATATGGAATCCATAAGCTATAAAATTATATAATAAAAATCTAGAGCTATTAAAACCTGGGTTTTAATTGATGCAATATGGAAGCACTTTCACAATATAGGACAGATAGGACTCACATAGAAGAGACTATCTCTGCTTACAGTTAAAGAAAACTACAACTTGTATAAAAACAACCATGAAGAAGACTCAGTTAATAGAAGAAATGAGATACTCAGTGCTCCTGAACATGGAATAGTAGAACGTTATGAAAGGTACTCTTAAATTAATTAAGCTTAAAATAAATAAAGTGACAAAAAAATAAATGATGAGGATAGTCTGATACAAGAAAAAGGCAAATTTAGAAAGCAATAGGACTTCTCACAATGAAAAAAATGCTGAAATAAAATATTTAATGAATGGGAAAAGAGGTATACTAGGCACAATAAAGATCAAGTAAGTGATGTGCAAAACAGTTATGGGGAATGATCCAGTACGTGTCACGAAGATATTTATATTATCAAATGGGCTCAAGAAACATAGGGAATAGTATAAGAATTGCCAAAGTCATTTTAATAGGAGTTAAAAGATGAAAGAAGACATGGGATAATAATATTTCAAATAAGAATTACTAAGAAGTTTTCAGAATTGATAAAAGATTTCAAT
This sequence comes from Panthera onca, assembly GCF_046562875.1. Taxonomy (NCBI): domain Eukaryota; kingdom Metazoa; phylum Chordata; class Mammalia; order Carnivora; family Felidae; genus Panthera; species Panthera onca. The sequence goes on from NC_138346.1 coordinate 161,054,907, forward strand.
CTTCAGATTCAGGAAGCATTACAAATCAAAAATGGGATGAAGGCTAATGAACACAGAGATATCTTGGAGAAAGTACATATTCCAGAAAAACAAAATATGTATATATTTATATTTATAATGTTAATTCATTACATTTATTTATTTTATATATTTATATGTTCAGTCCATACTGTATATTTGTTATACAGTTATTTGTAGAGTTATTACTAAATGTATATAGTTTCATAGTTCTGGCCTATATAGTTATGAACTGCAGGTTTGTGTTCCCCCAAAATTAATTTGTGGAAACACTAGCACCCAATGGGCTGATATTAGGAGAGAAGGTCCCCGGGAGGTAATTAATTTATGGGTGTGGAGACCTCATGATGACATTTGTACCCTTATAAGAAGGGAAATATCAGATAGTTTACTCCCTTTCCCTCTCTGTTCTCTGCTATGTGCAGATACAAAGAGTAGATAATTACAAATGAGGAAGTTGGCTCTCCCCAGAAATTGTATCTACTGGCATCTTTATTTTGGATGTCCCCGTCCCCAGACTGTGAAAATAAATGTTTGCTGTTTAAAACACCAGTCTACTATGGTTTGGTTAGAACCAAGTAAACTAAAACATATATACTACATATATACATCATTCAAATACAAAAGTACACTGACTAACTTTATAACTTATTGATTCCTAATTCACAAATCCTCACTAAAAGAATTATTTAAAATGCTTTATTAAGAAAAACAATAAATTCAAAAGAAAAGAATGGAATCCCAGATACATGTGAAAAAAAGAAATCAGATTAAATATGGATAGATGTGTTGCTATTTTCTAAGAAGTCATATCAATCCTCAAACTATACACACCTAATTATATGGTAGGTATCTATCTATCTATCATCTATCTATCATCTACCTATCATCTCTATACTTATTTGACATAATTACAAGGAAAAGTTGACAATCTATAATTATATTTGGCAAATGATAAAAATTAACCTAACTACAAAAATTTGAAAAATTTGAAAAATATGATTTAAACAATATGATTTAAACAATATAATAAACTAACTTTATCCAGTGGACAGATAATAGAAATCTGAACACAATGAACTGTGGTTATGAAATGGGTTCCCCAATGTGATTTTTGGGGTTCAAACTCAAGCTGCGCCCATTACCAGCTGACTGACCTGGTTACCACAATAATTTCCTCATCTATACAATAGTAGTAATAATAATATCCACCTCATAGTGTTATTGAGAACTAAATGTGTTAACGCAATGAAATGTGTTAAGAACAAAGTCTAAATTATAGTTAAGTGTTCATTAAGTATTATTCAATATTACATTTATGGATTCCTAGATTTACATAAATATATATGACTAACATATTTTCATAATCATCATATATATATTGAATTTTAATTTCTATTATTTCAAATGAGAAAAAAATATACAAATTTGAAGATAATTATTATCATAAATTCAGTTTACCAGGGTATTAGTTATAACTGTCCTTGCAATCGGCAAGCTTAAATAAAACTGTAGATGATGTTAGAAGCAAACTAGTATCTTACAGTAACCCAAGCAAAGCAGAATGACCAGGACTCATCAATGTTTGGATCAGGGACTAAAAGCCACAAGGAATCTACTACGTGTTGTCACCTCACTATTTCTCTACTTCAGCATGCATGATCATCTTTCCTTTGTACTTCTCTGTGCTTATTTGCTTGATTCTTTTCTCTCTGTAAGCTGACTTTCAGCAGCTTCTTTTTCTTTTTAAAAAATAATGTTTATTCATTTTTCGAGAGAGAGAGAGAGAGAGAGAGAGAGAGAGAGATCATGAGTGGGGAAAGGGCAGAGAAAGAGGGAGGCACAGAATCTGAAGCAGACTCCAGGATCTGAGCTGTTAGCACAAAACCCAATGAGGGGCTCAGGCTCCACCTCATGAACCACCAGATTATGACCCGAGCCACCCAGGCACCCCTCAGCAGTTTATTTCTTATGCACATACTTGCCCCTCAGCTCTTAAATTTACATCAGTTTAGTTTCGGCTACTAAAAAGACTACAACTTAGCCCAGATTCAATATCCTAGAAAAATTAGTTTAATAGTCCAAACTTGGATCAGGCATCTGACTTCTTACAATCACATACCAGAAAGTTGGGGATAGAAATTACAAACAACCAATGGTAGATTCTCAGAGTAAGAGTCATTATGTCCTGGAAAGAAATTACAATACTATCTGCTACAATCAAACTTAGCCTACCAATCTTAAAAGATATACTATAGTGCTTTGTTTTATAATACCATAGAATAATTATTTAAAAAAATAAATTTGTGAGAATCCATGCTGTCTTAGAAACTTACAATTGTAAAGCAAACAAACAAAAACTGAATCCAGGGACTGGTAGCTATCCTTGACAATAAATCCAGCATGCTGATAAAGCAATCACTGTTTTAATAGCCACTGTGAGTCCTCCATATATTAAGATAACACAATCCAGGGGCACCTGGGTGGCTCAGTCTGTTAGGCGTCCGACTTCAGCTTAGGTCATGATCTCATGGTTCCTGAGTTAGAGCCCTGGGTCGGGCTCCGTGCTGATAGCTCAGAGCCTGGAACCTGCTTCGGATTCTGTGTCTCCCTCTCTCTCTGCCCCTCCCCTGCTCACACTCTGTCTCTCTCTCTCTCTCTCTCTCAAAAATAAACAAAAAATAAATAAATAAATAAAATTAAAAAAAACATAATCCAAAATATAATCATCATTGTGTACTTACATATCTTTTTACAAGTTAAAATATATCATTATTTTAGTTTTGATTATGTACTTTAAAGGGCAACCAGCTACAATATTTATAAATGCACTAAACACAAAGCTACAATATACTAACTTGGTTTTCAACAAAGGTCCTAGGTACCCACTAATGCGCTACATCTCATGCAAAACTTCAATGGTTGACCTAGAATATGTGTTAATATTATCCAATATTATTTTTATTCAAGTCAAAATGTGTTCGTGATGGGGAAAAAACTTTATTATGGACCTTGAAGTGTTCCAGACACTGATCTAAGTGTTTTACATACATTAAGTCATTCAAGTGTTATTACAATCATTTGAGGTAGGTTTTTATAGTCATCTCTGCTTTAAAGAGAAGAAATCTGATAAATAGTTATTAAATAATTTTCCCAATATCATAAGTCTAGCAATAACCAGAACTAGTGTTTAAAGGCAAGCAGTGTGTTGCTTCAAAACTGCATTTAATCCCTGTGTGTGTGTGTGTGTGTGTGTGTGCGCACAAACACACAAACACACAAACACACAAACGCAAATGTTTACGCACGTGCAAATCCAGAAGGAGCCAGGGAGACAGAGAGGGAGAGACAGGAAAAGAGAGAGAGCTTCTTATCCAGGGTTGAGAGAAAAGAAATGAAAAGGATAATGAAGAAAAAGAGGAATAGAGAGAGGGAATGGAGAGAAAGTTTTTCATTGGTACACTAGAAATCTTGCTAGCTGATATGTACTGATAGATAGCATGCAGATTTTTCAATGTTCCTATGAAAGGTATATACTGTGACACAGTGTTTCACTTTTAAAATTAATCCTTGCAAATGGTTCTTTAAGATTTTTCAGTAAGTACAGTTATACATGTATTAATAAACACATAAATACAAGTGACATTAGCTTTCAAATGTATGAAAGAAAATATTGCTTTCTCTAATTTTCACACTATGTCCCCTATTCCAAATTTTATACGGATTTTGTTTAAGTACATTTATTAAGCATTTATCTCATCTCCATTTGGTTATTTTTAGAGACATGATATTGAATTAATAAAAACAGAAAGGGTTATGGCTACAATTTGAGAGTAACATTAAAATATATTGTTTGTCAACAGCTTTTGAATTTTTCTTTCCAGTCAATTATAATGTTAATTAAATTTTAACTTAAAATAGAGGAATTGGTATATGTGTCAATACTAAGTTAATAATGCTGTTTAGTACTCATTAAGTCAACATGGCTGGATTCTAACAATTTTCAATGAAAAAGAAAGATTTTAACATATGCAATGTTCAATGGCATATTTAGGCCCATTTAGTTATGATATTATATGATATAAATTATAATTACAATTCAGACAGTTTTATTAATTGGATTGTTCTTGGTAAATTAAATCTAATATTTCTATTATCTCTATTCATATCAAAATACTATAGATATTCAGAATTTATCAGAATTTATATATAAGAATCAGAGTAGTGTTTTCCAATAAAAAGCCAATTTATCACTTAACATGTGTAAATACAATATAAATACAACAATTTTAATGTGTCTTTGCACCAGGCTATATATTATGCTTCATGACTTTGCCCAAAGCCATGCACATTTGGCCACGCCAATATTTAGGTAGCAGTTTACAGAAGGAATTCAGAAAATACTACTGGCAGTATGGTTGTTTTCTACAAACAAAAAATGAAGTGTGAATTTGTAAAGAATTGTGTCTTCCAAAGGGAAAGTAAAACTGTAAATAATGCAAATTGGCAGGATTATAGAATATAATGATTCCAAAGAATATTCCGAGTTATAATTGGAAATCATATTGAAGGAAACAGGTTACTCTATTTTATGTGTTGCTAAGCGTTGAATATGTAGCTTACTAAGGAACTCAACTATACCAGGGAAAATGAAAAATATACTGCAATATTATACTCATTTAAGAACCATTATTATACAACTGAGTATACTATAGGGCAGTTGAGGAATGATGTTTTCTGATATTTTTAAACTTTTAGAAAAATATAAACCATGGGTTATTTGACTTTCGTGTTGCACTAGATTTAAGAACATATTTGGTATGTTTAGATACAAGGATATCCACAGACATTCTATAACTTTAATATTCTGGCAACCTGTAGGATAGATTGCAGCTGAAAGAAACTAAAACAAATGAAAGTCTTCAGTTTTTTAGGAAACAACAGAAATAGTTAAGGGGTATAAATAACTCTATTAAGAGGCTAGAAGAGTACAGTTTTCCTTACTAAACGTGCTTATTTAAAAAATGGAGATTACTTCATTCAGAAAATTGCTGCACTGGGAAATATTCTAAATTTACAAAAAGTAATTTTCAGTGTCCTCTTATGAATGAGGACATCATACTATTATTTCCAAAGCAAAATGCAGGCATTTCTGATGTATATGCAAATATGAGAATGAGTGGCCTCAAGCCTAATCAAGTTAACAGAATGGTCTGGAAGGAAAAAAAAAAAAAAAAAAAGAATATCACCAAATTTTGAGAGCTAGGAAAAGGGCCCAAAGAAAGAAAGAAAGAAAGAGAAAAAGGCATCAAATTTCAGATAGGACACCTAAGGAGGAGATACGGAATCTCTAGGCAAGTCCCTCTCAAAATGATTTCCAGGGTTGTTGAGAGGGAGACTTTACTAATGGAGAGTTCCAGAAATGACCCCCACCCCCAGCCCACCCCCTTGCACTTTCAGCTCAGCTTTGGAATCTTTTTTCTTTATACGGTGCTTCGTTCAACAGAAATGGCTCTGCTCTGAAGGGTGTTCACCAGGTATAGATTACTCTAATGTTCTGTGTCAAAAAGTCATGAAAGAAACTGAAACAAGTCTGATGAAACCAACAAGAACTAAACACAATGTGCAACGAAGCAGAGAGGAACTGGGCTGCTGTCTCCTAGATTTGGAAACAAGAAGGAATAAAAAAATAAAAAAGTAAAAAAGCTTAGTTTATCTTTTCTAGTCTTCATTTTTTTTATTACAGGATATTCAGTAAAATTTGAGTAACATTTTGCTACATATAAAAGATAGTAAAGTCAAATTTTTTCACCAGTTCTTGCTGAAAAATTTTCAGAAAATATTCCCTAGGACATAGAGAAGCAATAAAGCCAATATCAATGTTAACCAAAATCAGGACCATACAGTCTCCACAACATTGATTATTTCATGCTATTGGTAGAATGATCAATACCACTGAATGGCCTTGAGACTATATAGGAAAGAAGATTTTTACAATATGAAGATTCCAGAATTAGGTCAAATCAATCTATCCATATTTTAGATGGAGAAAAGCAGTATGTATAGGTGAAAAAAAAAGCTGAATAGAGAATACTCATTTTCCATCATTTATATGGTTTCAAAATGGTTATATAAATATAAGCTATTTTGGATATTTGCAAACATGCAAATCACAATAATATTTGAAGTAAACTAAAGATCCAAACTGAAATATATGTTTTCATACTGACTTTATCTTTTAAGAGTTAAAAGATCCATTTTACCACAAGTCAAATTAATTGAGTATATTTACATAAATTAATCAATTATTTCATAAAGATTAATGAACACCAGAGATGTGATATTTTTTTATCTGATGTTTGCTAGGTTTTTTTTCCATTAAAGTTAACGTAATATCTAGTTGAAAAGTGAAACCATGTGTGTGCCTTTTATCCACCAGATACCAACCTACCCTAAGTCCTTTGTGTAATGTTATATAGTTTTATCTTCCAGAAGTCATTGGAGGGCCTGAAGAGCCTCCATCAATGTCTCAGACCTCAACCTCCTTCATCTTGATTTCCTGACTTATCATATCCTTGGAAGTACTAATAAAACTAGATACTGTATAAAATCTCTCTTTCATTGATTTGAGAATGCAGCTCTTTGTGTGTGCTAACTACCATGAGCAATGCTTCTCTGAGCATTCTGGCACATTTCTACACCTATGCAAGCTATTCTCCAGTACCTACAGTGTAGCAGAAGCTGGTAGTTTTCCCCATGTCTATGCCTTCCTTCATCTTCTTTATCCGTGGGGAGCTCAGTACCACCCAGAAGCTGATGCATGCCTTTGCCTGACTACTTTCTGTGGCTTTTGGAGCATGCTCTGCATCTCAGCAGGTCGGAAGTCCTGGGCAACCAATGATAATGGGAAGCAGAACTCAATGATGAAAGTTGGTGCATATCATCTGCTTCACCCTCAGCCCACTAGACATGGTTTAACTCTACAGCATATTCTACCTCACAGAGTTTACCAGTATGATAAGGCTCCAGCTACCCACAGTGGTAACTTGCTTTATAATCTACTTTTCATTTGCTTGCTTTCTTCTCTGTCTCAGGTATCCATCTTTTTCTTGGTATCTCTTGAAATCCTTGACTGAATTGGCTTCTAGAGAAAGTTAAACTAGGACATAAAGTGTTGGTTGTTTCCAAATTATTCTAAAGAACTAGCTCCTTTGGGTGTTCCAGACTTATGCTTTTATATCAAATCCAGCTCCCTCCCTTTGAATCAAGTCAAGGCCTCTTCTGTTTCCCAGCACACAGTTATTAATTTCCAAGGTTCTAATTACCTTGTGTTGACACTAATGTCCAGGGAAACCCCAACTTCATTTTTTAACCACTCCGGTGTTATTGTAATACTCTTTATTATCTCCTACACTAAGAAGTCTCTTATTTTTTTCTTCTAAGCTCAGCAATGTATTTATTTAAAAAAATTATGTTTATTTATTTTTGACAGAGAGAGAGAGCGCGCGCGCGCGCGCGCACACACACACACACACACACACACACACACACACACACAAGCGGGGGAGGGGCAGAGAAAGAGGGAGACACAGAATCAGAAGCAGGCTCCAGAGTGAGCTGTCAGCGTAGAACCTGATGTGGGGCTCCAACTCACAGACTGCCAGACCATGACCTGAGCTGAAGTTGGACACTCAACCAACTGAGCCACCCAGGTGCCCCAGCAATGTATTTATTTTATTATTAAAATTTATTTTTCATCTTGATGTATAATACTGAAAGGTAATTTCAGAATATTTAGTCTGCCTTAGTATCCAAAGGGGAAGAATCCACTTGTTCTTTTGCCAAAGTTCCTGTGAGAATCCTTTAGCTTAATCATCAAGACATAATAATTTGTTCTTCAGTTGCATTAATTCTTCTTTTTAGTCCATCTGTTCAAATTTTTACATCCTATTTTTATTTTCCAAGATTGTTTGATTTTTATTATAGCAATCTTGTTTTATGGATTTAGTATCCTCTCAAGTCACTCTAAGTTAACTGTTCTAAATTCAAAGCATTTTTGTATTTTCCACATTTATTATTATTATTGTTTTATCTTATCATTAACTTTATTTTTATTTAGATATTTTTCATGAGTTATACTTCATTGAGGAGTACATGACATGATTTTTTTTAAATAAAAAATAGGATTCTTTAAATTAAATACAAGTAAGTCTCTTGTAGGTTAGAGATTCTCCTTGGGGTAAATTTTCAATGTCCCCATTTCTACCCAATTCTACATTGGGTTGATAAAGAATTGGGTGTGGGTGTAAGCATTTCTGTAGCAGCAGCAAAGGAAGGAGCATCTGGTGTTCACATTGTCTTGCAGATCTTGTCTGGCATCTTTTTCCTCTCTGGACTAGGGATAGGTCATTGTGACATCTGCCGACTCTCTCATCTGCAGACTCTCATCCTCAACATTTACTTTCAATTGTGAATCAGTGAATAATGTGGTCTGTTGACTGTGACCATGATAACCCTTTGCTGGCCTGTTTGCTCTCTCATTACCTACCTGTTTTCTCACCTGGGCATGTGACTGTCTGTGGATCCCTTGAATACAGCATTCAGAAAGGTATGCAGAAACATACCTATTGATCTTCTATAGACACTTTCCTCTATTACTGTTGTGTTATTTACACTGACATTGGTATGCGGCACCTTTCCATGTGGCCTATTTTCAGGTCACCAAACCACAGATGTGGTAGATAGATGATAGATAGATCATTTAAGAATGGCTTGTTTCTCATGGTGCTTGGGTGGCTCAGTCGTTTAAGCATCCAACTCTTGGTTTTGGCTCAGGTCATGATCTCATGGTTTCATGGGTTCAAACCCCACATTAGGTTCTGCACTGGTAGCATGGAGCCTGATTGGGACTTTCTGTCTCCCTCTCTCTACCCCTCACCCATTCACACTGTCTCTCTCATTATAAATAAATAAACTTAAAAAAAAAAGAACAGCTTGTTTTTCTTCAACCTAATTAAACATCATGCTCTCCATCTCTGTAATTTTAGCCAGAAAGAGGAATTCAGGACATACATTCAGAGATTCCCACTTCCCCTGTCTAACTTATTCTCATCCTGTAATATACAAAATAAAGGCAGGACATTTTCTTTCATAACCTGAAGACAGTACTCACTATACATCATATTCTGAATTGTCTCTATAGTTGGTTTTTAGTCACTGAATGATCAAGTGGATCCATTTTGCCTTTGTCAGAGGCCAATTAGGGACAGAATGTTCTTCTAAATAGTACTGTTAGCTTTCCACTCCAAATTATGATTCCCATTAGATGAAGATTCATTTAAAACATGTTTTAGGGCACATGCGTGGCTCAGTTGGTTAAGCATCTGACTCTTGGTTTCAGCTCAGGTCATGATCTCACTGATTATGAGTTCGAGCCCTGAGACGGGCTCTGTGACGACAGCATGGAGTCTGCTTGGGATTCTCATTCTCTCTCTCTCTGTTCCTCTCCTCCTCATGCTCTCTCCCTCTCTAAAAATAAATAAATAAAATTTCAAAATAATACATACATACATACATACATACATACATGCTTAGTAACAGGTCACTATATTCCAAAAGAATTGTATTTCCAAAAGCATTATTAAAGAAAGATGAAGAAACAGAGTAAAATGCCATTACCTGTATCCTTGAAAGAGTTATCAGTTTAATCAAACAAAAAATATAATATCTTCTCAATTTGAGAAATAAATATTTATATCTTAATTATTCCTCATGCCTTAATATACATAATCCAAACATTTAACTCTTATTATTCAAGAAGATAGTTTGGCTCAAGTAAAGGTCACTGGTTCTAATCTGGCTCTGCTATTATCTGACTGTATAATACTTTACTAGAGTCCTTTCTTCCCTGATTCAGTTTCTTTACTTTTAATTAAAAGAGATTGTAAACATATGGTTTATAATTTCCTTTATATCTTTAAAATAACATGATTCAGCCAATCACGGGAAATTGCATAACATGCCAAATATAGAGATGTTTTGAAGAGCTATATCTAAAAACAGAGTTTAGGCCAATGTTACAGGAGAACAAGGGGAATTTCCCATCAATCTTTCCAAACTTCCCTTCAACTGCTACTTGAATAGCACACTTCCTTTTCAGTTGTCCCTTTGGACCAGACCAAACTTTAGAACAGCCTTGACCAGAATTACTTATTATATCTTTCATTGGATGCTCTCATTTACATTTTCTAAAATGGCCCCAAAAGATTGTGTCAAAGAGTATATTTAATATTACACTAAAATGCCTTATCAGGCACATTAGGAAATTGATACTAATCGCACTTCTCCAGAGAGCTGGAACCGTGTTAATGGCCCAGCACTTGTCTCCGTTTTGGCAAAGTCTAAAATAGTTTCTAAAGGTCTTTTGTACAACAAAATATGTTCTTAGAATTTTTCACAAGACTCTGCATTCCTTTTTAATATGTTGCATTTTCTCCATTTTGTACAATAGTCATCATGCTAAGGTTGTATAAAAATAAAGCGTTGATGTAATATTGTCTCCTAAAAAACCATCTTGTCAAAAACTTAATTTGTCTTCAATGACAACACCTGAACTAACTTAAAAAAAATCAGAGGCACACCACATAATAAATCCTGAAAAGAGCTATTGAATTATAATGTCACATTAAGTCCCTGTGCCCTAATAAAGTGTCTGCTTTGTAAAATCATACACTGGTGAATTGGGGACCTAATGTTTGGAAGTGAAGAAAGGAAAAAAAAGTAGACTTTTGCAGCTTTCATTTGCCATCAATTATACTTGCATAAATGTGTTGGCATTTCAGAATGTGATGCATCAGGTCAGCACTTGTCAGGTGAGTAAAATGCTCCCACAGTGCAAATTAAAGTTTTGGAAGCGGGTCTTCTCTTTCAGTCCATTGGGGCATCATTTAGCACATTGAAGTGGCAGTTTGTGAAATGGTACCCCTGTGGCCTGAAAGAAAGAACATTCCTCTCAAATTTCATAGACTATTTCCTGGGACTACAGAGATTGTATGTTAAGACTTAGTTCATTGTAGTGACTTCTACTGAATAGAATATTATAAAATATCAAAGTAATTATTGCCTATAAATTGTAAATAATTTTATAAATTCTTTGCATGGTAATTACTTTAAAGTCCTTTAAATTATTCATTGTATAGTTAATTAATACAGTAAGTCAATACTGAGTAATTAATCAGCTTTTTAAAAAGATGACTTGGGAATTCATGAGAAATTTGGATTCACTTTGGATTATGGTGGCATCATTCTAATTGGAAAGTATTAAATCATTCCTCAATTTCATTTTAAAGATGACACATGCAGTCTTTATTAAGATATATAGTTGGAATAAGTTATTGTAAGTTGAAACAAATTTTCTAATTACATTATAATAAAAGACTGACTTCCTGAAAAAGTGTCTAGTATCTCATGTTTTGGACTTAGTAAAGCCATATTTAATTGATTAACATGATATAGCTTTACAATATCTATTCATAGTTTACAAAGGTTTGCAAAAGTCATTTGAGTAGACCAAAATCACATGAAATATTATTTAAGAATAGAACATATTGTTGAATGGACAGAGCATGATTTCAGAAAAAGAATCCTGTATTTACCAGAAGGAAATCAAGTTTGTTAGTGGAAATAAAAAGCAAATACTCTTTTTTCTTATGGGGACAGAGAGAGAGAGAGAGAGAGAGAGAGAGAGAAATAATCTGCCCGTTAGATTTTCTCCTAAAAAAAACCCAGTGGTATTTTTTCCAAGTAAGTGGAAAAATCAACAGATGCCACATAGTATAAGTAAAAACCTTGGGTGGTCTGGATATAGTTTTGGCTTTGAGTTCACCTGAATTCATATATGGAAAACAAAGCGAAAATGAGCTAAACACAGAAAATAAATGTGTCAATTACAAAACATAGTATTTCCTAAAACATGAATGGTTGAATTTGAACCCAGATTTTGTTGAAGATGCTTTGGTTTTGTTTTGTTTTCTTTTTAAGTTTAATGTGTTTTATCTTTGCTACTTTTGTTATTGATTTCAAGTTGTATGCATTATGACACAAACATGTGACTTGTGTTTATATAGGTATTCAAATATGTTGAGATTCTTGAGGCCCAGTAAGTAAACTTGAAAAGAACATTTAATCATTATGATCACTCAGTGTGTGTATGTGGAGGGGAGAGGAAGCTAATTACACAGAACCATGAGTTTATTCAATAATAGAGGTAGAGGTGGTTTAGGGATCAGTGGGCTCGCTCTCCTTCCTTGGCAGCTGAGATAACCAAGCCTGAAAGTGACTCAGGTGAGGGTTAATGAGTTTTAGCGGGAAACTGCTCTACAAGTCACCTGAAGTCCAGTCTAGTGCTTTCAGTACATTTTCCTGGGTCATAAAGTCTAATTGCAGAAATGTTTGCAGAACACAAGAGCTCATAAAAAAATCTTTATAAAAATTTTATCATATATACACAGTGTAACTTAATTAGCTATTGATACTTTTTTAGCACATTCTTAGATTGTGATTACTTGAACATAAGTGATTCAACCAGCTGATTACTTAGTTTATATGGTCAAATTGTGAAAAATAACCAAAGAAATGTATTGGTACAATGGTTCAATCATGACCCATGATAATATGAATTATTATTTTTTGTATTATTGATTTCAAAGTGTTTATAATTTCTTGGGGAAATTTAGAATTGTTGTAAGACATCCTTGAATCCATATATACATATGTATTTACTCAAAGAATGGATATTGGATGTATAAGTACAGCAATGAGTCTCTGTATGGATCATGCAATTATTTTCATGAGTTAACATTATGAGATATGTTAATATATATGCAAACACATGTACACATACACATGTAAAGACACACATATATATGCATATACATATTTTGAACAGGTTACAAAATATTGATTGATACTTACCACTGCCATATACTATGCTATGAGTGAAAATTTGCTCTGTGGTTTTAATTTTAATAACATTACCTTATTTCCACTCTTCAATACCCATTATACTTTGTATCTTGTTTTTTTGTCTCACTGGTTTGGGCTTGCATCCTACTTATTTGTAAATATAGTTTAAAGGAAAGTGACCCTCATGGGCACGGTTTTCAACTGGGTGTCGGACAATTTGAATTTGAAATTTGGACCTTCCAAGTTTTGACCACAAATAATTACTTCACTGTTCTAAACTTATTATTTTTTCATCTAAAATAAAGAATAGTAATACCAGTCTATACTTTGAGCATCTTGTCACATCTTTACTGGTGGGAAATTCCATATTCCCAAATAGACTATCACTTACTCAAAATCAAGGACAATTTGGGATCCCTGGGTGGCTCAGTAGGTTAAGCATCTGACTTTGGCTGAGGTCATGATCTCGCAATTTGTGGGTTCAAGCCCTGTCTTGGGCTCTGCCCTGACAGCTCAGAGCCTGAGCTTCAGATTCTGTGTCTCCCTCTGTTTCTGCCCCTCCCCCACTCACTCTCCATCGCTGTCTCTCATAAATAAAAAAAAAAACTATAAAAAAAAAAAAATCAAGGATAATCTTTCAGTGTCTCTGGCCCAACCGGAGTATCTAGCCCACAATTACAAGAAAATAATTATTAACCATATCTGAATAACTGAATACTGTTTTGAAAAATATAAAACATTCCACTCATCAATGTGTGTCCATTTTGTCCTAACTACTCTTTTATGCCTTTTACTTCTTCTAGGCAGAGAGAAGCAAACCACTGTACATGTTCTATCCTCCTCCCAATTTTGGATATGAACTTTAGTAGATATTTAACAAAATAATGTTGTAAGAGGAAGTTTTCATACTTCTAGCACTTATGTGCCTAGATGATTCCAAGTATTTAACATAAAATAAACATATTTACTCAATATATCTTCTCAATACTTCTAAGTAACGTAGCTGTTATTAATATCATTTTACTGGAGAAAAATCTGCCACCAACAGGTCCAATATATACTTAAACTAATGCTCTGAAAACACACATAATCTAAATTGGAAGGCCAGGTTTTGTGACTCATATCTTGGATTCATTTCAAGGATAGGATTATACTCCCCCCCCTCCCCTCCCCGCCATAGAAAATATGCACTGCCCCTATTTGCTTCTCTGAAATTCCATCCTTAGGAGATGCAATATGTTGACTCATAGGTCAAAGAACTCTATTATTAAAAATTTTAATGTTGAGGGGCGCCTGGGTGGCGCAGTCGGTTGAGCGTCCGACTTCAGCCAGGTCACGATCTCGCGGTCCGTGAGTTCGAGCCCCGCGTCGGGCTCTGGGCTGATGGCTCGGAGCCTGGAGCCTGCTTCCGATTCTGTGTCTCCCTCTCTCTCTGCCCCTCCCCCGTTCATGCTCTGTCTGTCTCTCTGTCCCAAAAATAAATAAAAAACGTTGAAAAAAAATTAAAAAAAAAAATTTAATGTTGAATCTGAGGATCAAATAATTTTCCTTCTACATATAACTAAATGTGTGTCAAGACCATTTTTGCTTTCATTTACACTGTTCTTGTCACTCCTCTCCCTCAGTTCCCATGACACCTGTAAATTGATTTCATGTGCTACAAGTAGAAAATACATTTTAGTATCCAATTGCTACCCTTTGTTTCAATTCAGTATTTGTGTAGTTGAGTATTCAGGTAGCAGCTGTGTCCCTTGGTACTTCCAGGTACTAAATACGAGGCAAATAGACACAATTTTTCATGATTGTTGTATTCAAGAATTGATGTCATTTACATATGTCACAAATATTGTATTTTTAAATCCCTATGCTACTACAAGTCTTGTGTTCTAATGCATTTAGCTTTTTAATATCTAAGTAATTTCACATTCAGTTCTGACTCCAAAGGAGTGCAGAAAATCATCTACCTCCTCCAGTATCCCTCCTAAACACATTTGCTTCACTGAATATGCTAAACTGGACCTTGAATTTGCTGCCTATGTATATGAGAATGAAAACCAGATGTCCATTGATAATGGTATTGCTGATGCTGACACTTTGTTAAATGAAAACTCTTGCAGTGTTGCTGAAGAAGCAGAAAATTTAATGTCTCTTATTTGAATGAGTTTTACCTTTTTGTCTGGAAATTCTGTATAGCTGAGTAGAGTCACAGAGACGTAAGTATTCTTGGGTTCAGAAAGACTAGAAACAGTTGCCTAATAGTATCAAAACATATTATTCTGATACGGGGTTATATAAATTCTAATTCTCTAAGACTGTAAGTCAAAGGCCGTATAAGAAGTTAGACCACCCTTAGGAAGAACATAGGGCATGCTCTATTTTCTTTTAATCATCAGTTTAAATTTAATTTCTTAAAAAAACAGTTAAAACATACATTCAAAATGCTTTATAAACACTGTGAAATATATAGTATGCTGAACCATTCTGACCTTTTTAAAATTCTTTATCTCAGTTGGCCAGTCATTTTAGTCTCTGCAACAGGTTACTGTACTTTTTAATAGGAAGAGAAGGGAATGGTCAACTCTTTCAAAATCTTGCTTAGAATACTGAAAAGGTCAACAAACTACAGCAGAGGAATGTAAAAATGAGACAATTGAAATCCTGATACCTCGTTTTTGTGACGGAGATTTTTGCAAGAATTGAAAATGTCACAACATGAAGTCAATTTTCAGGAAGAGACTGGGACACAGCACATGCTGAACCCACCTCACCACACCATTAGCCTGTGATCTCAACTTTCTGATTAAAGAACGCCCTGCCTAAACACACACACACACACACACACACACACACACACACACACACACAGCTTTTCCTTTTTGTCTTTGTTATTTTTATCAAAGATAAAATGTTCTGTGAGAACATAGAAGAGAAAGGAACAAAATTTGGCTGTTCTCAACCAGCACAGATTTTGTTCCCACAGGAAACATTTGGCATCTGGTAATGTCCATAGACATTTTTGATTTTCAGGACTAGGGGTGGGGGGTACTATAATGTGCTGAGGTCAGGTATGCTGCTAAACATCTTACAATGTATAAGACAGCCCCCTACAGCAAATAGTTATCTGGCCCAAAATGTCAACAGTGCTGCTACTGAAAAGACTGGGGGCAGAATAATGTACAGCTTAACAATATTTTCATCAATTACATTGCCCTTCCTCATTATCTTAAGTTTGTACCTACTATAAAGTTTGTCCTTTATATACTGTTGAGGCACAATAAATGTCTGTTGCTGCTGTCTTTAGATAGATAAAAATGGAAAATGCATATAAGGAAGAATAGATATTAAGGCTTTATAAACCATGTATCATGTGTTATGTTTGAAACAGCTCCTCTCCTAAATGTGTAAAGTAAAATACTTAGTAATTAATGTAATAGGCAAAAGGACAAACTATCAGGTAGCATCAGTGTAAATGGAGTTTAAGTTGAAAACAGAAAAGAGGGGTGGGGTGCCTTGGTGGCTTAGTGGATTAAGCAACCAACTCTTGATTTTGGCTCAGGTCATGATCTCATGGTTTGTGGGATTGATCCCTGCATCGGGCTCTGCACTGACAGCAGAGAGCCTGCTTGAAATTATCTCTTTCCTTCTGTCTCTTGCACACACATGTGTGCGTGTGTGTGCGCACACACTCTCTCACTCTCTCTCTCAACATGAAGAAACATTCAACAACAACAACAAAAAGAAAACAGAAAAAAAAGGGAACAAACTAGACACAACAGATATAAAACACTTATTAAATGCCAGAGTTTACATTTTATGACACCTCCAGTCTATAGTCCTACTGCTAACAAACTCAACTTCCAGAAAGGGAGAATTGATCATGCTAACTCTTGGCCCAAATCTTTCAGCAGCTTGACACTGTCCAGAGGAGAGGTCAGAAAACTTTTCGTATAAAAACTTGGAGAGTAAATATTTTCAGCTCTGCAGGACATGTGATCTCTGCTGCCTCTACTCCACTCTGCAGTGGTAGCATAAAAACAGTCATGACAATATGTAAACAAATGGTATGTCTATGTCCCAATAAATCTTTCATTATGAACAGAGGTGAGGCTATATTTGACATAAGGCCATAGTTTGACACAACCCTGAGTTAAAATCCAAAATCTTTTCTATGACATACATTTTGCCCTTTTCAATTCTTGAGCTTCATCTCAAAAGTCTTTTTTTTATTCAACCTCTGCAGTATCCTGTGTTCCAGGAATACAAAACTGTGAATAGTTCTTTCAACATATCGGGTGGTTTTGTGCTTTGTGACCTCACAGTGCTCGTCACCTGCTAGTGGCTTCCAGGTGTTTAGTAAAAGCTATTCCTATTAAACACTCTGATGAAGCATCACCTTAAAGACCTTTTCCATCTCTCCCTCTTGTCTCATATTTATAGGCTTGATCTCGCTCTGCTGTGCCTCAGTGTACCCTATGTGTGCTGCTATTAACCAATTTTAAATACATAACTGAAATTTATTGACATACCTCCCCCTCACTACACATGGACAGAGTGTAACAAACTAGTATATAACCCCTTGCCTGAACATCATAGATAACTAATAATTCCTTTTTGAACAGAATCCCTTTTGGTCCAGCTTTAACGTGAAAACAATTTTCTGCCAAGATAGACTCTATTGAGCTTTGTAAAATGTAACCATATATAAAATAGGGCATTCGTTAAAGTATACAATGAAACTAATATATGTAAATGATGATTAGTCATGATAGTAGCACTTCAGCTTTAAGATATGTTGTTTTATTTTTTTTTTAATTTTTTAATGTTTACTTTTGAGAGAGAGAGAGACAGAGTGCAAGTGGTGGGGGAGCAGAGAGACAGGGAGACACAGAATCCGAAACAGGTTCCAGGCTCTGAGTTGTCAGCACAGAGCCCAATGTAGGGCTCAAACTCACGGGCCACGAAATCATGACCTGAGCCATAGTTGGATGCTTAACCCACTGAGCCACCCAGGCACCCCAAGATAATGTGTTATTTAAAAAGTAGAAATTGGGGTGCCTGGGTGGTTCAGTCAGTTAAACATCTGACTTTGACTCAGGTCATGATCTCACAGTTCATGGGTTTGAGCACCACATAGGGCTCTGTGCTGACAGTACAGAGCCCGCTTCAGATCCTGTATCCCTCTCTCTGCGCTTCCCCCACTTATGCTCTGTCTCTCTCTCAAAAATAAACAAACATAAAAAAAATAAAAAATAATAATAAAGTTAAATAGAGACACAGAAAATGAAGACCATGGAAACATATTTTAGAAATCTTAGACAAATAATTTAAAAAAATGGGAAAAACAAAGCTTACATGGAATTAGAGGTTAAGCAAGGGAAGGAAAACAGGAAACCTAACCTTCAGTCTGTGATATACTCCAGTTTTGAGATCTATAAAGTAGCGATCTTATATTTACAGTTGCACTCCATTTGTCTCATTAGCAACACCAACCAGTGTTTTCAACCCAGCAGTGAACACTTACCTTTTAGCCACAGAAAATTCTAAGTCTTTTACCATGAAAGAGTAGATGCTTTTGAATATACCTTATCTCAACTTTCTCAAGACTGGGGGATTTTTACCACACTGCTTCTGCATCAGATTCTCAAGCAGTGATCTATCAGGTCTGAAATTAAATCAGCCCCTAAGGTGGAAATCTAACCCCTCCATTTATTTTAATTGTGCATTCAGGATGCACATCCAGCATTCCTTTGTTTGTCTGTTTGTTTTAATTGAAACGCGTAGTATTGGAAATGTTTTAAATGGCATGTTTAGAATATAGCCTTGGAGTACAGAGCCCTAATCTTCCTATGTCTGACTTCCAACCATTTAGCAAATAAATGACTGCTCAGGGAAGAGCTTAAAATTGATGAAGGCAGGAGAGTCACTGACTAAAAAAAAAAAAAAAGTTTGTTGGAAGTAAATATGTAACTTTTGGGAAAGTGAAAAATAAAAGAAGAAAACATCAGGAGACCAAATGTTTAAAAGTGTAACCCTCACTGGCAATGAGAAATCATTTAGTGATGCGTTCAGATTTGGTGTAACTATGAGAAATGGAATGAAGTTCGAGGAAAGACAATTTGGACCGAATACATGAAAAACTTCCTGATGGTGAAAACCGTTAAGATTATGGAATTATCCCTCAAGGGCAGTGGTCAAAGTCACATCATTCGAATAGTTGAAATCAAGAGAGACAAACGCCACTGAAAGTTATTTATTTGTTGAATCTGCATAGCAATTGTTACAGTCCCTAAGGGAAATGTTCTATCAAATAGATGAGATTTCCAAGGCTGTCTTCAGTTGTGATGTTTCTGACTTCCAAACTTTATATACAAATAACAAAAAACAAACAAACAAAAACAATGTATTTTACATTCTAGTACCTATGTAGTTATATTTGTTAAATAATATAAAGTCACCCTAGACAAAATGTATTTTATAAATGCTATGTATGCTCTTTATTTTGTTCCACCTTATGTAGGAGAAAACTAGAATTTAGTGTCATAGTACCTGGCATTTTTATCCTTCCTTCAGTGCATGATTGTATATACCCAAGCCCCTAAATCTCTCCGAGGCTTAGGCTCTGCATTCATAAAATGGTGCTCAAAAATGATAGAATTTTTATAAGTGTTGGATGAATCACAAGGCAATATACAAACATCATTTGGAAAAGGCTAAATATATATTGTAGTTAACACTGTTTTAATCTTCACGGTTGCCATTACTATCTCATTCTAAATTGATCCTGTACTTAAGCCTCTCTTTTGGGGTAGTGGTAATAACTTGCACTAATATAGAGCACTCTATCTCATATTCTTATGCCTTAGCCATAGGAAGAGGAGAAGGCATTGGCAATAAATCTTAGTGAGACTCATTCAGAATTGAACTGCAGCTTTAGTGCTTACAGTAGCAGAGCTTTCTAGTTGAGTTGGGTAGCTGTGGATGTATGTGCATATGCGTGTGTGAGTGGGCAAATACATGCATACCTCACAGCCTCCGGTCACTTCACAAATCACTGGATTGCACAGAAAATGTTGGACTATGTTTGGCAAGTCTTCTCAATTTACTGATGGGGCAACATACTTGAAGATTATTCTGAACATTCCCTTCTTATCATGTCCTACCTGGAGAAGCAGTGAATCTTCAACACAGATAGGACTGGCTGTTTCTCAAAATGGCAGGGGAAGAAACATGCCTAAGTTCATACATATTATTGAATGCCTCGTAATGCTACTATAAAACTCTGCAAACCTATTTGGGGTAATTCTAAAGCGAGAGCCAAGTGCAGACCAACAGGAACTGTGATAACAACATCATTTGGCTAATGTGCTGTTTATGTATACAAAATGCTTTGCAAATGGTAAGGGGAAAATCACCAGCAGAATAGTTTCTAAAAGCATCTTAGTTTTCTAAAGCCATACTTATCTAAAATTGTAACAAAGAACAGCAGGAGGTGTGTGACAATGAAGCCAGTACAAAATGAACGAAGTTTCAGCCAAATGTCAAAATATAAGGAAGGAATTTCTGAGGCAAAAGAAAAAAAATTGTATTGGGAAATGGGAATACAGTAGTTTTATAGAGATTTGGAACTTTAAATTATTCAGAACTGGTACAATCAAAACTAAAACACGTGCATGTGTACCATCTGCTTGCCTCCAAAGAGGAGTCTTTGGAGAATTAATTTCAGCTGCCAGAGTTGCAGGAAAGGAAACTGGTCTCTAGTTTATCCGAATCATTACTTGAATACAGGAACTCAAGAACAGAGAAGAGACTCGGGCCGTCTGGCTCTGTCTCCATGGAGAGATATTCCCTAGAGATTTCAGCAGCTACAGACAAACATGAAGAGAGGTACAGAGAAAAGAGACACAGCCTGTAAAGTCAAATTTAGGATAAGAGAAGTGAAGTGTTTTTGATTCAAAACATGTTTTAGAGTAGCTGTTAGTGCTTAAATAAAGATTTAACTGTCTCATAAATATTTTTTTTCTAGAAGTAAACTAAGTTTTCTAGTAATGTCAAATCCTGGTTTGTTGAGTCATGCTTAGGCCAGATATTTACTTTTGTTTCCATTCTTCTAACAGGATGTAGGATCTGTCATTTTCTGGCCAAATTGGAAAAAAGGAGAATCGATACTCCTGGGAGTTAAGTCCCAGTGTCTAGTGAGTCTTTAATTTAATAGCATTAGTGCTACCAGTTTTGTCACTAATGGTCATGTCTACATATATAGTCTTTGCTTACAGAATTAAGCAAAATTAAAAATAGAAATATCATATGATCCAATAACGCCACTACTGGGTATTTACCCAAAGAAAATGAAAACACTAATTAAAAAAGATATATGCACCCTTATGTTTATTGCAACATTATTTGCAATGGCCAAAATATGGAAACAACCTAAATGTCTATAAATAGATGAATGGATAAGGAATATGTCACACACACACACACACACACACACACACACACACACTGGAATATTGCACACCCATAAGAAAGGATGAGATTGTGTCACTTGAGGCAATATGGATGGACCTAGTGGGTATTATGCTAAGTGAAATAAGTCAGACCGAGAAAGACAAATACCATATGATTTCATTCATAAGTGGAATCTAAAAAAAAAAAAAAAAAAAACAAAAACAAAAACAAAACAAAAACCAAAAACCAAAAAACAAGTGAAAAAACAAACAAAAAGCAGAATCAGACCTATAAATACACACAACAAACTGATGGTTGCCAGGGGGAGGGACTGGGAAACGGGAAAAATGGATGAAGAAGAGAGGAGGGGTACAAGCTTTAGTTATGGAATGAATAAGTCTCCAGACAAAAGACAAAACACAAGGAATGCAGTCAATCATATTGTAATAGTATTCTATGTGGACACATGTAAGTATTGCCACACTTGTTGTGAATGTAGCATAACGGATAAATCTGTTGAATCACTATGTTGTAAGCCTGAAACTAATGTAACATTGTATATCCACTATACTCAGATCAAAAAAAGGCAATGAAAAATATATCAAAAAATATCATATAACTAAATACCAGGCAAATCTACACATTATAGGCATTGTTGTCCAAAGAAAAGATGAAATCATGTCACTTATAGTAGATAACAAAGACTGCCTAGAGATCAAATTTGAGCTGAGTTAATAAAAAAGCTTTCAACAGTGAAAATACACTATGGGGAATCCAAAGATGGGAAAAGGATTAGCTTAATTCACAGGGGGATATGATGGACAAATTAAAAAGAAATGGATGAATGGATAAACAGATAGATAAATATTACTTTTTCAAGTCCTTCAATTCCTTTAGGTAAGATATTTAAATGTTGAATAAAATTTATCTTTGGGAGTCCAGAATATTCAGCTATTTTTGTGAGCCATATAATTAGCCATATAATTAGCAAATAACAGTATCAGACACACACTCGTTCAAAGTCTTGTTCAATAACAGCACTGAAAAGTAAATTTATAAACGGGCATATTTACTAAAATATCAGTTCAAGCAAATTGAGATGTAAAACACTAAATTATACATAAAATTGTATCCAACTTAAGTAGCAGAGACTCAGTTGGGGCATAAAAACCAGCTTCTGAGCCCAGTAAATAATATAATTAGCACATAAGTTGGTTTTGTTGTTTTCTATTTTCTTTCAATTGGTAAATGTATGCTTGGGAAAACAGATTAAAAGGATGTGCTTGATAGTAAAAACAATGTTCACATATTGATAGATAGATGTAGATATAGATATCCTCATATATATGTATAGATAGATATAGATATAGATGATATAGATATAGATATAGATATAGATATAGATATAGATATAGATATAGATATAGATATAGATAGATATAGATAGATACCTGTCCTCTGCTTTTCAAGACTGCTTTATGCCATTTTGCTTTTACGAAATAACTACATTAGCACCCGTTTATCTGAAAGAAAGTCAAAAAGGATTTTCATTCAAACAAAAATTGCAGAAAATGAAAACAGTGTTCAGTGTGTGTTTTGTTGCGAGGAGTTATAGAGACAGACTATACCTCCAAGCAGTTAAGAGCAGCACTGCCAAGCCCCTTGCCCCTTTCTGGGAACTACCTTCAGCATCTCAGTATCAAATTGCCATAGCTTTGAACTGTGTCTGTGAGCATTTGTGCCTTACCTCAATTTATGTTGTACATCCACTAACAAGATGTGTCAGAAAGTGTCAGAAAAGCTCAAGAGAGGTTATTTTTTTTATTGGGGTGGGGTGTCTGGGAATGCTCAAAACTGTTTCCGTGAAAATGAATGGTAATTCCTTCTTCCCTGTACCCCGTTTCAGCTTGCAAAAAGTTTCATAGAAATGTTCAATGACTTTTGATAGTGGGGAATTTGTATTGAGCAACAAATACGTTTTAGGCATTGTACAAAATCTCTAACATGCGCTATCTCATTCCACAAGTGAACTATGAATTATATGTATTTACCTCATTTTTATATGACAAAATGAGGCTTAGACGAATATGAGTGTAAAGGTAAAATATTTTTCTAATTTTTAATGTGTATTTATTTTTGAGAGAGAGAGAGAGAGAAAGAGAGAGAGCGAGCGCAAGTGGGGGGAGGGGCAGACAGAGAGGGAGACAGAATCTGAAGCAAGCTCCAGGCTCTGAGCTGTCAGCACAGAGCCCGTGGAAAAGTAAAATATTAACACCAAATCTTTATCATTCATTTGGCTAAATAGGATGAATATAGATGCTTATCAATGTTTTCTAGTACTTTGACATCACAACACCATAAATCATTGACAAACTAACTCTCAGCTATAAAGGATCTCCTTAGAACTTTCAATAATCAATAAATTAGTATCAAAACTATAATCAGGTGGACTGATAAAAAAGGTACATTTATTTTAGCCTCTGACATAATAAAAAGTAATCTAACGGGATTAGGGAAATCTTAGGAATCATGGGTTTCATGCTCATGATAATAGGGGGGACATGGTCTAGGTCTCTGTATGAAGGCCACTTACGACCATCTAGTGCAGTTCACTCATTTATAGGTGAGAAATTTAAAAGGCTAAACAATTACATATACTCAGAATCATGCAGTCCATAATTGTAATCATTCTTAAAATACATTTGAGCAGTATAGTCCTTACATAAGCTCTCCAAAAATGATTTAGGAAAATTTAGTTACAATTTTTAGCAAAAATATTTCAGAAAAATCTTCAATAGTGAAGCTGAATTTGGTTCACTAATAGTTTTCACACAAAGTTATAGAATTTGAAGAATTTTTTCTAATTTAGATGGATTGTGGGTTTGGTTTTTTTTGTTTTTTGTTTTTTTTTTGGTTTATTTGTTGTTGTTGTTGCTGTTGTTGTTTTCTAACTTAGATATCATATCAATGTTAACAAATGTACCACAATTTAAAGTACCAATCAACCCTCCACCCTATATTCATGGATGGGTTCTGTATCAATGTCGATGTAAAGGCTCAATCTTCAAAAAAGTTGGGTCTAGCTATAACTATCTTGAAAGCCATCATGGTAATGAACGTGATCTTTAAAAAAATATGAGTCCTTGAATGTTATTTTACATATCCTTAAAACTCTAACATATGAACAATATAAAGCATTGCAGAAAGTAATTGTACATGAGGGAAATCTGTTTTTGTTCCCTATAGCTATCCATTTCTTCTACGTCACAGGATAACTAAACAATTTTTTTTTTTAATTTTCAGTGGCACAGACCAGTTTTTCCATTGGTGGATATCCAATTTCTACCACCACCTGTGTGTGAAAATTATATTATAGGGACTTTAAGCCCAGCAAAAGTCATGGGATTGTAATATAGGCTTGATGTAAAAGAAAATTAGTTGGCTACAGGCAGAAATTCAGACCAGATGGGACAATGGCCTCTTACAATATGGCAACTCCCCTCTGCCTTTTTTCTGTCAAAAGGATAGTTATTCCTACACAAGCCATCACAATGGTAAAACAGAGACAGTAGGTTTGAATCATCTTAAAGCTCTGTGGAAGCCTTCAGAACAATTTTGTTTCTTCAAAGTAAAATGAAAAGTGCCTTTGATTTTTTTTTAAGCTCCTTCCAGTTTTACAGAAATATTAACATGTAACATTTGCCTTCATTACATTCATTAGATAAATGCCAACTTAGTGTTAGAAGAAATGCATTTTCAGCTGAAATGGAGCCAAGTTGTCCTAGTTAGTTATGTTAAAGAGAATCAGAAATTAATCAGTCTACTATTAGGGCACAGCTGTTTTTTGAAATGTTTCTTTGATTTTCAAGAGTTTGTGTTTTAAAGAGTTATTATTAAACATAATGGTTAAGCCTAGACATTGAGAACGAAGCACACTTTAAGCAAGCTGGCAGTCCAGGAGAGCAAAACATCTCCTTCCTTCTGGTTCTGAACTTTGAGCAAGTCCTTTCGCATCCCCAAATATACCAAGTGGAGATACTGTATTATGATGAAGTATAAGCCTAGAGGAATCAGGTTCATGCATTGAGGGAACTCGAAAGTTTGACATGTTGTTTTTCTAAAGTTCAGAACCTGCAGAAGATAATTCTATACCCCCAAGTTATTAATATAATAACAAAATTCATTAACTGAATGTAATGACATAGTAATAGTCTTCGAGCCAACAATAAATACCTTTTTATAAGCACTGTGTTTAACTTAATAGCCCTTTTAGCTCAAAGGCAAAGGTTTGTGTCATCCTTAACTGAAGCACACTTATATTGTCTCTTGCTGAGCAGCTGAGAGCAGGTTAATGCACTGCCACAATAGTATATTTTTTTAAACTTTTTTTCTCCTCTGTCAAACGATTGAGGATAGCATTTGCATCAGTGTCATGACACATGGTATAATTGGAGGGTTCTGGGCCATGAATACATATCAAGCTGTTAGACCCTTGATATTTGCTTAAACAGTATGGGTACTAGAATCAGAACAGATGCCCTAGTTTCGATGCCAATGCATCATTCCATCCCCTTAAGCTGCGTTTTGTAATTGTCAGTTCAATATCAGAATCAGGGGCAGAAACTAGAGTTCATTACAGATTCCCTTCCTTCTAATAACCTAAGAGAGCAAATATGGCATGCCTGAAATGTGTTAATTGTTCCATGTTTAATCTTTCACTTTAAACTAGATTACTAAGTTTTCAAAAGCTATACCTATGTCTTTAATACATACAGTTCAGAGGTCACAACTACTTTGTATACAGTCTGGGAATGGAAGGTCTTAAAAAATTTCATAGCAAGTAATAAAGGTACAAAAGGAATTAGGTGTTGTTCAAAGGAAATGCAAATTGTTCTTTTAATCCACAAGCAGGAGTATATAAAAATACAATAATGATGTTTATGTTTTATAATTAAACCGATAAATAACTATGCACTTTTATCTTCTTAAATAAACACACCCTTGCCTGCCCTTAAAATTTCTGGGCATAACACTGATAACTAGAATAAGTAAAGATAAAATATTTACTGAACAGATAGAACCCATACGTTTAACTGCAATAACAAACATGTGCCTGTCACCATGTCAAATATTTATATGCATGCTCTCACCTGTATCTCACAATAGGACAATGCGGTTTATTTTATGTTTTTTTTGTTTGTTTGTTTGTTTGTTTGTGTTTTTTTTGTTTTTCTTTTTTTTTTGAGAAAGGGTGCACATGTGAGGAAGGGACAGAGAGAGAGAGAGGGAGAGAGAGAATCAAAAGCAGGCTCCAGGCTGTCAGTGCAGAGCCCAATGTGGGGGGGCGGGGGCATGTCACAACTGTGAGATCATAACCTGAGATGAAATCAAGAGTTGAATGCTCAACTGACAGAGCCACCCAGGTGTCCCAGGCCAATACAGTTTTGAAACACATTTCAAGGATAAATAAATTGAGGCTCAGAAGTTGAGTTTCTGATGACCAGAGCTAGATGACCAGTGTCAGAGCTAGAAAGAGAATCCAAATCAGCTTCACACAATGTCCATATTGTTAATTAATTGGTTGCTTCATGACAAGGACATATGCCTAGACTAGGCATCATGTCACACAGATTCTTAGACCAGACTCAAACTGGTAGTGGATCTTACTACAGTCTCTCTCTCTCTTTTTTTTTTTTTAACATTTATTCATTTTTTTGAGAGACAAAGAGTGACAGAGCATGAGCGGAGAAGGGGCAGAAACAGGCAGACACAGAATCCGAAGCAGGTTCCAGGCTCTGAGCTGTCAGCACAGAGCCCAATGCGGGGCTTGAACTCATGAACTGCGAGATCATGACTTGAGCCCAAATCAGACACTCAACCCACTGAGCCACCCAGGTGCCCCTAAATTCTCTTTCAATAGTTGTTCAGAATCCACATCCCTCGGGTCTCTCCAATTCTAAAATCCCATGTACTATTATAAACTAAACTAATCTAGTAAGATCTAATTCATCTATTTTCCTTTCATTCAAAATTATGATTTAAAATCTGAATTCAATTAAAGAACACTGCACTCCAAAGTAATGTATTTCCAGGGCCTATTCAGTGCAATTGAACATTTCATAAGAAGTCACATAAGCAAACATTTCTGGGTCAGCAGCAATGGTTGCAAAATCAAATAAGATGCTGAAGTCCATAGAATTCTTAGTGTAAGCATCTAAATGCCAGTTAACAGCTGACTGAGCAAGAATTTCCGAGATTATACTGAAGAATTTAGAAAAAGAATTTTACTGTATGAAAATGCCTTTTGTCTTTTCATTCGCGTCAGAAAAAAAGTGCTCATACCCATACCTAGCTAATATTAGTGTCATAAAGTGAGATATGCTGGTGTGTGACTTTACCTTATCCAAATATATGTATTTAATATTTTGGCTCACAATTTCCTGGAGAGAAAGGAAGAAACAAGGCAGGATATTGTGAATATTAAATTCTCTATTTCTTCTCATATTATTTTAATATTCCATAAATTTTCCTAATACTTAGAGATACAGTTTAAAGCTTTGCATTTGAATCCCAGATTTTTATGTAGCATTTCAAAATGAGGTTACAATTTCTTCTGTGTGCAAGTAGTACAAAATAAATGAAAAGCCTATAGGTTTCAAATTTGGGAGACCAATTTTAAATTTCTGCTGATACCTTTTTTTCTATAATTATATGATTATCAGTGAATGGTATTCTTTTAATATTTTCATTTATTTTTAGGAATATTTAACCAATATTTGCCCTCCATTATCCATTCTATGAATCACAAAAGTAAAATATTTTCATTTACTGAAGGTATTTTTATATACTATTATCTGATAGATATTTTGTCTTCAAAAGGAAGTTACTCTGAGGAAAAAGACCAGAAGGAGTAAAGATAAATGTGTTTCCAAAATAGAATAGTGTGAATATATTTTGTTTCGTCTAGAGGGGGAGCCAGAAGTGTTATTTTCATTTTCATCTGAAGTACGATCTTGAAAGCCCTTTGGATGCTGTTGTCCCTAGACACTTGGCCTGGACACCTGGCCGTTATGGTCTATTTGGAGAAAAGCTACTGAATTCTACCAAAGAGAGGACAGATGCCTAATAATTATTTCAGTGTGCATTAACCATTGTGGCAAGACATTGGGACTATAATAAGTGATGATTCCAAATAAAGGATGGGCTTAGAGATTCATTGTAAAATGAGAATGGTACTATTTCACAGGACATATTATGAAAAGTAAAAGCTAATATGTATGGGATTCTAACAAGGTGCCGGCATACTTGTGAGTACTAAATAAAAGGGA
Organism: Panthera onca; assembly: GCF_046562875.1. Classification (NCBI taxonomy): domain Eukaryota; kingdom Metazoa; phylum Chordata; class Mammalia; order Carnivora; family Felidae; genus Panthera; species Panthera onca. The sequence goes on from NC_138346.1 coordinate 161,083,664, forward strand.
GATGTGATTAATAATTAAGGTAGAATAGAAGAAATGGGAGGAGGACCCATGGTGGTAGAAACAGGATTTTAATAAAATCTGGCTACTTAATTGCTAATAAAAAAAAAGGATACCATCCTTGACCTTGAGGGGTTTATAGTGTATTAAATAAGTGATTAAACACAGTGAAAAGGTAAATAACAATATTAAATGTGGAGTAATATGGGAGACATTCTCAATCTAGGTTTAGGAAATCATGAAATACTCCCCAGAAAATGAAGTATAAATCCATATCAGCGTTTTACATTTTAAAAAGTTAATTTATTTCTCTAATCTGTATGTTTCAGGAAAGACAGATTCCAACTACTCTGGATATCTCGTATAAGTGTAAACATACAGAAATTGTCCTTTTGTGGCTGGTTTATTTCACATAGCATAATATCTTCAAGCTTTATCACTGTTGTAGCATGTGTCAAATGTCTTTCCTTTTAAAGGCTAAATGATATTCCATTGTATAGCCAAATTATGGAAGCAGCCCAAGTAGCCATCAAAAGATGAATGATAAAGAAGTTGTGGTATACATACAATGGAGTATTATTCAGCCACAAATAAGAATGGAATCTTGCCATTTGCAACAAACTGAATGGAGCTAGAGAGATAATTTTTTAGTCAAATAAGTCAGAGAAACACAAATACCACATGATTTCATGCATGTGGAGAAGTTAAGAAAGAAAACAGACAAAGAAGAAAAAAAAGAAAGAAACGAAGAAATAGACTCTAACTATAGACAACAAACTGATGTTTATCAGAGGGGAGTTAACTGGGGAAATGGGTAAAACAGGTAAGGAAGATTAAGAGCATTGTTATGATGATGAGCACTGGGTAATGTATAGGATTGCTGAATCACTATATTGTACACCCGAACTAATATAACACTGCATGTTAACAATATTGAAATTAAATAAAACATTTAATAAAAAAATTAAAAAAACAAAATTACAAATAAAAGTTTATGAAATAGAAATGTTTATCTGTTATGGATAAGTTGTATTACTTTGTGTTTAAAGTAATTTTAGGGGCACCTGGGTGGCTCAGTTAGTTGAGCATCTGACTTTAGCTCAGGTCATGATCTCACATTCCAGCCCCACATTGGGCTCTGTGCTGACAGCCCGGAGCCTGGAGCCTGCTTCGGATTCTGTGTCTCCCTCTCTCTCTGCCACTCCCCCGCTCATGCTCTGTCTCTCTCTCTGTCAAAAATAAATAAACATTAAAAAAATAAAGTAATTTTAAAATAAAAACATTCCAAAATTTAAAGAAATATATTCCATTGTATGTACATGTTACATTTTTGTTTATCCCCTCATTGGCTGATGGACACTTGGGTTGTTTGTATCTTTTGAATATTGTACATAATGCCACTTTGAACATCATTGTACAAACATGTCTTCAAGTTCCTTCTTTTGATTATTTTGGGTATATACCAAGAAGTAGAATTCCTGGATTTATATGTTAATATTGTTTTTAATTTTTTGGAGGAAAGGCTTCACTCTTTTCCCCATTTTCTAATCAGGCTGTTTGCTTTTTGTTTGTTGAGTTGAATATACAAAGATATATATTCTGGATATAAACTCTTTATCTGATATAGGATATGCAAGTATTTTCTCCCATTACATGGGTTGTCCTTTCACTTTTCTGATAGTGCTTTTTAATGCAGAAAGTTTTTAATTTTGATGTAGACCAAATTGTCTAATGTTTTTCTTTTTTGGTCTGTGCTTTTGGTGTCATATCCAAGATATCAATACCAAATCCAATGTCATGAAGATTTCCCCACTGTTTTCTTGTGATAGTTTTAGAATTTTATCTCTTACATTTAGGTCTTTAATGAATTGTCTAGTAAAATTTTGTATATAGTAGAACATAAGGGGCCAACCTTGTTATTTTGCATGTGGATACCTAATTTTCCCAACATTATTTGTTGAAAGTCTTACCAGTCTCCAATAATCTTGGCACCCCTGTCATAAATAACTGAAGCATGTATGTAAAAGCTTATGTCTCTCTATACTCTTCCATTGTTCTAGTTTTTTTTTAATGTTTTATCTAGTTTTGAGGGAACACAAGTGGAGGAGGTGCAGAGAGAGGGGGGTAGAGGATCCAAAGCAGACTCTGTGCTGATAGCAGTGATCCCAATGTGAGGCTTGAACTCAGGAACCATGAGATCATGACCTGAACCAAAGTTGGATGCTCAACCAACTGAGCCACCCAGGTGCCCCCGGTGTACTGTTTTTATTCCAGAACCACATTCTTCTAACTTTGAAATCAGGAAGTATTAGATCTTCAACATTATTGTTCTTTTTGAATATTGTTTTGACTACTCAGGCTCACTTGAAATTTCATATGAATTTTAGAATGGCTTTTTCTATTTCTGAAAAATATGCATTATTGGGATTTTGATAAGAATTGCAGTGAATCTGTAGATAGATTTGGGTAGTATTGACATCTTAACAACATCATGTCTTACAGTTCATGAATATAGGGTGTATTTCGACTTATTGGTATATTCCTTCTTTCAGCTTTGTTCTCTAAGTTATACTTTTCAAGTCTTTGGCCTCCTTAGTTAAGGTTATTTCTAAGTAATTTATTATTTTGATGTTGTTATAAAAGGAATTATTTATTTCCTTTGCTATCATTTGCTGTCAGTATATAGGAATGGGAATGATTTTTGAGTGATTGTATTCTGCCATTTAACTAATTCCTTTTTTAGTTTTAACAATTGTGTGTGTTTATGTGAAAATTATATCTGTGAACAGAGATAATTTTTCCCCCATTTTCTTTTTTTTCTTGGCATATATTTATATACTTTAATTTGGCTTTGTTTTGCCATATCTATTTCTAATATTTTTCTGAAAATACATCTTTTTCAATATAACTAATTCATCTTTATTTTTTCCAAGTTTTTATTTAAAATACAGTTCATTAATATATAGTATAATATTAGTTTCAAGTGTAGAATTTACTGATTCATCATTTACATACAACAGCCAGTACTCATCACAGCAAGTACCTTAATACCTATTACCCATTTAATCCATCCCACCTCTCCTCCATCAATCCTGAGTTTGTTCTCTGTAGTGAAGTCTGTTTTCTGGGTTGCTCTCTTGTTTTCCCCTATGTTCATCTGTTTTGTTTCTTATATTCTACATGTGAGTGAAATCATATGACATTGTCTTTTTCTGACTTATTTTGCTTAGCATAATATTCTCTAGCTCCATCTGTGTCCTTGCAAATGGCAAGATATACTACATCTTCTTTATCCATTCATCAGTCAATGAACATTTGGCCTGTTTCCATAATTTGGCTAGTGTTGATAATGCTGCTATAAATATTAGGGTGCAGGTACCCCTTAGAATCAGTATTTTTGTATCTTTGGGTAAATACTTAGAGGTCCAATTGCTGGAACATGGGGTAGTTTTATTTTTAACTTTTTGAGGAACCTCCACGCTATTTTCCAGAGTTTGCACTCCCACAAACAGTGGAAGAGTGTTCCTTTCCTTCACATCCTCGCCAACACCTATTGTTTCTTGTGTTGTTAATTCTAGCCATTCTGACAGGTGTGAGGTTATATCTCACTGTGATTTTGGTTTGTATTTCCACAATAACGTGTGATGTTGAGCATCTTTTCAAGTGTCTGTTGGCCATCTGAATGTCTTCTTTGGAAAAAAAAATGTCTTTTCATGTCTTCTGCCCAATTTTTAAACCTGATTATTTGTTTTTGGGGTGTTGAGGTTTATAAGTTATTTATGTATTTTGGATACTAACCCTTTATCAGATATACTGTATGCAAATATCTTCTCTCATTCTAAAGATAGCCTTTTAGTTCTGTTGATTGTTCCCTTCACTGTGCTGATTGCTTTCTCCTTTTCAATGTGAATGCCTTTACATTTTTTTCCTGACTTAATTGTTCTGGCAAGGTCTTCAGTACTATGATGAACAGAAATGGTGAAAATCAACATCCTCATCTTGTTCCTAATCTTAGAGAAAAAATGTTCAGTCTTTTACCATTGAATGTATTGTTAACTATGAGTTTTACGTATATGGCTTTTACTATGTTGAGGTAGTTTCCCCCTATTCCTAGTTCTTTGTCCATAGTTTCCTTTAGCTCTCTGAGTATATTCAAGACAGATATTTGAAAGTCTTTGTCTAGAATGTTCAATTCCTGTGTTTTTTAGGAGTGGTTTCTGGAAATTTACTCGTTCCTTTAAATATTCATGTTTTACTGTTTCTTTGTGATGTCCTTTGACTTTTTGTTGAAAATCAAGAATTTGAAAAAAATCAGTTACCTCTCCCAGTTTTTGAAGACTGGTTCTCTGCAGGAAACTTTCACTAATAAACAGGACATATCTGATCCTTGGAATCAACGTGGCATCAAGGTTTGTGATCCTCTTAGGACTTTTTTTGGGCATGAGTTTTCCTTTGTTCTCATTGCTACTTTTCTATGTGTTAATTTCTCTAAGACTCTGATCTTTGACTCTTCTGGTGGCCTTGGCTGTTATACCGTATTCCTTAATTAGTAATCTCTTGCCGCAGGCATCTGCTGGTTTGTAGTCACCTTGTATCTCTCATGAATTTTTTTTCTAGCCTATGATCGGAGCTGTGCTGCTTTTCACTACCTGAGATCCCACTTATGGGACACAGAGACCAATCTCTAAGACAGTCATCCGATACATTATCATGTTGCAAACTAGATCCGTTCTACTTTCTCTGTTCTTAGAACATAACTGAGGACAGATCTGTCACTTTCCCAGGATCACACCAAAACCATACTGTACCAAGAAGAAAGTGGAGAAAAGGAAAGTAAAAATATCCCCAAATTTCATTTTGCATGTTTTTTTTTAATTAGATATTTTCTTGATTGCCGAGGTATTTGACAGATTTCTAGAGTTTCTATAAATTTAGTTTAGCCAGTCTCTAGTTGTTTATTTAGTGTTTCCATAAAAAAATCAAGACCCTAAAGCATCCAGGTCCTCCAGCCTGCCAATGTCACTCTCTCGGTAAATATATATTTTACCCATTCCTTTTATAGTCTATCTTATTTTTCATCCATTCATTTACTGATTATGTCTGTTTATTTACCTATCTATCTATCTATCTATCTAATCTATCATCTATGTATCATCCATTTATCTATCTCAGGATTTTTCAGGCACCATGACAGTTTATAGCTACCTGGGACACAACATTAAATACAATAGACAAAATGCCTTGATTTTATGAAATTTGACTTGTACCTAAGTTAAAATTGTGTAAAGTAGCACAGTAAGTCAGAAAGTGATAACTGCTAGGAAGAAAAGTAAAGCAACAAAGTGGATAGGAGATACCTAGAAAATAGTGCAATTTTTAACCAGGGCAGTAGGGACATGTTCACAACAAGGCTCATTCTTGAGTTAAAAGCTATTTAAAAGTTAAAAGTGAAAGAGAATTATGAAGATGTATGAAAAGAATGCATCTCAGGCAAAGAGAAAACCTTATGTAAAATCCCTCAGACAAGTGCTCATCTGGTATGTTTCAAGTAAAGCAAGATAGCCAATGATGTTGAGCTAAAGTGAGCGAGGGGCAAAAAGCAGATGGCATTTTTTAAAGAGGAATACAGGTTGTAGAGCCTTTAAACATTACTAAGGACTTTGGCTTTACTTCAGTTGGAAAGGTATTAGAGAACTTTGAAGTAGAGACATGGGATGATCTGAGTTACATTTGAAAATAAACTTGGAGGATACTCTGATAAGATTCTGTTCTAAAGAGGTAAATGCATTAGCACGGGGATCAATTAGAAGGTCATATAAATAATACTATATAGATACAGGAGCAATATAGACCACCCTAGTCGCAGTGTGGGTAATGAAGCAGACAGATCTCCTAATAAATTTTGAAGAAATAACAAAAGTGATTTGATGAAGAATTGATTATGGGAGTAAGGGAGAGGAAGATTTCAAGTGTAACTCTGTGGCTTTGCCCTGTGCAATTTAAAGAATGGAGTTGCCATTCACTGAAGTAGAAAAGTCACATGATAGGCAGGTCTGAAGGAGAAAAGAGAAGGATCAGTAGTTCCATTTTGGACTTGTTAAGGTAAAAATACCTATTGAAAATTCAAGATCAGATAGACAGGAGGCAGTTGGGTTTGTGAAGCTGGAGTACAAAAAAGAGATCAGGTCTTAAGATGTTACTATGTGAGGCATTAGAATAAAGATGATATTTAATCCTTAAGGCTATTGGAAATTACCAATGGCTATGAAAAGATAGAAAACATAAAAGTTTAGTTTGATGAGTAGAAAAAAGGAGAGGAGCTTGAGATGGAGTGGCTTAAAGGAAAGAGGAAAACAGCAGAATGTGGTGTGCTGCAGGCCAAGTTAAAAAATGTTTACAAGGAACACTGACTGTATCAAATGTTGAGTGGAAGTTAGGTACATTATGGTTGGAAAATTGTTTGTTGTATAGAGCAATATGGAGGTTATTGGTGATTTGTCAAGAGCAGAATAGTGGAGCACTAAGGTCAAATTCTGCCTGAAGTGGAGTTTGAGACAGCAGGAACAGACAAACTTTCTGAAGCAACCTCATTCTAAAGAAAAGGAGAGAGTTGATACAGTAACTGGTTTATATTGTTGTATACAACTAAGTTGTAGATTAGTTTCTCTTTTTCTTAAATAGGAAAACTATGGTTTTTGTGTATGCTGGTGAAAATCAGCCTCTGGAGACTGAAAACTGATTTTGTTGGAGGTGAGGGAGGGATGCTGGTACATTGTTCTTGAAGAAACAAGGAAAGATGATATTCACTCCCTAAATGGAAGTGCTGGCCTGCAATTTGAGTGTGGAAAAATTATTCAACATAACCGAAGGAATGGCACAGTGCCTGGGCAAAAATGCAGGAGTACTGGTGTTTATAAATGTGGGAGCTTGTAGATGCTCTCCTCTGAGAACGTCTCCTTATATTTTGCTTTTTAATGGGATCTGAATGTAAGAAATTTCAGTAAGAGTGAGAATAAAAGATAAAGGGTTAGATGCTTAAAGGAAGAAAAGGGCAAACAATTTTCATTTGGGAAAGGGAGAACGAATAGAGCAAGGAATTGTAGTTTGACCCCTAAGTAAAAAGAAGGGACTCAATATGTGTTTCCTTGACTCCAGCAACATTCAGCTACTATCCACAGTCACTGAGAATTCAGAGTTTAAACTTTAACCAGAGTTAGGATTTTGCCAAAAAAGTATGTGTATATAATAGAGGAGTAAGAGACCTAAAAACGTATGAGCAGAGACGACTTAAAATAATGTATCCATACATAGATCTCCTTCAATTTCTATGAATCCAAAGAATGATTATGGAGCACCAGCCACATTCTAGGCAATATTTCAGAAACTTTAAAAATATTGGTGGAAACAAATATCCCTGTCCTTACGAAGCTTACATTCTAATGGAAGAATACAGCGAATTGTGAAGGAAAATATATAGTAAATAAATAAATAAGTGTCTTAATAAATGATAAATGCTACCAGGGAAAAGAAGTAGAAGAGTAAAGGAGAATCAACTATTCTCAGTGGGAGGATGAAGTATCTAATTTAGAGTGGTCAAGGTTTCCCTCATTGGGAAAGTGGGGTTGGGGCAGACATGAAGAAGAGGGATTTGGCAAAGCAGATATCTGGAGGGAGTGCATTCTAAAACTCTGACTGCCCAAGAAAAGTTCCAACATTAGAAGTGTGCCTGGCACATTTAAGAAACAGCAAAGAGGACAGCATGCCCATGGTATAGTGAAAATGTGGAAGCACAGCAAGAGATGGGGTCAAAGAAGTAGAAGTAAGAGTGGTGGGGGAAGAAAATCATGCTTGCCATTGCAAGGCCTTTGGCTTTTCATTTGAGTGAAGAAAAAAAAAAAAACAGTCACTGTGTCATCTTGAGTAAACCAACGAAATGATTTAACCTCACTGTCAAAATAATCATTTGGACTATTTTGTTAAGAATAAACTGTAGAGGGGTGCCTGGGTGGCTCAGTCGGTTGAGCGTCCGACTTCGGCTCAGGTCACGATCTCGCGGTCTGTGAGTTCGAGCCCCGCGTCGGGCTCTGGGCTGATGGCTCAGAGCCTGAAGCCTGCTTCCAATTCTGTGTCTCCCTCTCTCTCTGCCCCTCCCCCGTTCATGCTCTGTCTCTCTCTGTCTCAAAAATAAATAAATGTTAAAAAAAAAAAAAATTTAAAAAAAGAATAAACTGTAGAGAGACAAGGGGATGAAGCGGGAAATTTTGTATATTAGTCAGCTTTCACAAGCTTAATCTAAGAGAGAAAAACCAACAAATCTCAGTGCTTATACAAAAAATATCTATTGCTCACTCATGTTAGATGTTGGCTAGGATCAGCTATGGCTCTGTTCCCTGAGACTTGTTCATTTTAGGATCCAGGATAAAGGAACGGCCCATATCTGGGGAACACCATTCTCATTGCAGAAGGAAAAGAAAAAAAAATGGCAGAACACAAAACAGCTCAGTAAGCTTCTCCCAGGATTGCCACCTGACATTCCCGAGTATTTTTTAGCCAATTCTTCTGAGGGAAGGATTGGCATGGCAACCAATGTTGTCCACATCGTTTGAAGCCCCCGTGCAAAACTGAAGTGTGAGATCTATTATTTGTTAGACATTTCCAGATGGCAATAGCAGAGCATTAACCCAAATGAAGGTCACACACCCAAGAAGCTGATGCTGTCTGAAAGTTACATGGGAATGGGAAGGTCTGAATAATATTCCAAAAAGAAAGAGAAATAAATATGGAGATAATTAGTAATAATAATACCATCTACCACAATTTAATAAATAACTACTGATGTGATACGAGTGAGTGATTATGTTGGCTCAGGCCAGGTGGTAAAAGTAGTAGAGGCTGAAGGATGTGGTTGGTTTCCAGAAAGATTCAGAGTAGTGCTTGAAAGAGAGGTATTTAGGATGACTCCACATTTTATCCTGAAACTGGAAAAACAGAGGTGCTGATAACTGAAATGTGAGACTATAGGTAGAATGGTAAAAAGTCAAGAATTTTGGACATGATAACTTCAAGAAATGTATTAGATGTTCAGCAGACATGCCAAAAGGAATTGGATATACATAGCTGGAGTTTTTGAGAGAAATTTGTTTTACAGATATGCATTGGGGAATCATGGGCTGACAGATGAAATTAAAGTCAGATTTGCTATCACCAAAATAATGAGTGTAGATAGAAGAGAGAAAAAGCAGTAAGCGGTAAACCCTTGTATACCTTCATGTGTAAGATTTAGGAAAAGAAGGAATAGGCTGCAAAGGAACCTAACAGACAGTACCCAATTAAGAGGGACAAAAATCTATTGAATTTGATATTATGGAAACCATGTAAAGAAAATGTATCACAGAGCATCAACTGTGCCCAAAGCAGCAACAGATGCAGGAAGAAAACTGACTTTTGAATTTAGCAATGTGGGTATCATCAGTGACTGTAACAAAAGAAGTTTTAAGTGGATCAGTGGGAGCAAAAGCCAGATTGCAATGAATTTTTTTTAAAGGGAGAGGAATTAGAAATAGTGAGTATATACAACTCTTCAGCAGAAGACTTGCTTTTAACAAAATCTGACATTTTTTTCCTTAGCCTCAGACATTTTTACTAAGTACACTACATATCATGGAAGTTTCACATTCTAAAAGTTTTGCATTTCAAGACAGCCATGAAAAGGGCATCTGGAATTCTTTCATACTAAGATAAGCCAGGAAAAAATAGAAATAAGTTCTTTTTTTCTTATTAAAAACTTAAAAATGTATTTTTCAAATCAAAACTGACCCAAATATTACCCAAATAGAATTATGATATGAATTTTGAACAATAAACTTAACCCTGTGTTTTTTTTTTTTTCTCTTATCCAATTCTTACAACACTTTGGACTCTTTTACACATCTTTTACTATGAGTTTACCTATGAGTTACCTATTGTTAAGGATTTAGATGGGGTAGTCTTTTTCTTTGACAGCTCCAAAGTATTGGAAAAAATAAAACTAAAGAAATAGATGGAGAGAAAACTGGGATCATAAGAATCTTTTTCCCGTTTTTTTTCCAAATAGTAGAAACAAGCACATGTCTATAAATTTATAAAAATTAGAGAAAAAAAAGATCATATAGAAGAGAAAAAGGAGATTTAATTTTTGAAACCATATCCTTAAATACATAAGAAGGGAAGAAAGAAGAAATAGAGGAACTGGCTTTGGGTAGGATTACAAAAATTCATCTATGACCGTAGTTCTCAAAAAGGTCATTGACTTATCCACTTACCCCTGCCAGAGAGCATTTCACAATGCATGGAGACATTTTGGATGGTCACGACTGGGAGGGTCTTTCTTGCTAACATTTAATGGATAGAGGCCAAGGATGCTGCTAACCATCCTACAGTGCACGGAACAGCTCCTACAACAAAGTATTATCCATTCCAAAATGTCAATAGTTCCAAAGTTGAGACCCCTGAGCTGTGGTAACAGGAGGGGAGGTAAAGTATATGGGAATGAGATTCTAATGAATTCGGTGTTTCAGTGCAGTAGAAACCAAGGTCGTCAACTAAAAAGACAAAGACTCAGGAGGTAGAGAATAGAATTAAACTTTTATTTATAAGTTTTTGTTATCAAGCAAGTCCAAAGAAATGAGACAAGGGCACAAGAAAATTGAGAGATTATGCCAACATTTATATTGATTAACTACAAAGTTTAATCTAGATAAGGAAGGGAATGGAGATATTAAGGGAATAAGGAAAAACATGAAAATGTAGTGTGGCCAATGAATTGGAGGTTTAGCAGTTTAGATTAGGTATGAGGTAAAGAGAGCAAGTATGTGGTTGTCAAAAAGGAAGTATGTTAAGACTATGGAAGTGTTACAGCTCTACCTGAGACACGGTGGAAGATAAGACTGCTGAGGAAAGACTTTCAAAGACTAAAGAATCAGTTACATACATGTTGAAATTGTTAAGGATTCAGATGGGGTATTCTTAGAATAATGGAATAGGTAAATACCATTATTGAAAAGAGGGGGAATGGATTTGGGGTCAATGAATGACAGCTAATATAGAGATGTAAATGGTGATCTAATACGAAGATATGAGAAGTAAAACTAGAGGATATTAGGGAAAAATAGTCTGGAAATCAAAATGGGGATCAAAAATGCTTACCACCTTCCAGCCTGAAGTATAGGCACACCTAGGAGATAATTGTGGATTTGGTTCTAGACCACCACAATAAAGTGAATATCTCAAGAAAGGGAGTCAAATGATATTTTGTTGTTGCTGTTGTTGTTCCTCAGTGCATATAGAAATTGTTTACCTCAGTTTATTAAGTCTGCGATAGCATCATATATGAAAAAAATGAGCTTACCTTAATTAAAATACTTTATTGCTAAAAAACGTTAAACATTATCTGAGTTTTCAGCCATCATAATCTGTTTCCTGGTAGAGAGTCTGGCCATGATGTTGTCTCCTGACTGATCAGGGTGGTAGTTGTTGAGGGTTGGGGTGACTGTGACATTTTCTTAAAATAAGATAACGATGAAATTTGTCACATTGATTGATTCTTCCTTTTAAGAATGGTTTCTCTGTAGCATATGATGCTGTTTGATACCATTTTACTGACAGTAGAATGCCTTTCAAAATTGGAGTCAGAGAGGAATCAAATGGTGGAGAAGGAGGGGGACTCGAAGTTCCCTCCTCTCTCAAATACAGCACTATTAAGGCCAGAAGACTTGGATTTCCAAGAATCCAAGCTACAAACTGACAGAAACATCTCCAGAAGCCCACAGGAACAACCTGCAGGCCATAGGTGCATGATTATGAAATGGGAGAGAGAAAACGGATGGCATAGGGATAGAGGAGAGGGTCCCCTTCTGTGGAGAAACAAAAGGAAGAGAAAGAGAGGCTGTGGATGTGTAGGATCTTATTTGAACAAGAGAAAAACCATGAACTAGGGAATAGAAAAAAAAAAAAAAAAACGGAAAAAGAACCAATTTCTAACACAATATAGGGTTGTGGGATTTTCTCCAGACTGGGGCCTACCACCCTGTGAGCACACCTGCGGAGGAGGAGAGCCAGCCCCAGGCTCAGTAGTAAGCTCAGAGGCACAGTCAGATGGAGCAGTCCCCTCCACTGAGTGCTGTGGGAAGAAAGTATAAAGCTGCTCCAAGGACAAAAGACCATGCAGGCACCCGCCAGACAAAGGCCCTTTGTTGGTGGGCTGGGCAGAGTGGCACTATCCTGGAGCCAGGTGAATGTAATGGGATCCTTTTAGACACTGGGGTTTGAATCCCAAGAGAGCACCTGGGATGTGTGGGAGACTGTGAAGTAGGACATAGTGGCCCATTCACACCCACTTGGCACTGTAAGGATGGCCTGAACAGAGTGGTCTGGGACACCCAGTCTGGGGAGGAGAGCCTGGGGTGTTGCCATTTTTCTCCTAATCACCAACAAGGTGGGGCTTCAGGGAACTGAACAGCAGCCCCATAGAGGAGGCTGGACCTCCTACACCAAACCATGCCCCTTCCAATCCTACTACCAGAAAAAGGTTGACAATGACAGAACCAGATGGCCACTCATCCACACCAAGCCAGATATCCCCTCCTCCAAACCAGCACAGCCACCGGTTCCAAGGCACCAGGAGTTTTGCATTTTCTGATTTGATATTTGGTCGATTCTTATTTTATTCATATATAAGTCGATTCTTATTTTATTCATACACACACACACACACACACACATATATATAAAATCTATATATATACATATATACATATATATATATATTTAATCTATTCTTTTTCGATCTCTTCTGTATATCCTTCTTTATTTTCCTCTCTCTCTGTCTCTGGATTGACCCGTAAAGTTTCTCTGATTCTCTGCTTGGTCAATTTTATTTTTCTTTTTCCCCAATCTTGTCATTTCTTTGTATGGGATGAGGTTTCTTATAACACCATCCCCTTTTTAAATTTTTTCCAGGGTTACTTCAAAAATAAAGCACACTTGGTGGAAGATCCAAACCACCACTACGAGTAGGGACATAAAGCAGAGTCATAATAATAGAGAGCTTGCAACACACTCCAAAAACACCTCCTGAAGGGCCAGGTCCTGTACAGTGTATGACCACTTGTTAATATAGTAGTGCTCTCAGGCATACAACACATAAAAAGCTGTTAAAACACATAAAGGACAGAAAACTAGCCAAAATGATGAAACGGAAGAATTCTTCTCAAAAGAAATCCCAGGAAGAAATGACAGCTAGAGAATTGCTGAAAACAGATATAAATAATATATCTGATCAAGAATTTGGAATAATACTCATAAGATTAATAGCTGGGTTTGAAAAAAGCATAGAAGACGGCAAAGAATCTTCTGCTGCAGAGATTAAGGAACTAAGAAATTGTCATGACGAATTAAGAAATGCTGTAAGTGAGATACAGAATAAACTAGTTGCAGTGACAGCAAGGATGGAGAAAGCAGACAGGAGAATAAGTGAAATAGAAGATAATATTATGGAAAATGTTAAAGCCAAGAAAAAGAGAGATAAGAAAATAGTAGACCATGAAGGAGAATTAGAGAGCTAAGTGATTCAATGAAACATAATAATATCTGTATTATAGGAGTTCCAGAAGAAGAGAGAGAGAAAAGGGTAGAAGGTTTACTTGAACAAATTATAGCTGAGAACTTCCCTAATCTAGGGAAAAAAGCAGACATTCAAATCCGGGAGGCACAGAGAACTCCCTTAAGATTCAACAAGTATAGGTCTTCACCACGGTTTATCATAGTGAAACTGGCAAAATACAAAGGTAAAGAGAGAATTCTGAAAGTAGCTAGGAACAAACAGGCCTTAGCCTACGAGAGTAGACACATACAGGCAGTAGCAGACCTGTCCACTGAAACTTGGCAGGGAAGAAGGGAATGGCAGGAAATATTCAATGTGATGAATAGGAAAAATATGCAGCCAAGAATCCTTTATCCACGAAGCCTGTTATTCAGAATAGAAGGAGAGATAAAGGCTTTCCCAGAAAAGCAAAAACTGAAGGAGTTCATGACTACTAAAGAAGCCCAGCAAGATATTGTAAGAGGAACTTTGTGAATGGAATTCTGCAGACTACAAAGGACCAGAGACATCACTATAAGCATGAAACCTACAGATAAAAATCTGTATCTTTCAATAATAACTCTGAATGTAAATGGACTAAATACCCCAATGAAAAGACATGGTATCAGAATGGATAAAAAACAAGATGCATCTATGTGCTGCCTATAAGAGACTCATTTTAGACCCAAGGACAGCTTCAGATTGAAAGTGAGGTGATGGAGAACCATCTATCTTGCTGCTGGAAGTCAAAAGAAAGGTACAGTAGCCACACATATCAGAAAACTGAATTTTAAACCAAAGTCTGTAACAAGAGATGAAATAGGGCATTATGTCATAATTACAGGGTCTATCCATTGAGAAAAGCTAATAATTGTAAATATTTATACTCTCAACTTGGAGGACCCCAGATATATAAATTAATTACTCACAAACATTAGCAGCCTTATGGATAAGAATATGGTAATTGCAGGGGAATTTGATACTCCAGTTAGAGCAATGGACAGATCATCTAAGCAGAAAATTAATAAAGAAACAATGGCCTTGAATGATACACTGGACCAGGTACACACTTGACAGATATATTCAGAACTTTTAATCCAAAAGCAGCAGAATATGCATTCTTCTCAGTGCACATGGAACATTCTCCAAGATATATAACAGAGAGGGCCATAAAACAGCCCTCAATAAATATAAAAGAATTGAGAGCACAGCATGCATATTTTCAGATCAAAATGCTATGAAACTTGAGATCAACCACAAGAAAAAATTTTGAAAATCTCCAAATTCATGGAGGTTAAAGAACATCCTACTCTTTAGTAGGATGAATAGGTCAACCAAACAATTTAAGAGGAAATTTAAAAATATATGGAAGCAAATGAAAATGGAATCACAACAGTCCAAACCCTTTGGGATGCAGCAAAGGCAGTCATAAGAGGAAAATACATTACAATCCAGGTCCATCTCAAGAAACAAGAAAACTCCCAAATACAAAACCTAACCTCACCTAAAGGGACTAGAATCAGAACAGAAAAGAAACCCCAAAGCCAGCATAAGAGAAATAATAAAAATTAGAGCAGAATTAAATAATATGGAATTTAAAAAAGGTAGAACATATCAATGAATCTGTTTTTTGAAAGAATTAACAAAATTGATAAACCCCTTTTTGATATTTCTCAAAAAGAAAAGAGAAAGGACCAAAATAAATAAAATCATGAATAAAAGAGTAGTGATTGAAACCAACACCACAGAAAAACAAACAATTATTAGAGAATACTATGAAAAATTATATGCCAACAAACTGGACAACCTGGAGGATATGGACATATTCCTAGACACCCACACACTACCATAACTCAAACAGGAAGAAATAGAAAACTTGAACAGACCCATAACCAGTGAAGAAAATTGAATCAATTATCAAAAATCTCCCAACAGATAAGAGTCCTGGGCCATATGGCATCCCAGGGAAATTCTACCAGACATTTAAAGCAGAGTTAACATCTCTCTTTCTCAAGCTGTTTCAAAACATAGAAATGGAAGGAAAGTTTCTGGACTCATTCTATGAAGCCATCATTACCTTGATTCCCAAACCAGATGGAGACCCCACTAAAAAGAATTATAGGCCAATATCCCTGATGAACCTGGATGCAAAAATTCTCAACAAGATACTAGCAAATCAAATTCAACAGTATATTAAAAGAATTATTCACCATGATCAAGTGGGATTCATTCCTGGGCTGCAGTGCTGGTTTAATATTCACAAATCAATCAATGTGATACATCATATTAATAGAAGAAAGGATAAGAAACATGATCCTGTCAATAGAAGAAGAAAAAGCATTTGACAAAATAAAGCTTCTTTTTTTTTTAATAAAAACCCTCAAGAAAGGTTGGAAGGAACATACCTTAACATTATAAAAGCTGTATATGAAAATCCCACAGCTAATATCATCCTCAGTGGGGAAAAACTGAGAGCTTTCCCCCTGATATCAGGGACACAACAGGGATCTTTACTCTTACCTCTGTTGTTTAACACAGTGTTGGAAATCCTAGCATCAGCAATCAGACAACAAAATGAAATCAAAGGCATCCAAATTAGCAAAGACGAAGTCAAACTTTCACTTTTTGCAGATGACAGGATACTCTACATGGAAAACCCAAAAGACTCCACCAAAAGGCTGCTAGAACTGATACATGAATTCAGCAAAGTCACAGGATACAAAATCAATGTACAGAAATCAGTTGCATTTCTTTTTTTTTTTTTAACGTTTATTTATTTTTGAGACAGAAAGAGACAGAGCATGAACGGGGGAGGGTCAGAGAGAGGGAGACACAGAATCTGAAACAGGCTCCAGGCTCTGAGCTGTCAGCACAGAGCCCAACACGGGGCTTGAACTCATGGACCGTGAGATCATGACCTGAGCCGAAGTCGGCCGCTTAACCGACTGAGCCACCCAGGCACCCCAAGTTGCATTTCTACACACCAATAATGAAGCTACAGAAAGAGATAACAAGAAATCAATCCCATTTATAATGCACCAAGGACCATAAAATACCTGGGAATAAACCTAAACAAAGATGTAAGAAAGCTGTATGCTGAAAACTATAGAAAATTTATGAAAAAAAAATTGAAGACACAAAGAGATGGAAAAACATTCCATGTTCCTGGATTGGAAGAATAAATGTTAAATATCAATACTACCCAAAGCAATCTACACCTTCAATTCAATCCCAATCAAAATTGCACTGGCATTCTTCTCAGAGCTACAACAAACAATCCTAAAATTTGTATGGAACCACAAAAGAACCCAAAGAGCCAAAGTAATGTTGATAAAGAAACCGAAACAGGGAGGCATCACAATTCCAGACTTTAGCCTCTACTGCAAAGTTGTAATCATCAAGACAGTATGGTATTGGCACAAAAACAGATACACAGACCAATGGAATAGAAAAGAGAACCCAGAATTGGACCCACAAATGTATGGACAACTAAATTTTGACAAAGCAGGAAAGAGTATCCGGGGTGGGGGTGTGGGTGGGAAACAGTCTCTTTAGGAAATGGTACTGGGAGAACTGGACAGCAACATGCAGAAGAATGAACCTGGACCACTTTCTTACACCATATATAAAAATAAACTCAAAATGGAAGAAAGACCTAAATGTGAGACAGGAAACCATCAAAACCCTAGAGGAGAAAACAGGCAACAACCTCTTTGACCTCAGTGGCAGCCACTTTTTACTCGACACATCTCCGAAGGCAAAGGAAATAAAGACAAAAATGAACTATTGGGACCTCATCAAGATAAAAAGCTTCTGCACTGCAAATGAAACAATCAGCAAAACTAAAAGGCAACTAACGGAATGGGAGAAGATATTTTCAAATGACATATCGGATAAATGGTTAGTATCCAAAATCTATAAAGCACTTACCAGACTCAACACCCCAAAACC
Source organism: Panthera onca (assembly GCF_046562875.1). NCBI lineage: Eukaryota > Metazoa > Chordata > Mammalia > Carnivora > Felidae > Panthera > Panthera onca. Next base: position 161,101,230 of record NC_138346.1, read on the forward strand.
AAATAATCCAGTGAAGAAATTGGCAGAAGACACGAATAGACACTTCTCCAAAGATGACATCCAGATGGACAACAGACACATGAAAAGATGCTCAACGTCATTCATCATCAGGGAAATACAAATCAAAACCACGTTGAGATATCACCTCACATCAGTCAGAGTGGCTAAAATTAACAACTCAGGGAACAGGTGTTGGTGAGGATGTGGAGAAATGGGAACCCTCTTGCACTGTTAGTGGGAATGCAAACTGGTGCAGCCACTCTGGAAAAGAGTGTGGAGGTTTCTCAAAAAATTAAAAATAGAATTACCCTGCGACTCAGAAATAGCACTAGCAGGAATTTATCCAAAGGATACAGGAGTGCTGATTCATAGGGGAACATGTACCCCAATGTTTATAGCAGTGCTATCAACAATAGCCAAAGTATGGAAAGAGCCCAAATGTCCATCAATTGATGAATGGATAAAGATGTGGTTTATATATAAATGAATACTACTTGGCAGTGAGAAAGAATGAAATCTTGCCATTTGCAAAAACGTGGATGGAATTGGAGGGTATTATGCTAAGTGAAATAAGTCAGTCAGAGAAAGAGAGATAGCATGTTTTCACTCATATGTGGAATTTGAGAAGTTTAACAGAAGACCATGGGGGAAGGGAAGGGGAAAAAATAGTTTCAAACAGAGAGGGAGGCAAACCATAACAGATACTTAAGTACAGAGAACAAAGTGAGGGCTGATGGGGGTGCTGGGTAGGGGAGAGAGGAAAATGGGTGATGAGCATTGAGGAGGACACTTGTTGGGATGAGCACTGGGTGTTGTAAGGGAGGAATCATGGGAATCTACTCCTGAAGCCAAGAGCACACTGTATACACTGTATGTTAGTTAACTTCACAATAAATTATATTTAAAACATAAGTAAATAAATAAAGAAAAGAAAAATATTGGAGTCAATTTCCTCAAATCATGGCACTGTGTTAGTACACGTAATATTCTAAATCTTTGTTGTCATTTCAATAATCTTCATAGCATCTTCACCAGGAGATTTTGTCTTGAGAAACTCCTCTCTTTGCTTATCCATAAAAAGCGCTCCTCATCCATGAAAGTTTTATCATGAGACTGCAAGAATCCAGTCACATCTTCAGAATCCACTTCTAACTCCAGTTCTCTTGCTATCTCTACCACATCTTCAGTTTCTTTCCTTCACTGAAGACTTGAATCCCTCAAAGTCATCCATGAGGGTTGGAATTTACTTCTTCCAAACTCCTGTTAATGTTCATATTTTGACCTCTTCTCATGAATCACAAATGTTCTTAATGGCATCTAGAATGGTGGATACTCTTCAGATGGTTTTTGATTGAATTTGCCCAGATCCATCAGAGAAATCACTATTTATGGCAGCCATAGCCTTACAAAAATGTATTTCTTAAGTAATAAAACTTGAAAGTTGAAATTACCCCCTTGATCCTTGGGCTGCAGAACGGATGCTGTTAGCAAGCATTAAAACAACATGAATCTCCTTATGCATCTCCAACAGAGCTCTCAGGTGATCAAGTGCAGTGGGCAGTATTCCTTTGAAAGGAATCTTTTTTTCTGAGCAGTAGGTATCAACAGTGGGCTTAAAATATTCAGTAAACCACATTGTAAACAGATGCACTGTCATCCAGGCTTTGTTGCCCCATTTAGAAAGCACAGACAGAGTAGATTTAGCATAATTCTTAAGGGGCCTAGGATTTTTGGAATGGTAAATGACATTGGCTTCAACTTACAGTCACCAGCTGCATTAGCCCCTAACGAAAGCCAGCCTGTCTTTGAAGCCAGGCATTGACTTCTCTCTACCTATGAGAGCCCTAAATGGTACCTTCTTCCAGTATAAGACCATTTCACCTCCCTTGAAAACCTGTTGTTTATGGTAGCTGCCTTTGTTAATTACCTTAGTTAAATCTTTTGGATAACTTGCTGCAGCTTCTACTTGATGCTCCAACTTGCACTTTTATGTTAGAGGGACAGTTTCTTTCTTTAAACCTCATGAACAAACCTCTGCTAGCTTCCAACTTTTCTTCTGCAGCTTCCTCACCTCTCCTCTCTCTGTCTTCACAGACTTGAAGAGAGTTAGGATCATATTCGGGAATTAGAGTTTGGCTTAAAGGAATGTTGTGGCTGATTAGATCTCTATCTAGACCACTCAAACTTTCTCCAAATTGACAATAAGGGTGCTTTGCATTCTTATCATTCACATGGTCGCTGGAGTAGCACTTTTAATTACCAGCAAGAGCTTTTCCTTTGTATTCACAACGTGGCTGTTTGGCACAAGAGCCCTAGATTTCGGCCTATCTTGGATTTTGACATGCTTTCCTCACTCAGCTTAATCATTTCTAGCTGCTGATTTAAAGTGATAGATGTGTGACTCTTTCTTTTCCTTGACCACTTAAATGCCATGGTAGAGTTATTAATTGGCCTAATTGTATTATTTCAGAATTGTTGTGCCTTGGGGGATAGAAAGGCCCCAGGAGACGAAAAGAAAGAAGGGAACAGCTGGTCTGTGGAGCAGTCAGAACACATAGCATTTATCGATATGTTTGCCACCTTACATGGGTGCATTTTGTGGTATTCCAAAAGAATTACTGAAGTAATATCAAAGATTACAAATCACAGGTCATAAAAACAAATAATAATGGAAAAGTTGTAAGAATTATCCAAATTTTATACAGAGACAGAAGGTAAGCAAATTCTGTTGGAAAAATGGTGTCCACAGACTTGCTCGACACAGGGTTGCCACAAACCTTCAATTTGTAAGGAAAAAAAAGCAATTATCTGCAAAGCACAATAAAGTACAGTAAAATAAGGTATGCCTATAAAAGGCTGAGGGAGAAAAAAAAGCCACCACCTGACAGGGTGCAGAGAACACTTTGTCCCTACTACAGAGTTAATTTTTCTCAAGAGCAAAAATTTTGTGATGGGAATTTTCAGAAGTAGTAGGAGGATGTAACAGATTTTACTGTTAGTGAGGCATAAATTCCATGGTCCCTGGTGGAAGGGTTTCATGAGCTTTGGAAGAAAGAGAAAGAATAGAGAATTTGGATGAGTGGTGGGCAACCTGGGAGCCTGAGGATTCTTGTAGCAGATAGAAGCAACAATAAAGCACCTAATGTGGTTAGTCCCAGAGGATCCACAATGTTAGTCAGGACTGAACCATTTGTATTGGAGTCCAGGGAAGGGTGGATTTCTGGGAACTCCTACTTGACTCCTGAAGAATGGGGGGGGAAAGGCCTGGGAGAATTATGGTTGTAGTTCCCATGTTCTGGTTTCTAGGGAGAGGTGATTTTACTCAATGTATGTGATCCTTGCTGATTCCAGCTGAATGATTTAATGACTGCTGGAGAAAACTTAAGTAATTTTTCCTTCCTCAACTCACCCTTATTGAATACACAAATAAAGAACCTCCTCATATGCCAATAAGTAAAGGACAAATAGTCCCACGAGAAAATCAACAAGAAACATAAAACTATATAGTTGAAGCTTGGAGAGTAGAGTTATTTATGTAGCTGGGATCTAAATATGCATTTGTGTCTGACTTCAACCCTTATTGGTTGTCTGGACTGGAGGATGCTTGATAAGGTTTCCATATATCATCAGTAAAATCAGAATAAAATTCCTATATATCATACAGGAATTTTTTGAGGACTAAATAAAATAACTCATAAAAATTTTCTTAGCATAGAGCCAGGCACATGGCAAGCATGCAGTGGTATAATTCACATTTGTTAACCATATGTATTAATTTAGAAAAGAGAAAATGACCGGTAAACTTAAGATGTTCAACCTTATTGCAAGTTGTAAGAATAAGATACAAAGTTTCAAACTATCCAGCTGACAAAAACTTTAAAAATATTGATAGCATCCAATTTTTCAGTGATTATATGGTGAAATAGGCCCACTCATGTTATCAGTGGTAGTAGTATTTGGCATCGCCTTTTTAGGAAATAATCTATCAGCATTCATTAATATTCAAAATGCATATTTTCTTGAGTCTATCAATCCAAAATTAGGAACCTGACCCTTGGAAATGAAGGCAAGAGAATGTCAGCATTCATACATAAGAGTGTTTATCCTAGTTAACACCCATAAACTGAAAATTTGTGTTGTTTCAAGGTGAAAAGAGTTGTGCCTTTCTTCAGGGCAGCTGGAGGCTGGCAGCATCAGGGAAGGGGACCACTGGCTTTTCAGCAACAGTGGCAGTAAAAGGGAGCAAACGCCAGAGCGACAGCAGGTCAGGAGCTGGCAGCACTATCAGGAGCTCTAGAGGGAAGTGGGGCCTGAAGCAGCCTCATTAAAACCTGGTGCTGGAGACCCATGTGAGAGAGAAGTAGATCACATGATTTTTCAAAGCAAGGACTGTCTGGATTAAAATCCCTGCTCTGCCACTTTCTGCTATTAACTGTCCTCGGGTGAGTTATGTAACCTCACTGTGCTACAGATGTCTTATTTGTAGGATGAGAAGAAGCAGAGGGCCTACTTCACAGGATCTTTATAAGCATTAGATGAGGAAATATTTTAAGTGTCTATTATGGTACCTGGTACATATCAACAGCTATAGAAATGTCTGTTAAATTAAAAAATAAAATAAGTTCCAGAAATACTACTCTCCTTCTGGTTGGATACATCTTCTTAGACTTAAAAAGTGGAACTTGGGAATTTTCTATTGGGTGAACAAACAGTTGAGATTCTAACAAAGTACAGTGTAATAGATTAGAACATGGGTCCTCAAATACTTTGTCGTTGTTATCCATATTATTAACAATAAAATATGCTATGAATTAAAACAATAATAATACCTACCAGGTGTAGAGTACTGAGTCACATATTCCACCTGTAATATCTAATCTATACAACAACAGTGCAATTTAGCTACTATTATCCCCATTTGATAAATGAGAAAGCTAAGACTAAGGTAAGTCAGCATATTGTGCAAAGTCACTGGCAGCCAAGATTTAGGCTGCAGTCAGTCTGATTCCAAGGTTTTCACCATTCTGTATCCTGTACTTTCTCCATTATATGGCTCTGTCTAAGAACTGAAACTTTTATAAGACCTTTCTATTATTGTGCAATGTGAGCAGTGCTCCATTGGAGTTTTGTGGACACAAAGGTAGGTATATCTTCAGGGAATTTAGTTGCAGGAGAATCAGCCCTGATTCAAAAAGGTTATACATACAAAATCAGCTCAACTAAAGCAAAATTAAACAAACAATAAAACTGTCACATGATAGAGAGGTGTGATCTTTTAGAAAACAGTATCATTAAGATGCTGGGAACCAATTAAATGGTCAAGATTCATAACATCAGAAAGACTAAGCTTGGCCATATTTCATGGATTCCTAATCCATATCAGTCAGGTTTAATTAGAGAGGAAGAGCCAAATGATTTCCAGTTGCCTTTCTACATCATTTTAACTGCTTTTAAATGTCCGGATTATAATAAAATCAGGTTTGAACCAATACTATATCCATTCTCATGTACCGTCAGCTTATTTCCCAGGGAAGTGTGAGTGATCTCATTAGCTTTTCCTGAGGTGACTGATCAATATCACAGACACATTTGAGTCTGCACTTCTAAATTCTCAGTATAATTAGCTGCACAGATTATACATTATTAAACTTCATTTTCACTGATTGTCTTTTTAAGATTAAGGTATTAAATATCGTATTTAAATATGCCAGTTTAACACTACTTGGTGGCTAACATTTCAAAAGCTATTTAACATCCTTATATTTACCTAAGAGACATGTAAGTCATTTAGATTAACCTCTACACACAGGGGAAAAATGTGTTACCAATTGGATCCCCAAAATATTTGTGGTTACAACATGCACTTAAAATGCTAATGTTATCCTGCCAAAAACAAAAACAAAAAAAACTATTGAATTTAAAATCTATGCTCACTATCCTTAGCTTACTCTTTATTCCAGGTTTCTTAAACATTAAATATGCTATTATCTTAAGAGTTTTATGAAGATTTTACTTAATTTTGATTGGGAAAATGTGTGTATTTATTTTTCATGCAGATTATAATTTTGTATTCACACTAAACTAACAACTAAAGACGATTGAAAAAAAAATGGTTTTGACCCGTCATCTTTTTCTCCACTCTTTAAGCATAACCACTAACTACTTACTTTGGTATTACATTATACTATAGATTATACTTAGAACCTTTCATTGAAAGTCATGTTCTACTCTTAATATTTATCTGTATGTACAGTTTGACCAATATTTATTAGATTGTCACATCTTCCTTCTTTTTTTGATTGTCACATCTTTCTTTTATTTAAGGGACATCAAATGTCAGCTTGTTGGTACTGATCTGAAGACAAAATTATATGAGTTATTTTACATAATATATTCTAATTTAATGAGAGAATTAAGGAAAGAGTAGAAAGAGAAAGAGAGAGAGAGATTTACTATACATTTTTACAAATATAATTTAAAAGAAAACAAGCCTTTCTTTTGTGTTACTATGTATCATACATCATATTATATTAAACACTAGAGAATCAAAGAAGTAAAATGCCTGGCTCCTTTCTCTGCAGGAATTCTAATTCAAGAAGAAAAGTAGCAAAATGTAAGCTATATGAATAAAAGTTATAAAGAGTTTACATATAGAAGAATAATTATGTCCTACCCAAGTTGTGATTGTTTGTCTTTAGTTCTTGTAATTTTAACAAAACAAGAAAAGCACTTTTAAAATGTAGCTATGTGTGTATTATCAGTGAAAGTTGAGAGAACAATATTTTGGGGGGGGGAGAGAGTAGGAAATACAGATCAAAGTAGCATATATGTTTATATGACTATAAAGAGGCATGGAGGCAAATAATGCGATGCTAAAATGCATACTAAATTAGGCCTCCAATGGGGTGTCTGGGTGAGTCATTAGGTTAAGCATCTGACTCTTGGGTTTCAGCTCAGGTCATGATCTCATGGTTTATGGGTTCGAGCCCCATGTCAGGCTCTGTGCTGTTGGCACAGAGCCTGTTTGGGATTCTCTATCTCCCTTTCTCTCTGCCCTTCTTTGCCCATAAACAAACAAACAAACAAACAAACCTATACAAATAAAATAAATAAAATAAAATAAATTAGGCCTCAATAGCCAATCTATTTAGAATATGATGGAAAGTATTTTTTGTTTGTTTTTAAATAAGGTTTCTGAGAAAACAAATATCTACTTCCTCTTGTATTACACCACTGGATTGTTTTTGTAGTCCCAAATATCTTGGGATATTTGTGGTAGTCTCCCCTTATAAAAAGGAAATTAATGTTTATTTCTGCACTAGCATGACAAAGATTGGATTACAGCTTTATTAATTTACTTGTGTTTGTTTTTGAAAAGAAACTTATTTCTATCCAATTTTCATGACATATAAGAGATGAATAAAAGTAATTCCTTGCCCCATCCATATTGTGTTTGAAATCTGTAATATCAGAAATCCTGTTGAGTGCCTTAACCAATCAAGCTAAATATTCCAGGGGGCTTTTTAATATGCTGATCTTATGAAGCAAGAGTATTAAATTTATTCAACCATGAACAATTTTTTGATTATCACACACCTCAACTGCTCTGTTATATGTTGACCACAAGAAGAAGAAAAAATAGAAAGTGAAATGTGATTAGTTCCTGATGAATTGAAATTCCTTTAATAGATATTGAATGGAGAAAATTTATATTAATAGTTACAATCAAGCTTTTATTTTTTTTCTCATTGAAAGTAGTATTCAATAAATGTAACTGACATATAACATTCTTAAAGATATATAAATAGCAGCCTATGGAATAGAATTATTGCCTCTGTATTGTTCCATTAAGGAGAGTGCAAACTATGTAACAGGGAAACTCATAAATAATCATGCCAATTATCATTTAAAAAAAAAACTGTGTCTACAGTTGCATACCTAGTATTTGTGAATAAATTTAGTATAAAGATATAAAAAGTGATAAATTATAAGATTTTAAAATTATTTTGCAGCTGAAGCTTAACAAAGGATTTCTTAAAAAGCTTCAAGGGAAGAAAACATATAATTCAACTGGATAAGTCATGATTATATTATGCTTAAGCCATTGTCAGCATATGGAAAAATATGTGGAAGTTTAAAAAGGCCTGGTAATTACAGCATCACCTCATTTTGGCAGCCCTATAATATTCATTTTCCTGTTTCTTAGATGCAGAAGTCTATAGTGTTGGAATTGAATGTCAAATAAAAATAATCCTGTCAGTGCTCATATACCATATAGAGATTTTTTTTAACAGATGACTTATTACAACTTCATGTTTTGCTTCTGTCTTCACAGTTATTTCACACATACTTTTTGTGAGTAGCTGGAAATGATGAAGCATGGAAATTTCACGGAACTCACTAAGAAGTGTGAAATCAAGTTTGAGATGTTGAACATTGTTAATTTATTTGTATCATTGGTAAAGGTAGGACAACACAATTAGGATAAAGACATATGTCAAGCAAGGGGAGAGGGAATAGTTATCTATCAAGCATTATTGAGACTCACCTATCTCTCTGTTCAAATCAGTGTCAGTTTTCTGAATAAATCAAATACACGACCAAAACCCAGCAATACAATTAATAACATATGCTTGCAGGAAGCTTATAGTCTAATTAAAAGGTAGCAATCGCAATCTTAAACACATCCTTAGAAGTTTCAATGTAAACTATTGGGAAAGAAATTATCTGAGCACAAAGTAAAATTTCAACCCTTCCATCTTCTAGCATGGCTTAAGTCCCACAAAGATTTCTGTGTGATACTTTTGAGAAATGACTCACAATCAGTCTCTCTCTTTCTCTCTCTAAATCTATCTATCATCTATCTACCTATCTATCTATCATATATCATTTGTGAGAAGTAGATAATATATTAACACTACTAACATTACATGATAATATATATTATATATACATTTTTTATAATATAGTGTATATCTTATATGTAATATAGTATATATTGTATATGTGTATCTTATACATAATATACTATATCATATATATTATATATTATCATATATATATTTCTATGAAGATTCAAAGAGAGATACTTCTTCCTTTTCTTTTTTTACAGGTTTGAAATAGGACTATAAAATAATTCTCTTCAGGGCATGAACTTTATATTTTGTCATCATAGTAACTTTCCTATATAAAAATCAATATCTCAGAGTGCTCAGAGTATAATGAACATATTATAAGTGTTATCTTTCTTTCTCCTTCTGATTATATTTATTTCTACAAACATATTTCCTAAAAATAAAAAGTATTTATCTTATTTCAAATATGTAATTTAGTGTTAGCTGTTTCTTAGTTTATAGAGGAATTTGAAGAATGGCCAGTCAGACATAATGCTTAACATAATGCTCTCTTTCTTGATTAGGGTAGTTTTCTATCTGCTTTTCAAAAAGGTATAACTTCTTAAGAAAAGCTTATGATGTGAGCATTAAAATAGAAATGTGACAGGAAAAATATGGTGCCTGAAAATATTCCAGGAGTTAGAAGCTAAAGAAAAGTAAGTACTTGTTTTAGTGATAATCAAAAATATACAAAGAGAGAAAAAGGATTAAATGATTCTGTTTTCTGAAAAGAGTTTTTTGTATTTTGTTTCCTATTAAAATGTATTTAGTTTCAAATACACACACACACACACACACACACACACACACACACGCACGCACGCGCGCACGTGCACACACACAGGGAGTTTTACAATGCTGCTATCCAATTCTTCAGTTTCTCCTTATGGCAGTTGCTCAAATTCAGATGTGAGGAGACCAGTATCATAGTGTGTTATCTTTGAGTAGAATATGAAGGTCATCTGGGATGACCTTCACTTTATAGACAAAGCAAAGGAATCATCAATCAAGCAAATGATTTACTCAAGGTCATTTACTGAGTTCAAAACACAAAATGAGCTTATCATATATGATATAAAAAGGGCACTGAAATAGGATTCAAATCTTTAGATCTTTTATATCTTAAAATACTGGCTACTTTGGTTTATTTTTAACATAAAAGCAGAGGCATTATAAATTTTATTCTTAATTTTTGTCACATATTGAAAATATACTAAAATATTTATACCATACATGTAAGGTACAGATAAGATCAGTAAAGTTAATGTCTCCTTGTTCATCACCAAGTTTACAGAGGACCTCCTGACGCTCATTTCTCATGCTATTTTTTCCTCTTATTGTGCTTATTTATTTGGAGAATTATTAACTAACAAAGTGGTCCAAAAATTGTAAACATATCAGAATATATGTTATGAAGGTATTTTTCCAGATGATATAACTCACTTCTGAATAATCAAAAATTTGTTATTTTGTTGAATTTTCCACTTAATCACTTTGAACTAATCCAAAGATAGAATAAATCTGATCTTTATTTTGTTCTGAAAAATTCATGGGTTTTTATGTCATCAAAGACAAAAAATTAAAAGTTACGTGTGAAGTCTTCATTAAAGATAAATAGAACAAAGTATTCTGGTATAAACAAAAGGCATAGTGAATCAGTAATGTAATACATAAGCAACAATTGTTATTATAAGTATGAACTACCCTCCAATGTTTCAGAAAATGACTAAAACTATATTTATAATTTTAATTTCTATTTATTGAAAGCCAGGTTGCTATCCTCTTAAGCAAATATAAAGGAGAAAATAATGAATCATAAACTGTAAAGTCTATGTATCTAGAAAGGAAAACCTCAGCAGGAGGATCTAGCTATAGAATATTGTCCAGGTCAGCAGAGTTTTTCACATAAAGATGAGCGATTATACAATAAGTATCACAGCATGGTTGGTAATATTTCAATATTAGGTGAGATGGTCTTTATTTTCAGTTCATTCCATCACCATAATTATTTGAATGGCCCTGTCCTTTTTTTTTGTTCTTGGTTGAACTGAATTTAAGCTAATCTGTAATTTCACCTATTGCAGTTGACCACCCCCCACCAGTGTCCTTTTATACCAGTAGTTTTGAATATCTAAAAAGTGTTCCATGAATCAGCAGGAGCAGCAGCAGCAGCACTTGGGAACTTGTTTGAACAGGAAATGCTCAGGCAGGACCTCAGACTTCCAGAGTAGTAATGTCTGGAATGGTTTTCACAAGCAGTCTGTGTTTCACCAAGTCCTCCAAAGCACACTGATAAGAGATTAATGATAACAAATGCCTTAGTAACTTGGAGGTTGCCTATGAAGTGTGATATGAAAACTGACAGTTGTCAAAGTCCATCAGTCTGACACACTTTTGGCAGATGTCTGAAATTGCACCTTCCAAAATGCAGAAAGATTTGGAAGTGCTACTGGTCTAAACTTTCATTATTTTCCCCCTTTTTTTAGTCAAGTGACGTATAACTCTTGTTTATTTTTACTCAAGGTCCACTTGTACATTTTTCCCCTCCATACTAGGCTCTGGCAGATGGCCAATGATCAGTTAATCACCAGATCCAGTGGTTCACATTAGTCTCATACTACTTTACCTATCCATGCAATCTCTCTTGGGTTTGTCTATGCAAACCTATCTTAGGGTTATAGCTAATGCTCTCCTGTAAATCTCTATTCCTGAGTTCCTGGGTTTCTCTGGAAGACCGAGAAGCCATACTAGAAATATAAGAAAGTTTCTTAAACTTTGGTATGCATACCCTAGGAAGTATTTAATATGATTTTAGGTGGTATAAGAATAAATCTAACATTATAAAGTCCTAAATTTCATTTGCCATGAGTACAAATATAATAGTCAATTGTGAAGTGGAGTAAAGAACTAAACGAAGAGAAGAAAATTCTACAGGAAGTTGTAAGTAAACAAATTGGAGTTGACTTGAATGATTAACCTAACCTTTTTTTCCACTTAATTCTTTCAATATTTATGTTTTTCCCCTCACTGAGTGTAATTTCTAGCATTATCTTTAGTAACTAACATATATTGCCATAAATTAACATGTTTTGATATTTAATTTTATCATGGGTAATTATATTTTAATGAATTGTTTCATTAAATTATTTCCACAGGGTACCTAGGTAAGACCAGGTTTGACATCATCAGGGCAAACAGGAAGTAGAAGTTTAGAACACATGTCTAAGAAAATAGAAGTTTAGAACAAATGTCTACTGGCCAAAAATAGATGGAGACTAGCAGAAGACATTCTTCATACACAGAAGGAAGTGGGTCTCTACAGATCTCTATAGAGGCAATACAATAGCAAAGAAAGATGGTAAGAAGGGAGAAAGGATAGTGAAAGCAGCTGACTTATGTTTCTATATTCTACCTATTATAGGCTTATAATTTATTAAAGAAGGTATGCAACATGTACACACATGCATATACACATACAACTTATAATGCCAAAATTCCAAGCCTATTCTAAAAAAAAAAAACAATATTTGCATGATCCAGGATCCTTTGGGAAGGCTGAACTCTATAAAATAGCCCATGATAGAGATCTACCCATAACTGAGCATGACAGGCCCTCAGGATTCATAGAGCAGCCAGTCAAATGCAAATCATTACCCTAAACATGAAGACAGGACTGATCACAAGTGTCTAGCACTTCCAGATCAGGTAGAAAAAGACAATTAGATATGTCTTTGACCAGAGCACTAAGCACTGGCAAAGGGCAACTTGGCAAGAGAGAAAAATGAAAGAAATAAATTATGTAAGCTATTGAAGTGGACTGCAGGATCAGGAAGTGCCCATCCCAGTGCCAGAATTAGGGAGGGAGATGACACTAAAGGGACCCAGTGAGGACCTTCTCTCTTACCTAGTGTGGAAATAAATGTCTTAAAAGAGCCCCTGACAAATCCATTTGCTTCTTTTCTGACTCAGTACCACAGTTATTACTCCCTCTGAATTGATAAGACAGAATCTATTAGAGTTTCAGGTATTTCAGTAAAAGAAAGAAAAAAAAGAATAATTAAGTTGCTATTTGATAAATGAAGGGAAAGATTTCAAATGACATCACATTGCAGAATGTCTTCCAAAGGAGGTATGAGAGCTATTTATTTTTCATTGTAAGTTCATGTACACACACACACACACACACACACACACACACACACACACACAGAGTGAGGAGGCCTGCTATAGATGCCTAAGAGTAACAAGTGCATCAGATATTCAAATTTAATTGAAGTAAATTAAGCTGGACTGAAATTTTTGGATCTCTTACAGTTCAATCCTGATAGAATTGACATTATCTTCTCAAGTAAAGCTGTCTAAAATAGACATCCATTTATTTTCTGTAATATAGAATATGATACTATATATTTCCATTCCTAAATCATCACTTACAACATATCTACTTATGTCTGGCAGAATAAGGGTTAATTAAACAAGGATACAATATTTTATAGGCTTCTTATATAATATGTAAAGGATACATAACTTGAAATACAGTGTATGTTGTGTGATGGCCTAAGTCTCTATGACTTATCCCACACTATTGTAAATCTTAGAAGATTAAAGGATGAGACAGGGTCTGGACAAGATAACATCAAGAATGACTTCTTCTAATCCATATGTTATATGGTGATAGCAGTGAGTGGAATTGGGGGATGACTAGAGAACATATTGTAATATCCTAGAAAAATGAGGTTCCCTTTCTGTATTTGTAAGTCCAGATCAATGCCTGATTCTCACTGCTGGTTAATGTCAAGTGGTCAATGAAACTTTCTAAGTCTCTGAGAGTCAGATTATTCTCTTCTAGTAAACTACCTTAGAATATTAATGGACCAGGAAAATGGAATGATGGATCTTGACACTGGTAACAGATATCTTTACACAAACGTGAAATTTCAGAGATGAAATCAGGGACTGTTAAACCATCCAGTGAGCCTCTTCCCGTGCCATACAGCATCTTTTTCCTGTTACTTACCTTTCAATAGGCATGTCAATGCCTCAAAATATCTTGGCAACCATGGTTTAGGTTTTCCAGGTGTAAGACCCAGCCCGGGCTCCAGTGACATTGCTAAACTGAATGCATTTTAGCAAACACTGGTACATAACACAGAACTGAAACTGATTTCTTATTAACATTTCCCTTCATTCAAAAATGTATTTTGTATATTCTTTTTTTTTTATTTTTTTTTTTTAATTTTTTTTTTTTCAACGTTTTTTATTTATTTTTGGGACAGAGAGAGACAGAGCATGAAGGGGGGAGGGGCAGAGAGAGAGGGAGACACAGAATCGGAAACAGGCTCCAGGCTCCGAGCCATCAGCCCAGAGCCTGACGCGGGGCTCGAACTCACGGACGGCGAGATCGTGACCTGGCTGAAGTCGGACGCTTAACCGACTGCGCCACCCAGGCGCCCCTGTATATTCTTATTGACAAATGAAGCCACTGCTTTTGTGAAATGCAATATAATTTGGAACATTTTAATGTTTTGTAAGCTTCAAGTACACTTTACACTAGTAGGCATCTACTCTTCTTGCTCAAGTAGGGAACATAATTTGTGAAGGTATTCTCCGTATCTTAATGGGATTTTTTGCTTCTGTATACCTTTTACTACAAAGAAAATTAAGCTTTGAGAAAAAATGATTTGTCTTACATATACGTATGTATATACATATATATACACATATCCAAACATACACACAGCACACAATTTGGCAATCCATATGTTAGAAAAAGTCTAAAGCTCTGGATACAATACATTCATAAAAATATAAGTTATATTACGGAATTGTATTTTTCACTGGACAATAATGGAAAAGACAATTGAAAACTAAAGAAAATTTTGTTTGTTTTAACTCAGAACCCAGAAAGAGCTACACTAGCATCTGACTTCAAGAAAAAATCAGTATAAGCATTTTCAGCCCATTGCAAACAGAAACAGCTGCATTACCAAACCCTCAGAGATAGAGCTGATAATGAAAATGTTACAGACCTTTAAGTGGAGCATCTCTGCCAGACAAGGTTATAATAGTGAACTTACATTAGGGAAGAAAGCATTCAGTATTTATGATTTGCAATTTTAACTTGTGTTTAAAGTGGTACAGGAGGATTCATGGGGGATTTAATGTTCTAGCAAATCTATTTGGTCAGTACTGTAAGATTTTATGACCTTTCATTAAGACTTGAAAGTTTAACTGTTCAGATTCTGCATTGAATGCAAATCATGCTATTTTGTGCTGCCTGTCCTCTGAACATCTCTAATGCCACAGATGAAAGAGGCAGTTAGAAAAGCCTTGTATTTTAAAGGGGCTGGCATCAGAGGCTATAAATACAATATTCATCAAAAGACTTCACAGGACAAAGTTTTAAATGGAAAACCCAGAGAATTGTTTATTCTTTTAACATTTATACTCCGTGGAAACCAAGAGAATCATATTTAAAAATGACTAATATATTGTTTAGCATCAAAAATCCTTCTCTAGTGAAGAATATTTTAAATTTTAGGAAAATGGTTAAGTTCAACCAAATGTTTACATGAAGCTATAACTAATCCTGCAACCGTTCTCTCAAAATGCATCACAAAGTTTGTGAAGTTTGTCAACAACATTCAAGTAACATTTAGGTTCAAATAAGTCTTCCTGAATAAATCAAATAATGAAGGAAATTTCACATGGGTTTTGTTACTTAATTCTCACAGTAACCCTGTGTTTTGTGTATCAATAGGTACATTTTACAGATGGGGTATGGGAGTTCAGAGATGAGGTAATTTGACCAACATCTACTAATCTCAACTTGGATTTCCAGGGTACTACTGTTTTTTTGTTTTTTGTTTTTCTTGTTTTTTTCCTATTACATCCTGCTCTCCTGTGAAGAAAATATGCCCCAAGTTGTATTTCTAGTATCTAGAATACTAGAAATACAACTTGGGGCATATTTGAAAACGTTGCTTTGACATTCTTTTCTTTTTCTTTTCTAGTGAACCTGAGCATGCTTTGCAAGCCAAAATTCAATCTGTATCCATTGAACAGTCAGGTTAACCAAAGAAAGGTGGGAATTTTATTCACATAACTGTCACCTTCCAGAGAGTACTGTAAGATGCCAGTTAAAAAGGCAAATGTATGCCAAAACAAAACAAAAACAAACAACAAAAACCTAATCTATGGCACTAGAAGTTGGGAAAATGGTTGTACTCGTGGGAGGGGAGGGACAGGAAGTAGTTCTGGGATTGCTCTAACTGTTTCATTTCTAGTTTTTGGTATATTTTCCGCAATGTGTTCCCTTTTTGAAAATGTAGTGAAACACTCCTGCGTTAGACAGACTCACACGTGTTGGCATAATTCTGGCTTTTGTAACATGGTTTTTATCTTAAAATCTAATTACTTTGGGGCTATGACTATCATGTCCTATATGGCTTTAGAATCATACAAGGACTTAGAATCCCTATAACCACACATGGCTTTAGATAATGATCCTGATTTATGTTTTTTAGACCATATTGAATAAGAAGATACACAGAAGCTGGCTATGGATTAAAATATTGTTTCACCTATATGAGTAGTAAAGTTGAAATAGGAAAATCAGTATAAACCATATACTGAACCATTAACTTCCTATTCCTTTCCCAGCTACCAATTAGCTTTTCATATAAAATAGAACTTGTTTCCCTCATGTAAGGGCATTAGGATTGTAGAATCCCTTGGAAAATGATAGGGTACCCACTGTCAGCCTCAAATTTTATCAAGTCTGAAAGATTACATGAAGAAAGCAATCTTCAGGGCTTAATTAAGAGGCAGATCCTGGGTTCATTTCCAATTATGTTTATCATGTAGAGGTAAAGAGATGACTATTCATTGTGGCCAATGTGGCAGGCAAAATACACTATAGCTGAAGCTTTCACATCACTCAATATGGACTATATTCTGTATCTTATAGCTAGGTAATAACATTAATATAAATTTTTACACAATAGCATTAGCTTACTGTTATCCACATTGTATTACTATATACCTAATAAGTTATGGGTAAATTATCAATGAGCATTACACAAGTAACTTAATTCTCCATTTTGGGATAATATATCAACTTATTGGACAACTCTATTATATGCAGAAAGTAGAGCACTTAGTATATTACTTTTCCCTGAAATAACTAAATACAGAATACTCCTTACACAGAAATTAGCACTTAAAAGTGAGGAAGATATCCACCTATCAACAGAGGACAGGGGATACCTTTATTGGAATGTTGAACACTTGTTTCAGAGCAAAATAATGTATGATCATGAGAGCCTACTGAGAGGAAATTACTTAAATTATTTTAGAAATAAACTCTGTATGGAATGTTCCAGATGTATACCTCTAATAAATCTTAATATAAAAACTTTTATAGGGGCACCTGGGTGGCTCAGTCAGTTAAGTGACTGACTTTGGCTCAGGTCATGATCTCACAGTTTGTGAGTTCGAGCCCCACATCGGGCTTTGTGCGGACAGCTCAGAGCCTGCAGCCTGTTTCAGATTCTGTGTCTCCCCCTCTCTCTGCCCCTCCGCCATTCACACTCTGTCTGTCTCTCTCAAAAATAAATAAATATTTAAAAAATTAAAAAAAAACTTTCATATCTCATCTGTTCATCAAATATGTCCATCAGTGTCTTTTGTGTGCCAGGAAGACAGAAGAGAAACCAATTCTAACTGGAAGAACATATAAGCTACATGTGAAAAAGATAGGAAAACACAAAATTACCACTTATGCTGGCCCAGCTACAGTGGAAATTTGTACAAAGAAGCAGAAAAGCCTGGCAGGGTCACCACTTAAAACTTCCTGGGAAATCAATAAAATCTTCTGAAGAGTCTATTTAAGTACAGGCAAAGGATGAAGCATGATTTCACCCTACACATGTGGGGAGACAGCGATACCAGGGGGGAGGACATTACCAGCAGAGTAGATAGCATTGATAAAGTTATATGCTTATATCCAATTCCATTGCACACACATATATATCCATTCAATGAATATTTATTTAGTGCCTATAATGTGCCAAAACTTCTAGGTTCTGAGAACAAATTTAGAAAATATAGGCCATGTTCCTGCACTCATGCTGCTCATATTCTAGTAATGGAGACAGAAAATAAATAAGTGAACTAATGGTTAAATATATAATATCATTTCAGATAATGATAAACGTTATAATGATAAATTAAAATAAGGCAGTGGAGTGAAGCAAATGTTGGGCAGAGGAGTTATTTAAGGGAACACTCTGAAGTGACCTTGATGAGAAAGAAGAATCAGAATGACCACTAGGTCTTAGCTTGGAACTGAGTGAATCACTAATGTGAACACAGAACCCTTTATTAAAAAGAATCAGGCAGGGCACCTGTGTGGCTCAGTCAGTTAAGTGTCCAACTCTTGGTTTCAGCTCAGGTCATGATCTTATGGTTGATGAGTTCAAGCCCCATACGAGGCTCTGTGCTGGTAGTGTGGAGCCTGCTTGGGGTTCTCTCTCTTCCCCCTCTCTCTGCCAACCCTGACTTGTTCTCTCTTTCTTTCTCTCTCAAAATAAATAAATAAGCTTAAAAAAGGTGATCAGGCGTGTGTGTGTGTTTGTGTGCATATGTACGATGTGTGTTTATATTGGTGTGATGTGAATGAGAGAATGAAGGTGTTTGATCTTATCCATGCTAAGTTTTAGATGCCAGTTTATGAAGACAGTTCCATGTGTCAGTCTGTTTCTCAGTAACAATGTCACAGTCAGGCATCTAAATTTGTAAAATGACATTAATTCCAGGGGACGACAGGAGACATCCAAAAATTTTTGTGCAAATACAATGTAGGATAGGAATGGGACTGAGCACTGAGAAACTCCAACATTGTGATATTGGGGAGTATCCATCTAGCAGTGGGGACTGAAAGTGGTTAACAAGGTTGGAAAAACATTTGGAGTTTGCACTGCACTAAAGCAAAACTGAAGAAAGTGTCTCAAGCAAAAGGTATGAAAAACAGGGAAAATGGGGCAGAGGTTAACTAATATAAGAAATTATTAATTGCTGGATTTGTCAAGATGGAATTGGCAAATTAAACCAAACTGACTTAGTGACATCTGATTGGGGTGGATTGTAGAAATATAGGAAAATGAGGAAGTTGGACCAGAGAGTCTTGACAAGCTTTTCAAAGTGTTAATGGTGGATGAGGCAGAAACAGATTATTGTAAAGGGGAGAGGGGACACTATAATCTTGAACTAGGGAGAGTAGTAAGATTTTGTGTGCCCAGAGCATATAAGAATTCTTAATCATAAGCAGTGAGAAGGGTAGAAGTAAGAGTGTTGAGGTAAAAAACAAAATAGAAACAATAAGGCAAGAAAAATGAGGTACAGGATCATTGTCAGGAATGGCCAGAGGCAAAGATCAAAGTGGTAGCACGAGTTTTCTTAATGAAAAGATTGTTGCTTACAGATTCCACTTATTTCAATGCTTATAAGAAAACAGGTTTTCTTGTGTTTGTTTTGGTATGTTTTATTTTTCTAATATTTTCCCATTTAATAGTCAAATTTATTAGAATGGAATTATTATATTATCTTTATCATCCTTATAAAACTGTGAAAGGTATATGATTATGTCCTTTTTTTTACTTATATTATTTTTGTCATATCTTTTTTATGCATCTTTCTTGTCAGCATTAATCAATTTTGTTGGATTAAAAAAACTTCTGTGTTGTTATTCTTTCTAATATCATACTGTTTTTCTATTTTATTAATTTTTTATTATTTCCTTAAAAAATTCTTTATGTTTAATTTACTATGTTCTCTAAATGCTATGATTGGGTGTCTATAAGTTATTTAGACCTATAATTTACTTATTTATTTCTTGATTTCTAAACATATATGGATTATCTACATTTTTTTATTTTTTAGTGATTCATACCTTCAATGTGTTGTGATCAGAGAAAGCCATTTATATGATTCCATCCTTTGCTATTTGTTGAGACTTTCATAATGGACTAGAACTGGGTTATTTTGTAAATGATAACTCTATTGATCCTACCTCCCAAATAATACAGCATTTTAGTTATATAAACCAACCCTATAAATAGGAAACAATTGTTAATTTTTATATTCAATATTTATTTAGGTTTATCTTCCATCTGAGATCATTTTTTCTTTCCAAGAGAACCTTCATTTTAAATATATTTTGTACTGCTTAATACCTCCAAAAAATAACCTATTTATAGATAATATAGATATAAATATATCTATATATATACATCTATATCATCTAGCTACCTAGCCAGCTTTTCCAATGGAAATTTAGCCTCTTATTAATGGAAGCAAAAGACTATAATTCAGAATCAACAGGAGAATGTCACCGTTGTAGATCAAAATTATATTAACTGGTTTATGCTAAAAGCTTCCAATGCCTTCTTTATAAACCAGGGCAACTATCATCACTTGGTCATGGCTGGCTCCCATCAAGAAAGAATTTGGCCTCTGAGCCACCTGAGGGATCTAAGATCTTCATTTCTATGGTATTTTTTTTTCCTGCTTATCAACAATGTTTACAGTTTCAGGGAAATTTCAAGATCCAAACACTTTTTGCATTTTTCAGAACTGAACTAACTTTTTTCCTGTAGGGTTAGAACCCAATTGTATGTTATATCACCTTCTAAAATATTCACTATTTAAATAAGATTTTCATGGAAAGATAAAGAATAAAAGTACCTTATTACTAAAAAAGGACAATTTGTATTTTATATAATAAGATGCATTTATACTAATTTCTTTAAAGTTCTTCAATTGATATGCAACTAATTTTAACCTAAATGGAGAACTTTGACAAGCTGTATATCACTGAGGAAGTGACTGGTGTGAAAATAATAATGGTAATTTTCTATAGTGACAGTTTTAGAATTATTCACACTTTTTTAAAAACTATCATGGTTCTAATATCTTGCCATGAAACTGCCCAAACAAAATCGCCTAAATATATTGTGCTTGCTTTATCAGACAATTTTTACATATTTCCCCTAGCATTGTTTCAATTTTGAGACATATGCTAGTAAATTAGGAATACTTGCTTGAAAAGCTTGTGTCACACTTGTAAGAAAATATTGCCTATAATAAAAAAGACCCTAAGTAAGATTTGGAAGAAAACACTGTCTTTATCTCATAAAATGATAATCCAGGGACTTTGTAGAATGTAGATCTTTATATGTTACTAAAATATCACATACATACTGGATAGTGAAAGGAAGAAAGTCCTCTAATAGAAACCTACCAGATAAAAAAAAATACAGTCCTGGAATATTCCACCTTAACTATGGCTAAGGTGGTATGCTATGAGAAATTTGAATTTTAGTATTTTTTAAATGGAGTATTTTTTTCTTTCAGAAATAAGATCTTCCTTACAATGAATTTCCAAGTGACAGAGATGTTTTACAATACAAACCACTGTAAGGTGACAATGCAGCATACACAATGGGGAAAGGAAGACAAAATAGGCCTGAGATAAGATATTTATGCCAAACTACCAGAGTATCAATATCCTGAGTCACTGTGGCAGCTTCTACTGGTACACAAAAGAGCTAAAATCTCTGAAAAGTCCACTGACTTCTGTCTGGGAACACACTTTAAAAAAAATGACTTTAAGACTTTTTATGATTATGTAAATGTATCATTACGCTAAGATCAATACTCTTCTCACAAATGGGTCAACCTTAAGCACAGCATTTCCCAAGTGATTTCATGAAATTATGAGCTGTTAACATGAGATAATAATATGATCTATTAAAAGTTATTACTAAGAAACATAGCAAAGAATTATTTGGCCAAGAAGTATGGGAATGGTAGAATTGATAAAGAGGTTCCTTTACAATAGAATTTCTAAAACTTGTGAAATGCTAATCTGTGTTTTGAATAACCAAGGAATACAGTATTTCACTTTTCCCACGTGTTTATCCTTCTTCCTCCCCTTAAATTTCAATTAATGAGATCTGTTTAGGAAAGATTAGATTGCAGGCCTACTTCTTCAGTATCTGAGGCGATGATACACGTCAGTATGGAAGGAGGATCGGATTAGGCTTCCTGGTTTTTCTCTTATATATTTATTAAAAGTGGTACTTGGGAGGTGATTAAAATATTCTGCCAGCATTGACTCAGCATTTCGTTCTCCAAAATTAGATAAATTCACCTTGAAATATTATCTCTGTTGGGGATCTTTTGGAAAAGACTTGACAAGTGAGGCAGCTCACAGGGAATTTTTCCTTTTTGATCAGGTTCAAGATTATTTTCCTTGCTTTTTTTTTTTTCCTTAGCAATTGTGTATAGATTCAGAGATGTTTCTAGACACATATTTTGAGAAACTGAAGAGAGACTGGCAGATGGGAGGTAAAAGCAGAAGAGAACATGGCCCTACCACAAAAATGGTTAAAAAAAAAAAAACAAAAAAAAAACCCTGGAGTTCATTCTCCAGGTTTCTCTCTCTTCTCTCTCTCTCTCTTTCTCTCTCTCTCTCTCTCTCTCCCTCATACCCACACCCACACCCACCCCACCACCCCCACACAAATATATGTGTTTCCTGAAAAAGTGAAGAGAACCGAGGTTTTCTGCTTAACAATAGCAGAAAACCATTTTCTATAACCCTTTACATTTTTCCATATATTTATCTGGCTGATATATTTCAGGAACAATGCACTATACACTGTGCTGTATGTCAAGTATATAAAGAACTATTCCATTTATAATTTTCTGTGAGAATCCTACGTGAAACAAATAACTAACAACTAATGAGAGCATCATTGAAAATAACAGGGTGCCCTGAGAAAGAATAATAGGATGCATCTTGTTTAGACTCAGGACATAGAAAGAGGTCTAAAGAAATGAAATTTGAGCTGACATTTGAAGGATAAGTGGAATTTTAAAGCTAAAGGAGAGTAGAAAAATAGGAGTTTTCCAGCCAGAGACACCAGCATGTATATAGGCCCAGGATGAGAAAAGGATTGACTCATTTGGAAAACAGAAATAATGGTTCATTATATAGTGTAAAGAACTTAAAAAGAAGTTACATTCTCTGTCTAGATAATGATATGCAAGCTGAGGGGTTTAGTGCACTACTATTTGCAACTTACTTTAAAATCCATCAAAGAGCACCTGGGTGGCTCAGTCAGTTGAGTGTCCAACTTGGGCTCCGGTCATTATCTCTCACTTCATGGGTTTGACCCCACATCAGGCCCTGTGCTGACAGCTTGGAGGCTGGAGCCTGCTTCAGATTCTGTGTCTCCCTCTTTCTCTGCCCCTCCCCCACTTGTGCACTCGCTCTCTCTCTCTCTTTCAAAAATAAACATTAAAAACATTTTTAAAAACCTATCAAAGAAAAAGATGGATCGATAAACACACAGGGAAAGGAGGGAACAGATTTGTCACAAAGCAAAATGTTAACTGTAAAATATAGGTAGTGGAGTATAGGTATTTGCTATGTAATTCTTTCAATTCTGTGTCTTTGAAAATTGTATAAGATATAGAAAAAAAAACTGGTATTATTAACACATGAAGCCCAGGGAATTTAAGGAAAGAATACATCGAGTTAGAACTCTGACTGGATGATCTCCAAGGTGTTTTTAGCGTCTCATTATTCTATGCATAAAAATATCAAGAATTTAGTTTTATTTAAAAATATAGTTATCTCCATCAATGCAACTGAACTACTGGACATAGAGCTTTTAAGTTTGCAAGAACTATATAAATTGGCAATGTATATTCCATTTTCTCAAGAACTTATGAATTAGTCATTTCAGCTACCTATTAGTCTCAGAGCCGTCCAAGAATTGTTCAGTGATTATGTTCAATAGTTAAGGGAGAAAATCAGTAAAATTGAAGGATTTTGTTCAAGCTAGCCATTTTAGCAGAAATAACTCACCAAAAAAATATACCTACTTTTCATTGCTAAGTGTGGCTTACAAGGCAGTAAGTGCCATTTTAAAGAAATAAAAATAGAGAAAAGTCTTTTTATTATCATTGAGATTTTTTTCCTTTTTCAAGTTTTTATGCAAATTCCAGTTAGTTAACATACAGTGTAATATTAGTTTCACTTGTAGGATTTTAGTGACTCATCACTTACATACAACACCCAGTGCTCATCACAAATGTCCTCTTTAATCCCCATCACCCATTTAACCTATCCTCCACCCACCTCCCCTCCAGCAACGCTCAGTTTCTTTATAGTTAAGAGTCTGATTCCCTGTTTGCCTCTCTTTTTTTTTCACATATGTCAATCTGTTTTGATTCTTAAGTTCTACATATGAATGAAATCATATGGTATTAACTTTCTCTAACTCCTTTCACCTAGCATAATAGTCCCTATCTCCATCCACAACATTGCAAATGGCAAGGTTTCATTCTTTTTGATGGCTGAGTAATATTTCACTAAATATATACCACTTCTTTTTGTTTTTTTTTTTTAATTTTTTTAACATTTATTTATTTTTTTTAATTTTTTTTATTTTTTATTTTTTATTTTTTAATATATGAACTTTACTGTCAAATTGGTTTCCATACAACACCCAGTGCTCATCCCAAAGGTGCCCTCCTCAATACCCATCACCCACCCTGCCCTCCCTCCCACCCCCATCAACCCTCAGTTTGTTCTCAGTTTTTAACAGTCTCTTATGCTTTGGCTCTCTCCCACTCTAACCTCTTTTTTTTTTTTTTTCCCTTCCCCTCCCCCATGGGTTTCTGTTATGTTTCTCAGGATCCACCTAAGAGTGAAACCATATGGTATCTGTCTTTCTCTGTATGGCTTATTTCACTTAGCATCACACTCTCCATTTCCATCCATGTTGCTACAAAAGGCCATATTTCATTTTTTCTCATTGCCACGTAGTATTCCATTGTGTATATAAACCACAATTTCTTTATCCATTCAACAGTTGATGGACATTTAGGCTCTTTCCATAATTTGGCTATTGTTGAGAGTGCTGCTATAAACATTGGGGTACAGGTGCCCCTATGCATCAGTACTCTTGTGTCCCTTGGATAAATTCCTAACAGTGCTATTGCTGGGTCATAGGGTAGGTCTATTTTTAATTTTCTGAGGAACCTCCACACTGGTTTCCAGAGCGGCTGCACCAATTTGCATTCCCACCAACAGTGCAAGAGGGTTCCTATTTCTCCACATCCTCTCCAGCCTCTATAGTCTCCTGATTTCTTCATTTTGGCCACTCTGACTGGTGTGAGGTGATATCTGAGTGTGGTTTTGATTTGTATTTCCCTGATAAGGAGCAACGTTGAACATCTTTTCATGTGCCTGTTGGCCATCCGGATGTCTTCTTTAGAGAAGTGTCTATTCATGTTTTCTGCCCATTTCTTCACTGGGTTATTTGTTTTTCGGGTGTGGAGTTTGGTGAGCTCTTTATAGATTTTGGATACTAGCCCTTTGTCCGATATGTCATTTGCAAATATCTTTTCCCATTCCGTTGGTTGCCTTTTAGTTTTGTTGGATGTTTCCTTTGCTGTGCAGAAGCTTTTTATCTTCATAAGGTCCCAGTAATTCACTTTTGTTTTTAATTCCCTTGCCTTTGGGGATGTGGTTGCTACGGCTGAGGTCAGAGAGGTCTTTTCCTGCTTTCTCCTCTAAGGTTTTGATGGTTTCCTGTCTCACATTCAGGTCCTTTATCCATTTTGAGTTTATTTTGGTGAATGGTGTGAAAAAGTGGTCTAGTTTCAACCTTCTGCATGTTGCTGTCCAGTTCTCCCAGCACCATTTGTTAAAGAGACTGTCTTTTTTCCATTGGATGTTCTTTCCTGCTTTGTCAAAGATGAGTTGGCCATACGTTTGTGGGTCTAGTTCTGGGGTTTCTATTCTATTCCATTGGTCTATGTGTCTGTTTCTGTGCCAATACCATGCTGTCTTGATGATGACAGCTTTGTAGTAGAGGCTAAAGTCTGGGATTGTGATGCCTCCTGCTTTGGTCTTCTTCTTCAAAATTACTTTGGCTATTCGGGGCCTTTTGTGGTTCCATATGAATTTTAGGATGGCTTGTTCTAGTTTCGAGAAAGAATGCTGGTGCAATTTTGATTGGGATTGCATTGAATGTGTAGATAGCTTTGGGTAGTATTGACATTTTGACAATATTTATTCTTCCAATCCATGAGCAGGGAATGTCTTTCCATTTCTTTATATCTTCTTCAATTACCTGCATAAGCTTTCTATAGTTTTCAGCATACAGATCTTTTACAT
Organism: Panthera onca; assembly: GCF_046562875.1. Classification (NCBI taxonomy): domain Eukaryota; kingdom Metazoa; phylum Chordata; class Mammalia; order Carnivora; family Felidae; genus Panthera; species Panthera onca. The sequence continues at coordinate 161,127,381 of NC_138346.1, forward strand.
CTTTGGTTAGATTTATTCCTAGGTATTTTATGCTTCTTGGTGCAATTGTGAATGGGATCAGTTTCTTTATTTGTCTTTCTGTTGCTTCATTGTTAGTGTATAAGAATGCAACTGATTTCTGTACATTGATTTTGTATCCTGCAATTTTGCTGAATTCATGTATCAGTTCTAGCAGACTTTTGGTGGAGTCTATTGGATTTTCCATGTATAATATCATGTCATCTGCAAAAAGCGAAAGCTTGACTTCATCTTTGCCAATTTTGATGCCTTTGATTTCCTTTTGTGGTCTGATTGCTGATGCTAGAACTTCCAGCACTATGTTAAACAACAGCGGTGACAGTGGGCATCCCTGTCGTGCTCCTGATCTCAGGGAAAAAGCTCTCAGTTTTTCCCCGTTGAGGATGATGTTAGCTGTGGGCTTTTCATAAATGGCTTTTATGATCTTTAAGTATGTTCCTTCTATCCCGACTTTCTCAAGGGTTTTTATTAAGAAAGGGTGCTGGATTTTGTCAAAGGCCTTTTCTGCAACGATTGTCAGGATCATATGGTTCTTCTCTTTTTTTTTGTTAATGTGATGTATCACGTTGATTGATTTGCGAATGTTGAACCAGCCCTGCAATCCAGGAATGAATCCCACTTGATCATGGTGAATAATTCTTTTTATATGCTGTTGAATTCGATTTGCTAGTATCTTATTGAGAATTTTTGCATCCATATTCATCAGATATATTGGCCTGTAGTTCTCTTTTTTTACTGGGTCTCTGTCTGGTTTAGGAATCAAAGTAATACTGGCTTCATAGAACGAGTCTGGAAGTTTTTCTTCCCTTTCTATTTCTTGGAATAGCTTGAGAAGGATAGGTATTATCTCTGCTTTAAACATCTGGTAGAACTCCCCTGGGAAGCCATCTGGTCCTGGACTCTTATTTGTTGGGAGATTTTTGATAACCGATTCAATTTCTTCGCTGGTTATGGGTCTGTTCAAGCTTTCTATTTCCTCCTGATTGAGTTTTGGAAGAGTGTGGGTGTTTAGGAATTTGTCCATTTCTTCCAGGTTGTCCAATTTGTTGGCATATAATTTTTCATAGTATTCCCTGATAATTGTTTGTATCTCTGAGGGATTGGTTGTAATAATTCCATTTTCATTCATGACTTTATCTATTTGGGTCATCTCCCTTTTCTTTTTGAGAAGCCTGGCTAGAGGTTTGTCAAGTTTGTTTATTTTTTCAAAAAACCAACTCTTGGTTTCGTTGATCTGCTCTACAGTTTTTTTAGATTCTATATTGTTTATTTCTGCTCTGATCTTTATTCTTTCTCTTCTTCTGCTGGGTTTAGGCTGCCTTTGCTGTTCTGCTTCTATTTCCTTTAGGTGTGCTGTTAGATTTTGTATTTGGGATTTTTCTTGTTTCTTGAGATAGGCCTGGATTGCAATGTATTTTCCTCTCAGGACTGCCTTCGCTGCGTCCCAAAGCGTTTGGATTGTTGTATTTTCATTTTCGTTTGTTTCCATATATGTTTTAATTTCTTCTCTAATTGCCTGGTTGACCCACTCATTCGTTAGTAGGGTGTTCTTTAACCTCCATGCTTTTGGAGGTTTTCCAGACTTTTTCCTGTGGTTGATTTCAAGCTTCATAGCATTGTGGTCTGAAAGTATGCATGGTATAATTTCAATTCTTGTAAACTTATGAAGGGCTGTTTTGTGACCCAGTATATGATCTATCTTGGAGAATGTTCCATGTGCACTCGAGAAGAAAGTATATTCTGTTGCTTTGGGATGCAGAGTTCTAAATATATCTGTCAAGTCCATCTGATCCAATGTATCATTCAGGGCCCTTGTTTCTTTATTGACCGTGTGTCTAGATGATCTATCCATTTCTGAAAGTGGGGTGTTAAAGTCCCCTGCAATGACCACATTCTTACCAATAAGGTTGCTTATGTTTATGAGTAATTGTTTTATATATCTGGGGGCTCCAGTATTCGGCGCATAGACATTTATAATTGTTAGCTGTTCCTGATGGATAGACCCTGTAATTATTATATAATGCCCTTCTTCATCTCTTGTTACAGCCTTTAATTTAAAGTCTAGTTTGTCTGATATAAGTATGGCTACTCCAGCTTTCTTTTGGCTTCCAGGAGCATGATAAATAGTTCTCCATCCCCTCACTCTCAATCTAAAGGTGTCCTCAGATCTAAAATGAGTCTCTTGTAGACAGCAAATAGATGGGTCTTGTATTTTTATCCATTCTGATACCCTATGTCTTTTGGTTGGCGCATTTAATCCATTTACATTCAGTGTTATTATAGAAAGATACGGGTTTAGAGTCATTGTGATGTCTGTATGTTTTATGCTTGTGGTGATGTCTCTGGTACTTTGTCTCACAGGATCCCCCTTAGGATCTCTTGTAGGGCTGGTTTAGTGGTGACAAATTCCTTCAGTTTTTGTTTGTTTGGGAAGACCTTTATCTCTCCTTCTATTCTAAATGACAGACTTGCTGGATAAAGGATTCTCGGCTGCCTATTTTTTCTGTTTAGCACACTGAAGATATCGTGCCAATCCTTTCTGGCCTGCCAAGTTGCAAAAGAGAGATCAGTCACGAGTCTTATAGGTCTCCCTTTATATGTGAGGGCACGTTTATCCCTTGCTGCTTTCAGAATTTTCTCTTTATCCTTGTATTTTGCCAGTTTCACTATGATATGTCGTGCAGAAGATCAATTCAAGTTACGTCTGAAGGGAGTTCTCTGTGCCTCTTGGATTTCAATGCCTTTTTCCTTCCCCAGTTCAGGGAAGTTCTCAGCTATAATTTCTTCAAGTACCCCTTCAGCACCTTTCCCTCTCTCTTCCTCCTCTGGGATACCAATTATGCGTATATTATTTCTTTTTAGTGTATCACTTAGTTCTCTAATTTTTCCCTCATACTCCTGGATTTTTTTATCTCTCTTTCTCTCAGCTTCCTCTTTTTCCATAACTTTATCTTCTAGTTCACCTATTCTCTCCTCTGCCTCTTCAAGCCGAGCTGTCGTCGTTTCCATTTTGTTTTGCATTTCGTTTAAAGCGCTTTTCAGCTCCTCGTGACTGTTCCTTAGTCCCTTGATCTCTGTGGCAAGAGATTCTCTGCTGTCCTCTATACTGTTTTCAAGCCCAGCGATTAATTTTATGACTATTATTCTAAATTCACTTTCTGTTATATTATTTAAATCCTTTTTGATCAGTTCATTAGCTGTTGTTATTTCCTGGAGATTCTTCTGAGGGGAATTCTTCTGTTTGGTCATTTTGGATAGTCCCTGGAGTGGTGAGGACCTGCAGGGCACTTCCCCTGTGCTGTGGTGTATAACTGGAGTTGGTGGGCGGGGCCGCAGTCCGCCCTGATGTCTGCCCCCAGCCCACCGCTGGGGCCACAGTCAGACTGGTGTGTGCCTTCTCTTCCCCTCTCCTAGGGGCGGGATTCACTGTGGGGTGGCGTGGCCCGTCTGGGCTACTTGCACACTGCCGGGCTTGTGGTGCTGGGGATCTGGCGTATTAGCTGGGGTGGGTAGGCAAGGTGCACGGGGGCAGGAGGGGCAGGCTTAGCTCGCTTCTCCTTAGGTGATCCACTTCAGGAGGGGCCCTGTGGCAGCGGGAGGGAGTCAGATCCGCTGCCGGAGGTTTGGCTCCACAGAAGCACAGAGTTGGGTGTTTGCGCGGAGCGAGCAAGTTCCCTGGCAGGAACTGGTTCTCTTTGGGATTTTGGCTGGGGGATGGGCGAGGGAGATGGCGCTGGCGAGCGCCTTTGTTCCCCGCCAAGCTGAGCTCTGCCGTCCGGGGGCTCAGCAGCTCTCCCTCCCTTTGTCCTCCAGCCTTCCCGTTTTCCGAGCAGAGCTGTTAACTTTTGACCTCCCAGACGCTAAGTCGCGCTTGCTGTCGGAACACAGTCCGTCTGGCCCCTCTGCTTTTGCCAGCCAGACTCGGGGGCTCTGCTTGGCCGGCGAGCCGCCCCTCCGCCCCGGCTCCCTCCCACCAGTCCATGGAGCTCGCACCGCCTTGCCGCCCTTCCTACCCTCTTCTGTGGGCCTCTCGTCTGCGCTTGGCTCTGGAGACTCCGTTCTGCTAATCCTCTGGTGGTTTTCTGGGCTCTTTAGGCAGGTGTAGGTGGAATCTAAGTGATCAGCAGGACACGCGGTGAGCCCAGCGTCCTCCTACGCCGCCATCTTCCTCCTCTATCCACCACTTCTTTTTCATCCATTCATCAGTTCATGTACATTTGGGCTGTTCCCATAATTTGGCTATTGTTGATAATACTGCTATAAACACTGGGTGCATGTATCATTTTGAATCAGTATTTCTGTATCTTTTGGGTAAATGCTTAGGAGCACAATTGCTGGAACACAAGGTAGTTCTGTTTTTAACTTTTTAAGGAATCTCTATAACTGTTTTCCAGAGTGGCTGCACCAATTTGCATTCCCACCAACACCAGAAGAAGGTTCCCCTTTCTCCACATCCTTGCTAGCACTGGTTGTTTCTTCTATTGTTGATTTTAGCCATTCTGACAACTGTGAGGTGATATCTCATTGTAGTTTTGATTTGTACTGGCCTGATGGTAAGTAATGTTGACCATTTTATCATGTATCTATTGGCCAGATGTATGTCTTCTAGGAAAAATGTTTATTCATGTCTTCTGCCCATTTCTTAACTGTATTATTCACTTTTGGGGTATTGAGTTTTATTTTTCTTTAATAGATTTTTGGATACTAACCCTTATTCAGATATGTCATTTACAAATATCTTCTCCCATTTTCATTGCTTTTTAAGTTTCCTTTTTTTTAAGTTATTTATTTATTTGACTCCACACCCAGAGTGGAGCCCAACACAGGGCTTGAATTCACGACCCTGAGATAAAGACATGAGCTGAGATCAAGAGTTGGGCTCTTAATGGACAGTCACACAGGCCTTTTAATTTTGATTGCTTCCTTCACTGTGCAGAAGCTTTTTTATCTTGTTGAGGTCCCAATAGTTTACTTTTGCTTTTGTTTCCCTTACCTCATGAGACTTATCAAGCAAGAAGTTGCTACAGCCATGTCGAAGAGGTTATTGCCTGTGTTCTCCTCTAGTATTTTGATGGTTCTCCATCTCACATTTAGGTTTTTCACCAATTTTGAATTTAATTTTGTGTATGGTGTAAGAAAGTGGTACAGTTTCATTCTTTTACACGTTGCTGTCCAGTTTTCCCAACACAATTTGTTGAAGAGAATCTCTTTTTTCCATTGGATATTCTTTGCTGCTTTGTTGAAGATTAGTTGACCATATAGTTGTGGGTTCATTTCTGGGTTTTCTATTCTGTTCTATTGATATGTTGTGTCCGTTTTTGTGACAATACCATACTCTCTTGATTACTGTAGCTTTGTTATATAACTTGAAGCCCAGAATGTAGTTATGGCTGCAACATTTTTCTTTTTTTTTACGTTTATTTCTTTATTTTGAAAGAGAGAGAGAAAGAGTGCTAGCAGAGGAGGGGCAGAAAGAGATGGATACAGAGAAACCAAAGCAGGCTCCATGCTGTCAGCACAGAGCCCAGTGTGGGGCTCAATCACATCAACCATGAGATAATGACCTGAGCTGAAATCAAGAGTTGGATGCTTAACTGACTGAGCCACCCAGGCACACTTGCTTTTCTTTTTCAAGTTTGCTTTGGCTATTTTGGGTCTTTTGTGGTTTTATACAAATTTTAGGATTGTTTGTTCTAGCTTTGTAAAAAAAAAATGCTGTTGGTATTTTTATAGAGATTGCATTAAATATAGATTACTTTGGGTAGCATAGACAGTTTAACAATATTTGTTCTTCCCATCCCTGATCATAGATTTTTTTTCTATTTCTTCATGTCATCTTCAATTTCTGTCATCAGTGTTTTAAAGTTGTCAGAATGCAAATCTTTTACTTCTTGATTAGGTTGATTCTTGGGTACCTTATTGTTTTTTGTGTAATGTAAACAGGGTTGATTCCTTAATTTCTCTTTCTGTTGCTTCATTATTGGTGTATAGAAATGCAATGGATTTCTGTTAAGTTGCATTTGCTTCCTGAGACTTTACTGAATTCATATATGAGTTTCAGCAATTTTTTAGTGGAGTCTTTTGGGTTTTCTGTATAGAGTATCATGTCATCTCCAAATAGTGAATGTTTTACTTCTTCCTTAACCAGTTTCAGTGCCGTTTCTTTTTTTGTTTTCTGATTGCTGACGCCAGGACTTCCAGTACTATGTTAAATAACAGTGGAGAGAATGGACAACCTTGTCTTGTTCTTGACTATAGAGAAAAAGTTCTCAGTTTTTCCCAGTTGAGGATGATATTAGCTGTGGGCTTTTCATATATGGCCTTTATGATCCTGAGGTATGTTCCCTCTATCCCTACATTATCAGTTATGGGTTTTATCAATTATGGATGCTGTAGCTTGTCAAAGTCTTTTTTCTGAATCAATTAAGATGATCATTGGTTCTTATCCTTTCTTTTATTAATGTAGTGTATTATGTTGATTGATTTGCAAATATTGAACAAACTTCATATCCCAGGAATAAATCAAACTTGATTGTGGTGAGTGATTCTTTTAATGTACTGTTGGATTCAATTTGTTAGTATTTTCTTGAGAACTTTTGCATCAATGTTCATCACAGGTATTGTTAGTAGTTCACTTTTTTAGTGGAGTCTTTGCTTTTGGAATCAGGGTGTGTGGGCCTCATAGAATGAGTTTGGAAGTTTTTCTTCCATTCCTATTTTTTGGAATAGTTTGAGATGAATGGGTATTAACTCTCCTTTAAATGTTTGGTAGAATTCCCTTGGGAAGCCATTTGGTTGGCTCTGGAATTTTGTTTGTTGGGAGATATTTGATTACTGATATAATTTCTTTGCTGGTTATTGGTCTATTCAAGTTTTCTATTTCTTTCTGTTTAAGTTTTGGTAGTTTATATGTTTCTAGGAATTTACTTCCTCCAGATTGTCCAATTTGTTGGCATATAATTTTTCATAGTATACTCTTATAACTGTATTGGATGATTTTGGTTACTATTTCTCCTCTTTCATCTGTGATTTTATTTATTTGGGTCCTTTCTCTCTTCTTTTTGATAAGTCTGGCAGGGATTTATAAATGTTATTAACATTTCAAAGAACCAGCTCTGGTTTCATTGGTTTGTTCTAGTGTTTTTGTTTGTTTGTTTGTTTGTTTGTTTGTTTTGGTATTTAGTGTTTTTGTTGTTGTTTGTTGTTGTTTTCATAGCATTTATTTCTGCTCTAATATTTATTATTTCCCTTCTGCTGTCTTTAAGTTTCATTTGTTGTTCTTTTTCTGGCTCCTTTAGGTGTAAGATTAGGTTGTTTACTTGAGGTTTCTCTTGCTTCTTGAATTAGGCCTTTATTGTTATATGCTTCCCTCTTAGGACCACTTTTGCTGCATCCCAAAGATTTTGGACCATCATGTTTTCATTTTTGTTTCTGTGCATTTTTAAAATTTCTTCTCTAATTTCCTGTTTGATCCACTCATGTTTTAGTGGCATGTTGTTTAATCTCAATATATTTGTGGTCTTTCCACTTTGTTTCTTCTGGTTGACTTCAAGTTTCATAGTGTTATAGTCAGAAACTATGCAAGATATGATCTCAATGTTTTTTGTTCTTGTTGAGGCCTGATTTGTAACCTAGTATGGGATCTACTCTGGAGAATACCCCATGTGCACTTGAAAATAATATATTCTGCTGCTTTAGGATGATATGTTCTGAATATATCTGTAAGTCCAGCTGGTCCAGTGTATCATTCAGAGCCATTGATTCCTTGTTGATTTTCTACACAGATGATCTGTCCATTGATGTGTGGTGTTAATTACCCCTACTATTATTGTATTATTAGCAAAGAGTTCCTTTATGTTTGTTATTGTTTTATATATTTGGCTGTGCCCATGTTGGACACATAATATAATTGTCAGATTTTCTCATTGGAATATCCCTTTTATAATATAGTGCCTTTCTTCATCTCTTGTTACAGTCTTTGTTTTAAAATCTAGTTTGTTATATGTATTGCTTCTCCAGCTTTCTTTTGACATCCATTTGCATGATAATTGTTTCTCCTGATCCTCACTTTTAATTGGTAGGTGTCTTTAAGTCTAAAATCAGTCTCTTGTGGGCAGCATATAGATGAGTCTTGTTTTTGTTTGTTTGTTTGTTTTTTATCCTTTCTGACAACCTATGTCTTTTGATGAGAGCATTTAGTCTATTTACATTCAGAGGAATTATTGATAGATATGTATTTAGTGCTATTTTATTACTTGTTTTATCATTGTTTCTGGAGATTTTCTCTGATCTTTTGTCTTTCTCACTTTCAATCTCTCCTTTCTACTCAAAGAGTCCCCTTTAATATTTCTTGAAGTGCTTGTTTAGTGGTCATGAACTGCTTTAGTTTTTGCTTTTCTGGGAAACTCTTTACCTCTCTTTCCATTTTGAATGATAGCCTTGCTGCATAGAGTATACTTGGCTGCATGCGTTTCCCATTCTGTACTTTGAATATATCATGTCACTCCCTTCTGGCTTGCCATGTTTCTGTGGAGAAATTTGCAGCTAGCCTCATGAGACTTCCCTTATATGTTAGAGACTGCCTTTGTCCTTTTACTTTTAGGATTTTTTTTATCACCCTATCTTGCAAATTTAACTATAATATGTCTTGGTGTTGGCCTGCTTTTGTTGATTTTGATGTGAGTTCTCTAGGCCTCCTGGACCTGAATGTCTGTTTCTTTCCCCAAATTAGGGAACTTTTCAGCTATTATTTTCACAAATAAACTTTTTGACCACTTTTCTCTCTTCTTCTTCTGGACTCCTGTGATATGAATGTTATTATGTACGATGGAGTCACTGAGTTCCCTATGCCTATTCTCATGTTCCATCATTATTCTTTCTGTTTGGTTTAGCTTCCTTACTTTCCATAAATCTATCTTCCATATCACTTATTATTTCTCTGCTTCTTTCATCCTTGTGGTCATTATATCTAGTTGGTTTTGAATTTCAGTTACTACATTTTTCATTTCTGCTTGATAGTTTTTTAGCTCTTTTATCTCTGTGGTAAGGGTCTCCCTGATGTCTCCCTCTCTTAGCTTTTCCCAAGCTCAGCTAGTATCCTTGTGATTCTTGCTTTAAACTCTCCACCAGGCATGTTACTTATATTGGTTTCCATTAGATCTCTGGCCATGACCTTTTCTTATACTTTCTTTTGGGATGAATTCCTCCATCTTGGCATTTTGTCTAGGTCTCTATCTTCTTCTTTGGGTTAGAAAAGCATGTAATGTTTCCTGTTCCTAAAAGTAATGGCTTTAAGAAGAAGAAATCATATAGTGTCCAGTTCTAGTGCCTCAGGGGAATTTATTTATTAATTTGCAAATATCTGATTTCCTAAAATGCATCAGGTTTTGTGTTAATTTCTGAGGATACAAAAATGAGTAAAACCCTGTCCCTACCTGCAAGAAGCTGATCATTTTTTATGAAGGCAGATAACAAACAGATAATTACTCTAATGTGTGATACATAGAAATATGCCTAGGCTGACATATACATACATTAGGAAGGGAAAGATATAGATTATACAGACTATTACTTTTTACAGCACAGATTACTTTGAATCTCACATTTTCTAGAAAGATTATCTCACATTTCACTTTGGAGATAGCTCTTGCTCTATTCCATGTGGTTCTGGTTGGTCTGTCAGCCATGGTACACCACTATCCTAAGCTCCATGTGTGGTTCAATATGATGCAGGTCTAGCCAATCAGAAAGTCTCATTCTTATATACATAAATTGGTATAGAATTAGATAAGTAACTAAAACAGAATATCTTCCTTAAGATTTTTACTGGCAAATGTTGGAATTGATGGTCATCAGTGCTGAATTCTGAAGAAAAAGGGGAGGGAAAGACAGGGCTTTGAGGAGAGTAATCTATATAAGAAAAGGAAAAAATATATTAGCATATAATAAACCACTGCAAAATGTAGTTTAATACAACAAATATTTAGCTCACAATTTTGCCAGTGAACAATTTATGCTAGTCTCAGTTTAGTGGTTTTCAGGTTTCAGCTGATCTCAGTTGATCTTGGCTAGGTTCACTCATACATCTATGGCCAGTTGTGGACTGACTTGGTCTAACTGGATCATGATATTTCCCTCTGAAATATTAAGGGCAAATGTGGTCATTCTCCATTGATCACTCATAATCTAATAGGATAGTTTCAGGTGTTTAAGAACAAGGACAGAAGAATGCAACGCTTCTTGTGTCTCAGATTCAGAAGTCACAAATGTTGCTTTGGTTGCATTCTACTAGTTAACACAAATCAAGCGATGGGGAAAGAGACTGACCTCTTGATGACAGGAACTAAAAGGAATTATACTCACTGTTGGCAAGTGTCTACATTTGTAAGTGTGGCATGTTATGGAAATGCAAAACTAATCAGAGATAAAGCTGTTAAGTTATACAAAACTATCTGATTGCCTTTAAGAATATTTGACTTTAGGAGTTCCTGGGGGGCTCAGTCGGTTGAGCATCCGACTTCAGCTCAGATCATGATCTTACAGTCCATGAGTTCGAGCCCCGTGTCAGGCTCTGTGCTGACAGCTCAGAGCCTGGAGCCTGCTTTGGATTCTGTGTCTCCCTCTCTCTCTGCCCCTCCCCTGCTCATGCTCTGTCTCTCTCTGCCTCAAAAATAAATAAAAACATTAAAAAAAATTTTTTAAAGAATATTTGACTTTATCCTTGGGTAACAAATAATAATTTAAACAATTCAGGCAAAGTATGAGGTCTATCTAAACCCAGGATGGGACAAAGAGATTAGTACAATATTAAGTATGTTTTAAGTAAATGATAAGTGTTGTTATTTCAGGTTTATTTAACTTATGATCAAAGGATCATAATTTAAATATTAAAATTTGATATTTGTAGTTCAGGAGCTGATGATAAAAATGTTCATTTTTATTTGACATGTGAAACATCTGTATGTATCAGGAGCCTATAGTGCTACAGATTCAATAGTAAATTATGGAGATGTATGGCAGTAATTTAGGCTGAATTTCAGGTCTGCCATCCTGGTTGGAAGCCTAAGATACAAATCTAATAAGAAGTGCTGAAACATCACTTGATGAATACTGAGTTGAGAAGCCTGTATATAGGGAAAGTATGGTATATAGTTAGCAGATATACAATGTGGGATCTCTTTCAGTTACATTAAATTCTAAAATTACAATAAACATGTCTTGCCTTTACGAAGAAGGCAAATCTAGTCCACTATATAAAGTTCTCAAGAACTTAATTATTCAGGCCCTCATGAGTCAGTCTGAGCTAGCATAATCAAATACCATAGATTTGGTGGCTTAAACAATAGAAAGGTATTTTTTCACAGTTCTGGAGACTGGAAATCTGAGATCAGGGTGCCAGCATTATCATCTTCTGGGGACAGCTCTCTTCAGAGAGCTTACAGCTGGGTGTCTTCTAATTGTGTCTCCAGAGAGGTGGTAGGAGGGTGGGGGAGAGAGAGAAAATTCTCTGCTTTATTTTCTTAAAAGGGATACTAACCCTATCAGATCAGGAACCTACCCTTATAGCCTCACTTAGCTTAATCACCTCCTTAGAAGCCCTATCTCCAAATATAGGCACATTGGGGGTTGTAGCTCCCACAAATACATTTGGGTCAGGGAAGAAGGTTGGGGGACACAATTCAGTCCATAGCGAGGCCGATATAGGAAAGAAAAATTTTTCCACTGATAAATAGCCCTTTTTTGCCTTTTCCTCAGGTACACTCAACCTCTCATTTAAATATATGTTAGACAAATGTTAAGTAAGTGATGCCACATTATTAGCTTGCATGAGGTCCTGCTTTGCATTCCTTGTTTGATATTATACAAATACCTTATTTTTTGAGATGCTAACTTATAACTAGAGATAGTTGATAAGTATGTGTGCTTCTCCAGTTTGGTAAGTAACAGTTTTCACTATTTTCAGCCATTCTTATAAACCCAGAATTTCATAAGAAGTAAAAATATATTCAACTGTGAGTAATGTCTCTGGAATATATTATATATTTGAAATCATTAAAACATTTACTTTGACTTAGACCATTTGTCAAGTGAAACAGGATGGTGATTACATGTTTAGACTTTTTAAAGAAAATAAAAGCATAATAGTGACATTGCAAATTTAAATTTGTTTTTGCGCATTAGTCATTTATGAAGATTGATACACTATAATGGAACACACATCAACTTATAATCAACTAAAATATAATTTTATATTGCGACTAGAACCATGAGTATTGAAAACATCTTAATGAAAAAGGCTTTACATATTCCTTGTAATAAATAAATGACACACTGGAATTGATTATTGTTTACTGCCCAGGGGAGAATCTTCAAGACAGAAAAATGCAATATTCTTACAACAAATTTATCAGATCATAATCCAATTGTACTCAATTTTTAGTTGAAAAATAAACCTTCACCAAGTGATGGGTCAATAAATAATACTCTAATTGTCCAGACGAACTTAAAGCAATTAAAACTAATATTGAATAATGTCTCTAAGAAAATGTTATAAAAAAATCTTAAAAAAAACCTTTATATGAAATCAAAGAATTATAGAGTACTATAATAAAGATGCATATGATATGTTTTTTTTTTAATAGAAAAAAAGTCATAGGGGAAAAAAGGAGCTCAAAATATCACAGGTAGGAAAAGAGCACAGCAAATACAATTTGTACTATGAAATAATTACTGATTACTGAAGATAAATAGAAACACTGGGCTTCAAAAACAAAGAAATTTTATTAAAGGCTCCCAGTACAGTTAGCATGACAAGAAATAGAACAACCTACTCTAGGAATGGTGAAAAGGTGAAACATCCCAAACCCCAATTCATAGGAATGATATGAAGAAATACCAGGTACATTAACTCCACCATACCTCTAACTGTACATCAGCCTCAATGTTAAAACTTCAATAAAATATGAGAAAATTAATCATAATTGTCAAACTTTCCTACAGTCAAAATAAGGACATTTATCATTAAAGAAAAGAATAAGGATTTTTATTTTTACATCTGTAAAAATAAAAAGGGTATAGTTCCTATAGACTCTGTCCATTTTCAGTCAAATCTATGAATAAAATGGTATGTATGGAATTCAGCTTTGCCAAGAGACCATGTGCCCTCTCCAGCTGAACACTGATATGTAGTTTAGAAAAACAGGCTATTCTCATACTCTCTCTCTCTCTCTCCCTCTCCCTCTCCATCTCCCTGTCTCTCTCAGAAACACACACACACACACACACACACACACACACACACACTGAAACAAAATGAGATAAAAAGAGAAAAATTTGTATTTCTCAAATCTATCCAGTTCTGTGTATATTCTAATTATTTGGCTATTTTAATGCTCCTGTATTTACTTGACAGTCTTAAACAAAGAAAAAACAGTGCTCTAACCCTGATTACTCCTCAAACTAAAAGCTGTAGGCCCAGTAACAGTCTTCAATTAAATAAGCAGATACGATAGCATATTAAACTGACAGAATAGTCCTCCTCGGATCAGGATACTGTATATTCTCACTTTAAGATTTTACTATTTTAGATCTGCCATTCATATGATAACAGATGGAGAGAGAATGGATAAAAGAAATATAAAATACAAATTAAGTACACACAAAAAAGTACTAGCAAGAGCATATATTTAATATAAAATTACTACTTTCTTGTTGAAGATCAGAATAGAATTAAAGGATGAGTTTTACACTCCTCATGATCAAATTCTTAAGATATTTTTTTCTAAATTATCCAGATAAGAGAGATCACATAACATCAAAATAAAACACTCTTGATCCAAACTGAGCTCATAAGCAGAGCTCCTTCATTGTCTATCTCCAATGTCCATCATTCAAGTTGTATAAAATATGAAAGGTATCCCTTGGGTTTGTGCAACCCAGCAGCTCTATTCATGAACTGATTCCATAAGCTCTGTTACACTTTGTAGTACACGTTTATATCATAGTGAAGATCATTGATCATTGATGGTACCTAAGTTTTATAAACTGGTCATGCTAGCCTTACCACTATTTCAAACTGCCCTGATCTATTATGAGAAATTTGGTAATTTTAAAAATTATATTGTATGAAATGGAGCAACTAATCATCAATATATATGATATTTTTTTCTTTCCCAAGCTGAAAGGGTGATATTTTTGAGGACATTTAAATTCATGTAAAGATACAAATTTTAGTGAATGCCCTTCTTTTAGGGTTACCTAGAAAAATAACTCAATTGGCAAAAGGCATCAACAGCTACTTTAAATACATTGCACATGTGCTGGCAATAATAAATGCATCAAAATGTATTCCTTTGACAGGCAGCTGCTGCCTTACTTTGATATCAACAGTAAGAATCTTCGACATTTAAGAAAAATTAAATCTGATTAAATGTAATTTTATAATCAAGAAAATATATTAACTGCATGGTGCACCCTCTCCAATGTAAAATTCTGTTACGTTTTGAAATAAAAGAAAAAAAAATTTGATTGGTAAAATTGATTGTTAACAGGAAACCCAATATGGAAACACTGAAATAGAGAATTTATGTTAGAGAGTATGATAATAGCAACACAGTTTTGATAAAACATAATATAAAAGTAAATTACTAATTGGAAATAATGCTAGGGAAGTAATGTTAAAGCCAATGAGTTTTGGCATTATTCAGCAAGTAGTTAAGAGATGTTACAATGTTTTCTCCTTCAAATATATTCACAAACAATTGGATTGCTGTGCTGCTATGAAACTACCTAAGTTCAATTATTTCTCAAACACATTTTCTTGCTTATCAATTAGGCAAATCATTATCTCCAGTTAAGATCATTTTTTTGATCTCTATGTCAATTGAGAAACTACCTACTGACAAGTCCTCTTGGCTGACAACTTATTTTCTTCCCTTGGCCATTCATTATTCATCCACTCTGATTTTTAAAATGCTCCCCTTTGTGGTCCCATTATCTTGTTAATTGCACAAACCAGATAATTGTGCTCTGTTTTTTATTCCCCTTTTTAATAGTTATGTTACAGCATAACAAATTGCCTCAAAGCTTGGCAGCTTAAAATATTGTGAAGAATATTTTATTGTTGTGTGGTATTGCCTCAGGTCCTTCTTGAAGTAGCAATTGAATTGTTGGCTGGACTGTCACTCATCTGAAAGCTTGAATGGGATTGGAGGATTTGTGTTCAAGATGGCTGATCTATGAGACTGATGGCTTGTGGTGTAAATTCCTTACCACATGGACCCCTCGATATGAATTCTCATGATACATAGCTGATTTCCCTCAGGGAATGATGCAATAAAGAGACTGTGTGCTTAAGTGGGAATATCTTTTATAATCTCATTTCAGAAGTTCTATACCATCAATTCTTCTGCATTCTATTGGTCACACAGACCAACCTCAATATAATATGGTAGGTAAACTATACAAGGTGTGGACTGGGGCGGTCTTGGAGGTTGGCTATTACAAACCCTCCCCTTACCTCATCTACCCTAGTCCTACCAATTGTGGCGGTATAATAACTCAGAAATCTGTACCCTTTTGCTCTAATTCCCACTGCTACTTCATTTCAGATCTTATGTTTCTTCCCAAATTATTGCTTTGACAATTGGGTCCTGTACTTAGGTCTCTCCCTTCTCCAGTCAGGTCTCCTTTATTTTCTATCATGAACTTTCAAAACTATACTTCTGGTCAAATCTCCTGCTTAAAACCACTTGAGAGCACCCCATTAACTAAGAAGAAGTGTTCAAATTACTTTGTAAGAGCATAAAAAGTCCTCAAAGATTTGGATTCTGCTTAAGTTCCAGACTCATTTCCTGTCATAGGTTATTTCAATCCCAACCTCCCCTCAACATAATGTCAGAATAAAATTACTTGCAGTTGTCCAAGCACAAAATGCTTTACAATTGTTCTGAATCATTACAAGTGTTGTCCCTCTCATTATAATGTCCTTTCCAAAAAAAAAAACCAAAACTTTTTTATTGACCCCTCTTATCATTCTTCATTTATTTGAAGTCTTTGCTAAGCCCCAGACACAATTTAGTCTCTTTTCTATGCCATGACCATTGCTGAACTGATTGTATTGTATTGAGGATCGTCCTAAACTGTGTGGCACATCTTTGGTGTGCCAAGAATGGGTTTATAGCTCTCAAGGCTCAGGTATCAATCTTCTCAGGTCCCAGGCCACTTACCCCTGGGTGGTCAGCAACCTGTCTATCCTATGTGTTTTTACAAAAATAGAAGCATTGGTTCTCACTGAAAAGGATACAAAATGATACAAGAATATTCTTAACTTAATATTTGGAGCTGAATATACTGTGCTTAATGATCTGTAAAATTAAATAATTCTGATTGATGCTCAAAATTCCAGTAGTATTCTTTATAAACTATTTAATTTCTTTATTTCCCTCTAAAGCCACTTATTTTAAAATGTTATGATTGTTGAAAATAAAATCTTAAATATAATAAATATATTATTATTCCTAAAATTAATGTATTATTATTATTTATTAAATGTTTATTTATGTTTCAAAGGGAGAGAAAGTAAGGGAGAGGGGCAGAGAGAAAGGGAGACAGAAGATCCCAAGCTGACTCTAATAGCACAGAGCCCAATATGGGGCCCGAACCCACAAACCGTGAGATCATGACTTGAGCCAAAGTTGGATGTTTAACTGACTGAAACACCCAGGTGCCCTAAATTAATCTATTATTAAAAAAATAAACATAAAGTGGAGCCTAGAAGGAAAACACAGAAACATTACGATCATAATGTGTTTCTGAGAAAATTTTACCTTTTGTTGTTGTTGTTATTGTTTTTAAACTTTTCACCATTTTTTCTAGTTTTTTTTTTAAAACCTGTAAGCATATTTTAATATTGTCTTTAAAAAAACTCACATTTCTTTCCTTTGACAATCAAATGAATCTCTGATTTTTTTAAAGCAAAGTAGATTCTACTATATTTAAATTATATTTACATGTAGATAAATTGCTCTTGATGTTTTCATTGTAGTCAGAAATACCGTTTCATCATTTTCATGTTATGGTAATCAAGAATGTGTATTATCATATGATACATTACGTTTTCAGTAATGAAGCTGAGAGAAACATATTGCATACTGCTCATAGTCTGTCTTTTTCACTAATTATTCAGAGGGTATTTTCTTTATTGAGCATCAAACTTAATTACTTAATTATATGATAGACCAGAATGGCTTTGAAGAAGCTATTCCATTCTATGAAGTGCATAATATGTTATGGAAAAAAAATGCCCTAATTACATAATTAACTGATAAAATGGATTGGCTCCAAAGGACATACATAATACAGATGTTTAAAAAATGTAATCACAGAACTGCACTATAATCCATATTGGCCAAGCGTATAATCAAGATTCTGTTTTATTTGTAAGTTTACTTGGAAAGAACTGGAAACTAGGACATATAAAGCTAACAAAATTTTTAAAAGGACACATATACAAGGTCTTGGAATAATTAGAATTATGAGACAAAGATCAACATGAATAATGTTCTTAAATGAAGTGACAATTAGAATGGAATATGTAACCCTTGGAAAAAGTTGTAATTAAAATAAGCAAATATTTACTGAGGTGCTACAGAGAATATGGCACTGTAGTCCCTTTTAGAGAGTTATAAGGCTTTGGTTGCCTGGAATTCCTATTCCCACAAATGGTTGGTTGAATTAACATAGGCCAGGGCCCTCAGGGTGACAGCTTATGAAGTCATATCATCCCTCAAAATCTCAGTTTCTTCATCTGAAAAATGAGATTTTCAGTCCGGATGGCCTCTGGGATCTTTTTATGTGTCTGATTTTTTTTTTCCTACACTGAAAAAGAAGAATTGAATTGTGACAAAAACAATAGGCAACTTAACTAGTACTTGAAAGGCAGCTAGAAGACATCATTTTTCAGGAGATACACGTATGTAATCATTCTATTTACAAATCAATTGTTCAAATCTATGATGAATCATTTCTGCGCATGGGATAAAAAAAGCAGGAAGTAAAATAGTATTCAGAATAGAATGTAAAAGAATGGCAGCAAGTTTAAAGGGGAAAAAAGGAAAATAAAGCAAAGGTAAAATGCCAATACTTACATTTTATAAAATTATAAAAAGTCTTTATAGGCTAATTTCTCTTCCTGTGTATCACCCACAGTATTCTATTTTTTATTATTATTATAATTCCTGATATTGAAAATTCCACAGACTGCGAATATAGTTCAATACCTGTATTTAAATGTACTTGTATCTTCAGGGGCTTCTAAAACTGGCTGAAAAAGTAGACATTTAGGGAATCACAGCAGGATATATCATGGAAGTATGCTTGATTAGGCAATCTTTTCAGTGCCCTTCAAATTACACCACATTGGTAGATAACAGTGCTCCCTGAGATCTTCCTATTTTTAGAAACTCCTAAGACCAACAAGGCTGATAGAGGATAAAAGAGTGATGTTCCAATCATCTACCCTGACTGAACATGGTCTATGTAGATAAAATGATGTGAAGAGTGGACTCTAGTTCTCCATTATTTAAGACAGGTAAGATGGGAAAATAGTCAACTAAAAAGAAAATAAAAGAGCTGTCTGAAGAGGACCAGCATAGGTCTGATTGACTGTATTGAACTTGTTTGCTTGTACGCAACAGATTTTGAAGACTACACTAATGAATGTAATAAATGTGCAATATCAAAATACAAACCACATCTGAGAACACAAAGTCACAATCCCAGAGATGAACAGGAGACACTGCTTCATGGAAATTAGACCTGGAAGGTAATTCAGGATACCGAGAAACTATAGAGGTAGTGTCTGTCCTCCTTCTCAGTATGCAGTTTAGTTCATTTTTCCCTTACGCAGGTCTCAAAAAACAAACAAAACTTGTCTCCTCCTTTTTCTGTCCATTTTCTAATCATTGGATCCTCTCAATGTTTCCCATATTAAATTTCTAAAATAAACTTACCAGTCTAATAAATATCAACATTCTGCTTCAGCTGGTCTCTTAGAGTACTAACCTAATCTCCAATGTCTCCCCTTGCCTACACATTCATTTCTTCAGTCATCATATATCAAGTTCCTACATAAACAGATTTTCTAATGCTGGGAATAAAGCAGTAGTTTGAAAAGAGAGGTCTTTGCTGTCATTGAGTTTAATCCTTAGAAGTGGGAGGCTAACAATTAACAGAATGAACAGTTTAAGAAATAACGATAATTAACAAGTAGTGGTGAGTGCTAGGATATATTAGAGGGATTGTGAAACTACTTTAAAAAATTATTTTAATGTTTATTTATTTTTGAAAGAGATAAACAGAGTATGAGTGGGGGAGGGGAAGAGGGAGAGGGAGACACAGAATCTGAAGCAGGCTCCAGGCTCCGTGCTGTGCAGCACAGAGTCCTACACGGGGCTCGAACCGTGAAATCATGACCTGAGCTGATGTCGGATGCTTGACTGAGTCACCCAGGCACCCCTAAACTACTTTAATTGGCAATAGGGGAAGGCCATGGGAGTTGAAACATAGTGAGGAAGCAGGAACATGGCAGGAGGAAAGGTCCTAGACATAGGCAGTGTCCAGATCATGAAGTCTTCTATAAGTGCCTAGTAGGAAAATATT
The DNA here is from genome assembly GCF_046562875.1 of Panthera onca. NCBI lineage: Eukaryota > Metazoa > Chordata > Mammalia > Carnivora > Felidae > Panthera > Panthera onca. The sequence continues at coordinate 161,147,058 of NC_138346.1, forward strand.
CCCCACCCCTAATGCATTCTAATCTCTGTTCTAATGCTTTTCATTTTCAGTCTTGACCTCATTTATGCCTCTAAAACTATTTGTTGAATGACTATCAGACACCATTTTAGGCTCTGTGGATAGAGTCTTGACAAAAACATAAAGATCCCTGTGTTCATGGAGTTTGCATTCTAGTAGTAAAAAAAGAGACAATAACCAATAAATAAGCATGATAAATAATTACTTATCCTATTTTTGTTTAGATTCTAACTTTTAGGCTATTAATCTTTTATCCTCTATAGATTGTAAACTCCTGAAGGGCATGGATGACATCCTGGTTGTAAATGTGTCCACAGTCTGCTACGCATGCAAGAATAGAATACTGAGAGAAACACCGTATTTGAACACATAATATTTTTTTACTTGGTCATAACTCTGCTCTAAAAATCCATTGGGCCTAGAACCAGTCTCTTCATATCTCGACTTAGTTTTCTCAGCCATATAGCAAGGACACTAATCTATTAGTATCCAATATTCTATAAAATATAGTTATAACATTTTTGTGAAAATCGGGTGTTCCTCAATGTTCCTTCTAAACTGAAAAAAGATACATATTTTATTACAATAAATGCTTACTGAAATGCATTGGTAATATTGCATTTACTACAGTAACATCATTTTTTCAGAATCACTTTGAATATGATGTTAGTTTCATATTGGTGTGTATCAAATGAAAGAGCAATCTAATTGTCCTCAAGACTTTCTATTCCACATAACCCTAGTGAAATCTACTGGTATCATGTTTCTTAAGATCAGACAAAATAAAATGTTAAGCACAGAAGTTTCAAGAGTAGAAAATTACTTTTTATGCCTTTTGGGAGGATGTCTAAATGAAAAAATGTACTTCCATTTAAAAATGGATGGATTTTTTTCTGTAAGATGATGATAACTCCAAACTGAGTGAAGTTAGGGTCAGAGATTTTTAGAAATTGAATACTGCTGGCTGATAGTGAATCATCTGAATGAAGGACATAGACATTCCCTGTTGGTGGTGTTCTATTGTGGAAGAGATATTAGAAATTATATCTATGTTCCTTAGAAGAAATATTTTAGTAATTGTTAATAATGTTGGGCAAAAGAACGAAGTGATATCATACATGTGAATGCTAGTTAATATTTAAATAAACATTTTTCAGAAGCAAAAACTTGAAAAAATATGACATACTTTTAATAAGGTAGTAGAACATACAGTGTAACAACTAAGGAAATTGATACATTTAAAATAAAAATTACCAGGAAAAAGAACAAAACATATCCAGTAAAAAAAAAAAAAGTTGTGGTATAAATGATGGTGATAATTATAGTTAATTATTAAAAGGGCTGGGGTTTGGTTTCGTTCTTTTTGTAATATTTACATTTAGACACTTGGGTCTTCCTTGCATGGAAAAAAAAAATCCTTAGTATGATTGACAAGAATTTTAGTATCAGCCAGCAAATACTAATAGGAAAAACTTATAAATAAACTACATAATATTAGGTAGCTTAGAGGAAGAGTAATGGTATTTCTAAACCTTGTTTAAATTCCACTAATAATGTTTTTGGAGTACTTAGGTGAATGTGATTCCTTGAAATACTCCAAGTGGAATATAATGTTTTAGAAGTTAGTATTCAGAAAAAAATGATCATATTGAGGCATTTTACCTCTTGCCCTGACATTGAAGGAAAGAATAATAATAAAATAATTCATAAGTGTTGTTAGTATCCTCTCTAATTGAGACTTTATGTATTTGCTTATCTCTACAATGAAACAGAATTCTGGTGTGTGGTATATTTTTTGTTAGAAGTAGACATCTATCTATACACATACATTTTACTTTTTTTCAGAAGTGCAACTTTTATCTCCATTATCCAGTAGTTGTTAAATTCCAAATGCATTTTAGATTCATACTACACCCATCTTTTTAAAGCTCACTCTGGTTCTATAGTGGCAATTGCTTTGCTATTTTTTTAAACTCTGATTTCTTTGAAGACATTATATTTACTACCTATCTCTCTCTCACTATATATATAGTAAACGTTAAATTCTGCCTTGAAGACATGTTGTAAATAGCTGTTCAAAAATGAAATTTCTTTTTAGACATGCTACTTTTTGGAGTGTGGAGAGAAGTTTAAAATCCCTGCAGTCAGAATGGCAAAATATCCTGTTCCCATTCATGTAAATATTTAATTTATTCTAACAACTATATAGATACTGTATACATAATTAATATTTTGTTACGTGTATTCATATTATAACAAAGCATTTACAATATGTATAATTTATTGTAATGGAATGTCTTGCTCATTTTCTGAGAAAAGAGAAAGTAGTGTCCAATATCAAAGAGCTAAGAAGAAAGAAGCAGCAGCAGAATCAGGGTCTTGAACATTTAATTTTGGTTTTAATTGATTTATTTAATAATCTTTCATTGTACACATATTTTGTTAGTTATTATGTTAGATGGGCTGGAAATTAATATGAGACACAAGATGTTATAGTACAGTGACTGGAAGCTTTGAGTTTATAGTACAATTTGAAATAAAATTCAAAATATATAGTATCTGGGTCACCATGGACAAATTATTTACATTGAGATAATTATATCTCATTCATCAGATTGTTATGATGATGAAAAGAGATGATGTTTAGAAAGAACTCAGTACAGTGCTCAGCATATAAGCCCTTGATAAACAGTACTACTTTTGCCATTCTTATTTAGAGATGGGATTTGCTTTCTAGAACCTTAGAGCTTGGCCAATCAACTATCCCTACACTGTGTAATGGGAACTTAAAGAGAAGTGAACATAGGTTCCAAGAAAGCCTTAAGGAGAGGAATGTAGTTCATAGTGGCATGGTCTCAGGGCTGTGACTGTGGGTAAAGGAGTAAGGGTAAAGCAGTAAGCAAACCCACAGTTTTTCAATATTGTGGTCCCAATAGCTACAGGATGATTTGCCCTCAGCTTATCTGGTATTTTGTTACTGCACAGACTTACTTCAGAGCCGTCATTTTTAGTATATACCCAATAGCAGAGGATATGATCTGACAGTTCACAGAGGAAATATCAATGGTTCCTAATACAGGAAAATATAGAAAAAGACTTTGAACTTGAGTCACAATAAAAAAAAATACAAATTTAAAAAATAATAATGCACTGAATATTTTTGGAAACTATATGATAGACTATCTAAAATAAAATTAGATAATTACTTAGAGTATTATTATTTTAAAGACATTTCTGTCTCTCAGCAGAAATTTTACCATACAAATTAGGGAAATATATTCGACATCTTCATTATCTGCCAAAATCACTCAGTAGAGTGGGGACTAGAACACAGATCATCTTATTTCACAGCTACCTCATGGTCCTGAGCAATCCACCATACTAGCAGCTTAGTTTGTTGTTTCAAATAACTTTTTATTTAGATCCTAGATCCCTTGATCTTGCAACGTGTAAACAGATGAAATCTTTCCTTTTCGTCAGTCACGGACAAGACTTTACTATGAGTTACTTATAAAGCAAAGCTTGCCATTTTCAAATTGATTTTGACACAAAAGTTGAGAAATAAGAGAGAGTGCCATATCAAGAAGAGTGACGATGGCTTTCTCAGGTTGGCAGTCACCCTTGACCTCCTACTGCTGACAGGAGAGCACTTTCAGAGAGATAGGACCCCAGGGACACTCAGCAAAGTAGTAATAAGGGATGCATTATGGACATCTTCCACTTTGTGTAGAAGGTGAAATGCTGAAGAGCTCAAGGAAAAAAAAAAGAGTATGCAGAGAAATGGAATTAAAATGACTGACATTATCTAGCCAACTGAGGAAAATTACAGGTTAGTCAAATAGATAACAATTTACTGCCCAAGTTTCTGAATCTTACTGATTGAGAATCAGAAAATGCCTTCTGTGGCTGCCTACGGTCAGCCTCAACCATATATCTTTTTGAAACAGGGGATCATCTAGCCTGTGGGTTCAACCCTCATGAACACTTTTTTCCAAGTAAGAAGACAGTTTAAGATGAATATCAAATACTAACATAAAAGTAGGATTGGCAATAAATAAATGCATAAATAAATAAATACAGGATATTCAATAATATTTGGATTTCAGATAAACAATAAGCATTTTTATTATAAATATGACCCACATATTTCACAAAATACACTTATACTAGGGATGCCTGGCTGGCTCAGGTAGTAGAGTATGCAACTCTTGGATCTTAGAATTTTGAGTTTGAGCCCCATGTTGGGTGTAGAAATTACTTAACATTGAAAAAATTAAAGAATGTATATTTAAACTATTCATGAGACATAGTAACACTAAAACAGCACCTATTATTTATCTGAAATTCACATTTAACCCTGTGTCTTGCATTTTTATTTTAAAGCTGGCAACCCAACTTAGGAGATAATATGTGTTAGATGGATTCCTGCTTAAAGTGTATTGAAAAGTAAGAAGCATTTCACCATCTACCTGGTGATGACAGTAGCATGGATGGGTGGGAGGGGAACTGATAACAACTATGTGATTCTATGTTCTTTTAAAATACCACCTGGAAGAGCCACACTCTTTTCCCTCAATAACTGCCTTATTTAATTATTAGCCTTCCAGGTTTTGTAGGATAATAATTATTTTCACTCACTGAAATTGAAGGTAACAATTATGACAGTTGTGAACACCAACTTTATACCAAGTAATATGCTAGGTGCTTTAAAGCATTCACTGTTTTATGTATTTGCCCCCTAGCTGTATGAGGTAGGTCCTTCGACCATCATTTATAGATAAACCGCCTCAGAAATTTCTTATGTGTCAAAAGTAACAAAGCTAATAAACAAAAGGTATTTGTTGCTGTAAATGAAGATAATGTTAACACAGATTGAGTGCTAAGTTTCAGGGAAATTTTAGTAGGCCCTGAGATAAACTATTTTACATTCATTATCTCAATTCATTTTCACAGTTGGCCTATAAGTTGACCACTGGTATTATTATGCCAATTTTATAGATGACGAGACAGAATGTTTGAGTGATCAAGTATTTTATTTTTCCCATGGTCACACAACTAGTAAATCTTGGAATTAATACTAGATATCTGGCCTACTTTAATCTAAATCCCAATCACAAATTCATGGGCTTAGGTAATTTCTAAAACACTTGGAGTGCTGTTTTAAAATACAAATTCCTACTGCATCAGAATCTTTGAGGTTGTGACCTGGATGCCTCCATACTAAATGTGCATGTCATTTTCCTAGTTGATTCCGATACTGGGAAATTATGAACATGTAAAAATGCTACCTTTCAGACTTAGTTATAGTCCTACTTCTGACTGTGTTAGGTAACTTGGATGAAACTCACTGGACTTTGGGCAGCACCATTGGTAATGCTGAGTTTTATTCTTAAAAAAGAAAAACAACTAATAGCCATCTCAGCTGTTTTGGATTATTCTGTCACCACAGACTCACAGATAACTTCTCTAATTTGTGCTCAATAACGTTCACTTTACAGAATAACATGCTTTATCACAACTGCATTTATCCCTAAATTACTAATTTCTGTGATTCTTCAATGACATTTTTCCCAAATAAGAATAAAATGACATTTCAAAACCTATATATTATTATCTAGAATATCACCACTTACATGACACATTTTGAAACAAATACAAGTCACATAGAATTATGCAGACATAGTTAAACAGAGAAAACCCAGAGACAGAGAGCAAATTGAGATGCCCAAGTGTTTTGTGTTGGTAGCAGAGAGGGAATATGAAATTCAGGATTTCTGAATAAAGATAGAAGAATTTAACAGGCCCACTTAACCCAAGGAGCACTGTAAAACCCTTTAAGCCATATCCTGTGAAGACACACACATGGTGATTTGTAGAAAGCATTTGTAGAATCTTTGACAATTCTAGGTGATAAATACCTCTAGCATATCATGAATTTCTAAAATGGAAAACAAGAACAGTGATATTGGAAGAAATAGTAAAATTGTTCATTCATTTTAAAGACTGAGATCTAGATAATTTAAAACAGAAACTGAGAAGTCTTTGCACTGGTTCTTTGATTCTGATGCAAGGACGTGAATTGTAAGCCTTGTAGTACGGAATATAGTCAAGACTAGATTAACTGCCTTAATATGGCTTATATAAAAGATGATGGAGAAGAAATTGCTATGTCAATTATCTCCATTTTAAGTTTATATGTTCCACCCTTCTTACATCCCAAGGACCTAGCCAGTTCTGTATCCATGATCCTGTATTTCCAGCTAGAGATGATTTGATTTCCAATTCATTTTATGGCCAGGAATAAATGTGTTCTTTCCCCAGATGTTGAATGAAGAGGTACATAAACAGGTGTTCAGTCAGGAGCAAGATAGAAAAAAAAAAAAAAAAGATACATTGGGTGTAATTGATTGATATTAATTGTCCACGACTAGCACACAGGCACATAGACTCTTGCTGCCCAGATCTACCCAGAAACATCAGCATTTGTTCCCTTTGTAAAATTTCCTAAATTTCCATGAGGTCTAGCTGCACCTTAAAATAACCCCATATCCTTTGATTTAGCTTGTTGGGGTAGATTTCTCTTTCTTAAAAATGTAATGTATTATAATTCAAAAAATAATCTACTAGTGTTTCCCTCCTTTTCTCCGTCTCACAACATCAATGAATTGGAAAGCAAATAGGGAATAAAGTCTCCCTTAAGAGTCAAGTTGAAATGAGTATTAAATGTTACCTATGATCTCTAAGAGAAAAGGATCAGAAAGTATCACTATCTTCCCACAGGTCTCTTTCTTTTTAATTGTACGAAGAAAAGCTTCAATGCTAAAATCTATGCTATATCCAGCAAAGGCATTGAAATCTTTTTGAGTGTTTTCTGATTTCCCTGCACAGCCTTTCATCATGACTGTTATGAGAACTTTAAACATTTTGTGTGTAAGATTATAATTACTCTAACTCTTAAGAAAATATTGCTTTCCCTTGTATTTTTTTTTCTTTTTCTATACTTACCTGCCATCAGGATGGAATTTGGATCACCCAATTAAATGAAATTTAAAATATATCAAGCAATTGGGAGCAAGCACATGAACCATTGTGGCTCACATTGCACCTTGCCATCAAGACAAAAATAAAACTGCTTGCTTGTGGTTGTTGCCAATTCAGGAAATGGCATTTATAGAAACTTTGAAGAAACAGCTGTGATTTACCAAAAATGGCTCATTTGTTAATGTTGTAATAAATTACAATTCACTGACTTCATTGAACCCGACTCATGCAATATAAAATGAGATGGTGTTTTGGGTTCCAAAATAGAAAGTCAAGTCTGAAGTCAGCTGAAATTTATGGTTACCCCTGTATATGAATAAACAGTTCAATTAACTCCATGGTATTAGAAGTTAAATTTCATATTTTTGGTAGTGGAGAATTCTGGGTAAATATGCATTTTTTCATATATATAGAGAATTATGTTTTCATCATTTGTGTTTAAACTCTTAATGGGTTATAAATAGCACATCCAAACTGCAGGTAAATTTTGGATACATCTCTAGCATACACTTTTTGAGGGGAGAGGTGACACTATTGGGGTTAAGGTTATCAAGACAAATTTCTTTTCATGTTTTTTAGAGTGAGAGAGAGAGTGTGGGGGAAGAGCAGAGAGAGAGAGAGAGAGAGAGAGAGAAGAGAGAGAGTCTTAAATAGGGTCCATGCTCAGTGCAGAACCCATGACTCTGGGATCATGATCTGAGATGAAGTCAAGAGTTGGACACTCAACCAACTCAGCCACCCAGGTGGCTCTCAAATTTCTATGCTGTAGGCTGTAAACCTATTTGCCAGGCAAAGGACATCTGTTGCAGAAGTCAGAACACTTCTGTTCATTTCATCTTAGTATCAGAGTCACCAAGGAAAACACAACATATTCAAGAACTGAATAGAACGTTTACTCACACTGAGAAGAGACAGAGCAAGATCAGCACCAATAGTGGGCATCAGTTTCCTCCCAACAGCCAAGACAAGGCAATTGGCCTATATGGACTCCTTTTGTGCTGCAGGAAAAGGACTCCATTCCCTCCCCACAGGGGATGGACATAGTAGTGGGGTTGACCAAGTGCCATATGACATACACACTTAAGCAGAACTGTAGAATACACATGGAATTTGAAACAGGGAAAGTTATCCACAAACAAAGCAATAGGCTTGACACAGGCTGTCCGGGCTCCTTATCTCTTAGTAAGGAAGTGTTCTGAGATCGAGTCTTCACTTGGGCAAGCCCAGGGATGAACAGCACATTGCACAATGGCCCCTTTTCTAACAGCATAGCTTTCATCCCCTAGGAAAATCTTTAACAAAGACACAGATCTATCACTCAAGTAGGTTACCTTTATCGGTACACAAACAAGGCTTTTGTGTGTGTGTACTTAAAAATAAATACTTGCTTACCTTTTATAAATCATCAGATAAGAGAAAATGAGGATCAAATTCTAGATTGAGTTTTAGAAATATAGTATGACATTTTAAAAATTAAATGTACCATATATGTTTTTATTTTCTTGTAAAACTGTAGATGGTGACATAAGAAGATCCTAAACATATCTTCAACAGACACACTGAGTCTACAGCTACAGATGGAACAATTTCCTTAAAAAAAAAAATCTAAAGCCTAGCTGACTGATGCTGCACATTGAGTTGAAAATAACATCAAAGAAGGTAGACAAGGCTGGGAAACAATTCACCAAAAACTTTACCCCCAGCATTGCAACCCACAGTGGGAGGGAACTCAAAGCCTGGAATTTTCCCTAAGGAGCAAAGGACTTCAATTCTACATTGGGCACCCCAAAGTTAAGGCATACATTTGAGAGATGGGACCCTAAATAACCTCACTTTGGAAACCATTGAGGATCACGTCCCAAGATCCACAAGACTGCAACAATCAGAGAAACAGCTCTTAAAGGGTTCACATGCTTAGACTCACCTACTCCAGAGCCCAGCTCAGAGGTAGGCAATCATAATTATTTCTTACTCATTTACTACTTTTATCTTTTAACCTTTGTAATAGCTTTACAAATTATTAATCTACTACCTTTACTATATATTTACGTTTCTAGTGACATTTATTCTTTCATATGTGTTCTTCTTATTAATTAGCACTCTTTCTTTTCAGCTTAAAGGTTTCTCTTTAAAATTTCTTGTAAGGCTGAAAAGAAAGAAGTAAACCTTCTTCTATTTGAACATGACATTATATTATATATAGGAAACACTAAAGACTCCATAAAAACTGTTAGAACTAATAAATGAATACAATAAAGAGGCAGGATTCAAATTCAATGCCCCAAAATCTGTTGTTTCTCTATACATTGATAATTACATGTCAGAAAAAGAAATTAAGAAACAATCCCATTTAAAAGTGAATCAAAAAGAATAAAATACATAATAATAAATTTAACCAAGGTGAGAGAACTATACTCTGAAAACTATAGGACATTGATGAAAAAAAGTGAATAAAATACAAATAGATTGAAATATATTCTGTGCTCATGCAGTAGAAAAATTCATATTGTTAAAATGTTCATACTATCTAAAGCAATATACAGATTTGCTCAATCCCTATCAAAATCCCAAATGTATTTTTCAGAAAAATAGAAAAAAATCCTAACCTTTGTATCAAACCACAAAAGACCCCAAATAGCCAAATCAATCTTAAGAAAGAAGAACAAAATTAAAGGCATGTCATGCCCTCATTTCAAACTATATTACAAAGCTATAGTAATTAAAACAGTCTGTTAATCAGCATAGATATAAGCAAATAGATCAAAAAACAGAAGAGAGAGCCCAGAAATAAACCTATGCATATATGGTGGATTAATTTATGACAAAGGAGCCATAAATATACAGTGGAGAAAGGATAGTCTCATCAACAAATAGTGCTGGGATAATTGGACAGTGACAGACAAAAAAATAAAACTGGACCACTATCTCACACTGTACACGGAAATTAACTCAAAATGGATTAAAGACTTGACTGTAAGACCTGACACCACAAAACTCCCTGAAGAAAACAAGTAATAAGATGTTTGACATAGGTGTTGGCAATGATTTTTTTGTAACTGACACAAAAAGCAAAATCAACAAAATAAAAATAAACAGGTGGGGCTACATCAAACTTAAAAGCCTTTGCACAACAAAGGAATCCATGATGAAGTGTAGAGGTAACCTACTAAATGGGAAAATATATTTGCAAATTATATATCTTATAAGGGCTAATATCCAAGGTCTATAAAGAACTCATACAACTAAATAGCAAAGAAACAAAACATCTAATTAAAAAATGGGTGGAAGATATGAATAGACATCTTTCCAAAGAAGACATATAGATGGACAACAGGTGCATGAAAAGATGCTCAACATCATTAATTATCAGGGAAACGCAAATCAAAACTGCAATGAGATATCAACTTACACCAGTCAGAATGGTTAGTATCACAAAGACAAGACATAAGAAGTGTTGGTGAGGATGCATAGAAAAGGGAAAACTTGTGCATTGTTGGTAGGAATGTACATTGGTACAGCCACTTTGGAAAACAGTATGTAGGCTCCTCAAAACTTTAAAATAGAACTACCATATGATCCAGCAGTTGCATCTCTGGTGTTTATCTGAATAAACTAAAAACATTAACCCAAAAAAGATATATCCACCCTCATGTCCATTGTAGCATTATTTACAATAGCTAAGACATGGCAACCTAAGCACCCACTGATGAATCAATGGATAAAGAAATTGTGGTATATTATTCAGCCATAAAAAAGAATGAAATCTTGTAATTTGCAACAGCATGAATAGACCTTGAGGCCATCGTGCTAAGTAAAATAAGTTATATAAAGACACATCCCTATGATCACTCTTATATGTGACATCTTAGAAAAAAATAAAATAAAAATCAACCTCATAGATAGAGAAAACAGACTGATGGCTTCCAGAGGTGGGGATTGGAGTAGGAGAAATGGATAAACTGTTTTTTAAGTTTAAATAAATTGAAAGAAATTTAAATAGGCATATGGGAATCATAGAAGTCTTTATTAAGAATTAAAATGATTCTGGAGAAGGGAATTCATTAGCCTCTGACACTTGAGAGAGCATCATAAATTTTGGCATTTTTTATATACAGATTGTCAAGTTTGATTATCACATAACCATATTGATACACCTTTCTACACTTTTAATTCTCCTTTCTCTTTCTCTCTTGCCCCCATCTCTCTTTCTCTCTCTCTCTCTCTCTCGGTCTGTTAATTAGATTTGGGACAAAAACACCTTAAACATCATTAAACTTTTTTCCCCTGCATATTTCTTAATATTTTAATGGGATTTTACATTTTGAAACCCCTGAAGGAGTACACTGCATGTTGTATTTTCCAAACAGTATGTGCGTGTGTGTGTGTATGTATATATTTTGCTTGAAAGAGATTCTCATATATAAATATTAACACATGAATGCAACATAGAATGTCATATGGGCAAGCAGAGGCTAGTCTATTTTGAATATGGTTTCTTATACATTAATAAAAATATTCATTTCCAGGACATTCAAGATATTAAATCAAGTACTTAAATTTACTATAAAGTGAATATAATTTCATCTTTACATCAATTTATTTTCATATATTTCATGAAATGGAACTGCATGTTGTAAAATGAAAATTCTGTTTATTCTACATATAAATAAAACTTATAAGTGCAAATTTTAATTAGATTAATTTTAATATGATTTTGTAAGACACTTTGCACAAAATTCAAACATTACAAAAAAGTATAAAATAAAAATTCTGTCCTGACCCAAACTGGTTGGTTCCTTTCTCCAGAAGCAACCACAGTTAAAAGATTTTTGTGATTTCTTCTAAAGATATTTTGTGCACATAAAAATATCCACATATACACTTTTCCCATTTTCTTTAAAACACAAACTATAGCTGTCTGAAAAATTAAATGGTATTGAATTCCTGAAGAAGTTACCTTTAATATATCCACAGGTTGGTAAATTATTCTAATCAATATTATACTGGTAAGTAAATTAAAGAACAACAAAAAGAGGAAGAAAGTTTACAAAACCCATTAGAAATTATTGGGGAGGTTTCAAAAATATCAAGGTTTGATTATGGTAAGGTGTAGCTCATGCCAATGTTATCACTGCATATGGTAATAAGTATTGAGAATAAGTACTATGAAAATCTAGCTTATGTTATTTATATGGTATCTAAAGAAATATGGGATTTAGCCATTTTTAATATGACCATAGGTCCTAGTTTGCCTGCCAGAATTCTTCTCTGAGACCAGTTGTCCCATTGTAATTATTAATAGTGCTATTTTTTACTCTCAAATTTTTCTGATTCAGATAATTAGTTATATAGTCACCATTAATCATATTGGACTTGGTACTTAGGATATAGGAGAAGCCAAATTAGTTTCAAAATCATTACAATTACCCATTCCATTCCAATCCCACCTAGTGGAACTGCTGAAGATAAACTGGTCTAAAAGACATGAGCCATTGCTTCCAGGTGTTGTTTTCCAACCATTTTGTGCTAAATGGCCCACAGTGAGCTGGCCTGGGGTTCAGTGAAGGCCTGGAAGGGATCCATATGGCTATCACTACACAGCTAGTCCACATGGCTTTTTCTCCCTAATCCTTCTTCTCACTAGTAAGTTGCAAAGAGAACTTTGGGGACTTGCTTTGTTTGTATTTATTGACCATTCTTAAAATGAGTTCTTGTTCAGAAAACATTACTCTTGTTAGTTTTTTATTGTTTGGAGAGTTGCAGAATGCTTTTAAACTACTTCTAAAAGAATAAAGCAACATGAAGGTCAATGGCTATAAATTCAACCAGACAGACAATGTACTGAAAAGGTAAAGAAAGGTTCAGCAATGAAATGAAAATGTATATTCCAACTGCAGGTAACTTCTGGATACTATCTGTAGGATCTCTGTTTGTCTGTAACTCTCTCTCTCTCTCTCTCTCTCTCTCTCCTTTCCTTGGTAGGGTTTTTGAGGACAAAGCTATTCAGATCACCGAACATTTTCTATATGATCACAGGCAATTACCTTATGGTTTTTACTCCACAGAACAATGAAGTTTTAAGTGGACACATTCCATTTAATTCACTCCTCTGAGTTCAATAAAACAAATGCAATATGAAAAGACCCCAGCAACTAAAAAAAGGTACTTTCATTTTTAGTCTTCCTGATGTAGAATATAAGAGTAGAGTGCATTTGTCTTCAAAGTTTCCCATGATGATTCCTTAGAATTACAGATGGAAAGATTAATTTTTCAGCTGCCAAACAGGCTGAGTGAACTAATTACATCACTTTCTCATTGTAAAACCATGAACAAGTAATTTTGGTCAGTGAGAGTCCAGAATCTTCAAACTAAAAATGGTGATTTGTTTATTCATTTGTTAATAAATATTGGCTTCTGCTATGTGCCACGTACCATAGATCTGAATGTAAATTGATGAACAAATGGACATGGTTTCTGCCCTCATGAAGATTAAAATCTAGTGGATATTCACTTGCCCCATCATCAAGAAAATAAAAGTATCTATAAATGAGTTTATTTTAAGAATTAAGTGAGAATATTTTTTGTAAAGCTTTTATCCTTGTGCCTGAAATAATGTAAAAAGTTATTGCTTGTTATGCTGCTAAAGAAATAATTGGGATATTTAGTAAAAAACTGCTTTAGCAGAAACAGAAATACAACATATACACTTCCTATCCATTGTCTGTCAGTCACATGCTCTAATGCAGTGTTGATTTCTCTGAATTTTGAGGGTAGTGACTTCCTGTATTACAATTATCCATGAATTAAGGAAGGATTGAAAATTTCATGAAAGACAATCATCTGCTATCTGTGGCTAACGCCTTGTTTTTGGATATCTGATTTCTATTTTTCTTCTTATCATTATGACATAAATAGTATTTTGGGTTGCTTGTTCTTAAATATAGAAAATTAATACACGTGGCCTGCAGGTAAGCATACTATCTCAAAAAAAAAAACAAAAAACAAAACAAACAAAAAAAACAATGCTGCAGCAAAAAAAACATAATAGCATACACTTCAACAAGTCCCTTTATCATCCCCATTTAATGACCCCTCTAATGGTATGACCCACTGAAAGTATGACTAAGTCATGAGCAGAAATAAATGGCATATTTATATACATATGATAAATATAGATATCCCTAAAGACTTCTTTAAATAAATAATTTAAATATAACTTTTGTTAATTTTTTAATTGATGAACATTCAAAGTTGAAAATTTAAGTAACCATTTTAAAATTCAACATGATGGTACTCATAGAATGATCTACTCTTCTGATGATGTATTTCTGAACAATTATGACTAAGCTTTCATTCAACACTTTCAAATTTTGATATCAAAATGTGTAGCTTATTATCTCATAAAGCAGGTAACATGAACGTTCTATTCTCCACCAGTTGCATCTTCACTCTGAGAATGCAAAATATGATTAGTTCATATAAAAAAACTTCATAGGAAGAAAAAATCAAGTCTCTTGATGATATCACACTGAATAAAAAAATAAAATCCCCCTTCTAGAAAAATAATTTTAAGACAATATTTTGCAATGCTGTAAAATATGTAAATCAGAAAACAAAAATAATCTCTAGAAGAAAAGAGAAAAACAAGTGGCAAGTAACCAAGCAACCTAGTATTGAGACTCTTATGCTGGATTTGAATGAGAAAATCTATGTTTCGACTTTAGCTTTTCTCTAATTCATTGTGACTCTTGAGTCTTCCTTTTATCATAAACAATCAGGTTGGACTATTCCTGTGATTCTCAGAGTAGGTAGTACATACAGCCCCCTCTGAGTTAGGAAATAATTCTCTATGGGTCTAGTGTTTATTATGCACATCTTCTGAGCCAGAGAGCATTAACAGCTGTGTTAAGAGATGTTTACCTAACAGCCATGGAAACATAAAGATAGTGCCCTTGGAGATATTCCAAGCTGTCTCTCCTGGACACATTCTAGGGTAATTAAGCTAAAGGCATCTCCTACCCCTCTCCAGAAACATTCTAGGATAAGATAGTATTTCCTTCGCAAGAGAAAAGGACAGGAAAGGAGTGGAGAGGAGGGGAGGGTACAGGAAGGGAGGAGAGTGGAGGGGAGGGGAGGGGAGGGGAGGGATGAGAGGAGGCCAGGGAAGGGAAGGAGAGGAAAGAGGAAGGCAGAGGAAGGGAAAGGGGAGAGGAAAGGAGAGTTTACCAGAAGCACCTATGTAAGAGCTGAATCTCAAAATCTTCACCTTCAGAAGACACAATTGATCCACTACATGCACATCTATCTTGGCCTGCTGCATATCAGCCCCATGGAAACTGATAGAAACATAAAGTTCAAGCTGTCTGCTATGCCACAAGTAATAAACTGTCTAAACCATTTGAGCTAATTTTCTCCTTACTGGATGAATCTATGGAAGTAGGGTAAATCAGTCTAGCAGCTGTGCTAGTTACTTCTGTTTGGGAACTGCTTAATCACTTGACACTCTAAAGGTCCATTAAAATCACATGAGGCAATTTTCCAAAATATGCACATTCCCCTGGATTCTTAGATCTCTCATATCGTTTTGAAGGCTGGCCTTAAGAAGCCTTTTTTTTTCTTTTTTTAATGAAACACATCTTGTAACATAAGCTATGTTAAATAAGGAAGGAAGGAAAGAAAGAAGGGAGGGAGGGAGGAAGGAAGGGTGAAAACAAGGGAATGGAGGAATACTGGAACTAGTTAATGGAACTCATTTATTAATAAAGGTAGACACTAGGGGTGCCTACGTGAAGCGGATGGGTGAGCATCTGACTCTTGATTTTGGCTCAGGTCCTGATCTTGTGGTTCATGGGTTTGACCCCTCGATAGGCTCTGTGCAGGTAGTATGAGCCTGCTTAGGATTCTCTCTTTCCCTCTCTCTCTGCCTCTTCTAGCTTGTGTTCCCATGCTCCCTCTTTCAAAATGAATAAATAAACTTAAACCTTTTTTTAAATAAATAAATAAAGATAGACACTAAAGATGCAGAATTGAGGCTTCTGTCTTCAATTGCCATACTATCTTAGAAGAAAAGGGAAATGAGTTTCCACATGGGAGTGAAATCGTATGGTATTTGTCTTTCACAATCTGACTTATGTCACTTAGCATAATACCATGTAGGTCCATCCATGTAGTCACAAATGGTAAGATCTTATCCTCTTTATGGCTCAATAATATTCCATTGTATAGATATACCACAGCTTCTTTATCCAGTCATCTATCAGTATGCACTTAGATTGCTTCCATATCTTGGCTATTGTAAATGGTGCTCCGATAAACATAGGGATACATATATCTTTTTGAATTTGTGTTTTCATTTTCTTTGGATAAATACTCAGTAGTGGAACTATTGGATTATGTGGCATTTCCATGTTTAATGTGTTTGAGGAAATTCCATACTGTTTTCCACAGTGGCTGTACCAATTTACATTCCCACCAACATTGCAATAGGATTCCTTTTTCTCCACATCCTTATCAACACTTGTTATTTCTTCTCTTTTTTATTTTAGCCATTCTGACAAGTGTAAGGTGACATCTCATTGTGGTATTGATTTTAATTTCCCTGATGATTGGTGATGTTTTCCTGTGTCTGTTGGCCATCTGTATGTCTTCTTTGGAAAATGTCTACTTGGGTCCTCTGCACATTTTTTAATTAGATTGTTGGTTTTTTTTATATTGAATTGTAGAAGTTCTTTATATATTTTGGATATTAGCCCTTTATGAGATTTATTATTTGCAAATATATTCTCCTATTTAGTAGGTTGGCTTTTGTTTTGTTGACCATTTCCTTTATTGTGCAAAAGCTTTTTATTTTGATGTAGTGCCAATAGTTTCCATTTGTTTTTGTTTCCCTTGCCTGAGAAGACATACCTAGAAAAATGTTGCTATGACCGATGTCAAAGAAGTTACTGCCTATGTTCATTTCTAGGATTTTTATGGTTTCAGGTCTCACATTTATGTATTTAATCCATTCTGAGTTTATTTTTGTGTATGGTGCTAGAAAGTGGTCTTTTTTTAATTCTTTTACATGTAGCTATCTAGTTTTTCCAGCACCCTTTATTAAAGGAACTCTTTTTCCCATTGTATATCCTTTCTCCTTTGTCATAGATTAATTGAACATATAAGCATAGGTTTATTTCTTAGCTCTCTATTCTGTTCTAGTAATCTATGCGTATACTTTTGTAACACTACCATGTAAAACAAATGAACAAACAAGTAAATAAATGACAGAATCAAACCTATAGACACAGAGAAAAATGTAGTTACCAGAGGGAAGGGGTTTGGGAAGATAGAATAGGTGAAGAGGAGTAGGAGATATAGGATTTCAACTAAAGAACCAATAAGTCATGGGAATAAGAGGTACAGTATAGGGAATACAGTCAATGATATTGTAATAGTATTGTATGGTAACAGATGGTAGCTATACTTGTGGTGAGCATAGCATAAAGTATGAATCACTTGTTGAATCACTACGTTGAACACCTAAACCTAATGGATCATTATGTGTCAACTACACTCAAAAATTATTTTAAATTTAAATTTAAAAATAACTTTTAAAAATTTAAAGGCAAACTGAACTGTAAAGGAAAATGAGTTAACAACAATCTATAGATAGACTGATAAATCTAGGAAATATATACATATTTAAATATATATATGTTTATATATTTATATGTTTATATGTTTATATATTTAAATATATAGATGAATACTCACAATAGAAATATTTTAGAAGAATTCATGGCATGAGACTTGTATCTATGGTGATTAGGAAATAATGGGAGTTGTTCATAAATGAAGAATAACCAATGTGGTGAGTTTAGTTTGTAGAGTCAAAAAAAGGCTTCTGAGAGGAAGTATCATTTTATTTGTCTTATTGATGAAAAAGGCTTCAAAAGAAAACCAGAGGTGCTGAGCATAAGAGCCAATATAATTCATTGGACCAGTTTGAGCAAAGTCTAGATTGCTCTGCTCTAAGAACTATAGGTACTTCAGTATGAGTGGAACACAGGGTAAAAGAAGGAGTAGGATTAAAGACAGTAACTAAAAACGTAACTGTTTAAAAAAATAGGGATAGGTTTACACACTAATCTAAACAGACTTTGTAGCTATGAAGATGTTACTGAGGAGCTATCCATTATATGATCGGATCTAAGTATATGCAATTAAAATCTAATATTCATTCATAATTATAATGTACACATTCACTTATAGGGTATTATATTTAAGGCAACACAACACTGTAAGGTAATACCGTAACTATTCATTTTGTAGATATGAAAACTGGTACTGAAAGAGGTTAAGTAAGGCAAAACCAGAATTTAATCCCTAGAATATCATAATTATTACTATACTGTATACTTTACCATTTTTATAGAATATTCCCTGTGTGCCAGTACCATGGAGAAAATGTACTAGAATCAGATAAAAAGATATAGATATGAAATGAAGGTAAAGATGAGTGGTTTAGTATAACTTTCAGATTTAGAAGTTGAGTAGTTTCTAGTTCTATCACTCTAAGATTTAAAATCTAGTAGTATTTTAGAGAAAAAAAAAGTCAGGACTCAAAGGAAAATTGGATACCCTTTTTGGGCATACTGATGTCAAATATATGCCATTGCTATTATGTATTTCTGAGCCCAGGATAGGGCATGGTAATTCATCATAGCACTCTTTCTAAATCTTAAATCCTTTTCATTGGCTTCATGTGCATTATTTAATTTAATTCTCAGAAAGGTCCAGAGAGACAGATACTATAATTTCCATTTTATAGATAAGGGAATTGAGGCTTAGAAAATAATTTGCCAGGGTAATCTAAATAGAAAACGTCAAAGCTGATTTTGCACCTATATAGTCCACCACCAAAGTAGGCACACTTTGGTGTAAAATACTATTTGCTACTAAAATACTAAAAGATTTCAAAGAAATCAAATGAAAAGTAAATTGGTGGATTAACAACATTTTATATGATATATAAATATGCAAGTTGCTAACTATCTTATTAAGCCTGAGATCTTGGACACCTGGGTGGCTCAGTTGGTTAAGCCACCAACTTTTGGTTTCAGCTTAGGTCATGATCTCATGGTTGGTGTGTTTGAGCCCTACATCAGGCTCCACACTGAAGGCATGGGGCCTGCTTGGGATCCTCTCTCTCCCTCTCTCTCTCTGCCCCTCCCCTGCTCATGCTCTGCCTCTTTCAAAAATAAATAAATAAACTAAACCAAAACGAAACAAAACAAAACAAAAATACAGTTAAAATTAAAAAAAAAAGAGCCTGACATCTCAATTTAACCATCTCAGGGAATAAAATTTTGCAGTTTGCAATGATAATGAAGGACATTTCTTTCAGGCACAAACCAGCAGCAAATAATGAAATTCAGATAATCCTGTATGACCATAATAAAAGTACTTCTGTGCCATATTTGTGTTCCAGTTGGTCTACTCATTGAATAATACATACGCCCTACAGTCAAAATCATAACAAAATTGCATGTTTTGATAGTTTCTTATTTTGCAAAGTCTTTAAAAAAGACAAGATGATAAGAATAAACATATAAAGCATGGAGAGAACCTCCACATAAAAGGAAATCCATAAATCTCATTAGACTGGAAAAAGACTTTCAAAGTAAACCAAACTGAATAACATATGAATATTATAACTGGCTCAAATGCAACAGCTTGTTGGCCAGCTATAGAAAATTATCAGGTTCATTTCAGTGTATAGCTTGTGTTCCTTCCCTAGAAATAAGCATGAACCAGATGGAATATAACTATCACTTAGGCCTGCAGGGTTTATATCCTACTGAACTACTATTGAATTTTTCTATCCTTTCCTTTGTAGATGGCCAATATTTGAAAGTCCTTTCAGTATTCCAATTTCTTAAAATAGCATACAGTATTTTAAAGTCAAAATTAAAGTAAAACTCTAAAAAATCTCAACTATGCCAATGAGTTTTCTGTTTTATTACATAAAATTATTATGTACTTACCAATAGAAATAGAATAAGTTGCTTTCTAAATATGCTTTAGAAATATGTAGTCACAATGCTAGTTAAGAGAATGAAGCATTATGTCCTTCAAGTATATGAACATACACATAAATATAAATTTTTGTTTCATATAAGAAATAATAAAATACAGAATCATTTTCACACTTACAGTAAATGAAACAAAACAAAAAAGATATATAGATTGAACATGACTTCCACGTTAAGTATTTCCAAACCCTAACAACTATAGGGATGTTAGATCATCATAGGGACTTCTTGATAACAGAACAAATAAAGCTATGGAAGAACAAATAATCACAATACCAATTAATGTCTGAACCCCAATATATGAGAAAATATTTCAACTAGAAAAATGAAAGAATAAAGAGATGGTCCCAATGGAATCCTTGTTTCTGTAGGATGCCAAGCCAATGACATTTCCTCAACAGGAGGCTTAAGCATTATTGCAAACTAAGCTGGAGCAAGGGTTGCTCACTGAGACAATAGAAAAGAAAGATCAATATTTTCTCCATTGGATATTTCCTAATAACAACAGAAAGATTCAGAGAATACAGTACTTCCTCACCTCTAAAAAATGAAGTTAAAAGCTCATTTCAAAATCCACTTAGTTCATAATATCTCATTTATAGAACACAGCTGTGTTTTACTTTTTATGAGGGATGAATATTCCAACTCAGTAAGACAATATTGATGAGTGCTGGAAGGCAAATTGCCCCTGCTCACAACATGTACTTTACCAAAGAGTAGGTAAATATGCCTACAGATCTGCAAATTGAAGCTATTGTCATTTTATAAAAGTCATACGTTCTAAAAGGCAATCTGTGATATTTTTCATCAAAACTCTTTAGATTTATCCTGGAAATCTGTGTGATATTCAGCACATTTCTGTCTCAAGATTTTGGAAGATTATCATCAGGCTTGATGACAAACTAGAACTCAGAAACTCTTACTTTCATGATTATGGTTTATTACAGAAGAATATAGATTAAAATCAGCAAAGACAAAGGGATGTGGGCAAAGTCCAGAAGAAATCAGGTGCAAATTTCCAGGCGTCCTTCCCAGTAGAATTGCACGTGGATGCTTTTAATTCTCCAGGCAATGAAGTATAATGTGTGTGAGCGATTGCCAACTGGAGAAGCTCACTCAAGTCTTGTGTAGGGTTCTTTATCGGGTATCAGCCCACATAACTGACCTGACCTCAGTTACTGAGATCCTAGCCCTCTTCTGCTGTCCCGAGTAAAACCAGCCTTCTCCATAAATCACATAGTTAGGTAAAATAGTACAGCAGAGAGGCCCAAGGCCTCACACATATAAAAACAATCTTATCAGGCAGAATATTCCAAGGGCCTGTCCTGAAGAGATGCCTATTTGGGACATGCATAGAACCTGAGCAACCCAGATCAGCTGAGTGAACTCTTTCCTGGAAAATTACGATCTATTGACCTTAATTCCTTTTCAGTATAGGTATAGTAATAATAATACTTATGTTATCCTCAAGAAGTCATTTTGAAAATTAATTTTGATGATACATGTGCAAATACCAAACACATTTTTAGTTATTATTGTTGCCATACTGATTATGGTTAATCAGTCAATAAATACCAAAGGGTAATGTGGCTTCCTTAAGCCAAATATAGCAAATATTATGTTAATATTTAACAACTTCATTTCTCTAATGAAAATTTTATTTATTTGTTTGTTTGTTTGTTTGTTTATTTACTTATTTATTTTAATGTTTATTTGTTTTTGAGAGAGAGAGAGAGAGACAAACCGTGATGGGGGGGAGTGGGGGGAGGTAAGGATACAGAGGGAGACACAGAATCTGAAACAGGCTCCAAGATCTGAGCTATCAGCACAGAGACTAATGCAAGGCTCGAACTCATGAACTGCAAAATCATGATCTGAGTCAAACTCATATACTTAACCAACTGAGCCACACAGGTGCCTCACTACATGAAAATTTTAAAAAATAAGGACGAACATTGTACAGTATGCTATCTAAATATACAAGAATCAATCTGGCATTAATTTTCCTAATATTCCCAATAAACAATATAGACAACTAATCTTACAATATGGTGTAATATAATACACACACTATATATGAAAAAAATAATAGGCAAAAGAGATTCAAACCATGTATTTAAATAACCTCTATCTCAAAAGAGATAATGATTTCAACTGGTATCTACGCTTGATTTACCTCAGCATAATACTATGGGATGGTGCATCACTTACTGTGTTTTTCTATCCTCTGTCACCTACACAGCCCCTGCCCAGAATAGTAAGTCTAAGTAATGCATTTTATTTGATCTACAGATGTGAACCTTTGCACTAGGTAATTTACACATATTAAGTACTGAATAAGTATTTGGACATTGCAATGTCCAAATTTAAAAAAATAGTATTTATTTATTTTTGAGAAAGAGAGAGAGAGTGCAAGAGAGAAAGACAGATTGTAAGTGGGGGAGGGGCAGAGAGAGAGGGAGACACAGAACTTGAAGCGGTCTCCAGGTGCAGTCGACACGGGGCTTAAACTCATGAACTGTGAGATCATGACCTGAGCTGAAGTTGGAAGCTTAACCTACTGAGCCACCCAGGTGCCCCTGTTATGAACAGCTTTCAGTGGAATCTGTCCACATTTTTACAAGGCTTTCTTCACATTTCCCTGGCTTACTCACAGTGGAATTAATAGCACTAAACCCCACAACTTCATTGTGCAGCCACCATTGTACCAAAAGGTAGAGACTCATACTATATTCTCTGGGAATAAGATACATCTTCATGAAGCTTAGATTTGGGAGTAAATTACCCGGAGAGAGAGACAACGTGAGACCTTCATTTCAGTAGTGTGAAATGTGATAGAGGTAGCAGGATTCTAGACCTTTCAGCTATCTCAGCAGCTTCTGGCTTCAGTAGTTTGTTGATTGTGGCAAAGGTAGAATGGCTCTGAAGCTGGCAACTCTTGTTACGCATTCCTAATCATGAGTGCTTCCAAACAGTGCAAGCAACTTTGTCAAGCTGTTTGGGATTGCGACTTCAGAGGTCAACTCTGGAAATGCTCCTAGAGTGATTTTCTTCGTCTCCTCCAAAAATTCTGTGAGTGAGATCCGTTAATAAATCCCTTTCTAATTAAACTAATTAGATCATTCTGTAATACAAGGGAGAGGAGAGTAGAATGTGTTGGAACACTCAAATAATGATATCACTGAGATACTGTGTCAAATTCCAATTCTACCACTAATTTCATTTCTCAGGCAAGATTTTCCCTCTAAGACCCACCTTCCTCAAATCTAATAAACAGAACCTACCATGAAGCATTTTTTTTCTGAAGATAATGAATGTTAAGCCTTGTTTACTACATCACCTGACAATAACCAAAGCTGTTGATGCTTTTGCTAAAGCCACAATACCCAATTATCTAACTCCTGAATTGTGTCTCATAGACAAGAAGTAAACATTAAGGCTTAGAAAGGAAAAGGATTTTCCTCAAGTATTAACTATAAATTAGTCAATATCTAATTAGAGACTATAATTGAAATTGTTGGAATATTAAAGGCAATATACATATTTTTCTTACTAAGTTTTTATACGGTATGTCTCATTCTTTTGAGGCTGTCATGTCACTTATCATTAAAAAATGGTTGTAATAGATTAAATGATGCATTTTGCAAATATTCATCTCAGTAATTTTAGGATGGAGTGCATTTAATATCAGCTGAATAGCCCAAGAAGAAATACAAAATTGAGCACTAATCCTTTGTCAATAAGGTTTTCTTAAATATCCGTGAATGTAAAAATAATTTAAATAAATACTTCCAACTGATTTAAAGTACAATTTATTATTGAAAATAGTGTGCTAACACATAAGAATCAGAAACACATGTTTACATGTGCATCTATGCACACACACACATATACACATGTGATCATTTACATGAATTGAGGGGGGCAAACAGGGCTGAATTATTATAAAGCCTATTTCAGTGCTAATAATCTAAAATTCCATGAAACTGTGAACAAAACCAAACCAAACAAAAATGGATAAAGTTAATTAGGAACAGTTTCCTGGTTAGTTTTGGGTTGGATATAAAGGAAAGGAGAGAGGCAGTAAGGCCAGCCAGCTGGAAAGGAAAAGGGCTACCTATGAGGGCTCATCCAAATAACCATTTACATATTAAGCCAAGACTCTGTCTCCTGAAGTCAGATTATGCAAAAGCATGATTGTATTTCTCAACAAAATATAAATATTAAATAAATTATTTTTGCTTCTCCAATAAGTACCTTCAGCACATTCAGGAAAAGTTGCTTATTACTCATTACTTCTTTGCTTTGCTGATATTTTAGGGTGAATACAATCATTTCATGGTTCACTCCTGTTTGCTTCACCCTGGCAGCAAACATTTGCACATTAGCCAGTGTCAACACATGCTGTCTTTATCCAACTTTGTACATTTCACACTGTGAGATGCTATTGTGTTATCATTTTCTTTTATGCTACACTAATAAGCACGTGATGATGATAAGCCTTTAAAGACACTTTTTTTTTGTTTTTTTGTTCCTGGAGTCTCTTTCAGACTATGATGGTAGCATGTACAGAATTGGTAAGTTTTCTTATGATAAGGATTGTTGAATGAGGCCTGCCCTTTCAAAAGTCCTTCACCGATATACTTAACATACGTGATTTCCTAATTGTGCAGGACTGGTTTAGACCATTTCTTTTTAAATTTTCCAATAACATACCTGACAGTGGAAGTAGTGATTCTCTGAAAAAGAAATCAAAAAATGAAATATTTATTTTAAGTGAATTCAGGTAAGGAGGCCAATATAAATAAAAGCAGTTTTTCCCATTTCTTTGGATGAATAGCCTCAAGTTTATTATTTTTTTTATTTAATGGAAATGAAGAGTACTAAAATCCTTTAACTCAGAATCCACAACTGAGAGAGGAAACGATCTATTAAGAATTTTGAAATTAGTAAAAAATCAGTAAATAGTAATTTTTTAGCCTATACTTTCTTTAAAGCAACCAAAAATTCTAGTCTTTATGTTTATTATACAAGTGGTATATCTGCCCTGAAGAATATAAAATTTAGACACATGTGAGTCAAAATATTTATGGATGGTTGATGTAACACTGATGGGGACACTGATTATTACCCCAATCGTTCTTGGTTTCTATTCTGAAAATGCTGTATCATTTCAGAGAAATATGATAATTTAGATCTAGAAGTCTTAGCATATGTATAGCCATATTTTATAGACTACAAAACTTATAAGTGACTGCAATTAGAAGTTACACACAGAATTAAGGGCAAGATGTTAATTTCATTTTCTCTGTAATAGTTTTGGCTTCCAAGATGCACCTTCCCAAATTGACACAGTGTGGAAAAATTGTTCTTAGTCTCATAATTTTTTCTAAACCAAATTTTCTTTCTCCTATACAATGAAGAACAATTTGTGCTGCCTATATGTCAAGAACACTATAGTTTTTTTTGTGACTGAAGTGTTGAGTTTTGTTTCCTGTAATTACAGGCTGTAGTAAATCAAGATAGAATTTGATCACAGATTTTGCCCAATGAACTCTACCAAGGATAGCCATGTTATTCTTTCCAACAAGGAAGACTTGACCCCATTTGAAAACAAATAAAAATGAAAGTCAAATTAAATAATTTATTACAATCTTTTATTTAAGTTGGCAGATGCAGTAGTTAACAATTGCAGTGTTAAATTATGACCACAAACTTGGAGACTTAAAACCATACATATGTATTATCTCACAGCTTCTGTGAATGATGAGTTTAGGCATCCTCTGCTTCCGGGTCTCACAAAGTTCTAATCAAGGTATAATCTTGAGCTGTGGCCTCTTTTAAGGATGAACTGAAGTAGGATTCACTTCCATGACTATATAGTTGTTGGCAGCCCTTAGTTCTTTGTGGTACTGTTGGACTGAGCAGCTCAGTATCTTGCTGTTTGTAAACAAAGGCTATAGGCTGCCCTTGTTACCTTGCTAAATAGACCTCAACATGGCGGCTTTCTTCCTCAAACCAGCAAGAAACAGCAACTCCTTCAAAGCTGGCATCACAATCTAGTTTAACATAATCATGTGCACAGAAACAAATACAGGTGTCACCTTGGTAATATTCTATTACTGAAAGCAACTCACTAATCTTGCCTACACTGAAGAGTTGGAAACCACAAAAATTCATTAACACCAGGAGTCAGGATCATGAAGGCCATCTTAAAGTGTCTGTCTCAGTGGCATAACTATGTAAGAGTTACATATAAAGAGTTTATATGTAAAGAGTTTATATGTAAAGAGTTACATATAAAGAGTTATATATAAAGTCAAGTGACCTTAAAACAAAGTGATTTCAGAGGACCTGTGGCTTCTGGTCCAGCACATAGTTAGACTAGAATCTGCCACTCCATCTTAACAATAGGTAAAAAGCAGAACAAGCAAAAAAAAATCAACAGCTCTTCTTAGACCATCAGAAAAGTGAGGTCATATGGCAAACCACTGCCCTAAAAATTGGGCAGACAGGCAGACACAGAATCACAACTTACTGTAGCGGAAATCTCTATGTGAACCAGTACTGGCATAAGAACACTAAACTGTAATTGATGAATAGATGGAGGCTCATTACAGACAACTCTAAGAGTAAATATTTCCAGAAGGACTCAGTCATAGAGGTACCTCACACTTTTCACAGTGAATATCAGAGAAAAATCCCTTCATGTTTCTGACAGGTGGAGGAAAGAAATAATCTTGCAACTCACTGAAGTATTTTCTTCTTAACAAGGCCTCCCCTCAGGAGAAACTCTCTTAGTATAGCCTAACCTGCAAGAATTTTATCAGTACAATCTACCTGGGGGAAAGGAAATACCCAACTCCAGCCCCCATTAGCTATCCTCTCTCAACTAAATGAGCCAGTAACAATGAGAAACACTGATGAAATTTACAGGCCAGGGACATAAGCTTACCAAAAGACTAGGATGTAACCATAAGACCAAAGAATGCTTTCTTTTCCTCCATACCTCACCACTACATTACTTAACAATGGAAAAGTGCAGTCAAGAATTACATCAGACTTCTTGGGACACCTGGGTGGCTCAGTTGGCTAAGAGTCTGACCTCGGTTCCAGTCATGATCTCACAGTTCATGAGTTCGAGCCCTACGTGGGGCTCTGTGCTGACAGCTCAGAGCCTGGAGACTGCTTCAGATTCTGTGTATCTCTTTCTCTCTGCCCTTCCTCCTCTCACACTCTCTCTCTGTCTCTCAAAAATACATAAACATTTAAAAAAAAGTTACATCAGACCCTTCAGAAACCATGAAAAAAAGAAGTGGAATGAAATATTTAAAATTATGAGGAAAAAAAATCCACCAACCTAGAATTATATAATTTGCAAATTTATCCTTCAGAAGTGAAGAAAAAAATACACTTTTTCAAATAAACAAAAATTATGGGAATTTTTTAGTGAGTAGATTTGTAGTGCCACAGATATTAAAATATGTTCCTCAGAGAGAAGGAAAATGATACATGTCAGAAACTCAGAACTACATAAGGGAAGACCATAAGAGAATAAATAAATGAAATAAAATAAAAACTTTTATGTTTCCCTATTCTTAATTAATTAATTAATCTAACATATAACAATGTGTTTATAATAATAGAAACAATGTATTTGATAATGGATGATGATATATATTATATATCATATTATATATGCTTATGTTTATATAAGTAAAATAAATAACAGCAATTATACAACAGTCAGGATGGAGAAATTTGGAATATTTCATTATAATAAGATACTTGAACTACATGTTAAGTGGTATTGTGTTAATTTGAAAAGTAGACTTGGATTGGCTATAAATGCATGTTGTAAACTCTAAGGCATATATATATACATATATATATATACATACACACACACACACACACACACACACACATATATATATATATATATATATATATATCAGTTACATAATAGATATGGTAGATATATAATAGATATACTAGAGAGAGGAAATTTAAAAATTGAGCCATAAAATGATTAGTTGAAACCTTAAAATTCAGAAAAAGTGTGGAAGACAAAAACTAGGAACAAAGAACAAGTAGAAAACAATAACAAATAAGGTAGATATAATTAGCTTAAACAACAATGGTCTAAATACACAAATTAAAAGACACAGATGGTCAGAGTGGACTGAAAAACAAGAGCCAACTGTATGTATGTACCTAAAGAAATCCACTTTAAAGTACAAAGACATAAATAGA
Organism: Panthera onca; assembly: GCF_046562875.1. Classification (NCBI taxonomy): domain Eukaryota; kingdom Metazoa; phylum Chordata; class Mammalia; order Carnivora; family Felidae; genus Panthera; species Panthera onca. The sequence continues at coordinate 161,175,446 of NC_138346.1, forward strand.
TCACAAGTAAAGAAATGGATAGAGATCCCATGCTAACAGTAACTGAAAGGAAGCAAAAGGAGTTATATTAATTTCAGATAGTGCAGACTTCATGGCAAGGAAAGTTGCTAGGGATAAGGAAGGACGTTATCTAATTATAAAGGCTCCATACTTCAAGATATACTCTATATGGAAAACCCAAAAGATTCCACCAAAAAACTGCTAGAACTGATTCATGAATTCAGCAGAGTTGCAGGATATAAAATCAATGCACAGAAATCGGTTGCATTCCTATACATCAACAATGAAGCGACAGAAAGAGAAATCAAGGAATCAATCCCATTTACAGTTGCACAAAAAAACACAAAATACCTAGGAATAAATCTAACCAAAGGGGTGAAAAATCTATATATACACTGAAAAGTATAGAAAGCTTATGAAAGAAACTGAAGAAGACACAAAAAAAAAAAATGGAAAAAGATTCTATGCTCCTGGATAGGAAGAAAAAATATTGTTAAAATGTCAATACTACCCAAAGCAATCTACATATTCAATGCAATCCCTATTAAAATAACACCAGCATTCTTCACAGAGCTAGAACAAATAATCCTAAAATTTGTATGGAACCAGAAAATACCCTGAATAGCCAAAGCAATCTTGAAAAAGAAAACCAAGCAGGAGGAATCACAATCCCGGACTTCAAGCTATACTACAAAGCTGTAATCATCAAGACAGTATGGTACTGGCACAAGAGCAGACATTCAGATCAATGGAACAGAATAGAGAACCCAGAAATGGACCCACAAACATATGGCCAACTAATCTTTGACAGAGCAGGAAAGAATATCCAATGGAATAAAGACAGTCTCTTCAGCAAGTGGTGCTGGGAAAACTGGATAGCGACATGCAGAAGAATGAACCTGGACCACTTTCATACACCATACCCAAAAATAAACTCAAAATGGATGAAAGACCTCAATGTAAGACAGGAAGCCATCAAAATCCTTGAGGAGAAAGCAGGCAAAAGCCTCTTTGATCTTGGCCGCAGCAACTTCTTACTCAACACGTCTCTGGAGGCAAGGGAAACAAAAGCAAAAATGAACTACTGGGACCTCATCAAAATAAAAAGCTTCTACACAGCAAAGGAAACAATCAGCAAAACTAAAAGGCGACTGACAGAATGGGAGAAGATATTTGCAAATGGCATATCCGATAAAGGGTTAGTATCCAAAATCTATAAAGAACTTATCACACTCAACACCCAAAAAACAAATAATTTAGTGAAGAAATGGGCGAAAAACATGAATAGACACTTCTCCAAAGAATACATCCAGATGGCCAATCGACACATGAAAAAATGCTCAACATCACTCACCATCAGGGAAATACAAATCAAAACCGCAATGAGATACCACCTCACACCTGTCAGAATGGCTAACATGAACAACACAGGCAACAACAGATGTTGGTGAGGATGCGGAGAAAAAGGATCTCTTTTGCATTGTTGGTGGCAATGCAAGCTGGTGCAGCCACTCTGGAAAACAGTATGGAGTTTCCTCAAAAAACTAAAAATGGAACTACACTACAACCCAGCAATTGCACTACTAGGCATTTATCCAACGGATACAGGTGTGCTGTTTCGAAGGGACACATGCATCCCCATGTTTATAGCAGCACTATCAACAATAGCCAAAGTATGGAAAGAGCCCAAATGTCCAACAATGGATGAATGGATAAAGAAAATGTGGTATATATATACAATGGAGTATTACTCAGCAATCAAAAAGAATAAAATCTTGCCATTTGCAACTACATGGATGGAACTGGAGGGTATTATGCTAGGTGAAATTAGTCAGAGAAAGACAAAAATCATATGACTTCACTCATATGAGGACATTAAGGGACAAAACAGATGAACATAAGGGAAGGGAAACAAAAATAATATTAAAACAGAGAGGGGAACAAAACATGAGACTCTTAAATATGGAGAACAAACAGAGGGTTGCTGGAGGGGTTGTGGGAGGGGGCATAGGCTAAATGGGTAAGGAGCATTAAGGAATCTACTCCTGAAATCATTGTTTCACTATATGCTAACTAATTCAGATGTAAATTTTAAAAAATAAAAAATTAAATTTAAAAAAAATGTAAAAAAGAAGACATAGCAATACTTAATGTGTATGTGACTAAAAACACAGTATCAAAATACATAAGGCAAAAGCTAATAGGACTACAAGTATAAATAGATAAATCCACTACCATATTCTGAGTTTGAGACTTCAACAACACTCTGACTTCCACACTCTGTATGGAAGATACAGCAGGCAGAAAATCAGTAAGGACATAGTCAAAGTTAACAATACCATCAGTCAACTGTATATGATAGGTATCTGTAGATGACTTTATCTAACTGTGGAGCACAGATTTTTTCCAAAGCTGGGACATTCACCAAGATAGACCACATTCTATATCATAAAATACACCTTAACAAATTTAAAAGAATAAAAATTATGCAATGTCTGCATTTAGACCAAAATGAACTTTAACTAGATTTAGAACATCAAACCAAACATAGCTCTTTTTAAAGGTAAGTAAAATTGGTAAATCTCTAACCAGGATAACTAAGAAAAATAAAGAGAAGACACAAATTTCTAGTAACAAAAGTAAAAGATGGCACATCATTATAGATCCCATGAACATGGAAAGGATAATAAAAGAATACTATGAACAACTCGAGATCAATACATTTGGTAATCCAGATGAATTTGAGTAGTTCCTTGAAATAATCTTATAAGAAGTAGACAATCTGAATAGTCCTATATTTATTAAAGAAATTGATCAGTAATTACAAATATTTCAAAACAGAAAACACTAGGCCCAGATTTGTTCACTGGTGGCTTCTATTAAATATTTAAGGAAGAAATTATACCAATATTTTACAATCTATTTTAGAAGACAGAAGCAGAAGAAATGTTTCCCACCTCATTCTGAGGCCAGCAGCTTATACCAAAACCAGACAAAGATATTCCAAGAAAACTATGGATCAATATATCTCATAAACATAGATGCGAAAACACTCCACAAAATATTAGCAAATGAAAACCAACAATGCCTAAAAAGAATTATGTACCACTACCACCATGTGGGATTTATCCCAGGTATATAAAGCTGGTTCAACATTCAAAAATTAATTAATGTGTGGGGCACCAGGGTGGCTCAGGCAGTCAAGCATCTGACTTTTAATTTCACTTTAGGTTGTGATCTCACAGTTGTCAGATTGAGCCCCACATCAGCTCCAGGCTGGATGTGGAGCCTGCTTAAGATTCTCTCTCCCTCTCCCTCAGCTCTTCCCCAGCTCATGCATTTTTGCTTGCAGATGTGCTCTTTCTCTCTCTCAAAACAAAATAATTAATGTAATCCATTGCATAACATCAATAAGCTAAAAAAAGTAAAACATTACATAATCTATCAATTGATGCAAAAAACGCATTTGACAAATCCAATAACAATTCATGATAAAAACTCTCTGTAAGATAGGATCAGAGGAGAACTTCTTCAACTTGATAAAAAATATCTACAGGGGCGCCTGGGTTGCTCAGTCTGTTGGGTGTCCAACTTCAGCTCAGATCATGATCTTATGGTTCATGGGTTTGAGACCTGCATCGGGCTGTGTGCTGAACGTTTGTTTGGAGCCTGTAGCCTGCTTCGGATTCTGTCTCCTCTCTCTGCCCCTCCCCAACTCGTGCTCTGTCTCACTCTGTCTCTAAAAAATAAATAAATGTAATTTAAAAAATTAAAAAAAATATATCTACAAAAATCTACGACTAATGTCATACTTCAAGGCGAGAAACTAGAAGCTTTTCCACTAAGATCAGGTGAAAGGTAAGGATGTTCTCTCTCATCACTGCTTTTCAATGTCTTATTGGAAGCACTATCTAATGCAACAAGAGAAGAAAATGATATAAAATATATACAGATTAGAAAGGAAGAAATAAAACTGCCTTTGTTTGCAGAGGACATGATTATCTGTCAAAGTCCAGAAAATCTAATTTAAAAAACTCTGGTTACTAAGCGATTATGACAAAGTTTCAGGATAAAAGATTGGTATACAAAAAACCAATTGTTTTACTACATACTAACAATGTTTAAGTAAAATTTGATTAAACAGTACATTACCATTTACATTAGTAGCCCAAACAATAAAATATTTATATGTAAATATATCTAAATATAGATAAGATGTATATGAAGGAAATTACAAAACTCTGATGAATGATATCAAAGAACTAAATAAATGGAGAGATAATCTATCTTCATGAATAGAAAGATCAATATTGTCAAGGTGTCGACTTTTACCAACATGATCAATTAATAGATTCAATATATTCCCAATCAAAATGTTGTCAATTTATCTTATGGATATTGACAAACTGATTCTAGAGTATATAGAAAGGCAAAAGACTGAGAATAGCCAAGCTGATATTGAAGGAAAAAATAGTTGGAAAGTGTTACTGCCCTACTTTGAGACTTACTGTAAAGCAATGATAACCCAGACAGTGTGATATTGCCAAATGAATAGACAAATCAACTAAACATAATACAGAGCCCAGAAATAGAATCACATAAATACAGTCAACTGATCTTCAGAACCACATAAATAGAGTCAACTGATCTTTGATAAAGAAGCAGAGATAATACAATGGAGTAAAGTTAGTGCTTTCCACAAATGGTGTTAAAACACCTGGATGTCCACATAAAATAATAATAATGATAATAATAATAATAATAAAGTGAATCTAGACACAGACTTTATACCTTTTATAAAAATTAACTAAAAATGGATCACAGTCTTTAAAAATTTTTTTAATGTTTATTTATTTTAGAGACAGAGCACAAACAGGGGCGTGGCAGAGAGGGCCAGAGACATAATCTGAAGCAGCCTGCAGGCTCTGAGCTGTCAGCACAGAGACTGACGTGGGCTCAAACCTGTGAACCATGAGATCATGACTTTAGCCTAAGTCGGACACTTAACAGACTGAGCCACCAAGGCGCCCCTAAATGGATCACAGTCTTAAATGTAAAATTCAAACCAAGACAGCTACTAGAAATAAAGATCAGAGGAAACTGACATGTAGTATGATAATTTTTTAAATACAGCTACAAAGGTGCAATACATAAAATAACTGGTAAACTGGACTATATTAAAATTAAAATTTTCTTCTCAAAGACAATTCAAAATAATGAGAAAATATGCCACAGACTGAAGGAAAATATTTGCAAAATAACATAAAGTCCTATTATCCAAAAATAATTTTTAAAACGTCTTAAAATTCAACAATCAGGAAACAACCAAGCTGATTAAAAAATGGGACAAAGACCTTAAATGACATTGCACCAAAGATATACAGATGGCAAATAAGCATATAAAAAGATGCTCCAGGTTGTATGTTACCAGGGAAATGCAAAACAAAACTGCAATGTTATCACTACACATCTATTAGAAAGGCTAAAATCTGGAACCCTGACAACACCAAAAGCGAACAAGGATGTAGAGCAACAGGAAACCTCATGTATTGCTGGTGGGAATGCAAAATGGCTCAGCCCTTTGATAGACAATTGGGTGTTTTGTTTGTTTGTTTGTTTTTGTTTTTTGAAAAAAAAATAATGTTTATTTATTTTTGAAAGAGAGAGAGACAGAGAGACAGAGTGTGAGCTGGGGAAGGGGCAGAGAGAGGAAGACACAGATTCCAAAGCAGTCTCCAGGCTCTGAGCTGTCAGCATAGAGCCTGACACAGGACTCAAACTCACAAGCCGTGAGATCATGACCTGAGCCGAAGTCAGAGGCTTAACTGACTGAGCCACCCAGGAGCCCCCACAATTGAGTGTTTTGTTTTGTTTTGTTTTTTTACAAAACTAAACATACTCTTAGCATAAAATAAATCCAGCTCTTTGATATTATCCAAAGTAGTTGAAATCTTACATTCACATTGAACCTGAACACAGATGTTTATAGAGATGTATTCGTAATTTACAAAACTTGAAAGCAATAAATATTTTCTTCAGTAGGTGAATGGATATATTAGCTTCAGTAGGTGAATGGATATCCAAACAAGGAAACACTCAATAGTAAAAAGCAGTGAGTTATCAAGCCATAAAGAGATAATGAAGAAATTTAAATGCATATTACTAGGTGAGGAAAGCCAATCTGAAAGTCTACATACTGTACAATTTCAAGTATATGACATTCTAAAAAAGTCAAAACTAGGGAAACAGTAAGGAAGTTCAGTGTTTGTCAGAAGTTAAGTGGGAAGGAGAGATGAACAGGCAAACACAAAATTTTTAAGGCAGTGAATATATTCTCTATGATACTACAATGGTGCATACATACCATTGTACATTTTTTTCTAAACCCACAGAACATACAACACCAGGAGTGAACCCTAATATAGGTCAAAATATTCAAAACAAGGACTGAGGATTTTAATGATGCATCAGTGTAAGTTCATCAGTTGTAACTGATACACTTACTGGAACAATATAATGCTGGAACTCTTGTCTTGTTTTGATCTTAAAGGAAAACACTTCAACATTTCACCATTGACTGTGATGTTAGTTTGGGGCTTATCATATAGGACCTTCATTATGTTGAGATACATTACTTCCATATCTAATTTGTGGAGAGTTTTTGTCAATAATGGATATTGAATTTTATCAAATGCTTTTTTTATATATGTTGAGATGATCATGATTTTTTTTTAATTTGATTAATGTGATACATCACATTGACTGATTTGTGTGTATTTAACCATCTTTGGATCCCCAGGATAAATCCCACTTGATCATGGGGAATAATCCTTTTAATGCACTGCTGAATTCAGTTTGCTAGGATTTTGTTATAATTTTTGCATCTATAATCATCATGCATGATGTGTCGCTTTTTTAGATTTAGGATCAGGATAATGTTGGCCTCATAAAATAAGTTTGGGGGTATTCTCTCCTCTGATTCTTTGGAAGAGTTTGAGAAGGATTCATGTTAATTTTTCTTCAATTTTTTGGCAAAATTCACCACTGCACCACTGAAGCCATCTGGCCCTGAGCATTTCTTTGTTGGGAGATTTTTTATTACTAATTACATCTCCTTACTAGTTCTTGTTCTATTCAGATTTTCTATTTCTTCCAGATTCAGTCTTGATACATTGCAGGTTTCTGAGAATGTTTCCATTTCTTCTATGTTGTCCAGTGTATTGGTGTATAATTGTTCATAGTGGCATCTTATGGTCCTTTGAATTTCTATGTAGCCAGTTGCAATGTCTCCTTTCTAATTTATAATTTTGTTCATTTGGGGCTTGTGATTTTTTCCTTGGTTAGTCTAGCTAAAAATTTGTCAATTTTATCTTTTCAAAGAACCAACTCAATAAGTTTAATTTTTTCTATTGTTTTTCTGTTCTTTATTTATATATTTATGTTTTAATCTTTATTATTTCATTTCTTTTAATTTTGGGCTCAGTTTGTTATTTTTTAGAGTTAGGTTGTTTATTCAGGATTTTTCTAGTTTCTTAATGTAGTCAATAATTGCTATGGACTTTCCTCTTAGAACTGCTTTTGTTGAATCCCATATGTTCTGGTATGCTATGTTTTCAATTTCATTTGTTTCAAGAAACTTTTTAATTTTGTCTTTACTTTCTTCTTTGATCTATTGTTTACTCAGGAGAGTGTGGTTTAATTTCTATGTGTTCATGTATTTTCCAGTTTTCATCTTCTTGTTGATTTCTAGTTTCAAGTCATTATGGTCAGAAAAAGTACTCGAGATGATTTTAATCTTTTGAATTTACCAAGACTTGTTTTGTAGCCTAACATATTTTCTATTCTAGAAAATTTTCCATGTGTGCTCAAAAAGAATGTGTATTCTGCTATTGTTGTGAAATCTTCTGTACATATCTGTTAGGCTCATTTTGTCTATAGTGTTCAAATCTGTTTCCTTATTGATTCTGTCTAGGTATTCAATCCATTGTTGAAATTGGGGTATTAAAGTCCTCTATTATTACTGTATTACTGTTTATTTCTCCTTTCAGCTCTGTTAGTTTTTGCTTTCTATATTTAGGTCCCCTGATGTTGGGTACATAGGTATTTAGAATTGTTATATCTTCTTGATGTATTGACCCCATTACCATAATATAATGACCCTCTTTGTCTCTTTTTACAATGTTTAAAGTTTATTTTGTCTGATATAAGAATAGTTATCCCTGTTTGGTTTTTTTGTTACCATTTACTTGAAATATCTTTTTCCATCCCTTCACTCTCAGTCTATGTCTATCTTTAAGGCTAAAGTGAGTCTCTTACAGGCAGCATATTGTTGGATTATTATTATTGTTATTCACTCAGCTATTCAATGTCTTTCACTGGATAATTTAATTCATTTACATTTTAAGTAATTATTGTTAGAGACTTACTGGTATTTTGTTAATTGTTTTTTGTTGTTGTTGTTGTTGTTTTATTGACCTGGTTTTTCTTCTTTCTTGTTGTCTTTTTGTTTGTTTATTTTGATATCTTCAGGCATTAATGTGCTTTGGCTTCTTTATCATGTTGCTTCTTTAATTGCTACAGAATTTTCTGTTTTGGTTACCATGAGGCTTACATAAAATATCTAAACTTACAACATCCTTTCTCAAACTGATAACAATTTCAATATATTTCATAAAATTTACACTTTTATTATTCTTCTCCCTCATATTTTTAGGTTATAGCTGTTAAAATTTTTGCTTTTTTACTGTATAAGGAATAACATATCATTGAAATCATGGTTATTTTTATTACTTTTTTAAACTTTTAAACCAGAGTTATAAGTGAATTATATGCCACTATTACCATATTGCAGAATCTAACTATTAATTTATCACTAATCAATAGCACAATGAGATTTGTGCTACTTTTTAATATTTTTATTATGTTAATTAGTATTCTTTTACTTATCTTTCAAAAAGCTTCCTTTAGCATTTCTTGTCAGGCAAGTTTAGTGGTAATGAATTCCCTCAGCTTTTGTTTGTTTGGGAAAGTTTTTATCTCTCCTTCATTTCTGAAGAGCAGCTTTTCTGGGTATAGAATTGTTGGTTGACAGTTGTTTTCTTTCAATATTTGGAATATGTCATCACATTCTCTCCTAGCCTGAAAAGTTTCTCTTGAAAAAACTGCCAAGTCTAATGGAAGTTCTCCTATATGTAACTTCTTTTTCTGTTGCTGCTCTTAAAATTCTTTTTCTTCTATTTTATACAATTTCATTGAAATGTGTCTCAGTGTAGCTCTATGTGAGTTCAATCTATTTGGGATCAGTTTGGCTTCACAGAGGTGGATATTCATTTATCTCCTTAGGTTCAGGAAGTTTTCAGCAATTATTGATTTAAATATACTTTCTGCCCCTTTCCCTTTCTCTTCTCCTTCTGAAATTTCCTAATGTAAATACTGTTTCTTTTTACTACCTCTTATAATCCCTGTGGTTTTCTTCACTCTTGTTCATTCTTTTTAATTATTAATTCTCCAACTGGGTAATTTCTAATGCCCTATCCTCCAAATCACTGATCCTTTGTATGGTCAAGTCTACTTGTGAAACTCTACTAAACTCTTCCAGTATTATATTTTTGTATTCTAGGATTTCTGTTGTGTTTTTTTTCATGGTTGCTATTTCCTTGCCAAAATTCTCTTTCTGCTCATGTATTGTCTTCCTAATTTCAGTTAGCTGTCTGTGTATTCTTATAGTTCATTAAACTTCCTGAAGTAGATTATTCTGAATTTTTTTGTCTGAAAGTTCATAGGTCTTAAATTATTTGGGGTCAATTATAGGAGTTTTAGTGGTGTCATATTTACCTGATTTTTCGGGGATCTTTGATTTATTACATTGGTATTTGTGCATTTGACTAATCAGGCCCCTCTTCTAGACTTCACAGGTTTGCTTTGGCAAAGATCATTCTTCACCAGTCAGCTCAGTTTGGGTTTCTGGATGTGTCTGCTGGTAATATTCTTGGTCAAGTAGGACCTGCCACTCTATAGTCTATTTCTGGGCAAGGCAACAATTTGAGCTCTTAGAATTGAGAAATGGGGTGGGCCTCTGGGCTGAGAATAGTTGGACAGGACTGCTGGCTTGGTTCCCTACCCAAATGAGGCTACATTATGATCCCCACAGTTGCCTAGATTCTCTGGTCAGACATACTAGATGATTAGTACTGGATTTTATATTCAGTAATAGATGGGGTGGCTTTCCTGCCCTAGTAGGGCAGCAGTACAGGACCCAAGATCTATAATGCACATTGTTTGGGAGCCCAAATCTGGCCAGAGTGTACACTAAATTCCCTGTTCAGGTGAGGCCACCAATTTTGCTTTGCAGACTGGGAAAACCATAGCCTACGTTCTCTGTTCACGTGCCACTGTACATAGGACTATTAAATGGGTTTTGCAGCTTCTCATGTTCTGGTTTGGTTCCCTGGTTGGACAGGCTAAAGGCTGTATTCAGTAATGAGTGGGTCTATGAATTAGATTCCCTGTCTGGACACAATAGGAGAAACAGCTCTAAGCCAGTAAAACTGTTTGTCATCTTAACTCAAGTTGACCTTCACCCCAAACCTCATAGCTGAACAGGGCCACTGGCTTTCCTTTGCAAACTACTGGCTCTGTCTGGCCTTCTCTGGGCTCAAGCATCACTGGGCTGTGCAGCTCCCGAGAGTTGTCCCCAGCACAGGTATTTGCACAATGGTCAGATGAGACTGGAAAATATTCCAAATCAGGTAGGGTTATGTCTTAGTTCCCTTGCCTGGACAGGAGGGGTAAGGGCCACTCCAAGTTATTATCAGTTTTTCAAACAGGGTCTCTGATGGGGAGGAGCTAGAAGGTACCTTCAGCCTTAGCTATGAATTAATCCCCCTGCCTGAGCTTAGCATGGGAGCCCTCCGTGCCTCAGTATAGACTTTGTTTTGGGAATGATCATCTCTGCTCACCCACTTCTATGTTGGAGTCCTTCTTGACCATAGAGCTTCTGATCAGATGAAACTGGAAAACCTCCATAGCAAGTGGAGCTGTGACTCCACTCTTTCCCTAGGCATAGACAAACCTGGCTCTATGACTGGCAAATCTCTTTATGTGAGGATCTGAATAAGGCAGATCTTTCCATTCTGGAGTTCCCTGGTCAGAGTACATCCCTGATGCATCCCAGGGTGCAAAAACTTTGGTTGGGATTACTATTTGGGCGCTGCAGTTATGAACGCAGTCCACCAAACTCAGGTGCTGGTTGTTACAAGTCCCTCCCCCTTCTCCACTACAGTCAGACTCCTAGTGGTTACTTCCCCCAGATCCTGCAATCCTTCAATGCAAGATCAGAGTAGAGGCTCTCACAATGTGACCCCAATGCTGGGAGTTGCTGATTGTTGCCGCCTATATTCTCTTTTCCTGCTTGAGGAGACATAGGTTTAGGGGAGACTTCTCCACATAGTGCTGCACTGACGTGGGGGAGGGGCAACATAGTCAATGTTAGCCACTTCTCCTACTCTTCTAATGCAGCCTGTATTGGTCTCTGTGGTGTGTGTGGAGAGGAGGGGGTACTTCATCATCACCCCCACGTTCTAGGATTCTCTCAGTAATGTCATGTTCTTTAATAGTTACTTGTTCTTCTCATGAGGGAGGTTGAAGTCAAGAGAAACCTATATCACCATCTTGGTGATATCACTTACTGACATTCTTGGTGGTAGTGTTGGTATATTAACTTTAAGTCTAAATGTGCATTTGAGATACAGAAAATTAATACTTATGATAATGTGGTTGACAATTGGGAATACCAGTATGAGAAAAAAAAAAAAAGATAAGGAATATTACAAAATTTGAAAAGTTAATAGATAGAAAGATCACAACCCTGAACCTGAAGTATCAGTCCAAATGCAAAGTATTTTCTTTTAAATATATATATATATATATATATATATATATATATATATATATATATATATATATATTTTTTTTTTTTATAAATCTGTCTCCTGAAAGAGCCTAAAAAGAATGGTCAACCCAGTAGCAATGAGCACTCCTAGAACCTAAATTTTAGTTTATACTTATAACTTCCCTATAAATGTTTCATTGGTATGATGGCTAGTTTTATGTGTCATTTCAGATTGGCTGTAGTATGCAGTTATTCAATCAGGCAACAATCGAAGTGTTGCTATCAGGTATTTTATACTTGATTAACATATGCAATCACTTGACTTTAAGGAAAAGAGATTGTACTCTGCAGAATTTGGGTAAGCCTCATCCAATTAGTTATAAGGCCTTAAGAGTAAAACTGAGGTTTCCCTGAGAAAGAAGAAATTCTACCTGTGGACTACAGCATCAACCCATCCCAAGATGTTCCCAGTCTGCCATCCTGCCCTCCAGATTTTAGACTTTCCTACCAAGCTTCCAGAATAGTGTAAGCCAATTTCTTAGAATGAGTTTTATATACAAACACACACTATATATGTATGTGTTATATATATATATATATATATATATATATATATATATATATGTTTAAATAAAATATGTTCAAATTAATTTCACTTTATAAAAACATATTTTAATGTGTCTAATATAAAATCTAAAATTATACTTGTGGCTGCATTTGTGACTTATATTTAAAAAAAAATTAATGTTTATTTTTCAGAGAGAGAGAGTCAGACAGACAGACAGAGAGCAAGTGGGGGAGGGGCAGAGAGAGAGGGAGACACAGAATCCGAAGCAGGCTCCAGGCTCTGAGCCATCAGCACAGAGCTGGAAGCGGGGCACCAATCCACAAAATGTGAGATCATGACCTGAGCTGATCACCCCACTGAGCCACCCAGGTGCCCCTGTGGCTTATGTTTTATTTCTAATGGGCAATGTTTATCTTTAACTTCCCCAACCATCTTACTTTTCTTTTTTTGCAAGGTATTTTCTAGGGAAATCAGATTGTTTATATTTTACTTAATAGTAATGATTCATACAGCCTAGATTTTACTAACTGTATCTCTAAGTTTCAGTATATATTTTCCCATATATCTTCATTGGTTGTTAGAAATTGAGACCTTTGGGGTGCCTGAGTGGCTCAGTCAGGTAAGCGCCAGACTCTGGCTCAGGTCATGATCTCACAGTTTGTGGGTTCGAGCTGCCTATGGAGGGAGCTCTGTGCTGACACCTCAGAGCCCGGAGCCTGCTTCAGATTCTGTGTCTCCCTCTCTCTCTCTGCCTCTCCCTTGCTTGTGCTCTGTCTCTGTCTCTGTCTCTCTCAAAAATAAATGAACATTAAAAAAAGAAAGAAAGAAAGAAAGAAACCTATCCTGGTTAACTTAAACAAAAAAGAAAGTTAAAAAAAAAAAGAAGAAAGAAAGATAAAAAAATTGAGACTTGATCACCTCTAGGCTTGATTTTATTTGTGCATCAATGCTTCAGCATTATACCTTCATGAGACGTTACATAATGTGTTATGTGTATCTTCATGTTAGTTAGCCTCTGTGAATAATTTTGTAGATATTTTATTAGTTCTTTTAAAATGGTGATAACATAATTTTATTGCCCCTTCTCTATTTATTAGTTTGAATACTTTAAAAATGAACAATTTGTTCATTAATTATATGGAGAAAAAAACTGGAGTTTTTCTACTTTGTGAAAATCATACTCCAGTGGTATCTTTTGACTGAAGTGAGTTGATTTTCATGAAGTCTTTACAAAAGGGGGCTCTACCAATAAAACATGTCACAAAAATATTAAGGAGAGATTTCATATGTCACTGACAGAGAATTCTTGGCAAGATTACAGTAAATAAGAAACACACCCACTGTATCTCTATGCTTTGAGTTAGACCTACCAAGACCACTTGTAGATTCAATTATATGGCATGTAGATATAACACAAGGAAGAATAGTCCTGAGAGATAATCCCATTCACATCCCATTAAATCAATGAAGAAGGCTCTTGAGAAGCAACTAGCATTTCAAGAACTCCAATCTGGGGTCCAAGTCATGCATATGATTAGACCAAACCAGCTAGAAGTAATCATCTACACATTACCTCAGGCATCCTCTGAGGAGGAATTGCTTATGAGTGGATACAGTGTCATTCAATCTGAATTCAGTAATCATAACAATTCATTAGAAAGATAGAAATATACCCTCTGCTTAATGGGTTAAAAAAACAAAGACCTTGAAAATTCACCGCTGCTTCCAAACTTTGCCAAGTCTCATTTAATATTCCAACATTATGCTCTTTCTTTTTAGAAGCTTTCCAACCTTTAAAAGTCTTCAAACACTAAAATTTGAATGTTATTTGAAATATGAAACATTTTACATGTTGATGTAGAAACAAATTGAATGAACTCAACACATACTATGTGTTTGGCACAGAAGAAAAGGGAGGAAGCCATTTATGTATTAGATAAGCACTTAATTATCCCCTTCTATGAACCAGATATTGTGCTGTGAAATAAGAATAGAAAACTAACAGGAAAAAAAACCTCAAGGATTTAGAGTTCAAAGTTAGGCAGATAATAATGGTACAGTATGATAAATGCAATACTAGAAGGAGGGAACCTAGATGAGTGGGAGGCATGCCTGGCAAGACCACTCCAGAAGTGGTGATGGTTGGATTGAATATTAACAGATGAGTAAGAGGGGCGCCTGGGGGGCTGAGTTGGTTGAGTGTCCGACTTCGGCTCAGGTCATGATCTCACGGTTTGTGTGTTCGAGCCCTGCATTGGGCTCTGTGCTGACAGCTCAGGGCCTGAAGCCTACTTCGGATTCTGTGTTTCCCTCTCTCTCTGCTCCTCCCCTGCTCACACTCTGTCTCTCTCTCAAAAATAAAGATTAAAAAAAAAGTTTAAATATGAGTAAGAATTAGTCCAAATGCATAGGGAGTTATTGAAGGAAAGGAGCAGGCATGGTGCATTCTTGCCTATGAAATAAAAGATGAAACAGAAGCAAAGTTGACTTCACCTTATTTTCTTTTCAGTATGGAGTTCTTGTTATAGCTATATGCATGACATATATGGTTGAAGTTTGTGAGAAATTAAATTGTAAGGCCAGATTACTGAAGAATTTAGGCATTAAGCTTAGAAAGACAAGCGAAAGAATGTCATGATAAAATGACATAGTATTTACCACTAAATTTAGTGGTGAATTTGGTGTATCCTGACTTCACTCTACACACAGCTGTTCTTTACATACACCATAGTCAACTCTCCATGGCTGCACAGAGTCAGGATTGTGTAGCTAAGTAACAGAAAGGCTTATTTCAATTTTGGTGGCCTGACTGTACTCCAGAATTCTATTGTATGTGATCTTGTCTTGCCACTTGATGTTAATTATAGCCTGTAGCCCATGCAAATGAAATTGAGATGAAACATGTGATTTCAATTACAGGGCCAACTCTCACAATTTGAAGCTGTCACTGCCACCACTTCTCTCTAAAGTATGAGTTTTGCCTCTATCTGGATTTTTAAAGCTTCCTTTATAAATGCTGATCACAACAGAGTATTGTACCATATTTAACAGTCACCCCAGAGTTCATCTTCACTGAGTAAACCACAGGAAGGAAGGAAGGAAGGAAGGAAGGAAGGAAGGAAGGAAGGGAGGGGAAGGGAAGGAAGAAGGGAGGAAGGAAGAAATAAAAGAAAGGAGCGAGGGAGGGAGGATGGATGGAAGGAAGCAAGGAATGAGAAAGGGATTAAACAGAATACATGTGATCATATCAAGTAGTATTTTTTTTATTTCCAGAGAAATCGCTGTTCATTGACTGCTTCCTCTGATAAGATTGTGTGTATCAAAGCATTAAACTGCAAACAGATGTACAAGTATTCATTATTTAAAATAACAAAATCTTAAACATTTTACTAACTATTCTGCAGTCTCCCACTGCACAAAGATTAATCTCCCACTTAAATATCTAGGAAAATATATATTATACTCAAGTGATGATATTCTATGCAAACTGCCCCTGAAGCCAAAGAAGAACACTTGAAACTAAAATGCAGAATAAGTTATGATTTATAATATGACAAGTTGACAAAATAAAGGGATACTCTGAAAAAAAATTTTTAGCATGTGTGTCATTATATCCCTGTGCATCGTATATGTACATACAAATGTGTTGTGTATGTGTGTGTTTCTTTGGTGAGCAATGTATCAGAAAACCGCGTTTGACATTTCTAAAGATGGCAGACTTCTTTGTGTGGTTCCCTTAAAAAAAAAAAGTAAATTCTCCCCAAATCAGAAAGTATAGCATCGTTGAGTAAGCTGAACACAGGTTGCCAAAGTCACTGACAACACTGTATAACATTCAGAATAGATGTAGGAAAGAAACAGTTTGGAATACTTAACAATCACCCTGGAGTTCAGTGCTCATCTATGCTGAGCAAACCACAGTGAACAGAGGGGAAGAAAGAAAGGGTAATTAGACACATGGCTTATAGAACAGTACCTAATGTTTATCTCCCAAAGAGAAGCACATTCTTCATGTTCCATCTATGAGGTAGCAAACAAAGGTACGAATACAAATCCAGATTATATGCAGATGCTTACAAACCTGGAAGGTAGTTTTGAAGGGAAATGAAATCACTGAAAAAAAAAAAAGTGAGGATACTAATCTAGACTGACTTAGACAAAATACCAGTGAGGCAATAGAATCACCCTCACTTGTTACCCAACTACAAAATACAATAGATGCCATTGACCTAGCAGTGGGCCAGCACTTTCTACCAAATGTTCAACAGCCATACCACATGGCATTTAGATAGGGCTATCATAGACCACAGATGTCCCAGATTTTGGTTCTGATTTACAGATGTCATACCCAAGAAATAACATTAGCAAACCTTTTACTTGTCAAAGTATATGCTGATTTGGATGATAAATTACATGATCTGTCTACATTTAAAATAAAAGGCAGAGGGAATGGATTTGACTCTAGATTTCTCTCAGGCTGCTTCTAGAAATTTGATTTCTCTACCCATCTGGGTTTCTTGGAACATTCAAGGTTGAGCAGATTTATTAATTGTTTTGGGAAAACATCAGGAATTTAGGCAGCATACTAAATCTTTAGTCTAAGTGTCTCACTACATTACTTTTCTTTCTCACTGGGTTTAATATCTCTTATCTCACATTCATGGAGATAAAACCTAGGACTTTGTGTTTTTATTAATCAGTCATATGCTTCTGTGGAAGCCTACAACCTCTATTTCTTTATAATTACCAGTTCAATTTCCAAAAATATGGATTCTAAGTAGAAATTCATCATTACTTCTTAATAAAATATTCATAATTTCCTAAAATTTTTCTAAATTTTGCAGCCAAAGAGAGAGAAAAAATACTTTCCAGGTACACCAACTGTTTTGTGTTTAGAGGGCAGAAAGTTTGAGAATCAGGAATGTCTTACTCTGATTTTCTTATCACCTTGAAAATCACTAAATTATGTGGGGCTATATATTTTGGATTTTGCAATGATAACGTTATAATACATATCTTTGAAGATCCTTTTTTTGTTCAAAAATGATATAACTCTATGACAATGATCTAATAGAACTGACTATACCATCCAAATTTAATTTTCAATTTCTGTTTCTTTAAGTCGGCATAAACAATTCTCCAGGAAAGGTTTTCCTATAAAGCAGACATAAACAAATCCAAACTCCAACAGTTGGCAGCTGGATGACATTGGGCACGTATAACACTGGACATTTGAAAATCTCCCAGCCTCAGATTTTACATCTTTAAAATGATACAGCTGGAAGGATGACCCCATAGTTTTCTAAAATAAAGAATCTATTCCTTAGTGGAGAATTTGTTTCTTAGAAAACCAAGAATTTTGTCTTTTTTCCTATCCTCTGTGAATAACACTTCTCTTCTTTCATGTTCCTCTGTCAGGATAAAAGCCTTTTGCCCTAAGTATGATAGGTTAGGGCTTTTAAGAAAGTAGAGACAAGAGAAGTCAATTATGGGTTTAAGCTTTGATAATAACTCCAAGTTTTTACAGACAACTGGGTGATTTCTCTCCTTTTCCACTCCACTTGCTCTGTTTGGATGCAGCCTGCAAGAGAAAATTCACTTTTCAGCCAGTTGCACTTACGCAAAGAGTCTAGGAAAAATCCCGCATGCTCTGAGCCAGCTGCAGAGAGGCCTGAGTGGTTCCTTAATGACTGAATCTGGGCATGAGGGAGTGTGCCCACCAATCTGACTTCAGATGAGCAGAGTACTCTTGTGAGACTATGAAAATAGCAGATCAGCACTATACCTGGGCCATTCTGCTCTTGGCCTGGAGGGTAACCTGTGCTTCTCCTCACATCACGGAGGGAAATGAAAGGCCAGCCATTCCTAGAAACTTCCTCAAGTTCTCCTATCATGAGAATTGGTCCAACATGCGTTATGGAGGTCATCCAATGCTATATATTTGCTCTGACAGAAAAGTAATATTTTTCCAACCCACTGCAAAGTTAACTGTCAATTAATACATGCACCAGCTTTTTTTTAAGTATCATCTAACCATAAAACAGCCTATAAATGAATATTGTTCTTTCTTTGTAGTGAGGTGATTAGAAATAATTATTTCACACAAATGCTATGTTTTATAGCCTATTAAATAAAGCTTACATGTCACATTGAACTTAATGTTTCCTCCTATCCTAATTTATATTTTCCTGAACGTATAAGCATAGTTTTATGGTTTGAAGGTAAAACAATCTTCTGAAGAATGTCTTAGTGTTCTATACCTGTGTGTATGGTGTTTCCTTCCTTCATAACAATTAAGTGGATTGTTGCCACTTCGTTAGCCAGCTCTCAATCAAGCATGGTGAACACATGAATTGAGAGATTGCTGCATATGGCAGACAGTACTGAGTAAGTCTGCAGGGAATACTTTCTGCCAATTTTGGGTTCTAAATCTGTTTTATCTTCACATTAGTGTCCTCAACTGAGGAGAGAATTCCAGCTTCATTCAAAACAGTAAGCCTTGTTTTCCTGTTGGAATCAGGATGGATTCCTGAAACTGCATGCACAGAGCGGTAAACCAATTGCTGTGGAATGAAGTATCAGTCTGAAATGCCTAACACAAGCATTGTTTAGTCAGTGATAGGAAACAGTTTGGCTTTACATTTGAAAGTCTGGCATTTAACTCATGATTTTGTCAATATACACTAAAGGCCACAGAAAAAGAGCTATGATGAATCTGCTATCAGCCTAACTCTGGACAGTTGTGTGTTTTGTTCTGTTGAGTTGCTGCATATGCATTATAATAATATTGCCTAAGTTCAAAAGAAAAGGTGAAGTCCAATTCCTGAATAAAATAGATGCACCTGGCAGGAAAATCATACAAGAAAGGTTGGAATGCAAAGGTTATCAGTCGATTACAGCAACCAAGAGCAGTGTTTGTATTAAAGAAGCTGTTTAGTTCTTTATTGACTTGTCCTTTCAAGTATATTTAGTGTGCATCTTCCTGGGCAGCACACTATGTCACATGCTAAAGAAACCACAGATGAGTATTACATAGGTTTTGCCCCAAGGAGATTAACATCTACTGGGGCAGGTAAATATCTAAATATAATAGAACTACAAGTTACTCTTACTCCTTAAGTAGATTATAAAGACACATTAAGGTCAGTACAATGCTGTGTCACTGCTCATCCTTCTTCATCTTAGGTGGACTCCAAAATAAAGATTTGAGTGAAAATAGTTAGTTTATTTGAAAAGTAATCTTAGAAAGCATTGGTCGCAGAATGAAGAAGTGAGACAAGAAAGGAAAGAAAGCCAGTTTGGACTGCATTAAATGAACAGGTTACCTCCATGGCAACCTGGCACATTGCCACTGGAAATGCAGGAAGACTGGATGGGATGCACTACTGAATTATCCTGCTAAAGGGGTAAGGAGGACTACCTCTTGATCCAGTAATTCTTCCCTTGACATTGGTTGAGGGCTGCTCCAGGCTGCACTAACTCCTGAATACTTCCAACCTACCCTGAGCATGGACCAAGCACATTCTTGTGGCCAGATCTCAGACACAGACTGAGTCCAGACTACAGTTTAGAAATTAGCAAGACACTGTAAATACATCTGGGAATGGTGAGTGCCAAGAGGATAACTTTGGGACAGTGACTACCTACTCACTCCCTTGCTGTAGCTCATCCATAATTTCAAGCATACTGCAAGCATTTTGGAAATACCAATTTATGTGAAAAATAGTACATGCTCTGTGCTCTATTCTATTTTCCATTCCTGCACTAAGTTAATGGACGGTTTTCTTTTCAATCCAACCTCTATTTATTACTTGTTAGTGTACAAGAGAAATATCGTAATAGCTTCCTAACATTTCTTGGCCTCCGGTCTGCACCTACTCTAACCTGTCATTTATGATATTAGCAGATTAACATTCTGTGTCTTCCTTATCAGGTACCTTCAGTAGTTCTTCCATGTCTATGAAGGTATGCCAAAATTTCTTAGTCTAATGTACAGCAAGTCTGCCCTTTTCATTGTATAGAAGTTTATCATTTGGTTAATTTTCCCAATCCTAGAGATATCATTAACCCCTTTTAGAGAAAATAACTAAAAACTTGGTGATTTTTCCTCAGAGAATTTAAGTGAATTCCTTATATCTTAGACTAAGAAAAAAGAGTTGGAATTTGAACCCGAGTGTGCTGTTATGTTCCAGGTACACTCTCCATTTATCCATTCTCAGTGTTTCTTTGTCCTGTTATGTTCCCAACAAGGTAAACCCAGACTCCCTTGCTTATACATGGTGCTGGAAGGCACCAGTAGAAGATAGAGGAGTCCACAGTTTTGTAAGCACAGGCTACCACTGGAAACAATGTGCCACCTCAGTATTAACGCTCTCACATGTGATTTAACACTTACTGTGTATCTATGCATCGATTTGGTACTTCCTACTATGTAGGCAGTACACATAAAAACAGTCTTTTATGTGACATAAACACACACGGAAAATTATAAAATGAGATTCTGTCTCAATATTAGCTTGTCTCTATTATAAAACTCACATTTTATGAGCTTCAAGACCACATCAACTTGCCATGGAGATGGGCAAGAACGTAACTGTTTTACTGCTGTTATCTGACCAACCATCTCCAGCCTGTCAGAGAATTTGGAAAAGCCAAGAGGTAAGTTGGGAATTAAAGTATTTCTTTGACAAGATCTATTCCGTGAGTCCCATCTCCCAAGGGGACCAGGGTAGAATGGCTGTCTTCTGACCTTAATCTTAGTGAGAGGAACTTCAAAGAAATAACCCAGCAAGCTTGATTGTATTCCCAGCAGTCTAGTGACACACTGGATGAGGGTCAGCTCACGAGTGAGATTTCTAAAGGGCAAAAGGCTGTAGCTGCAACTGCCTGCTGGGCAGCTAAATGAAAAGCAGGGTATAATTGAAAATAACTTCACTCCCACTGATGGTAGATCAAAGGGGCATCTTTCCAGTACTATACATAAGAGAAATTTGGCCAGATACTGCAAAGAGGAACAAAAGAAGGGGCAAGTGGACCTCAGCAGAAAGAGGTTGGGGTAGTATTGCCAAATGCTTAAGAAATGAGGGAGGAATCTTGAATGACCAGTTAGATGAGTTACATATGCACATGTCAAGGGAAGAGGGGAGGAGAGGACCTCTTAAGGAGAGAATTTTCTAAGTAACCCTTCAAAGTATACCTCTAAGAGCGCTATAAACATTTGCCACATCCCGAGGAAACTAATGCCAAATTGGTTCTAATGGTAACGTACAGAAAATCTACCTTTTTTCTTTCTTTTTTTAGGGTAGGCAATCAACCCAAAGGTAGGAGAGAGGTTCTAATTTTAAATAAAGTTTAGAGACTCCATTATTTTTGTTGTTATCATGGAGTAGACAGGATGATTACTAACTTTATAGTCCTTTTTTGATAAAAATGGTTTGGAAGAACTTTTATTTTCTGAGTGACCAAACAAAATCAGAGATGAAGTTCTAGTGGTCAGTTTGAAGACATTTATGCTCTTATGCCCATGAAACACAGGCACATTTGATATCAACAGATTCTTAAGAAAAAATGTCCCCTTATAAAGAGATAAATTTCCTAACAAGAAAAGCAAACTAGACTGAAAGATTATGCTTTTTGAGGTATAACTGCATGGAAAATGGAATGAGATACATTTCAAAGTTTTTCTTTTTTTTTCAATGTTTCAAGAATGAGGAGAAAATCCCATTAAATCAATGGTATTTATTTAAACCTATTTACCAGATAAATACGTATTAGTTATTTTACCATTAACACCTTAATTACAGAAAAAAGCTATACCTGAATATTGAAGATAAATCTGGTATCAGACGTTGAAGCAAACTCCCTTTTGTTTCATATTTGACAAAATAATTCATAATATATACAGATAGGCCAAAGATTTAATCATATTATGCCTTCAAACAAAGAATGAAAACCTCTGACCTTAATGTCAGAACTTTAAAGATCAAGACAAAAGTAAAATGGACGAACAAATGAATAAATGAATGAATGAAGGAATCAATCAATCAATCAATTCAGACCATAGGTAGTTAGGGAGAGAAAGGACCCAGAGGATGTATTGCTCCAAAGAAAATAATATCATATTATTTATACATAAATAAAGGCTTCTCTAAATAGGACTGTACAAAGAAAATTGGAACAAAACAAAAATGAGGACAGACCAATCATTAAGTAAGGTGGTAGATACAGGCACACAAAAAAAAATTCGTTCAGAAATATTGGTTTGGCTAACATGGTTTACAGTTGCACTTAGAGGGAGACCAGACATTTTAAAGCATTTTAATACAATTTTCTTCACCTGGAATTTTTTTATCATAGGGAAAATGAAATACATTGAATTTTACATACACAATCAGGAAGCATTCTCACCGCCAGAAACAATACTGTGAACCACCATTCTTGTTTTCCTGTCTTCAGAAACATATCTACAGATTATAGGCCATAGATAGGTTTTGCAATCAATCTTAAATATGTTGCTGTCCTTGAATTTATCAGCACCTACTTTAATTTTTGCTTCTTTTGGATATACAATCTGTAGATATTCCTTCCAAATATTCTTTTTAAATACAGCCATGATGATAGCAACAGTACACAGGAAAATTATATAAGAGCTCATTATGAAACAAATTGAGACATATTCAAATATAAAATAGGAGCAGATGAGATATAAAAATGCATGTGACCATAACTTGTTGTCACTAACAAAGTATTTGTCACATGACTGCAGTATCTGTTATGAAGTGTGATATTAAAGGAGATAGGACATACAGTAAGAAGCAATTGTCCTTATTGTAAACTATTCCCATCACTTTCTAATGACAAGGAGAATATCATTAAGGGTGAATTGTCTGGGTCACTTTCTAAAAGACTTCAATATAGAGGAGAGGGAGTTAAGAAAGATCATTCCATCTACCTCTTGCTAGAACTACTATAATAGTGTCTTATAGGGTTTTTCACACTCTTGATCCTTGAAATCACTTCTCATATTGCAACCAGAGTGATCTTATAAAAGCACAAATGATAATATGATACTCATTTGCTGAAATCCCTTCAGTGGCTTTACATTACTCCTAGAAAACTTTTTTTGTTTATTTAAGAAAATAAAAGATTGCATCCCTTAATAAGAAGACCTGTCCAGTCTATCTCCACCTCTCAGTCTCCAACCTCACATCACACTGTGTCCCAACCCCCCTTCTGTCCCAGTCAGAAGCATTTCTTTCAGGATCCCCTCCTCATTATGATTACTCCTGCCATAGTTTTGCAGATTCAATTCTTTCTTCCTTGAAATCTTTTACTTCCTGTTTTGCCTAATTCATGACTATTCCTCCTTAATATTTATACTTATTTGTCTTTGCCACAAGAATGTTTTCTTGGATAAGCTCTTAGTTAAAATCAACCTGTCACACAATTCCTTAGCAATAAGCATTTCTTTTTCAAAGCCATATCACAGCTTCAGCATTAAACATTCAGATGTTTTAACTTGATGTCTATATCTTCGTCCTTCACAAGATGGTAAGCTCCATAGGGACAGAGGAGGAGGAAATCAGTATTTGTTCAATGTTGTATCACTAGTGCTCAGCTGGCTAAAATTAAGAATTCAGAGAAGAGTGATAGCTACTTTACAATTCAGAAAATCTTAGGAGATCACTTGTGGTGGGGACAAATCAAAATGTACCAGCATGATGTGGGCTTCCTACCCCTAGGTGAGCTTACAAACCTGTTTGGGTAGCAAGAATTATGCACATAAAAGATTAATTATAGAAGAGTACACTGTATAGATTAATAGCATAGTAGTTATACAGATTTTAAAATATTGTAATTGATTTTAATATTAAATAAATTTGATATAAATTATATTTTAAATTTATAAAATATAGTTTATAAATTATATCTATATTTTAGATCTCTATATTTTGAATTATGTTTAAATAACATGCATTAAATATATTTAATACTAATATTAAAGTGTTAATATATATTTGTTCACTCCAAAATAGTAAACAGAAAAAAACTAAGGCTTAGAGAGACTACCTTCTCCAAAATCCAAAAGCACTATGAAAGTAATACAAATACATGAATAGCAAAACAAAGACAAGGTGCTCTATTACACCAAAACTAGAATTTATAATTTTCCTGAAAATTAAAAATATAGGAAAATAAAAGCATAATTGGCTTATCTGCAATAGTACTTACTACATCTGGCACAGATTTTTTTAACTTTTTTTTTATAACCTAATTGTGTTTCTTTTGAGGCTTACAAGGATTTTAAGTGAGAGAACCACAAGATTTTAAAATACTATAAGAAAAGTGTGGAAGACAGTTTGAAAGAAGACAAGATCTGAGGATAGGAAAGTCACAGGTTTTCTATTTTTTCTTTGATTAAATTAATAGATTTAATTTTAGAGCGGTCGTAGGCTCACAGGAAGTGGAGGAGAAGTACAGCTTCCCCATATATGTCCCCTCAATTTCCCCTATAATTAACATCTTGCATTGATGTGCTACGTTTGTTACAACTGATTAGCCAATATGAATATGTTATTATTAAGCAAAGTCAGTAGTTTTGATTAGGGTTCACTCTATTACACATTCTATGGGTTTTACCAAATGCATAATATCATTCATCCTATCATACAAAATAGTTTCACTGCTTTAAAAGTGTTCTATGTTTCACCTATTCATCTCTCTCTCCCCCACCCCAAATCCCTGACAATAACTGAACTTTTTACTATTTCATCCATTCATTTAATACAAATTGTAGAATACCATTCTATTCAGGTAATACTACAGCTGCTAGAGACGCGACACTGAACAGGTAGACTGGCTCCTAATTTCCGTAGACTCTATTCTATTGGCAGTAGATGAGGAGAAAAGGATGGATGAAAAATACAATATTTAAAAGAGTTTAAAAATAAAATGCTGTTATGGGATAAAAATAAATGAGGAAGGAAGTACTACTCTTCTTTGGAGATGTGTGACTTGAGATAAACACTGAATAATAAGTGTATTCTGCAAAGTTCTTAGGCTAGTGCATTTCAGAGAAAACACAAACACAAAGTTCTGCTACATCAGAAAGGACTTGGTCTGTTTTAGTGCCAGAAAAATGCCTTCATGAAAAGACAAAGAAGCGTTTATCATGCCAATAGCAACAAGCACTCTCAGCACACAGACCACCTCCGTTTCCAAATACGATGCTTGTCATTCTCCATTTTCCAACATCTCAGTGATAGTCAACTGTTGTCGACTCTCTCAGTGAGCTGCTCTCACACGTTTCTGGATTTATACTCCCACCTTTTGGCTTCTCCTGATATCCTTTTCTTTTTTCCCTTCTCTAGCACACACACAAGTGTTGGGTTTCTTTTTTGGAATGAAATGTTGGCTCTTCTTTTTGTCTCTACCATCTTTCTGTAGATAATCTTATTCCAACCCATGACTTTAAATATCATACTACTCATAAAATGTTCTTGTCCAACTTTTGTTAATGAATACACATATAGAAATTTTAACTTAAAAATATCAGAATCATCTTTGGCTCTTTGATTCCTCCCTCTCTTTGCCTCCTATCTCCAACAGGTTTCCAAGTTCTACATATAGTACCATAAAACTTATTTCTAATCAGATCACCCTTTCACAATAGTGTAGCATTATAATTAAGAGCATGTTCTGTGACATCAAGCTTCCTAATGCCTATTCTGTCCTATCGCTAATAGCAGGATACGCAGGCAGTGATAACCTCGCTAATCTATATCTCTTCATCATACACTAATTGTAACAACTCACATATGAAATGGTTAGGAAGTACAGACTTTACACTCTTCATAAATGTAAAACACAAAACTATAAACAAACACCTAGAAGATATGTAGGAAAAAACAAAGATGACCTTGGATATTGGGCAATTACTTTTCAGATACAAACCAAAGACACAATCCATAAAAAAAAAAAAAATAACTGATAAGGGCCTCCATTGGTTAAGCATCTGACTCTTGATTTCTGTTTAGGTCATGACCTTATAGTTCATGAGTTTGAGCCCCGCATCAGGCTCTGCACTGACAGCGTGGAGCCTGCTTGGGATTCTCTCTCTCCCTCTCTCTCTCTCTCTGCCCCTCCTCCAATCACACTCTCTCAAAATTAATTAATAAACATTAAAAAATAATAAACTGGACTTCATTAAATTTAAAAGAGGCGCAAAATCCTTAGATGGAAGGTGGTAGGGGTATGGGTGAGATAAAGGGGTTTACGAGGTATAAACTTCCAGTCAGAAAATAAATAAACCACAGAGACTAAGAAGTACAACACAGAGAATATCATTAATAATAGTGTAATAATGTTGTTTTGTGACATATTGTGACTATACCTATCATGGTGAGCACTGAGTAGTGTATAGAACTGTTGAATCAATGTCATATGGCTGACACTAATATAACATTGTATGTTAATTATACTTCAATAAAAAATTATAAACTGCTCTGTGAAAGACACTGTCAAGAGAATGAAGAGATAAGCCACACAATGAGAGAAAATATTTGCAAAATACATATCTGATTAAGGACTGTTATCCCACATATACAAAGAACACTTAAAATTGGCCAATAAGAAAACAACCTGATTAAAAAATGAGCTAAAGATGATACAAGATGCCTGAACAAAGTATATATGCAGATTGGAAATAAGCATATGAAAAAATGTTCCATGTCATATGTCATCAAGGAAATGCACATTAAAACAATGAGATACCACTGCACAACTATCAGAATGGCCAAAATCTGGAACACTGATAACACCAAATGCTAGTGAGGATGTGGAACAGGAGAAAATTTTGTTTATTGCTGATAGGAATGCAAGATGGTTCAGCCACTCTGGAAGACAGCTTGGCAATTTCTTACAAAAGTAATCATACTCTTAGCATATGATAAGATCCAGCAATTGTTCTCTATGGTATTCACCCAAAATGAGTTTGAAAACTTAAGTCCACACAAAAATCTTCACACAGATGTTTATAGCAGCTTTATTCATAATTTTATTTTAAAGTTTATTTATTTATTTTGAGAGAGTGTGTGCATTTGCATGCATGTACATGTGTGTGTGAATGGGGAAGGGGCAGAGAGAGGAAGAGAGAGAATTCCAAGCAAGCTACTGCTGTCATAGCAAAGCCTGATACTGGGCTGGATATCATGAACTGTGAGATTAAGACCTGAGCTAAAATCAAGGGGATGTTTAACTGACTAAAGCACCCAGGTGTCTCAGCTTTATCCGTAATTGCCAAATCTTGGAAGAAATGAGATGTCCGTCAGTAAATGAATGGATGAATAAATTGTGGTATATCCAGAAAATGAAACATTAGTAACTGGTAAAGAGACATGAGCTATCAAGCCATGAAAAAACGTGGAGGAAACTTAAGTTCATATTACTAAGTGAAAGAACTCAATCTGAAAAGGCTAAATATTTTAATATTCCAACTATATGACCTTCCTGAAAAGGCAAAACTATGGAGATGATAAAAAGATCAGTGGTTGTCAGGGGTACAAGGCCAGAGAGATGAACAGGCAGAGCACAGGGGAGTTTTAGAGCAGTGAAAATACTTGATATCATTCAATAATGATGGGTAAATTTCATTATGCCTGTGTTCAAGTTCAGAATGCACAACACTGGGGGTGCCTAGCTGACTCAATCAGTTGAGCATGTGAATCTCACGGGATTGTAGGTTTGAACTCCATGTTGGGTGAAAAACTACTTAAAAATAAAATTTTAAAAAGAAAAAAAGAAGAATGTATAACACTAAGAGTGTATCCTAAGGTAAACTGGAATTTTGGTGATTATGATATGTTAATATATCATTCTGGTAAAAAAAAAAATTCTGGTGAGTGATGTTTGTAACGATAGAGACTATGCACATGGGGAGGCAGGAGGTATAAGGATAATCTATGTACATTCTTCTCAGTTTTGTTGTAAACCCAATGTTGCTCAAAATAAATCATAATAAAGTCACAAAATAAAATTCACAATCTTCAGAGGAAAAAAAAAGTGTCTAGGCAGGACGGTGTGGCACATCATAGACTCTCAGTAAAGGTTAGCTATGATAATTGCTGTCATTACCACTATTACTATCATTTCATGTCCAAAGGTACAACCCTAGCCCACCTAGGCCTCACCCTCTACAGTCACTAAACTGGTTTCTCTCCTTCCTGTGTTGCCCCTTTCCTATGCATATGTATTCAGCAGCTGGAACAATTTTTTTTAATGTAAATTGGAATCACATTATTTTTCTGACTGAAAAATCTTCTGTGATAGCCTTTTACACTTAGATTGATTTTGAGTTATGTTCTGTGATGCCGAATGCAATTTGGCCCCTGCCCATCTTCCCAATTTCAATGCTTGCTACGCTTCATCATGTTTCATTCACACTCCTTAGCTAAAAGAGGTTTTCTTTTCCTAAATCATGCAAAGCTCTTTCCCATCCTCCCTGCCCCTATCAGTCTTTCTGGAATACCCATCTACTCACTCTTCACTTTTGTTTTCTCTCAAATGTCAGCTTAAACAACACCATCTCAGAGAGGCCTTCCCTGACCACTCAATCTGAAAAATCTCCATTCTTTACTCTCACAAGAATTTATTTTCATTTCTGGCATGTACTGTACTTTCTAATTAAATACTTGACTATGTGTTACTGGTATATTGCCTATTTCCCACACGAAGGCAGGGTATATGACTATGTTGTTAATCGTAGTATACCAAGAGTTGTATAGAATATAGCAAATAGTCCAAGCTAAATAAAATAGTTAAGTGAAATGTGCTAAAATAATTAACTGAAAGTATATGGATTTTGATTAAACATTAAATGGGGAAAACTAGGAGCCACACATTTTCAAATCTTTTATAAAATATTAATATTAGCTAAGATTTACTGCACACCTGCATCTGCCAGGCAAAGCATATATGTTATTGTATGTTCCTCCCAGCAAACCTGCAATTTACACACAATCATATACATTTTTCTGATTTAAAAAAATGAGGCTCAATTAGCTTAAGTAATGTGCCAAATTATGCAACTTGTTAACAACAGAATCTCTAGTTCTGTGAAGTTCCAGGATCTTCCCATAACACCACAGGATAGCTATTAATGTAGATGAGACATTATGTACTCAAAATTGCCAATTTCTTTGATGAGAAACTGAGGTGTAGAGAGACAAAATGCCTAACTGAATGCCATGCAGTTAGCAAATAAGAGAGAAGGCCTCTGGACTTGCAGTCCAAAGTGTTTCTATCTCCCCTGTGCTGAAACACAAATAGCAGTTAAAACAATAGTTAATCATTTCAGAAAATCTTAATAACTTATCTTGTTCAAGCAGGAGGTCTACAAATAATTTACACTATTGTTAAAGAGTTTTTCTTTCTTCCTTAGGGGGATTATGCCTCTTCAGTGTTTTAGGTGTTTAAAAGGTGTTATATTAGCCTTTGTAATTTGACACTTTTGAAGTATAAAAAAAATCCAGGCACATGGCAAAAAATATGTGTTCTAATTAATGATTACTTTTTGTGTCCTTCAAATTTTCTTCATCAAATCCTTTCATTATCATGTAGAAACATAGAATATTATTAAACAGACTTTTGTATATTTAGACTTCACTTCATTTGTAAGCCTGAAAGCTCTTCTAAAAGCAGGATGACAGGAAGAGGCAAGACTAAATAATTACTGAAAGATATCTAACCAGGTTTTATATGATAGCAATATCACAACTGTCTCCCTAGCTCATTTACATTGTTCTGAAAAGGTTATTACCATGGTATCCGTAATAACTGGCACACTATACATTTTAACAAACATATTTTGAAAAACGAAAGTTTCCAGAAACCCAATAACAACAAAACATTTGTGATAAATATGTAATAATAACATTTGTAATAAATATGTAATACTTATGAGGGAAATAATATGTGGCAAGCACTGAGCTCTGATCATTAATGATCCATCTCATCTAATCTTCAAAATAACCTAATAGTAAAAAGAAAAGACCTTTATTATTCTTTTCACTCATGAGAAAATTGCACTTCAGGCACTTTAATTAACACCTGTGACTTCCTAGCTGGTAATGAAAGAGCTATCATTCTGACCTAGATCTTCTTGGATCCCAAATCCATAAACTTATCCAAAACAATGAAATTGAACATTAAAGGATGCCTTTAGAAAGAACAATATTTCTCAAAACTGTTGGAATATTCTTCAGAGTTTCCCCAGTGTGTGCTGAAGGTTGAGAATCATTAACCTACATGAACAGCTTCTTAAATGCTTGCAAATAGGAACAGAGTAAATTATACAAGTTCCTTCTAAATCAAATAAACATCATTTTATATATACTGGATCAAAGATTCATCTCAGCTTCACTGAGCTGTACCTGTATGGTTATTGAAGTGGGTTGGAAAGAAGGAGTGTTTCAAATAGAAGGAATCATGAAGGGAAGAGAAAGAAGGGTGTCTTTTAGAATGAATTTATTCAATGTCATTAAGACTGATAGTATGATGTGTTAGTCAAACTCCCCCTCAACTGATAACCTTTGCAGAAGCATTAAGATCCTTCTCACAGATCTCTGTCACTCAATTTTCCCATTTGTAAAGTAATTCTTACCTTGAAGTAATAAATCTTACACTGTAGGATTGATGTGAGAATTAGATACATCAAATGTACTACTATTTAAGCAGAAACTTAATATAATGGTTAAATGGCTGACATTAGGGCAAATGGGAGGACACTGTAAACATGAACTTCAAAGGTGGGCATGCGGTAAAGAGTGAGGGGGACAAGGGAAATTCTACCATATTAAGAGTTTCAAATTAAGTCTAAACATGACTATTATTTTTAAACACAAAATTCTAACCACACGAAAGAATTTGTAATAAAAAAACAAATGTATAATCACATTTGTGTTTTATATAAATCATTATTATTCTGTCCTTTGGTTCCAGATTTAAGATGGTTTAGGGGTTTCAGAGATAAAATAAAATCAGGTAAATAATGTATACAAACTATTTAGTAATCCAAAAATGAAATTATTAGGGCCAAAAAAAAAAAAAAAAGCCAAAGCTTTAGGGATGGAAGAGAGGATTGCCGTCAATCCTTAGTAGGTAGATCAAGCTATGGTGAACAACTCAATGTGAGTATAAAAAGTAGCATGGGACAAAATAAGGTTTCTGTCTTGGGTATTATTTTACTAATAATTATTAATAACTAATAATGATGGGGCTGGAGAGAAAAAAAATAAGTTTTGTTCATTTGGAGTTTATAAAACAGGAGAGAAAACAGGTGGCAAGGACAGGAAGCTTCTGCTCTTTTAGAGTAAGAATGTCAAACATTTCTATTTTGAAAAGAAACATCTATGATCAGGGAGAAAGCTATCTCATTTCCCATTAATATTCCTCACTGTATGATAAATGCAAAGACCGGTTCCACCAATAACATAATTCCACTGGAACAGGAAATGAAATCACAATGATTGTGTTTATATTACATTTGTTTACCTAAATCCTATACTATTTTCCTATAAGCTAAGATAGTTGGGGAGTTGAAAACAGGAATTTATTAATGTGATTAAAGATGTATGTTTTTGCTTTGCCCTTAGGATGTAGGAAACACCTGTAATCCTTGAACTACACCATGACACAGAAACTGACTCTGCTAAATATACAAACTCTTGATCCCTTTATTGTTTCATGAAATATTCATGAATTTTAATCTCTGTTCAAAAGCAGTTATTCCAAGAACAATAAGAATATGCTTAACTCAAAAAAATTAAAACGACAAATTCTAGGACACATCATTATACTATGTTTATACTGATGAAAAGTGACCTCAATATCAAGAGCTCTGAGACTCTGACATGTTGAAGGATTTGAAAACTTATGTTTTCTCGAGCTCAATGAATAACTGATTACAATATTTAATAAAAAAGCTGAGGGAAGCGTTGTAAGTTTTTCATTACTCTTATCAATTAAAACTCTCTGTTATAAATAATAGAAAATCAAATTCAAAGCAGTTTAAGAAAAAATAATCTTCGTAAGTCCATATACTTCAACAATACATGACTGGGTGTAGTTTTGAGGTGGCTAAGTTCAGAATTGTCTTGGTCTGCTTCTACTGAATTGCTGTCATTTCTAAGGGCTACTCGGTTTTCCCAATTTCTTCAGTTTTACCACATCAACAACCCAAGTGGACAAGAGAGTTTGATTTCCTTAAAGAAAATCGGTTCTCACTAGCTTTGATTGAGTTTACTTGGATTGGTGACCCCCCCGCCCCACCCCCCTGGCCAAAGAAGTGATCATAGCAAGAAAGATGGAGTGTGCTGATTGGCTTTTCCCAAGCCACATGCTCCAACTCTGGTGACCAGAAATGAGTCCAGCTCCATGCAAAGCATATGAGCTGAGGATGGGGTAATGATGTTTCACAAAGCAAAATTGAGGACTACTGATAGATGAAGAGGGTGTTGATGCTGAACTTCAAAATATTAAATGTCCATGTAGTATAAACAACTTGGAATTGTTCCTGGCACATATCAAGGATAGAAAAAAAAGTTTATTTGATCAGTAAATCTTAGGAGATTCTCTAGAATTTTATACCCACTGAATTTATCAAGTCACTACAATACACAAGCAATAACAACACAAAGAAGTTATCTTTATATGTATAAGTAATTCATTCAAGCTGATATACAAGTGCCAAATAAACCTGAAAACAAAGTTTAACTGTATGAATCATCATTAATAAGATGCCTTTTCATTTATCAAATTGGCGATTTTAAAGATACTGCCAACTTGTGAGAGTAGAATGACAAGGACCTTATATATAGAAGAAAATTACTATATTTCTGTTGAACAGTTGTCAGCACAAATCAAGAAACTCAATATCGCAAACTGACAAAAATTGGGAAGAATCTAAATTTCAAACAATGGTTAGGTTCATTATGGCATAGTCCAGTGATATTTAATACTATAGAATCATTCCAAGTGTTTTGAAGATTATGGCAATATATGGAGAAATGCTTATGGTGTAATGTGAAGCTAAGTACCAGAGACAATTTCACATTTATTTATTCATCTCTATTTATTTATTTATATGTTTTGTAAATATTTTTATATATGTATATAAATATAAATACAAATATAAATATTTGTATATATGCACACACAATACACACATGTGTGTGCACATACAGATACAAATACAAAATACTAATTATGGTTTTCATTAGGTCACCAACAAACTGACACGTCTCTGTATCATTCTTCATTTTTCAAATATCCTTCAAGAAATGCAATTTACTTTTATTATTTTTATTTTAAAAAATAACATTTATTTATTTTTAAAGGAGAGAGAGACAGAGCATGAGTGAGGGAGGGACAGAGAGAGAGGGAGACAGAATCTGAAGCAGGTTCCAGGCTCTAAGCTGTCAGCACAGAGCCTGACGCTGGGCTCAGACTCATGAGCCATGAGATCATGAGCTGAGCCAAAGTCGAAGGCTTAACAGACTGAGCCACACAGGCATCCCTACAATTTACTTTTATAATTAAAAAAAGTAATTCTTGCTCCTTCTTATACTATTAGCAACTTAAGTGAGATGATCACTATCTCTTCTCTAAATCTTTACAATAAGCTTCAAACCATTCTCCTCCCTGACTCCCTGCTTCATATATATTCTCCTGAGTTTTGTCAGTTATTTTTCCATACATGTATCTGTTTGTAATCCATCCACATTTTAAAATCCTCAAGGTCTGATACTGACTATATCAGTATATTGACTGATCAGTATACTGACTATATCAGTATATATATATATATATATGACTGATCAGTATATATCACTATATCAGATATACTGACTATATCAGTAATATTGTATAAAAGGTTCTTCACAATCTATCATAAGTAACCTATCCAGTTTCATATCCTGCTCCTGTTCATGTATGTACCTATAACTATGGCTCCAATGCTCCTACAAAAGCCAACATGTTTGGCAAATTATACACACTTTCACCACTCTGGTTATTGGTTTATGCCATTCTAGATCATAAAATGTCTTTTTCCCCCCTTCCCAGCTGCCAAGGCCTCGCTAGAATATTTTTTACTCCACTAAACTTTTCCCAAATTATCTACCCCAGGTAGACTTAGTTTATCTTTTGTAATTCCAAGAACAGCAGGTGCTATAATCTTCATCCTGTATCCCCCATGCATGCACAGAAGAGCAACACACTAATAAGTATTTGCTAAGTGAATAAATAAATGGATACCTCTGGTCTAAATGAAGTCACAAAATGCTTTTGGAGCCCAAAGGAATAATATTCCTAATTCCTTCTAAGAACTTAATTAAACGGCCATTAGAACACAGTTTCTCTTAGATCCAGGACCATTCTTAACTGGTCATGTATCTCTTAACTTAGCTTCTATGGCATTTGTGCTCCCAACTCTTCACCTTCCCCTCTATTGATTCCTATGCAATATCATTCTTTGTATCCCACACTCTGTCCACAGGTGCACCTCAAAATATACTGATAATCTTCTTTACCTATACTTTCCTCTAAGAGAATTATATAATCTCAGTTCATCTATGAGCCCATATCATGATGGTTCACAAATATTAGTGCTAGATTCATATTTAAGTTTTTACTGGAGAAATACAGTTCAATACCTGAAACTCACTATTCCCACAGCTGAACTCATCACCATTATCCTTTTTGTTCTATATATCATTTTTTCTAGAAATAAAAGTTATAAGTCTCACATATCTTTCTTTCCTAGCTCTCCATCATTCCATATCAGTAATTTTCATTTTCACTGATGTTGCTCCTATATTTTTATTTTCTACCCATCCTTCCAAATTTCCATTTTCTTCTTTTTAAAAAAATTTTAATGTTTATTTTTGAGAGAGAGAGAGCAAGGAGGAGGGGCAAAGGGAGAGGAAGACACAGAATCTGAAACAGGCTCCAGACTCTGAGCTGTCAGGACAGAGCCAAACACAGGGCTCAAACTCCAATGGGGAGATCATGACCTGAGCCGAAGTCAGAGGCTTAACCAACTGAGCCACCCAGTCTCCCCATCAAATTTCTATTTTCTAATGCCTAATACAAGTACTTATTTTTTTAGTTTGTACCCTTAACATCTGACTCGCTTCCTCTTGTTTGCCAAACACATTTCTCTATTATTATTATCATGATGATGATGATGATGATGATAGATGATAGCTAGCTACCTAGATAGATATATAGATAGATAGACAGACAGATAGAAAGAAGGGAATTTTCAGCAAATCTCCCCTACTTCTAAATTTCAAATTGCTTGAAGACTGAGTCTGAATTCCACATATACTTGCATTTTCAATCCATCAACTAGCTCTCATCACAGTAGATAGCACACAGGAAGTGCTTAATATACGTTTGATGAAATGAGTTAGTATTCATGAATTAGTTCACCTGTATTTCTATCTCAAACCATCCATGTGTTAAAAATTATTAAATATCATTGGTCCTAGTGCTTGCTATACCATACATTGATAATTCATATGGGTTTATACAAAAAGGAATAATTGGCAACTATTTTCCTCCTCAACAAATGGTATCAGAGTTTTTAAATCAGCTATTTTTGCTCTGTTATGACAATCCCCATGATCTTGGCCTATAAAAGGAGTGCTAACACAAATGCAATTCAGAAAGTCAAAGGGCAGATTTTTATGAATTTGTATTGCCTTCTCCAGGGAGATGTTGTAGAGCTTTTATTAGCTCTATTCTCACAAGTCGCAAAGAGTTGGTAAAATCTAAATTCTTTACTCTCTCTATGGAGTAATATCATCACAGAGTTACAGCCACTGTAAATCAAAGTCTACATAATATACTTTATTTAGAAATTATTCTTAAAAGCAATAGAAACCATCTGGCTGTCCACTCCCTCAGTTACTTACTATAGCCAGATTTATGAGTTTGTGGGCTCAGGATTGCCTACATCTTCTGAGTATTGAGGTAGGAGGAGACATGAAAACACAGTTTACTGACATACTATTTTGATAAGATACTGCTTCTTTAATCTTCACATCATTCTTAAAAGATAAAAGATAAGTGGTATGGAAACTTCCAGAGATATATTCCCTGAGATAATGCAAAATTACTTGATTGGCTCCCTACCTTGGCCCAGCTCATGTTTTCGAATGGGAGAAAACTAATGTTCTTATCTTCTGTCTGGAAAGGAAAGATTGGTTTAGAATTGAGTTTCATGATCACTTAGAGCTTTCTCAGTGTATCATCAGTTATATGCATGTAACTTGCACTATCTTTGTTTTATGCCTTATACTGTAGTGAAGACTGAATGAAAAAAATATCATTTGTCATTAATCTGACAGTAATCAAAGCCTGCAATTTACTTGGCAGAATTTTTAGAAATCGGTTATTACATTATGGCAGGGTTTTATTGAATTATCCTGTTGGGGTCACGCCCTGTTGAGGTTCCCCAACCCGAAATTTGGCCCAGATGTTGAGACTGATGATGCTACACACAAAGGCACACCAAGGGGATGTGAAAATGGTTATTACTTACATATTGAGACTTTTTTGGGGAGAGCAGGGTGGGCCTGAGCAGTTCTGAAAATGACCTTAGAGTTTGGGGCTGGGGTAATGGATCCTGCATGGCTTGAATTTCCTGCCCAGATCAAAGACTTTTTTTTTTTTTTTTCAGCTTGCTCACATGAGAGGAAAAAGGTAAGGAAGAAGAGATGGCACTTTAAATCTGTCGGCAGTTAATCACCAAAATTGTCCCATTACATAGTCCCATTTTATACCTTAGGAAATTTTCCGTAGCTCAGAGAGGTAACTAACTAAAGATCACAAAACATATTTGTCAGAACCAGAACTCATAACAGAGAACAATTTCAAGGGACTTGTTTTTTCCACCATACCTGTACTGCCTTCCTTAGAGGGAAGTGACTTGATTAAAAATTAATCTGAGTTGCTTCCCTATCTCCATTTGAAAATGTTTCCTAAGACTTGCTGTGACTGAAATGGATCTAAGAAGCAATTGCAACTGAAGTGTCTGCACTCCCTGATATAGACACAATGTGTCAGATCAGGACCTACTTTTGGAAATCATTGTCATCTAAATAACAGAATATTTTAAGATACGATTATAAAACTCCAGTACTATAAATCCTTCACCTGCCCAAATAAATCAAACAATTCCTACCAGCTGTGCTGCATGTTATAACAAGGAGGTAAAATGTCTTTGTTAGGTCAACTTCACTTGCTAAGAAACAGTAGGGGTTCAGCATAGAGTCAGGGTTCCAATGCCTGCTCTGAGTTTACTTGCCTAGCTTTCAACTTCTATTGCTTAGGTCCTTGTTCTGGTTCCTGTATGTATAAAAGACTCATCTCCTACTTTCTCTAAAGCCTGGCATTACTGCTTATCCTTTAACTATTATGTGCTCTAAAGTAAATGCTGGAGCATTGGATGTTCCCAGGTCTCTGCTTTATCAAATATACCTGATCACAGTTTATATCATGCTATAGCTAGCCTTCATCTTATACCCTATTAGCAGCATGAGAGGAGAGGTATCGTTACTGAGATCCTATTACCCAAAATAACACTCATGGGAAGAAAAAGACAAAACTTAACTCTGTAATGGTAGTTTCTCTCTCCCCCCACCCCTACTCTGGCCTGCCTGTTTCTTAAGAGGCTTTCTTACTGGACAGAAAAAAAAAGTCTAGAACTCAGTTCTTTTTTTAATTTTTAATTATTTTTTTTGCTAATACTCATCTTTTAGTAACTACTGTCTTTCATGCCTATCATATCTTTATCATAGAGTCTTTGAGATACTGCTTCTTGGGGTTTTCCGAGGTCTAAAAGGTTGAGCCACTTAGAACAGTTTTAAGAATTTGAGAAATGGCCAGGGAGAAACTTTCTCACTATTTACTAACATTTTTTTAACCTGGGTTGGTTCTTTGTGATTCATAATCAACTTACCCCAGGAATGTCTGATAAAAGATAAATTATATTCTTACAGTCTCCATGGAATTATAGAAAGTAAATTTAGCATCTTCAATTCTGGAAATCTCATTTGATAGAAACACTAAACCCATCACAAGTATCAATGATGGACTCATGTAATTCTCCAATTCACTTTATTCCCTAGACTTTCCTCAATGGTAAAATGGAATCTGCTATTTTTGTGGGGTCTAGAAGTCTAAATAGAATTTCTACCTTCTAATTTAGACCAACATAAAACAAGAAAGACAACCAAATGAATTATCTTTATGCATTAAGTAGCTGGAGTTCTTGGAAGGTCAATCTATGATACCTCTTAGGAGTTAAGTGCCAAGAGTTCACGTCTGTCAGAAAGCACGTTGCTATTTTATTGAGGTTTTGAAAAGACCACTGTTGGATTAATAGTGCTCAAAGGGAGACCATTTTAGTCCCTCAAAATTTACCAAAAATTAATGTTTTCTTTTAAAATCTTATATTCACTAAGGAGTCTTTACTCCTTTAGAAGAAAGTAATTTCCCCCAAACTCCATGACTCAAAATGCAACATTGGGGTTTGTGTTTACATGCACACATTCACCTGAGATAGTTCTACAGCAAGGTAGAGAGCAGAGCCTGCTTGCCCAGCTGATAAATTTCTATTGATAAATATTGCTATTTATTATATATATTTCTACATATTTCTATTATAATAGAAATTTATCTATAACCTACTGTCATGATCCTTGAGTCCACATTGTTTGTTTTGAGAACCGCATCCCTCTAGATGAAGCATTGCTACATAGTTGGCAGAACGCAAAATTTGTAGTCAAATTAGCTCTAGATTCAAAATTTAGTTGGAATATTTGATGGCTATGTGGTATAGAACATGTGACTTCACAGCTCTTAACATTAGTTCATTGCCTATAAAAAGGGAATAATAATTTCTACTTCATCTAGTATAAATATTTGAGTGAAAAAAAACCCTCATTTATGTAATACCAATAACTTATAGCCATTATTATTAAAAGTCAGTCATTTGGCTTCATGGCCCATCATTAGGAGAGCAGATTCTGTTTCAATCAGTTCTTCCCTAGAAAGAAGCTGGTAGGAGATATCTATGTATGCAGTTCAAAAATTAGATATCAAGGATTCCAATTCTCAGCTGATATTCAATATTACTTAGCAATAGTTTTAACATTTCTAGTTGATTCCCCTTATTCTTTCATTCTTCTATACTACCTGACGGCCCCAATCTCTATAAGGTAACTCAGTCCTTTAATCTTTTGATCATCTTTTTTTTTAATTCTTTTAATGTTTATTTATTTTTGAAGGAGAAAGAGACAGAGTGTGAGTGGAGGAGGGGCAGAGAGAGAGGGAGACACAGAATCTGAAGCGCAGACTCCAGGCTCTGAGCTGTCAGCACAGAGCCCAACATGGGGCTCAAACTCACAGACCGCGAGATCATGACCTGAGCGAAGTCAGAGGCTTATAACCTGAGCGAAGTCAGAGACTCAGCCACCCAGGCGCCCCTGATCATCTTTTCATTGCAAGTGCTCTTCATTTTCCTTTTTCTATCTAAATATGTCTCTGGGACTTTACTTACTCTTTCCTCCTTGCTGTTAGTATTTCTAAAGAGAATGTCTTCTCTCAAAGGAGTTTCTTTCAACCCATCTTCTCTGTTCATGACAGGCTCTATCACCTCTTTCTACTGTGTCTTCTCTCTTTTCCTTCTCAATGGTTTTTGTTCTTACTTTATTCAAGTGTTTGCACAACTCTTCTCCAAAACATCTTGTTGCTCTGATCTCCCCTTAACCTAATGTCGCACCACCTTTCTCTTACCTTCATTTAACCTTGTGCTGTCAGAAATCCCTTATGAAAAAAACATGGGATATGAACATCTTTCTATATGGTATTAATTACAACTTGTAACCTCTTTGAATCTCAATTTCCTCCTTTGTAATTTTAATTTAATTTAATTTAATTTAATTTTATCGTAGGGAGAGAGAGAGTGTGTGTGAGCAGGAGAGAGGGGCAGACACACACACACACACACACACACACACACACACACAGAAAAGCTTAAGCAGGCTCCATGCTGAACACAGAACTTGATGACGGACTCAATTCCACAACCCTGTGACCATTACCTGAGCTTAAATCAAGAGTCAGATGCTCAACCAACTCAACTACACAGGTGCCTCAATTTATGCTTCAAAATAACAGGAAACAGATTTTTTTTTAGTTGAAAGATTTATATTAAAATATTAATTCAAAATGAAAACAAGAAAAGTAAGCATGATCCAAAAATGTAAGGGTAATTAAGTTTTGCTACCTATGCATTACTTCTTTTTCTTCTTCAGCAGAATCAAAAAGGAGCAATCCTGTTGCCAAAAGTTTGGGATGTAAATGTGGTTAAAAGATTTGAAGAATAACAATTGAATGAACCTCATTCCTTGGCACATAGTAGTCATTAAATCAATGTTTGTAAAGGAATTTTCTAGCAAAAGCGTGTCGTATCGTGTCTTATATTTTATCAGAAAAGAGTGGTGAGAATCAGACTAATACCATGACTTCCTATTATGCAACTTTGACTTTTCAACTGTTTTTCACCTACAAATGAAGAGAGCTAGATTTTCCCTAAATGGTGGATCCTGTCTTTCTTCATTAATTTTCATTTGGACCTCAGAGTAGCTAGTTTTATTATTGTTCATTAGTACCTTACAATATGATCTTCATTATCATCATGTTGCACTCATATAATAAATGCTACTTTAATCTTCACAGTCACCTTTCCTGGAAGAAAAGTTATGCTTTCCAGAATCATGAATAAAATCAATAGCTGATCCTGGAGGAGATTAACACCAGAATGTGACAACTCTAAGTTTCACTCTAATAACATATGCTTGTCTTCTACCTGCTTTAGAGATTATAGAAATCAAATTGAATGATAATTATAACCTAGGATCTATGTAGGTAAACTGATAGATGTCATCTTTATTGAAAATAGAAAAGGTATAATTAGCTAAAGTTATTTTAAACCCATTTATCATCTTAGTCATTAAGGTAGTTCTGAAAACATCTATAAAATACCTCAAGGACCAAGAATTCATTATACACTGGTAGCAATTCAGAACACAATATGCTGAATACCTGGTATCCTGGGTCCAACAAAAAATGATTATGAAGTACTATGTTAACATATAGAATCTGTCAAGAGAGATTAATGGGAATAACTATCAAACAACGTCAATGAGAGTAAAATTGGTAAAACAAGTGTTAGCATTTTTCTTTGTAGTAATATTAGCTATCAAAATTATAGTTTATATACAAATCAAAACTGTTTAAAATAATTTTGAATGTAATCTTAAGAGAATATCAAGAAAATTTATTATTTTAGATTTCACACACTAAGCTTACAGAGTTGATATCTATCCATTATTTTTCCATAATTAACTATGAATATAGGTATGAAGAATATTTCTCATACCCCATAATTTTATTAGGACACCTCTTGCTACTAAAGTATTATTTTGAAGGATTTTAAATTTTTCTATATAAAAGAAATAGATTGTCTTTTGAATCCTTTTGTTTGTTTCTTTGTTTGTTTTTTTGACAGTCTGCACAATTCTAATTGAAAGGGTAATCATAGTATTTTGGTATCACAAAGAATCAGTAACTAAGTTATTAAATTATAAATGAAAATCGCATATTTTGTTTTAATCTTTATAATGGAAATTATTTTCTCATAAAAGGATCAAAGTGTGCTTACTACTTCCTTGGATTTTTAAAGAGGTAATGAGCAGCAAACTTGGCAATTACTCATACATATTACTAAATGTCATTCATTAAAGAGCAGCAAACTATGAAGAAGGAAAGATATCATCTATTAAGGAGAGAGACATTGGTCTGATTTTATACTCTGTGAGTTCTTATTCTTCATTGTAATGCTTGAATAATTTGATGCACAGCATTACAAATAAAGGTAGAATATTCTTGAAGTCTGTTTGACTTTGGCTTAATTGAAATGCCTCTTCCACCATCGTGTGTGCTAATTCAACCAGCAAACTTGATGTGCTTTTAAATGATACAAAGCTAGATAGTATATCACAATTTGCAAATGATACATCATGATGTTAAGAAAAATCTGTGTTGCTCTTACCAATCCACTGGCTTGGGTTTCTGTAAATCTCTTTTATCTGCACCAATAATTACCGTACTTCAGCAAGGCAGCTTTAATTAAATGTCATCCTTTAAAATCAAGAAACACTTACAAGGTCAAGTAGGTCTAGGATAAAACTAAAGTTTGCTCTCAAATCATGGATTACTTGATATTCTGCTATAAAGAAAAATTATAAATGGGGCATACATAATTCTCCTCATACAATTTTAATGAGATTTTGACCAGTTCCGAATTGTTTCCTCTGTATAATTTTGCATCTTTTAGTTGAATGATAGATAATACTTTCTTACTTTTGACTATGAAAAACATTTCCACAGGAAAGTATTTCATACAATAAGTCTGGTATTTCCTATTTCTATTAAAATCATTTTATGAGACCTATGATCAGTTTTTGCCAAAAGCAGTAAAAGAACTACTTTGGTTACATTTCCCCAGCTGCTTTGTAGAAGTTCAAAAGATGATTTTGTTAACTGTTTCATCCTATTTATGTGAATGTGTGTGTGTGCATGTAAAATTATAGGAGATATGTTGTACAATGTCTAAGGTATTAAAGGGATAACCAGAAAACATGTTGATTTTAATTGTTTGAGAAAAATATGAAACCTTGAAATATCCAGTGCTTACGCATTGAAAACTATACCTTCAATTTTTTATTAAATTATTTTATTTTGGGGGCACCTGGGTGGCTCAGTCGGTTAAGTGTCCCATTTCAGCTCAGGTCATGATCTCGTGGTTTGAGAGTTGGAGCCGTACATCAGCTCCACACTGACAGAGCCTTCTTTGGATCCTCTGTCTCCCTCTCTCTGCCCCTCCCCCTTGTGCATGCATACACATTCCCTCTCTCTCAAAAGTAAATAAACATTTAAAAAAATTTTTTTTGTATGTTCTATATGTATGTGGAAGTGATACATAAAGAAGTGCCCAATTAATTCTACGGGATAGTTAGACTTAATGCAGGAGCTGCAGTTCTAAAAAATGTAGTAACATTTATTAATTACTTTAATGCAAACATGATATCATATGATAGATGAACAACAAAAACAACGACAAAACTGGCTGCAGATCACTCAACTCATTAACCCAAATACATTGGTATTTCAACCCAGTTAGTGGGATTCCAGAGTGCATAATCTTAAGCCTTAGGTTCTTCAGCCTCTAATAGCTAAATATTTGTAGGAGTTGAGAGAAGGTCAAATATAAAGGAAAGCCTGAGCAAAGACTAAGGTATACAATAGCATTATATGTTGGGCAGACTTGGACACAATTTTCTCAATATGCAGTTGTGTCTACTTCTTCAGCTTCATCTCAAATCTTGCATTAAGTAATATGCAGTGTTTATATGCATACATTCTCATCTCTGTATCTTGTATAGACTCTCACTCCATTTAGAAGCTCCTCCCATCTTCAACTTTTCCAAT
The DNA here is from genome assembly GCF_046562875.1 of Panthera onca. NCBI lineage: Eukaryota > Metazoa > Chordata > Mammalia > Carnivora > Felidae > Panthera > Panthera onca. The sequence goes on from NC_138346.1 coordinate 161,219,524, forward strand.
ATCCTTTAAAACCCAAATCAATAGCCACACCTTCCATTGTCTTTCTATCTCCCATCTCCCCTTCATTCCCTTAAAGTGCTCTATATCATGCTATTGAATTTAACACATGCTGCTCGAGATAGGAAGATGACGGGGTAGGAGGACACTGGGCTCACCGCGCATCCTGCTGATCACTTAGATTCCACCTACACCTGCCTAAATAACTCAGAAAACTGCCAGAGGATTAGCAGAATGGAGTCTCTGGAGCCAAGCGCAGACGAGAGGCCCACGGAAGAGGGCAGGAAGGGCGGCGAGGCAGTGCGTGCTCCACGGACTGGCGGGAGGGAGCCAGGGTGGAGGGGCAGCCTGCCGGCCAAGCAGAGCCCCCGAGTCTGGCTGGCAAAAGCGGAGGGGCCTGACGGAGTGTGGTCCGACAGCAAGCGCGACTTAGAATCTGGGAGGTCATAAGTTAACCGCTCTGCTCAGGAAAGCGGGAAGGTTGGAGGACAAAGGGAGGGAGAGCTGCTGAGCCCCTGGACAACAGAGCTCAGTTTGATGGGGAACAAAGGCGCTCGCCAGCACCATCTCCCTTGCCCATCCCCCAGCCAAAATCCAAAAGGGAACCAGTTCCTGCCAGGGAACTTGCTCGCTCCGTGCACACACCCAACTCTGTGCTTCTGCGGAGCCAAACCTCCGGCAGCGGATCTGACTCCCTCCCGCTGCCACAGCGCCCCTCCTGAAGTGGATCACCTAAGGAGAAGTGAGCTAAGCCTGCCCCTCCTGCTCCTGTGCACCTTGCCTACCCACCCCAGCTAATACGCCAGATCCCCAGCACCACAAGCCTGGTGGTGTGCAAGTAGCCCAGACGGGCCACGCCATCCACAGTGAATCCCGCCCCTAGGAGAGGGGAAGAGAAGGCACACACCAGTCTGACTGTGGCCCCAGCGGTGGGCTGGGGGCAGACATCAGGGCGGACTGCGGCCCCACCCACCAACTCCAGTTATACACCACAGCACAAGGGAAGTGCCCTGCAGGCCCTCACCACTCCAGGGACTACCCAAAATGACCAAAGGGAAGAATTCCCCTCAGAAGAATCTCCAGGAAATAACAACAGCTAATGAACTGATCAAAAAGGATTTAAATAATATAACAGAAAGTGAATTTAGAATAATAGTCATAAAATTAATCGCTGGGCTTGAAAACAGTATACAGGACAGCAGAGAATCTCTTGCTACAGAGATCAAGGGACTAAGGAACAGTCACGAGGAGCTGAAAAGCGCTTTAAACGAAATGCAAAACAAAATGGAAATGACGACGGCTCGGATTGAAGAGGCAGAGGAGAGAATAGGTGAACTAGAAGATAAAGTTATGGAAAAAGAGGAGGCTGAGAGAAAGAGAGATAAAAAAATCCAGGAGTATGAGGGGAAAATTAGAGAACTAAGTGATACACTACAAAGAAATAATATACGCATAATTGGTATCCCAGAGGAGGAAGAGAGAGGGAAAGGTGCTGAAGGGGTACTTGAACAAATTATAGCTGAGAACTTCCCTGAACTGGGGAAGGAAAAAGGCGTTGAAATCCAAGAGGCACAGAGAACTCCCTTCAGACGTAACTTGAATTGATCTTCTGCACGACATATCATAGTGAAACTGGCAAAATACAAGGATAAAGAGAAAATTCTGAAAGCAGCAAGGGATAAACGTGCCCTCACATATAAAGGGAGACCTATAAGACTCGTGACTGATCTCTCTTTTGAAACTTGGCAGGCCAGAAAGGATTGGCAAGATATCTTCAGTGTGCTAAACAGAAAAAATAGGCAGCCGAGAATCCTTTATCCAGCAAGTCTGTCATTTAGAATAGAAGGAGAGATAAAGGTCTTCCCAAACAAACAAAAACTGAAGGAATTTGTCACCACGAAACCAGCCCTACAAGAGATCCTAAGGAGGATCCTGTGAGACAAAGTACCAGAGACATCACCACAAGCATAAAACATACAGACATCACAATGACTCTAAACCCGTATCTTTCTATAATAACACTGAATGTAAATGGATTAAATGCGCCAACCAAAAGACATAGGGTATCAGAATGGATAAAAAAACAAGACCCATCTATTTGCTGTCTACAAGAGACTCATTTTAGACCTGAGGACACCTTTAGATTGAGAGTGAGGGGATGGAGAACTATTTATCATGTTACTGGAAGCCAAAAGAAAGCTGGAGTAGCCATACTTATATCAGACAAACTAGACTTTAAATTAAAGGCTGTAACAAGAGATGAAGAAGGGCATTATATAATAATTACAGGGTCTATCCATCAGGAAGAGCTAACAATTATAAATGTCTATGCGCTGAATACCGGAGCCCCCAAATATATAAAACAATTACTCATAAACATAAGCAACCTTATTGATAAGAATGTGGTAATTGCAGGGGACTTTAGCACTCCACTTACAGAAATGGAAAGATCATCTAGACACACGGTCAATAAAGAAACAAGGGCCCTGAATGACACATTGGATCAGATGGACTTGACAGATATATTTAGAACTCTGCATCCCAAAGCAACAGAATATACTTTCTTCTCGAGTGCACATGGAACATTCTCCAAGATAGATCATATACTGGGTCACAAAACAGCCCTTCATAAGTTTACAAGAATTGAAATTATACCATGCATGCTTTCAGACCACAATGCTATGAAGCTTGAAATCAACCACAGGAAAAAGCCTGGAAAACCTCCAAAAGCATGGAGGTTAAAGAACACCCTACTAACGAATGAGTGGGTCAACCAGGCAATTAGAGAAGAAATTAAAAAATATATGGAAACAAACGAAAATGAAAATACAACAATCCAAACGCTTTGGGACACAGCGAAGGCAGTCCTGAGAGGAAAATACATTGCAATCCAGGCCTATCTCAAGAAACAAGAAAAATCCCAAATACAAAATCTAACAGCACACCTAAAGGAAATAGAAGCAGAACAGCAAAGGCAGCCTAAACCCAGCAGAAGAAGAGAAAGAATAAAGATCAGAGCAGAAATAAACAATATAGAATCTAAAAAAACTGTAGAGCCGATCAACAAAACCAAGAGTTGGTTTTTTGAAAAAATAAACAAACTTGACAAACCTCTAGCCAGGCTTCTCAAAAAGAAAAGGGAGATGACCCAAATAGATAAAATCATGAATGAAAATGGAATGATTACAACCAATCCCTCAGAGATACAAACAATTATCAGGGAATACTATGAAAAATTATATGCCAACAAATTGGACAACCTGGAAGAAATGGACAAATTCCTAAACACCCACACTCTTCCAAAACTCAATCAGGAGGAAATAGAAAGCTTGAACAGACCCATAACCAGCGAAGAAATTGAATCGGTTATCAAAAATCTCCCAACAAATAAGAGTCCAGGACCCGATGGCTTCCCAGGGGAGTTCTACCAGACATTTAAAGCAGAGATAATACCTATCCTTCTCAAGCTATTCCAAAAAATAGAAAGGGAAGGAAAACTTCCAGACTCGTTCTATGAAGCCAGTATTACTTTGATTCCTAAACCAGACAGAGACCCAGTAAAAAAAGAGAACTACAGTCCAATATCCCTGATGAATACGGATGCAAAAATTCTCAGTAAGATACTAGCAAATCGAATTCAACGGCATATAAAAAGAATTATTCACCATGATCAAGTGGGATTCATTCCTGGGATGCAGGGCTGTTTCAACATTCGCAAATCAATCAACGTGATACATCACATTAATAAAAAAAAAGGGAAGAACCATATGATCCTGTCAATCGATGCAGAAAAGGCCTTTGACAAAATCCAGCACCCTTTCTTAATAAAAACCCTTGAGAAAGTCGGGATAGAAGGAACATACTTAAACATCATAAAAGCCATTTATGAAAAGCCCACAGCTAACATCATCCTCAATGGGCAAAAACTGAGAGCTTTTTCCCTGAGATCAGGAACACGACAGCGATGCCCACTCTCACCGCTGTTGTTTAATATAATGTTGGAAGTTCTAGCATCAGCAATCAGACAACAAAAGGAAATCAAAGGCATCAAAATTGGCAAAGATGAAGTCAAGCTTTCGTTTTTTGCAGATGACATGATATTACACATGGAAAATCCGACAGACTCCACCAAAAGTCTGCTAGAACTGATACATGAATTCAGCAAAGTTGCAGGATACAAAATCAATGTACAGAAATCAGTTGCATTTTTATACACTAACAATGAAGCAACAGAAAGACAAATAAAGAAACTGATCCCATTCACAATTGCACCAAGAAGCATAAAATACCTAGGAATAAATCTAACCAAAGATGTAAAAGATCTATATGCTGAAAACTATAGAAAGCTTATGAAGGAAATTGAAGAAGATATAAAGAAATGGAAAGACATTCCCTGCTCATGGATTGGAAGAATAAATATTGTCAAAATGTCAATACTACCCAAAGCTATCTACACATTCAATGCAATCCCAATCAAAATTGCACCAGCATTCTTCTCGAAACTAGAACAAGCAATCCTAAAATTCATATGGAACCACAAAAGGCCCCGAATAGCCAAAGTAATTTTGAAGAAGAAGACCAAAACAGGAGGCATCACAATCCCAGACTTGAGCCTCTACTACAAAGCTGTCATCATCAAGACAGCATTGTATTGGCACAAAAACAGACACATAGACCAATAGAATAGAATAGAAACCCCAGAACTAGACCCACAAACGTATGGCCAACTCATCTTTGACAAAGCAGGAAAGAACATCCAATGGAAAAAAGACAGTCTCTTTAACAAATGGTGCTGGGAGAACTGGACAGTAACATGCAGAAGGTTGAAACTAGACCACTTTCTCACACCATTCACAAAAATAAACTCAAAATGGATAAAGGACCTGAATGTAAGACAGGAAACCATCAAAACCCTAGAGGAGAAAGCAGGAAAAGACCTCTCTGACCTCAGCCGTAGCAATCTCTTACTCGACACATCCCCAAAGGCAAGGGAATTAAAAGCAAAAATGAATTACTGGGACCTTATGAAGATAAAAAGCTTCTGCACAGCAAAGGAAACATCCAACAAAACTAAAAGGCAACCAACGGAATGGGAAAAGATATTTGCAAATGACATATCGGACAAAGGGCTAGTATCCAAAATCTATAAAGAGCTCACCAAACTCCACACTCGAAAAACAAATAACCCAGTGAAGAAATGGACAGAAAACACGAATAGACACTTCTCTAAAGAAGACATCCGGATGGCCACCAGGCACATGAAAAGATGTTCAACGTCGCTCCTTATCAGGGAAATACAAATCAAAACCACACTCAGATACCACCTCACGCCAGTCAGAGTGGCCAAAATGAACAAATCAGGAGACTATAGATGCTGGCGAGGATGTGGAGAAACGGGAACCCTCTTGCACTGTTGGTGGGAATGCAAATTGGTGCAGCCGCTCTGGAAAGCAGTGTGGAGGTTCCTCAGAAAATTAAAAATAGACCTACCCTATGACCCAGCAATAGCACTGCTAGGAATTTACCCAAGGGATACAGGAGTACTGATACATAGGGGCACTTGTACCCCAATGTTTATAGCAGCACTCTCAACAATAGCCAAATTGTGGAAAGAGCCTAAATGTCCATCAACTGATGAATGGATAAAGAAATGGATAAAGAATGTGTTTATATACACAATGGAATACTATGTGGCAATGAGAAAGAATGAAATATGGCCTTTTGTAGCAACGTGGATGGAACTGGAGAGTGTGATGCTAAGTGAAATAAGCCATACAGAGAAAGACAGATACCATATGGTTTCACTCTTATGTGGATCCTGAGAAGCTTAACAGAAACCCAAGGGGGAGGGGAGGGAAAAAAAAAAAAAAAAGGTTAGAGTGGGAGAGAGCCAAAGCATAAGAGACTCTTAAAAACTGAGAACAAACTGAGGGTTGATGGGGGGTGGGAGGGAGGGGAGGGTGGGGGATGGGTATTGAGGAGGACAGCTTTTGGGATGAGCACTGGGTGTTGTATGGAAACCAATTTGACAATAAATTTCATATATTGGGAAAAAAAAGAATTTAAGACATGCTTTCTAATTATTTAACTAATTATCACTAGTATCAGACACGATAACTAGCCTAGGAAATCCTGATAACATTTTGTTGATCTAAATTGAACTTAAACATAAACTTTGTCTTTTTATTGTTTTCTTTTCAGCCTGCTACATATTACAAACTCAGACTTGTTTTTTTTTAAGAGAGATGGCACATGCCAGCTGGAGAAAGGGGCAAAGGGAGGGGGAGGGGGAAGGGGGAGAGGGAGAGAATCCTGAACAGCCTTCATGCTAACAGCACAGAATCTTGATGCAGACTCTATCCTATGACTCTGGGACCATGACCTGAGCAGAATCAAGAGTCAGACACTCAACTGACTCAGCCACCCCAGCATCCCTAGAAACTCAGACTTTTAATGACTAAGTGAATAAATGAATGGGTTATATGTGTGCTGGACAAATGCACATGATTTAGTCTACTGGCCTGAGTATGAATCCCCTTTCTGGCATTTAATTGGCATTTAATTTTTCCAGATGCTTAGCTTCCTTGAGCCTCAGTTTCTTCATCTGCAGGGAAGGGAAAATGAAAACTATCTTCCCATATGATCACCAATATAGAATGGGATAATATAAGGGAAATGATCACGATAGCACTCAATAGAGAGTCAATGTTCAATATATGGTAATTATCAGATATTGACCTATTAGGAATTAACCTAGTTAGGTTTTTGGTATTAGTGGTCTCATGAATATTCTTATTTTAATTCCTTAAACATTCCCCAAACTTGATTCTTCCACAGTAGTCTAGATACAATAATGAATTAGGAACATTTACAATCTAGTCAACATAAATACCCAAATAGGCAATGTAAGATTAAGAATTCTTACAATTTTAAAGGAAAAAAAAAAAAGACATTCTAAACACAAATACAAGTTCCTTTTACAGGGGGAACTTCAGGGAGTTATAAGCCGACCAAATTTTAACAAGTTTCATATGACTACCAAGCTGCCCATTGATATTCATTTTCTAGAGACTACTAAATTGTTCCACACTTCTGGAAAAAAGTCATTTAAATTTCCTTTTCATTATGTATACTGCCTTCGAGAGACCAGGAGCCGTCCTAAAGAGACATTCAGTGTGGAACTAAAACCATTTGAACCATTTATGGAGTGAAAATCGGTTATATTAGTGCAAAGTGAGACATTTCTGTAAATGTTAAAGACTTTTAAAAGACTTTTAATAATATCTTAAAGTTATCCATGTCTATTCTAGCCATGCAAAAACTTTAAATTTTGTACTTTCTTAAGTCAAGGCAGTCTGTAATATGCTTTAGTCATGTGTGCATTAGTAACCAGTGTTGCTGGAACAAAATCAATGCAAATTAAACTTTTTTTGTAAAATTTCAACACAATTTATATAGATGTTTTGGGCTACTTATTCTCTAGTTGCATTTAGTATCATTTGTTCAAAATAGAATAAAGGAAGAATATTCTTATTAAGTTAAAGGCCTATGTTTCCCCAAGTGTACAAAATATCACTGCTTTACTAACTTCAGCCATATCTCAATTTAGGGAAAACAAATATTTTAAAAATTCAAGCAAAGCATTTTGTACCTCAGTTTTAATAAAATCTGTGCATTGTTGATTATATTAGCAAATTTTATAAACATTATTAATGCTGAAGACATTTAAATTTATAAAACAAAATAAAGCTGTTAATTTTCTTAAATTTTATGAGTAAATGTTTTTAAGTACTGATAATTATGTATAAGGATACTTTTGCATACCCAATAAGAATGCACAAATATACTTGAATTTAGCAAATATTATTTGACATCTTTTTTTGTGTTTGGAATTTTAATGCAGAATGAGGAATACTTATTAGTGTTTAATAAAAGACTCTTCTTTAGAGAACATAGGCAGTGATTCTACCTAATAAAATGTCTGAATTCTCTGCTGAAACTTCTAGATTTTTTCCAAAAATTACTTTACCAATATAGTACATGTGTTTTCAATCAAGAGACAACTATTAAAAATATCCTGCTATTGAGTCCTTGATTCATTTACCCATTTATTAATTCCAACCTTTAAAGTTTTTACACTGTGCAAATCACACAATTTCTGCTCATCTGGAGCATTTTATTTTTATAAAGAAAGCTGCTTTATAAATATCAATGTGATAAAAAAGTTATAAGATCCACATTACGAAATACAGTGAAGGCTGTTTAGGAATACTGAGAAGGAAGGAATAATTTCAATTGTGAGCGTCAGAGTTTCATAAAAATAGTGACATTTGAGCAGGGGCTCAAAAGGTAAATGGGGTCCCATAAAGGGAGTCAAAGGAATGGCATTAGCCAAAGCGGAGATCTGAGAGAATGCAAAGCATATTTGAAGCATATCATATAGACTGACTAGTGTTTATTCATGGAAAGAGAGTAAGATAACATGGGTACTAATTGTCAAAGTTCTTGTGTGCAAGTTACAAAGTTTAAACTTTGTTTATATTTAACTAGTTTATTACTTTTGCTACTCTGCCTCATGTTGAAATATATTTGATTTGACTTACAAAAATGTTTGAACTAGAAAAATAAATTAACAGAAATGTAAAAGGAATACTAGCACCTAACTTAATAAACTTATGAAAAAAGGACCTGAAAGAATAATATAGAATCTGTGGGATGCCTGGGTGGCTCAGTCAGTTAAACGTCCAACTCTTGGTTTCTGCTCAGGTCATAATCTCACAGTTTTGTGCGTGTGAGCTCTGCGTTGGGCTCTGCACTGGCAGCATAGAGCCTGCTTGAGATTCTCTCTCTCTCCCTGTCTCTCTTTCCCTCCCTCACTTGTGCTCTGTCTCTCTCAAAATAAATAAATAAACTTAAAGAGAGAGAGAGAACATCTGGAAGTGGCATGACAAAGGACAATGGTTTATGGAATTGGATTCTAGAGGCCTTGACCCTTGTCTTCCTCGCTTCTATTTGGAAAAGTATTGGTGTAGTTAATGGGCTACTATGGACCTAACCAAGTTTCTTTGGAAGGACAGCATTCAATGTGAAAATGTAAAAGGCAATGAGGGAGGCAGTGCAAAAATCAATTCAGAATTACTTGGATACTGAAGGACCTTAAGCAATTAGAGTAAATGAGGCCAGAGAAATATATGCTGAATTTGCTTGAACAATAAGATAAGCAGATATTTTGCTTTTCTAAAAAAAAAAAAAAAAAAAAAAAAAAAAAAAAAGTTTCCTTTTCAAGCTTCCATAGACATAGATCAAATGCAGGCACAGAAAGTGAGGTTGAATATATAGCATGTTTCTTTTTCTTTTTCTCATATATGGCAGGTTGGAAATGGTCATCAATTCTTTATACATCTCCCATTGTTAGGTTCTCCAGTTTCCTCCTCTTAAATCTGGGCTTATTTCTGAGTGCTCTGACCAGTGGAATATGGTTGAAGAAAAGCTATGTAGATCCGAACCCAGACTTCAAAGAGCCTGTCATGTCAGCATTTATCTTGTTTTCTCGGAACCCTCAGCCATGATATAAAAAGTCTAACCTGCTAGCAAAGTCTTGAGATTACCTTGAGATGAAGGGAGACCAGGTGAGCCCAGCCCAGTCACCAGATGGATACCAACAACTGGAGTATAAGAATCACCCAGATGAGCCCACTGTAAATTCCCAACCCACAAAATCATGGTGTTGCTTTAAGCCACTAAAGTATATCCCCTCTGTTCCATATCTTGTAATGTATAATTTATTAAACACACATAGATGAGTAGAAAGCCTACTTCCCAAAATGTTGTATCAGAAGGGCCATCCTACTTCCCAGAATTTTAGATGAAATGAGTTAAAGGATTCATCTACTGAATAATAAATATGAAACACTATAATAGAGGCTAGGATCATGCAAATGAAAAAAGTGACATAAATTCTGTTCTCTAGAGGTCACAATCCAGTATAATAGTAAGGGAAATTAATAAAATATGAGAATAAGATACATGTGGCCATATCAGAAATTTGCAGAGATTAGGTGGCCAGAAAAAGAAGATATCATGAATGGCATAAAAACAAAGGAAAACAAATCGATCCCATTATATAAAAAGCTCATTGGCCAAATGAGCATGCAAACCATAGAGGTTTTCAAAGCAAAAACTACAAAAAACATATTAAAAGCTACAACGACTTTCAACAGCAAACCTACACATACATTTAAAGGCCATAAACAAATGAAGGAATTTGGGGGCCCTTGAGAAAAAAGGAAAATTCACCTGGAATTTAAGATACCAGAAACTTTCCTCAGGTGTCAGGAGTTACGTAATATCATCTTAGTTCATTTATTGGGCCTATCAATTTTTCCAGAAGAAAGACATTTCTTATGGGGAAAGAATTTTTATTCTTTGTTCAATTGTGACAAAAAAAAAAAAAAAAAAGAAAAGAAAAAAGGAGTTCAGTGTAGAGGTGCTAGTTATCTCACTCCACTAGTTATCCACTCCACTCCTCCTTCCTGTTATGTTTTAGACAAGTGTACTGGTGGTGAAATAAGCCCACCAGTTTTCTTCTAAAATCATTTGTTGAATCTAGATCTGCCCATTGATAGTCTTAGTCCACTCACTTATTCCTGTATAGTCTGTACAGATCTTCCATATGTGTTGACAGAAGGAGTGACTATCAGCCTCTATCTCAACTTTCCTGTCTCCAGCTTCCTCATTTTCCAAAAGTTAGTCCCATCCGAATGCTCAGTTCTACTCCACAAGAGAGACCAATTATGACCAATTCTGACGAACTTAACTTTGTCTGATAGAAGTCTTATTTTTGAGTAGGCTTTCTCATACAATTCGTCTTAGGGTGTGGCCCATTGCTGACTTTTTGGCCCCATCTTGTTTCCCTAATCTTTCTCACTGCTAATCCATCCAAGATATGGCCAATATTGAGCAGCATATATTACAAATTACTGAAAGCCACCTTCCTCTTCCCTAAGACTCCTATTGAGACAGTACTTCTCCACCCATTCCTGAAGTCAACTGTTCCTCCTTGTAGCACAACTTGTCTGAGACTCTAGTTTTGTACCTTTTGCCTAGTTCCAGATTTTTTTTCTTAGTCATCTAATACTTTGTTCTGAAGAAGAATAGGGAAAATGACAGGAGAGCATCACTCCCATCCCCAATTACATGAAAGTCGCACTCAATCATTTCATTTAAGGAGTAGGTCTCCCATATGATTCTAATGCTTCTTTGGCCTTATCATCTAGTTCATTTGAAACAGGATTTTCGAAACTGAATAAAACACAGTCATTACATAATAATAAAACACAAAATAAGCTTATGCAGGTAGACCTTTCTTCCTTAAATTTATCCCCTCTCTTCCATATATTACAAAGCCTTTGGAAAACTTCCTTGTCAACAATGTATGAATCTTCTTGCCAAAGTCATTTTTCCCAATTGCTGACAAGAAGCCATAATATTACAGAAATGTCTGTAGAGTATAATAAAATCTTTTTTCCTTCACTAGCCATGTAAAAGAGACCACCTTTGCATTGGAAACTATTTAATCTCTCAACTTAACTTCTTTTTTGGGGAAGTAAAGTCACTCATATGTTTTTTGGTAGAGTACATTCTGTTGTCTTCTCTCAGGCCATGTCTTGCCTTGCAAGAAGTGGGAGTAGTGGGAGTAGAATCCAAATCCTCCGTGCTTCATTGCCAGTGTGTTCTGGAATAACCTCATTCAGAGGGCTTCGAGCATCTTCTGGATCCTATGGGCTCTCTCGGAGCTGTTCAAGGTACTATGACATTTTTGGGAGAGTGGTAATTATTTTTACAAGGAAGTGCAAGACTTCATAGAGGAGGAAAAAACTTCATGGAGCAGGTAATACTAAAGTTGAGCTTTTAAAAGGTAAGTAGAAATGTGCTGGATTACAAACAGTAGAAAAGGAACATCTACCAGAAGGAACTTAAGGAAAGAAACAAAGTTTTACAATAGTATAGAATAATATGGAAGGGAAGACCTTTAGGATGCCTAGGAGAAGGGCGGGTAATGAGATTTGAAAGTGAGATTTAGGACAAAGCAGGAAGGATCCTGAAAACTGTGCTAAGATTTTTTGCTTTTATGTAGGCAATAGGACAAAGGTGGCTAAAAGTTTCTTTCCCACTGTTCCGGATTTCTGGAAGATCTCCAGGTTTGAGAGTTGCCTGAGATAATTAGCATGATAACAAGTAGAATCTTAGGAAATCAAAAGAGAAGTCATTAGGAAAAGGATGCCAACAGGGGGTTAGGGGAGAGCTGTTACTTGTTATCTATATCTGTAAAGTACCTTTTAAGAGTACCAAATCCTGTATTTGATTTGCACTGGAAGAAATTTAGAGAGAAAATGGAAGGTTGGAAAAACGACTTGTGTAGAAGCCAAAGCTGTTACATACTCCCTAAATCGATACAATTGGTTTAAGAACCCGGCCAGTGAAAGTGGGCAGAGTTAACAACTCTGGGGCATAGATGTAACAGGATAGGAATGTTGAATAGGAACAGGAGTGTGGAACAGAAAGGGAGCTGCCAGGACAAATTTTGCATAACACTACATAGGCAAATAGATGGACAGGGAACAATAGTACGAATTAGGAAGCGCTCAAAGGCCCCAAATGCGTAGCCAAGAGTATTTGCCTTTGTTTAACCAAATTCATGTTGCAATTGTTCAGCCTAAACAAACTTGAAAATATTACAAAAAGGACAGAAAAAAACCTTCTTTCAGAAATTGAGCTCTAAGCTCATTTTCTTCCAGGAATGCCTTTGTTATGAGGCAGTAAGACACATTTCTGAGATTCTTTTGTCACTAATTTTCTTTTTCTTTATAATCAGATGTTTTATCACCAAATTCTGACTGATTGCCTTGGGGCAAAAATATATGCGCCATATTTGCCTCTTGAATTTTGTTTAGCTCAAACGCAGTATGTTTTGTGCTTTTGTTCAGGTGGATGTTAGAGTTAGGTGTAATTTGCTCAGAGTTTTGATCCACCTCCTAACAGCTTTCTTCTCTACCTTGTGTTGATTCCAAGGATCTTGTCTAATGGAAAAGCAGCATAAGACAATGCTGAAAGCAAAATGAAAAACAAAACAAAACAAAAACAGACCTTTGACTTTTACTTATCACCATCAATCCCCATGCCATTCAGTTATACTCTTTGTCTTAATAGGCTTCCAGCAATAAAATTCACATTTTGAAAACCCACAAACTATTACTACACTTTAGTAATATTGTCAGGCATTGTCCAAGGTCCAAATCTTACAAAATGGATGGAAGGTAATTTTGAAGAAAAAAAAATCCCCTCTCTCCGCTAATGAAGATATTTTTAAGCAAGGATAACATGATTCTCTAGGTGGTAAAAATCTAATGTGTTTTTTCTGCTTTTAAATTAAGGTAGCAATTTGGCACTCACAAAGTAATCTTGGCCATGTATCTAAAAACAAAAACCAAAACCCTTGTAGCTGCCAGGTGTCTAATTTTCTGCTTGTCACACTCCTGCATATGAACTGGAAAGCCAGGCTGTTTGAACAACCTCAGCAAGCCCAGTTCATATTTCGGTTGAGTTGGAATTTAACGTGGCCCTCTCAGCTTTCTAGACTTCAAGCAGCTTTCAAATTCTGCTAATACTGTATGAAAAACCAAAGCACCCTAACCCAGCAGGGTATAAAGATCCTCAGCTTTTAACCAGAGAATGTAAATCACGTTAATGCACAGCTTTTCTTTAAAGGGTCTATCTGTGGACGATGAACAAATCAGGTGAATAGTATAATAATGATTTCTAATACAATCATTTGTATGCCAATTAGTGAATTGTGCTGATTTTCCACCAATTAATAATTTGATAACAGGCTGTGTGTAAATGGACAGTCATGCCCTTAGTCATCATTGAAGAGAAATAAATTGATTTAAAGGGCATACAGTCTGCCTCCTATTCCAAGTGTAACAGGTATACTGACAAAGCAATTGGCAGAAACTAAGGCATTCTATATACATTGTCTTGTTAAATGCTCATGATAAGCCTATGAAGTATTTTCAATTCAATAACAAGATAAAGAACTTGATGCTCTCTATAGTGACTTGCCTAAGTTTTTAACTATTAATTAATTTGGAACTATTCAGCTTCCAAAGCTCCTTCCTCAGTTGCTGCCATGATTTGGTGACCTAAAAATGGTATGAAAGCCTTCATGCTATTTGAAGAAGAATGCTAGAGTATAGAGCAAACAAGAATGTAAAATATGAAACGCACGAAGCAGACGATTCATTTTGAATAAATAATTGTAAAATTGGGAAAATAGAAATCCCACGGCCATAAAAGTACCAGAATAATTTATTTAATCAAGCAAGAGAAAAGCAAGCAAACTAAAAACTGGTTGCTATCATCACAACAATTCTACTAAAAGCTTGAGCAGACTCTGATTTACTAACATTTGCAGAAATCTGAACAAACAGGACAAATCAGATTAATAATTAATTCACAATTGACAAAAACCATTAGGCTGCGGAGCCATTCCTATGAATTGCAGATCCCATGTGACATGCGCCATATTACTGCTCATACCAATGTAGACATGGGCAAATTAACTGTGAGCTGCCGACAACAAGGAAGCTGAAATACAGATCAATGCTGTTATTATGAAGACAAAACCAGCACACCAAAATGCTTTCCTCCCACTGTCTAACATCATCCATATTGATGTTTTCTGTCAATATATAATAATACACTGTCACACTTGATGGGACAGGAGGAACAGATTACAGAGAAATTGCACTGGAATATGTTTTTATACATTGTTTCTCTGAAACGGTATAATCAAAACAATTATTGATTCAGGAACTTTGACTGCTTGTCCCTACAAGCTGTGTGAAGCATGGCAGGAGAAGTTACATGTTTTTATTCATTTTACCATTGTGTTTACAAGTGTTGGTTAAAAGAAAAAAAATCTGGAACTTGTTCTTCTCACTCTTTCTTTGCCTCCACTCATATTGGATATAGCAATTCTTGATTTCTTCACTCTCTCTTGACAAAGACAAAAGTCTCCATCTTCAAAGTGTAGTCATAAATGAGCCTATTTTCTTCACCTACTTCACCCATCCTCATCTGACCCACCGTCATGTTCTACCTGGCCCTGAGTTACTGCAGTATTCTCTTAACACATTTCCTTCAGGCCCAGGTGAGATTATCAACATTGTAGTCAGTTAACATCACTCCTCTGTTCAAAACTTGCCGGTAGTATCTCATGTGGCTCAGAGTAAAAGCCAATGTCTCTAACAAGATGAAATCCATTCCTCAAACTCAAACTCCATGTTTCATTGCCCTTCTGACCTCATCCCTCATCTCTGCTACTCTCTCACTCTTACTTATGCTGCTCAATAGCCACTCAGGTCAACTGGAGCTTTCTAGTGGTCCAGTTGGGATGCTCATGTGTTAGGACCTTTTTATTTGTACCTTCCACCACTTAGAAAGGCTGCTTTCTCATTGAGACCTTCTTTGATCCCTCTCTACTTATAAAAGCACTTTTGCTCCTTTTGGGCGGGGGGTCTCTCTTACGTTTTATTTTTGTATAGCAATTGTTAAAAACACCCTATGACCCAACAATTGTTCTACTAGGTATTTATCCAAAGAATACAAAAATGCTGATTCGAAGGAGCATAGGCACCCCAGTATTTATAGTCGTGCTATCAACAATAGCCATATTATGGAAAGAGCCCAAATGTCCATCAACTAACAAGTAGATAAAGATGTGGTACATATATACAATGCAATACTACTCAGCAATGAAAAAGAATGAAACCTTGCCATTTGCAACAACACGGATGGGAATAGAGTGTATTATGCTAAGCAAAATAAGTCAGTCAGAGAAAGACAGATATCCTATGATTTCACTTATATGTGGAATTTGAAAAACACAACAGATACACATAGGGGAAGGGAAGGAAAAATAAGATGAAAACAGACAGGTAGGCAACCCATAAGAGACTCTAAAATGCAGAGAACAAACTGAGGGTTGCTGGAGGGTAGAGGGATGGGTTAAAAGGGCGATGGAAATTAAGGAGGGCACTTTTTGGGATGAGCACCAGGTGTCGTATGTAAGAGATGAATCACTGGGTTCTACTCCTGAAGCCAAGACTACGCTGTATGGTAACTAACTTGAATTAAATTTTTAAAAAAATCTATACATTGTACATATGTACTTATCCTTATGATTGTACATAAGCTTTATCAAGGTGTTAAATATATATAATATATATATATATAATATATATATTATATATATATAATTTTTACTATTGGTATTCTCAGCACCTGGAACAGTTCTTGTCCCATAGTACCCTTTCAATAAGCATTTTCTCAATAAGTAAATAAATCACTCAAGACAAACATACCTCGGAAAACTAATGATTTAAAATACTAAATATCTCATATGAAAGTTGTGGTTAAAAAACCAAACTTCTCCCTTTCATTTCACCTATGAGAGTAAACTTCATGTCAACCATTAAGTTACTATTGGGTTGAATATTTTACTCATATCTCTCAACTTAACAAAGCAAATCACTGTTACATACTTCAGTGAAATTGGTAAGGGGCCTTAGTATTCTTGTTTCTTCACAGATTTATTCACTATTTAATATAAATAAATGGAAATATAAAGGATTAAAAACTTAAGATTGAAAGTCTGAGAGCCACATCGAATGGAATATCAATGCAAAATACAGAGAACTGTGTCTGATGTTACATGGGGAATCATGTGATACAATTCAATGTATGCACAGATCTTTAGGAACAAGTCTATTAGTAAACTGAGGTTTGGTTCATTTACATAAGCAAGAGAATATATGAAGTTATTGTAACAAGTAGAAGTCCTGGAGGTTGGAAAGGTGATATGTAAAGCCTATTTCAGAGTACCAATACATCTCTACTGTGAACTCTGAACATCAAGGACCAAAGTGATCTTAAAACTGGTGTCGGGGTGCCTGGGTGGCTCAGTCAGTTGGGTGTCTGACTTCAACTCAGGTCATGATCTCACAGTTCATGAGTTTGAGCCCCGTATCAGGTTCTGTGTTGACAGCTCAGAGCCTGGAGCCTGCTTCTGATTCTGTATCTCCCTCTCTCTCTGCCCCTCCCTCACTCAGGCTCTGTCTCTCCATCTCTCAAAAATGAATAAACATCAAAAAATTAAAAAAAAAATTAAACTCAAAAAAAACTGGTGCTTAGTCATTGTGATGATTAATTTCATGTGCATCTTGGCTGGGCCAGATATGTGATAAAACATTATTCTGGATGATTCTGTGAGGGTGTGTTTGGATGAGAGTAATATTTAAATCAATGGGTTTTGAATAAAGCAGATTACCCTCCATAATTCAGGTGGGCCTCACCTAATCAGCTGAAGACCTGAAGAACCCAAAGATTGACTTCTCCTAGGCAAAAGGAAATTGTACTAGTTGACAGTTTTCAGACTCCATTTGCTACATTGTCTCTCATTGATCTCCAGCCTGACATCCCTCAGACTTGAACTGAAGATTTTGGACTTGCCAGCCTCCATAGCTGTGTGAGTCACTTCCTTGAAATCAATCAGACAATCTCTGTCTCTCTCTCTTGATATTTCTCTGGAGAAGCCTAACACAATTATTATTAGAATTATAAGTATTTTAATCAATATATCAGTGAAGAAGAAACATCAAACATTGAAGAATTATGAGGTAGGAGTTAAGATTATAGACCCTAAAACCAGACTCCCTGATTCTAAAGTTGATCTTCATTATATTGTAGCTTGAATTTCTATCATCTCTACAATGGAGGAAATTTTAGGGACTCTGATGTATAGTTATCATAAAGATTAAGTAGTTGTGTGAACGTATACACACACACTTTAAAAAGAACCTGGCACTATATGACTCTTAGCTACTTTAAAAATAATAACTATTTTCTTAGAAACCAAAAAGACTATAGAGCTCACCCAGTCCAAAACCATCAAAGACAAGTAAAGGAAAATAGGCCTAAAACCTTATGCTCAGGATCAAAAAACTGATGAATGGACTCAAACCAAAACCCAGGTCACCTCATTTGAGTCTTGCTGCCCTAAGTATACTCATATATTAACATTAATTATTATATTTAACAAGATAGGAATCTGAGGAAATGGGACATAAGACATTTTTTTTTCCTTTAGATGCTAAAATAAACACTGTCTTTTGCTAAAATTTTGGAAATCCAAGAAGCACTGCAACCCTTCTACCTATAAATAATACCCTCCCAGTGTATCTATTTAACATTCTTTGATTTACAAATTAAGATCATATATACTGTTTTGTTCATTCTTTTAATAATATATTTGAAATTTGTTGAGGTTTTACTTATGATTTTATATTTTCACCAAAAAAACCCACCATTTTATGTGATAACTATTTCTTAAGATGTTTTCAATAATATGCACTCCCAGTTTTGAAGAGATTTCTAATTCTAGACACCTAATGATTCAAATGGGTCATTAGAATTAGAAGCATTACCTCATTTCCTTTGTACCTACGATGACAACCTCATGGCCATGCATTTGGTAGATACCTGACAAAATGTTTGTTGAATGCATAAATGGCATTTGTCTTCATTGAATAAGCACTCATCACAATTGCATTATTGCATATTTTAATTAGTTAATAGAATTAATGATCTTAATACCTAAATAAAGATGCGTAATTCAAGTCAATTGTCAACTGGAGTTTCTTCATTATTATTCTAATTTATATGTAATGACTGAAATCATAATGTTTGAGCACATTTTCCTTCAATTTTGTCTCTGTCATATGCCAGAATTGGTTTTTTGAAAGTTACTTTCTTAATGACTTCCAACTAATTCCTTAACAATAGTTACATTTAAGTGATTGAAAAATGAAATAAGCATGTTTAAGCCTAGCCACTTGTTTGACTGCAGATGTTTTAAAAGTTCCAATCATAGATAATTACTATAATTAATGGAATCTTTTTGATGCAATGATTTTTTTTCAGACTTTTTATGTATTATTTTATCTCTGGTTTTCTCTCTGTGGAGGCCTGAAATTTAACTGTTAGAGGTTTTTGTCAAATGGTTTTTTTGCTTTTAATCAAAATACAGCAAGTGTCCAGATGGTTAGGCTAAAGAAAAGTCTCTACAAAAGTCTCATTTATGTTCCTGACTGATGGATTTAACAAAAATTTAACAGCCAAGTTTTCTGGCATTGTGATACTAATGTAGTTTCTTTCTTGAAAATAAACTCACCAAAATCACTATCAAAATATTCTTCTTTAGAATACAAAATTGTATATACTTTAGTTTCTAAAATCTGCTCTTTGGAAGTATATAAAAAAAGAAGATACATTATATTATTAACAAGAATTTGTTATATTATATATATATATGGAATTGCAGTTTTTCTCTACTTTTATTTTTGGGTATTTTCAGTGTCCTTATTAAAGTATATGACATTTATATGGATACTATAAAATATTTTTTGTACTCCTTTTCTTTATATGTTCTCAATTTAATGTCCAAATTTTTAAGGACTCTTAAAGAAAAAAAATCATTGATTGATTTCAGCAGGCCAGGTGCTGAATCAGAGCTTGATTATTAGCACCATAACATTCAACCATCACAATACCCCTCTGCTAGGATGTTATAGTGCTTTTACCAGCAGCAAGCCTGGCTCTTCTTTTTAGGTGATTCGGGTTCTAAAGCTTATGCTCTTTCACATTTAACAAAATAGTTTCCCAAGAGCTATTCAAGCATGCTTTTTGGTTATTGTTGTTGTTTGTTTGTCTTTAATGATAGCCAAGGAGGGTATATTTTGGAGAAGCCCGAGGAAATTATCCCTTACTCTGAATGTTGTTACTGGGATGTTTTATCCTATTTACAAGCTAACAAATTAGCTAGTCACATATTCAAAGATGCTGGTAGAAGACACAAGAGTCTTCGGTCAGAGACAAAAGTCTTCCTTACTCATGGCACAAAAGGCAACATAAACATCAGCATATTTGTTCCATTTCTCTTGTTCCAGAGGAATGACACAGATGGACGCAGGATGCCTGCTTATGCTCTCAGGAGAGGAACCCTGAGCTTTAGGAATGATTTGTTTTAAAATGGTCGGCAAGTAGGCTTTCTTTTTTCCCCCTTTAGTGGGAAACACTATCTCTGTCGTCCAGTGCTGTTAACTTTACAAACATTGAAAAGATATTCATAACAATGAGCAGTTAGGACCTGCCTAGCACGATGCACAAAAAATAGGAAACCATGGAGAATTGTCTCATAATAATATTCATTCTTTGTTTCTACACTCTCTTGGCTTCCGATGAAATTTTTCATGATTATACCATTCTGCTGGCCCATTCTGATTAATCTGGACAGCAGAGGCTTGGGAATATATCTGTTCAATTTCTCTCATATAGCAATTAATTAAGTTTACAATCAACAGGACAATGATCAGCAAGATGAGGTTAACCTACAGAATTGACCTCATCCATGGCCTGGGGACCCAAAATAAGTCAGTTTAACAGCTTCCTTAAAGCATCACAGCTTACCTTCAAAAGTCAAGTGACTTTTGCTTAAGCTTTTACATCCATATTACCCTTGCTCCAAAAATTATTACAGGTAAACAGGATATAGTAGTGAAAGTGCAGATTCTGCTTTAGACTGAAGGAAGGAAATATCAGGCAATTCTGTCATTCATAAGAGCCCTATTCAGTGGGCTGAGTCAGATGTGAATGCTTTCTAGAGCTGAGGTGGTATTATTGTTCACTTAAGCTAAAGTCAGAAACAAATATGGACCACTTTTTCTAATTGAATGAATTTCTGTAGAAGTACATGACCACAGGGTCTGCATAAATAGTGAGTCTGTTTTGCTACTGGGAGGCCTCTACAACTTTCTGAAGATTGCATGATCTACTATTGTTTGTGGTTTTTGTTTTTTGTTTTTTGTTTATATACTTGAAGGTATCTTATGACCACCCCTAAGGTAAAAGTGATTATGTTTGGGGCAAGACTGCAAGTTAATACCTGACTTCCATACAAAAAGTATAGTTCAAGGGGTACAAGTGCCTCTGCCAAGAAAGTGTTGTTTATAATTGTTGAAGTCCTCCTAGTGTGATCTATATCAGTCTGTGGGCACAAGTCCACATTACTTCCAATGTGTACTCTTGGCTAATCTTGGCTAGATGTTAGTCCTCACAGTTCATAGTTAGTTAAAATAATTCAGTTAACTCTTGTTTGACTGCGGTTGTCCAACCTGTCCTGTTTCATCCATACCACAAGCCAAATGGCATTCCTTTGCCCCATAAAAATGTTGAATGATGGCTATAGGAGTGGCAGTAGAAGACATCTGAAGGTATTGACAGGTGTTTTGCAAGGAGGTATAAGAGCTGGAGCCATCTCCCAAACTTTCCTATTGACTTCCCAGTAAAGAGAAGGAGAATTACAATCAAATCATCGTTAGAAAAATCTAGCAGAGGATAGAAGACTATGCTAGGGTACCCCCAAACCACTCTCATGCTCAGTGATTTACTAGATCTGAGCACAGGACTCAGAAAAAAACTATTTTACTGAACTTATGGCTTATTACAGTGAAAGGATATCAATCAAAATTGGAAAAGGGAAAAGGCACATTGAAAGAAACCAAGCGCAAGATTTCAAATGTCCCCTCCCAATGGAGTTTCGTGAAATGCACTTAATTCTCCCAGCAAAGTTGTCTGATGTGTGTGAAGTGCTGCCAACCAAGAAAGTTAAACCATGCCTTGATGCCCAAAGTTTTTTCTAGGGCTCCTGGAAAGGTAAGTCAGGTGGAATAAGCCAAATTTTGCAGGGGCTCACAAATCTCTCCTGCAATGGTAGCCCTTGCATCAGAAACAGAGCCCTACATTTTGTACCTAGTCTGTAATGGTGGATATATTTCCATGTTACACAGGGTAATGACTCCAGACAACAGTGGTGACATTATGGGTGACACAGCCTCTATCAGCTGCTTGATTCCACTAAGTCTCATCAGAAAATGGACCTTTACTAGGGCCAAATGTATAAATGGCCCAGACAGTTTGATCTGTCTTTAATCTGCCAGTCTATAGCTGTTCAAGTTGAAAACAAAACAGTATGCAAGCAACAGCTCCTGAGTCAATAAAATATAATAACCTTTATTAAAGGGAAATTGACCAGAATTATAAAATTGAACTTGAGTTCTGACTACTGATTGAAGTGCCCAATTGCATTTTTTTTTCTGTATAGCTGGTACTGAGATTGAACAGCTACAGTAATTTTGTAGACACCATTTGTTTTCAGCTTAGTCAAACCATTAGTGAAACAGGCCCAGGAATTCACCTCTGGGAATCGAAGGACTTACTGAGCTGGCAGCTCAGCCTCAGCCAGCAGGATGACTGGAAAGTTTCCCTCAAACACCTAACTACTACTTTTTCATGGAAAGCTGAAGTGCCACTAGAGGTCAATTGTATTCCTCAGTTTTCATTTGGCTGAAAGGGTTTTTGGTCCTTCCTGTCCTGTTTGTCATGGAGTTTGAATTGGCCTAGCCCCAGTTGGAAATATCAGACCAAGAATCACAAGACCTTCATAAGTTAGGCATTCTGTTTTGTACAGAACCCAGTAGGAAGCTAATTCACAAGACGTGGAACTGGTGGCCATGTCAAAAAAGTGATATATTAAAGAGTGTCTCTGGGTCATCCTCCCTTTGTCATAGGCTCAAATAAGCAAAATTATCAGTCACACAGACCTGTAGCTCAAAGAGTCATTACAATTGTGATGTCCCAATGGTACTGATACTGCTCTACATGTAGCCCTTCCAGATTAGGAGAATTGCCTCTGGCATTTTGTGAGTATTCACAGTAAAACATATAAACCAAAACAATAACAACAACAAAAAATTAGCACTGGAAACCATGACAACAGTACATTAAGTTGGTCCAAAATGCTCTACTCACAAAGTCTTATTTGCTTACTCTCCCCACCATGCCATTTGTATAAATTTTATCAGTTGAATTCAGCATTCTTGCCACATAGGATGGTGACCTGTTTGCCTACATCAAAGAGAGCCATATGTTTCCCTCACCTCTCCCAAATTCCTCGGCTTACTCAAAATAAATGTGTACAGCTTTGGTATCTTTGGGGGAAAGAAGGATTTTGGCTTTACCCTTAATTATCTTCTTTTTTTTTTCTTTTTTTTTTTTTTTTTGAAAGCAGTTAAATTTGGATTAGATGGAAGGGAGGAATCAGGAAACACAGAGAAAGAGATTATCACACACCAATGAGGAAGATTTTGCATTTACTTTCTGGTCTGACTGCATGTTGAACGCTTAACCAAATCAACTTCTGATGTTTTCAAAATACCCATAGCTTTATCAGATAGGTACTCATTGCTAACACCATTTATTTCAGCTTTGGAATCCTCTGGTCTCAGCAGCTACAGCTTTACAGTGAGTTCTGGCATTTGTATCTCACTGTCATGAAGTCATTGCTTTTTGAATTAACATGGAGAGTGATCAAGAACCCAGTACCATTTGGGCACCTTGTTTCAGTCCTATTTCTTCCTTCTTTTTGTGAGATAAGGGCTTTAATTTTTATATTTGTTCTCTACCCTGTGACTTTGCTAAATGTCTTCAAAAGTTATTACTTGGTATTTTCTCCATAAACAACTATGATTTAGAGAATAGAGAGTTTTACTTCTATGGATCACTTTGTTGATCACTTTGTTGTTGATCACTTTACTTCTATGGATCACTTTGTTTTTGAAAAGGGGAGGGAGGTATTTTACTGGGTAGAACTACAAGTGCTTTGTTGAAGGAAAGTGGTGAGATTGGGTATTTTTATCTTGCTCTTGAATTTAAGGGGAAGGTGTTCAGTCTCTTATCATTTAGCAGGATGTTAACTATGGGTCTTCATGCAGGCTTTTTTTCAAGTTAATAAAGTCTCCTATTCCTAACTTGTTGCCAGTTTTTATCACAGTGAGTTATTGGATTTTGATAAATGCTTTTTCTGTCTATTGAGATGATCACGTGGTTTTCCCCCTTTATTCCAAAGGTTGGGAAATATAATTCACAAGTCATGTCCAGCCCATCACCTTTAAATCAATATTTTTGTAAATAAATATTTAGTGGGACACAGTCATGACCATTTGTTTACTCTCTTCAGCATAATTGAGTAGTTCCAATAGCTGCCCCATGGACTTAAAATCTAAAATATTTACTATGTGGCCTATTACAGAAAATAATTCCCAACTTTGATTTATTCTTTTAATATGGTTGTAGTACATTTATTTGCAGTTGTTAAATCAATTTTGCATCACTGAGATAAATTCCAATAGGTCATAGTGTATAATACTTTTAATAAATTATTTGATTCTATTTGCTACTATTGTGTTAAGGATTTTTTTTCATTAATTTTCATGATGCATACTTTTCTGTATCTTTTTTTTTTTTTTTTTTTGTCTGGCTTTGGTCTCAGGATAATTCTGATCTCATATAATGAGTTGAAAAGTACTCCCTCCTTCCCTACAACTTCTGAAGAATAGCTTTGTATTATTTTTTCTTTAAATATTTGGTAAAATTCACCAATGAAGCCATCTGAGCCTAGACTTTCCTTTACAGGAATGTTTTAAGTTACTAACTTAATTTGTTTACTTGTTAGAGTTTATGCAGTTTTTTTAGTTTTTCTTGGGCTCCTGTGGTAATTTATATCTTTCTAGAAATTTGCCTATTTCATCTAAGTTGTTTAATTTGTTCTCATAAAGTTGTTGTTCACAATACACCTTATTATTGTTTTCATATCTATATGATTGGTAGTGATGTCTCTTGTTCATTTCTTATTTTGGTAATTGTGTCTTCTCTTTTTTTTCTTGGCCGAATTAGATTATTTTTTGTCAGATTTGTTGATCTTCTCAAAGAGTAGAGTTTTGATTCCATTAACTTTATGTATTGTATTTCTTTTACGATTTCGTTGATTTCTGCTCTGATCTCAATTACTTCCTTTCTTCAGCTTCCTTTGGGTTTTGTTTACTCTTTTTCAAGTTATAAACCATATAATATAGTATTATAATTATTTCTTTAATCAATTTTATATGTCTTAAGTTAAGAGAAGTGATAAATGAGCATGTAAGTATCATTTTCATATTAATCGACATATGTACCATTTCTGAGCTTCTTCATTTTTATGTCAATTCTTCTCAATTTTAATGACTTATTTTAGTATTTGTCTAGGTTCTGTTATCAACAAACTATTTCAGTCTTGGTTTATCTGTGAATATCCATATTTTCATTTCATTTTTAGAAGATAGTTTTTCTGGAGATAGAATCCTTTGTTTACATAGTTTGTTTGCTTACTTCTAGAGCTTTGACTATTTCATTCCACGCCTTTTTGTTTCTATTATTTCATATGAGAAACAAATTAATAATCTATCAATACCCTTCCCTTATATGTTGTTTTTCTCTTGCTGCTTTCAAGGTTTTATCTTTGTCTTTTGTTTTTAATAGTTCGATATATCTAAGTATGTGTTTCTGGGTATTTATTCTACTTGGCTTTATTTATTACATTCAAATGTGTAGAGGAATGTTCTTTATCAATTTAAGGATTCGTTGGCCATTATTTTTTCTAATGTTTTTCTGTCCATTTCTTTCCCTTCTCTCTCTCTCATTTTTTTTTTTTTTTGAGATTCCCATTACATATATATTGATACATTTAATGTTGTTTTACAGGTCTCTGAGGATCTACTCATTTTTCTTTTTCTTCTCTTCTGTTTGAGTTTTTAATTCATTTTATTTTATTTTTATTAAAGAGAGTGTGTGTGCACACACATATGCATGCATGGGGGAGGGACAGAGAAAGAGAGAGAAAGAATCCCAAGCAGGTTCCACACCCAGTGTGGAGCCTGGGGAGGGGCTTGATCTCATGACCCTGAAATAATGACCTATGTTGGGATCAAGAGTCAGATGCTACACCAACTGAACCACCCAGGTGGTCCCCCACTTTTTTTGATTAATTGAATAATTTCTATTGATCTATCTTTAAACTCATTAGTTATTTTGCTCTCTGAAATCTGATGCTGAATTGCTCTAATTTTTAATTTCAATTGTATTTCTTTAACAGCATATTTTCATTTGGTTCTTTTTAATGATTTTTATTCCCCTATTTTGAGTCTATTTGTTGGTTCACTTTTGGTATAATTTCCTTTAACTATTTAAACATGATTTCTTTTAGTTCTTTGACATTATTTCCGTACCTGTTCTGAAGTCTTTATCTGCCAAACTCAACATCTACTGGATGTTTCTGTCACTTATTCTTCCTGTTTTTTGTATGTCTCAATTTTTTTTTATAAATAATATATGGTAGCAACTCTGGATTCTTTTCTACCCAAGTAAATTAATGTTATTATTTCTTTTCTTATTTTAATTTTTATTTCAGTGTAAATAACATACAGTGTTGTATTAGTTTCAGGTGTTCATTATAGTGATTCAATACTTCCATACATCATCCAGTGCTCATCATGACAAGTGCACCCCTTAATCCCCATCACCTATTTCACCCATCTCCCCACTCTCCTCCCCTCTGATAATCATCAGTTCGTTCTGTACAGCTAAGAGTCTCTCTTGGCTTCTCTCTTTTTTCCCTTGCTCATCTGTTTCTTAAGCTCCACATATGAGGGAAATCATATGGTGTTTGTCTTTCTCTGACTGACTTATTTCACTTAGTATTGTACTCTCTACCTCCATCAATGTGTTATTATTTTTAATTTAAAAAAATTGATTGTTTTTTTTTGTTGTTGTTATTGTTGTTTGTTTCTTTTGGGGGATGGGGGTGCTTAGCAACTTGCCTATATTAAATCTGTGAAATCAGTCTGCTTCACAATTTGTAGTCTCTAATGACCATGGCTAGTTTAATTTTTCTGTTTTGCTTTATTTTTATTTTTTTAAGTTTATTTATTTTTGACAGAGAGAGAGACAGAACATGAGTGGGGGAGGGGCAGAGGGCGAGAGAGGGAGACACAAAATCCAAAGCAGACTCCAGGCTCTTAGCTGTTAGTGCAGAGCCCAACGCAGGGCTCAAATACACAAACTGTGAGATCATGACCTGAGCAGAAGTCAGATGCTTAACCGACTGAGCCATCTACACGCCCTGCCCCAAGTTTTGCTTTATTTTTAAACCAGACTTCCTAGGAGTCACCTCAATGTCTGAATAATTGAGTGGCTACTAATAAATGGAGAAAAAAATGTGCTCAACCACCTTGAGCTAGCAAAGCTTTCAATATATGTTTGTGGTAAAGGATGCAAATCCAAACTTCACAGTAGTGTTTGCTTTGTATTTTTTTTCAATTTGATGCCACTTTTTCTTTGTGTTGATCTTTTTCCAGTATCCTCTGTGCATGAACACAGACTTGGGGTTGATCTGGAGTCAGTGGACAGGTGGGTTCTCTGTGGTCTCTACTGTGTATGCATGTAGCCTCAACTAACCATGACTACAACCTCAAGCAAACAGAACCTTAAGTCATCCCTACTCACATGCCACAAAGATTATCTATTTCATCAACAATGCCATTGGTTGGAGGCATTGGTTATCTCTCCCAACAGACTGAGACCTTTTTAATAACAGTAACAAAGCAGCCTGTAATCTCAGCTTGCCCTGTCCTACAAAAATCTCTACATTGACTTAAGTATGAAGAAGAGTCATGGGCAAAAACACCACAGATTTTCACTGTTAATACCTCCCAATGCAGCAATTTTCAAGCATAAATCCTTCTCCTAAATTGCCTTTGATCAACTTACAGAGCACAGGAATAGCTGTTTTTCTCACTTTTACTCAGCTTTATCATTGCGTTGCTGGGAGAAGATCTGTCAACCTCCTCACTTGGCTGTAGCCCCAAGTCCCGCCTTCTTTTTAACATTTCTAAAATAATCTCATTTATATGGAAAAAAAGTCATTTCAGTTAGCTTAGGCTGAAAGTGATGGACCATTCTTATTTGTTAGATAAAATCTTTTCTTTCCTCTTTCCTTCTTTCTTGAATTGATCAGAGCAGCCCCAAGCATATGAAAACAAAATAAAAAACAAACAAACAAAAACAAAAAAACAAAAAAACTATGACTACAGAGAACATGCTTCTACTAAATAGGCTGTTTAGGACTTGCCATTTATCTTATCTTTGGCTACCCAGTTAGACATACCTAGATATTTGATGAAAATTAATAAGATGTTATCATAAAGAAACATTGTCCTTTGGAGTATTTTAATGCAAGTTAATCTCCTTTAAATGTTGTCAGGGTGGGAAAGGAAGGAGACAAACTGTTTTCTAGCATAACCTAAGAATGGACATAAAAAAAAAAAAAAACGTTTGTTATAAAAAAAAAAAAGGGGGGGTTGTTAAATCATGTATACTATGGGAAAGTTAACAAACCCTTTTGGGTTTCACCCAAAGGAAATAGTATGCAAAATAAATAATAAGATAGTATAAAGTAACTTTTCAAATCTAAAGTATTCAGTAAGAGTGTTAATATAGTTAATACAAAACTTGGAATAATTTAAGAAAGTGCAATAAATTAAGAATCTTCTCTATCAACCTTGGGAATGCTCTGCCTTTCAGAATCATTTTAAAATAGAATTATCATTCTTGATGTAAAAAATGTTCATGTACTATAGAAATTCTCATTGATTTGACATCATAGGATCTTTAGTCGAGTCCAGGTTTTGAATTTAGGGCTCAGAATTACATTTCTCTGAGTATCATTTTACTTATGTAAGATGAGGATTAAGAAATGTCTATCTCATATGATTGTTATAAAAAATGAGATAGCTTGGCACAGAATTCAAAGCAAATGTAGAACCCCTCTTTTTTTTTAATGTGGAGAGAGGAACAAGGGAGAAGATATTGCCCTGGGTGCCTAAAATTTCTTTAAGACATGGAAAGGAGTCCTCCATGACCACCCCTAAAGTAATTATACTTTGGAGTATTTTAGGCTAAGTTTCCAGAAAAAAAGGTAGAAAAGGTATTTTGTGGGTATGAGAAGGTAAAAATTGGAGAAATAGAAAAAGGATAGGTTGATTGAGGGGAGCATGTAGTATAAGCTCTGTCTACATAAGGTGATAAGCAGTTGAGCCTATTTTGATCCTGATTCTAGAAATGCTTTCAGCTTAGAAAATACAAGGAGACAGACACAAAAAGACTACTTCTCCAGCATGCGGTGTCTATGATTGATGCAGAAACTATAATGGCATGCTCAAACCCAAAGGGGTGAGATTTGACCTTACCTTGGCAAAATGTTACTCTATTACCAGGTCCCATCCTCACAGTTTCTCCATGAATTATTGACAGTCAATAACTCTTCCATTCAGTCTAAGGATGTGCTAGAACATGGCGTTCCATAATCTCCCCCAGCTAATTTTGCCGGCATTTTCAACAGTTTTGTCATGACTCTTGACTTTAAAGAAATGTAGTTTTTTCATCAGTGACTTCAAATTTTTAGTAAAATGTTTATATGAAACAAGTTACATGAACTTTGAATGAGACTGTTCACACTAACAACCAAAGAAGACTATCAGAATGAAACACAGCCAGATCAGTGTTCTACCTCAAGTCAGTTTCCTATCCAGGCACCCAGGGTTTTGTTCCTGGAAAAAGAGGTTATAATTTTGTCTCTCTTATTTTCACATGCTGTGTGGTTGGGCAGCCATATCAAATATGTTCTCCATGATTTTTGTCCAGGAACCATGACCGAGTTCTTAGGGTCTTAAAATCTGCCTATCCTGATATCTAAACGTATTTTTTTCTGAAGCATGTTTTCAGATAATATTCTCACACTGTGTATGTACTATCAATTCCTACTGAGGTATAATACAGTTCTCAACCCAGAGTTGTCATTTTTACAACTTTACAAGCTCAGTGGTACCGGCACTATTATCACTAATGAGAGATGACCGTGACACAAAAAGAAGCACATCCTAGATATAAAGTAACAATAATCCCACAAAAAATAGTGGAGATGGGTACGTGGGTGGCTCAGTAGGTTCAGCATCCAACTTTTGGTTTTGGGTCAGGTCATGATCTCATGGTTCGTGGGTTGGAGCCTCACATCAGGCTCTGTGCTGACAGTGCAGAGCCTGCTTGGGATTCTCTCTCTCTCTCTCTCTCTGCCCCTGGCTCATACACACTCTTTCTCTCAAAATAAATAAATAAATCAACTTTGCAAAAAACAAACTAGAGACAAAGTGCTGTTCCTTTATAATGCTGGTGACTGGAGACTGACCCAACACTTGTAAACCAGCTGTCTTGCATTTACTTGGTATAATAGGACTTAAGGGGAAAAAATAATAAAAGTTAAAGCTTCTCAGCATACATAAAAATGAATAGTATTATCATGGGTTTTCCTTTAATTTCATTTCCTTCTTGGTGTACATGCATAGTTTTTTGATAGACATTGGGGATTTTAAAGTGCTTTGCAGCACACATCCCTGGGTGTGTGTGGTGTGGGGGTGGGGGGGTGGGAAGTAGGCACTTATTCTCCAAGTTAGGAGTAATTTGCTGGCACTGCATATCCAGGTTACTTATGGTGGAATTATGTAACATCTTTGTCATTTATACTCTATGTTCCAAATATTTACTTACTAAGCAGGAACACACTAATTGAAGCCCATTGTAAATGAATGTAAAGTACAAAGTATTTGTGTGGCTGTATGAGCTTATTTATGAAAAGCAAGATGTTCTAGTGTAGAATAAGTGGCACCAAGTTCAAGTGAATGTCTTTAATAAGGAAATTACCCAAACATGTATTTTATTTATGCCATATGTTTCTAATAAAACCATTTGAGGAGAATTTAGAGAGCTTTAAATTGGAAGATGACTAGACTCTCATTCTGTGTAACTCAGTGTTAATCTGACCCAATACTCTTCATGCTCTGCCTGCAGCATCTGACAGCTTCAGTTACTATGAGTAATTGTAACCACGGCAACATGACAGGGAATAATTAATGACTGGAATTCATCTTCAAAATATGAAGAGTGTTCTAAATAATAAATATTAGAATAATAACAATACCTCATACCTCTCTTTACCTTCAACTCTCTTGAAAATTTCTGCAAATTAATAACTGTGATCTTGCAGAGATGAGGCTATGATTGACATGCATTTAATATTAAATAGAGAATTAAATTGTGTGAAATTGTCATATTAGAAAATTTATAGCAAAAACCTCCTTAAATTTCTACAAATATACACAAGTAGATACTCTCTTTCTATCTTTTTCATGCCCAACCAGGTTGAAACTTTTAATGCAGTTTCATCCCAATAGAGTATTGGAGAAAGACACTCTTGGCTCCAGACTATACTAGTTTTGTGAACTTGGGCATTTATTAATGTTTCTAAGCCTGCAGAAAAATGAGATTGATATTAATAATGTTACCATAATAATGTGGTTGTTGAGAAAATTATAGGACAGAGTCCATGTAAGTATGTATCTCAGTACTTACCTATCAAATAATAAACGTTAAATAAATGTTAGCAAGTCATTAACACATAGGTGTAATATATGCTACATACTGTCAGTGAATGGGGCAGATGAAATCACTTGCCTAGAGCAATATAAGCTCCATGATAAAGAGATGGACAATAAACCTATAAACAAATTGATAAATATATCAAAAGAGACAATTTCTGGGTGCAGTGAAAGGGTAAAATAGGTGCTGACTTTGGGGAAGGGAAGACAAGACACTATTATATTTAGAGGTTGGATAGAAGTCTCCATGAGGAGCTACCACCTCATTTAAAACTTAATCATGTAAAGAGCTGGAAGGTGAGCATTCCAAAGTGCTGTAATAGCATGTACAAAAATCCTGAGATGGATTGACTATGGTTTGAGAGTAATAAAACGGCAGGAAGGGTAAAGAATGATGAGTCGGGAGCAGTCAGTGGAAACTGGTTCATACTGAGTCTTATAGGCCATGGTTAGTTAGGAGCTTGGGTTTTGTTTTAAGTATATATTGGAGGGCATTTGAAGACTAGTTTATCACTAGTAAACGTAGTGGTAGTATAAATTGCAGTGGCAGCAGTAGCAAGGCATTAGTAGCACTAGTATTCTTCTTGGAATACCGCAAGCATTGTTTATAGAAAACAATCCATAACCAAATGTTTCTTCGATGGTTAAATGACTTACTACATCACGATAGAGTTAAATATGCTAAAACGGAAAACTTCTTTGAATATGGAATATATGAAGTCAAACTTCTGTTGTATTTGTCATCTCGTTGACCTCCGATGTTACTTCTAATGATCTCAGTGGCAAAGATAATATTGAAAAATATTTAACGGGGCACCTGGGTGGCTCAGTTGGTTAAGCGTCCTACTTCAGCTCAGGTCACGATCTCATGGTTTGTGAGTTCAAGCCCCACATCAGGCTCTGTGCTGACAGCTCAGAATCTGAAGCCTGCTTAGGATTCTGTGTCCCCCTCTCTCTTTCTGCCTTTCTCCCACTTGTGTTCTCTCTCTCTCTCAAAAATAAATAAGAATTTAAAAAGTTAAAAACAGAACAATATTTTGCAACCAGTTAATCAGAAAGGATGATATATGCAAACAAATGGTACCAGTAAACCAGGCTGCTGATCATCTGCCTACCTTCTCCTTTCCCATAGTTGCTCCCTGGATTCTACACACATCTACCACATAGTAGGCACTAAATAAACATGTGAACAAAGCAACAGGGAGAGATATTGTTAACTAGCCATAGGACATTCTGTTGGTTGTATTCCTCTCATAGGGACTCCCCTCAAAGCTCCCCAGGTCCATTGCATGTATCATTAAACAGGAGAGCATATGTAATGAAGCTTAGTAAAGCATCTAGTCTATAAAAAGTACCAAATAATTTGTTCAGTGAATCTTGAGGGTGCATCATCTGAAACTCAAAATCATATAGCACTAAGGTTTCTGCCAACAGACATGTTACAGCTCAAACCAGTCTAAGAAAACGTTCAGCAGAGATTTAAATAGCATATTCCTTTGGTTAGACCACATTTTTTTTTTCCTACAGTTTATTAGGCAGCAAGATTTATCTCAGTCTCTCTCTTCAAGCTAAAGTGCTCACGCGCGCGCGCGCGCGCACACACACACACACACA
The DNA here is from genome assembly GCF_046562875.1 of Panthera onca. NCBI lineage: Eukaryota > Metazoa > Chordata > Mammalia > Carnivora > Felidae > Panthera > Panthera onca. The sequence continues at coordinate 161,252,670 of NC_138346.1, forward strand.
CACACACACACACACACACACACATTCATACATGTAAATAAACCAACACAGAGAGAAAATGCTCTCTTTATTGATTTCTGGACTATAGGAAAAGGCCTAAAGCACTGTCTAGAATAAAATGTCTGCTGTGAGAATGATTTTTTAAAAAAATAATTAAATCTAACAGAATTTAAAAATAGAGAAGAGATGCATTCCTTTTATTCTGCAATACACTTAGATGGAGTTAATTTTTAAAGAGGCAATCAAGTAAGCATTCTCTATTCTGACTTTTTCTAGTATGAAAGATCATTAATTTTGGCATATTTATTTTCTACATGGTCAATTTTCTAAAATCGATTATTAATTAACATAAATTTAAATCAATGCTATTTTTAGGGTAAAAAACATTGCCATTTAAGGTAGAGGAAGACAAGGATCACATGCCATTAAGGTTACCACATATCATGGAACATAGCCTGTGTCCACAAGTTCATAATGGTGGGTTTAGGAGTAGAATCTATAAGGAAAATCTACAAGTCACATTTCAGCAACAGAAGCAAAAAGCTTCCCAATCTGCTTGTCCCACAGAGAAAGCGATGATGAGGCTGGGGACTGTTGGACATAATCATCTTTTCTTCTTCTTTTTTTTTTTTAATAGCGTTGTTCGAGATACAAGCTATTGGTGGAGACAAGCAAACCATTCGGGTGCCAAGTAGTTGGGGTTAAAATCCTAGATGTTTATAGAAGCTATCTTATAGAGCTAGATGCCTAGCACCTAGAGATTTTTGAGGCCTATGGTAAATGAATTCTTTCCTGGATGGGGCAAGGTGGGTGTGAGGAGTGCCCCCCCACCCCCACACCAAAGGATGAAAATCATAATGATTCCATGATGTTTAACCTTTTTCAGTGTCTATGATTTGTTAAACTCTATGGCAAATGTTTTACTTATGTCATTTAATCCTCACAAATTCAGTCTTGAACTTTCCATAATATTTCTTTAGATTTGATACATTTAGGTTTGCTATTTCTTGTAGAATCAAGCATGATAATTTATGCTTTTTGAGATAACCATCTATTTTGGTGAAATATCCATGTTAGCTAAGCATACAATTATTTTATTTATTGATATACTCAATACTAAGAAAACAACGTTAAGTAAAACAATAAGCAACTGCTGGCAGTTTCTTACATTTTACAGAGGGGTCAGCAAAAAATAAGCAAATATATAGCATGGTATGCAGTAAGTATTACGAGGAAAAATAAAGTTGTTTAAAGAAAATAGAAACTGACAGGCATATAAGTGGTTTATTTTATATAAAGCAGATGAAGAAGGCCTCTCTGGTAAGATAAAATATGAACAGACACCAGAACAAAGAAAGTTAGTCTGGTTGATGTATAAGGAAAAACAATCCAGACAGAGCAAACAAAATGCAAAGTCCCTGAGGCTGAAAGTGATTGACTTGTTTAGGAACAGCTAGCAAGCCTGCAGGGCTGGACTGGAGCAAGGAAAAAGGATAGATGGTGCCAGGGAGGGACAGTTAAATCAGCTGAGAGCCATGTTAAACTTGTGATTTTACTCTAAATATATATTGTTCATGCTACCGACATCCTCAGTAACTTTTATTATAGCCTCTATTCACTTATTTTGTTGTTTTATATTTTTCCTTTGATCTGATTTGCAGTTTGTTCATTTTTATTTTAAAATTTATTTATTGAGAGAGAGAGAGAGAGAACAAGTGGGGGAGGGTCAGAGAGAGGGAGAGAGAGAATCCCAAGCAGGCACCACACTATCAGCACAGAGCCAGATGCGGGGCTCAAACTTGACCATTAGATCATGACCTGAACAGAAATCAAGAATCAGATGCTTAACCAACTGAGCCACCCAGGCGCCCTGTAGTTTGTTCATTTTAAAGATATATAATAGAATACAGAACTGAACTTAATATCTTGATTCTATTTTTATGATTACAAATTTGTCACTACCTCATATTCATTATTCTATCAACTTTGCTTTCTTTAGGTTAGATGGGTTTTGGTTTTTCTTTTTCTTTTTTTTTTTTTTGGAGGTTGGAAGTTAACTGATTTTGTTTTTTCCTTACCTAATGATAAACTACTTGATATTCTTATTTTTTTATTATTTACAAAATAAAGGCACTATTTTCTCAAATTAGAATGGCAATGTTCATTCTTTGATTTTATACGTGTTTTGTTGTTGTTTAGCATAACCAGTGACTCAACAGATATTTAGAACTTCTTTCCATGCAGTTCTTCTCCCATCCTGCTTCCTGAATGTGGGTTAATCTTCCTTCCTACACTCAGATTCCATTTCTCTTTACTTTAAATTTTAATAAGATATTATGTGTTATGTTACTTGCAAAATACCTATTTCATGTGAAAATATTTATCTCTAAATCTATATATTTTATTCTTGTGTCTCAGCACTTTCTCCCATACAGGCTTCAAGTTGATTTTATTTTATGCTTTCTGTTTACTCATTTTTATGAACACATATCTACTTAGGGTTACTAAGAGGTAACAGAACATAAATATTTCTATGAATTCCAACACAGGATTATTACAAATGTGTTATAATTCTATAATTGAAAAGAACTGGGTCTCTCAAACTAGCCAAATCTTGAGGATAATCCTTTTAATTATTTTTAATGTTTACTTATTTTTGAGAGAAAGAGACAGTGTGAGTGAGGGAGGGGCAGAGAGGGAGACACAGACTGAGGCAGCTCCAGGCTCTGAGCTGTCAGCACAGAGCCTGACACGTGGCATGAACTCACGGACCATGAGATCATGACCTGAGCTGAAGTTGGACACTCAACCAACTGAGCCACCCAGGTGCCCCTTGAGGATAATCTTAATCATAATTTTAATGTATAAACCAAGGCAATAAAACTTTTATTATTCCTAAGAGTAAACAATTCAAGAGAACTGAGATTACAGCTGGTTTAGAACCTTGTGTTGGCAAAATATTTCTTTTGTGTGTGATCTTGGGTTGGTTCCAAGGAATAGTATTGGCAGAAATAATTTAATTTTTTTAGAAATAATTTAAATTTTTGAGGAATATGATGATGACTCTGTTATGCTTTCCATTTTTCAGTGCCTATGGTTTGCCAAACTCTACATTATCGTTTTTACTTATCTCATTTAATCCCCACAAATAATTTGTGAAAAGTTCCTATTTTCCATGTGCAGATGGGAAGACTAGTGTTTTCAAGTATCCAGTTAGAGAAGAGAAATAACCATGTTCTCTCCGATATCCAATTCTGTTCTCTAATTCACTTGCTAAGAAAAGAATTGCCATACTACAATATACAATATTCTATTTTTTTTTAATTACCCTTCTTCCTCTATAAATGGCATCAAATTAGATGTTCTCTGAGTTCCTGTCCTTCTCCATTTGTTCTATGGGCTTAGAAAAGTAAATAATCAACACTAACTGGATTCTGTTTTATTTTGAAATAAATGTTAGTACAAAATAGAACCAAATTATTTAGGAATCATTTCTAAAACAAAGGAACTTTTAATAGTTAGAATATTGATTGTTACAATAATCATTGATTGGTTGTTACAGAAAAGAAACTCAAAATAACAGTGACTTAAAGAAAGCCATATTTTATTTCTCTGAGGTTACCATTTGGTTAAAAGCAATTCAAACTAAGTATAGTGCATTCATGGTGTCAGGATTGTAGTTTCTTCTGTCTTATTATATCACTTTCTGCCACTCAGGGATTCTGCTTAAGCCTAGATATCTGCATTGAAGCCAGTGGGCAGGATAACTGGAAAAGGTGAGGGCACACTACTTTCTTTTAAGGTCACAGAAGGGAAGTTGCACACATCATGCATACATCACAGAAATAATGTAGTTTTATGAGCTAACAAAAGAAGGTTGGAAAGTGTGACCTGTACCTGGACACTCAGGTACTTAGCAAAAAATCTTTTACAACCTAAAAAAGGAAGACTAGATACTGGGTGACAACCAAAGGAAATGTTTTCTTTTTTGATAAATAATCCATAGTTGAGTGTACACAAAAATTGTCTCAGTATTCTTCTATTTGATTAGGTGGATGAAACACAACTATAGAAAATCCCAAAGACGGAAACCAGAGAGAGGTGACAGTTCAGGATCCTTTAATATCTTTTAGGAGAAAAAATACTAACTACAATGCCATGGGAAAAACAAAACAAAACCTTGAGTCATTAAATTTCTATTCTGGAATTTTCTGTAGGTTAATTGGAGATATGTGGCTCGTTCTAAATTATGTTTTAGGTAACAAAATATATAGGCATGTTGCCTAGTTAATCAACTTCTTTGGATATGAAGGAAAAGTCTTTACTCCTATATACTACTCTGTTTTACAAATATCTTAAATGCACCTGCAGTGTCTTGAAAACACACAGGTCACTTTGAAGAACAAAATGATCCAGGGATTTAAAGCAAAGCTCATCTGTCCTACTTGTATATTTTTGTGTTTCACACATAAGCAATCATGGATTTGAGGAAGGTAAGATTGGCATGGAAAAATAGCGAAGACAGCTATTCATGTAATCTTTAAGAAGAAACAGTACTTCATTGACAATGCTGAATCATACATAGGTTCCATACTTGCATTTCAATTTTTAAATATCTGTAGAATAGGTTTCTTCCTAAGTGTGTGTGTTTTCAAAGACACATATACTCATATACATATATATTAGTATTAGTATTAGTATTGGCATTAGTAATAGAGCTCCATCTAGCGTTTACAGATATTGTAAATCACAGGTAGATTTGTTTTGATAGTTATTTAATAATAAATCATTTCAAGAGTAAATGTCTTTAATTATCTACATTTACTTCCTCACAAGACAAAAACGTGAGAAATTTTAAAGGAGTACCTTAAATGACAAAACCTCTATATTCCAATTGTAATATAATAGAATGGATATATATATGTTTAGGTAATTATAACCAATGTATATAATTAATGCATAATTATGTTCTTAAAATGATCATTTATTCTCAGAAGAAAATTATTTATTATTAGTCATATTTTAGAAATTTCAATATTTTTGATTTATCTCTTAACTTTACTTAGTCTATGGAGAAACTCCCAGTTTCCACTGAAGTTAATTAAGATGACATTCAAAATGCTAAACACAAAACACTTACAGTAATATGAAATATTCAATACAGTGTCAAAACTAGGTCACTTAACACAATACAAAATTAGTTTTACTAATCCTTTTGGCTTTGAGAGATCTTATTTTGCACCAATGAAGTTTTGGCAGATAAAAACAAGTCCTATTGAAATAAACCATCATCATATTTATGTTCAGCTAAAATATTGTATGTTCTAAGGTACAGAATCTCATTTGCTAATATTTCTTTAAATATCTAGAAAATTCAGTTTCCTTTGTGCCAATTTCTATATGTAATTCCATTTACTCACTCATTCATTTACCTGCTCAACACTATCATTGACATCCTATTATATGCCAAATACTCTATTTAAGTACATTGGGAAGGGCTGCTAATCATTGCCCTGTATCCATTATCCTGGCCTTCCTTTGAGCAATTAAATCCACACAGCACCTCAGGATTTTATTTGGTATCTGACCATCTGACTGCCATTTCCTACCCTATCCTGAAGCTGAGTATGGGCTTGAGATGGGATTTGAATTAATAGATGTGAGCATACATTAGTGTGTGTATATTGTGTGCATCTTTGGGTCACCTCTAAAACTAAAGCTTCTTTCCCCAGCACTGCTTCTTTTCTCTTTCTGCAGAATGTAAAGAATATAGAAGTCACTTTCACCCATGTGGATGAAAATCACAACCAATGAATCAGCAGAATAAAGAAGTGAAAATAAAACCTTAGGTCTCTTAATGATTTAAAGCTCTTAAAGCCACCTGGCCATCTGGACTATATCATGCAAGAGAAATAAACCCCTGTATTATTCATGTAATTATACCTTTGGATCTCATGTCTTGTTGTTAGAATGGATCTGTTTATATACTAATAAAGGTATATACACAATATGAATGAAACATAGTTCCTAAAGGAACTCTCTAGAGGGGTGCCTGGGTGATTCAGTAGGTGAAGCATCCAACTTTGGCTCAGGTCATGATCTTGCAGTTCGTGGGTTCAAGACCCAAGTCTGGCTCTGTGCTCAGAGCCTGGAGCCTGCTTTGAATTCTCTGTCTCTCTCTTTCTCTGCCCCTCCCCTGCTTGCACTCTGTCTCTCTGTCTGTCTCAAAAATAAATAAAACATTTAAATAAATAAATATATAAATAAATAAATAAATAAACAAACAAACAAACTCTCTCTCTAGACTAATGAATGAGCCAGAGAAATGGACAATTGTATGTCTTACAGAATCATTACAATGATGGATGTCTGTAAGAATGATGTGGTCATCCTGAAAATTTTGCTGTCAGAGATTAGTGAATGCTTCAGGTGGGTTACAGTATTTAAGACTGATCTTGAAATAGTAGTTTAAGATCATTACCTGAAGAAGCAAAAGATAGTCAGAAGGAACTCTACAGATCAAAGGAACACCATTAACAAAGGCATGGGGAAGACAATCCAGAGTAAATGAGGCAGTTGGGAGATAGCAAATTATAAATGAATCAGAAAAAGAAGCAAGGGCTGATATGATCCTGGAAAAAGAAATATGGTAGGTTTGTACTAACCTGTGAAAACAGGTTTATTGTCATTAAAATAAATTAGTATTTTATTTCATAGACAATGAGTTTTCAGCAAAGAAGTGATGTGAGCATGTAATTTATGAAACCATCCAGGGTTACTATGTTCTACATGGTATCAGGGATGGTCAAAGAGAGTTTTGGGTTTCTTATTATTTATGATTTTCCTGTATAATGAGAAAATTTCTCTGGTGTCGAAGATGCTTCCTTCATTCAAATTAAAATATAAGCAGCTACTCAGTTTGGAAGGGACAATACAAAGAGATAAAAGGTATTCTTCTCTCAAAGATGTAATTAATCCACCATTTACATTCTCTATAGTAGGAAACATGGACAGTAATTGGAGAACTCTAGTGCTGACATTCCTTCTGCATTGGTCCACAGCAGCCAGTGCAGCTGAAATGCTGAAATCATTGAATGTAGTATTGCCTTCCACAATTTCAGGGTCATCAGCAATTGATATTTTGAATATATTTGCATATGCTTTGTTTCCTCTGTATAACCATCAGCAGGAAAACACAGAAGCAGACTTACTAAAACAATACTAAGAAATACTAATCACCACATAGTTTCAGCCACACAGAGAAATATTGTGTTGTGATGTTGAGGAAATGATTACTAAATCCTTTTTCCATTGAACTACACAAGTGTTCCAAGAGGAATGTTTCTATTCTATTTTGTCTTCATGTTTGTCACATCATAATCATGAATTCTCATTTAATGTCAACCAAGAGAATCCTGAGTCCTAGGTTTTGTGGGTTAGTTATGATTCTCCAAATTGGAAAGCAGTCTGCAACCAGAGGGAATTTAATAATACATGGAAGTAATGATTGTCAATCAGTGAGAATCTGAAATAAATCAGAGATAAAGCCCGATGATATAAGTTCATCAAATCAATGAGTTCTCACAGTTGGAAATTTAATTGACGATTAGGCCAACTTTTTCAAAACTGTCACACTATCAGAGATAATATCAGGCACAGCAAGGCTGTACATGAAGGCCAGACAGCAATCTCAGACACGGTAATTGGCAAATAGTGCAGACCAGCTGTCTATGCATTCTTGATATGTTTCTGCTTTGTGGTATGACTTTACAGTCTCCAAAAGGTCTAGCAGTCCTATAGGTCACAGAGCTTTTGAAGGGGTGTCTCTGTCTCCTCAGACAAAAATTCTGAACATATAAAAAGACATTTGGGAATGTATATGAATATTTTGGCAAAGATTTAACATTCCCCAAACAATCAGACATTTTATTCTCATTTAGAGACAGTTTAAAGTTATAGACATAAGATTAATTTAAGCAGAGAAAATACAAATGGTCCAACATTTGCTCCTCATTCCCTAGAGGATTATTTCCAGTGCATGATTTGGAAATAGAATATTATTCATATTTGGGATATAAGTTCAGCACACATAATTTCAAAATACTTTTGGATTAGTGGAATTAGTCTCATATTGCTAGAAATAATAGATATGAATAAAATCACTTGCTGAATGAACAAGAATAAAGTCACTTGGCTATCCTGAATGGGATTCACATTAAGAATCATTTCATTTCTTTTCAAGGAGCAGGATCAACACTTTTGGCTCAATCCAAACATGGCTTTATCCATATTATTATAAATTTCCAATTTTATCCTAAAACAGATTGATTCAACAGTTATAATAAAACATGTATGCTATTTTGTGAGGCATAAATAGAATATAATTATGAAATAACATTGCCAAGGTTGCCAAATGTTATACTTTTCACATGGAGTCAAGATACCAATTTGAATAAATAGCCCTTCCTATAACAGGTAATCATCATCTCTCTTATACAGTTTTGTTTTGTTTTTGTTTTTATCCCTAGCCCAGAAGCCCTTGAAGAGTTTAATCTCCACTTACAGAGAAAAGTCTGCTCCCACAAAACCAGCTGTGAGCATGGTACGTTTCTATGTGAAGATATAAGGGCAGATAGTCCATTCCATTGCATAAATATGGGAGTTCTTATGGACAAACTGATTTATCCATGGTTGTATAAGCCTAATCTTTCTGTTGAAGATGCAGATAACAAGACTGTGTCCTTAACTACATAAATAAAAACAGGAATAGACACAAAAATACTATAAAATTTTTAAAGGAGAAAAAAAAAAGTTGATTAAAACCTTTAACATAAATATTTATTAGGCACTTAAAGAAATAGCAACTCTAAATTGAAAGGCTAAAGGAGTCAGGGAATCTTAAAGGACTGCACAAAAGGACACCAAAACAGGAACAGAATGGAAAATAGAACTATGCAGTATGAAAATTAGCAACAACCATATCCAAACCTAGATTCTGAATAAAACTATTCATGTCCTGCTGATGCTTTTTATTTTATTTTTGTTAATTTTTTCATGCTTATTTCTTTTGAGAGAGAGCAGAGAGAGAGCACAAGCAAGGGAGGGGCAGAGAGAGAATCCCTACCACACTCCATGCTGTCAGCATAGAGTCCTACATGGGACTCCATCTCATGAACTGTGAGATTATAACCTTAGCCGAAATTGAGGCACCAATGCTCAACCGACTGAGCCACTCAGGCACCCCGCTGCTGATGTTTTTTAAACACCGATACCTCAGCATTAGATTTTACTCTCTACTACGCATTTCCCATACCTATCCAAGTATCACAATAAACTTGTACATACTAGAATGACCTCCATTTTATAGATGAGGAAGCTGGCTCCCAGCACCTTTAATTTAGTTGAGAGTAAGATTTCCTGACATACTCATTTTCTACTGATGTATAACACACTACCACAAATTTAGTGCCTTAAAACATTTGTTTATCAGGTCAAACTTCTATAGATCATAAACCTAGAAGACTATGGATGAATTCTTCCTGGTCTCAAGATATTGGCTGCCCTTTGGCTCTTATATGAAGGTTCTGTTGGGGGCACCTGGGTGGCTCAGACGATTAAGCTTCTGACTTGGTCTCAGGTCATGATCTCACAGTTTATGAGTTCAAGCCCTGCATCGGGCCCTGCAGTAACAGCTCAGAGCCTGGAATCTGCTTCGGATTCTGTGTCTCCCTCTCTCTCTGCTCCTCCCTCACTCACGCTCTGTCTCTGTCCCTCAAAAATAAACAAACATTAAGAAATTTAAAAAAAAAAATGAAGGCTCTGTTGAAGAATACATTTCCAAATTTATTGAAATTGTTGGCAGAATTCAGTTCCTCAGGTTTATAGAGCTAAGTTGTTTATTTCCTTCCTATCTGTGAGCTTGGGACTGCTTTTAGCTGCTAGCATGGCTACATTCATTGGCATTTCCATTTTCTTTTTTAATTTTTTTTAACATTTATTTATTTTTCAGAGTCAGAGAGACATAGAGCACAAGCAGGGAAGGAGCAGAGAGAGAGGGAGACACAGAACTCAAAGCAGGCTCCAGGCTCTTAGCTGCCAGCACAGAGCCCAACGTGGGCTCGAACTCATAGACCGCGAGATCATGGACCTGAGCCGAAGTTGCCCACTCAACGAGCCACGCAGGCGCCCTGGCATTTCCATTTTCAAAGCCAACAATGGCACATTGAATCCTTCTCATGCCTCAAATATCTTTGACTTCCTCTTTTGCCACCAGTAAGAGAAACTTCCTGCTGTAAAGGATGTACCTGATGGGGTCGGGCCTACAAAGATAATCTTTATATTTTAATATTAACTGAACTGAGAATATAATTACCTCTGCAAAGTCATTTCACAGGAGTGCTTAGATTACTATTTGATTGAATAACCAAAAGATAGGAATCCAGCAGGTGCCATCTTTATAAATTTGTCAACCACACCTGACTTGTGAGGAGTGGAGCCAGAATTAGAATTCAGGACATTGATTAAAAATCAAAACCATACTTGTTAAAATTAACTTGTTAATTTGTATTCAGTTAGTTAATCTGTAACTAACCTTTGTCTTATATGTACATTACTCTCACATCATTTAGAAGTTATTATGGCATTCAAGAAGACCAAGCTCAAGGTGAGTTGTTTTGAGAGCAGAGAATGTACTCAAAAGGCCATGAACTCAGAGAAGAATGCCAATGATGTGATTAGTGGCAGCAGAGAATAAAAGGCACGACCTAGCAGGCCTTTGCCCACTAGCCCAACATAGGAAGGCCCTATCTCTCTATTTTCATTTACTCTCTTATAATTCATACCATTTGCATAATAAAAGAGTCATGTTTTGGAGTGTATCCTTTATACAGTGTATAAAGGATAACCTTGTATCCTTTATACCTGGCATAGTTTCTAGCACATATTAAATGCTTTCAGAGAACCAGTACATAGTAGATGCTTAGAAAGACTGAGTTATACTGTTGAATTAATTAGGAATTAATTAGGAATGTATCAGTGCAAAACAAATACAGTTGACCCTTGAACATTGTGAGGATTGAGATGCCAACCCCCACGTAGTCAAAACTCTATATAAGTTGACTCTCCCCAGACTTAACTTCTAATAGCCTACAGTTGAGCAGCCTTATCAACATAAACAGCATAAACACAAAGAGCAACTTAGCACATATTTTTTATTTCATATACATATTATATACTGTATTTTTAAAGTAAGCTAGAAAAAAATGTTAATAATATCATAAAAAAGGAAAATACATTTACAGTACTGTACTGTATTTATTGAAAAAAGTCCACCCAAACATTTGAAACCCATATTGTTCAAGAGTCAACTGTACTCTGAAAATAATTACTAAAATGAACAAAAATCAGGGTCCTGGGTGGCTCAGTCAGGTTAAGCGTGTGACTCTTGATTTCGGCTCAGGTCATTATCTCATGGTTCTGTGAGTTCAGGCACTGTGTAGGGCTCTGCCATGACAACATGGAGGCTGCTTGGGATTCTTTCTCTCTCCCTGTCTCTCTGCCCCTTTCCTCTCCCTTTCTGTCAAAAGCAATAAATAAAAACTTTGAAAAATAAACAAAAATCAGAGTCAATCCTTTATACAAAAACAGTGCTGTCTATCTAACATTTGGTAGCAATATAAGTAGATATGAATAAATGTTCATGTCATATAAGTAGATATGAATAAATGTTTAATTCCTCCGTGAATGTTTATAGAATCAATTATCTTTTTAAAAAATATTTGAGAGAGAGCATGCATGGGCTGGGGAGGGGCAGAGGGAGAGAGAATCTCCCAAGCAGACTACATGCTCAGTGTGGAGCTGGACATGAGGCTCAATCACGGTCCTGGGATCATGACCTGAGCTCAAATCAAGAGTCAGGCACTCAACCTACTGAGCCACCCAAGCACCCTTACATTTACTAATCCTTAATCAACGCACAAGAACTTGGTTTCTCCAAAAGGGAGAAGAGTTACTGGGTAATAGCATTTTCTGCCTCAGGAAATATGGGTCAGGAATCCCAGGAACACAAAGTCAGCCATGCAAAAATATAAAACTTCATTTTTATAGAACTCAATTTCTGTGTCAAATGGTAACTTCTGGGAAAACTCAGTCATTATCATTTATTAGGCATTTCAGTTAAAAACAGTCCTATTTGGGACTTTTATCCTGCCCTAGATGTGACATTTGTCCAATTTGTCCCTTCATGGGAAGGGAGACTACTCATCTGGTCCTTGAGAATGGTTACCTTATATTGGTGGGTGTATTACTGCCCGGTCTCTTCTGTGTGATGTTTCTGAGCTTCCTGTATGATGTGACCCTATTATAACAAGGACTTTGCATGTCCCATGACCTTCTCTGTCTCTCTCTCTCTCCTTCTCTCATTGGACTTCTGTGTGTAACTCAGTAAGGCTGCTTTCAAGTTATTCATCCCATATGTTCTTGGGTCTCATATTCATTCTTCAAATCTTGTGTATGTGCCTATATTTGAAGAGCTTTATTCAGTGTGGGAAGTCTTGGCAGCAAGTTAAAAATAAATGCTATCTAAACTAATAGTCCCTGCACAAATTACTCTGTATTTAACCTAAAGTTAGGTGCAAATTTTCTTTCTTTTTTAATTTGTTTAATTAAGAGCCAAAGCCAGGCAACATTGTTCTGTTCCTTAATATTCTCATCCCAATCCTTCACCCTCCTTTTGGGGTAGATTTTGAGCACTGAGCACTGATAGTTGGGTCTGTCCTCTGTGCTATAGAAGTCTAGCTAAGCTAATATTAAAATAGATAAAGGGGCATTGTATAAAAGATATTTTCCTAACTATCAGTTTAGCTCTAAGTTAAGCTTCTTCATCCTTAGCATTTCTCTCCTGCTACTTAACTAGGGACTAATCACACCATGCCTTAGATTGAACATGGCTTTAATAGAAATCTGGCATGTTTCAAAAGAATTTATTCTTTATTAGTTCAACAGATATAAGATACAGATATAAGAACAGATAGGTTAATTTTGAAAGTCATAAATCCCCCTAATTCTCCTGTTCTAATTAAATATAACTTAGAAACATGAAGCCAGGACCCATTTTTGCACTGAAGATACTGTTTCATTTACCTTTGTCCAGATGTCTACTTCCCTTTGTGAAAACTAGATTTGAAATGATAAATATTACTTCTACTGAATATAATTATATTTATTCTTAGATGACTAAGTCCTTTGAAGAAAATATCCATGGTGTTTAACTATATACCTCTTCAGATGGATTGATGTGAGGAGAATTTTCATATAAACCTATATTTGTATTGTGTGTATGTATGTATATATATTGTGCATATTACTATCAGAGTATTTCAGTTAATCATTGTGACCTGGCTACTTTTCCATAAATTAAAATCACCTTAATGTCCCTACATAGTCTTATTTTTCTCTAGCCTCAGCTAAATTATATTTCCTCTGTAGAATTTGTCTCGATATTCACAGAAAAGAATGATTTGAGGAGACTCGGTGTGTAGATGTATAGAAATAATTTTTTCTACTCTTTGATAACATAGCATGTGGGGTATATATTTAGCATAGGACCAATAGAATTCTCTTTTTGTACTACAATTTTTAACCCTCTCTTTGAAAAAAACAACTCTATCTAGTTAAGATTGTTTTCTTTATTTCCATACCTTGCAGAGAACTTACACATAGCAGATGCCTAGAAAGTCTGAGTTGAATCATATTGTTGAATTACAATGGCTAAAACATGTGCATTTAACAATTTTTTAAATGTTTCTTCATTTTTGAGAGAAAAAGACAGAGCATGAGGAGGGTAGGAGCAGAGAGAGAGAGGGAGACACAGAATCTGAAGCAGGATCCAGGCACAGAGCTGTCATCACAGAGTCCAATGCGGGGCTCCAACCCACCAACTGTGAGATCATAACCTGAGCCGAAGTCTGATGCTCAACCGACTGAGCCACCCAGGTGCCCCTAATTCAATCACCTTTCAAAATTCCTACTCTGTTGTAAAGAAGAAAAAGGCCTACTTGCCTAGAATCTCTGTTACTAGCTGCCTGAGAAAATCCTTGATCAGCTACAAGTAGTCAAAAATGTTAATTCTAATTATCAAGCAAAGCACCTTAAAGTTATATATCTAAAGTTTTGTAGTGTAGGTTTATTGAGCAATGGAGGTGAAGGCAGCGACAGGAACTCAGAGATCACTTTCCTTGAATTCATTTCCTGCGATCTTTGTTCATATTACATTGACTAAACTCAAGTCAAATTAAATTGCCATAGACATGTGCCCCTAAATTCTGCCTCTCTTCATCTTAGACCAAGACCTTTTTGGCTCTGCCAGTAACTAAAAGCACTTAGGCAGAAACACAAATGGATTGAGAGATAGGGATGGACAGAAGGTCTATTGTTAAGCCCACCCTAGTTGACCATGTGCTAAAATCTGTCTGACCCATTTTCTTCTGTGAAAAATAATTAAACACAATATTTATTCCCAGCAAGCATGAGGCAGAGCTGGACAAGTACTTGAAGCTTTTCCTGCATATCTATTCCAGCACAGTTGACTTGTCGGGGACCACTTGTTTTGATTATCCATCACTCTGAAACTAAAGCTGCCAATCAAGGCGTGTCATTTGGGGCGTCAAATTAGAAGATTTCCGCATGTTCAAATGGGGATAAGGTTGGAGCTGCAAAATTGTACTCACCTGGTGACCTAAATATCCAGGAAAGAAAAAGCCAATGCCATTAAATATGGTGTCATCTCCTCTCCATGATTCAGTAATGAAAGCCTGCCGGCCAGCAGTCTGTCAGGTACATTCTGTTTAATCACTGGAAATCGTGTGCCCTGTATCTGTGAAGCCTAAATGGAAAAAGTTGCCACCGCAATTGCATCTTCCTCCCACCAATAAATCAACGTAGACAAAGTAGGGAGAAAGAAGGCCACCTGACAGCTTTCCATCAGAGCGCCAATCATAAATTAGCACTCACAGAGAACATATCACACAAGACTGTCTTTTCAGGGCCTTTGAGTTAAATAATGAAAGGAGATACTTTAGTTTAAAAAGACTGCAATTCCAGCTATCTCAGACGTGGGTTTCATAAAGGCAAAGAGAACCATACTGTGTAAAAGTTCATCCTAGCTCTAGAGGTAAAGCCATCTACTTTCTCTTGATTTTTGACACTTGGGATGGTTAAGAGGTGATAGGTTTTATAACTACAACTAGGCCGACCCTGATCTCTTTCACTGATAGCATTTCTTAAGACTCTCCCCATGATGTTAGGTGAGCTCATTGTTTTCTCCTTGTTTGAGAGAAAGCACTATTGTGTAAAATATGATTTTCAACTTGATGGCAGCATGCCCCAGTGACTTAGGTGATACTGGATTCTTGCATAAATTCACTTCATAAGGCCAGAAAAAAAATGCTTCTTTTGACAGCATGAGAAAGCAAGTTTCCTTCCTAAATCATTAGGTTAGAAATATACTTGCTCAGAACATATGCTGCATTCTATGCATCTTGGATTTGGCATATGGAGTTTAAAAAATTGGATACAAGGCCACATTTTAAAGAAAAAAACTGTATATAATTAAAATCCAAATTAATAAAATCACTATGCATCTGAGATGTATATATAAGTATATATATGTATATATATAGAGAGAGATATATATAGATACACACACACATACACACATACACAACATCATGTTTCTTCTTTTCCTTCTCCTTTAATACCTGAAGAGTTCTAAGTATTTTGGTGTTTATGTTCTTCTAATAAAATGTGATAGTCTATTAAGGTTTTTTTAAAGAATAAAAATAGTATGAAAAAGAATGAGATATTGTACTATCCCTAACTTGCAGATTTGTACCCTGGAAATTAGAGGTATATGCTCAAAAGGTTCAATTTATATCAGGTCATGATTAGGATTACTAAGAACATGTTCCTACATTTTGGTAATCTGTTCTAGAAACTTACAAATTATCCCCCAAAAAATAAAAAGGAAAAAAAGAGTAATAAGAGATCTGAGAACTCACAAAGTTCACCTTGTATCTAAAATGGGGAAAAAATAAAATAAAATGGGAATATTCCTCAGACATCTCTAACAATTGTGACTGGGCCTCTGCTTGCACATTTCCAGTGGAAAGATGTACATTACATCAAAAAGTTGCTATTTTATCACTGGATAATTATAATCACTAAAAATATTTTGCCTTCTACTGAGGGGATATAAATAAAAGTAAGTAAAATTCTGTCTGTACTTTTGGTGTGTCAGTCAGGAGCCCTGGGATTTATGCTTTTATCCACCATGCTACATATCTTTCCTGTTGAAATTAATCCCTAGAACATAATAATTATCTTAGGTGGGGTTAACCAATGCAGATAAAGAGGGAGTGCATCTCATTCAATCTGAAAAGCAAAATTTATTTAGATAATAACTTCTCTGTACTTTGTGTACCAAATAGGGTTCTGGAAAAAATAAATATCACTCAAGCATGTAACTGAGGAGTTTATTCAAGGGACCATTACAAAATGTGGGCAGAGTTATGGATAACCCAGAAGAATGGGTCAAGAACTCTGGGTCTTGTAGTGAGAAGACCTACCACCTCCCTTAGGCCTGAACTGGCAAGAGAGGGAGTGTTTACTGTCACCCAGTGGACATAGTTATAGGAGGATTCCTTGGCAGAGCCGTGGCCTTTTGTAGAGACCAAAGTGGCCCAGCTGGAGAGAGTTAAGCAATGAAATGCCCTATTCACACTATCACCCTGCCTTTGAACCACTTGTTAGTCAAATGCAACCAGATGCCAGAAGCAGAATGCTTATTGATGCAGGCCATAAAGATCAACCTCGCTGGGCACAGAGCAAGACAGAGAAAGATGGAGAGCAGCAGGTGTTGTATGGAAGTATTGAATCACTCACTATATTGTACACCTGAAAGTAATATTACAGTTATGTTAACTAACTGGAATTTAAACAAAAATTAAAAAAAAAAGAGAGAAAAATGGAAAGTAGACAAGAAAGTACAAATAAAATATTAGCACATTATGCACCAGAAACTATGCTAGATTACTATATTGTCTCACAGACCACTGAAACAGATGAAAATTTAATATATTAACAACATAAAAAGGGATCCTATTTTAACAGTCATTAGGAGAAAAATCTATAGAATCACAGAGGCAAATGTGACCACTGACACTGGGGACCTGATCTCACTGGTTTTTGAATAAAATACAGTTTCAAACTTGCAATTCACTTAAAATATCTGGCTCATTTTGCATGAAGTACTGTTAAACGAATCTTTGACTTCTAATACCTCTAAAGTCGATTCTCTAAACTTAAATTCAAAGTTTTATCTTTTTTTAAACCAAATGGGTTTCAACCCACTCTTAGTATTCTCTCTACCCTCCTTACTCCTTACATTATCCTTACTCTCATTACTACACAACACACACATCCACATATGAATATGCATAAGGAATTAATTTCTGCAAAGAAAATCTTTTTATTCCTACATGTCTTTTATGATGACCTATTCTACTTTGTTTTAACCCTAGAGGAAATCATCCTTCAGTCTTCTGTTTACCAACTCAATATTGAAGTTTCCCTTCTTCGATTATAATTTTGCTGCTGTTCCTTTCTCTAACCTTACTCTGCTTCACTAATGCCTAGAATTCCAGCTTCAATCCCAAGTCCTCAACTGCTGAGGTCTTAAGTAACAGCTCTTAGGCAATTGGGATCTCTAGCCCATAACTCACTCTGGCCAAACTGGATTTACCTGACCCGGTATTTCAGAAACTGAGTTTTGATTTTGTTCTCCACCTCCTAGGAAGCATATCTCCTGAAAGGCAACAGAGTTCATGCTCTTAACAATCACAGGTCCATGTGGCTGTTTCCTCAAAATCTTAGTACAGGACCTGGCACAATTTCTTGCCTACAGTATAACTTTGATATATATCTGCTAAAAATGACTAAAATGCTGCCACACATTGCAATATCAGCCCTCTAGCTCCCAAGATTTCTCTCCAACACTTGCCACTCAGACAGTACTAATCTTTGAGCCATTCTTATTTCATTCTGTAGTAAGGATATTTGACTCATTTGGGACACTGGCCATTGATATTTTTACCTCACTTGGCCTTTTTAATGAGTCTACTCTCTCAAATTCTGACCTACATTTAGATGTGCTTGTACATGAAGCCATCCTCAGAATAACAATGCCCAGCTTGAACACTTTCTTTCAAGCCTCTAGTTTTATCTAATGCTTCCATTCCTGTCTACAGTTCTTTGGCTTGGTCATTCCCAGCTTGAAATTATTTCATTACCTACCTGGTTATTTCATATCCCATTGAAATGTATTGATTGCTTTAATTAAATATTTAATAGCTAAGAGATTTAAAATATATTTCTAAGGCATAACAAAGGACAATAAAATAGACATCACCAATACCTCCCATGGTTTCCCTTGTGCCCTTCTGTGGTTCTCTTCTCCTGACTCCACCAATCACACCACCTATGGTGACCACTATTCTGAATTTTGTGATTATCACTTTCATTTTCTCAGGTGCTTCACACACACACACACACACACACACACACACACACAGTCTATTTTGAACTTTGTATGAGTAGAATCATACTGTGTACAAACTTCAACTTGTTTTTTAATGATGAATATTGTCTTCATTAGATGGCCATGCATGTAGCTGTAATTCTTTTATTTTCATTGTTATATATGCCAAAATGCATCTTAACATTTGTTCTGTTAGTCACTGAGTTAGCTTTGTTTCTATCACTTTTCTGAATCTTATCCCTGCTAGTGATAAAAGGATGCTCTAGGATAAGACCAAGTCAGCGTTTATACACCATTCAATTTTGTGTGAGTGAAGAGAATAGAAATCTAAATAAATCTTAACACAATCACTAGGTAAGTTGATCAGTTGCAAGACCCATCTTAGACACTGGCATGTTCTGAAGTCGTTTTTCCCTAAGTAAAAATGCCTCAGTGGGATAAGAAGTCAAACTTCTGACTCACATTGCCTGGGTTTTAGCTATAATCTCAATCCCTTTCTTTGTTTTATTCTCTGTAAAATGAAGCTTAAATGGTGTATACCTAAAAAAAATTGTATTATTCTTGGATCAAATAATCTATGTGAAATACTTAGCACCAGGGGTAATATTAACATGAAAATAAGTATGCACCAAGTCCTTTAAAGAGTCCCTGCAATGTGCTCCAATGACCATGATTTTTGGAAAAACATATTTAAATAAATTTTCCCTACAGTTAATGAAGACCAATAGCTTTTCACACACTGTCTTCTCCTGCATTATTCTTTCCCTTTTTATGATAAGTATTAGAGTGACAACTACTTTTTAGGAGATTTTGATAGAAGGCTGTTGAGATTATTAATTAATGTGCTTGGTTTCCATAGGATATTCTCTTGTGATCTGTAGTTGTTTTCTATAGAGTGATATTACTAGTCACAGAAGTCATGGTAGATATATTTGTCACGGAAATATGGAAACAGCTTCAAGGAAAACTCTTGGTACTGATCACTCTGAAATCTAACCCAGCATTTTGACCTAAAGAAGTAGGGCCAGAGGTTGAGTCCCAATAAGGAAAATATCCTCTGGCATCTGCAACAGAAGCATGTGGAGAGTGGAGGAAAAATGAAAATTGAAATGTATTAGCCAGAAGCAAATCAGTGAATAATTCTTCCAATGACGAAACATGTACAATAAGCAGAGAATTCAAATTTTAGACGCTATGTCAAAATGGATTTTTTTTTCCTGTCAGAAATACACTTAACAAAGCAGGATATAAAATTATAAGTGGACTATACAATAAAATGATTTCTGCATGTGTTATATGAAATCAGGAGAAATTATTCAAGCAATGAGAAGTGAAGTGCAATATTTTTTAGAACATTTTGAAATTAGTGATTTATTAAGTGGAAGATACATTTGAATAAAGTAATATAGTCTTGACTTACTCAAATAGTCTAATAAAGCTTTTTCACATTGGAGAACATTTAAATTTTTTACTGATTTGACATAAAATACTGATACTGACAAAGATAACATATTCATTATGAGCCCCTAGAATGAGGAGACATTGGATGATAAATTGTTTAATGAATATTGTCAATTCAAAGTATTGAAGACGAGTCACTGCAAAAGAGTAACTAATATACTCTAAAATCTTACAGTAACATATGAAAGAAACTTGAAAAAGCTTTTCCAAATTTGACAACAATCCAAAAAGTTACATGGCATTACCACAGAAAAAAATGTGAGGCTGAATCTCTTCAAAACTATCCATTAAATAATAATAATAATCTACCCAGACAGTGGAGAGACTGACTTATCTTTATAACTAAAAAACAAATGACAAAATCATGTTTTTAATGTTTATTTATGTATTTTGAAAGAGAGAGAGAGAGAGAGAGAGAGAGAGAAAGAGTAAGCTGGGGAAGAGGCAGAGAGAGGAGAGAGAGAGAATCTAAGCAGCCTCCACACTGTGTAGAGCCCAGTATGGGGTTTAATCTCTTGAACAGTGAGATGATGACCTGAACCTTAGTCAAGAGTGGGATGCTTAACCACTGAGCCACCCAGGCATCCCTACAAAACCAGTACTATGTGAAGAGATGCTCAAATAACATGTAACCATAAAAATAGAATTATGGAGAAGTTTAATAAATGTATTATTTTTTTCTGGATTAGGCAACTTGTATATTTGTTCAATTTTTAAAATGTGTAACTGCTAATGATTTACTTTTGTATTATAAGTAAATATTCACTTCCATACTTTAGTTTTCATTTGCTGTTTTGTATTATTTTCTTATTGAAATTTTTCCAATTATACAAGCTTCTGGCTCCACATAGTCTGAATTTTATCAGTGACATAGTAACTGCTTCATAAATATTAGACTTCATAGCTAATATGTACATGTATATATAATATAAATGTATGGATGGCTATACATTTGTTTAATGTACACAGAGATGTTAATGAAAAAATAATGTACATTTTCATAAGTACCCATTTTTAATTTCCTGTAGTCTCTACTTATGTTCGTTATTTATTATTCAGAGATTTTTCAGTTTGCATTTGGGTTATTAGCATTACATAAGATTAGACTGAGCAACAAAAGTAAAGCCATAGATGATTTTTTCCAGGTAGCTAGAGTGAAAAGTAGTTAAAAAAATAGTTAAAACCTCCATAAAACACTGCTTTGTCCAAGATGATAATTACTTGTATGTGTACATGTATGTATACATACATATACAAAATTAAGAGAGATTTCTTCAAGAGACTTGAAGTAGAAATGAAATATTTAAAAACTTGAATGATAAACAGGAGAATGTACTTCCCAAATATAAATGCATTCATGGATATATAGCATAATAATTTAAGACTGAAATCTAATAAGGTTGCACAACTATCAAGGTATTCTACATGCTTCTGAGTTATGAGTGGAGATAAAGTTTATATTAGAATTCTATCACTTGGAATTCTTCTACTCTGTACTACAAGAAAAAGTAATGTTTGCCCCACTGTGTTGAACATATTGTCTTGAAAAGAATTGGTATCAATTTTTGAAGCTTCAAGAATGAAGCATAAAATAAAAATACAGCTTGTCAGAAAAACATAGTGTAGCTGTTTGTGATACTGGAGTAAGAGTTTTTTCAGATGACAGTTCAATCTACTAAAAACAATGGCATTTGAAAAGTATTAGATGTACATATTATCTATTTTACATAAAATAGATTTTACATGAATATACACACAGCATGGGTACACATATAATTTAACACTTCAAGAGTTAACTCTGTTGCCCTTATTCACAATGGAAATTATGAAAAGCAATTTTGTGGTGGCTTTAAAAATATTTTAAAATGACTATATGACAGTATGTCATGTTGTTTTATATATCACAAATATAGTCATTTGACACAGCATGAAACAAAGTGTTATTGCTGGGTTTACTACAATACAGTATCATTTGTTCAAAGTCCTTCAAACAAGTAGTGATTTAAAGGAAAAAATTATAAACTCCAAAGTCAAAAGGCCTGACATTGAACCCTGATCCTGCCCTTTAAGGCTGTGTGATTTTAAGTAAGTGGACTGACTTCTCTGTACTCCTTTCTTCTGCTATAAAGTTGTCAATAACATGTCTTTAAGTTGTATTTTGAAGATGAAATCAAATATGAAAAGGCACATTACTGGCTACCTTCTCTCAATTTTGGTGAAATTTCAGGTTCATTATCCCTTCCACATAACCTCATGAAAAAAATTATTAGCAAACAAGGCAATAATATCAATCTTAGAGAGACACAACTTATTTAAGCCATACAGTTTCCCCCCATCCCCCACCTATGGAAGAAACAAATGTTAATATCTCTTTTCAATGCTTTTGAGATTTCAGGAAACTTGGAGAAAATTACCAAGGAAACCATCATGTCTGTAAAAATATAACTTAAGTAAGACACAGACAAACTGAATTTATATGTGTGTGTGTGTGTGTATTCAATTTTTCTTTGTTAGTGTAGAGAGGAGAAGCCAGCTATAGAGTCTACTGTTCTGGAATGAGTTCACTATACCTATATTCAAAGAATTTCAGCAGTAGTAGGTATTTTGCATGTAATTTGGAATCCTAGTGTTTCCCATGTGTTAATATAAAATTGCTGGAACTTTAAAGTTTCTCTCTCTCCATGTAGGTACATGAGTGTGTTTGTCCCAGCTCAAAAGCGATTAAAAATAATTAAGAAAAATACAAACCAAGCAAAAGCACATTGTGATTTACACAAGAGCTACTCCTTCTATCGATATATGAGAGAAGAAAGAACAGTAAAGAAAATCTAGGAACTACATATGCTAAAACCTCTGAACTATTTATGTTAATCATAACAGGAGTAAAACCATGAATGAAAACCTGACCAGAAGTAAAATCAGTAGGAGCCTGAATGACTACAAACCAAACATCAATATCTTAAGGAAAAATTAATATAATTAAATATATTCTTGAAAGAAGCAAGCAAAGACAGGTTAGAAAAAGATGCTTCTTCATAGTTATAGAAAAGAAACTGTAGATAGCAAAATTTTTGTAAAACATTTTTCTTAGTGTTTCTAAAGAGAACAGAGCTATCCTGAATGTACAAAAAAAAAACTGTATTCAGTTGTCAAATGTCTACCAGAATTGTGAAAGAAAAGCTATAATATGGATACTGTTTCCCTATATCTCATTCTTCCCTCTGAAACAGACTTGCAGAAAACAATTCAAATTAAACGGCACCATGTCCCAGAAATATATGACAATCATAGTGTACATGCTATTTCTTTGATCTTCCCAAGAATTCTGTGAGATACCAATGTTCCATTTTCTGATTAAGAAAAACAAGGTATGGAAAAAGCAAGAAACTTGCATAAAGTTATCTTAACTTTATAAATAATCAGAAGTATCTGCTTTCCATTTTCTGAAAGTTTGTGCATAATTGATATTTCTTTAAATATTTGGTGGAATTCACTAGTGAAACCAACAGGACCTGTAGTTTTCTTTGTGTGTATTTCAATAATATTCAACTCCTGTTTAATAGATTATATGTGTAGCTTTTTGCCAGTTTGGATAGTTGTGTTTTCCAAGGAATCATTCTATAGAGTAAAATTGTCAAATCTATTAACATTAAGTTGTTTACAATATTTATCTATAATTTTCATTGTCCATAGGACCTTTAGTGTTTTCTCTCTTTTTGTCTTAATCTTGCTGATGATAAGTTTTGTCAGCATTATTCATCTTTTCTTATAATTAGTTCTGGGATTTACTTTTCTCTATTTTTTATTTTATATTTCATTTATTTCTAATCTTATCCTTACTATATCTTTCTTGTCTAATTTGGATCTAAACTGCTTTTAATTTTTTGGTTCCTCGAAATATAACTCCAGATCATTGATTTTCAGCCTTTATACTTTTTGATTGTATGTATTTAAATTTATGAATTTTTCTTTATACACTGCTTTAGCCACATCACATAAATTTGGATACATTGTGTCACCAACTTTAGAATTATTTTCTAATTTTTTTACAAATTATTCTTTGACCCCTGAGCTATTTTGAATTATGTTAATTTCAAAATATTCGGGAATTTTTTGAGATACCTTATTTCCTTGATTTCCAATAATTTTTGTTCAAAACATTCTACAAATTTTTATTTTGAAATAGACTGAGACTTAGTGAGTCTTTTATATTACAGAGGGCAAATGTATAATCTGTCCTGGCTTCAATTCCATATATATACTTCTAAACAATGTCTATTTGTCAGCTGTTGGTTTTATTTGAAAATACCCTTAATTGGGTCTTATTTATGAAGCATATCTTCATTGGATACAGAATTCTAGCTTAATCTTTTTTTCTTTTCTCTCCTCTCTCTCTTCTTTTGTACTTTAATAATGAGGTTTCTTTATCTCCTGGCTTCCACCATTGCTACTGAGAATTCAGCCATCGTTCTTAGAGTTCAACAGAACTTCGTTCTTAGAGACACAATGAGTCTTTCTTTCTTTTTATTTTACTGGCCTTTTAGTCCATTTCTTACAAGTTCTCCGCTTTTTAGTACCTTGCCTGCAAGTCTCAGCTAACTCAGCATCCCCTGATTGCACTTTCCACTCGAGGGCTCCAACTCCTTATACTGTGTAGGGAAGTGTTCCACACAGAAAGCAGGGTAAAACATTACGCTCATATCACATGTTTTCTTTCTTTCACCATCTTGTGCTGCCTGTTATCCAATGCTTGAAGTCCACTGTTCAGATATTCTGTCCAATTTTATAGTTGTTAAGTAAGTGAGGGTAAGTAAATCCAATACCATCTTCGCTTTTGTACCATGGAAATCGTATTTTAACGAGGAAATAAACAATAAACAAGACCATTAATTTAAAAATGTCTATGTTAGATACTAAGCACTAGGGATGGTATAAATCAGAAACGTGAAGAGGATGGCGTATGTACGGTGGAGAGGGAGGCTGGGGGGTGGTACGTGAAGTATTTGCTCTTTTTAAGAATTAGCCAAGGAAAAGTGAATGTGAAAATGACATCGGCAGAGAGTTAAGAGACAATCAGTTAAGATCCTTGGTGGGAAGGACCTTCTAGGTAGAGGAGCAACCAGTGCCAAGGATATGCAGCAGTGTTGCTAGAAAAGAAAAGTGGCCACCAAGATTGGAGGTAAGGAATAAGGGGAGGAGTGCTGGCAGATGAATTTAGAGATTTAATTGAGGACTAGATTATGTAGTATTTTACAGATCATTTTTTTTAACCTTTATTCACTTTTTGAGAGACAGAGACAGGATGTGAGCAGGGCAGGGGGAAGGGAGAGAGGTAGACACAGAATCCAAAGCAGGCTCCAGGGTCTAAGCTGTCAGCACAGAGCCCCACACGGGGCTTGAACTCACAACTGTGAGATCATGACCTGATCTGAAGTCAGACGCTTAACCGACTAAGCCACCCAGGTGCCCCTACAGATAATTTAAAGGGCTACTGCTTTCTTTGAGTGAAGAAGGCCAGCAGAGGGCCTTGAGCAGAGATAGTTTACTATGCCTGGTTTTATGTGCCACAAATAGTCCCTGTGAACCAAATTTACGATTCTAAAATAGACTTGAGTCCTAGAAATGTGGTGTTGTTGCAAAGTTTCTGTATTTGGAGGACATTTTACCTGACTGGGACATATCCCAGGCTGTCTTGATTTAGCATGACTTTGAGGACCTTGGGCTTGTCTCAAAATGTCTCTGGCTCTCATTCAAACAATTCTCTGTATATTCACAGGCCAGTTACTAAACAAAGTTATGCTAGTTAGCTATTGTAGTAGTAAAAATACCTTCTAAGTTCTCAGGCACAAGAGTTTCTAAAGTAGGGGGCATTCTCTTGTCATTTAGTTTTCTGACTTATAGAATAGTGACTGTGCAGTGGTCTTGAGTGATGAGTTTATACACACATCACCCATAGAAAGCATATCAGTTTGACTGCTTGGGTTATAAAGGAAATACTCATTCCAAGTGACTTAAACAATAAAGGGAAATCATTGGCTTATAAAACTTGAAGGTCTAGTAGTTCAAGAAGGTCATCAAGGATCCAGTTTTTTCACACTTAGTTTTACCATAAATAGAGATGGATTCACTCTAAAGTTGGCTCCCCTCTGAGTCCTTGTGTGGATGCCAGCAGTTGCCACATTCTCATTCAGTAGGAGAAAGAATATCATCTCAAGATCACCGAATAAATATCTAACTTTCCTATTAGTTGAAACAATTCTAAATAGATTCCTGTGTTGAGAGGAGTGTCATGTTCTGATGGGCTCAGACCTGGGTTGTCTGAAACATTGTATAAAGGTGAATAGGACAATATTGATTGACTTAAATAACTAGAAGCCTATCAGTTATGTTAGAAGTATAATCAGGGCACCTGGGTGTCTCAGTTGGTTGAACGTCCGACTTCAGTTCCGGTCATGATCTCACAGCTCCTGAGTTCGAGCCCCGTGTGGGGCTCTGTGCTGACAGCTCAGAGCCTGGAGCCTGCTTAGGATTCTGTGTCTCCCTCTCTCTCTGCCCCTAACCCGCTCGCATTCTGTCTCTGTCTCTCTCAAAAATAAATAAACATGAGAAAAAAAAAAGAAGTATAATCAATCCCACCCTAAACAAAGCTGTTACTGTATGAGGAAGAATGGAATGAATGCTACATAGACTGTACATAAAAGAGTAATCTCACCAGGGCTTGGACCTCTTC
This sequence comes from Panthera onca, assembly GCF_046562875.1. Taxonomy (NCBI): domain Eukaryota; kingdom Metazoa; phylum Chordata; class Mammalia; order Carnivora; family Felidae; genus Panthera; species Panthera onca. The sequence continues at coordinate 161,279,453 of NC_138346.1, forward strand.
TTCCAGTGTATTCATGCCTAGAAAACTGACTTACAGACTACAGCTTTCATCCTCACAAGTAGAGGCAAGGATAGAGATCACCAGTGTTGGGGTCCTCCTTGGAATTAATGGGCTTTACAACTGTTACAGAGGTGTTAATTTTAATGGCATAGGATTAGACTAAATTAGGGTAGGGTGAATAAGTGGGATATTCATCTGCTAAAATTACCAATTATATCCAAGGAACAGAAAAACAAATTCCTTTTGTTGAAAAGGTAATTTTTATAACAATTTTTATAGGTCATTGTTTTTAAAATATTTATTTATTTATTTTTGAGAGAGAGCACAAGTGGAGGAGCAGAGAGAGGTAGATACAGAATTTGAAGCAGGCTGTGCTAACAGCTCAGAGCCTGACACAGGGCACAAACCCATGAACCATGAGTTATGACCTGAACCAAAGTCAGATGCTTAATGGACTGAGCCACCCAGGCACCCTGAAAAGGTAAATTTTTGAAGCAGTTTGGGCCACGAAGACAAACTCCTTTAATTACTTCATATCTTGGCTTTTGCTGAAGATATCTTATTTCAGAAACATCATTTTTTTAACAATATGAGAGCACAGTTGTTAAACTATAGTTTGGAAGTTGTCTTTGGAATTACAAGAGTAATTTTCACCCATGCCATTATGGTTGGTCTAGGAACTTCCTTAAGAACAAGTCTAGAGAACAGATCAAGGACACTTTGCAATAGTAAAAGCAATAATAGTAATAATAAAAAAAAACTCATATTTAATTGAGTACTTTCTGTGTAAGAGTAAAGAAATTCATATACATTTACATATTTGATCTTCTCCATAATCCTATGAAAGCAAATGAGATACAGGTAAAGTAAGCACCTTGTCAATGGTCAACCAGCAAATAGAAAGCATAGCTGAAAGATGCTCTCAGGTGTTCTGACTCCAGTGGTCATACTCATGAGCATTTCACTTCTATCCAGAAAGTCATATAAGATCTTGTTCATTAGTTGCTACAAACAGTACATATAAATTGGTTTTGTATTCCTCATTTTCTGATCATTCCTGTACTTTTTGAAGGATTAACACTGGTTTAGCACAAAATGTCAGGACTAAAGAAATATGTTCTGTGTTAACCAACATGGATCACACACTCAGACGTTCTGGAAAAACATTCACATATAGGATTTATTTCACAGGAATGCAGGCCTTACACATCAAATGAACCAATAGTACCATTATATGTGGTCTTGAGAGTCCTCTCCTTGACCTCCCTTGTTTGAAAACATATCTTGAGATGTGGAGTAGCTACTCAGCAACAACACTTGAGTTGTACATTTGCTAAAACTAAAAGAATGAAAAAAAAACAGCAAGAAAAGCTAGAACAGGGTAGGAGTAGAGGATAAGAAGTAGATTCAGTAAGCTGAATAAAAGATATAAAAAAGAATCATCATAATATGGAGATCGGCTTAAACAAGCTATAGAATTAAAAGTTCAGTCAGGAGAAAGGAAAGGGTCTTGGAAAAGAGAGAAGAAAATATTAGATCAAACATGCATGTGTATGGCCATTCTTGAAGAATTAAAAGGACAGAAAATGCTGACTTCTGGTGACTTTACCTGTTCCATGTGTCATAATGCATAGCCTGGTAAAATTCATCCATAGAGACAGAGAAATAATAGCAAACCTTGATGTACCCAAAATGATAACTTTTTCCTAGGTAATACTCTCCAAACCAAAAATAATACCATTTTAGTCTCTGCTGTCTTTATCCCTTTCATTTCTGTTCACTAAAATCCTAATTATGCAGTCATATTCTGTTGCTTACTCCTTCAATCAAAAGCTACTGGGTATTTAGAATATACTGGGCTCTGTTCTCAGACTCTGGTTCTGTGGAGATGATAAAAGCACAACTCCTTCCCTCTTTGAGCTAACAATCCTTTGAAGGAAACAGAAATGTAATTCAAGAGTCAACAATCCAATGGCTGCCACGAAAGCAATATGAAAACTTATTCTTAGTTGACTGGAGAAAGGAAACACTTGATGAATAAATACTTAAAATTAACATGAGATGAAATTGAAAAGAGCATCTACTCAGAAATCAGGTAACCAAGAAAAGATTGGCATGAAAGGAATCCAGCAGAGGAGGGCAACAACACTACTAACTGCCTTTAGACATGACCAACCAGAGGACTTGAACTAGTTATCTTATCTTCTCCATAAAAAGGGAATAATAACAATAAAAATAAATGGCAGGGTCACCAACTCAGATATGAAAATTGCCAATAAAAAGCAATATATCAGACATATTAGGAAACAAACTTTGCTTTGGGAATGAATCATAGGCCCTTGTGATCACTGAAGCCTGTAATATAGCTGTAGAATATTTCAGCTACTTATTATTCCATCCTATCAGATTTAGAAAAACGACAGGCTGAATGCTTAGCCTGTCTAAAGCTATTTCAGAAATTAATTTCAAATATTAAATCAAGAACTGCTGCAACATATAAAGAAGCAAACAAGCTTGCTAAGCCAGAATGGTGACAATAAACTTGCATTGGGGCTACAGTGTTATAATCAATTTCTAATTGACTTACTAATTAAAGAAAATATTCTGTCATTTTTTTTCCTGTAGATAAAGATACTACTAAAATGTGTGAATTTATGTAGGGACTAAGGTTTATAGTCAAATGAAGCATTGCTATAGGTTAAAAAGTTTAACAGCCGCTGTAAAAATATATTTTTACTTTAGATATGGATTCTCATTAACACATTAAGCCAGCTACCAAATTCTTAGGTATTCTTTTTCTAAAATAAGTCTGTATTTATATTCAACCAACATGGCACAGCTACTTTCCCAATATGGTACACAGTAATGAAGACTACAGATATATTGCCAACTAAATAAATGAAAAATACTAAGGTCTATTGTAACATGAATAGGTAAAAAGCAATGCTATTCTGTGACTGAAATTTATTTATGAGAACACGTGCACACACACACACACAACATAAATATATACTCACACTTTATTCTTTTATTTGGAGACAAGGTTTTCTTTCATTTCAGGCTGGACATATTGGGGCCAATTATTTTATAATCATATAAATCATATTCTCTTGTTTTAGTAAAGAAACATGTTTTAAATTATTCTAAACAGATGCAAATTTGTCTTATTCTATTGAACATCAAAATTTTTCCCTCTCAGTTACTTACTTCCATATTCTCTCTCTCTCTCTCTCTCTCTCTCTCTCTCTCTCTCACACACACACACACACACCTTTGATTTTTACTTACATAGAATAAGCAGAATACAGTTTCAATTTGGCCAATCATAGTTAATTCAAACAAAATAAATGATTACTGAGATACTGTCTCAACCTTCTGGGAATTGTCTTCACTTGCACACCATTTACCAAAAGAGAGCTTCTACATAAGACTCACATGATACTACCCACTGTCTATCATTATTTGATCTAGCAATGTGCATCTTACTGAGTCTGAGACAGCAGTCACAGTCATCCCTGATGAACTCAAATTTTAAAGTAGGAAATAATACATTAGGAGCCATGAAAGTTAATTGCATTAATGGCTGTCCTTTACAGAGAAAGATCACAAAATCCTTTCACAGAGTCATGAAAAATGTCCGTGTCTTGGTTTTCCAACTCACGTTGGAATATGGCAAAGTCTTTTAAACAAGTATCTTGCCAACAAATTTATTTTCTCTTAATATTGCCAAAACACTGCAACCAAATCATATTAAAGAATAAAATTTGGCTTCTGGTTTGTCCCATTTTTGTCTCTGTGAACACACAACCTACCTTATTGTTGCCAAATTTCCACTTGTTATTAAACAAAAGTAAACTATTTTTATCATTTTGGCACATGACTGTGATGACCAATCTCTGGTCTAAAATTCTAAGCAAAGTTTCTTTTCCAGACTGAATGAGGATAATCCCTTTAATTATTTTACCTACCTGCTAGCCTTTTTTTTTTTTTTTTTTGCTTTACAAAGTCCATTTCAGTTGAGTATTTCTTATCTTTCAACACTAACAACTCACATAGTTATCCAAATATGTTCCCTTCAAAAAACTGTAAGCCCACATCCAAACCCAGTACATTCAAGAAGCAAAGAAGTTGTCAAAGTGTAAATGATTCCAGGAATTCTGTAATGTCTGCCACTAGCAAACTTACCTTTTTAATTGATTCTAGAAGAAGTACAGCATCAACAGTCACTAAAAGTAAAACAGAAAAAAAAACCCACACATTTAGTTTTTGAACAAGCACTGGGAAAACACACTATGAAGAATTACACTATTGTAATGGATGCTGTGCATAGCTAAAGGAAGACTTATTCTTCCAGCTTCTGGGAATGCTACCTGTGTTGTTCAAAGTCATGCCTCCTTCCTGAGGAATGGTATGTCCAATGACTTGGTTGATAGGAAAATAGAGACCCAGGCCTCTCACCGCAGCAAGACACAATTCTGATGGGCCATCCCAACTGAAGAGCTCTCCATAGGGTTGGCTGAAACCTTGCTGTGACTACCCTGCTACCCAGTCTCTCCCACAGCCCTGTCCTATTTCTGTCCCTTTCCTATATAGGTATTGATTCTAACTGTACTTCCTAATAAACTTCTTACTTTTTTTTAAAGTTTATTTATTTTGAGAGTGCACACATGCAAGTGGGGGCAAGGGAGGGACAGAGAGAGAAGAGGAGAGAGAATCCCATGCAGACTCCCCACTGTCAGTGCAGAGCCTGACATGGTGCTTGATCTCAGGAACCATGAGCTCATGACCTGAACAGAAATCAAGAGTCAGATGCTTAGCAGACTGAGCTACCCAGGCACCCCTAAACTTCCCATTCTCTATTCTCTTTGTCAGAGTCTGCTTGCCCAACCTGCAACATTTACTTAGAAGAAAGAGATTAGAGGGGAAAAACATATCACATTTAAATAAATAAATACATAATATATAAATACATAAATAATAGTTACTTTTTTAACTTTCCCATGTACAATGTACAGTATACTAAATATTTTACTTAGTAATATTAAATGCTTTATATACTAATACTAAATATCTTACTTTCATTACTTTTGAGCTTTGGCATATGCATTACACTACACATGAGGAAACCTATCCTTATAAAGTTAAAGCAATTTATCCAATATGAAATAGCCAGACAGTAGGCAGAACTAAGAGTCAAAACCCAGTAAGCTTACCTGAAAACCCAATTCCCTCACCACTTTGGTATATATTATCGCATATCTCAAATCAGAAGAATCTACTTTTCAAAAATGAGATTATAACATATATTTCCTGTGCCACAATTCTCCTTTCCTAAGGTGACATCTGAAAGTCCAGGATTGATTAGAATAATATTCTAGTCAACACCTAGCCAGTGCCAGGAAATACTTGCTAATGAGTTTTTATATGCCACTTTCTATTATTTGGGCTTTTTCAGCACTTCATTTGCTTTGCAGCACACAGCTCAATGTGTTGAGATATCATGTGTGGTCACTGTTTATAGAGTTAAAATCTTTGGAGATGGAGAATATCATTTACAGAAGGCAGATAAGTAATTGACTAACGGTGGGAGAACAGATTAATCAAGTCAATCATTACATGGATAATTTGATGCTCACATGCATCTGAAAACAGACAAAACTGTCTTATTCCCATTTTCAGACACCACTAAATCCAATTTTGAAAGATTTTAAGACAAAGTACATAAGGTTTGTAAGTCTAGGTAATTTAACCAAGACTTAAGCAATAAAAAGAAGCTTGAACTCAGCTCACTTTTTGTGCTTCTCTGATATATCTTTTCCAATTAAAATATAATTGACCTCTAATGTGTATCAATAACACAGAAAGCCAAAAAAGAACAAGAATTCCTTTCATTGGCCTTAGTGCTTTTTGTTTATTTGAAATAAATGTATCTAAACATTATGAGTTTCCATTTAATATGTAAAAGTTTAATATTACCTAGAACAAATGCTTGAGAAATGGCAAAATTAATCTTACTATTAAAGAGATATTTAAGCAACATTTGTTAGGTTAACTCACATTAAGAGTGATTTCTCACTTGCTTGCTACATTTTATTTAAACAACAGCATTCCATATCTCAACAAATGGAAAAAAAAAAATCAGGATTTCAAGTTATATATTTTTTGGAGCTACAATCAGACAATGTTTTTAAAATAATCAAATATTGGGCTATCGGGAATTTAAACCTTGAGTCTCATTCTTAGAGCACCTGGATAATAGATTTCATGCCTTATTAAAGTACTTAAGTAATTACAATGAATGATATATTTAGTTATTTTCATTTAGAAGGAAATGATATTTCATTTCAGGTTATCAGTGTAGAGAAACTATATTTGCAATATGATCAAATGTATCATCTATCAAGTACAATTGTCAAGCTATACAAGCCATGAAATTTGAGTAAATCTGTCTTCTGAAATAGAAAAAAAGAAATATAGAACTTTTATTATATATTACCTATTCACATTGGCACATGTGTAATGTCAAGAAGGTATTGTTAATTCTGGGAGTTTCTACATATTTCAGTGTACTTAATCTTTGCTCACCTTACCAAAACATCTGAAGCTATGGTCACTGAGTCTGCAGATATTTATTGAGTTAACCACTTTGAATCAACAGACAGAAATGCTTAGAATTTACGTTGTCTTAGATGCACAATCTAGGTTAATACATCAGAATGCATGGTATAATGAAGCATGCTAGCAAACTATAAATGGAAGCATTTATCCATGTATCCAACTTAGATATGCACAAGTCTTGAGGGCAATCCAAGATAGAAAATTAACTATGAAATATTAAATAACTCCCCAGGATCTCATAGCTAATGAATATCAAAACTCACATACCTTCCAAGAGGAAGAATTCATGTTTGAGGTTTTTATTTCATATTAAAATAATTAATTGTAATTATAAGAAAACCCAGATTGTAGGAGGGAGGCACAACTGTGCTGCGTTGTTCAAAGAATTTGACTCATTTCATTTGAGAAATCATGGTCATCTACTTGGCTTAGGAAAACATTTGAGCTAAATCTCTACATGTCCTTTAGTTAAGAACCAAGAATCCAGAAATATAAAAGTAAGCTCTAGATAAAGAATGAAGATGGCTTCCATCAAATTAGTAGGATTTGTCCATGGAACAATCTTAGTAGGCCAAGAAGAAACAGGATATTATGACCAGAAATGTCCACCAAGTCAGTGGACGCTGTTGACTGAGATATTATAAAATTAAACATTTGTTGGGGCGTCTGGGTGGCTCAGTCGGTTGAGCGTCCGACTTCGGCTCAGGTCATGATCTCGCGGTCCGTGAGTTCAAGCCCCGCGTCGGGCTCTGTGCTGACAGCTCAGAGCCTGGAGCCTGTTTCAGATTCTGTGTCTCCCTCTCTCTCTGACCCTCCCCTGTTCATGCTCTGTCTCTCTCTGTCTCAAAAATAAGTAAACGTTAAAAAAAAAAAAAAATTAAAAAAAACATTTGTTGATCCTTTGTGTGTGTGTGTGATAACTATGAAGTGTTTTATATACATTATCACATTTAAAATCCTAATAACAATCTTAGGAGGTGTGTCTTTCTCTATTATTATCATTATAAATGAGGTAACTAAAACTAAAAAAAGATTAAATGTAAGGGGATACAAAAATATACAAGCATTTACATCTCCCCGTTCTTCTTCCTAAAGGGGCTGATTCCTTTGCTGCCTTAAAACCTTCCACAGGATGCTTGACTCTCAGCTTTGTTCCACTGAGCTGAGTGTTGAGGCGAAGTCCAGGTAGAATTGGGAAATCAGGAGAAAGAAAAAATCGGTTTATATTAGATTGGAGAGACACAGATGAGTGGACAAAAATGAACTCAGAGGATTCAAAAGAGAGAAGCAACCATTTGAAAAAGAGCTCCACTGAGGGGAACCAAGAGAAGTGTGAGAGCCTCCATAAAGGGTAGAACTTTTTTTTGTCAAAAGGGCAGTCATATTCCAACAGGATTTTTAAGATGTTTCCGATGTTACATAGCTGATGCTTCCCTGATTTAAAAAAAAAGGCCTATGGTTTTCCTCAGTAGTTTGCAGTACAAGAGGATCTTTTCATATCAATTGACTTGATGAGATTTGAGGTTTTTTTCCTTTTTTAAAAAAATTTTTAAAAGGTTTGTAAATTTATTTTTGAGAGATAGAGAAACAGAGTACAAGTGGGGGAGGGGCAGAGAGAGAGGGAGACACAGAACCCAAAGCAGGCTCCATGCTCTGAGTCATCAGCATGAGCCTGACATGGAGCTCAAACACACAAACCATGAGATTATGACCTGAGCAGAATTCAGATGCTTCGACTGAGCCACCCAGGCACCCCGTGATTTGGTTTAAAGAGAAGCAAGTCATGAAAGGGTAGTTCACTGTCAATTTAATGTGGAAATTATCCACATTCATACAACTAGTAAGTAGAACTACAATTCCATCCTATGTCTGTCAACTTCAAGTCTCTATCATTAACCATCTTCCTATATCAATTTTGTCTCCCAAGTTCCTCTTTCCTCTAGAGGATAACGTTCACTTTCTTTAAAGGAAAAGGGTTGTCAATGAGTTAGGCATCAAAGAACAAACATAAACAGCCACTGGCACAGCCCAATTCTTTGCTAGATTATTAAATTATTAAATTATCTACTACTTAAAATGTGTGAATACTTCCTCTGTCATTGCAACATCCAAAAATAATTTAAAATTACGGATTTTTAAATTACAGTTTCAATAGCTGAGGCAAGGCTTTTGCTATAGAAGATAGGAATAACTCTCCCACTCCAAAGGGAAATGCCAAATCTGGGCAGACAAAAATACAACAGATAACCAATATGTTTCAGAACAAAAATAGAGAGATGTCAGATGAATGGATATACAAAATACCAGAAGAGGTAAGAGGATTAAAAAAAAAAAAATGAGGGAGTCAAAACATGAGCAGAGCCTTAGGAATAACCAGGATTTTTCAGTAGAAAGGGTACTTGTAAGGTATTAGAGACACAGAGACAAGTATATACAAAAGAGACACCTGTGGGACACTTGGGTGGCAAGGTCATTTAAGCGTCCATCTCTTGATTTCAGTTCAGGTCATGATCACATCGTTCATGGGTTGGAGTCCGCATTGAGCTCTACATTGACAGTGTGAAGCCTGCTTGGGATTCTTTCTCTCCCTCTCTCCACCCCTTCCCCACTAGTGTGCACTTGCTCTCTTTCAAATTAAATAAACATTAAAAACAAAATTTTAAAAAAAAAGGGAAGGACCTTTAACAAAAGACACTTGTCCAAGTTGCCACATTTTTGAAGACTAATGATAAATACAATTTCTCTTTCTCTATTGATAAACTTATTTGGTTTCAAAACACTAGATTTTCAGCTAAGGTTATTTTATTTAGTTGCCTCGCTTCCTTGTAAATGTTGCCAGTCTTCAGAGTAATTGTGACTATTTATCCAAAGAATTTTTGTTTGACCTGATATATGAAGAAATCCAAAATACCTAAGTGTGTTTGTTATATGTGTTATCAGTCAAATAAAACAATGTAGGAAGAAATAATCTTAAGAAAGGATTACTAGTAATTTAACAATTCCATGAGTTTTTTGTGAATTTTTAATTTTTTCAACATTTTGCCATCTTGCATTCAACCTTTTGCTTAAGATTTATCTTCTTTATGTGAAACAATTTTCATTAATTATGGTCTCCAAACTTGAATCATTTTGAAGTTGTATCAGAAGTTCAGACTACATTTTATTTTCACTGCTCTGCTTAGGCTTGCTACAGTATTATGTTCCTGAATCTAAAAGAACCTGACAAGTTTCCTTCTGAAATCAATGTTCTTTAAAAGTAAGTCCCTCAAAGTTCCTATTAGTAAGAGTGATGCCTCCTAATGCTAGTCTATACATACCCTAAAGAGGTATAAACAGCCAGGGCTATAAGATGACTCCTCACAGCTCCTTGGCTTTGTCCATAAAAACAGACACTTTTGGCCATACCATATATTCATACTTAACCTGTCTTCCAAATCAATCTATACTTAACCTGTATACTTAATACATATGTATGTATATTTCAAAAAAAAATTCTGCTTTCATAAAACTTATCTAGACTCTTTTTTCTAAAATATATAATGTAATACTAGAAACATAGATCACCCCCCCCCCCCCAGTATTTACTGCTATCTAGTAAATTGCCTTTAAAAAGCAGGTATTCAATAAATTCGTGTTGATTTATTGTTCTTTTCAGTTGCACAAAGTTTGTGATAACCATTCCCTATGGTTCTTTGAGAGCAAAAGGGAAATTGTGTCTCCATAGGTTCCTTAGAAACAATGAGTCTCCAGCCAGATCATGCATGATTTGCCTTTGAACCAGCCAGAGGGTAAGTAGCAGAAGGAACATTTTCTCATTTCCGTGACCAGAAAGATGCATTCATTTTACCTTCCTAAAGTCAGAGGATGAAATCATAGTCAATATATCTTAGCACATGAACTATTAAGTACATTTTTCTTTGTCTATAGAAATCAATGGAACACATAAAACTACTGTTTGTTCTCCCCTTCTTAGAAAAAAATGTAGAGTGGAGGCTTCTTTAATAAACAAAACAAAACAAAAAACAAAACAAAAAAACTCTCATTTGGATCAATTGTTTCTTTCTCCTACCAGTATAATAAGTGCCATTTGTATAAGCCAAATTATATGAGGCTGTGGGCTGGGGGAGATTGTGGGTATTGGAGTTTAGCAGGAATAACATGCTTTTAGTCCTTAGAAAATCCATCACATTGTTCTCAGTGAAGAATCAAACTGTAGAGCTGAGTAGCTTAGAGAAACTGAAGTATCACCCACCCTCAAGGCAAGGGAGGGAGACTAAGCTTTACTTCCTGAAAAGGGAAGTACCTACATATATCATATCTTATTCTTCTATAAGGAAAAATACTCTCTTCTCCCCCATTTATTTATTTATTCAATCTTTTATTTATATCATCATGGGTTCATGTATATTTATTTTTTACTTCAGGTTATAGTCTACTACTCTGTTATTTATTTATTATTTATTCTGTTGCTCAAATTGTTACAGATTTGGCCTCTGGGAGCTCTTTCATTATGACTGCTGTGTCCCTTTGACATGCCCCATCCTTTTGTACTTTGAACACTTCCTTACTAAAGGTACTACAAGATGCTCCAGGCTCATTGTATGTTTTCACTGCCATGGCATTACAATTGAATTGAATTTTTAATTTCATAAAACAAGTTGACAGAGTTCTGTGCTCAATCCCCTCAGAAGCCATGGTCTCCTATTATCCTGAGGTGACCTAGAGAAGCAGTAATTTTTGTCTCATTGAATTTTAAGAGTCAGACCATGAATGCACTATTCCAAGCCTGACTCAAAGCTCCTATGAGCTCTAATATTACCACATCAATCCAATCTCCTCCCAGTTGAATATCTTCTGTCTTATGTGAGTGCTTTGTATTTGTCAGGGTCTCAGAAGGAAATATACATCATGTGCAATCTGGTAATTTAAAAGTTTTGATAAAGGGTTATTTATAAAACGTAAGCAGTGTTTAACAAAATAACGAAGTAACCTAGGCCTAGTAAAAGCAGGATGTATTCTATCATTTCTAAGCCTTTAAAGGGCAGTGGTGGGAGTGCTTACCAAAACCTGGCCGAAAAAGCTCTATGCAGAAAGACTCCTTAGAGAAAGGATGCAACCTACCCAATGCAACCAGCCCATTCTCCTGGCCTCTGAGTCCTTCCACCTTCAGATATCCTACTGGGAACTTCAGTTTGTTGAACTCTAAAGGAAGATGGAGAGCAAGGAAGGACATTGAGGCAGTTAATTTCCCAGGCCCAAAGTAGGTGGAAAAGGGAGGACAGTGGATATATATGGGGCAATATGGAAGACATGCAGTGTATTATTCTTATTCCAATAGCAAGGAAAAAAGGGATACTTCTTTCCTATTCTTATCTTCCAAAACTCCATAATGTCATCACCATTTTCAGAGGCCAACTGGGATCAAGTTCAATACTGTATGACTGAAGAATCCAGATTATCTACATTTTGTGTGCCATAGGAACAGAATTCCAAATGAAAGAAAACAAAATGTTAAAGCTAATGCAAAGTAGTGATAACAGCAAAATTAAGAAGAAAAAATTTATAATCTAGCATAGAAGGCATGACCGGGTGAAAATTGTATAATTACACTGACCGGCTTTGTTGTTTAACACTGAGTCAGTCAGTCTCTATCTCTCTGTCTGTCTCTCTCTCTCTCTCTCTCTTTCTCCCCCCTTATATCACTTTGCTTTCTATTCCCTACCCTAGTGCTGTACTTAAGTACCTCATTCTTGGACTTCAGGAGCTGTCTTCCTGTGTCCGCCCTATGATCTGTCTTAACACATTAAACCCTGAAATATATTTCCAAATAACAATTTCTATCATGTCACTCACACTTTTAATAAAACCTTCAACGGTTCACCAAGACGCACACACAAAAAATAACATTTAAAAGCCTCTATAATGAGGCTTTGGCTTAGTTTTACTTCACCTCTCCTCGCACAAATATTTGACATGTCACATACCCACTGAATACTTTCTGTTTCCCAATAAAACCCTGCAATCTGTGTTGTACCTACCACTGTTCAAATTTCATTCCTGGAAGGAATCCCTTTCCATCCAAATCTATCTATCCACGTCCTCCCACATTGTCTGTTCCTATTGTATGCCAAAGGCACAATCTTTCCAGTGGAGTACAGCTCCTTTAAACCTTAAAGCTTGCCCCCAATTCACACAACCACCATTTTCTCTGAATGAGACATAGGTCCATCATCTTTGTATTAACCAATCTACTTGCTCTGAATTACCTCATATTCTGCTTTAAGTTAGTTTCTGACTTTGAATCTCAATTTGTCCTTTGGAGCTTCTATTTGGCACTGTTTTTTCTGGATTTGAACTTTTGCTGCCTTCTGCTGCCATGTTTTAGAGTCTTTTTCTAACTACTCTACTTGCAACTGTCCTAGGTGTATATTTGAAACAGCCTACCCAACTCTGTGACTTTATATCCCAAGGTAAGCCCTCACAGTTTGGGATATAATGTCCATGAGCCATTTCCAGACCCTGTAATCTTAGTCATCTTTGAAAAGCCAATACATACCAGTCTCTGACACAATAGTCATTGTATGCATAGATACATGAATAAATGAGTCTTTCAGTTTAATACTCTCCTTGTTTATTTTTTCATTTTATTTTGATTTTTTCTTTCTGATAACATATACTACTGTCTGACTTTTTTTTTTTAATATATAAATTTGTGCTGGTGACTTTCTTGCTAGACCATGAGCCTCTGGACAGGGAGGAGGAAAGGAGACAAAACCATTGAATTGTTTTCTTCTTATTGTGGCATAGTGCATTGCATGTCAAAGGCATAAAAGAACAATCTGTATTGAATTCAATATTGAAATTTGTACATAATACCACATAGGAAGCTAAATTTGCAAGATATGAATAGGCTTGCCCTGCTGATAGAACAGTTCATCCAATAATAGTTTCAATTGTGAGTTTTAAAAAAAAGAAGCCATTGATTTTATGTATTTAGTAGATGATTTTGATTTTTATCAAAATAATTTGCTATCTTTAGTAGTCGGGGCTGAGAGAACATAAGTCTCTTATTCAGGCTATCACTGCTTTCATTCTTCTTCCTCTGCTACCCTCTCTTCTCCAAAGAAAAATGCAGCCAGAGATGGACTTTCAAAACCTACATGGCCCCATGTTATTTCTCTGCTCTTATCTCTCAGAAACATCCTGACCTCCCAGCTCTCTCAGAAACATCTGAAGTTCTTATTTGACACCATCTCCAAATAAGTTGTACCCCACTTGCTGCTCTCCAACAACACCAGTTCCCTTATTGTTCTCTGAATCTGCTCATTTGCTAAACTTGAATTTCCTTCTCAAGCTCTCTGTGCTTGTTTTTATCTCCCTCTGGAATGTTCTTTCCCCAAAATCCTTTTGGTTCATATCCATCCTTGATTCAAGTTTCTGCCCACTGTTTACCTCATCAGTGTGGGCTTTGCTGACCACTTTATCTAAAATAGTGCTCAAGAAACAATGTTACTATGGGGCACCTGGGTGGCTCAGTCGGTTAAGCCTCCGACTTCGGCTCAGGTCATGATCTCACAGCCCCGCGTCGGGCTCTGTGCTGACAGCTCAGAGCCTGGAGTCTGCTTCGGATTCTGTGTCTCCCTCTCTCTCTGACCCTCCCCTGTTCATGCTCTGTCTCTGTCTCAAAAATAAATAAACATTAAAAAAAATTTTTTTAAGAAATAATGTTACTGTATTTTTATTTTTTCTTTATGGCAATTATTACCACCTAGCCAAATATGTATTTGCTTTTTTTTTTTAATTTAAGTAATCTTTACACCCAACGTGGTGCTCCAACTCACAACTCTGAGATCAAGAGTCACATGCTCTACTGACTGAGCCAGCCAGGTGCCTCTGTTTATTTTTTAATTAACTGCCAACCTCTACTTGAATTTAAGCTTCAAAAGCAGAGATTTCATTTTGTTTGTTGCTATTTCCTCAGTGGCTAGAATACTCCCTGTACTATTTGAGGTTAATGGTTTGACTCCTGCTGTGGAAAGGTCAAGTATTTCCTTGCATATTCAGAAATATAATGAGTATTCAAATATCTGTTAAATATAAGAATAAAAGATTAATGTAAGTTTGGACATAGAAATCAGTGATCATGTCATCATAAGAGCATGTGTATATAAACTTCTTTAACACAGTCAAGCCTACTTTTCATTCTCTATATTTTTCTAAATCATTGAATATTGTGTATATTCATGTAAGTTAATTTTGAACCATGCTATCCAATATGGAAGCACATGCTATTCTAGAACCATACTATCTCAATATAATTAAGAACTTCAAATGACTGTCAGGTATAAAATATGCGACAGGTTTTAAAGACTTAGAATGGAAAAAAATACAAAATACCTTATTAATGACCTTATATTGATTACATGGGGAAATACTAGTATTGTGAATATGAGTCAAATAATATATATTATAAAATCAATTTTAATTATTTATTTTTACCTTTCTTAATGTAAAACATTTACTGCTAGCAACTTAAAATGATACATGTGGCTCTCTTCATTATATCTCCATCTAATGGCACTGATACAAAACCTTTGGATAGACTCAAACTCCTAGGGTCAAAATCCCTTGTTAGGTACTGGAGTACAGTTGCATTAAAGATGCTAAATCTGTATATTTTTAATTTAACTACTGACTTACAACCAATCTACCACTAAATACCACAAAGTTTTTGTTTTCTGCTAATGACCTGGCATATCTATTTTATCAAGTAATGAAAAACGACTAAATTTTTAAGGCTTCTATATTTCTTTCCATGTTTCTGGATTTCTTAGTCTTTGCTGCTAAACAACTCAGAATCAAATTTAATTCTCAGCCGTGATTTTCTGATATCATTCTTTTCATCTTCTTCTTTTTGTGATTTCTAAGTAACTTCTAATATTTTTCTTGGTGTGTTATAATATAAAGATGTCACCTGTGCATCTAATTCTTTTAGGAAACAAATGGAAATGATAATGTATTTTTAACTAATTTCAATAATTATAATGTTACTACCTATACCATATATTGAGCATTTATTATGCTATATACTTTTACTGAATATCTCTCAACTACTATAATGAACCCGCTGAAATACTCATGGAAGAAGTAACTGAAGCCTTCAGAAGTTGAAACTGTTTCAACATGTTGTGGTAAGGTATAGGATAGAAATATGGTACACGACCATCTCCCAGGGTGGCTGGGTGGCTTGGTTGGGTAAGCATCTAACTCTTGATTTTGGCTCAGGTCATCTCACAGTTGGTGAGATCAAGCCCCGCATCCGGCTCTGCACAGACAGCATGGAGCCTGCTTGGGATTCTTTCTCAATCTCAAAATAAATAAATAACCATTAAAAAAAATCACTATCCGTGACAGAGACAGTCCTGTAATTACAATGCAACATTAGACCACACTGCCAGGATTCCACTGGATCTAATATCTCAACACCAGCATAACGAGCGAGGTGTTAGACTTTGAATGCATTCTATTGTTGCTCAATTTGCTAACAACTGAGAGGGGTTTTCATTAGTTTTCTGTAAGGAGCCTCAGCACCAGAGATTTTTTACTTCAGCAGAAGCAGTTTTAAAAATATTTCATAATATTTTTAAAAATTTCAAAAATATTTGAAAAATATTTCATAGCAGTCATCACCTCAATTACCTCCTACACCTAAAAACTGCAGAGGAAAGCACAGAGTTCCTGTGGCATCTTGACATCCTCAAGCAAAGACACATTTGAGGTTCCAAGTATTGGTATTGTGAGGTATTTGCACAATCAGAGATACTCTTTCAAACTCCCTTTTAATGTGAAACTGAGTCCTGATAATAGAGTGGGTTTACCAGGCTGCCTTACCAGTAAGCAGGGGTATGCCAAGTTAAGTGAGCTTCCCAAGGGAAATGAACAGTGCTTTACATTTATATTACACCTTTCACATAGAAGGATATCCAAATGCCTTACTAATTTTATCTATAGGGAGCACTCCCTCACAGCTGAAATGCAAGCACCTGTGGGGTCTAATATGACAGACATTCCACAGTACAACAGCATTTAGGAAAGGAGGTGGAAAACCACCTTCTCAAGAGAATGGCAGGAAGAATTTTATATGGGCAGAAGGTAATTACACCATTGGAATTTAGCCAAGATTCATGTCTTCATACTCTTCTTTTTAGTGATTCCTGGGTCTGGCTAGATTAGGTCAAACACCTTTCATGCAGGGGTGATGACTTCTTCTGAGCTCCATATGTGGCCCCTATTTGCTTAGCCAATGTAAATGTTAATAGAATAATATGCAAATAAAATGCATCCTGTGATCTTGTCCTTATTATGCTGGCCAAGGTCTGAACATTGCATTATGAGTAAATGCTATTCCTGTCCTTTGTTCCTGAATTGACCACTCGTTTGGAATTATCACTTTAGTGTCAATAAAGGACTTGTCATAGCAACCCTAGGTTTCCTTTGTGGGCATCCTGAGAGGTCCATGTCAGGAGTAAACCTGCTTTGTAAATAATCATCACTCCATTCAAGGGGCACAGATGCAAGCCGGTTCTGAGTCATTTTAAATAACCTGTTTGCACAGTTAACTTCCCTCCTGCTGTGGAAAGGTTACACATTTTCCAGTGTAATTTTGAATATTTTTTTATTCCCTCGCTTTCTTTTTCATGGAAAAAAATTGTTTTTGATGAAGCCCAAAAGAAAAGAAAGAGAGCTCAATTATTGATCAGCATTGTTGAATGTAGAATAGAGAAGTTTATTTCATAGGTTGTATTTGAGGTGTTTTTAATTGATTGATTCATTATTTTCTCAAGCACAAAGGAGAACTCTGGGAAAGCTCAGCCCTGCCTTTTAGAAGCTGTGTTGGACTGTTCTGCATTAGCCTTAGTTGAAAAGCACAGTGGAAAATGTTTCCTTTCAAAATACTTGTTTTAAGCTTTTCCTAAAAATGTTTTTAAACATATGCCAAAGCCCCCTTCAATGAATGACTTTATTTCAAAAAGCAATGTATAACTCCAAAGCGAGATTTGAATGTTGGATCTTAATATTTATAGACGGAAAAACTATATATACACGTTGCGTGCCCGTGCACACGCGCGCGCACACACACACACACACACACACACACACACACAAATACCCCCTGAGACTGATAACCAACCTTAAAACATTCTATACAATCTACAGAAGAAGGTCATCTGTCATATTTCCAAACTGATTTAAATTGCTGCATCTTTATCTTTTTCCCCACTTCACTATTATAGATGGGTAGGAAAAATCAAAGTCTCTGGTTCACTTAAATTGTACCGGATTATAAATAATGTATATGTGTACAGGTGTGGATATATGTGTGTGATATTAAAATATTTATATTTTTATAATCTTAGTTTTGCTCACAGATCCTCAATTGTCTTTTTCATCCATGCTTTCTATTTCAGTATCATTAGGACAATCCAGATCATTATGCGTGTGCACGTGCACACACACATGCACACACATACATACACACATGCGCACACGTGCAAAACAGGGCTCTCAAAAAAATTTAAGGTAGTTTCAAACTTAATAAATTCAGAAGCATAAATGCTGCAAGGATATTTAAATATATTTTGAAAATTTATTTGAAATTATACTATTTCATTTTGTGAACTGTGAATAATTATTAATTTTAAATTTTTGCTTCAATTTGTCATTTTCAGTCAGAGGTACTAAACCACAAAGTCAAATATATGTTTATATATATATACATGTGAATTATTATCAATTTCTTTCCCTTAATACCTATCCTCCCTTAGAGTCTCCCTTGCTTAATCCCTATCAGACTGATATTGTACAGAATTTAAATTTGGGATTATCCTGTATATATGTTAATTTTTTTCTTTTCTGTGGATGTTTATATTTTTTTAAGGAGGACCTTTTTGTTTGTTTTTGCTATAGGTAACAAATGTTACAAGTTATTTGATCATTAACTCATATCTCTCAAGCATCATTTTTTTCCTTTTTTTAAAGTATCATTTCACAAAAATTGTTCTATTATGGGTTTTTATGAAGCTGAATTTCTATGATATTGTAGCCTGAAAACATTATTTGGTTTTTGTATTGCTGCCTTATTTAAGTGTCAATGACTGGATATAAAATACTTCATTCGGTTATGTTTCTTCAATATGTTAAAAACCCTACTTACCTTGTTTTCTTGTATGCAATATTGTTCTTGGTATATCTGATGTCAAATACTTGTTATTTCATAAGTAACATCTTCTTTCTCACTGGAAGCTTTGAGAAATTTTTTCTTATTTTTTTCTTATGCTCTATGGGCCCTTCAATCTGATGTGTTTCATATTTTTATTCTGATAAATTTTCTCTGTTATTCTTTAAAGAATTCGTTCTTTACATTTCAATTTTGTTTCTCCTTCTTGGGACTCCTATTAGCCTTTAATGATGTATCACTTACATACAACCCTCAGTGCTCATCACAAGTGCCCTGCTTAATACCCATCACCCATCTAGCCCATCTCTCACCCACCTCCCTCCATCAAACCATAGTTTGTTCTCTCTCATTAAGATCCTCTTGTGGTTTGTTTCCCTCTCTTCTTTTTCCCACCTTTCCCACAGGTCCTTCTGTTTTATTTCTTAAATTCCACACGAGTGAAATCATACTATATTTGTCTTTCTCCAATTGACTTATTTCACATAGCATTATACGTTCTAGCTCCATCCATGTGGTTGTAATGAAACAAGATTTCATTGTTTTTCATACCTGAATAATATTCTCTTGTATGTATGTATGTATGTATGTATACACACATGTATATACATGCCAAATCTTCTTTATCCATTCATTAGTCGATTTGAGCCTTTTTTATTATTTCTAGTTGCTTCATAGTGCACAAACTTCCCTTGGCCTTTTGCATGTTTATTATGCTTATTTGAAATCTATATGTGATGGTCTGTTGCATCTGATGATATTACTTTTCTAGTCCATTAGGATTTCTGAACTGAATGTTTCCTAAGATATTATTCATCTTGGTTTCAGAGTTTTAGTGTCATTCAGTGATTCTCAGACTTCCTACTAATCCTTTGGCTTTTAGTTCCACCTTGATCGTGTTTTTAAAAGTATCTTGTGCAGATAGTTTTTGAGTATTTTAGGGAATCTCCAATATACATGATGGTTGCCCCTAACATTTCCCTCTACCTCCTTACCATTAAATGTTCTTAATTTAGCTAAGTTACTTATCACTCAACCATCTGCTTTCTAATTTCCAAGATTCTGTAGCAATTGTCTCCTTTCCTATTCTCTACAAGTGTATATTATTTTTTTTTTAAATCTTCATTTTAGTGTGGCTTTGGAAGGGAGCACAGATCTACTCTCTATTAAGTCTCTCTATCTTTATTTGGAAATCTCAGTGTTTACCTGTCACATAGTTTTTCAGTTTCTCCTCAATGAAATTTCTTCATCTTCCTATTAGGAAGATAATTACACTATCCCCTGAAATTCTTTAATATTTGTATTTGAAACTTACTAATATCTTCTCTTATGGATCTTTTTCTCTTATAGATCTTATACCCCCTAGTCAAGTATAATTTTATCTGCATACTTTCAAACAAAATTTAATTAATGCACATTACTTTATAAATAGCAATTTGCTATTTATGAGAAACATATCACTTATACTTTTATCTTTCGTGCCTGCCATATATGTTCCATGAAAAAATAAAGAGAATGAAAATTATCTTATGCTTTACACTCTTTAGTTCTTGTTCTTTAATGAATGTTGCTATGTTGGAAAACATTATCTGGCCCATTAGGGAGATATTGCACATCCAAGCCCTTGCTCATCATGATATAATTCACATATCTATCTCTGAATGTAGGAAGACAGTCTTTCTCTTGTGTGCAGATATGACTGTGATTATATCATAGGAATAATAGTGATATCTGTCAAAACAAAGAAATATGTTTTCTTATATAGAAAAACAACCCACTTAAAAATAAATTTACTCATCTTAAGTGAAATAGCTAATTCCCATTCAAGTTAATGATATTTGTGCACATTGATCTGGAGTAGAAAAATCCTCTCTTATGTGTGTGCCTGTCAGGCTTCTGTCTCCATTAGGTTAACCCAGTATCCTCTTTTGCCATATGTGTAGACTTTTTGGCAAACTTACATCATTGTCCTTGTTATATGTCAGGATAAGAAATAGGGAATGCTCCATTGAAGAAAGATATGGAAACCAAGAGTGACTTAAAGAACAATAAAATAGAGAATTTTTATAAAGTACTACTTACTTTATAAAGTGAATTTAATTTCCTGCTGCTGATTTCTGACTGAAACAACAGCTAACACTTTCTAAATGGTTACTTTGTGGCAGAAATCACAAAAAGAAATACATATAGATTATTTCTCAAATCATTAATATTACTACTCCCATTTTTACAGATGAGGAGACAGAGTTCTAGAAGACTAGTTGATGGCAGAGCCAAGATTGGAACTTGGCCAGAGTCAGGATCACTCATACAGTGAGACTCAAAACAGAAAGTTCTCTAAGTAATTTGTTATTAATCATAAATAAGGTATCTAACTTTTGAGTAATTTACTTAAAAAATTACTCAACCATCTGCTTTCTAACTTGCAAGATTCTGTTGCAATTGTCTCCTATTCTCTACAGTAGCGTATATATTTTTTTAAATCTTCATTTTAGTGTGGGTTTGGAAGGGAGCATAGATCTACTCTCTATTGAGTCTCTATCTTTAGTGGCTTACTTACTTAAAACATTTCAGAGAACATTGCTCTAATGTCAGACTGACTCATATGCTTTCTTGAGACGAAGGCAAATGAATGGAATTATAGCTATAGAAAATGTACATAACCAGCAATATATTTTAGTTATGTCACAAATTTTAGGAACATAAGATTTATGTGACCTCTATCTGGCATGTGTGTCCCAGTGAAAAAGGGTAAGAATTACTGTTCTATTCAAATTCTTACATATTGAATCCAGCAAAACTGATGTAGTATATTTAACTCATTTAACAATTATATGGTGAAGAATAGAATTCTTTGTGTGTGACCTTCTGTGTGTGTATATATGCCTGTATTGAATGTCAATAAATACATATATGCATTCCCTGGAAGTATAAACCGAGTCAAAACATCATTTTAGTAACACATACTTGA
Source organism: Panthera onca (assembly GCF_046562875.1). NCBI lineage: Eukaryota > Metazoa > Chordata > Mammalia > Carnivora > Felidae > Panthera > Panthera onca. The sequence continues at coordinate 161,301,277 of NC_138346.1, forward strand.
TACTTGAACTTTCCAGAAAAATTTAGAAATGGTAACCTAATGAAATTTAATACCAAAAAGCCAAAGACAGATGTTTGAAGGAATATACACAGTTTTTAAAATGACAAGGTTTAAGACTAAGAAGATGCCATTTATTAATGATCACCTAAAATAAGTAAAAGTAATCAAATTAAGGGTTAAGATAAGGACTATCTTAAATTGGTGAAGCAAATAAACTCCAAAAGCTCAAGAATTTGGCACTTAATAATTTTCCTTTCATTTATGTTCTAGAATAATGCAAGTGTTTTTGATGAGGAGCTCTCCAAGTCCATGTTTCAGGAATGCAGACTTTTTCTATCTACTGTGATTCCCATATTTAATACAACTTTGATACTTTCTCCATTTAAGCCAGACAGAAGGGACAGGAGCATGGATGTGTTTGTTTGTTTTCTAGACCTCAAAGTGGCATGTATTACCTCTCTCATTACATTGACTATAATTCACAAATAACCATAAGAGAGATTGAGGCATATAGTGTGTGTGTGTGTGTGTGTATATATATATATACACACACACACACACACACACACACACACATACACACACACACACACACACACACACACACACACACACCCAGGAAATAGCCCAGCTCACATTTTCTGGCATAGGATTGCAAATACCATGTGGAAAATAAACCGATGTGACTCCCCAGAATCATACTAAAAGAATAAATGCAGCAAAACCGTTGTTTTATTCTCAGTATCCATATTGAGATAGCAAAATCATGATTAACCCAAGGCATCAAAAATATCAACTGTAGCCTTTCACATAAATGGGATGATATTATCTGTTTACATGGTTTTCTGGGTTCCCAAAATTTGGTTGCACTGTCCAAACAATTCTTAAGCTATAAAATTGTTTAATTCTTCAGAATTGAGAATGCTTATCACTTATTCCCCAGCAATGGGCATTTGAGCAATAATTAGAACCTTTTTAAAAAAAATTATATTCCCCTAGGCCACACCCCAATTAAATTGCTTTCTGAGAATGAAACCCTAGCACATACATTTGGAAAATCACCTCAAGTGACTTTTATGCTCACATCTTAACAACCACCCCTCCTTCTCCCCCTGTCAAAGGAACACTATGGTTTTAATAATGTCAATTATTTAGAAACTTCTAATATCCCCACTTACTTTTTACAGGAAAGACGAACAGAAGTAGATATTTATATCATGATCACTACAGTTTGGTAAAAACAAAACAATAAAAAAACAAAAAACAGTTCCACAGTTTCTAAAATAATCAGTTCCAAATGTCAGCTGCATCTCTTATTCTGTTACTCTAGGAGATATATTAAAAAAAAAAAAAAATGGGATGATGTATTTTGTCCTTGATTCTTGGAATCTCTTTGGAAAGGCACTTCTGAAATGTTTAGGGAAAAACCTGTGCCAGAGACTGTGTGTTCACTAAATATATCCTTCCCAGTCTCCCTGCAGTCAAGTTAGAATTCTGTGATTTGTGCTTCTCAAAGAACTGGGAGCAGAAGTAATTAAAGGCAGTTAGGAGCCCCTAGGGCTCATCCATCTCCCTGTTTTCCTACCACAGAAGCCTCCAGGCCAAATTTCCTTTCCAGCCTTGCCATACGGAGTGGAACAGCAGCATTCAACCAGAGTCTGACCTGAGCATGTAATGTATGCGTGCCTGTGTGTGTACATGTGCACATGTGCGTTATACCACTAGGTTAGGTGTGTGTGTGTGTGTGTGTGTGTGTGTGTTTTAAGAAACAGAGAGAATGTGAGCAGGGAAGAGGTAAGAGGGAGAGGAAGAGAGAAGGCCTCACGTTCAGCGCAGAGCCCAACGCAGGGCTCAATCCCATGACACTGGGATCATGCCCTAAACTGAAATCAAGAGTCAGATGCTCAACTGACTGAGCCACCCAGGCATCCCAGGGCATTTGTCTTTTTGGTTGATAATATTAATTATGTCACTTGTTTTTAAAACACAAATTAATTAATGGAACAAACTAATTGAGATACAATTCTGTGTGCCAGAGACTTCTTGGGAATTCAGCATACCAAAAGAATAATATGTAGTTCCCATTCTCAAGGACAAATGGACACAAAAGCAAAACAAGTGACAACAAAATGTTAAGGGTGTTTTATAGAAAAACATTCAGCATACAGTGGGGCTCTAAGTAAGGAGAATTCATTGAAATGAATATTGGTGAGTAAGACTTTGGTACAGAAAATAAAATGAGTTTCCATGATCATATTGATGGCCTTCATGGTTTGGCTCATTCCATGTTTCAAAAGTGTTAATAACTTTCAACATAGCTGATGCTATTCTCATTGTTATGCCTTTATTTGTGAACATTTGGCTGTGCAAAGTCAGCAGAATCAGTTTCTCATGGAACTATTGTTCACACACAGAATACTCTTAGAATTTGATCTTGCCAGTTTAACCACAGTGATGACATTCTTGCCTAACATGGAATCTCCTGTTAATGGAGCTGCTCTTTCTAATATTAAAAATATGCATTTAAAAAGGATAAAAGGATAACATTTTGAAAAAATGAAAAAAAAAAGACTCTCAATTTAAGTGTGCCAGGGGTTTGATCCAATTTTCATTTTGAATAGAATATTGCTGTAGTAATTATCTTACTATTTAAGTACAAGAATAATTAGTGTAGCAATCTGCTAGTCTTATAATACTCACAGTTCAGAGGTGAAAACATTATAATCTTAAGTAAATTATAGATGTTTAATTATAAAATTTATATGCAAAGATGTAGGAATAATTAAATAATTTTTCTGACACAGAAACGTATACATATGTGTAATAAGGAAATACATATTTATTTCCTTTTTTAAAGGAAAAGGTTATCTTGTGGCAAAAAAAAATCATTTTCATATCTGAGGGAATCTATAAAGTAACAAAACTCTGAACTGACTATAATATTCCCAAGTCATCTTAATACTATCTAATTTCACAGAAAACACTTTTTCAGTTATACTATGATTTAATATCTAATATTATAAAGTTAAGTTCAACTTGTGCAAGAATTTATCCTCTTCTTATAAATATATAATTTCTATTGATAACTATGAATAGGAAAATCACTAGATTTCTCCTAGGGATTGTGGCACTATGTAAATACTTAATGTTTTAACAAAAATGGTATTTACCCATATATCAGAGTAATGTTTCAATTTATCAAGGACATATACATATATGGATGACCAGCTTCCCCCCACCCCAGTCATTATGGGCATTGGGTATACTTCTAGTAATGCACGAAGGTTTTTGTCCTTTTCTTTGTGAGAATAAAACAGAGGGTGATAACCAAGGCTTCTGTACAAGTAGGATTGGATTTTAGGTACATAATTTTCACAAGCAAAATTGAAGATTTTTAAATCAAACAAATACCAAATATGTGGTACAATGTAACAGAATTATAACCTTCTCCCTATCCTGCCTCGCTCTTACACTCTTTCTGTCTCTCCCTCCATCCCTGTCTTACTCATTCTCTTTCTCTAACTCTTTCTGTGTGGAGCTGCATGGAAATTTTTTCCTCTATTGCTGTATCCAAACTCTCTCTGAGATATTTTCTAGAAAAATGACAACAAAATGGCCGTCAAAATGTATGAAAAGGGCTTATTAACTGAACAAAATGTTTGATATTTTAGATGATCAGTTTCAGAAATCAGATTTTTGGTTTGGGCACAAAAATTGCGCAACCAGTATAGCATCCAAGAGAGGAATCCTTTCTTCAACAAGGTTTTATCAGTCACCTACGTTGTGGCAGACACAGTGACATGACTGGGAATATACAGTGAGAGATAGCAAATGCCCTAAAGAGATCATAATGTAATTGGAAGCCAACATTAGCTTACAGGATTAGATAACAGTATGCAATGTTTTCAAAAAGCCAAAGATAATTTCCCACAAAACTTAATCTCTCTGATTGCATGTCTTCACCTCTTCTACCTTAACCCTTCCTTCAACTCTGCTCCAGCCCCAATGCCCTCTGACATTTCTCCCTTGGACTTTGTAGAGATGTTCTCTCTGCCTGGAATGGCTTTCCTTTTAAATATTCTGTGATTTACTCTCTCAGCTCCCCAAAATTTCACTCAGATCTCAGTTTCTCAAAAAGGGCTCCCCTGACTCTCTCATGTTTATTCACCTCAGACTTTTTTTTTTAACTCTTCTACTCGTTTTTTCCCCATAGTAATTGATGTCTATGAGTATGCTATTTAATTTGCTTATGTATTTTTCAAATCTATTTTTGCCACCTACAAGGGCAGGAATTTGTGTGCATTGTTCAATAGTGTTTTGTCGGAGCCTACAAGAGTGCCTGGCATGTAATTATTCAGTGAATTTAAAAATTATCTTTGAGTAGAATTATTGTTTTGCTCTGAAGTTGTATGTTCGGTAGAATGGCAGACTGAGTAAACCTGAAGATTCTGCAACTACAAACTACTAAAGATGCTAGATAAGATATTTTTAAAAAATATATGTGCATAGCAGCATTCATGAGAAAGAACAAGAATCTTTCAACTGCAGTTTCCCTCTCCTCAAGCTGAAACTAAGCACAAGGAACATATCAAGGACGACAAATCAACATAGCTGTTCTGAACGCTGAATATTATCCTTTCATTCATTCAATAGTGTTATTAGTCTGTTGATAAGCAGTACAAACTATTACTGATAGTGAGATATGCATCCCATTTTTCCCCTCTTCTCTAAAGCAATTGATTTGGCATTTTACCATTATAATTAAACATAGCATGCAGATCATAAAATTCAATTCATTAACTTTTTTATTCAACAGCCATTTACTGGGGCTTCTATATGCCAAGCACTGTACCAAGAGTTAGCTATGCAAAAATTTAAAGAAAAACACAGTCTGCAATTCCATGGAATTTGACTCAAGATAGCCAGATCTTGAGTCAATCACGACACAATCAAATTGAAAATTATAAATTTTCATAATGACTACATCAATTTACCACTGACTAAGTCAGGCATTTATTATGTTCCAGGAACCATGTTAGATGATACAAACTTTGAATTATTTAATTCTCATGTCCTATTAGATAAATAGATATTTTCCCCATTATTCATATGATTTCACTGGGGCCTAGAGAGGCCAGGGGGAAACAATGTGGTTGGTAAGCATCAGAGCAGGGATCAAGCTCATATTTGTTTGAGTCCAATAACCCATCTTAATCACAATTCTATACTAACAAGTATAAGGATTTTCCAGTGTTCAGAGACACTTTATAGGAATAGCATTATATTCTGAGAGTTGCGATTAAAACTCAAGACTCTCTGAACACTGTTGAAAATTTCACGGATGCTCACTATTAATTTGGTGTATGGGTGAGCATATGTGTTTGCAACAACTTCATATTCAGGCCTAGTGCAGCCAGGGTCTACTAATCAGAATTCCCAGAGACTGCCTTTCCATTTTAATCAAGCCACATGCACTGTTAGCCTACCCCAAGAGAGTAGCTCAATTCTAATGAAATTTCTGTTTCCTATATTCTTACGAGGCATGGTACATTAACCATTAATAATAAAAAGAATTTGACTCCAAACTTTCTGCTTAGTTATACCCAGTGATAATAGTAACTAGAGTGACATCTTTGAAATTGTATATTGTGAACAATAATATATAAACAAATCTAAAATAATGACCTTCAAAATTTACTAAAGATTTATGTTCTACATTCAGGTAAATTAGTAAACTAGGATTGATCAGCATATTTATATTTGAGTTTGGTTTCTATATGACACACAAGAAAATTTTGTTGAAAGTAACTGAGAACTTAAAAACCATTAGGTAATCTCTTTCCTTTGTTGCAATGACAATGAACTACATTTTGGCACTTATACTCTTTAGCTTAATATGACCCCGAATCCTATGAAATTTACATGATGAAATATATAGAGTGGTAACCTGAGCTTTGAAGTTAGAAACAGATAAATTCAAATCACTGATATGTGCTTATTACCAGTGTGGTATTTGGCAAATGTTACTGTCTGCATCTTTTCCTTAAAATTCATGTTGAAACCCTAAACTCCAGTACCATAGAGCACAACTGCATTTGAAGATAGGGCCATTGAAGAAGTAATTGAGGTTAAATGAGTAAATGAGTAAATGAGGTTAAATGGTGGGCCCCTAATCTGACTGGTTTCTGTTTAAGAATAAGAGACACCAAGGATGTTTGCACACAGAGGGAAGGTCATGGGAGGACCCAGTGAAAAAGCTGCCATCTGTAAGCCAAGGAATGAGGCCTCAGGAGTAAACAAACTGCCGGGACCTTGATCTTGGACATCCAGTCTCCAAAACTGTGAGAAAATAAACTTCTACTGTTCAAGCCGCCAAGTCCGTGGTATTTTGTTACGGCAGCACCAGCAAACTAGCAAGCACATAATTTAAACACTTCAGACATCAGCTTTTTCTTTAAAAAAAATTGTTTTAACGTTTATCTATTTTTCAGACAGAGAGAGACAGAGCATGAACAGGGGAGGGGCACAGAGAGAGGGAGACACAGAATCTGAAACAGGCTCCAGGCTCCGAGCTGTCAGCACAGAGCCCGATGTGGGGATCGAACTCACTGACCATGAGATCATGACCTGAGCCGAAGTCGGACGCTTAACCGACCAAGCCACCCAGGCGCCCCAGAAATCAGCTTTTTCATCCATAAAGCACAAATAATAGTTCCAGCTTTCAGAGTTTTGTTAGGAGGAAAAACATTATATGTATATTTCCTGTCATGTGGCAAGCGCTCAGTTAATGAGAACAAAAAAAGCCACTGATGTATGCATCTGGATATGTGCACATAAGCACTTCCAGTGCCATGTTTCGTACACAATATAAAACAATGTCGGTTCGAGTTAGGAATCTAACTCCTTTCTTATACTCTATTTTCTATGAATCGAGTCATAACATGCCAATTTATTAACATAATAGAAGATGGCCTTAAACTAGTCACAGAAGCTCTCTGTGAATTCTACCATTTCATTGACTTGTCACAGCAAACAACAAGTTGGCCATGTCAAGCCATAGTTCTGGATATGAATCTCTGGTGTCAAGTAAGGAACTAATTAAGTATGAAATTACCTTATATATCTAAAGCTGGGTCTGCTCACCTTTAGGCATTTTGGGAATCCATCTAATGAGATACGAGTTTTGCTCCACAGGACAATCACAAAGCTCATTAATGCTCATTAAAACATAAGTAGTATTCAATGGATTCAGCAAAATCTCACTGTATTTTAATGAGCATCTGAGTTATCCAATGGAGCAAAACCCTGTCATGGAAAATTTTTATTAATATAAAAGAAAGCATAGGCCAATAAATATAGTAAATATTGTTAGGTGTAGCTATATTAGAGACACATCTGTGACAAATAGAAAATAATATCCCCAGAAGTTCATTTCTTAACATTTGAAAATAAATCTGTCAAGGGCGATTTAATAAGAATCTGAAATACTGGGAGAAGTATTGTACAATCACAAGATTATTCATCAACACAGAAGTTTTGAACTGCCTTTTTCATTCTGGATTTAAAGAAGTTGAAAGTCTTCTATTTTGTACCTCATTTAAAAAATGATATAGATGATGAATAAACACTTATTGACAAAGTAAATAAATTATGTTAACATTTAAGTCCATAAAGTCTATTTTATATATACGCACATGTATGTCTGTCTCTCAGAAATAAACATTTAAAAACATATATATCCACTCATTTCTTTTCCACAAATATTTGAATGCCTACTGTGTGTCAGAAATTATATTAGCACTAAAGCAAAAGCAACCAAAATAGAATCCTAATCTTGTGAAGCTCACATTCCTGAGAGGGGAAGAAAGGTAATTAACAAATAAACATGCAAATATTGAACCAATTAAAAAAGAGTTACAGAAAAAAAAAAGTAAAAACCTAGCAAGGGTATCAATTCTCTATAATCTCTTTCAGAAAATACAAGCAGAAGGAAAATTTTCTAATGCATTTTACAAAGCCAGCATTATTCTAATTGTCTCTGTAGAAAGGCTAAAAGAATTAACAAACAAAGGAACAAACAAAAAACCCTCATAGAATAAATAATTAAGAAAGTTTGCAAGATACAAGGCCAATATACAGAAGTCGATTGCTTAAATTGAAATTAAAACACAGTATCATTTACATTAGCATGCAAAAAAATTTAGATGTGAATTAACAAAATATGTAAAAGATCCATATGAATAATACTGCAAAACTCTGACAAACAAAATCAAAGAACTAAATAAATGGAGAGATACTGCACATTCGTGGATAGAAAGACTCAATATTACCAAATTGTCAGTTTTTCCCAACTTGATGTTTACATTCAATGTAATCCCATAAAAATTCCAGCAATTTATTTCATGGATATCAACAAATGTATTTCAAAGTTTATATGGACAAGCAAAAGACCCATAATAGCCAAACAATATTGAAGGAGAATAAAGATAGAGAATTGACAGTACCTGACATCAAGACTTACTCTAAATCTACGGTACAAGACAGTGTGGTATTAACAAAAGAATAAACAAATAGATCAATGGAACAAAATGGACCGCAGAAGTAGGCCCATATAAATGTAGGCTATTGATCTTTGAGAAAGGAGCAAAGACAGTACAATGGAGAAAAGACAGTCTCTTCAACAAATGATGCTGGAACTACCAGACATCTATATGCAAAAAATAAATCTATACACAAACCTTACACCCTTCATAAAAACTAGCTCAAAATGTATCACAGAGCTAAATGTAAAATATAAAACCATAAAACCCCTAGACCAGAGGAGAAAACCTAGATCACCTTGAGTATGGCAATGACTTTTTGATACAAAACCAAAGGCATGATTCATGAAAGAAATAGTTGATAAGGTAGACTTTATTAAAAAAATAAACAAATAAATAAAATAAAAATAAAATAAACCTCTTGCTCTGGCAAAGATAATGCCAAGAGAATGAGAAGATAAACCACCAACTGGAAGAAAATATTTCCAAAGAGACATCTGATGAATTATTATTATCTAAATTATACAAAGAACTCTTAAAACTCAGTAACAAGGAAATAAACAACTCAGTTGGAAAATAAGCCAAAGACCTTAACAGACACTTCACCAAAAAAGATATATAGCTGGCAAATAAGCATTTGATAAGATTCTTCACATTATATGTCACCGGAAAATGCAAATTAAAATACCACTGCACACCTCTTAGAATGGCCAAAATACAGAACACTGACCATACCAAATGTTGGTGAGAATGTAGAGCAACAGGACCTCTCATTCACTGATAGTAGGGATGCAGAATTATTCAGTCACTTGGAAGGTAGTTTGGCAATTTCTTACAAAATAAAACTTACCACACATTCGAACAAGTACTCTCCTTGGCATTTACTCCAAGGGGTTGAAAACTTATGTCCATACATAAACTTGCACACAGACGCTTATAGCATTATTAAAGCTTGAAAGCAAAAAAGATGCTGTTGAGTAAATGAATGGATAAACTATGGTACATCCAGACGATAAAAATAGTATTCAATGCTAAAAAAAAAAAAAGCCATGTAAAGACATAGAGGAAACTAAGTGTATATTTCAAAGTGAAAGAAGCAAATCTGAAAAGTCTGCATACTGTATGATTCCAATTACATGACATTCTCAGAAAAGGCAAAGTTATGGAGATATAAAAAGACCAGTGGTTGTCAGGGGGATGGGATGGGGAAAGATGAATCGGCACAACACAGAGGATTTTTAGGGCAGTGAAAATACTCTGCATGATACCATAAAAATGGATAAATGTCATTATACATTTGTCAAAGCCGATAGAATGTGTAACACCAAGAGTAAACCCTAATGTAATTTATGGACTCTGGGTGATCATGATGTGTCAATGTAGATTCATCAGTTGTAACAAATGTACCAATCTGATGGGGAGTGTTTATAATGGGGGAGGCTATGCATGTAGGGAGCAGAGAGTAAATGGGATGTTTCTGCATTTTGTGATCAATTTGTGCTAAAGCTGCTCTAAAAGATAAAGTATTAATAAAAACTTTGAAAACACAAAAACCTAGTTAGGGTATATGTAGTAAGGGGGCAAGAGAAAGTGTTATCATAGAATGGACAGGGAAGACCTAAGAAATTGATATTTGAATAGATAGTGAAATCAAGAGAAGGCTTTGGGTATATATGAGGGATAATCTTTGTACACAGAGGGACCAGCAAGTATGAATATTCAGAGGCAGCAACAGGTTTGGAGGAATGTTAAGAAGTCCAGTATGGCTGGAATGCTATGAATGATGAAGAGTAGAAGAGGAGTTGAGGTTAGAAACATAGGAATGGCAGCAGAAAAGAACTTCCAGGCTTTCATGAGGAATCTGGATTTTCATATAAGTGTAATAGGGTCATTTGAGAGTATTGCATAGGGGAGTAACCTGATTTACTTCTCTGTTAATGGAAAAATTCTACATGGAAAATAGGTTATGGTAGTTTAGAAAAGGGTTATAACAATGAGTCTGCTGAAACATGTTTGAAAGGAGTGTTGGCAGAAATGAATGATAGATTAGATGTGCTGTGTGATAGAAATGGAAAAGCCAGATAATGACTTGAAGGTTTTTAGTGTAACACATTAATTGCCCAAACAAAATTCTGCTGTTTTCAAATGAGAGTTTTTGTCTCAAGTACATTGACCAAAACTGACATAAGTGAATTTTACATCTAGAATGTGAAGTATACATGGGCAGTTCTCATCAGCCAGTTGCAAGCCCAATTCTATTATCATTCAGGATGGTCTGCCTCAGAGTCATTCTATTATCAAGGTTTTAAAAACCACATTAATCTTAACATCTCCCAAATGTAAGTTGATAACTGATTTTTCTTCTAAGCTTCAGAATCTAATTGTTTGAAGTTGTCTTAGGTATCTCAAAATTATAATGACCCAAGATGAACTTTTGGTATTCTACTACAAATATGTTCTCCTGATGCTTACCTTTCTCAATAAAGGTCAGTTTCTAGTACTTAGTACACTGGAAGCCCTTCCTGCTATCTTTCTTCCACATTAACAAACTTATCCCTCATAAGAGCCATGACCAAGTTCTGTTGATTCTATTTCTAAAATATATTTCAAATCTAACCATTTCTCTATATACATGTTGCCAGTGACCTACTCAAAACCATCATCCCACATCTAGATTACTTGTCTATCTACTCCACAGTAAATTGTACATGAAATTTTAAGAAGTTAGACAATTTTGCAAAGAAACAGTAATGGGTAATGTGTAGAAATGAACATGGAAACTGTCACAGAAAGAGGTAGAAATAGAAGGAAATATCTGGAAAGAGATGTGAGGTTGACATAGAGATTGTGAGTGTTTGTTATCTCATATGAGGAAATTTAGGTTACATGGTGAAGGGCAAGGGAATACACAGAAAGAGTTTGAAGATTCAGTTGTGAGAGGGAATAACCTATGGATCAATGTCCCTGAGGTGGAGGCAGGGGATGAGATACAGAATATGAATGAAGCATTTGTTTTAGAGGGGAGAAACAGCTTTTCTACCAAAGTTGAAAAAAAATTAGTAAGATTGGGACATATCTAGATGATTTATAGTGCCTTGATGCTGACATCAAAGGTACAAAAGTAAATTTTGATGAGAATTCAGAAAGTAAGGAGTGCATAATTGGAAATGTCTCTCTTCATTTTATGTGTACAGAAATGTACTAGAGCCTAAAACAAAACAATGCATGTATCTGGATGACTTAGACACTTACAGTTAATTTACTATGAAGAAAATATGTGTAAGGGAGTTTCTAGTGGTCTATAAAAGGTGACTACATTAACAAGTCACATTAACATAGATGACTCATTCTTAAAGGATTTTTTTTTTATGAAAGAGATGCTAATCATATTGTTCACTGACTGTATAATAGAATTTAAATGAATTAGGCCTCAGCTGTTATCTTCATTTCACAAAAAAAGCATGATATTACAGCAGAAAGGGATAAATTATATTTAAATAACTAGAAGTTCTTAATATGACCAAAATTATGTAAATTCCACTAACCATCAATTTTCTAGGAATTTTCGTTTTCATGCTAATTCACGAAAATCAAGCACAATGTATTTGCAGCTGGTGCGATTCTCCACCAATCTTTCCCAAGGAGAATTAGTTAAGAAATGTACTTGAATTACAGAAAAATATGACTCAGTGAACCAGGTAGTGCCATGGTGGCATGGTTCCTTTAAGAAAAATGTTAAAATGTTTGGTGAATTTTAGGACTGTCTTAAGAAAATTAGCTCCTTGGTATCATAATACACTATACTCCATATGATCAGTAGCATAGGACTGCATTTGAGAGAGGAAATATACATGTGAAATACTGGGAAAACATTGTCTTTGCAATCCTACAGCCCAGAGCTTCAATGTCAGTAATGTTACTTTGACCTGGACAACACCCTCACTACCTGAATCTTAGATAAAATGGTAATGATAATAATGGTAATATATTTATAATAAGAAACATTGTGAAACTTTTAAGGGTATGTTTTTTTTTTCATCTTTTTTAAAAGATGATAGAGATTTACACATGTTGAGTGATTACAAGAAGGACAGTAGACCAAGGTAAAGTATAGATTAAAGAGACATATTGTATATTCCTGTAAAAAATCTGAGAAGGTAGCAAGGGATATAATCTATAACATGAATAAGAAAATATCCAAAGAGATGATACAAAACATCCAAAAATATGTTGACCAAATAATGATAGATTCTATTAAAATATTAAGGTCTATTAGATGGCAGTGTACAATAATTCAACTGGTTATTTAAATATCTGCAAATTTCCTATTTTTATCCCCCATCACCGATTTAATTCTTCTATCCTTTTACCATATCTGTAACTTTTCAGCAGTTGAAAACTAATAATGATAAAATTACTACCTCATTTCTTTTCACCACATATATGTTGCAGTTTTTTATGAATATATACCTATGCAATATTTGAATTAATCTTCTAGGTACAATGCAAAGATTCATATACTTTTTCGGAATTCTGATGTGCCCAAAGAACAAATGTATTACATGATATATCTAATAGATGTTAGCCAATAGCTTGATCAAATCTGCTAAGCTTCCACTATGGATCTCAGAGAATATTATCTAAGATGGGCTTCTAATAAAAGTTCATGCTAAGAAACAAATCTACTCAGAAGAAAATAAGAGCGTATGTTTCTGATATCCTCAACTCTTTTTCTCAGCAAGCAATAGGAAGTAATATTTCTGGCAAGAAGCATAAAATCATTCATAGTTTAATATTTAAACAGCATCACCAATATTCAAAGTATTGAAATAATAACAAAGCTATAAGAAACAATAAAAACAAAAAAAATCACAGAGGATATGAAATAGAATACAGAAAAATTGAAACAGAAAATCAAAATTCCTACTGATCTCTCCCTTTTAGCATAAAGGGGGAAAAAACTTTTAGAAGTTTATCTTAAATCCAGATTCTTAAATTACAGATTCCATGGACAATGGCACTTTCAGAAACTGTAGAAACTCTTTAGATCTAACCATCTTACCAATTGACTCCATTGGTAAGTCATACTCCAAACATCCCATTCTTACGGTTACAACAGATGTTCTAGGTATTGTACAGCTGGAGTCTGTGATATAAATTTCTAGGAAGTATTTTGAAATACCATCTATCAAAATGATAAAAGCATGCTTGTCAAGAGGCACCTAGGTGGCTCAGTCAGTTAAGCATTAGATTATTGATTTCAGGTGAGGTTATGATCTCAAGGATGGTGAGATCCAACTGCAGGCGGGGCTCCACCCTGGACGTGGACCCTGCTTAAGATTCTCTCTCCCTTTCCCTCTGCCCCTCCCCACTTACTCACACATGTGTGCATGCACACACTCTCTTGCAAAAAATCAAAAGTGGTGCCTAGGTGGCTCAGTCAGTTGAGCATCAGACTTCCGCTCAGGTCATGTCTTGTGGTTCACAAGGTCGAGCCCTGCCATCAGGCTCTGTGCTGACAGTTCAGAGACTGGAGCCTGGAGCCTGCTTGGGATTCTGTGTCTCCCTCTCTCTCTGCCCCTCTCCCACTTGTGCTCTGTCTCTCTCTCTCTCAAGAATAAATAATAAACATTAAAACAAAACACCAAAAAAAAACCATGCTTGTCAAAATACAATTCTTATGGATAATCAAGATTTTACTCAAATGTTTGGCTAGGAAAATGTTCACTAGAATATAAATTAACAAAGAGAATGTGTTGAAAATAATGCATTTGCTAATTAAATGATAAAACATTGATGCTTTGTTGAAGGCATTTACTATAGTCATTTAAAAAAGTGTCACTATAGCATTTCTACTAGCAGGGAAATTTTTCAAAATATGCAGTTAAATGAAAATGAATAAATTACCAAAAAGTATATTAAAAAGTATATTTTACATAAAGGAAATGTATAGGTATATGAATTGTTACATCTTGAACAATAGTACAAGCTAATAATAGTAATAACAGTTAATAGCAAGAGCTGCATTTTCTCATTTTTGTCTTCACAAAAAAATGCTGATTATCTCTTCCATTGTGAGATGATGAAAGTGAGCCTTAGTTTAGTAAGGTGAATTGATGGAGAGTAATAGAGATTATAAGCTGTTGAGCAGGTTTTAAATATAGTTTTCTGACTCCAGACAACTGTACATTTCTTCTATACATTAATAACATTTTAATAGTGAATATCTTTGGAAGCTTTCTGATGTTTATTATCTTTGCTTTGCTTATTAGTGCTACCTAAGTTTCTTTAGCATATATACATTACTCCCGAAGAATAAACACTCTAAAAGGCAACAAAAACATACACTGGTGATCAATAAGAAAATAAGAAAATGATCAAAAGCAGGGTGCCTGGCTGGCTCAGTTGATCTCAGTGTGGTGAATTCAAGCCTCACATTGGGCATAGAGCTTACTTAGAAAGAAGAAAATAATCAAATCAACCATATTACCATGGGCGAATAATATGGTAATCAACAATGAATAAGGTAGAGATATACTTATCTGTGTATGTGTAATATCTAGAGAGACATAAGGTTGACATGTATATATACACTCATATTATATTTGAAATTACTTATTATTAACAAAATAATCTCATTGTTAGTCCCAAGCATGGTAAAGGAAGTGACTTTTTGAATTTTGAATATTTATCTAAGTCTAAATCTAAGCATGTCTTTCATAGTTCTTTTTCATGCATAGAAGAATGCAAGTTACAGATGCATTACTAGAGTACATCATTCACAATTACAGGGAAATTTGTTGAACTTTTGTGCAAAACGTTTTAGATTCAAAGAAATTACATCTATGGCTTTGGTGACTCCTGCTACCTTTACAAAAATTATTGTGTATATCAGTCAGACTATTCTTGCTTTGTGCAGTATGCATGGGCACATGCACAAACACACAAATGGAAACACACCATGTGTGGCTGACTGCTTCAACAAAAAAAGTGTAATTCCAGCTAAAAAAAAAAAACCTAGTCCTCGAGTTTATTACCTTTATTCTTCAGCAAATTCTGTATATGTCTTTGTAATTGGGGTTTAATTTTCATTTAGAATCATAAAGGAATGACCCAAATAATTATCTTGCCTTAACTTTAGCATGTGTTTTTTTTTATTTCCCTCTGTTTATAAATGAGCAAAATGGTAGAAATAACCATTACCAGGAGTTTAAAAAATAATGTGTGACCTGCTGTGGCTTTCATTGGAAATTAGTTTTTGATGTGTATTTTTTAATTTGATAGACTGACTGACATTTTTCTCATCTTTACTACACAGATCAGCAACTCCCACTACTTGGCCAAAAGGTTAATGAAAAATAGATAGTAAAAACCAAAAACATACCAGGAGGATGTTTCCTGCTTCTCCTCATTCAAACTAATAATTTGGAGCATCTATCAAGTACTTTTTAGAAAGAAAATAAGCAAAGCAAAAGGGCTAGTAAAGAACATGATTTAGAGCTTCATATCAGACACCTGTTCTGAGATGGCTTTCTTAGCTATGTCCACTGCATGTTACCCACTGCCAAATACAAACAGTCGCATACCTGAGAGTTACAGGTTTCTTTATCTTAAATATGCATTTAATCAGGCACTTGCTCTTTATAGAAATGACAATATTACTTTAGTCGTTTTTATGTGGTTAAAATATTCAAATGAAAATGTAATTTAAAGGCACTGTTCACACCTGCAAATGTGCATACACAATACACACATGCATATATATGCATATTTAAACATTTATACCACATTATATATATATATAATATTAAGTTACATATCGTTGTATATTTTAGAATCAATACAAAAGTATTCTTCTGACCTGAGCTCATCAAAGGAACTCACATTCAAGAAGTATGACATGTGACCAAAATCCAAAACACTGACAACATCAAATCGTAGCAACAGGAATTCTCGTTCATTGCTGAGAAATGCAAAACAGCACAGTCACTTTGGAAGACAGGTCAGCAGTTTCTTTCAAAGCTAAACATTCCCTTACTGTATAATCCCAAAGTTGCACTTCTTGGTTACTTGCCCAAAAAAGTTGGAAACCTATGTCAACACAAAAACCTTCACATGAATGGGCGGCTTTATTCATAACTGTCAAAAACCTGATAGTTCGAGAGGCTGTGTATATATGGAGGCTGGGCATACATGGGAAATCGCTGTACCTTCTACTCAAACTTTCTGTGAGCCTCAAACTGCTCTAAAAAACAAAGCCTAAAAAATGACACATACAGTTTGGATTTATTGGTATTAGACAACACTGTGTTAGGAAACTGAGAGGCTAAGAGAAAAATTACCAGGTGTACTCACAACTGCAAAGAAAAGATCTTTCCCTTCCCCCGCCATTCCCGAAACCAGCCAGGGCGCGCCCGGTCCTAGTCTGACATAAAGGCGGGAACCAATCAAGTTCTGCTGAATGGTTTGAAATAAAGGCGGGAACCAATCAAGTTCTGCTGAGCGTTCAAATTTAAATGTCAGCCTATAACAACTCTGTAACCTCAAAAAAATCCCTAACTTGTTTGTGCCTGTCTATAAAAGAAACTGTAAGATCCTTGCTCGGGGCCTCTTGCGTCACGGGCAACGAGTGCGCGGAGGACCGGGTTCGAACCTGCAATAAACGACCCTTGCCGCTTGGCTTTGGCTCTGGACTCTGGTGGTTTGTTTTTGGGGGGGTCTCTCGAATCGGGGCACATCAAAACCAATGAAGTAACATGAAGCTGAAAGCACAGAATTCGAATGTGATTTTAGATCTTGAGTTTTCCTAAAGAATTCCAAATTAGATCACCATATTTGACAACTTTCCAGAACACTGCTTCAAAATCTAGACAATGCAACTTTCCTGAAAAGTTGATAACTAATATGTCAAATATCCAGCCATTTTAGTTCCATCACTATTTTAGGACAGCTTGCAATTTTGTGTTTTCTGAGTGTGGTAAACTTAATGACCACTGGGAAGGTTGCTCTTACTAGAACTAGAAAAAAAAAAACTTATTTTTTATGATACTTCTATTTTAGGGAATATAACTTTCTCAGTGAGAATTTGCTTTCTAGGGAATGTTAAGGACACCCCAGCTCTTCCTTTCTTCCAATTTTTCAAAATGCATTTGTAAAACAGATAATAAAGACATTGCCTCAAATGCCTTAGAGGGTTGATATATACAACCCTCCCCAAAGTGGACTTGTATTTAATGGGTCACTTTCATTAGAATCCCAAAGAACTGCTGCAGCTGGCCCTTCCTTTTTCTTTTCTACCACTCAGAAAACATTCACAAGACATCTTTGCTAATGCTGACCATTCTGCTTTGTGTATTGAGATCCTAAAGCGTGCTAATTACCCTGGCTGGAATTCAAAATCTGATCTACTTTGCCAGGAATAAGACAGTGGTCCCTAGGATGCATGGAGGGAAAAAGCTAGCCTTCAGCTTGTTAAGCCACCATGCTGGCCACTTCATCATAGAAGTCTTTATGTCCCTAGAAGCCAGGAAAGATTTATGGGACTGCTTACAAATTAAAAGAGATGCTGAATAGGCAAGAGCAGTGGCTTCAACTCACTGTGAGCAGTGTTGGGAGAATTAGTTGTTTACTAGCCTGGGTAGTGGCAAATCCAACTGAGCACAACAAAAAATGCAACAGTCTATAATGCCTTGTACCTGCAAGAAATAAATATAAATATAAAATTATAAGTATAAATATGCCTTTGCTTAATACTTGTCAAACTTTCAGAGCTACAATGATCATTTTGGCGCACTCACCAATTTTTGAAACGATAAATATTTTTCAAATTGCAAGCATTTCTAAATTGCCTGGCTTTAAGATGGAAATGCCATATGCCAAAGTAATGCTCCAAGGTATTGGCTCAATCATTTTGCAAATCCTATATTAAATTAAAGAAAACATTAGGATGCCTATTCTTTTCCCTCATGCACGTGATTAACCAAGTTCATTTATAAAGTTGAAAGCTTCCTTTTTGTCTTACTTCTCCAACATGTCAATAGCCAAATCCTTGCTGCAATTGTCGAAATTTTTAAATTTTAATCAACCTTGCCACAGGTTTTCATTCACTATAATTCGTGTTAACAAGATTCAATGACTATTGAAAATGATCATTTTTTTTCTTATTCGAAAGCTACTCACTAATTTGGCAAAAGGTTTGCCCACATCTGATTTACTTAATACCCAAATAAAATTAGATAAAATGAAGAGAATTATATATTAGCAAAATGTTTAATTTAGGTCTACGAGCCTGGTGATTCAGGCTTTCCAAGAGAGCTGGCTGCTGAGGCTTGGCTGAAAGACAGTAGCTACCCCCACTCTCTTTCCTCCTCTTTTCATCATGCTCCAGGATAAACCCCCTCTTTTTTCACTCAGAGCTTTGACCTTGCCATGGTTTTCTCTTATTTTTCCCTTCTGAGCCATTGTTTTTACCACATTATTATTATTCTTTTTTAGCAACAGTCTCAAGCCATAATATAGAAATACTCTTTGTGGACCTAATGTTTTGTCCATACTGAGTTATATGGACCTTGGTCAGGATGGGAAGGGGGGTATACATGTAAAGGAATATAGCAAAAATGAGTCTCATCAAAAACATACGATTGGCAGGAGATAAAATATATAAAGAAAACAATGGCAATACAACGAAGGCTCTTTACAAGTGCCGAATCATATCATGCAGTGAGAGCTTCAAAATTCTCAGAAAATACTTAGTCATATACCTACAACCTAGCATAGAATCAGATTTATAAGATAGTAGATTTATGATTAGTGCTAATGGATTTGAAATAAAATCTCATGAAAATCCACTAATAACTTTATACTTAAATTACCCTAAAATAATAAATAGAACATAGTAGTTTTCAGTAACTTCTAAGTTTCTGAAAAGTAAGGGTAAGCCTAGTGAGGAAAAAAAAAAAACATGACTAGACTGTAAAAACACTGACTTCCGTTTCTCTTTTGCTCTTGCCCTCACACTGGTCTCCCTTACTTTGCATTAGAACCATCACTCTGAGGAAAGCAAATTGTCATTTTGAGAGCTGTCTTGGGAGAAGGCCAGCCTCATAGTATGGAACTTGAGTCTGTAGGTGACTTCCAGTGGGGACCGAAAGCCTTCTAGCGGCCATATGAATGATCCTAGAAGCATACTCTCCCTAGAAGAAATTTAAGACTGCTGTAGCTCCATCTAACACCTTGATTGCAGCCTTGTAAGAGATCCTGAGCCAAAAGCGTTCAATTAAGCTGTTCAGTCACAGATGCTAATTTATGGACTCACTTCACTGCTGAGCCCTATCTTCTCCTTTATTCTGTCATGCAGATTCAAGCTTATTCAGTTTCTATGAACTGGGATCTGAGACAACATGGTTGTGTCAAATATCTTTTCTTCCTTCCCTCCTCATGTCCCATCATTCTTCTCTTCCTTCCTTTCTTTCTTTCTTTTCTTTCTTCCCTTTCATTCTCCTTCTCTTCTCTCTCTCCCTTCCTTCCCACCTTCCTTCCTCCCTTCCTTTATATTACAGGAAGACAATTCCAGAAACATATTCTTTCATGGACGAAAGTAGAAGTACTGCCATCCATAAAATTTTTAATTTCATTCATTGGATTTTTTTTCTAATTCCTAGAAGTTTTTTTTTTTTTTCAAAACTTCAGTATGGCTACGACCTTAAAAACTGTTTTTACTATGTTAGAAACTGATAACCCTTAAAGTTTCACAGAGTAATTAAATCAATTGAGATATTTGTAAAATTACAGTGGAAAATGTGAAGGATTTTTCAAATGTCAATAGAGCATTATTTATTAATTCAGAAAACATTTATGGAGGGTTTTTAATGTGCCTGGAAGTAAGCTATACATTGAGACTATAAAATAACTAAGACACACATCATGCTGTTAGAAGAGCTTGCATTAAAGTATGGGAAGCAAATTCATGGATCAAAAATCACTATAAAATGTAATGAATTATCTAATTAAAAATATTCTAATGACTAATGTTGGATAATGAAGAATGTAGCAACTCCCTGAAGAAATCAGACAGTATCATGAAGAATGATAATCAAACCCAATCTGAAAGTCCTGGTGATATTCAACAAGGTCAGAAAAGAGGTGCTTTGAGAAAAGGTTTTTTGTACAGTCTAGAAAGGAAATGGTATATTTAGGGAAAGGCCCAAAACTACAGTGAAAGTAGGGCTCTTAGAAAGAAATATCAAGGAGTAATACAAGTAATACAATCTGAATTCAGATTATGGAAAGTTTTATACCCACATTTAAGGCCTTTAACCATAAAGCCTACAAACATAATGAAGTCACAAAATTATTAATGAAAAGAAGTAGTAGAATTAACTTGGGTATGTGAAAGTTGTATTTGCTGACAAAAAGAAAGACACAGTGGAAACACCAGAAATGGCAAAGTTAGAAGTCAATTTACAGTTGATTGAATGTGAAACTCTAATTCATATGTGGTCACTGTTCAGGTAAAGGAAGAGAGGTTCTGAATTTGGGCAATGGCTAAGGAGTTTTGAGAAGAGAAGACAGATTCTAGCAACATTTAGAAGGTAGAAAAGTCAGAATTTGATTAACCAATTTGAACGGTAATGGAATAAGGAGCAGAACAAGATTGAAGACAAGAATATTTTTATATGAGAGAATTGGAGGTAGATAGTTCTAGTGGGCCATGTAACCTCTAGGTCTACAGGTGCCAAGGGTGATTTTCATGTATATAGTAAGCACTTGGAGCAGAAAAATTCACCCAGAAGATATATTACAGTTAGGGAAGAGAAGGGAAAAATATGGGTACTGAGATTCTGACTGTTTAAGGAGAAAGAAAGAAGGAACAATCCAAGTGTTGAGATAGTATAGGCAGAATGAGAAAGAGAGTCAGGAATACTGTGTGGAACTGACAAAAGAAAATACATTTGAGAGAAGTCAGTGATGTTAAACGGGGCAGGAAATTTAGGATAGAACAAGTTCACCTTTAGAACCAGCAGTTTCTGCAATGATGTTAACACTAAAGTGAAATTGGATTTGATTTTATAGTAAAAGGAAGGGGAAATATATAGGTAGCAGTGTAGATCTCTTTTTAAAAATTTTAAATGTAATAATAAGAGGGAGCGGCTACATAAAACGGTCATTTTTTAGTTTTTTTAACTTTTTTAAATTTACTTTTGAGAGACAGAGAGAGACAGAGTGTGAGTGGGGGTGGGGCAGAGAGAGAGGGAGACACAGAATCCAAAATAGGCTTTAGGCTCTGAGCTGCTAACAGAGTCCAATAAAGTGCTCGAACCCACGAACTGTGAGATCATGACTGAGCTGAAGTCAGACACCCAACTGACTGAGCCACTCAGACACGCCAAACAGGTCATATTTTGAATATGAGTAGCTTTATTATGTGTTTTTGAGGGAAATGTTAATGAAGGAGATGATCTTGCAGACACAAGTAAAGGAATATAATTTAAGAAAGAAAGTGATGAAAAGAAATAGATGTTCCCATGTTCAGGTTCATGAAATGGTTCCATATTTCCAAGGATTCATGCCTATATTTAGGAATGATTTGTAAGTCATAGCATGGTAAGTATTATCATGGGCATGAGAAGTAGACTTAAAATGGACTATACAATAGAAGGCACTGCGTCGGTTATAGTATTGTGATATAAACAGTCAGACCTCCTATAAATGTGGTTATTTGAGGTAAGTTCTTCATTGGATATGAATAAAGAAAAGCATGAGACAACAATCCTGCTATCATGGGATTAACATTTAGTGTATTTTACTTGTATCTCACATAACTTTAAAAGTTTTTGAAATTGTGTATACTAAAATACTTTTCTATAAATCATTTTCCTTAGGTTTACTTTTAAATAAATGTGTTTCTATGCTACAGTATTTAAAAAGGGGAAAAATCATGCGTCTTTCATCTCTGTTATCCACACATTCCTCTCCTCTCAGGCAATCAGTGCTATCAGTCTGATTTATACTAGTTGTACATGTTCACAAAAGAAAAATGCTTACAAACATGGATGCACACGCACACACACACACACACACATTACACAGATGGTAGTAGTACACTGTAGAAGCCAAGAGCATGCCACTCCAAGACAGGCCACAGTGGCATGCAGGTTATTTCCAGCTACAAGCAATCAAGCCTCAAAAGACTCAGGAAGGAACTTTAAAAACACCCCCTCAACAGCCTAAAAGGAATTTAGAGGACCTGTACCAGAAAGAGAACTATTAGCTGAGATTCCTTTTTACCTAAGAAATTTACCTGCATAACAGGGCAACCTTTATTTGCAAACATCTCTCACCTTCCTGCTAATGGCCTCCCCTGCCCTTTGTAATCCTTGACTCCTACCCCACTCTTAAGTTCAGGATGCATATAAACCTCCTTTTGCTTGACTGTATGTGGAATTTCATATCTGTGTGGATTCAACATATGTACACAACTAAATTTTATTTTTTTCCTGTTAATCTCATGTAAATGTAAGTCTTATTCCAGTTAGAACAATCTTGAACAGAGGAAAATTTCTTCCTCCCCAATGGTATACACATATTTTAGTGTCTTGCTATGTCATTTAACATTGTACCAAAGAGAGTATTCCATGCTGGTGTATAACTAGTTTTCTAAATTGTTCTTTTGTTTCTGCTTTATAATGTTTCTTGGACCAATTAATAAGGATGTATTTAATCCACGTGAATGCACATTTAGGCTATTTCCGATCCTAAATTATTGTGAAAGATGCTATAAAGAATTGTGCATAAGTTATTTTACTGCATAATCTTCAATTTTTTCCTATAAATCACTTTTTCCCTGCTCTTTTATGTTGCATAACTGTATCTTTGTAGCTCTATTCTGTTTTTTTTTTTTTTTTTTTTTGGTTACTATCAATTCATTAGAGAGGAGTGATTTTTTTCCTCTCCTTCCTTATGCTTGCTTCCTCTTGCTTCATTTTCATCTCTTGCTTTATTGCATCTCTGCCTTGTGCTTCTACTAATAAAGGAATTTGGTGTAATGTTTTTCTTCATTCTTGGCAAAATTCTTGGTCACAATTCCATCAGCTGTATGGCAACAGCTTTCTTCTTCCTCATTTACTGTTTTTTTTTTTCCACAACCATTCATTTTATTTTGTGATATACATCTAGTGCTGAATACTTTTTGATTAGCTTTGAATAAGGGGAGTTTCTATTGGCCTAGGTATTTGCTGAAGGTAGTAGCCAGAGCATGCCCAGGGAATCAGAATATGATTTGGATGACTGAGAACTGGGTAGGTAAATTCTTTTAGGTTTATTTCTCCCCAAGTAATTTGCATTCTATTTAATTATTTCCATTGAATGTCTCTATTCTTCCTTTTCTTTCAAGTATAGGCCACTTCCTAAAGATATGCAATTTTTGTGTTTTTTCTCCTCTAGGCTCACTTCTTCTGAATCTCTGAATTAAACTAGGTCCAGCTCCTGACTTCACTCTTTTTAACCCTATTTTTTCATTGCATAAAATAAGCTTTGCATTGAACCATCAGTGTTTGTTCAACTTGAAATGAATATTCTCTGGACTCCTAATGGTGAGTATTTAATTTTCAAAACGTAACATTTAAAGATAGTGGTCTCGGGGTGCCTGGGTGTCTCAGTTGGTTAAATGTCCAACTTCAGCTCAGGTCATGATCTCGTGGTCCGTGAGTTTGAGCCCCACGTCAGGCTCTGTGCTGACAGCTCAGAGCCTGGATCCTGTTTCAGATTCTGTGTCTCCCTCTCTCTCTGACCCTCCCCCATTCATGCTCTGCCTCTCTCTGTCTCAAAAATAAATGAACATTAAAAAAAATTTAAAGATAGTGGTCTCTTTCTTTCTCCCTTAATCTTGCAACATCATTTTACTTTCAATATCAGTCAGGTTTGGACATTATACCAAATTCTTTATACACAGTATCTCAATTATTCCTTGCAATTTTATATTTTGGAAAATGAGAATCTAAGACTTAAAACAACAGCTATTTTTCAAAGTCAAACAAATCATAAATAGCTAAGTCAGACATACAAACTAAATATAGGTCTGACTCCAAATGCCATAAACAAACCTTTTATAGAAGTTTTCTAACAAAAAAATAAATTTAACTTTGGAGGTTGAAGGTGTGATCCAACCTATAATATTAATTAAAATTAGAAACAAAAAAATTAAAAGGGTATAAATATAACAGTAGTCTGATATGTCTACTATAGAAGTATTTATAATTTTCTGGCCATTATCATTTGAGGCCTATGCTAATACAGATTACTTATTTTGCAACTAAAAATCTTCAACAATTATCGATTGATTTTGTTACCCACAACCACAGCAGCTAGATGCCATCATGAAAGACCAATTTTAAAAATGATTCTATAAAGATTAAACATCAACTGGCTTAATTCTTAGTCACACAGAAAAATAGAAATCAGCATACCACCTTAAATTCATCCTCAACACATGTCATAACACATCATAGCAATACATCAAGGTTCTTAAAAATCTTTCTAAAGAAATGCTACACTTAACTAAGCAGTTAGATTAGGGAAAGCAGTGCTTTAAATTTGAACAAAATCTCTTTCAATAAGTTGTCCTTCTCATCAAGCCAGTGTTATCTATTTGCAAAATAATGGAATGGACAATTTGATTTTAAGTCGACCTCACCTTAATTTAGAGGCAGGAGAACACATTTTTCTGCCTTTTCGGTTCACATGTTCAAGTTAGTCTTTGTTGTGGTCATTGTTGTTTAATAAGGATTTTTTGGAAGCCTAAAAGGAAACGCTTTCCATTTTGGAAAATGCCTGGATTGCTTTGCTGTATGTGTGATAAGGCACTATATAAATCTAAGTTGCTGTTGTTGTTAATGGGATCTATTCTCACAAAACATCATTGTATGAGCTGCCTTTTTGCTGAGGCTGCCTGGAGGAGGGAGGAAAGTGGAGATTTTACTCCTGCTTTAAAAGGAAATAATCAGTCTGCAGGTGGCTGCATAGAGGGATAAGCAAATGGAACTAAGTGTAGCGCATGGTTTTCCCGCACAGAATAACACCAAACGAGAATGAACCAGATAAAGATCTTTTGTACAAGCAGTGTTCTAAAGAGAAGCTTCGGGTTCCTAACTCCTCATGTTTATGCAGAAAAATCATGATATGCTTAAAATTAGATTTTTCTCCACAGGAACTTCTTACTATAATGTGGAACTGGAGCAGTATATAATTTTAACTTTCTATTCCTGCAAATCATCTAAGCCAATTCTGACTCAGTGTTAAGATGTTATGGACCAAAATAAATCCATGTTCTTTGATGCTGCACCATCAACCTGAAGATCAGAGTCAATTCTTTCTTATCAAAGAGTTTGTTCAAGGTTCAGAGTTGATATATACTTTTTCTTCAGCTCTAAATGGGAAATGAGTTTTTTTTTAAGGAGGAGGTAGGCTTAAAGCAGTGTTGAATTAGTCACAAGAAATGCTTTATTTCAGGTTTTCCATATCCTTTTATTCAGCTCAATTTTACTGTGCAGTTGAAAAATATTTGGCACACCCCATGGAATTTGGAGGAAAAAAACACATTTCTTCAAGTCTTAGGTTTTACAATGAAATCAGGATAATTTCAGCGCAGTCTGATTTTCAAAGATAAGTACTTTCTTGAAGAACACTGCCAGATACCACAGCTTGCTAAGGGAAAAGTGAAAGATGCTGAAATGCATTTCAAAACACCACCTGTATGTGTTTGGAAAGAAAAATTATTAGCAACAACAAAGGTGTTCACTATTGTAAGATGTTCAGCTGCTTAGCTCTGGCTTCAGAGAGTCTATTCCCTGTTCTTGTCACCGACTCTAATATTGGGAGGCAGCTGAGTGGCCTCCAGGATAACCATATTGCAGGACAAAAGAAAGGAGATGGAGGTGGAAGAGTTCCAATTTCAGCCCAGTGGAGCCCGTGAGCTGGTGCCAAAGATAACAGAGTAGCATCAAAGGCTGTATGGGACAGCTGCACTGGCAGGGAGCTACAAAGGCAAAAGAGAGAAGCAGAGAGAGAGAGAGAGAAAGAGAAAGAGAGGGAGAGAGAAAGAAGGAATCCTGAATCTATGTATTTTATTGCCATTCAGGACTCCCAGAGAAAAGAAAGGAGGGGAAAGTAGGAAAGAGGTGGGTAGAGGAAGAAAGAGTACTGAGAGTTAAGGGAGAAGAAAAGAGCGGGAGGAGAAGAAAAGAGCGGGAGGAGAAGAGAGGGAGAAGCAGGAAAAGGGGGAGAGTAGAGAGAGGACATTGTGGCAATGTGACAGACAACAAAGTTATTTGAATAATTTAAAGGATTCTGAAAACAAAGAATGGTCAGTAGGAAGTTGATCATAAATTTAGGCTCCTTCGCAAGCAATTGAAGACTGTGACAATCCGCGGTTTTGTCAAAATTTCCTTTGGGGCCTTCTTGTTAAATACATCAACTCCCAAGACAACAATTACAAAACTAAAAGAGAATTCCCTGCTGAAAGTGAATCAATTCGACTTCATCAGGAAACTTATAGGAATGTGTGGTTGGGGGGGGGGGGAGGGAGAGCAGGGTGTGTGTGTGTATTTCAAGGAGTTGACTGAACATGTTATGGAAATGATCAATTACAAGATATTAGGTTAGCTGATGGGAAGCAAATAAGTAGAATAGTTGATCTATAGCCATGGTTTTAACTGGGCACAATTTTTGTGCCCCCCCCCCCCAACAGTGGCACATACGGCAACAATACCTAGAGACATTTTGATTGTCATGAGTAGGGAGTACACTGGCATCTAGTGGGTAGAGGCCAGGAATACTACTAACCCTACTACAATGTATGGGACAGCACAACAAAGAACTACTTGGCACAAATTGTCAACAGCACAGAGGAGACTGAGCAACCTTGATCTCTAGTTAGAGAGACCTGTGTTTATATGGGGTTTGACACTTTGCTAGCTGTGTGACCTTAGGCAAGTTATTTCAGTCCTTTGTGTCTCAATTTCCTCACTTAAAAAATGGCGATAACAATATTTCCATAAAATTAAGAATTAAATGAGATTCCGTATGCTGTCAAAAATCTCCAGCACTATGTCTGGGACTAGGTTGGTATGCGATAGATTTTTTTTTTCTTTCCTTACAGGAGGTAAGGGCATGAGGTAAAATAGGGCAATAGCATATAATGAATAAAATATACGTTGATTTTTTTTTTCTTCTACTCTATATAGCAAGGTCTATGAGTTGGAAAGAAATGTTATAATTTTCATAGTATATAAGCATGCCAAAAAAATTTGTGCCCAAATAATAGAAATAAATGGCTATGAAAATATATGAGGGAGGGAGGATTTTCTTATCTAAACTATCAACGAGTAAAATATAACGTTTTAATAGCCTAATATTTATACTCTTCTATTCAATGGCTTCTCTCATCACCAAAATCTTAGGTTATGTTTCCTTCTATAGGCACAGTTCCTCTTCCTCATGGTTTATCATACATGTACCAATCTGTTTGAGACTGCATTTCCAACTAAACTGTAAGATTGTAAAAATAAACAAAGACCACCCAAATGAGAACAAGCACAGGCTATTTATTCAGAGCTTGCTAAAGCAAGGGAGTCAGCCAACATCACTTGCATTTGGCAGAGACTCAAAGGCAGGCAGAGGAATGAAAAAGCTTTATGGTGAAAATTTTTAAAAATAAGTAAACAAAGGGGGGAACTTTCAGGTATACCCTGATTAAAGATATTAGCATAGGGAAGCTAGAGACAGGCTATTGAGAAATAGAACATCATATGTGACTGGTGAGGGAAGTATAATTGGCTTTCTCTGGTTAGTCCTAAATTATGAGCAGAGGCAAAACTCAGGGAAACTATCAGTTATTGATCAAGTCCTGACTGTTTTAGGCCAAAAACTATAGAGGTTGTGGCTTGTCTTCCCGGACTAATTGATGCAGGTTGTAAGTCAGAGTTGTATTTTAATATATAGTCTGGCTCTTGCCCATTTGTATATTCAGCCACTCAAGCTTCTTGAATTTAGATACCATGTTTGTCTTGCTCTATTTTAATGGCTGAGCAAGTTTAAAACTAAAACAAATAAAATAATAGTGAGCAAAGGACTTGTATTCTAGTTTTTATCCTAAGCTACTTTACTCATCTTAGAGATCTCCAGTAGAATAGATTGAGGTTAAAATAGGAGAGTAAATTAAATGCAGGCCTTCTCATTTCCAAATGAATCACAAAGATCCTGGAAAAAGGCATTTCTTTTATTCAACAAAGATCAGCTGAATACTAAATATGGATTATGCCCTCAGGGAGTTCAAATTTTATTGAGGGACACAGACCCATAAAAAGACAATTATAAACTCTGCTCCTGGCCATGATGGACTAACAGACTAAATTCATTCTCTTACCTCAAAAATTTTTAAAAATTGGATAAAATTTACAATTGTTTTCGATCACTGGATAATATACTGCTTATCAGAGTGACCCTGAGAGAAGGAAAATGAACAGGGTAGGCATACAACTGCCCCCATTTATGGGCTAAAGAGGGCATTCAGGCCAAAGAGCATGGTTGAAGAACCCAAACCAGGACCCAGTGATCTCTCTAAGCTAAGGAGACAGAGAATATACAGAAGAATTTTTCAAGTGTTCAGCTAAACACTGGTCAGCACATGTGTGCAAGAAAACTACAAAATCTGGGCAAAGAACCACAAGACAGAAGAGGGCAGGTCAAATGATCATCAGTGGTTACACAGAGATTGGAAATAGTTTGCATTCTCACCAACCAGAAAGGCCTCACAACTTATGCAGAATTACATAGATTTAGAGAGGTCTCCACAGTCAGGACAAAAAAACACAAACTATAAAATAATTTTCTTTTCTATTAGATATATTGGAAGTCAAACAAAATGTTTTCTCTTCAAAGGATGCTGTTAAAAAATGAAATGAGAGAAAATGTTTGCCAAAAAAGAAAAATCATACAAAGGACATGTATATACAATATATAAGGGATGTTTAAACTACAGTAATAAAAAGACAACCTCCCTCCCCAATAGGCAAATGATTTCCACACTTCCCAGAGAAAATAAGTGGATAGCAAAGGAGCACATGTAAACAAGTTCAGCGTCATTTATCATTAGGAAAACCACAATCAGATACCACCGCCCACCTATTAGAAAGGCTAAAATTAAAAAGGCAGCTGTCCGTCCAAGTGTTTGCAAAGATGTAGAGATTAGAACTCTCATATACTGCTGGTAAGAATGTAAAATGGTACAATTATTTTGGAAAATAGATTATCATTTTCTTAAAAATTTAAATAGATACCCATATAATGACCCAGCCATTCCACAATCTTATAAGAAAAATGGAAGTATATCCATACAAAGGCTTATAGGCAAATGTTAACTATGATTTTACTTGGGAACCAACTTACACCCACAGTGACTAGCTAAACAACCTGTGGTCTATCATACCATACAATATGAGTTCTACTCAGCAATTAAAAGGACCTATCATTAAGAAGATGTGGTATACACACACACACGCACGCACACACGCACACACACATACACACAATGGAGTATTATTCGGCAATCTAAAAGAATGAAATCTTGCCATTTGCAACTACATGGATGGAACTGGAGGGTATTATGCTAAGTAAAATTGGAGAAAGACAAATATCATATGACTTCACTTATATGAGGACTTTAAAAGACAAAACAGATGAACATAATGGAAGGGAAGCAAAAATAATATAAAAACAGGGAGGGAGACAAAATAGAAGAGACTCATAAATATGGAGAACAAACAGAGGGTTACTGGAGGGGTTGTGGGAGAGGGGATGAGCTAAATGGGTAAGGGGCACTAAGGAATCTACTCCTGAAATCATTGTTGCACTATATGCTAACGAATTTGGATGTAAATTTAAAAAAATAAAACATAAAACAAGTTAATAAAAAATAAAAATAAAAATAAATAAAAGGACCTATCACTGCTATCTGCAGCAGCATGAATGAAACTCAAAAAAAATATGGACATTTAGATAAGCCAGACACATACAAAATGGAACATATATTCTATAATTCCTGTTACACAAAATGTTTAAAAAATATGGTAGGTTTCAAAATAAATTGCCCTTAGATGTGCCTGTTTGGTACGTGGATTATTTCAAGCTGAAGACAATCAAGACCCAAAGACTCAGAAAGAAACCTTCACCTTCCCACTAACTCCCTAAAAGCATTTCGACAGAGGACCTGCTCTAAGAAAGGAACTATCACCATAGCTAACCATATTATAAAATAAACCAGGTATGATAAACATTTGTTTACCATTTACTCCTTGTCATCTTCCTGTGAATTGCTTTCCTTAAAGTTCCAGAACCCTACCTGCTTCATCTTAGTTCAGGATGGCATATATATCTCATTTTGACTGTCTTGGGAATCTCTCAGGTTTATGTGGATTCCCCATACTTAATTAAATTTGATTTTCTCCTGTTAACCTGTCTTATGTCAATTTAATTCTTAGACTAGCCAGAAGA
Organism: Panthera onca; assembly: GCF_046562875.1. NCBI lineage: Eukaryota > Metazoa > Chordata > Mammalia > Carnivora > Felidae > Panthera > Panthera onca. Next base: position 161,332,362 of record NC_138346.1, read on the forward strand.
ATCTTGAAGACTAGAAGAAAACTTTTCCTCCCTAACAATACAAATTAATCTATTGTGACAGAAAGCAGATCAGTGATTGTGTCAGGATGACACAGGGGATGCAGAAAGAAGGATGGATTACACCAGGTCATGAGGAAACTTCAGCCAGGGATGGACATGTTCATTATCATCATTGTAGTGATGGTTTCACAGGTGTATTAAGACTCACCAAATTTTGCACATTAAATATATACTGTTTACAGTGTATCAATTATACTTTAATAAACTTGTATAAAAAGATGATGCTTATCAAACAAAAGTACAGGTATTGTGATATAAATATATGCATTGAGGGCCCCAGTTATCAGATATTGGGTGGTGTGAGTTTGGGGAATGAAGAAAAGGAAGCAGGAAAGAAGAGAAAATCCAAATACACAAATCCCTGGAAAGTACTCCATTACGTCTTTTACATTTTAAAGTTCTAGTGATCTTTTCCTCTCCTTGAATTTTCTAAATCATTTAATTTTTTTTTTTAAAAACCTGCATATGTGGATATTATTTTATTGGGCAGCATTCCTTTGTAAATTCATTCCTTTGTAATTTCTTTATAAATTCTAACCAAAACACTACAAAGTCAATATTAGTTTTGAACTTATTTCATTAACCCCTTCCAGTTAAATGATAAGTTCTTTCGGTCCAATGTTGGTGACTTGCTCAGCTCTCAGACTCCAGCAAATGCCCCTTTGCCCAAAGTAAATTTTCAGTATACATTTGTTAATTCTTTGGCCAACCATGTAAGAAAGTCAGTTATTCCCAATCTTTAGTTTTCAGTGACTTGTCTTTTGTTCTTTATGGAAAAAACATTCCTTTGATTTCTCCTTGGCTTTATAAAATCACTTATTTTATTTATTTTATTTTTTTTAATTCTTTTTTTAAATGTTTATTTATTTTTGACAGAGAGAGACAGAGCATGAACAGGGGAGTGGCACAGAATCCGAAGCAGGCTCCAGGATGGGAGCTGTCAGCACAGAGCCCGACGCGGGGCTCGAACTCACAGACCACGAGACCATGACCTGAGCCGAAGTCCGACTCATGACCTCAACCGACTGAGCCACCCAGGCGCCCCTAAAATCATTTTTATACTAAGCTTTAGTCACCTTTTTTCCTTCTTACAATATAAGATGTTCTTGTCTGTTCAACTTGAAATTGGCAAACTTAATTAGTAAATTCTCTGCTGCAACATTTAGAGAATGTATCTCTGAATTCACAATAAGGTCATAATGTTTGCCAATATGGTTGTGGAGGTGAGATCGATTTACCTGAGTAGCAGATTATTTTAAGATGTAAAAAGTTCAAAAACCATGAAGAAATAAACCTGACAAAGAAATATGAATTCAAATCTTTACATAAAATTTGAGATACAGAAATACATTTTTGAAGAGGTTGAATATGTGCAGATATTGATTTGATACAGTGATTATTTTTAGTATAGATGGCATTTAAGGTGTGAACAATTTCTAACAATCAAAAAAATAAATCACCTTATTTGCGTATATTAGGTGCATGATTTATGGACACAAATTTATCAATTTAGTAAAATAAATAGGTTTATATTGTTTCAAGTCAAATGAAATTTCTAAAGCATTCGTCCTCCTGAATTAGTCAACATAAGCAATAGATAATGATTTGGAGATGAACACTTTATCTGAATGCAACAAGTATATCTGTTTTAATGGCAATAGATTCTTTTTATACATCAAAACTTATCACTCTATGTGTATATGTGCATAGCTCTATCCATGTATCATATTGCAAAACTGTGCAAATTGCTCAGATTATAAAACAAAAAGGCTTTACTAAAGGTTAGCTAGATATTCAGGCAAGAGTGTTTGCTTAGCATTCACTCCTGTGGTTCACTCCACATTTTGTGCACAGACTCCTTTAAAATGAGGAAGAGCCAGTGCACAGCTATATCTCTGGCCCAACTTAGAAGTTCCTCCCTGTGCTTTGAATACTATAACCTTGTATTTGCTATGTCTGGATTAATAGCTCTGTTCCAATAACAAACTAAAATGTTCTCCAGGCAACTTCAATATCCTAAGGAAAACATGGTCCAAGCAATCTATTTTCTGACACTCGTTTACACTTGCCCATCCACAGTGATGGAAAAAGTGACAGTATAGATCTGTAAGTGACAGATTCCCAGCCAGGTCTGTTTCCCCAGCCCCAACATCACTCAGCAACTCAGACCAAAGAATTTGCTGATGGCATCCTCCACATATAGACACAGGTCCAACTTTAAACACATTTTGTGAAAATCAAAATGACACAACTGTCCTAAGATTTCATATATGAATAGAAAGCCCTTGCAAAATAGCAAGAAATAAAGGGTAACTCTCCCAAATCATACTCCCTGGTATGTCAGCTTGTCTGAGCTAAATAAGATGATTCCTATTATGGATAGAGTCTGCTGTTGCTCTATGTACTGAAACATATCCACAAAATCAAAAAGATGCCAGAAAGAGACATCAAATGAAATTCAAAACGGGAGGTAATCAGTGAATTGATAAGAATCAAGCTAGGCAATTCTGTAACATGTATATGATGGGAGATTGTAAGACAGTGATAATAGAGTCAGATGACAATAACTGATTAAAGTAAACAAGTTAATATTGCAGAATAATTTGTTTAGCAATGTTACACAAATCTGTGAACTAGAAAAGACAAAGCATCTTCATAATCTAATTACTTCAAAAATTCTATTAACATAACAATCCAATCCTGTTGTTTGTATGGTGTTATTATTGAGAGCTTCAGTTGCCATGGTGGCAAAATTATTAGAGAAAGTAGCTGTTCATTTTTATAAAAAGTTTTTGGGGATAGCATGCAGAAATGAAATATTTTGATTGAATAAAAATGGGTGCTATAATATTCTAGTATGCAAAAGAAATAGTCCATAGATAATCCCCCAAAACACTTCCAAGTAATTATCTGATATTTACAGTGGAATAAAACACATTAAAGCCTTCTGATAAGAGCTGAAAATACAAAATAGCAAACAAAGGGAAACTGCAGTGTCATTTGTAATCATTTCCAATATTTCAGCTTAGTCCTAAAGCTAATATTCTAAATGTGCAGTGTCTTACATATGGGATATATTTAAATCCTAATAAAACTTGAATGTATATTTAACTGTTTTTTTCCAATAGTATTGAGTTTCAAAATGCAGTTGTACTATGTTGCATTTTCATATGATCTATGAGAAGTTGTGTATAAGTTTTATTTTTTCAGTCATTAAATGTATTGAAATATTAACTAGGCAATTTTTAAAATAAAAAATCCGTAAGGAATATGATCAATATATCATAGATGATTAAAAAATCTTTTTGTTTGAGGTCATTGGAGTCTAATCCTGGGCTGGATCTAGTTTATTAATTAAAGGCAAAATATTGATTAAAACTCCAAGAAGAGGGGTGCATGGGTGGCTCAGTGAATTAAGCATCCACTCTTGATATCTGCTCAGGTCATGATGTTATGCTTTGTGAGTTTGAGCCCTGCATCTGGTTCCGTGCTGACAGTGTGGAGCCTGCTTAGGATTCTGTCTCCCTCTGTCTCTCTTTACCTTCCCTGCTCGCTCTCTCTCTCTCTCTCTCTCTCTCTCTCAAAATAAATAAACACACATTAAAAAAATTTTTTAACTCCAAAAAGAGCTATAGAGATAAGAGTTATGTAATGTTGGGATTAATTACCAACAAATCACTTAATGCCAAAAAGTTTACTTTTCAAAGAAACTTGATAGATAAAACATCTGAATGACTGAAGATCATCTTAGCTTCAAAAGAGAATTGTGAGTAAAAAATTCTGTCACACATTCTCGTCCAAAAGAAAGATAAGTAACATTTCTGGAAAGCAAACATTTTACTAAACAAAATAGTAGACACTTTATTAACTTTTTTTTAAATTACATATAGTTGATATACAATGTTTTATTAGTTTCAGGGGTACAAAATAATGATTCAACAATGTTACGCATTACCCATTGCTCACCATAAGTTAGTCACCATGTAAAGTTATTAAAATATTACTGAATATTATTTCCTATATTTTATTTTTCATCTCTGTGACTTATTTATAACCAGAAGTTCGAAACTCTTAGTCCCCTTTACCTATCTCACCCATTCCCCTGTCTGCCTTCCTTTTGGCAACCACCAGATTATTCTCTGTATCTATAAGTCTGTTTCAGAATGTTTTTGATTGTTTTTTAGACTTCATATATAAGTGCAATCATGGCATGGTATTTGTCTTTCTCTGACTGACTTATTTCACTTAGCATGATGCCCTCTAGATTCATCCATGTTGTTGCAAATGGCAAGATTTCATTCTTTTTTGTGGCTGAGTAATATTCTATTGTGTATATATTTGACACATCTTTAGCCATTCATCTATCAATGGACACTTAGGTTGCTTCCATATTTTGGCTATTATGAAGAGTACTCCAATGAGTAGAAATCTTCTTTTAAAATACATATATCTTTTTAAGTTAATGTTTTCACTTTTGGGGGGGGTGGTAAATAGCTAGCAGTACAATTACCAGATCATATGGTATTTCCATTTTTAATTTTTTGAGGAACCTCCAAATGATTTTCCATGGTAGTTGCACAATTTATATTCCCACCAACAGGGCACAAGTGTTCTCTTTACTAAGCATATTTGTCAACATTTATTATTTCTTGTCCTTTTGATAATGGCTATTCTGAATGGTGTATAGTGATATCTCATGGTGGTTTCAATTTGCATTTCCCTGATAATTTGTGATACTGAGTTTGTATGCATTAACTCTTAATTCTTACAACAATCCTAGGCATTTGCCCCATTTGTTTGGTGGTGGGGGAACCCTCTGAATTGCTTCCCAAGCAATCTGCCTTCAGGTTCTATGCAACTGCTCTGAACTTCTAGGTTATTCAAGTTTATGAGGTAGGAGGGAAACATCAAGTTCTAAGCACTTATATTTTGGGCAGAGATTTTTTTCATACATTTTAAACTTTCCAATGGGCAAAAAGTATAAGCTATTTTTTGGCAATGCAATTCCTGTATAATACATTTCAATATTCCTATGATATATAATTTGAGGCATTTTAAAAAGCATTATTAAGCGGCATTACTATAATTCAGTTTGAGGCACAGTGATACATTTCATAGCATCTCTGGGAGACATCATGTACTCATTAGAAGGGAAATATTCTGACATCAATACCTTTAGGCAGCTTAGTAAGACAGAAAGGCATTTGAATATGAGTCCCATAATATAGACAATCATAGCAGCATTTCAAGTTCAGAAAGAGGGAACAGCTCTACTTCTAAATAAAAATAGATATTTGTCAGAAGGTTTAAAAATACATGTTCATCAAAAGCTACAATTTTCAGAAAACTAGAAAAATAATCTGATATAATACAAATAAACACTCCTGTCTGTCACATAACCTTTAATTATAATATGGCAACTGTAATTTCACCTAATTAGAAAAGGTGAATCCAATTTTGAATTGCAAATTATCCCTTTTATGAAAGCTCAAAGTAAAGCATCCTCAGACTGACAGACTCAGTCAGTATGGATTGAGGTGCCCTATGATGTGACGTTTTTGATTAATCAGTGAGCTATTCTAAAAGGCTCTTACATGGAATCATTCATTGGTTTTAATGGTAGTAGATACAACTTTCCAATTAATACCTGTATCATATTACATGAAAGTTAGCATTCTAATCCTCTCCAACCTCCCTGAACTTCTGTTTTCTCATTTGTAAATAAAGATAAAAAATACATTTTTATGAAATAACACGGATTAAGTGAGAAACCACAGGAAAATAATTGGGTAGGCACTCAATGCATTTTAACTAACTTTAATTGCAATTAATTTAGTGTTGTATGCTTCGGGGAGGGTACACAATTCTACCAAGAATGAAAAGAAGCCTTTATTAAAAGTAAAATTTTAGATCATTTTCTAGTTTTAGTATCCACAGAGATTGAACTCCTCTTGATTGATAATGTGTTTTTGCTCAATAAAAAAGAAATGAAACAAAGATGTATTAAATGTCTAAGACCTTTTAAATGCCTAGCTACCCCAAATTAATTTTGGTTAAACAAAATATTGTTTTAAAATATGGATATAAATAAAACTTCCAGTGTTCTGGACATTTATGAGAAAGAATTCAATATATAATGCCAAATATGATTGTATGTACTAAAGGAATAGTCCAGGTTTCAGATTTTAAGCCACTCCAAAAATCTATCAAAAACTAATGTCCTAATATTAAAATTATTAAAAATAGATGTACTAACCCAAATGTCAGAATCTCTGACCAAAGAAAGATAAAAACAGAAAAAAGTATTAAAAAAATTATAAAAACAGATATAAGAAATATTCTGTCTGCAGTCTACAAGCACAACACAAAAGAATGTGAGGATTTTTTCTCTTTACTGGTTCAGAGATGGCTTTAAAACATTATCAATAAAAAAAATTCTTATATTTTTTGATATATCTGAATAATGTAGAGAAGCGAATCTTACTAAGAGCTGTGATCTTATAATGTACTGATTTTATGGTTCCTATATTAGGTGAGAATGAGATCTAAAACAACACCAAAAGGAAGCAAACAGAGATCTTCTATTCTCAAATTTTCCACCAGTGGTTTCAAGAGAATAGAGGGCAAACCTAGAGAAAAAGACTTAGTTATGGTGAGAGTGTTTCATCAGAACTCAGCTCAATGTGTTATTTTCCTAATATAATTTCAAGAGAATTATATAAAGTTCTCACCGCTGTTGTGGAAGGCATTTTACAGACAAGTAGCAAGCAACAAAGATTGTGCAAAGGGGGTTGTGGGCATTTAAGTATGCAAAAAGTGTTCCAACTTCTGAATTTTCTATTCTGCATGTATTTGGGCAATGGCTTGGATTTAAATTAATTTTAAAAATGCATAGTTTATTCAGCTTATAGTAAAGATAAAAAAAATTTTAAAGGCTGAAGCTTGAGGACCTACCCAGACACCTGTTGAAGTCTAACAGATGTATATTGTGTACACAAAGTATACATAAAGAATCAAATGATGTTAGAAAGAAACATTCTTGACAGGAATAGAACAAACTAGTCTTACAACTTCTGGCTTAGGATTTTAGTGATGTTCTCTAGAGGAAGATTTGTAATGTACATGACAACACATTTCAGTAACTACCTATATGGATGAGCTGTTTCTGTTCCTTCTAAATATTTACCAATTAAACTTGAAAGCACTAAACAAAACCAGTCATCCTTAAGATTTTACTAACTATAGCATGAGAGTTTAATTAAGATCCACTAGTATATGGTCAAATGGAAAATTGTACAATGGGTCAAAACAAAAATTAACCCTCAACTATCAATGGCAGACCAAAAACAGGTGAAAACATTAAAGTTCATTTTACTTACAAATTGGTTTTGTCCCAATAAAAACAATAATAAATTGGTTTGAGATTTCTAATTATTAGGAAATTAATCAATTGTTCCAATATCGTGGTAATATATAAAAGCTATGACTCTGAAGTATTGAGAGATTTGGAGCTGACAACCTTGAAGGATTTTACGCTTGCTTATAATGTTGAGTAACATGGTTATTTCCATGCTATTTTACAGGATTGGCAAGTAAGAATCATGTCTTGGTACATATTAGCAATCTCAATAATTCTGTTTCAGTTCTTATTTAGCCACTATCTCATTTGAATCCATTCTGCTGAAGTTGCTTGCATAGGGATTAAGAAGGTCTGATGGATATTTTAAAGAGTATTCACAGTGAAGGGAAAGAAATTGGTAGAACTATCTTGTGAGGTCTCCAAGTATATTCTGCCTTAATAGGCTTTATAATACCCTCTTTGATTCACTTTTTCTCTGAGTATATTACAAGTTTTTCCTACATTAATTAAAGAATGTAGGGGCATCTGGGTGGCTCAATCTGTTGAGCAACAGACTCTTCATCTTGGCTCAGGTCATGATCTCTCAGTTATGGGTTTGAGACCTGCGTCAGGCTTGGTGCTGACAGCAAGGAACCTGCTTGGGATTCTCTCTCCCCCTCCCGCTATCTCTCTCTCTCTCAAAATAAATAAACTAAAAAAAAAAAAAAGAATGTAATCTTGGAAGCAAAGAACAGGTTCATTTTTCTACCTTATGGCTAATGTACGTTTTGTAATTATTTTCTGTCATTGAACAGAACCCTGACTGGAATTGTGTGACTGGATATTTTTGATATTCCAATTGACAGAAAAATTAATTTTGGTTTTGTTTTGTTTTTTCCCTCCATGAACCTATACTAAACATAAAAAATGAAATGAGTAAAGTTACATGAAGCATCAGCATACTCACAAAGAGTTTCTGTATCACTGAGGTTTGCCTTGTTATAGAAGCTCTACATGCAGAACAGAAATAATATCAGTGTTACTGCACAAGCTTCTTTTATAAAGTGTCTTCAACAAGTATATACCTTTTTCATAGTCACAAGAACATTACCAGTCTACAAATAGGAGGTGATGAAATCAGAGGATCATGGCATATAAAATATAAACGTTCATGATTTCTTCTCTACTTAAGTGATCAAAAAATATTCAGCCCTAAGTTTTAGCTCAGACTGTGCAGCTAAGTCTAGGCAGTCCCCAATCCAATTTTATACATATGTAGAATTTCTTTCTTACAGCAGTGGCAATCCCCCAGAGTTAATCTGCAATGTTCAGCCAGTTTATCTCTTGTTGAAACAGAAGCTCTTCCTTTTGAGGATATAGGCTTCAATACAACTTTGGAAAACAACACCTTAGTAAAAATGAAATTATCCAGTAACACCTGACATGATATAATATGGCTATCCACATGTATTCAGAAGATATAGAGAAATACAAGAGGAGATTATAATCTCTAGGGAAAAAAAAATATATATATATATGCATGTGTGTGTGTATACGTGTGTGTGTGTGTGTGTGTGTATTGCTATAAAATTTGCCATACCAAACAATCCCACACTTGGACTGGCATGTAAAAAAATATATAGTAATTGAGCAAGAAATAAAATATAAATCTCCTAATATCCCAAGTTACAAACAAAGGCAACAAATGCCGAAGCTTTTGCAATAATCCCACAAGTATAAGCAAATTCATGGGTATCACAAGGAAATTTGAGACAATCAGACTATATCTCAATTGCAGTTCTTTCTTCTCATCATGTCTTATTCCTCAAATCAAATCTCATGAATAATTCGGGAATCTGATTTAATACGATTCGGATTTCTAATGTTTAAGACATTAAAGTATGCCTGTTGTCTGGCCTGTACTTTACCCAGACTAATAAAGCAGGTGTACTTACCATTTTTACTCACAATTCTTGTTGTTGTTCTCATAGATTGCATTATATGTCATACTAGTGGCAAAAGTTTGAAAACTGTCAAGGTGTTTCTTTCCTTATGCTCATATTTAAGAAGCCTATGTATTCAAATTAAAAGAAATGTTTTATTTTGCTTAAACTTTGTTTTCTAAATAATTCAAGTATAAAGAAACTTAATTCAGAATTTGAATAAAGTAGAAATAAATATATAATTATTTGTTTAATCAGGGTGTAGGTAGAAAGTAGAAAGTATCCCAGTTGTTTTAACAAATAGAATGTAATAGAAATAATTGTTAACTACAATTATTAGGTATTAAACAACAGAAAACAACAGAAAAGGTATTAAACAACAGAAAAGGCAAATTGGCTACAATAACATAAATGTCATAAGGTAGCTATAAGATGAAGCAGCACCAGCCCTGTGTCTGGGAAAATAAAGACTTCAAAACTTTTTTAAAACTTAGAGGTTTAGAGGATGGGTCCCCTAGACTAGAAATTCAGACCCGTGAGAAACAGCCTGGGACTGGTGTCTCTGAGGTTAGAGAGATGCCCTGTGGGCCTAACACACAGACCTCAGAGGAACATGCATCAGGCAAGTGGTACTGATGTTCCTAGAAGGCTTCAAGCCTGGTTGGGTAAGTACAGCGGGGTGGGGATGGAGAATGGAAGCTAGAATCAACTGTCAACTGCGAAGAAGTATTGGTGGGTGTTACTGAACAGGAAGAGAAAGCAAGTAGGAAGCACATATCAGAGCAAAACCTTCTTCCCACTGCACTCTTTCCAGCATCCTCTAGTGACAGAACCTAAAGGGAAAACCATCTGACAAAGCAGAAATAAGGTTTGCTCATGTCAAACCTAGAAATATAAAGATTTCAGAAAAAGGACTTTGAGAGAACAGGGGATATTTTGTCCATTATGCCAATATTCAACAACTTAGATGAAATAGAAGAATGGGAGAATTCTTTGAAAGACAAACTATAAAAGTTCACTCAAAAAAATTGGTAATCTAAATAGCTTTTATGCATTGAAGAAATTAAACTTGTAAAGTAAACTTTCCCATAAAGAAAACTCGAGAGTAAGATAACTTCACTGGTGAATTCTATCCAATATTTTAAAAATATACAATACCACTTCTACACAATCTATGATAGAAAATTAAGCAGGAGGAAATTCTTCCCAGCACATTCTATGAGGCCAGCCTTACCTTTGTAACAAACAAGGAAAGGACTTTAAAAGAAAATACGATGACCAAGTAGAGGTTAGCCCAGGTATGAAAGTGGGTTTAACATTCAAAAACACAGTCAATTTAATTCATCATATTTATCAATTAAAAAAGAATGACCATAGGATTATCTCAATAGACAGAAAATAAGCATTTGACAAAAATCCAACATTCATTCTTGTTAAAAACTCAGAAAATCAGCAATAGAAGGGAACATCCTTAGCCTCATGAAGCATATCTATGAAAATTGATGCAGCTAACATCATATATAATTGTGAGAGACTGAATGCTTTCACTCTAAGACTAGGAACAAAACAAGGATATCCACCCTCACCAATTATTAATATTGTGCTGGAGGGTCCAGCTAGTACCATACATAAAAAAACAAAGGAGAAAAATTTCCCCAGTGTGACAAGAAGATATGAAACATCTTTTTTTCCACAGATAAAATGGCTTCAACAAAGAAAATTCAATGGGTATACAAAAATAAAATCTATGGGATGGCACAAAAACAAACACTCAGATCAATGAAACAGAATAGAGAACCCAGAAATGAACCCACAAATGTATGGCGAACTAATCTTTGACAAAGCAGGAAAGAATACCCAAAGGAATAAAGAGTCTCTTCAGCAAGTGGTGCTGGGAAAATTGGACAGCAACATGCAGAAAAATGAACCTGGACCACTTTCTCACTCCATACACAAAAATAAACTCAAAACAAATGAAAGACCTAAATGTAAGACAGGAAGCCATCAAAATCCTCGAGGAGAAAGCAGGCAAAAACCTCTTTGACTTCGGCCACAGAAACTTCTTACTCAACACGTCTCCAGAGGAAAGGGAAACAAAAGCAAAAATGAACTATTAGGACCTCATCAAAATCAAAATCTTCTGCACAGTGAAGGAAACAATCAGCAAAATTAAAACGCAACTGATGGAATGGGAGAAAATATTTGCAAATTACGTATCAGATAAAGGGTTAGTGTCCAAAATCTATAAAGAACTTATCAAACTCAACACCCAAAAAAACCAAATCATCCCGTGAATAAGTGGGCAAAACACATGAATAGACACTTCTCCAAACAAGACATCCAGATGGCTGACATATGAAAAAATACTCAGTATCACTCATCATCAGGGAAATGCAAATCAAAACCACAATGAGATACCACCTCACAGCTGTCAGGACGGCTAACATTAACGACTCAGGCAACAAGAGATGCTGGCGAGGATGTGGAAAAAGAGGATTCCCACTGCTGGTGGGAATGCAAACTGGTGCACCCACTCTGGAAAACAGTATGGCGATTCCTCAAAACATTAAAAATAGAACTAGCCTATGACCCAGCAATTGCACTACTAGGTATTATTCCAAGGGATACAGGTATGCTGTTTCAAAGGGGCACACGCACCCCAATGTTTCTAGCAGCACTATCGGTAATAGCCAAATTATGGAAATTGCCCAAATGTCCATCGATGGATGAATGGATAAAGAAGATATGGTATATATGTGCAATGGAGTATTACTCGGGAATCAAAAAGAATGAAATCTTGCCATTTGCAACTACATGGATCCAACTAGAGGGTATTATGCTAAGCGAAATTAGTCAGAGAAAGGCAAGTATCATATGACTTCACTCATATGAGGACTTTAAGATACAAAACAGATGAACATATGTGAAGGGAAGCAAAAAGAATATAAAAACATGAAGGGGAGAAAACAGAAGAGACTCTTAAATATGGAAAACAAACAGAGGGTTGCTGGAAGGGTTGTGGGAGGGGGGGATGGGCTAAATGGGTAAAGGATATTGGGAATCTACTCCTGAAATCATTGTTGCAGTATATGCTAACTAACTTGGATGTAAATTAAAAAGTAAATAAATAAATAATAAAGTAAATTTAAAAAAAGTTGCTTGTAGTCAAATAAATGTTGTTTCCTTTAAAAAAAAAAAAAGCTATGGGAACTAATACATGTGTTTATCAAGATGGCAGGATACAAGATCAATATACAAAAATCAATTGCATTTCTAAGTCCTAACAATTAAAAATTGTAATTAAAATTTAATGAAGGAGAAGATAAATCGAATGAAGCAGTGTAAGTTACAACAGTATAAGGTAACATGAAATACTTAAGGATAAATATTACTAAATATGTAAAATCTGTACACTGAAAATTAACAAAACGTTGCTAAGAAAAATGAAAGAAGACCTAAATAAATGGAGATATATAGCTTGCTCATTAGCTGGGAAAGTCAATAATAGCCAAAACAACTTTAAGAACAAAGTTGGTTGAGCAACAAAACTTGATTTTAACTTACTTTAAAGCTACAATTACCAACAGCATGAAATTAGCATCAAAATTGACAAATAGACCAAGAGAACAAAACAGAGTCAAGAAATAAACTATCTCATAAATTGATATCTCATTTCTGACAAAGGCACAGAGGTAATTCATGAAGAAATAGTAATCTTTTCATCCAGTGGTGTTGGAAGAATTGGATATTCATATGCTGAGCAAAAAAACTTTGATTTATTCCTTGAACCAGCAAGAAAAGAAAACAGAAGTCATAGTCCTAAATGTGAAACCCAAAACTATAAATCTTCAATAACAAATAGAGAAGTTCTTTTTGACCCTTTGTTAAGCAATGACGTTTTAGATACAACACTAAAGCATGATATTTAAAAGAAAGATGTGAAAAATTAGACTTCATAAAATTGTAACCTTGGCTCTTCTAAAGACATTGTGAAGGGGCGCCTGGGTGGCTCAGTCAGTTGAGCATCCGACTTCAGCTCAGGTCATGATCTCACAGTTGAGGAGTTCGAGCCCCGTGTCAGGCTCTGTGCTGACAGCTCAGAGCCTGGAGCCTGCTTCTGATTCTGTGTCTCCCTCCCTCTCTGCCTCTCCCCTGCTTGTGCTCTGTCTCTCTCTGTCTCAAAAATAAAGATAAACATTTAAAAAATAAAGACATTGTTAAGAGAATAAAAAGAGACATAGACTAAGAAAAATATTTTTAAATTGTATATTTGATAAAGCACTTACAATTAAAATATGTAAAGAACATTTAAAATTCAATAATAAGTAAACAAGCAAACTGATTATAAGAATGGAAAAATATTTGAATGGAGACTTCACTAAAAAGACATATCTGGAGGTAACTGTATTGATTTAAAAAAAAAATAAAGAGGACATTTAAGAACTCCATATTAGAATGAAAAGAAAATGTAGGAAAAAAATTAAGTTGTGAAAACTAAGTTAAATGAAAAGTAGTTTTGGATAAGGCCAGAAAGATGCTAAAATATTTTTAATAAATTGAAAAAATCACTATTGTATATACACTATATGAGTTCAGGGACTAGTTATAAGTCATTAGAGTATATCTTATTTATACAAGATGAACACTTTGTGGTTATTATTATTGTTGTTGTTATTCTGAGTTCATAGTTTGCTATGCTTCCCTCTCAAGTTTTAAGAGAAGTCCTTAAAGTGTCAAGATGTCTAAGAAACACCTCCTATGTAATGCACTGTTGATTCTGAATGCCTTACATTAATTTTTCTCTACATCATCTGTTTATCTTTGGATCAGAATCACACAGGGCACTTACTTAAAGTCCAGATTTATCAACTCCACCTAGAATTCCCCTTATTATAGCAAGTTATTAATATTGTTCTTTATGGTATTCCCAGCTAAACACCCATGTCTGTAACATAACTGATGATGCTCAAAAAGCAGGTGTTTATTGATTGAAAAAATTCTCTTTCATTTATACCTCAGAATTTTGTTTTTGGGTTTTTTTTTTTGTTTGTTTGTTTTTTATTTTTTAATATATGAAATTTACTGTCAAATTGGTTTCCATACAACACCCAGTGCTCATCCCAAAAGGTGCCCTCCTCAATACCCATCACCCACCCTGCCCTCCCTCCCACCCCCCATCAACCCTCAGTTTGTTCTCAGTTTTTAACAGTCTCTAATGCTTTGGCTCTCTCCCACTCTAACCTCTTTTTTTTTTTTTTTTTTTTTTTTTCCTTCCCCTCCCCCATGGGTTTCTGTTATGTTTCTCAGGATCCACATAAGAGTGAAACCATATGGTATCTGTCTTTCTCTGTATGGCTTATTTCACTTAGCATCACACTCTCCAGTTCCATCCATGTTGCTACAAAAGGCCATATTTCATTTTTTCTCATTGCCACGTAGTATTCCATTGTGTATATAAACCACAATTTCTTTATCCATTCATCAGTTGATGGACATTTAGGCTCTTTCCATAATTTGGCTATTGTTGAGAGTGCCGCTATAAACATTGGGGTACAGGTGCCCCTATGCATCAGTACTCCTGTATCCCTTGGATAAATTCCTAGCAGTGCTATTGCTGGGTCATAGGGTAGGTCTATTTTTAATTTTCTGAGGAACCTCCACACTGCTTTCCAGAGCGGCTGCACCAATTTGCATTCCCACCAACAGTGCAAGAGGGTTCCTGTTTCTCCACATCCTCTCCAGCATCTATAGTCTCCTGATTTCTTCATTTTGGCCACTCTGACTGGCGTGAGGTGGTATCTGAGTGTGGTTTTGATTTGTATTTCCCTGATAAGGAGCGACGTTGAACATCTTTTCATGTGCCTGTTGGCCATCCGGATGTCTTCTTTAGAGAAGTGTCTATTCATGTTTTCTGCCCATTTCTTCACTGGGTTATTTGTTTTTCGGGTGTGGAGTTTGATGAGCTCTTTATAGATTTTGGATACTAGCCCTTTGTCCGATGTGTCATTTGCAAATATCTTTTCCCATTCCGTTGGTTGCCTTTTAGTTTTGTTGGTTGTTTCCTTTGCTGTGCAGAAGCTTTTTATCTTCATAAGGTCCCAGTAATTCACTTTTGCTTTTAATTCCCTTGCCTTTGGGGATGTGCCGAGTAAGAGATTGCTACGGCTGAGGTCAGAGAGGTCTTTTCCTGCTTTCTCCTCTAAGGTTTTGATGGTTTCCTGTCTCACATTCAGGTCCTTTATCCATTTTGAGTTTATTTTTGTGAATGGTGTGAGAAAGTGGTCTAGTTTCAACCTTCTGCATGTTGCTGTCCAGTTCTCCCAGCACCATTTGTTAAAGAGACTGTCTTTTTTCCATTGGATGTTCTTTCCTGCTTTGTCAAAGATGAGTTGGCCATACATTTGTGGGTCTAGTTCTGGGGTTTCTATTCTATTCCGTTGGTCTATGTGTCTGTTTTTATGCCAATACCATGCTGTCTTGATGATGACAGCTTTGTAGTAGAGGCTAAAGTCTGGGATTGTGATGCCTCCTGCTTTGGTCTTCTTCTTCAAAATTACTTTGGCTATTCGGGGCCTTTTGTGGTTCCATATGAATTTTAGGATTGCTTGTTCTAGTTTCGAGAAGAATGCTGGTGCAATTTTGATTGGGATTGCATTGAATGTGTAGATAGCTTTGGGTAGTATTGACATTTTGACAATATTTATTCTTCCAATCCATGAGCAGGGAATGTCTTTCCATTTCTTTATATCTTCTTCAATTACCTGCATAAGCTTTCTATAGTTTTCAGCATACAGATCTTTTACATCTTTGGTTAGATTTATTCCTAGGTATTTTATGCTTCTTGGTGCAATTGTGAATGGGATCAGTTTCTTCATTTGTCTTTCTGTTGCTTCATTGTTAGTGTATAAGAATGCAACTGATTTCTGCACATTGATTTTGTATCCTGCAACTTTGCTGAATTCATGTATCAGTTCTAGCAGACTTTTGGTGGAGTCTATCGGATTTTCCATGTATAATATCATGTCATCTGCAAAAAGCGAAAGCTTGACTTCATCTTTGCCAATTTTGATGCCTTTGATTTCCTTTTGTTGTCTGATTGCTGATGCTAGAACTTCCAGCACTATATTAAACAGCAGCGGTGACAGTGGGCATCCCTGTCGTGTTCCTGATCTCAGGGAAAAAGCTCTCAGTTTTTCCCCGTTGAGGATGATGTTAGCTGTGGGCTTTTCATAAATGGCCTTTATGATCTTTAAGTATGTTCCTTCTATCCCGACTTTCTCAAGGGTTTTTATTAAGAAAGGGTGCTGGATTTTGTCAAAGGCCTTTTCTGCATCGATTGACAGGATCATATGGTTCTTCTCTTTTTTTTTGTTAATGTGATGTATCACGTTGATCGATTTGCGAATGTTGAACCAGCCCTGCATCCCAGGAATGAATCCCACTTGATCATGGTGAATAATTCTTTTTATATGCTGTTGAATTCGATTTGCTAGTATCTTATTAAGAATTTTTGCATCCATATTCATCAGGGATATTGGCCTGTAGTTCTCTTTTTTTACTGGGTCTCTGTCTGGTTTAGGAATCAAAGTAATACTGGCTTCATAGAATGAGTCTGGAAGTTTTCCTTCCCTTTCTATTTCTTGGAATAGCTTGAGAAGGATAGGTATTATCTCTGCTTTAAATGTCTGGTAGAACTCCCCTGGGAAGCCATCTGGTCCTGGACTCTTATTTGTTGGGAGATTTTTGATAACCGATTCAATTTCTTCGCTGGTTATGGGTCTGTTCAAGCTTTCTATTTCCTCCTGATTGAGTTTTGGAAGAGTGTGGGTGTTTAGAAATTTGTCCATTTCTTCCAGGTTGTCCACTTTGCTGGCATATAATTTTTCATAGTATTCCCTGATAATTGTTTGTATCTCTGAGGGATTGGTTGTAATCATTCCATTTTCATTCATGATTTTATCTATTTGGGTCATCTCCCTTTTCTTTTTGAGAAGCCTGGCTAGAGGTTTGTCAATTTTGTTTATTTTTTCAAAAAACCAACTCTTGGTTTCGTTGATCTGCTCTACAGTTTTTTTAGATTCTATATTGTTTATTTCTGCTCTGATCTTTATTATTTCTCTTCTTCTGCTGGGTTTAGGCTGCCTTTGCTGTTCTGCTTCTATTTCCTTTAGGTGTGCTGTTAGATTTTGTATTTGGGATTTTTCTTGTTTCTTGAGATAGGCCTGGATTGCAATGTATTTTCCTCTCAGGACTGCCTTCGCTGCGTCCCAAAGCGTTTGGATTGTTGTATTTTCATTTTCGTTTGTTTCCATATATTTTTTAATTTCTTCTCTAATTGCCTGGTTGACCCACTCATTCGTTAGTAGGGTGTTCTTTAACCTCCATGCTTTTGGAGGTTTTCCAGACTTTTTCCTGTGGTTGATTTCAAGCTTCATAGCATTGTGGTCTGAAAGTATGCATGGTATGATTTCAATTCTTGTAAACTTATGAAGGGCTGTTTTGTGACCCAGTATATGATCTATCTTGGAGAATGTTCCATGTGCACTCGAGAAGAAAGTATATTCTGTTGCTTTGGGATGCAGAGTTCTAAATATATCTGTCAAGTCCATCTGATCCAATGTATCATTCAGGGCCCTTGTTTCTTTATTGACTGTGTGTCTAGATGATCTATCCATTTCTGTAAGTGGGGTGTTAAAGTCCCCTGCAATGACCACATTCTTATCAATGAGGTTGCTTATGTTTATGAGTAATTGTTTTATATATCTGGGGGCTCGGGTATTTGGCGCATAGACATTTATAATAGTTAGCTCTTCCTGGTGGATAGACCCTGTGATTATTATATAATGCCCTTCTTCATCTCTTGTTACAGCCTTTAATTTAAAGTCTAGTTTGTCTGATATAAGTATGGCTACTCCAGCTTTCTTTTGGCTTCCAGGAGCATGATAAATAGTTCTCCATCCCCTCACTCTCAATCTAAAGGTGTCCTCAGATCTAAAATGAGTCTCTTGTAGACAGCAAATAGATGGGTCTTGTTTTTTTATCCATTCTGATACCCTATGTCTTTTAGTTGGCGCATTTAATCCATTTACATTCAGTGTTATTATAGAAAGATATGGGTTTAGAGTCATTGTGATGTCTGTATGTTTTATGCTTGTAGTGATGTCTCTGGTACTTTGTCTCACAGGATCCCCCTTAGGATCTCTTGTAGGGCTGGTTTCGTGGTGACAAATTCCTTCAGTTTTTGTTTGTTTGGGAAGACCTTTATCTCTCCTTCTATTCTAAATGACAGACTTGCTGGATAAAGGATTCTCGGCTGCATATTTTTTCTGTTTAGCACACTGTAGATATCGTGCCAAGCCTTTCTGGCCTGCCAAGTTTCAAAGGAGAGATCAGTCACGAGTCTTATAGGTCTCCCTTTATATGTGAGGGCACGTTTATCCCTTGCTGCTTTCAGAATTTTCTCTTTATCCTTGTATTTTGCCAGTTTCACTATGATATGTCGTGCAGAAGATCGATTCAAGTTACGTCTGAAGGGAGTTCTCTGTGCCTCTTGGATTTCAATGCCTTTTTCCTTCCCCAGTTCAGGGAAGTTCTCAGCTATAATTTGTTCAAGTACCCCTTCAGCACCCTTCCCTCTCTCTTCCTCCTCTGGGATACCAATTATGCGTATATTATTTTTTTTTAGTGTATCACTTAGTTCTCTAATTTTCCCCTCATACTCCTGGATTTTTTTATCTCTCTTTCTTTCAGCTTCCTCTTTCTCCATAACTTTATCTTCTAGTTCACCTATTCTCTCCTCTGCCTCTTCAAGCCGAGCCATCTTGGATTCCATTTTGTTTTGCAATTCGTTTAAAGCGTTTTTCAGCTCCTCGTGACTGTTCCTTAGTCCCTCGATCTTTGTGGCAAGAGATTCTCTGCTGTCCTGTATACTGTTTTCAAGCCCAGCGATTAATTTTATGACTATTATTCTAAATTCACTTTCTGTTATATTATTTAAATCCTTTTTGATCAGTTCATTAGCTGTTGTTATTTCCTGGAGATTCTTCTGAGGGGAATTCTTCCGTTTGGTCATTTTGGAGAGTCCCTGGCGTGGTGAGGACCTGCAGTGCACTTCCCCTGTGCTGTGGTGTATAACTGGAGTTAGTGGGCGGGGCCGCAGTCCGACCCGATGTCTGCCCCCAGCCCACTGCCGGGGCCACAGTCAGACTGGTGTGTGCCTTCTCTTCCCCTCTCCTAGGGGCGGGATTCACTGTGGATGGCGTGGCCCGTCTGGGCTACTTGCACACCGCCAGGGTTGTGGTGCTGGGGATCTGGCGTATTAGCTGGGGTGGGTAGGCAAGGTGCACAGGAGCAGGAGGGGCAGGCTCAGCTCGCTTCTCCTTAGGTGATCCACTTCAGGAGGAGCCCTGTGGCAGCGGGAGGGAGTCAGATCCGCTGCCGGAGGTTTGGCTCCGCAGAAGCACAGAGTTGGGTGTTTGCGCGGAGCGAGCAACTTCCCTGGCAGGAACTGGTTCCCTTTGGGATTTTGGCTGGGGGATGGGCAGGGGAGATGGCGCTGGCGCCTTTGTTCCCCGCCAAGCTGAGCTCTGCCGTCCGGGGGCTCAGCAGCTCTCCCTCCCTTTGTCCTCCAGCCTTCCCGCTTTCCGAGCAGAGCTGTTAACTTATGACCTCCCAGACGCTAAGTAGCGCTTGCTGTCGGAACACAGTCCGTCCCGCCCCTCCGCTTTTGCCAGCCAGACTCGGGGGCTCTGCTTGGCCGTCGAGCCGCCCCTCCGCCCCGGCTCCCTCCCGCCAGTCCGTGGAGCGCGCACCGCCTCGCCGCCCTTCCTACCCTCTTCCGTGGGCCTCTAGTCTGCGCTTGACTCCCGAGACTCCCTTCTGCTAATCCTCTGGCGGTTTTCTGGGTTCTTTAGGCAGGTGTAGGTGGAATCTAAGTGATCGGCAGGACGCGCTGTGAGCCCCGCGTCCTCCTACGCCTCCATCTTCCGGCACCTATCCAGAATTTTGTTTTTGAATATGCATTTTTGCAATGGGAATTCAATTTGACCAAGAATTGTTTTTATTTATTTATTTATTTATTTATTTATTTATTTATTTATTTAATTTTAGAGAGAGGGAGAGAGAGTGAAAGAGAGGAAGTGAGAAGGGGAGGGGCAGATAGAGAGGAAGAGAGAGAGAGAATCCCAGACTCCTCACTGTCAGCACAGAGCCTGTGAACTCGTGAACAGTGACATCACGACCTGAGCAGAAATCAAGAGTCAGACGCTTAATTGACAGAGCCCCACAGAAGCCCCAATTTGACCAAGAATTATAATCCAGATATTGTTATGTTCTTTACCATTGAAAGTTAGAGTTTATAGTAAAGATATATCAGGATCTAGGAAGTAAGAACATGATTCTAAGTTCTTAGAAGCTGTGTTAGCCCTTTTCAGCCAGAAAATAGGTATCCATCCAAAGACAACCATCAGAACATTAGAAACTTTATGAAAACAGAAACTGAGTTTTAAAAGTTTGAATCGGACATTTGTTTTCTGATTTGGATAATTTTTAGAATTATTGTTTCTGTGTGTTTTTGACCCGGGTTTTCACCTAATGAGTACTTAAAAGTTTGGAAAGTTCTAGGTGGTCAGACTGAGAATTCCAAGAAAACTTAAATCTGAAGGAATTACTTAGTCTAGTCAACCCTCTACACTTGAATTTCTGAACATTTTCTAATTAAGAAGGGTTATCTGCATGACAGATTTAAAAATATGTCTCCCATAAGAGTCACCAGCACCTCACATATTCTGTCCCCACACCATAATTACTAAGATGGAATTTTAGGAAAGTGGCTCACTACGTATTGAATCATAAGCACTCCCACCACCGAATGATTTTAGGAGTGGAAAATATTATGCTACATAGTTGGCCCTCTTGTCTTTAGTCTCCTCTCCCCCAGAAATTTTCCACACTACCATTATCTCTAAAAACACAATGTAGCTTTACCCAGTTTTACCCAATTTTATAAATTTTATATCTTGCAGGTATAGTTGATACACTAATAAATTCCATATATTTAGATCATACAATTCAATAAGTTTTGACCTATTTATAGTCTCATAAAATTGTCATCACAATTGAGATAATGAACAGATCCATTACTCCCAAATGTTCTCTCATGATCTTTTGTGATTCCTCACAAAAGGTGATTCCCCATCTTACTTCATAGGAAACTATTAACTCATTTCTGTCATTACAAATTAGTTTGCATATAAACTTGTTAGTCATTACATAAATTCCACTTGAATTAGTTGTATTTTATATAAATGGCATGATAGAGTATTATAGAGCTTCAGTCTGACTGCTTTCAGTCATCACCATTAACAGAAATTCATCCATGCTACTGTGTGTATCAAGGTTTCATTTCTTTTTATTGCTGAGAAGATTTCAATATATGGATATGCCACAATTCTTTATTCATTTCCCTGTTGATGTGCTTCTTCCAAATTCTGGCTAACATAAAGAAAGCTGCTGCAAACTCTGTGCACCAATCTTTGTTTGAATATACAATTTCTTTCCATTTGGGTTAAATACCTAGGAGAGTGGAATGACTGGGTCATGTGGTAAATTTATTTGTATTTAAGAAACTGTCACACTGTGTTTGTACCATTATATAAACAATATATATTTATATTCGCATCAGGAATCTATCAGAGATCCAGATCCTCCAGATATTCATGAACACTTGGTGTTATGCAGTAAATGTTTATGCTCCCCTCAGATTCATATTTTGCAACCTTCTCTCACAATGTCCTGGTAGTAGGAAGTAGGGCATTTGGGAGGGAATTACATCATGAGGGTAGAATCCTGATGAATGCGATTACCTAGCAGTCTTATAAAAGGAACCCCAGAGAACTCCCTCACCCTCTTTCCGTTATGTGAAGGTCCAATGTGAAATTACAACCTAAAGGAAGAGCCTCACTAGATTGTGACCTGCTGGCACCCTGATCTCAGAATTCCAGTGTCCAGAACTGTGAGGAAATAAATGTATATTGTTTATATGCTATCCAGTCTATGGCACTTTATTATGGTAACCCAAACTGACTAAGACACTTAATATAGTCATTCTTCAGTTTCCTCCATTCTAAATATGTATGTAGTGGAGTGCAACTGTGAATTTAATTTGCATTTCCTTAATGATTAATGATCTTGGGCATGTTTTTATGTGCTTATTTGTGTGTTTGTACATATACTTATTTGTCTTAAATTTGTGTATACATATATTCAATTGTCTTAAATTGAAATGTCCCATAGTTTCTCACAAATTTTCTTTCATTCCTCTCATGAAAAGGAGATTGAACTAGATTATCTCAATTATATGTTTCTCCTTACACTGTGGCAGTAATGCAATGAAAAAGAAGAAACTAGTATGAATACAAGTGATGTGTTCCTTCACTCCGCCCCTCCTTTTTTCTCCCCAAGCCCATCACATACATGCTAGGACATACACCTCTTCAATCATTCTGTAACCAGTCTGTCACTTTGAAAGCTCAACGGTGCTCCCCTGCTTTGCAGCCCTATTCACACCCTGCCTAAGTCAATCATAGTGAATCATGCAGTCCACAACGCAGAATCCCTTACATCTGTCAAAAGAACAAGAGAAAACAGGACTGCACATCTTAGGGAAGACTCGAGTTAAGGTCAAAATCATTCAAAATCACTTGCACTGTCTTTTTTTTTTCACTCTCCTTTTTGAACATGCAAAGCCAAGTGGGTCCGAGAGAGAGAAAAGCTTTCTGTTCACTCCCAAATGGTCATATTCAGGAGTAGACAAAAATACTTTACTTTTTTTTTTATAAGCCTATAGGAAAAAATTTACAGAAAAGAGATTCAATACCTCCATCTGTGTCAAATGAAAATCTTTTGAAACAGTACTTAATACTATGCACACCTATTAAGTGAAACAATCACTGACAAAAGTAGACATCGGCTGTTGTCACTTATCTGAAAAACATCATTTAAAAGATTAGTTGCATTTCTGTGCAGAAAATTTAAGTGAACGTTATGTAAAGTGGCTAGAGATACACAGACAAAATTTTGAGACTAAATTTGCTGAAACAAGTAGTCGTTGCTCTTTTTTTAAGTAAAAAACAATTTTAATGGTTAATACTTTTTCTAAAATGATTTTGAATTTCTAGAGCCTCGCCAAATCAAACAGATCCATAGGCTGTGTCATTCAATCCCATTAATAAGCAATTTTCCTTTCAATTTTCTTGTCTCATTTGGGTTTGGTGTAGAATTCCTACGTACAAGACCCAAAGGAAGAGTCCTCTCTCCAAGTTTTATCATTTGCCATTACAAGTCCTTTGCATAAACTCACAACTTGTAAAGTTTCCTATAACAGACACCACAGTATGACTGCCTTTATGCATTTGTTACTTTATGTCATTATTGCCAGGACAAAACAATTTGAATACAGCTAAGTTAATAAAGTAATGAATTTCATTTTTAAAAATGCAATTGCTTGATCCTATAATCTGTTATTTTCTGTTTGTGGGGACAATGTACTGTCCTGAGTATCTGATTAACAATTTAGTTCTTCTCTGTAAGAAAAATCTATGTATCACATTTTGAATGTACATTGAACATTAATATAATTTCAAGTTGTTCACAGAATGCTGGGTCTGTGGAACAGGCTTAACTAAATCTGGGACCGAACACCCAAGTGTGTAAATTATGCCCTACAAAAGGGCACCCAGATGTGGTGATAGTGAAGTGTGTGTGTTGGGGAGGTCAGGTGAGGGGGGGTACTGAAATCTAGCCTGCACTCTGCTCTCCAACTCTTATGAGGGCAAAAAGTTTGTAGTATAAAAATCTAATTTTTGATTCACACAAAGTTGCAGTATATGCTATGAGAAGTGGTAACAACCTCAATAATGATTTTGTAATCAGTGAAGTTGTTCCCATTTACTCATCAGTTTAAAACTATATCTTGATCTAGGCAAGATTTCAAGTTATATAAATACTGAGGATAGTCTAAGTAGTCCTGACTTTCTTCAGTATCATTCCATGTTTATTTACACAGAATACTCAGTACATGGTAGATAATAATAAATCCTCATTGAATTAAACTGCCAGGTGTGTGTGTGTGTGTGTGTGTGTGTGTGTGATGCAATTCAAACCAAAGTTATATATCCTTCAGTAAAGGATATATAAAAAGATATATAGATATCCTTTATGAAATCCAGACCTCTTTGTGATATTTAAGTTACTCCTTATTTATCTAAGAACATGTCCATGAATTTTTATCCTCTATCTAGAGTTCTCTGTCTTGAATAAAGCTATAACAAATAAGAATTTTTAACCTATGGGGGTGCCTGGGTGGCTCAGTCGGTTAAGCATCCGACTTCAGCTCAGGTCATGATCTTGCCATCCTTGAGTTCAAGCCCCATGTCAGGCTCTGTGTTGACAGCTCAGAGTCTGGAGCCTGCTTTGGATTCTGTGTCCCCGCGTCTCTCTGCCCCTCCTGCACTTGTGCTCTGTATCGCTCTCTCAAAAATAAATGTTAAAAAATTAAAAAAAAAATTTTCAATCTATGAATTCAACATATTTGCCATAAATTCCAAAAAGGTTGAAATTATCCTTTTGAATTATTCTCCTTGTTTTCAAATTATTGTAATTAGGATTCACAATATTACAGTAAACAGATTAAGTGCATTCATTTCTACACAAATTTTACCCAGTTCCAGTTGACTAGGTCTATGAGACACTGGGTAATGGAAATACAATATACAAAATAATTACCACTGGGGAAGTTTTGCTTTCATACCACACAATATAATTGTCCATAAATGCAATTCTCTTGCTACCAATATCAAAAAGACAACTTCAGGACAATATAAAAAAATCATGAACTTTTTCTCTTTGTATAAGAAATACTAGGTTGTTCATTTCTGGGCTTAAAAATATCTTAGTGAATCAATTTTTACCCAAATATTCAGTGAAATATCATTATATATATATATATATGTACACACACACACGTATACATATAATATGTATATTACATATACATTATATATTACATACATGTATGTTGCATATGTGTATTACATATATACATGTAATATATGTATATGTGATATATAATGTATATATGTAATACACATATATGTAATATATAATGTATACATGTGATATACGTATTGTATGTAATATATGATATATAGTATATATATGAAGCATATAATATGTAATGAAGTATATAATATACATAATATATATATGTAATATATGCATAATATACAATATATAAGAAGTATATATTTCATTATATATACTTCAGAAATGAAATGGAAAACAGACTTAAAATAATAAAGAGCAGAATGCAATGAAACGGAAATAATAACTAAAAAAGTTCTTCAAATTGGCACCTCCTATAATAAAATTAGTATACTGCCTATTTCTATTAAAAATGTGCTACACTTGTTGAGATGAGCACTGGGTGTCATATGTAAGAGATAAATCACTGGGTTCTACTCCTGACCCAAGACTACACTGTACGTTAACTAAATTGAGAAAAAAAAGTGGTACAAAATTTTAGGTAGGATAATAATTTAAGAAAAGTAGCATTGTTTTTTTCTCTTTACACTGTCATCATCCTCCCAACTCCAAGTGTCTTTTATTATAAGACCCTCAGTCTTCTATTTACGAATTACTTTTAATAGGTGTCTTTTGATTTTGCTACCCAGCCTCTATTCACTCCATGTTCAGTCATATCATCTTACACATTCTCTGAAAAAATATTCCTTCCCCACTCTCCATCTACATGTGCTTTGGGAGACCATATTTATGGGTTTAAGGTAGACATATGTCACAATTTGGGACACTAACATAGTATGGGCACTTATACATTTTTAACTTCAAACAGTTAACTTAAAACTAAACATTTATTGGGGTGCCTGGGTGACTTAGTCGGTTAAGCACTGGACTTCAGCTCAGGTAATGATCTCATGCTTCATGGATTGGAGCCCTGCCTCGGACTCTGCTGACAGCTCAGAGCCTGAAGCCTGCTTCAGATTTTGTCTCCCTCTCTCCCTGCCCCTCCCCCACTCACACTCTCTGTCTCAAAAATAAAAAATAAACATTAAAAAAAACTAAAATTAAACGTTTATTCACCAATGAGACTACATTTGACAAATGCACTGCCAAAGTATCTTTCTTGCATACTATTCCCCAAATACACCATTTTAAGATATTTGCTTCTTTAAAGTGAAGAGCAAAGCTAATTGTAAACTGATCTGAATACACAATTTTTCTGTAGTGGACTTGTGCAGTAATATCTCCAATTTGTTCATACTTCCTTATATTGTCCCTGACTCTGAGTTTGACCATTGGAATTCCTTTGGCCAATGGATGGTAACAAATGTGGCAAGAGCATACTTGGAAGCTGTTTGTACATTAAGGCTTGCTTTTTTGATGTTCTTGGAAACTTGCCTCTATGCCAGTAAATATGGGCTAGTATGCTATAACAAGTTTACACAAACTTACTGGTTGAAGATGATAGAAATTTATTCCCTTAAAATTTCAGAGTCTAGAAGTCCAAACCCAGTTTTACTGAGTTGAAATCAAGATGTCAGCAAGGATGTACTCCTCCTGAGTTTCTAGGGGAAAATCTGTTCCTTGATCCTTCCATATTCCGGTTGCCACATCACTCCAATCTTTGCCTCTGTGGTCATATTGTCTCCTTTTGAGTTTCACTTAGAATTTATTATTATTTATCACAGCATCCTTCTCTCATCGTTGACTTCAAGGCTTAGGCTTTTAAGTATTTACCATTTGTATGATATTTTCTGTATATATATCTATTTACATGTATATGTATATATGTATTATATATATACATATAATTTTACATACACACACACACACACACACAAAGTACCTATTTTTATAATTAGGAAGTTTCCTTATATTCTCAGTTTGTAATTTTTTTTATCTGAATGTGCTTTAATTTCATCAAATAATTTTGCCCATCTACTTACATAATTACATGATTGTTGAGTTTCAGTGTATTTTTGTGCTGAGTAGCATTGACTGATTTTTTTAAGTTTCTTTTTAAATTTTAGTTAACATACAACATACAATACAGTGATTCAACACTTGCATACAATACCCGGTGCCCATCACAACAACTGCATTCCTTAATCCCCATCACCAATTTAATCCATCTTTCCATCTACCTCCCCTCTGGTAATCATTAGTTTGTTTTTTATAGTTGAGTCTATTTCTTGGATTTCCACTCTTTTTTTCTCCCCTTTGCTCATTCGTTTTCTTAGTTTTCACATATGAGTGAAATCATATGGTATTTGTCTCTCCCTGACTTATGTTGCTTAGCATACTATCTGTAGCTCTACCCAGGTCATTGTAAATGGAAAATTTTCATTATTCTTATGGCTGGATAAAATTTCACTGTGTGTGTGTATATATATATATATATATAATTTTTCATCTGTAATTATATATATATATATACACACACACACATACACACACCACTTCTTTATCTATTCATCAGTTGATGGACACTTGGGCCGTTTCTATCATTTGGCTATTGTAGATAAAGCTGCTATAAATATTGGGCTGCATGTATCCCTTTGAATTAGTATTTTTGTATTCTTTGGGTAAATATCTAGTAATGCAATTGCTGGATCATAGGGTAGTTCTATTTTTAACTTTTTGAGGAACCTCCTTACTGTTTTCCAGAGTGGCTGCACAGGTTTCCATTCCCACCAACAGTGCAAAAGGGTCCCATTTCTCTACATCCTTGCCACAACCTGTTGTTTCCTGTGTTTTTTAGTTTAGCCATTCTGACAGGTGTTTGGTGGTATCTCATTATAGTTTTCATTTGTATTTCCCTGATGGTGAGTGATGTTGAGCATCTTTTCATTTGTCTGTTATTTATCTGTATATCTTCTTTGGAAAAAAATGTCTATTCAAGTCTTCTGCCCATTTCTTAACTGGATTATTTATTTTTGGGGTGTTGAGTTTTATAAGTTATTTGTATATTTTGGATACTAACCCTTTATCTGATATGTCACTTGGAAATATCTTCCCCCATTTCTTAGGTTGCCTTTTATTTTTGTTGATTGTTTCCTTTGCTGTTCACAAGGTTTTTATTTTGATGGAGTCCCAATAGTTTATTTTTGCTTTTGTTTCTCTTGCCTCAGGAGACATATCTAGGAAGAATTTGCTGTGGCCAAAGTCAAAGACATTACTACCTCTAGGACTTTTATGGTTTCAGGTCTCACATTTAGGTCTTTCATGCATTTTAAATTTGAGTTTGGTGTAAGAAAATGGTCCAGTTTTCCCACCACCATTGTTGAAGAGATTGCCTTTTTCCCATTGGATACTCTTTCCTGCTTTGTCAAAGATTAATTGACCATATAATTGTGGGTTTATTTCTGGGTTTTCTCTTCTATTCGATTGATCTACGTGTCTATTTTTTGTGCCAGTCTGTTTTCATCACTATGGTTTCTTAATATATCTTGAAGTCTAGAATATGATGCCTCCAGCTTTGCTTTGCTTTTTCTAGTTTTCTTTGGCTATCTGGGGTTTTTTGTGGTTCCATACAAATTTTAAGATTGGTTGTTCTAGTTCTGTAAAAAGTGCTGATGGCATTTTGATAGGGATTGCATTAAATCTGTAGATTGCTTTCAGTAGTGTAGACATTTTAACAATATTTGTTCTTCCAACCAATGAGCATGTATTGTCTTTTCATGTCTTTGTGTCCTCTTCACTTCCTTTTATCAGTGTTTTATAGTTTTCAAAGTACAAGGCTTTTACCTTTTCTTCAGGTTTATTTCTAAGTATCTTATTCCTTTTGGTACAAATATAAATGGGATTGATTATTTAACTTCTCTTTCTGCTGCTTCATTATTGATGTATAGAAATGAAACAGATTTCTGTATGTTTTGTATCCTGAGACTTTACTGAATTTATCAGTTCAAGTGGTTTTTGGAGGAGTCTTTCATGTTTTCTATATAGAGTATCAATTCATCTGCAAATTGTGAAAGCTTTAATTCTTTGTTTTCCTTGTTTCTTCTTTTTGTTATTTTGATTGCTGTGCTAGGACTTCCAGTATTGTTAAATAACAGTGGTGAGAAAGGACAGCCCTGTCTTGTTCCTGAATGTAGAGGAAAAGCTCTCAGTTTTTCCCCATTAAGGATATTAGCTGTGGGTTTTTCATATATGACCTTTATTATTTTGAGATAGGTTCCCTCTAAGCCTACTTTGCTGAGGGTTTTTATCACGAATATATGCTGTACTTTGTCAAATGTTTTCCTGCATCTAGTGAAATGATCATATGGTTCTTACCCTTTTATTAATGTGATGTATCATGTTGATTTGTGAATATTCAATCACCCTTGCAACACAGGAATAAATCCCACTTGATCATGGTGAATAATTTTTTAAATGTTTTGTTGGATTCAGTTTGCTAATATTTACTGAGAACTTTTGTATCCAGTACAGGGACACTGGCCTGTACATCTCCTTTTAATGAGTCTTTATCAGGTTTTTTGTTTTTGTTTTTGGTTTTTTTTTTTTTACGTTTATTTATTTTTGAGACAGAGAGAGACAGAGCATGAACGGGGGAGGGTCAGAGAGAGAGGGAGACACAGAATCTGAAACAGGCTCCGGGCTCTGAGTGGTCGGCACAGAGCCGGACGCGGGACTCGAACTCACTGACCGCCAGATCATGACCTGTCTTTATCAGGTTTTGGTATCAGGGTAATGCTGGCCTCATAGAATGGATTTGGGAGTTTTCCTTCTCTCTCCCTCCCCTCCCCACCCCCTCTTTTTGGAATAGTTTTAGAAGAATGTGTATTAACTCTTCTTTAAATGTTTGGTAAAATTCCCCTGTGAGCCCATCTGGCCCTAGACTTTTGTTTGTTGAGAGTTTTTTAATTACTGATTCAATTTCTCTGCCAGTTATAGGTCTGTTCATGTTTTCTACTTCCTAAGTTTTGGTAGTTTGTATGTTTCTAGGAATTTATCCATTTCTTCCAGTTGTCCAATTTGTTGGCATATAGTTTTAATTTTTTTAACGTTTTATTTATTTTTGAGACAGAGACAGAACATGAACGGGGGAGGGGCAGAGAGAGAGGGAGACACAGAATCGGAAGCAGGCTCCAGGCTCTGAGCCATCAGCCCAGAGCCCGACACAGGGCTCGAACTCACAGACCGCGAGATCGTGACCTGAGCTGAAGTAGGCCGCTTAACGGACTGAGCCACCCAGGCGCCCCGGCATATAGTTTTTCATAACATTCTTTTTTAATTGTTCCCATCTCTGTACTGTTATTTTTTCCTCATTTGTGATTGTTTATTTGGATCTTTCTTTTTTTCTTAAGTCTGGCTAAAGTTTATGATTTTTTTTAATTTCTTCAAAGAATGAGCTCCTGTTATCATTCATCTGTTCTATTGGGTTTTTTAGTTTCTATATTATACTTCTGCTCTAATCTTTCCTATTTCCATCCTTCTGCTGGTTTTAGACTTCATTTGTGAGTTTGTTTTTGTAAGATTAGGTTATTTGAGATTTTTCTCACTCCTTGACGTATGCCTGTGTTGCTATATGCTTCCCTCTTAGGACCACTTTTGCTGCATCTCAAAGGTTTAGACCATTGCATTTTTATTTTCATTTGTTTCCATGTATTTTTGTTTATTTCTTCTCTGATTTCCTGGTTGACCCATTCATTATTTGCTAGCATGTTGTTTAACCCTCATGTATTTGTGGTCTTTCCAAATTGTTTCTTGTGGTTGACTTCAAGTTTCTTAGTGTTGTGGTCAGAAAATATGCATGATATGATCTCAATCTTTTTGTACTTGTTGAGACCTGATTTGTCACCTAGTATGTGACAAATGTGATTTATGTGATTTATTCTAGAGAATCATCTATGTGCCCTTGAAGAAAATGTGTCTTCTGCTGCTTTAGGATGGACTGTTCTGAATATATGTTAAGTCTATCTTGTCCAATGTGTCATTCAAAGCCATTGTTTCCTTGTTTACATTCTGTTTAGATCATCTCTCCGAATAATAAGTGGGGTATGAAAGTCCCCTACTATTATTTTGTTATTACCAATTGGTTCCTTTGTTTGTGATTAAATGTTTTCTGTATTTCAGTGCTCTTATGTTGAGTGCATAAATATTTACGTTATATCTTCTTGTTGGACTGTCCCCTTTATGATTATATAATGGTCTTTCTTTTTACTTCTTACTTTTAAAGTCTAGCTTGTCCAATATTAAGTATTAACACTCTGGCTTGAATATCTATTTGTATGATAAATGTTTCTCCACATATTCATGTTCTTGAAAAAGTTTTTAATGTTTATTTATTTTTGAGAGATATAGAGGCAGAGTGTGAACAGGGGAGGGGCAGAGAGAAAGGGAGACACTGATCCAAAGCAGACTCTAGGCTCTGAGCTGTCCACAGAGCCCACAATGTGGGGCTCAAACTCACAAACTGCAAGATCATGACCTGAGCCAAATTTGGATGCTTAACCAACTGAGGCATCCAGACTACCTTCCACCCACTCACTTCCAAGCTGCAGGTGTCTTTAGGTCTAAAATGAATCTCTTCTAGGAAGTACATAGATGGGTCTTTTTTTTTTTTTTTTTTTAATCCATTCTGACATCTATGTCTTTTGACTGGAGCATTTAGTCCATTTACATTCAAAATAATTGTTGATAGATATGTATTTATTGCATGCATTTTATTACTTGTTTTGTCATTTTTTCTGGAGATTTCTCTCATCCTTTCTTGTCTTTCTCATTTTTGGTCTCTTCTTTGCACTCAAAGCATCCCCTTTAATATTTCCTGTAGTGCTGGTTTAGTTGTCACACATTCCTTTAGCTTTTGCTTCTCTGGGAAATTCTTTCCCCCTATATTCTGAATGATAGCCTTGCTGAATAGATTTTTGGCTGCAGATTTTTCCCAATTAGCATTTTTAATATATCATGCCATTCCTTTCGGGCTGGCCCAGTTTCTGTTGAGAAATCACCATCTAGCCTTCTAGGTTTTCCCTTGTAAGTAAGGACTTCTTTTGCTGCTTTTAAGACTTTTTATCACTATATTTTGCAAATTTAATTATAATAAATCTTAGTACTGACCAGCTTTTGTTGATTTTGATGGGAGTTCCCTGTGTTTCCTGCATCTGAATGTCTGTTTCCTTTCCCACATTAGGGAAGTTTTCTGCTATTATTTCTTGAAACAAATGTTCTGCCCCTCTTTCTCTTTTTCTGGGACCCCTGTAATACAAATGTTATTAGGCTTAATGGAGTCACTGAGTTCCCTAAGTCTATTCTCATGTTGCATAATTCTTTCTCTTTTGTTCAGCCTCATTATTTTCCATTTAATTTGTCTTCTAGGTCACTAATTTTTTCCCATGCTTCTTCCAGTCTGCTATTCATTGCAATAAGCCTGTTTCCAATCTTGTTTATTGCATTTTTCATCTCTGATTTCTTTTAAATCTCACTGGTGTCTTCTTTTCTCAAGCTCGGTGAATACCTTTATGATTGTTGCTTTAAATTTTCTACCAGGCCTGCTACTATTATCTGTTTCACTTAGATCTCTGGCTGTGGCCTTATCTTATTCTTTCATTTGAGATAAATTCCTCCCTCTTGGCATTTTGTCTAAGTCTCTGCCTTCTTTTCTAGGTTAGAAAAGCCGGTTAAGTCTTGTTCCTGAAAGTAATGGTCTTATGAAGAAAAGTTCTTGTAGTGCCCAGGACTTAATGTGCTTCAGGTAATGTCTCTGATGTGTGCTATGTGCTCTCTGCTATTGTGTTTGACTGCTCTGTGCTTCCAGTCAGTTGTCTGCAGAGGCTCTCCTTGCTTGCTATGGGCAGTATTTGGCCTTTGGCCTGAATGTAGTGTGTCTTAAATAGGATTGATCTGATTTGCTTGTTAAATGAGACTTAACAACAACTCCACGGAATTGAGGCACTACAGAATGTGAGCAGTGGTTTATGCTGGTCTTCTGGGGTAGGGGCCTGGTGTGCTGGGACTGAGGCAAGCTTGACTGAGAAGGGTGCAATCCTGCCAGAGTGCAGTAGGGAAGGGCCTGGTGTAAGCAAGTTAGACTGCCAGTGTCCACACTGCACTACCTCCCAAAGGTGGTTCTGTGTTTATTCTGAGGGGTGGGGAGGAAAATGGCACTAGCCAGCACCTTTGTTCTGAGAGAGGCTTCTCCATGAATGCTGCCTTTCAGGGATGCACTCCAAGAAGACCAAATAATCTCCCTGTGTGCCCCAGAAGTACTTCAGATCACTCTTTCCACACGGTTTACCCCTGGGTTGTTTGCCTGCCTTCTCTGCAGGAGCAAGGCAGTGTCATCCTAGCTGTATCCCAGCTAATCCCATTAGCCTTTAAATCCCACTGTTTGCAAGAACTCACAAAATTCAGTCCTTTTCATTTTCTTTGGGGAAACTGTCTCCTTGTGCATTCTTCTGTGTCCTCCTTTCTCTCTTGTTCATCTCAATGTCCACAGCTCCTTCCCCTCCACAGCACCTGAGATCTCTTTCTCCCCTAAACCACATCTCTGCACTTCCTACTTTCTTTGATGGGGCTTTTTCTGTCCCTTTGTTCTGTTAGTCTTCAGGTTGATTTCCGGAATATTTAGGATGACTTGATAGTTATCTAGCTATGTTTGTGAGAGGAGAAAAGCCTAAGGTTCTCCTACTCTGCCACCATCTTCCTCTCCACCAACCCAGCACTGAAGATATAAACACCAGTGGGTCATAATGTATTTTCTTTTATATGTTTCTAGGAGTAATTTGGTAATGTTTTATGTTGGAGTTCTTAATTTTTGTTTGAGACATTGATTACCAGTTTTCCTTTTATAATATCTATAAATGTTTTATACCAAGGTCTTTCTGTTCATATTAAAAGGATTGGAAAAAGCGTTCACTTGGTTTCTCTTTAGGAAGAATTTGTGTGAGGTTGGTGATTTTTCTCCTCAAATATATTTCAAATGTAAACTGATATGGAGAATTTTCTCTGTGAAAATTACTTATGATAAACTTAATACCAAAAATAAGTATTTTTCACTATTCAAATTTTCTATTACCTTTTATATGTTTTGGTTAATTCAACTTTTCAAACGAATGTATTTTTTAAAGTGTCAAGTTTGTTAGTACATAATTTGTTGTAAGGTGGTCTAATTATCTTCTTAGTTTATATATTTGCATTTTGTGTTTTTCCTCTATTTTTCCTTGTCAAATAATCAACTTTAGCTAAATTTATTTAAAGCATGTCTTCAATTCCCTTGATTTTTATTCTTACCTTTATAGTTTATTTCTATTTTCTTTGGATTATGTTTAAATATATTTTGCCA
Organism: Panthera onca; assembly: GCF_046562875.1. NCBI lineage: Eukaryota > Metazoa > Chordata > Mammalia > Carnivora > Felidae > Panthera > Panthera onca. Next base: position 161,367,073 of record NC_138346.1, read on the forward strand.
TCACATTGAACTAGAAACTTAGATTCATTCATCTCAAATATCTTTTTTCTTTTTAATGAATACACAGGACACTAAACATTTCCCTACTGTAGCTGCATCTCATAAGTCTAATGTGGCATTACCTTAATTTCATTCAGTTCAAACTATTTTCTAATGTATACTGTAAGTTATTTGTTGCCCAATTCTGTTTACATTATTTTCACTTATTTGTAAAACTAATCCATTTACATATACTATAATTAGTTTGTTTTCCCATTATTTATTTATTTATACAACCTGTTTCCTATTTTTAATCCTTTATTTCTTGCATTGCTTTGGATTTTCCAGATATTTTGCTTTATTATTACTTTTCATCTTCTAACATGCTATTTATACATTCTATCACTTTTAATGGTTACAATAGAGATGAAAACTTGAATCCTTGATTTATTTAGCTTATTAAAAATAGTTGTCATCAGTTTTCAGATTATATCAGACTTTTGGAAGACACTGAATCCATTTTTCCTCTGTCTTTTGCTTTATTTTTGACATGATTTTTAAAATCTTCATTTCACATATTTAAACTTCACAAGAAATTATCATCACCACTTAGTATAGTGATTATTCATTTTTAATTATTTGCATTTGCATCCATCCCAGTACTATTCATCTATAAATTCCATGTTTCTTTTGGGGATCATTATCTTCCTGTACTTTAGCATTTGTCAAATTCCACAGTGTTAACAATAACTTCTGTTTATGTTTTTCTGAATATATCTTCATTTAATCTTCTTTTTCTTAATTCTTTCTTTTTTTATGTATAGAATTCCATTTTGGCAGTGGCCATCTTTCCTCAGCACTTTTTTGGATACAATTCCATTATTTAGTCTTTCATTTTTTCTATTGAAATGTGAGCTATTAATATTATTACTACATGAATATAACTTACCTTTTTTCTCTGTCTGCTTTTAAGATGCTGTTTTTATCTTTGGTTTTCAGCAATTTTGCTATGAGATTAAAATACATATATATATATATCTGGTTACATTATATTTATCATGCTTTTGTTTCACTGAACTTTAGTGAGTTGATATCTTTTACCCAGTTTGGTATTTTATCTAAACAGTTTTTGAACACTGATTGAGCCCCATTCTCTCTTTTCTTTTCTCCTAGCACTCCAATTCCACATATTTAAAAATTTTTAGTGTTTCTTCCACCTGTCCCTTTTTCTCTTTTCTGCTTTTTGTCTTCATTTTTCTTTTTGGGCTTTAGTTGAAAATATGTGAAAACTTTATAGAACTTAACTCCTTTGAATAATGCAAAAGAACTGTGTGTGAATATGTATAATTCCAACCTGCATCTCTAACTTTTCTCTTTTAATACAATTATTAAGGCATTTTTATTTGAATGATGCATTACCCTTTCAACAAGTAGAAAGTATTTTCTTTCAATGATTTTTGAACAAAAATCCTTGAATTTATCTTGCAATATTCTACTTTTTGCCCCTATTAGACCTTTAGCTAAGTTATTTATTCATAATAATATACTTTCCAGTATTATTGCTTTTATGTTGTTTCATCATTGAATGTCAGGTTTATATTATTAATCTGTTAGAATATTTTGCCTCAATCTTTGTGTTTTTTTGCTAGGGAAATCTTGTCTGAAATATTCTGTCCTTTCTAAACCCATGGGAACAATATCAACATGGAGATAAAGGCCTGGCCAAATGTGCTGCTGATATAAAATATCCAGAGAGTGTTTAGTTAAAGTGAAAATTTTATTCTAGCAATGAGGAAAGAGAAGTAAAGCTGGATCCTATGCCACCTCTACAGATTTAAATCTGAATTGCCATCTCTAGATTTTGAAATCAGAAAATTTTGGTGCTAATCAAGATGAAAAATATAAAATAGATTAGGCTAAGGCTATGTCCTATCATTTCATAGGGTACAGATTTATGGCTTGCACATAAACCTTAATCAGTAAAAACAGACTCAGAACAGCACACTAGGTTTTGTGACATAGTTTTTCTATCTTTCTAATACATTCTACAGTTTATTATTGGAATCAACTTCTAGGCAACAATTCCCTGCTTTCAAAAAATTCATAAATTTTGTTTTCCATTTTTCTGTAATTAGCTATAGTTTGAAATGACATTCTAAACCTCTCCAATAATTGTGATTTGATCAGTAGCCCAGGTTCCTTATTTCTTGCCTACTCAGTAACTGTAGTCGGAGTCCTGTAAAATTCTCTCTCAACATTCACACAAATCTAATGATGAAGAAGCTGGAGGCGGGGACAGGAAGACAACCTACACCAGAATAACAGTAAAAAAAAAAAAAAAAAAAATTGAAATGTACAGTGATGAAAAGGACAATGGGACTGAACCATCATCAGTGCCCTATCCAAACTTCATCTTAATGAACAAAGGAATCTCATCCACCTGGATGAGTAGAATAATTCTGTTCCTATCATCTTAAATATGCCCAGTGTGTCAGAGATACAGGGACTCTAGCTAAGAAAAAACTTTCTTGCACAGATGACAGATGGTACGTTCTGAAACAGTAGTATATTTCTTCCATCTTTCTACTGCTACTTAATAACTATAGATCCCAGGCAAAAAAAAAAAAAAAAAAAAAAAAAAAAGAACGACAGGCATTGAATACATTATATTTCCCAGAGGAAAAGTGCTATAAGTAGATGGATTTTATAATGGATAAAAGTATAATAATATATAAATATATAACAGACATAACATGTATGAATAATTTACATATAAAAGTCCCTATTTTTAACAAATGTCAAGAAATGGGAATGATATTTGGGTGTAGGAAATTGTGCTATTTTCCTTCTTATTATTTCACTTAGAAATACTCTAAACCAAGGTTACTTCCTTATACTTTTTTAATTGACATTGCACAGACAATGAATCGATGTCTATATATTTTGTCTTCTTTATTCTACTACTATGGATGAATTATATGAGCTCATATCTAAAGTCTATCCCTCTATATGTTCTCTAGGCATAAACCTATGTCACCTATTCCAGCAATTGTCACTCACTTTTACATATTTCCCCCTTTCTCTCTCCCTTCTATTATGTGTGCACTAAAACTGCAGTTGATGACTGATGTCAGTCAGCTATCTGCGACCATCTCAAGTGACCTCAAGGAGGAATCAAAACAGGAAAAGCCAGAAAACCAGTTAAGCAGAGGCAGATCAATATTTTTATTTTTAATTTTTTTTTAATTTTAATGTTTATTTAATTTTGAGAGAGAAAGAGAGAGAGAGAGAGAGAGAGAGAGAGAGAGAGAGAGAGAGAGAGAGAAAGTGCGTGCACACACCGGGGAAAGGGCTAAGAGAGAGAAGACAGAGGATGTGAAGGGGAGTCTGTACTGAGAGCAGAGAGCCCGATGCGTGGCTCAAACTCCCAAACTGTGAGATCATGACCTGAGCCAAAGTCAAATGCTTACCCACTGAGCCAACCAGGTGACCCAGCAATATTTTTAAATGATCAGATATGATGGAAACATAATGTGCTAAGATCACCTAAGGGTTTTTCTCATGTTTATGTGAAATCAGTAAACCTTACTTTTAACAACCATAACAGATTATTCATTGTGGCACACAAATCCATGGAAAACTCCTCACAAGCATGTATCCCCTCATCTTTCCCTTTTGTATATGTAATCTCATATAGCTAACAAGCTTCAGAGCAGGTCTTCAGATCAATCTGAAAGACTGTTTCCTGGGCTATAATACAACTAATGAAGTATTTACTAACATACATTGAAGTTGGTTTTCTTTCAGTTAACATATGTTTCACTAGTTTTACTTTCCACACTGAAATATTCCAAACCACAAAAAAAAAATATGTTGCAATAGACTGTATTACAAATAAATAAACCCTTCCTTGACTTATTTTTTTCTAAATAACATCTGTTTAGAATGAAAAAAAATCAATAGCTTTCTAGAGTTAATTTTGATGGGACAGCGTGAGGGAGTTTGTAGGGTGTTGAAACTATTCTGTATTCTAATGATGATGATTCTATATGTCTATACTTGTATTAAATTTATAAAATGTACACCAAAAACTATTTTACTGTATATTTATGTAAAAAATAAAATGAATATTTCAATCAATGATAGCACTAAATCAATCATGAATTGTAATGAACTAGATAACAAAGAACACAAATTATAAAGGAAAATCTCATTAATAGAAGAAATTTTTTAAAATCCAAATGTGTTAGGAGAATTTAACATAAATCTTTCAATCACTGGAAGTTAGAGAAATAAGGGTATTTCAATCATTTAACATGATTATTTAATAGGACTATGTCAAATCTGTTTGTGTTTCTATTTCCTATCTATCACTTGTTACTTTTGTAATGTTCTTCTAACTATTTTTGGATTAACTCATTTTTTTGTGTGTGAACCTGGCATAACTCCTTTGCTTGGTTATTAGCTATTACTATGTTTTTGCTTTTGTTCATTTGAGATTGCATCAGGATTTATATTATAGTTTTTTACTTATCAATGTCTACTTTAAATTACGTTAAATTACTTTACTCACTGTATAAGAAATATGCAACAATACACTTCAATTTTTCCACTTCTAGATTTTGAGCTATTGTAATCATACATTTTACTTCTGCCCATATTATAAACCTATCAATGCACTGCTATTATTTTTATATCCAACATCCAACTATCTTCTAAGGTAAATTAAGTAGTAAGAAAAATCGTCTTATATTTAGAGATGTTGTCACCTTCCATAGGGCTCTTTATTCCTCTGTGTAGATTCAGGTTTCCATTTTGTACTATTGTGCTTCCACCTGAAGGACTTCCATTAATGTTTCATTTATTGCAGGACTTCTGGTGATGAATGTGACCTATTATATGTCTTAAAAAGTCTTTATTTCCCCTTCATTTTTGAATGGTACTTTTGCCTGGTTTAGTATTTGAGGTTGACAGGTTTTTATTCTTCTCTCTCCCTCTCTCTTTTTTTCTGTATTTCAAAGATGTTATTCTATTGTCTTCTCACTTGCATTGTTTCCAATGAGAAAGGTGCTGTCACCCTTTGGTTCCGTATGTATAAAGTGTCTTTTCTCTAGCTTAAGATATTCTCTTTATAACTGGATTTAAGCAATGTAGTTATAATGTGTCTTTTGCAATTTGTTTTAATCTCTAGTGCTTAGGGTTTCTTATTTAACTTCTGGGATCTGTAGGGTTATAGGTTCCTTCCAATATAAAATGTCTTCAACTATTATTTCATCAAATATTCTTAGTTTTTATTTTTCCTCTCCTTTAGGAATGACAGCTACACATTTATTTGGCCAATTTTGAATTTGCTCCATAATTCATTGATTGTTTGTTATTTTCATCTTTTTTATTTCATTTTGAATAGTTTCTATTGCTCTACATCATGTACATCATTCCTTTCTTCTGTGCTGTTAAATCTTCTGATAATGCCACCTACTGCAATTTTCATCTCGGGTATTAAAGTTTTCATCTCTAAAGTTTCCATTAGGTCACCTTCTATATATTCCCTGTCTTGAACTAATTTGTGTAACTTTTCCCCTAGACTTTCAACCATAAGGAGTACAATCATAATAACTTAATATTCTTCTCTACAAATTATATCTGTGTCAATTCTGGGTCAGATTTTATTGATTTTTTCCATTATATGTTTTGTTCATACTGGGTAATTTTATTATATCCTGTGTCCTGGAAATTTTCGTACTCTATGTTCTTCAAGTTTGTTTTGGAATATGATTATTTCTTGAAAGCAGATTTTTCCTTTTAGGTCTTGTTTTTTAATCTTTTCGGTAGGACCAAAAACACAAAGGGCTAATTTTGCCAACTTTTGAGGTACTCTAAACCTATTCCCAAGAATTATGGGGTCTTCCAGTTTGGATGGAGTGAACAGGTACTATTTCTAGCCTAAACCAGAACAGCATTGCAGATACTATTTCCTCTAATCTTTCCAAGTGATGTTTACTTAGGCTTGAATAATTTCCTACATGTGTCAATTGGTTGCTACTCAACAGAATGTTCAAGGGAGATCCTCAGTAGATCTCCAGAGTTCTCTATTCTGTACAGCTCTATCCTCTCTAGTACTCTGGCCTTCAAAGTCTAGTGGCTTTGTCTCTTCCAGAATCCACCCACATCTATTTTCTCAACTTAAGGAGACTGGGTTCCCTCTTCTTGCAATGCAACCCGGAATCTCTCTCCAGGCATTCAGTTGGGTCAAAGTAGGGCTTTGCCTATTTTTTGTCTCTCAGGGATCACTGTGCTTCATTGTCTGATGGCCACATCTTGAGTGTCATTGTTTCCTATAAAAGGTATCCCTCACTTTTACAAAAGGCTACATTAGTACCTGGTTTCACTAACCAAAAGAAATACAAAGAGGATTTTTCTGCTTCTACAAAAAAGGGAAAAAATGTTTAGCACTTGTTTTCAGGAAGTCATTATAGAGCCAGTGTGCACCATGTGCAGTGGGAGTGACACAGCTAATCTAAGAGAACCACTAAATTTTTATTTGGATCTGGAAATACTCCAATTCATATAAATTAATGGAAATTGATTCTTTGTTTTACACATTTTGGCTTGCAAATGTTTTCATAGAAGTGTTCTACTTTTGGGTAACAGAAGAAATCTGTATTTTGTATATTTTGTTTGTTTTTTAGTTGTTTAGGATAGGATGCTGAAAACGGTCTTTTACTCCATCTTAACTAGAAGCAAAATATATATTTTTTCAAGTATGACAAAAGACTATTTCCAAATCAGTCATGCATCAAAATATCAATCTTATTTAAGATGTAACTATGTTTGGGGGAAAAAAAAGATGTATATGTACATTTCTGTGCATGTATAATTCTAATGTTAATAGTGCTTATCTTTAGATATTGGATAGTATTTATTTTTTCTTTCAGAATTTTCTACAATGGACATGTACTATTTTCATAATTAGAAAACAACTGCTATGTTTTACTCAAGACTAAAGCTGTGAACTATTTATACAGTTATAGTTTCTGTTCTCCATTTATGGATGTTAAGACAGAAAAATGAGAGTTATTAAAGCAGTGTGAAGGGTAGGTTTTCTTGGTGTGTCCTGTAATCAAAGAGCTCTAGCTTATTAAGAATATTGCTAAATAGGTAGGTTTGACATAGTAAATTACCTTTCTGCTTATTGTCATTTATTTTCTTGATTCATTTGTGCAAAATGATGCTTAAACAACCATGTAAATAGTAAAATATGACTGGCATGGTGAGCAATCTAAAAGTAATCAAAACCAACTATAGCAAGGATAAAATGTCTTACTGATAATTAATGTAAATGATGTACATTAGCCTCCTAATTGTCTTATTTTTGTTTTCATATTTACCATTATTAATTTCAATTTTTAAATATTTGAGCATCAGTTTACAGTTTCCACGATATGAAATGGTCAGTATGACCTGCTTTCAAAATGATTACTACTCAATTCAGTCTATTTGGGTATGTGGCCATCTACTTTTATTACTAAAATCTGCACGGGAAAGATATTAATCCTTTCTCTTATAGTTTATTGACAGAGGCTCAGGAATATAATTTGATTAGTATCAGGAAAACCTTGTGGTATCAATGCCTTATAGGCTGTTTTTCTACCTGTAAATTTTTTCTTTCCTTTACTCATATATTCATCTTTAAGAATGTTATTTTTTAAAGTTAGTCTATGTTCAAACTATTCAAGTAACTGAGGATTAAAGAGATAAATAAGGCCATTATTTAACGTGCTAGTAAGGGTAGAGAAAAATACTAAAAAACTAAAAATCAATATATTATATGCAATTATTCTTTTTCAAATTGGTATAGTGGAGTATATGTCATTTTCATTAATAAACAAGCCACATTTGCACACAGTGGACTAGGTGTTGAACAATTCTAAAGGGCAATTGCTTTGTGTCTGTGATTTACCTGGTAAGGTGAGATTTTTACAGTCTGACCTTACAGAAATTGTGAACTCAGTGACAGGTTTTCTTTCTAAGGCTGTTATTTGAGATGTAGTCTCACACACACAAAGTGAAGTAGAAAATTGACACAATTCTCTAGACAGTTAAGGTTGTTCTTTAGGATTGCATTACCCAGAAAAGTGTCTTAATTCTCTATTTTACATTTTATGTGTAGGCATCTTGTTACCAGCATAGAAGTTGTGTGTGTGTGTGTGTGTGTGTGTGTGTGTGTGTGTGTGTGTAGGTTTTAAAAACCTCTTTAATATGGGGATATAAAACTTTGACGAGATTGTCAAATGATTCTTAAATTACATAGGAGAGCTTAATCTTGTATTTCATTTAAAATCCTTGTAATGGCATTACCAATGACATATTTGATGTTGACATGTTCAGATCTTCAAATTTTCAATTAAAAAAAAACTGGATTATATTTTGTCAGAAAACTCAATAAAAAACAAAAAACAAAACAAAACATAGAAGAATAAATTACCAGAAAAGGAAATGGTGTTTATATACTGACACCCTCAAATGTCTACCATTACCCTAATTATGTTTCTCCATTTCAAAGTTATATTTACTAGGACATGTAAAGTTTATACATGTGAAATATACCAACCAAACCATACAAATAAACAAAAAGGACTGCATTGTCAAATTAAAGATTAGAAATAAAAATACTTCTTGTAAAGCCTGATTCTCACTTTGAATCATGCATGAAAATAAAAATCAATGAAATAATGTGAGAGGATCATGTAAGTGTTCTTTTAATGGATTGTGTCTTAATAAATATCTCATTTTTTAAAGACTTCATCCAAATATACTATTTATACCTTTACCATGCCACTTTACTCTGATTAGAAAATTTCCCCTTACTCAAGCATGAAAATGGATATGAAATAATACTAAAATATTTAATTACTGTCTATAAATTATCATTTTTTTAAGTACATATAAAAATTAGGGGAATATTTTTATAGATTTGAATTTTCTTTAGAAACAGTTCCAAATTTTTATTATGTTTGCAAAAAAAGAAAATTGCTTTACTTCTGCTCAGTAAATGTAAATAATGTACAGTAATAGACATAGTATAATATATAATACCATTAATAACATACACTTATGTACAAATACTAATATTATATATAGAAATCTCTCAGTGAGAGTTTTTTTTTTCACTTTAGGAAATAAAACATAAACCTGATTATCTTATTTAAAAGATATATTTTTTATTTAGCTCCATACTTGTTCATTTTTTAACTCCTAAGGATGAAAAAATATTCTGATTAAAGGACAACAAGAGAAAATTTAATCTCTAGATTGCCAGTTTCCATCCCCAATTTTTTTTTAAGTAGGCTCCACACCCAATGTGGGGCTTAAACTCATAATCTGGAGACCAAGAGTTTCATGCTGTATTGACTGAGCCAGATAGACACCCCTCTATTCCAAGAAGGTTTTTTTTTTCAATAATTTTTTGAGATATTCAAAATTAAAGACTTGTGTTGCAACTCCACTGAGTCAGATAAAATAGTGCGAAATAAAATTTCCTGATGGAATAGTTTACAAATAAATAAGCAAAACTTGTTCATTAGTATACTAATTAGTTAGGAATCAGTAAGTTATTTGAGCATATTTAAAATATTACTTCATTAATCATTACAACTCCCTTTATTGATACTATTAAATAAAATTTTCCCTATGCAATGTAATATTTACTCCAGATTCTCCTGGAACTATCATAAATTTTTAAATTTTTTTAATATTTATTTTTGAGAGAGAGAGACAGAATGAATGGGGGAGGGGCAGAGAGAGGGGGAGGCACAGAATCCAAGCAGGCTCCAGGCTCTGAGCTGTCAGCACAGAGCCTGACACAGGGCTCAAATTCACAGACTGTGACATCATGACCTGAGCTGAAGTCCAATGCTTAACCAACTGAGCCACCCAGGCACCCAAACTATCATAAATTGCCAAGTAAAGAAATGCTCTTTGTATTAGAGTTACTTATACTCTCATATTTATTTACTTTATGGTTGGGATTATGAGCAAGCATTGTCACCAAAAAGTTAAAAAGTAAAAGATTATAATTAAAAATAATAATTGGATTTTATAGGTACTTGTGATCTTTTAGAGTATTTCTCATCAGTGTATTCTATTTGTTATTAAATTCAGCTAGTAATTATTTAGAAGTTCCTACACATAAGATGCTAAATATAGGGGCATAATATATGTATAAATGATGCTCCAGTTCTAACATAGCACAATATTTTACTGTGTAGTTAACAATGCCAAAATAATAAAAATACAAATATTTAAGTATTTAAATTGATAAGGTATATTAAGGAAGTTCAGATAAGAGATTCTTTTTTCTGGTAATAAATGCAGCATATAATATTCAACATATAATAATTCAATATATAATACTATACTAAGTATCAATAATATAGAAATTATCAATATAGGCCAAGTCCATGAACTCAAGGAGCTTTTTTCTTGTACACAGAGAAACATAGTAAAGAATAAAGTAATGTGCTAAGTGATAACAAATATTGTGAAGAAAACAAAATTGGGTAACAATGGGAAACAGGGTTTCTGCTTTTAGATTAATCTCTCTGAGGTGATACTTATGCAGAACAGAATAACTTGAAGATAAAGATGAGATTATTTGACAAGAGATCATCTTAGCCAGAGAGAAAAGTAAGTACAGTAGCCTCCCCCTTATCTGTGGGGATGTTCCAAGACCCCCAGCAGATCCCTGAAACCATGAAGAGTACCAAAGCTTACATACACTATATGAATTTCTGATACAACCATGATAAAGTTTAATTTATGCATTAGGGACAGGAAGACATTAACAATAACCAATCATAAAATAGAACAGATATAACAATATATCGTAATAAAAGTTACATGAAAGTTGCTCTCTCAAAATATTTTATTGTACTGTACTTGCCCTCCTCCTTTTTGTAACAATGTGAGATGATAAAGTGTCTATGTGATGGAATGAGAGGGAGTAAAAAACATGGGAATTGTTACAGCATTAGGCTACTATTGACCTTCTGACAATACATCAGGAGGAACATCTGCTTTCAGACCACAGTTGAACATGGGTAACTGAAACCACGGAAAGCAAAACCATGGATAAGGGAGGACTACTGAACATTGATGTCCTGCATATCATCAAAATGCAGCAAGGATGCCAATGAAGCTATAGTAGAATGAGTGGCTGGGAGAGTGTTAGGGAATGTTTTCAGAAAGGTAACCAAGAGTCCATCTTGGCACTCTGACAGTGGAAACAGAGAGATCAACTAGGAGACTATTGCCATAACCAAATAAAAAATGAAGGTATCTTGACTCTAGCTTCTCTGGTGGAATTTGGTCTCAAGTCTGATAGTTTTCTGGCTGCAACTTATACCATTGGTTCTCCTCGGTCTCCAGCCTGCCAACTGCAGATTTGGGGATTTTTCAGCCTCCATTATCATGTGAGCCAATTCCTTATTTTATACAGATATGCCAAATATATAATGTATAAGTAGACTATATATACAATCTAATGATTATTATTTATATAGTATTAATAATTAAGAAAGAAATAAATGCATAAAAATATATAGCATATATTGCTCTGTTTCTCTGGAGAATTACAATACAGGGCTGAACAAATAATATAATGGAGTTGATACCCAATGAGAGAGAAGATATTTGGGGAAAGCATATTGGGGGAGGTACAAAGAATTCAAATTCAAGAGTTTGATTCAGAATATGTTAAGTTTAAGATGCCTATTAAACATCCAATCTGAGTTCAAATGGGCAGGAGGATATATAAGTCTGGAATTTGGTGAAATGCTTGGAGATAGCAATGAAACTAAGGTAGCCATCAACCTGAGATGTTACTTAAAGTCATGGGACTAAATGAGATTATCTACAGATTTATATTATTAGACACAAAATTTAAAACCTGAACCCTGAGGCACTAAATTATTTCGAGGTCTGAGCAATCAGGAGGATATAGCAGAGGAGGTTGAGAAGCATTGAGGTGGACAGAAAAACAAGAGACTTAGATGTTCAGAAGGTGAAATGAAAAAAGAGAAAAGACTGAAGAAGCCATGATTGTGTTAAATCCAAGTCACAAGTCTAGAAAGTTGATAACTTTGAATTAGTCACCAACTTCAGCAATATGGGAGTCACTGGAAATCTTGACACAGTAGTTTTACTGGAGCAGCTGAGTTAGAAAACAACTATATGATTGAAGTGGATTCAACAAAGAATGAGTAGAAACTAAAAATATAATTACAGGAATGTTGGGGAAATTTTTCTGTAAGGGAAGGGGCCAACGCTGAAGAGGGATTTAGAATCTAGTAAGAATTTTACCATTTTTAAGGTAGTTGTTCTATGTTTGTAAATAGTTGAGAATAATCAAATAAGACAAAAAACTGTTAAGGAGAAAAATGTGACAGGAGATTTCTTAAGTGAAAGGACATGAATTCAGGGCAAACAGGAGTGTTAACATTTGACCCATCATATCTAGGGAGAGTATGTGGTTACAGGTACAAGAAAGTTGGTAGATTTGGTGGTGAAAGCACATATAAATTCTCCTTTGCTAGCTTCTGTTTTCTTAGTGAAATAAGAAAGGTCTTTATTACAATATGAGGAAGAAAGGGAGATTTATCTGAGTCACGAGGAGATAGGAGAACAAATAGTTTCCTCAGAGGCTGAGTGGTAGATTTGCCCAGCAAACAACAGAATTCCTGAACAACACCGAAACCTATTTAAGGTTTATACTCTTGAATTTGAAGTTATCTCAAGAAGCATGCCTGTGTGTTTTCATGCACAAGTGTTAGGCTCTGACAGGGCAGATGCAGAGTTTGTGCAGAGCTGGCTGCAAATAGGATTTGGACTTTGCCAGTCTACAGCATTAGTGAAAGGTAGGAAAAAGGAGAGTTGAGGGAATTCTAATAATGCACAATGATATTTAAATTTTAGAAAGGAGGGGAGAGCGTAATGAGGCTCATAGAGAAGGAAAACATGGTTTGATCAAAAATTGAAGACTAAATAGATACATGCATTTTAAAACAGAAAAGTAATACTTTGGGTATAATTGGTTTTAATAATTGTATTGAGGTATAATTTACATAACATCAAATTAATCATTTTAAAGGGTACAAACAAGTGATTTTTAATATATTCAAAGTTGTGCAATTATCACCACTAATTTTAGAACATATCATCCAAAAAAAGCCCTGCAGCCAATAGCAGTTAGTTTTCATTCACCCTCTCCACAGTTCCTGGCAAAGACAAGTCCAATTTTTATCTCTAGGTAGTTTCCTGTCATATACATTTTATATAAATGGAATAATACAATATATGATCTTTTGTATCTGGTCTATTTCAATGAACATATTTTTCCAAGGTTTATCTATGTAGTAGTATCTATCATTACTACATTCCTTTAGATAGCCAAATAATATTCCATTGTATGGATAGATCACAGTATATTTTTAAAGTCATCAATTGATGGACCTTTAGGTTGTTTCTATTTGTTTTTGGCTATGATGAATAATATCATTATGAACATTCATGAACAAATTTTATGTGTATATAAGTTTTAAATTTTCTTATACAAATAACTGGAAATAGAATTGCTGGGTCATTTGATTACTTTCTTTTTAATACTTTGAAGAACTGCCAAACTGTTTTACAAAGTAGCTGCAACATGTTGTATTTCTGATCAGCAATATATGAGGTTTCTACCTTTTTCACATCTTTGCAACTTGTTATTTTCATCTTATTGGGAACTAAGTGTTATCTGACTGCACTTTTTTTAAATTTTTTTTTAACATTTATTTATTTTTGAGACAGAGAGAGACAGAGCATGAATGGGGGAGGGTCAGAGAGAGAGGGAGACACAGAATCCAAAACAGGCTCCAGGCTCTGAGCAGTCAGCACAGAGCCCGACGCGGGGCTCGAACTCACAGACCCCGAGATCATGACCTGAGTTGAAGTCAGCCCCTTAACCGACTAGCCACCCAGGCACCCCCTGACTGCACTTTTGCCTTACATTTCCCTAATGACTAAGGTGTTCAGCATCTCTTCATATGCTTATTAGCCATTTGTATGTTGTTGCTGCAAAATGATTATTTTAATCTTTTCACATTTTATATTGGGTTATTATTTCATTGTTGAGTTGTACGAGTTGATATATAGATAGATAGATAGATAGATAGATAGATAGATGAGTCGGGAGATATATACATATATATGAGTCGGGAGATATATACATATATATGAGTGATATATATATATATATATATATATATATATATATATATATATCACTCTAGTTTCAAGTCTCTTATCAGACATATGATATATATATCACTCTAGTTTCAAGTCTCTTATCAGACATATGATTTGCAAACATCTCCCCTGACTCTTTAGGTTATCTTTTCACTTAACAGAATCTTTTGAAGTACAAAATTTTTTTCTTGTAAAAAATTTTGATGAAGTCAATTTTGTTTTTACCTGTGCTTTTTGTTTCACATCTAATTTCTTCTAAGAATTACTTTTAAGAGTTATGTAGCTTGGACTATTAATTTACATTTTGTTTTGACTTAAATTTTGTATATGGTCTGATGCTGGGTTTCAACTGCATTCAAACCATTGACGAAAAGTCTCTTATTTCCCCCCACTGTATTTTATCAGCATCTGCGTTGAAAATCAATTGACTATAACTGTAACTGGTTATTGGGGGGACTCTTAATTTTACTTCATTAATCCATGTGTCCATCCTTCAGTTAGTTCCACACTATCTTGATTACTATAGCTTAATAAAGAGTTTTGAAGTGTGAATCCCCCAACTTTATTATTCCTTTTCAAGACTGTTTTGGTTATCCTGGGCTCTTTGCTTTTCCGTATGAATTTTAGGGTTATCTTGTTAATATCTGAAAAAAAAAAGATGGGATTTTGACAGAGGGTTGCATTAAATCTGTAAATCAATTTGGGGAGTATTGCCATCTTAATATTAATTATTATAATTCATGTATACAGGCTATCTTTCCATTGATTTAAGTCTAATGTTTTTCAATAATGCTTTATAGTTTCAACATACAATGAGTTTGGAAGTATTAATTTCCTCTTCTACTTTTTTAAGAATTTGTGAATGATTGGTATTAATTCTTCCTTAAATGTTAGTAAAATTCGCCAGGAAAGATACATGGAACTGTTTTTGAGTGTGTGTATGTGTATATATGCCTTTTTTTTTTTTTTTATTACTAATTCATTATCTTTACTTGTTACAGGTTAATTCAGATTTCTATTTCTTCTTGAGTCAGTTTTATTAGTTTGTCTCTTTTTAGAAATTGTCCATTCCATCTAGGTTATATAATTTGTTGGCATGTAATTCATATTATTCCTTGTTTTCCTTTGCATTTCTGTAAGTTCAATAGTGATATCCCTATCTCACTCATAGTTTTAGTACTTTGAATCTTCTCTCCCCTTTTCTTGGTCACTCTAGCTGAAGGTTTGTAAATTTTGTTGATCTTCTAGAAGAACTAATGCTTGGTCTCATTGACTATTATTTTTTCCATTTTCTGTTTCATTTATTTTTGTTATCTTTATTATTATTTATCTTATACCTGCTTTTGATTTAGTTTGCTCTTCTTTTTCTACTTTCTTAAGATGGAAGGTTAAATTACAGAATTGAGATCTTCCTTTCTTTTGAATATAGGTATTTTCAGGTTTAAATGTTTTGCTATACAATACTTTTGTTGCATTTCATAAGAGCTAGTGTTATTTTTGTTTCTATCCATCTAAATATGTTTTCTACTTTCCCTTATGATTTTGTCTTTGACACTTTGCTTAGTAAGGCATGTGCTGTGAAATGTTATAATAATAATAATATGTTATAATCTAATCTAATAATAATAATAATCCACATTTTTTTTTAATTTTCTAATGTTTAGTTTTGAGAGAGATAAAGACAGAGTAAGTAGGAGAGGAACAGAGAGAGAGGGAGACACAGAATCCAAAGCAGGCTCCAGGGTCCCAGCTGCCAGCACAGAGCCTGAGGTGGGGCTTGAACTCACTGTGAGAGACTGTGAGATCATGACCCGAGCTGAAGTTGGGTGCTTAACCAACTGAGCCACTCAGGCAATCCTCACATATTTTTTTAAATCTCAACTATGTTGATTTTTAATTTCATTTCATTGTGATCAGAGAATATTATTTATATTATTCAATTCTTTAGTTGCACATGGGTGGCTCAGGTGGATAAGCATCTGACTCTTGAATTCACTCAGGTAATGATCCCGGGCTCATGAGATTAGACCCATTCATGTGATATCTGTCTCTCTCTCTATAATAAAAAATAAATTAAAATTATATTATTCAATTCATTAAGATTTATTAGGGTTTATTTTGTGACCTAACCATGTGTATTTTGGACAATATTCCTTGTGTACTTGAGAAGGTATATTGTGCTCTTTGGGGGCTTAGTATCACAAATATTTATTAGGTGTAGTTGATTTCTAATGTTCACTTCTTCTGTTTTTCTGTTCATTTTAGGTCTTGTTCATTTTTTAATTTGAGTGTTGAAATCTCTAAGTATTCTTGTTGATTTGTCTATCTCTCCACTCTTTTTGTGTCTTCTTATGTTTTGGGTCTCTTTTGGTAGATGCATATATATTTGTATATATTATTATAAAATGCCTTTATTATCTCTACTAATATTTTTCTTATTTAAGAAAGTAATTTTCTTAAATTCTGTTTTATCTAGTAGGTACTGCAATTCACTTTTAGTTACTATTTGCATGAGATATTTTTTTTTCCATTCTTTCACCTTCAGTCTATTTGTGTCTTTTAATCTAGAGTATGTCTCTTTTAGGCAGCATAATTAGATCATTATTTTTTAATCTATTCTTCCAATCTCTTTTGACTGGAATGATTAGTCCATTTATATTTAACATAATTACTGATTATATAGTATTTATGTCTAACATTTTGCCTTTTTTATGTTTTATATGCTTTCTATTCCTCTATTCCCACAGTACAGCCTTCTTTCGTGCTAAATCAATATTTTATAATTGCTATGTAAATTTTTGTTTTATTTTATATTTTCAGGTATTTTCTTAGTAGTTTCTCTGTGGATTACAATAACCATTTAACTTAAAATAATCAACTGCAGATTTTAACATATTAGTAGATTATAAGAGTTTGCTTCAATATGTCTCCATCCATTCCTATTTTATGCTATTTGGGTCATACAAATTGTATCTTTATACATCATAAATTAACAGCGTTATAATCATTTTTTATGCAGTTGTCTTTTAAATAAGATAGGATGACAATAGTTACCATAAAATACATTTATACCGTCTTTTATATATACCTATGTAGTTGCTCTTTATCTCCTTATGGATTTAAATTATCATCTAGTGTTATGGCATTACAGTCTGAAGGACTCCTTTTAGTATACCTTTTAGTGTTGGTCTGCTAGTGATGAATTCTCTCAGCTTTATTTCAGAAAGTCATAACTTCTATCTTGTCTTTGATGGGTAGTTTTGCTGGATATAGAATTCTTGGTTGATAGTCTTTACCTTTCAGCACTTTCAATGTGTTATTCCACTGTCTTCCAACACCCATTGTCTCTGATAACAAATGTGTTGCTAATCTTATTAAAGACTTATTGTGGGTAAGAAGCTATTTTTTGTTAGCTGCTTTCCATCTTTTCTTGCCTTTAGCTTATGATAGTTTGATATAATGTGTCTAGGTGTGTGGATCCTTTCAATTTTATATTCCATTAAGTTCATTGAGTTTCATGGATGTGTACTTTAATGTTTTTCATCAAATTTGGGAAATTATATCCATTATTTCATCAAATACCATTCTGGTCCTTTATTTCTCTTCTCTTTTGCATCTCCCATTGTGTATGTTAGTATACTTGAGGATGTCTCACGGGTTTCTGAGACTCTGTTCATTTTTATGTACTCCTTTTCTTCTATTTGTCAGACTTCATAATATTCATTGACTTCTCTTTCATATAAAAATTTTATGCTTGTCTAGTATAAATTCCACATATGCTCAGAATTTTCCCAAGATTACAAAAATATTTACCTATATTTTCTAATGAAAATTTTAAGTTAGATTTTTATTTTAAGTACTTGGCCCATTCAGGATTTATGATATGTGGAATAAGGAAAAGATAAAGTTGTATCTTATTTCAAAATAAATAGTAATATTTACATTATGGATCTGTCATTGCATATTCCAACCTCCTCCCCTCTATTTCATGCACAAGAGAAATTTGAATGTGACAGTCAAGATATGATACATAACAGAATATTGTAGAATTCATTAACTTGAAACTTAATTAAAGGTAAGTTGGAAAAAAAAACAGTCATATAGCTAATGTTAACACAATATTACTTGAATACTTAAGAATGCCACACTTAGTATATATCCAACCCAAGAAACATTTATCAAATTTGTTACTGTAATTCCTATTTTCCTTTGACAAAACCAGTATTACAGAAACTGCTAATTTTCCATGAAAACCATTTTATTCTTCCTAGCTAGATTTCCCAGCTTCTCCTGTAGATAGGTCTTGTCATGTGACTGCAGGCTATTCTATGAAATGCTAATAAATTATGTGTCATTTTCAGGTAAAGCCCAGAATAATTTCCATGAGAATTCCTCCATGCTCTTAACCTTCCTAGCTTATTTAAATGGTATGAATGATGATAACCCTGAAACCACATGTTTAAGATACAAAGATGCCAAGATGCCATTAAACTGAGTCTTTGAGTAACCACTAGTAGGGAATTGCTCCCCTAGCACTATGTTCTGGAACAGTCCTAAATGAGTGAGCAAGAAATAATACTTCTATTTCATTTAGTAATTACACTTGGGGTCTGTTTTGAGGCTGTAAAGTGGAATGCCGCTGGGAAAAATGTAAAATATATGGTTTTGTCATAATGATTAGAAAGCAGACTGATTGAATTTCCCTGGCATGGGAGCCTCTGCAGAAGGAGAAGGAAAGATGGACATGGACAAATGGATTCATTTAGAGCTGCGGAACAGGACATCCTCTGACGTGAAATAGATTGTCCTCAACAACTGCCAGTTGATTGAAGGCAGAATTGAAGCCCTCCCAGATGAATTTGAAGAACTGGAGTTCTTAAGTACAATCAGTGTAGGCCTTGCCTCAGTCATAAATTTACCAATGTTAGACTTAAGAAGCTTGAACTAAATGATAACAGAATCTCAGGGGACCTGGAAGTATTGGCAGAAGACTGTCCTAACCTCACACATATAAATTTAAGTGGCAACAAAATTAAAGACCTTAGCACAATGAAATCACTGAGAAAGTTAGAAAACCTCAAGAGCTTAGACCTTTTCGATTGTGAGGTAACCAACCTGAACGATTATAAGAAAACATGTTGAAGCTCCTCCCGCAGCTCAGGTATACCTTAATGGCTGCGACTGGGATGACAAGGTCCCCAATCAGATGCTGATGACTATGTGGAGGACCTAGACAAGATGAGGAGGACGAGGATGAGGAAGAGTATGGTGAAAATTCTCAGGTAGTAGAAAACGAGGGGAATGGAAAGGAAGAGGAAGAACAAGATGAAGAGAGTTGTAATGATCGGGACATAGACGATGAAGAAAATAAAGACAATGTTGGTGAAGAAGAAAGGAGTCAGAAGCAAAAATGAGAACCTGTAAATGAAGGAGATGATGATGACTAAGTGGAATAACCTATTTTGAAAAATTCCTATTGTGGTTTGACTATTTTTACCCACCCTCCTCCCCCAAATCCCACTCTCTGAAACTTATTTTTTTCTGGTTGTAACATTGTTGTGGGAACAAAAAGGGGAGAATTGTACTGGGGGGTTGTGATGGGAGGGAGGGAGGGAGACAGAAGGTTGAATACAGTACCATTTTTACTGCCACTCTATTTTCCCCCTACTTTTTCTGTCTAGTTTTGTCCCCATAAATGCAATAGCTGAGTACACACCAAGTGAGCATTTTTCCTTACTTTCAAAGAGGATGGTGTAGAGGGCTCTTACATTTCCTGGTACTGGTTGGAAGGTCATGACTCCTCTCCATTTGGTTTCTCAAAGCCCAGAAGGGGCTGAGTCCTGGCCATGCCTTACCTCTCATTCTGGTTCCTGTGATTTCTGCATTTCTTGGGCCTGCTAGAGGCATCCAATGCCCTGGTTTGTAAATAGCAACCTAAAGGAATTTTTGCGGAATGTTTGGGAACATTCCCCATCTCTCATTTCTTTCCCTCTTCACATATAATGGGCTTTTCTCTAGGAAGAAGACTCTGATACTGCTCTTCAGAGCTATGTGCCAAACAGCTGAAAACAGCAGGCTTATGAGTTAAGTAAAATTGACTTGGTAATTATAATTAAAAGAGAAGAATACAACCCTTAAACTTCAACCTCTTTAAAAGATTTTTAAAAAAAGAAACAAACAAATCTGCCGTATCTTGTTCTGTGAAATATTAGAACACTTTGTTTTACAAAAATAGAAGAGAATTCTTCCACACGTACTTCTGTACTTAGATAATTTTTACAGATGTAAGTACAGGAGACATTACTGCATGTCAGCTGGGTTTTTGCTGTTGTTGTTGCTGCTGTTTTCATACACCTGAGCATGGAAAAACTGACCCAAAATTGTATTTTCTTACCTAGTGGAAATCCAAAATGACTGCAAATTCCTACTGAATGTACAGGTTTGTTTTCATGTCCCTCTTCTGGATTGCTTTAGCAGTGGTGTGTTATTTCCTAGCCTGTATTTCATTTGGGTAAAAGAACATCTGTAGTGGTTATTCTCCTCCCCCTCAGAAGTGCCAAACTTTGAGTTTTATGTCTGTTTGTCATCAAATTTCAATGATTTTTTTTTCTTACACACACACACACACACACACACACACACACAGGAATCACAAAAGAAGGAAAAGACACTACAGGCTAGAAATCTGAAGACTCATTTCATACAATGGCAAAATATTTTGTACAACCTGAAAAAACATGAAAGTTAATTAATGCACCTAAGGCTTTAGGAAAAATAGTTGGAAAAAGTCAACTATTCTTAAGTATTCATACTACTTACTGCTTTTGGCTTGGTATTACAAGTTAGAGACGAGTTCAGGGAAATAATTATTTACTGTAAAAACAAAGACCAAGTCCACAAAATATTGGAAAAAAACAAAGGATTCTGGACCCTAAAGAATGTAAGATTGAAAAAGACTTTGAACAACAAAATCCCATTAAGACTTCTTAACAACCATCCTGCCCCCTAAAAAAAGACTTCTTAAGACCCATTTAAATCTGTGGTAAATAGGAGATAAAGGATTTATATTCCCATTTAAGACTATTTTCTTTTAGATAATCTCATGGTAGTTGCCATTAAGTAGAGAGCATGAGAAAATTATGGGGTCAAATGACAAAGATAGAAAAGCCTTGAGAACTATGTCTAGCAGCAAACTTTGGGTTTACGTAGTTTTCAGTACCTGCAAAAAACTACTAGGAAATAGATCAGTAGCCTATCATGATATCAAGGGAAATATTTCCAAGGAAAAAGAAGACAGCCCCCAAAATGTCTTTAATTGTTTCAGCTAAAAATAAACCTTGGGCTTCTATGTTTGCACCAGCAGAAACAGAACAAAAGCTGTACTAGTCTCTACGAGAAGTAGATTCTCAACACTTCCTAGAAAAGTGAGCATGGAGACTAACAAGCAAGGAATAACTCCCAGAAGGCAAAGTTGGAACCACTGAAAATGAGATTTTTCCCCTGAGAGAACATTCAATTTCTAATCAAATAATTTCTTTCATTGCCAGGGTAGAACTCTTCTTAATGCTTCCCTACACCATTCTTTTCTTTATCCTTGCGATTTCAGTGCTTTCCCATTGCCCACTATTCCAAATTAGTTAGTTTTGTATGGATATCTTTTCCCCAACCTACAGTTATATATTGAGTTTGAAAATGCAGTGGACTTGTATTTTGAGTTTCCAAGTCTTGAGACAATAAGTACCCGCATTCTAACCTAATGCGGAGACTATACATCACATAGAAATTTGGCACATTGAGCTAGACACTGTTCTCTGCTTCCCTCAAAGTTTTGTTTTTTGTTCTTTACAGCAATGTGAATGATATACGACCAACAGCATGTAAGCAGAATCGATGTGTGTCACTTACAGACATGGATCACAAAAATTTCCTTATTGTTTGTTTTCTTTGCTGGCTGACTGGGATAATGATGTCCACAGCAACCTTAAAGTCATGTCCTGAAGATGGGAGAATCACAAAGAATCCCTGATTAACTGAATCCAACAGCCCACCTCCACTGCCCTCCACTGAACTCTTATCCCTGAATTGCTGGCATGGCCCAGGGCTGCTATGTTTGTGACAATTACATGTTTCTGCCATTGAATCATTTTGCTATATATTTATTTGCAAGAGTAGTATAGAATACTTAATATCTTCGGTTTCAACTAATATAAACAACTCCAAATATAAAACTATTTGTTTCCAAAGGTCATTGTATTCAAAAAAATCATATGCTGACACAAGAAATAAAGAAAATGATCTTGAGTATTTTACTATATTAACTTTAGCATAAATATCTACTACAGTGAGAAGTGTTATAGAACTTTATATCAGTATCTGGATCTTGTCCACTGCTCTGTGGATTATACTAGGAATATAATCTAAGGTGGTTTTTGTAATTTTGTATTTCCCTTGAAATGGTCATTTATTTTACTAACTCTATAAACTATTTTATTTTATTATTTTATTATCTAATATTTTATTATTACCACTTAGGCGGTTTTATTTTATGAACTATATCCTTTAGCATTGGAATTAGCACCCTTATGTGTGGTTTTGTCTTTGTTTTGTTTACATTTTAATTCTCCTATTTGAGAAATAACTACCATATGATGTATCTTTAAATGAATAGGTTTTAGCATGTGATAATCTTGGCTACAATGTTTCTCTTTGTAACATACATACTAAGCAGTTGGACTGGTTTGTTCAATAATGTTTATGACTAAAAGATTTCCTGTGGCTAATAGCATTGGCTTTGATTACCATTATTAATAGTTTCCTTTCCATGGACTTAGGAAACGAGAGATCACTAGTTAGAATTTTGAAACCATAGGAGAAAGTTCTGAAAGCCATGTCCAAGTTGACGTGTTTCACCTCCCTTCCACTTACCTAAACATCCTTCTGCCCATGACGTTTTTCAAGAGAAGGTAAAATATCAAATCAAAGAACTCTAGCATTTAAAGGATTTGTTTTACATTTTTATTCTATTTTTCCTGTCACAAATAGAGATCCAAGCTGCCCTTCATAAATTAATTCCATTTATAGGTGAAGAAACTATTTATATAGGTATCTTTAAGAAATTTCACCATCTGAAAACATTACATGCAGCATATGTAAATACGCTTATATAAATACATTACTTACTTTCTTAGTGGTCTATTCTTTTTTCCCTTCTTTTCCAATCCTTTTTTGTTGTAATTGTGCAGAGTAAGACTGACAAATATTGGCTGAGAATATTGCCAGGTAGATAAATATCCTAGTATCTGCCTATTAGAAGGCACAGAATCACCGAGAGAAAATGCCTTTTTAATGGCCCAATGCAATATAAACCCAACACATTGGAAGTTAAAACTGATGGCCTCTCACTTCCTCGGATGATAGTATTGTTCAGGAATTTCTCCTCAAAAGAACTAAGGTTATCACCATAAGAAATATTTTCAATGCAATCAAGGAAACCAGATATATGCATTTTGTTCATTCATAAAATTCATATTCTATTCCTATCACACAAAATATTTAGATATTTAGCATAATGAAGTCTATCAAGTTTCAGCAAAAGCCTCTTGAGTGCATCAGAAATATGATCTTTGAGGACATTCAAAGCATTTCATGACAAAATAAATTTCAGTTATGTGACTATGGCACAAATAAACTAATATTTTTGCATTTGATCCATAGGTTTGATGAAGGAGCTTGAGGCGAGCTGAGGGCAAAGTACAAGTTAGCACATCCCCACCCCCCCCCCCCCCACCCCAGGTGGGACATGTATGATATTCCTTGGACACTCCCAGCTACCCAAAAATAGAAAAGGACGAAAAAAATGGTTAAACTGGTAAGTGTCTCCACAGGTTTACCAGAAAAAGGCAGTCCCATCAATGGTCTAAAGTCCAGGAACACCTTACTGTCTTAAAGTTAATGCCTTGCTAGAGGGAAAAACAACTTTAGCTTGACAATAGCTAGGCCTCAAGTAAACTTTAGCATGTGAAAGTCTCTTCTGAAACTCCTTCTTGACTTTATCTCCCCAACTCCATTAAACGGTCACCCCCACAACCCAAGTGCAGCTCTTCCTGTCCATGGGTCCCACTCCTATCCTTTAATAACATCACCTTTTTGCACCAAAGACGTCTTTAAGAATTCTTTCTTGGCCATAGACTCCAGACCCCACGAACCCCCCATCACCCCAAAACTTCATCAAGTTCAAGTTTTTCCTAGGTGCCTTAATTCTAAGAAGATATTTAACAAACGTTTTAATACTGATTAGGCTGAATTTGTTAAAGGTCAGCTTCCCCTACCCACTTATCTTGCAAGATTATTAATGGACCTGTTTTTTTTTTTTTTTTTTGTTAGCCTACATAATGAAAGGTACCACCAAAGTTCTGTAGATCTTGATTTTTAAAATAAATTCAACTTGCTATTAATTTTGAAGTTTCTCAAAAGGAATACTTTAGGTTAGAAATTTGGATTTATAAAGATAAGTTGTTCTTTGAAAACCTTATCACTTTAAAAGGAAAAGATGAAGATAACTGGTGTTATACACCCCTCACCCCTAAACTCATCAAGAAACACCAAAAATTCCCCAGATGATTTTGAAGTAATTGAATCACCATTAGAAACGGAATGAGTGGCTGTGCTTTTATGTGATATTTATTAAATCAGAGTCCACTTTTCTGATTTAATACAATCAGCACTTCCTTCTGATTGCAACTATTCTGATAGAAAACTAAAGTAAAACTAAACTTTGAAATTAATATTTTCCAACTACAGCATTATGACAGCATTGTCAAGAATGAAAGGTATGATCAAGTAAAGAGGTATGGAAAAATAAAAACAGTAAAAGGAAATGTAAGGAAAGAATGAGAGGGACAAAGTTAATAGATCTTGTGCATATTCTCTGCTGTAGATACGATACTTAGTTCTTTTACCTAAGCAATTTCAATTGATCTTAACCACTTGAGGCAGGCAGTTGTTATCAATCCTGCTTTATAAATGACAGCACTCAGGCTAACTGTAACAGAATAGAAGCTGTCTTATGCAACAAGATCATAAAGATAGAAGTCAGTTAACGCAAATAATATGAAAATAGTATAAATAGCATACACATGCATTAAACAGTCCATTTTAATTTAAAACATATCAGGGCACATACATTATTGGAAAAAGAATACATATATATATTTATTAATTAATATATATTACATTATTATATACATGTTATTAATATATAATATATAATATGATATATAAAACGTATATTAATATATATAATATATATAGTTTTAATTTGAGGATGGCTCTACTAATTTCAATTTTCTCAAGTTATCTTACAAAGGCAACTAAAACACTATATCATGATTAATTTGCTATGCCATAAAGAGAAATAGGAAAGCATTCAAAATTCAGAATCCTGATTTTTCATTATTCATCTCAAATTTTTTTTACTTTTCTTACTCCTACCTAATTCAAAATCAGATTTTAGACACCTTTTAGATGCCAAATATAGGAGCCCATGACAGGCCACCCCAAGATGGGCTACTTTGGCATGCAGATTATGCCAAGTTGAAAATAATCATGGTCCATAAGACTCAGAAGAAACTTTAACCTGCCCCCATTAACTACCTAAAAGAATTTAGATGGAGGACCTACTCTGGGAAGACAGCTATCACCACAAGATAACTGTATTAGGATGTAAAGTAGGTGTGCTAGACAGGGAGGAACCTATCCAGTCCTATTTGACCAAAGTCCTCTGTTCTACTGTTTCTGAAGGGCGTAGCAAACATTTGTTTACTAAATGTTCTCTCTTTCATCTTCCTGTAAATTGCATTCCTTCCCTTTATAGTCCTAGATCCCTAACCCTTCTTCTTCAGGATGACATATATATATATATATATACATCATTTCGTCTATTTTGGAATCTCATGTCTATGTGGATTACCAATACATACGAAATTGAATTTGATTTTCTCCTGTCAATCTGTCTCACATCAATTTAATTCTTAGTTCAGTTAAAAGAACCTTAGTATAATAGAAAAAGATAGTATAAAATAGGCAGTGAGGGAAAGGATAGGACCTGAGTTGCCTGGGTGGGGAAAACCACTATTTTGGAACAATGCTGGGAATGTGTGACCACAGCAAACCCCTTCAGGCTTGAAGTTCCTTTTAAGAATATAACAGACCCCACCTACTCCCCCTCAGGTTTCCCTCAGCAATTTGACAGAAGACCTAAGTATGGCCATAGGCTACCCCTCATACAATAAGGAGGAGCCAGTCAGGAATGGACAACCCAGCTCCAAGAGCTATCAGGTTAATAAAGATAGAACCTGAGAAGGAACTAGGGTGAAGGGAAGGGTGAGGGCTGACCAGAACCTTATAAAAGAAGGACCATTGCCTACAGTCCTCGGCCATTCACTTTCAGAAGTCCCCTCTCAGTAAAGAGCTCTTCATACTATTCTTCCTTTCTGATCTTATACTCTAATAAAACTTTTGCCTGCTGCTTATTTTGTTCTTCAGAGTGGGGAGACAACAAATCCCAGGTATTGTGGTAAAAAAAAAAATCCTGCAGCATTAGGTGACAGAGGAAAACCTTTTCCTCCTTAATATTTCTGAAGCATTAATTGTTTTAATAAAAATCAGTATTTTTTCTTAGAAATAACAATTTTATAGTAAGCACAGCATCCAATTACATGTCATAAGGACATTTGGAAAGAAAAAAAAGATCCTTGGTTTTCATATAGCTGAACTTGTGGGAGCAGAATTGATATTTTTAAAGAGGAGTCTAATATTCTCAAATATTCAGCATGCAAAAGACAATAGTAAATGAGAAGGTTGACAGTCTTTTATGAGAGCTTCTATAACAATAATAGCTGTTTATTATTTATCTAATGAGTATTAAGCCATTAATGCATATTATCTCTTTGATTGTTACAACCTTACGGCTTCATTACACACACCTACATGATGGACCAATAGAAGCCAAAATATCCTCTTCAGATTATAATCAGCTGGAACAGAATGGTTAATTGCTCAAATACACAGAACACATTTTGTCCAAAATGAGATTGGTTGTTTGGAGGAAAATGGCTTAGGACAAAATTTGAAGGCAAAGGAAAGTTGTAGAAGGTTCATGAAGGAAAATCTTTAAAAAGGAATTTTATGTGTGGTTAGGAGGGACTAACATTGCAATGAATGGATTTTAAAAGTACACTGGCATAAGATTAAACTCTGCTTTTCTTGATGTTTTCTTAGATTGTTGGTCTACTTTTGAAAGAAAATGTAAAAAAGGTCTTTTGTCTGCCAGAAAAAACAAAACTTTGTTTTGTCTTTATGGGCTCTTTGATTACTTAGTTAAAACTTCTCAGTGTTAAAGGAGCTAGGTTTTCCTAATAACTATATAACCCTACATATTTGTTTTTGAAATCCCTTTTTGCCATCTTGGTTAAATAAATAATTTAAAGTTTTAAGAATTATAATAATCTGTAATCCTACTTAGGATGCATGCGCTTTATAACTTTGTAAGGTTTTAACAAACTTTCCCAAGATTTAAATTGTAAATGAAGTCTCTTTGACCCATTAGACCTTTTTGTTTGGTATGTTAAGTTACTTGAAAAGCACTGTCAAATAATGGTAAACCTTAGGTTGTATTCTTGGCTAAATGCTGTAACTGCTCAAATATAAATGTAATTCCTGAAGTTTTAATATGTTTTGGTAATAAGGTCATCACTTGATATTCTAATTATCAGAGTGTTGTGTCACAGAAATAACCAAATTTCCTTGTCAAATGCATCATAATGAATTCTAATCAGATTGTTAACCATGCCCATTTTTAAGTCTTTTGTCATTTATAGTTATTGTACTTATTCTCTTACAAAACATATTTCACCTTCAAGGAGATTCATAAAAAGGACTTTTAGGACAAATAAAGGTACTTGACATTTTTAAGATTAATGCTAAAGTTGGTAAGAATTTCCAGAACTAAGAAGCTGCCTTCATACTCAACAAAAATTAGTAACAAGGGACTAAATGAACTGAGAAAGATTATAGTTTTTGTGACTCTTGTTTTAAAGTATTGCTGGTTCTCTAATGTTTGTTCTTCCTGATTAAGCAAACTATCTCTTAAGACATGATATACAAAAATATTATGAAGTATTTATTTATAAACAAACTAAAGCATTTATCTTTTTTCTCTACTTACACCCTCTGAAATTCACAAACTCGAGGACTGTTCTTCCTTCCATGGCAATCATACTTATTTGCATTAGTTCATTAAGAATCTGTTCTAGTAACAGGACACAATTGGAAACATTGATTATTTTACCAAGGCTTTGATTGGAATGTCATATTTGAGAGACATGCATAGACTCAAATATGACCAGACAGCTTTAAGGAACTAAGACTTTATGAAACATGGAAAAAAAGAGCCCCTTGGAAATATTGGCTTGATTCCTTGCTTACAGGGTTCCCAGCAGCCTTACCAGGTGAGTAAAGAATGTTGCTTCCTGGCAGGTGCAGGAACCTCAAGATGTCTTGGGGACCCTGTGAAAAGGAATTTGCCCAATTCTACAGGTATTACAGGCATGTGTGAAGGCAAGTACTTGGCTTGGCTTTTGGCCTGGACAGGTTGCCAAGAGTTCAATGTGGAGATTCCTTACAAAAGGTTCCCGCAAAGCCAACTTTAAAAGATCTATATGAACAATCACTATTCTTGCTGAGTTAATGTAAATAATTAAGCCAAGTTAAAATTGGACTTCATTTGCAAATGAATTAGTCTTGATTTGGCTGTCTTTGGAAATGAAGGTTTTTTAGGGAGAAAAATTATGTTTCAATAAACCACCTTTATGGATATTAACTTCTAGTTGTGATTGTCTTTAAATGTTGTTTGCCTAAACTGGACAACTTGAGGCAAACTTCAGAGAAATTATCACAATAGCACAGGTATGGACAATCTTCTTGTTTGTTGTTCTATGAGGATAGTAACAGGACACCATAGGCATATGATTGTTTAAACAACTGCAAAATGGAATGGATTCCTCCCAACAATTGTATGTGAAAAGTCTTTTCTCACTGTAGACCTATCAATAGATAAAGACAATACTGCCTTATTAAACTATTCACTTGAGGCTGGGTTAATTCATAAATCTCTAAGTGAATACGCAAACCATATCCTCCCTAAATATCATCCAACAGTTACTAGAAACCCACCCCATATAAACCCAGGAGATCTGGTTTATTTAAATGATTGAAAGTCTAATACAGCAGGGGATTTAACTCCAAAATGAAAGGGCCCCTTTCAGGGTCATTGTTATGTACTCCCACTGCAGTAAAGTTATAGTCCATTCTTCATGGGCTCCTATATCTAAAGTAAAACCTGTACCCTGTTTACAAAAAAATAAATGAGCAAACTGATGTGCCTTCTCATTCCTGTGAACCTGTAAAATACCTCGAAGTTCTCTAATGATGGTTTTGTCTTTCTTTTTCATTCTCCTTTTCCCAATTTATATAATTCCTTTTCAAAATGGGCCATTCAAAAGGATCATCAGACATTTGGATTACAAACCAGAAAAACCCTTCTGATTCCTGCTGCCTGTTCCCACTCTATCTGAGGTTGCTTCAAGCCTGACCTCTAAAAAACCTTCTCATGACAGCACTGGTATACCTGAGAGACTAAGAGAAAAATTACCAGGTGTACTCACAACGGCAAAGAAACGACACCCCCCCCGCCCCCCCCCCAGTTCCCGGAACCAGCCAGGGCATGCCCAGTTGCCATCTGACCTAAAGGCGGGAACCAATCAAGTTCTGCTGAGTGCTGAGTGGTTTGAAATAAAGGCAGGAACCAATCAAGTTCTGCTGAGTGTTCAAATTTAAATGTCAACCAATAACAGCTCTATAACCGCAAAAAAATCCCTAACTTGTTTGTGCCTGTCTATAAAAGAAGCTGTAAGATCCTCGCTCGGGGCCTCTTAGCATCACCAGCAATGAGTGCGTGGAGGACCGGGTTCCAACCTGCAATAAACGACCCTTGCCGCTTGGCTTTGACTCTGGACTCTGGTGGTTTGTTTTCGGGGGGTCTTTCGAATCAGGGTATATCACACCCTGGGTTTGTAACTTGCTCTAACCTATATTTTTCTTGTTTCTATAAAAGTGCCTTTTATTAATTATCTGTTTACTAAACAAAACAGTCTATATAATGGCTAAACACCAGCTGTTACACGGTTAAGGACTTAAATGGCTCTCAAAGTGACATTATATTATTAAATACTGAAATATATCAAATGCATAAAACAGTTCTACAAAACAGAATGTCATTAGATGTTTTAACTGCTGCACAAGGTAAAACTTGTGTTCTCATAAAAACAATACTGTGTATACATTCCAGATTACCACAAAAATATATCTGGATTTCTAACTGACATGAATACTCAAAATTGGCACTTTAAGCAGTCCTTCTTTTCCCTTGCATGATCGGCTAAACTCCTGGACTGGAGGATTTTTGTCAAGTACCAAAGGACATTTATTGATGTTTCTTTCTTGTTATTCTAATTTGTTTGCTGTTTTCTCCCATATATCTCTGCCTAGTGCCAAGACTATCACTGCAATAACTTCAAGCCAACAGATGATCCTTTCTACTCAAGAAGGTTCATACACATTGTCCACCTTGGATTCAGCTGTCTCTGCCTTTTGTAACTCTCCTATATGTTCCCCAACTGATCAATGTTGACCCATAGGTGTAGGGAAAACTCTACACCCCTTAGCAGGAAGAAGCTACGGAAGATGAGACCTTCCACCTTCAGCAACCTTAAAGATTTAAGGGTCAAAATCATTTAGGGGGGATTTGATGAGGGAGCATGGGGTGGGGTAAGGACAAAGTGCAAGCTAGAAAACTCCCCCCCCACCATGTGTGTGATATTCCTCAGGCACTTCTGGCTGCCCAAGAACAAAGGAAAGGAAACAAGTGGTTAACTGAGAGATCACAGTCATACTTGCAATGGGTCTCCATCAGTTTACAAATGTCTTAGTAAGGTACAAGAAAAAGATAATCAATAGCCTAATTTCCAGAAACCTATAGACTCAGTTTCCTGGAGCACCAACATCACCCCTTAATAGTGATAGTGATGTGGGGAACAAAGGCAAGAAGGAAATGGCAGGTAAAATTAAATTGCCTTATAACCTGCAGCCCATTGACAGATACTTGAGGCTGGCAGAGTAAAACATTTATCCAGGAACTCCCTACTGTTTTAATGCTAATACTTCCTTGAAGGAAAAACAACCTTAGCTTGACAATAGCAAGGCCTCAGGTATCTTAGGAGTCCTCTTTAGCATATCAAAGTCTTTCTGGAAGCCTCCCTTGTAACTTTACCTCCCCCAACTTCATAGTATATAAGCAGTCACTCTTCACAACTCTAGTGCAGCTCTTTCTGCCCACGGGTCCTGTCCCTGTGCTTTAAAGAAATCATCTTTTTGCACCAAAGATGTCTTCAAGAAATCTTTTTTGGCCATCAGCTCCAGACCCCACAACCGCCCACCCCTCCCCCGTCACTCCAAAAACTCATCAGTATGGCCTTCCCAAGAAAGAGTACCTCTAAGGCACTCCTACAAGTTAATCTATGTAAAGACTAGCTTGCAATAAATTTTGGCTTTCACTTTGATTCTCGGTAAGTCTTGAATTACATACATGAAATTAGTCTATTTTATTGTGTCTTGTTTTTCTGTATCTAACTCTTACCAGTTGAATTACATCTACTGGGCCTATTATAAAAGATGGGTGTAAGAATTAGATAATATGAGAGATTGGATGTTCCTTGAAAATGTTCAAAAACAACCATGTAAATATAAGTTCACCTGAATTCCTTTGTTACATATAGATGCATTCAACACCTCAATCCTTTATTAAAAAGTAAATAAATATTCTTATCAGTAGTAGAAATATCACTGGAGGAATATGGATGCATTCTTAGTGGCAAAGTAAGTGAAAATAAATGGTAATAAACATCCCAAATACACAGTTCTGAATTAGGCAAATTGTTCTCCAAAGCACAAAATACATCTACTCTTAAAAATGAATATTGGACAAAAATGGGGAAGGGGCACCATGGTGTGAAGAGCAGGGGCTTTGAAGTCACATATTTCAGTTAAAGGGTCTGATTTACCTCCTTAGCTATGTGATTTCTTTGCACCTCAATTTCCTCATTTAAAAATTTGGAATAATAAATTTTACTGTATAGATTTGCTACAAAGCTTAAATAACATGGCATACCTAAATTGGTAAAAATAGTGCTTACCTTAGCATATGTATTTAATAATATTATTTCCAATCCTTTGCTCAGGGTAGGGAATAAAGGAAAAGGACTGGATCTGCCTTATACATGGAATAATAAGGATGATGATAGCTGGCATTTAATATGCATCTCTGCATGCTATATGACAGATGCTTTATAAACGCTATTTCATTTAATTGGAAAAAATGATTCCATGTAATTAGCATTATTAGCTTAATCTTACAGATGAAAAACTCTGAGTGTCAGAAAAGTGAAGTTCAGGGTCAATCAGCAAATAATCAGTAAAGGAGTGGGGGGTAAAATTGAAACCTAGTATGTCTGATTTTAAAGCTCATACTTATAATTTTAACAATGTATTTTCCACAAAAGGCTAAGGTGGGCTTAAGGAAAGATATGGATAATATCCTAATTTTGCTATTACCAGAAGTGGGAAAAGAGTAAAATGGAACATGTTCTCCCTATAATAGGAGCTCTCATAAAGTACCCTCCAGTGACCACAAAAGAGCAAGGAGTTTTTCCTCTCTAGGGAAACAGGATCATTTAAAGGCTTTCCCTTCTGCCCATCCTCTACATTCACCATGTGGTCAGCCTTCTGAGAAAATGAAGTATAATTTTAGCTCATGCCTATACCCAAAGCCTTCAAAGTGTTTCTTCTCTCTTGTTCTTACTGAAAATCGTGAAAGAATCAAAACTTCACTTTTAGATTTAAAGAGGATAGCCTGGAAGCAAAACGTTATGCAATGTTTATTCACACCCAGGTGTGATGAGTCTCCTAACAAGTATAAATGGTTGGTTTAAGAGACTTTCCTAGTTGGAAAGAAGAGAGTTAGCTCTGAGATAACCACTTGACAGGTCACTTGAGTGAGAAGAGAAATTGTAACTCAGAAGGAAAATGGGTGGAGAAATCCACTTTGCAGAAGCTAAAGTGAAGCTGGTCTCAGTCAAGTTTTAGTCTTGTTTACCTGCAACTTTGTCCACACCTGGAGATCAGAAAGATTACTAAGGTAATTTTCACTGAACTATAAGATTGTGACCAATAAAGCTAGAGCCATTCATAATTACTATATTTATATATTCCTCAAACGGCACAGGCATAATTGGAGGCTGTGCCTATTTCTGGTATTATTTACAGCAAATTGTAAAAATGCATTAGCTTTTTATCATTTTTATTTTTTTAACTTTTTTTTTTTTTTTTTTTTTTGAGACAGAGACAGAGCATGAACGGGGGAGGGGCAGAGAGAGGGAGACACAGAATCTGAAGCAGGCTCCAGGCTCTGAGCCATCAGCCCAGAGCCCATTGCGGGGCTTGAATTCACGGACCGCGAGATCGTGACCTGAGCTGAAGTCGGACGCTCAACCGACTGAGCCACCCAGGCACCCCTATCATTTATTTTTAAATGGGGTGAAAAAATGATAAAGATAATGTGTATATTCTCATCTTTATGGTATGGGGTGCTTTCTCATTTTTTGTTTCATTCCATGTGTATAAAAACTTTTATGTAAGAATTATTATTCTTATAACAGAAAAAAAATAAAGGTCAGAGAGGTGACAGAATTTTGTGAAGAACTGGGGACAGGCCTGAGGGTAATTTTTTTTTTTTTTTTTTAATTTTGGACAATAAAGCCCATGAACTCTCAACTAAACTATACTAGATTTAGGATTCAGGATTTCATTTTTCCCCCACACATAAATACAACAAAGAAGCAAGGAATTTGAAATTATTTTTAAGTTACCTATTTTGTGTTGTTTATTAGAAAGTCCAGAGAAATGTTGTTCATACTACAGGTTAGAATCTCTCAGTAGGTCATAAAATGTATATAGTAGTTCAAGACCCATTTTTCCTTTCAGATTAATAGAATGTAAACAGCACTTTGATTATCAAGTGCTATATAACTACTCTAAAACTTAGTAATTAAAAAAAATGAATCACTAATGTTTTCTTGGTTCTGTGAGCCCAGAATTCAAACAAAAGCCTTGGAGAAGAATTGTTTCTGCTCCAAACAATCTAGGGTCTTAGCTGGGATGCTTCAAATGGCTGGTAATTGCAATGGCTTAGGCAAGAGATCAGATTTCTTTCTCTCTTTCCACCCACCCCTCGATATCCCCAACAGCTCCCCTACAGGATTTTTCACATAGGTCCTTAAAGCTTTCTTATAGATCGGTAAACTTGGAGGCTAGGGTAGTTAGACTTCTTATGCTCTGCCTAAGGCTACAAGAGCAAATGTTTCAAGAGCCACGATGTAAAAACTGCTAGTCTCTCAAGTCCTGGACTAGAAAAGTGGCATACCTGCACTTCTACCATACATCATTGTTAAGAGTTACAGAGCCAGCCAAAATTCAAGAAAAAGGGACACAGACCTCACTGCTCTATGAATTGAATTCTAGGAGGAATGTCTTAAAAATTAGGGGGTATTTTTAGTCTGCCAAAAATCTTAAGCATTATTTCATAAAACTTTTGTTTCTGTTCTTTATATGTAAGTACATACTTAGTTGTTTCTTTTGGTGAGTAAAGTTCAAAAATTTTTGAAAGCCAAAGACATTCCATTTTTGTGCCAATTATATTTATTATCCCTCAATTTTACTTTATTCCAAAAATGCATGTTACTGTATCTAATTTGTATTCGTCTTCTCAACAAGCAAATAAAAGAATTATGCAGACCAAACTCTATATATACCATCTGTTGAGACATATTTAAATTTTCTAGATAAGAAATAATGCAATAATTGTCATTCTGAGAGCATTTCATAACTATTCCAAATCCTCCCCAGATATTATCTAATAACAATTGAGAGGAAAAAACACGGTGGATTATTTGTCTCTTGCAAATATGAGAAGTGAAGGATAAATGGTTAGAATACAAAAACACAAAATGATACATGAGAAACAATAAATTGATGACCTTTGTGAAGCAATTCTTCTAAGAAGTCATGTAGTCACAGATCTGTTTTATATAGAAATTAATTATAGCCATTTTTCCAAGAAACATAAGTCTTGAAAAGTGAAATATCTAACCCAAATCACACAATTGATAGAATTGAAATTCAACACGATTATTTATTATACCACGACATGTTCGTAAATACTATGCTATGCTTTTTCCTAAAGGTTTTTTGAATTTCAGGCCAGCAAATAATTTCTCCATGCTACCTTTCTATAAGATCATATTGGTAGAGCAGATAAAATACTATAGATGTTACTGAAAAGTTAATTCCATTTATTACATTTCTTAAAATGTGTTAGGAAAGCATTAGTAGGTTGTTTGCAGTGCTCCTACAGTACTAAAAGAAAACTCCTAAAGCTAAGGAGATATTAATGGTGCTCACTCAATCACTTTTCTTCGGATTAAAAATAAATAATAAACTTAGCAATTTTGTTTTAAGTAATTACAGAAAGAGAAATGCCTTGAATCTTGGTAACCCATTTTAATAGGAGATGATTATATTAGAAATGCATTTTTTATATCTAACTTCATTTATTTTATTTCCACA
Organism: Panthera onca; assembly: GCF_046562875.1. Taxonomy (NCBI): domain Eukaryota; kingdom Metazoa; phylum Chordata; class Mammalia; order Carnivora; family Felidae; genus Panthera; species Panthera onca. Next base: position 161,403,133 of record NC_138346.1, read on the forward strand.
GTTGGTATTTAACATTAAATTTAGCAGGAGGAAAATATTAGCCAATCAATCTTTAAGTAGTACTCTCTCAAATATAAAATTAATAAATTACTATTAGTGAGAAATAACTTTGACAAAAGATGTTACAGACTTAAGGGGTTTTTACTGTTTAGAATGAAAGGTAAAAATGAACTAAAATACATATACACAACAAATAAATGCATAAATATTTTTGTAGAATAGATAATATCTATAGTCTTTACAGTATTTTATGTAAACTGTATACATACAGAAACAGTGAAAGTAACCTGATGCAGCATACAGGTGGGAAGTACACAAATGGCAAGTCATTTGAATACTTAAGTTACTGATAAGGGTTTGAAGTATATAATTTGTTCCCAACTGTTAAAATGGGTTCATCCTTGCATTAGTTTTCTACTGCTGTGTAGAAATGACCACAAATTTCATAGCTGAAAACATTTATTATTTCAACAGTTTTCATGCATCAGGAGTCCAATTAGCTGGGTCCTGTGCTAGGTTGGACCAGGGTGAAATCAAAGTGTCAGATTCTCATCTCAGTCTCAGGGTCTTATTCTAAGCTCACAGGTTGTCAGCACAATGCATTTCCTTGCAGTCACATTCTTACTGTTAGTCAATGATTACTCTCAACTCATACAGGCCACCCACATTTCCCTGCCATGTGACTCCCATAGGTGATTTGCAGCAATGCTATTATTTTCATCTAGGTCAGCTATAGTGAGTCTGTCTTCCTATCCCTCTCCAATCTGCTAAAGATGAAATCATATATTTGTAATATAATCATGGGAATGAATATCCCATAATATCCATAGGTTCTAACCATAGTTGAGTAGCAAATTATTAAAGGGGTATGTAGGAGGGAGCAGGAATCTTGTTGCCCACCTCAGAATTCTGTCTTCCACAACTCTCTGTATTATTACATAGTATATAAGTTCAAAAGAAACACTAATTATTGTGCTACAATTTAAATCTATGCATCTGTTTATAATACAAATATGCCATATCATAGGCACTATGGGTGGAAAACCAAGTTAAATATGATTCATATCCTACAGCATATACTCTAAAATATGACAAAGTGATAAAGAAGGACAACTAAATCAAAAATTAACCTGTTAAATGATATGGCCGATGTAGCATAAAGTACATTGAGATAATAAAGGAAGGTAATGTAATTTGGACAGCAGGATGAAGAACTCATTGTAAATTTATACTTTAAGTTTTAAAGAATATGTAGGAACTTGCTGCATAATAAGTGAATGAAGAGAATTCCAGGAAGAGAAAAAAATATGTAAGAAGAAAGATAAATACTATAGGAAATGTTAAAGCAGTGCAAATAATTTGATATATCTGGAGGTAAGTGTGCCTATAATGTAGGTGCAGCATTAGCTATAATCCCCATATTAATAGAATCTATATTGACCTAATTAAAACTAGGATAAATTATATTGAATTAGAGTTAGATCAAAGACATCAGATTGAGTTACATTGCAACTAAGGTTATAGTTGAAAATCAATATCACGTGGCATGCAGTAAACATTAACGTTTCCTAGAATAATTTTTTAAAAATTTCTTTAAAGCTTATTTATATGGCCTAAGATATGTTTTACTCTAAACATTGACTTTAATAATTACTATATTATATGGTAATCTACTATAGAGAAATTTCAAGAATTATAACATGTAAAAGAACTAATGTAAATAAAGAATTGCATAAATTTGATGATATAGACATCTAATATTAGTCATAGTGATGTCTAACAGTAAAGTGAAATACCCAACAAGAGGCTAATTAATTAAAATAAAATCTGTGTCCGGATCAGGGAACTGCTATTACCTCCAAAAGGCAAATAACTTTGAATGTCTTACATTGTCATAATCAAGTTCCTCCACTACTTTTGTTTTCCCAAATAATTTTCATCTATTTTACCTTGTTTTCTTCCCCTCTGAAATGACCAGAGTTTACATTTAGATAACGTGGTAATCAAAAGCTGAAGAGTATCAGGTAAATGTCTAGCTTATCATAGACAAATTATATGGAGTAACTTCTCTTCATTCCATAGTTATGGGAGGCAGGATTCACTGTGGTTAAAAGCAGGAATCCTGCAGTCAGGTCACTTGGGTTTGGATTTTTTCTTGGTTTCTTATTAGCCATATGATCTTGGGGAGATTACTCCATCTCTCTGTTAAATAGAGGTGATGACTTACAAGGTGGTTGTAAGTATTAAATTAGTCAAAGTATGCAAAACACTTAGAATTGGATCAACAAGTTTTAGGTATTTGTTATCAATGGAACATGGAACGAGACACGTAGATGGGTGACAAAAGAACTGAGAGTTGTTGACAGGGACATTGCCACCCAATATAACATCCGTTTTCTTCAGAGTCAGGCTTACTTCAGAACATGGCTATTTCAATAGATCAGAAGCCTCCCAAGCAGTTTGTGGTCAGTAGCTAAATATTGTATGGTATACCAGGGGTCCTAATGTGGCATGGCCACAGAGGGAATGGGTCTTGGAACTGGTAACCAAACAAATACTGGGAAAGGGTGCAGATTTTTTAAAAATAAAATTTAAAATAGTGTTAGTACAGTGCTTTACCTCCAATAAGTGCCTCTGTGTGGAGGGGGAGGGTATGAGGGTTGGTAATAGATTCAATGTAATATTAGAACCAGCAAACCAGGGGCGCCTGGGTGGCTCAGTCGGTTAAGCGTCCGACTTCAGCTCAGGTCACGATCTCATGGTCTGTGAGTTCGAGCCCCGCGTCGGTCTCTGGGCTGATGGCTCAGAGCCTGGAGCCTGCTTCTGACTCTGTGTCTCCCTCTCTCTGCCCCTCCCCCGTTCATGTTCTGTCTCAAAAATAAATAAACGTTAAAAAAAAATTTTAAGAACCAGCAAACCAACTAAGATAGATTCAGCAGTGAAGAAAAAAAAAAAATCACAAGGAAAAAAAAAACGGTGGACATCATGATATATTCATATTAGGTTAAATTCAGGATTCACAGTTTATAATCCCTTTGGCTAGCATCAAAGGCAAACCTCTTCATCAGAGCTCTTCACTCTACTTTCCGTCAGTGCTCTAGGCCTGCCAAGGGTGCACAATGGCTTCACACATGTAGAGTTGCTCTGCGTGGCACTTTTCAGCCTCTCCCTCTAATTGAAATATGAAATAGATTAAAAAAAGAAGAGTAAAGAAGTGCTCTGCATGGCAGTGAAATGTGGCCTTGACCATCACATGATGCCCTGACTCTAAAAAGCTGCTGTTTTACAAGCTTAAATGTACTTGGCAAGGGACTATCCAAATGCTTTCCGAATGACAGACAATATTTCACAAAACTGTGATACCTTTTCTGGACTCTGCATAAGTCTCTCAAAGCAATTAAAAAATTTGAAATAGTAGCTTTAAAAAAAAAAACAGCAAATAAATAGTTTAAAAAACCAATGAAGAGGATTAGAATGAGCCATATCCTTTTTTCATATTTACATTCAAAATTTTAATGGCACTTGACTCTGAAATCATTCCAGTAAAGCGGAAAATTAATATTTTAATATGTCTACCACTCTAGCAAGTAGAAATAAGTAAAGTAGAATAAGTAGTAGAGAAGAAAATGTTTTGGTGTTAACTATATTTATGAATATTTATCACTCCTACCCATCAAATAGCTGCTTTTCAGTGTGCCCATTCACTGATAATATACAATAAATCATTGCAGAACTCACACCAGCAATTGTTTTACATTTTATAGAAAAGAGAGTGACAATTTCCTTTTAATATTCTTTTGATTAGATTTTGTCCTAATTTTTTATAGAGTGAATCCAAGTAAGTGAAGCATAGCTAATAAAAAAACATTACCCAATAGTTTTTTCATGGAACGACACCATTCTTATCAGTTCTTTTTTATCTAGATGGGGGATAGCAGAAAAACAGGAGGAAATAAATGGCATAAAATGGCTTTGCTGTCTGTGATACTGTCTAGAAATTTGTTTTGCTTCAGGGTCAAGAATTGTAAAAATTTGACCCATACAGCTATTTTGTATATTCTTTTTTTTTTTTTTTTTTTTTTTTTGGAGGGGGCAGAATGAACAGGTGATTCATTAAAACAAAACAAAACAAAAAGTAAAAGAAAAAACAAATAATTACTAGTAAGTTAATCTTTATAGTATAGGAAAGGAATTAGAATTTCTGTTATCTGTGTACACAATTATTTTTGAAATTAACAGAAGTGCTACTCACTCATAGGATAAGCATAAATCCATGTTATCAGTGACCACTCTTTACTGTAATTGAATTTACTGCTTCTAAATACCATAAATGAAGACCCTCAATGGCACAAGTTTTTGATGGGCACTGTTTAGTTACTCTTCTTCCTTGGCAACAACTATAGCCCAGAGAGGGTTCCCATAATTACAATACAATAGTGACCAAGCCTTATCTCCAGGAGGACAACCGAATAGTTCATAAAACATAGTAGATTCAGCTAAGTTAGAGGAAGAGACTTTTATTCTCTACCAGCTAAGCTCACCCCTGGTAAAAACATAGAATATATAACATAATTTATATACTGTACTTGGAGCTAGTTCTACCATGAAGTAAACATTATTAGCCTATTATTATCTAGTTTCATAGACTTATTCCCAAGCTAAATATCTTTCAAAAATTTATAATAAACATGGCACAAAAACAGACACTCAGATCAATGGAACAGAATAGAGAACCCAGAAATGGGCCCACAAATGTACAGCCAACTAATCTTTGACAAAGCAGGAAAGAATATCCAATGGAATAAAGACGGTCTCTTCAGCAAGTGGTGCTAGGAAAACTACACAGCGACATGCAAAGAAGTGAACCTGGACCACTTTCTTACACCATACACAAAAATAAACTCAAAATGGATGAAAGACCTGAATGCAAGACAGGAAGCCATCAAAATCCTAGAAGAGAAAGCAGGCAAAAACCTCTTTGACCTCGGCCGCAGCAACTTCTTACTCAACACATCTCCAGAGGCAAGGGAAACAAAAGCAAAAATGAACTATTGGGACCTAATCAAAATAAAAAGCTTCTGCACAGTGAAGGAAACAATCAGCAAAACTAAAAGGCAACTGATGCAATGGGAGAAGACATTTGCAAATGCCACATCAGATATAGTATCCAAAACCTATAAAGAACTTATCAAACTCAACACCTAAAACCCAAATAATCCAGTGAAGAAATAGGCCAAAGACATGAATAGACCCTTCTTCAAAGAAGACATCCAGATGTCTGACATATGAAAAAATACTCAGCATCACTCATCATCAGGGAAATATAAACCAAAACCACAATGAGATACCACCTCACACCTGCCGAAGGGCTAACATTAACACCTCAGGCAACAAGAGATGTTGGTGAGGATGCAGAGAAAAGGGATCTCTTTTGCACTGCTGGTGGGAATGCAAGCTGGTGCAGCCACTCTGGAAAACAGGATGGAGGTCCCTGAAAAAATTAAAAATAGAAATACCCACTGATCCAGCAATTGCACTACTAGGTATTTATCCAAGGGATACAGGTGTGCTGTTTCAAAGGGACACATGCACACCCATGTTTATAGCAGCACTATCAACAATAGCCGAAGTGTGGAAAGAGTCCAAATGTCTACCGATGGATGAATGGATAAAGAAGATACACACACACACACACACACACACACACACACACACACACACACACAAATTGAGTATTACTTGGCAATCAAGAAAGAAATCTTGCCATTTGCAACTGTGTGGATAGAACTAGAGGGTATTATGTTAAGCGAAATTAGCCAATCAGAGAAAGACAAATATCATATGACTTCACTCATATGAGGACTTTAAGATACAAAATAGATGAACATAAGGGAAGGGAAGCAAAAAGAATATAAAAACAGGGAGGAGGAAAAAACATAAGAGACTCTTAGAGAACAGAGGGTTGCTGGAGGGGATGTGAGAGGGATGGTGGGCTAAATGGGTAAGGGGCATTAAGGAAGATACTTGTTGGGATGAGCACTGTGTGTTAAACATAGGGGATGGAGTACTGGAATCTACTCCTGAAATTATTGCTGCACTATATGCTAACCAACTTGGTTGTAAATTAAAAAATAAATTAAAATAATTTATTCCAAACAGATTGCTCCTATAAATATATACATACATGTACATATATATTTACACATATATACATATATATGCACATATACACATATGTAGTTAAAGCAAAATTATCTGTACAAATCATCTTTAAAACTAAAGAGTATGAAAATTCCTATATTTGAAAATAATGCTAGCACTTAGATTTTTTGTTAAAAATGATTTATTCACGATGAATGCAGGAAAATTGGGCCAAGAAACCACTCTAGTTAGGAAACTAATTTGTCATTATACTCAAATATGAGAACCTTTAACCAAAATTCTTTATAAACAGATTTGGGCATTTGGGTAGTTCAGTTGGTTAAGTGTCCAACTCTTGGTTTTGGCTTGGGTCATGATCACATGGTTTCCTGAGTTTGAGACCCACATGGGACTCTGCACTGGCAGTGCGGAGCCTGCTTGGGATTCTCTGTCTCCTTTCTCTCTAACCCTCTCCCACTTGCTCTGTCTCTCTCAAAAAATAAATAAAAATAACGAAATAAAGTTTAAAAAAAGTAGACTTGCCTATTTATGCTCTTAAAATATTCTCTATTTAAAGGGCACTCTATCACTATATTCTGAACAGCAATGTTTCATTGGAGAAAGGCACAACAGCCAGAAATAACCTCAATTAATGCTAGATTTGGATCTCATACAAGAAAAAAATGGGAAAAGAAACTCAGAAATTTAGTATCTATAGAAAATTCAGTGAACAGTTGCAAGTGTGAGACATCTTTAAAAAGACCAGAGATAGGGGAGCCTAGGTGGCTCAGTGGGTTAAGCACCCAACTTTGGCTCAGGTCATGATCTTGCAGTTTGTGGGTTTGAGCCCTGTGTCGGGCTCTGCACTAACGGCTCAGAGCCTGGGGCCTGCTTCGGATTCTGTGTCTCCTCTTTCTGTGCCTCCCCCACTCACACTCTGTCTCTCTCCCTCTGAAAAAAATAAATAAGCATAAACAAACAAACAAACATAAATAAATAGACCAGGGATCAGTTTGGAAATGGACAGAGGAAGCAATGAGTGACGTTGAACGATCGCAATTATACATTCTCGGAATTAAAAATATAATAAGAGAAATTGTCCTCATGCTATGTAAATGACATCCTGTAACTTGAGAGAAAATCCCCATTGGTTCAAAAAGTTTATATCTCAATGGGGCACTTGGGTGGCTCCGTCGATTAAGTGTCCGACTTCAGCTCAGGTCATGATCTCGAGGTTCGTAGGTTTGAGCTCCACATTAGGCTCTGTGCTGACAGCTCAGAGTCTGGGGCCTGCTTTGGAGTCTGTGTCGTCTTCTCTCTCTGCCCCTCTCCCACACATGCTCTATCTCTCTCAATAATAAACATTAAAAAAATTTTCTTTTAAAAGTTTATATCTCAACTAACTCAGAAATAAAGATGAGGTTGGATGACCCAATATACTCAACTACAGGTAATGACATTAATGCTAAAGGTACATGTGATGGCTTGAAAAAATTACTATATATTGTGAGGCTGACAAAAATAACATTAAAAATTGATTCAATATTTCATATATGTAATTTTAAATACCTATATAATGAAGTTAAATATTATATATATTTAAATTGCTAAATATATTTGTTTAATATATGTTAGTTTATATATTCTTGCTAGAAAAATTTTATCTGGCTAGTCACAAATAGATCAAGTTATTTTACATATGAGCACATAAAATACTTTAAAGCATATGCAATTAAACTAGACAAGTAAAAATATTTAATAAAAATATCCTGAAATCCTCCTGATATTTTTTTTATCATAGCAAATATTTGGTTTCCAAAAGGATGGTCCCTCAGTGCTTTCACTATTTGGATTGATAAACATGCCATGGTTTATAAAATGGAAGCTGAACATAAATCTAATTTATTCTACATCTCCTGCAAAAATACTGAATGTATGACACTCTTCAAATACAAAAGAGTAATTCCACGGAAAGGAAATGGGATCGACAAATAGCTCAAATGTGAAGAGCCTGGGTGACTCAGTCAGTTAAGTGTCCCCCTTCAGTTCAAATCATGATCTCACAGATGATGGGTTCAAGCCCACTCTGCACTGACAGTGTGGAGCCTACTTGGGATTCTCTCTCTCTCTCTCTCTCTCTCTCTCTCTCTCTCCCTGCCCCTTCCCCACTCACACTTTTTCTCAAAAATAAACTTTTTTCTTTTTTTAATAATGTATAGTCCAGTTGGCTAACATACAGTGCATACAGTATGCTCTAGGTTTTGGGGGTGGATTCCTGTGATCCATCGTTTACACACAACATTCAGTGCTCACCCTAAAAAAAATAAACTTTAAAAAAAAAAGGAAAAAAAGAAATAGCTTAAATGTGAATCCATTTTGTTGTTGTTTTTGTTCAATTACCATCCACACTAAAATCTACACATGACATTTTTCTCTAATCTCCAGGGCATACACACGGGCAACAGAACACGAGTTACTGCGTGAAAGCATTTTCTGACAAAGATGGTCCCATTTACATATGAAATACTACTGAGGTTTACTTTAACATCTACAAGTTTTCAGATTTAATCATTCTTTTGTTTGGAAGCCAGTAAATTGGAATCTCAAACAAGGGCTAAGAACGTGAAAATTTTCTCCCTGATCTAGACTGTTGGAGAATGACACATGTGGAAAAGCTGTGAATTTTAGGCAGACAGACCTGAATTAGAGTTTGTCTCTATCAATTTTCTATATGATAGTGGGTAAGGTATTTAACTTTTTTATAAAATAATTCAGTAACACCAACCACACATAATTGTGTTGATAACTTCAGTCAATCATCAAGCATTTATTAAGCACTAATATGTGCCAGGTACTATGCTAGGGACAAGAGGAAAATATAGGGGGAGGAAAGAAGAGGGGAGGAGAGTGAAGGAAAGAAAACAGTTGTATCTACCCATGCAGAGTTTGTAGTCTACAGGAAGAACAAGTCTAAACAATCTATAGCACTAAATGTGATAATGGGAAAGGCATTTTATTTGAGAAATTCTCTACATTTTAAATGGCATTCTTTAGAGAATAGACTTAGTTTGGGTTCACCAAAAGGAGATTCTAAGGCAAGAACTTCAAGCATGTAGTTCTTTTGGGATAGGATTCCAGAAGGTACATAAGTGTAAGTGGGAAAGTAAGACAACAAAGCAAGAAAAACCAATGAAACGTGTTCACTGATGGAGTTACTGCCACGAGTAACTGCAGCTCAGTCCCACCAAGGATTGTCTAAGAAACCATGTGAAACTTGAAATAAAATTACTACACAAGACAGTTAAACAACAGGGAAGCTAAAGAGTTTTGTCTATTGACTATACTCTTCATTGGATGACAGTTCTTCCTGGGGATTTAAACTCTTGTACTTGCAGGTTATACCTCGCTTGTGGATGGGCAACTTCTTTAGTATCTTCTGGCAGAAGAGATAAAAGTATCTGAGATAGGAATTTTTCACAATGTAGAACATTATCACAGCATTGGGGAGTTCAGGTGGACAAAGGGCTATAGTGTAGATTTGAACAGCATGTGCTTCTAGATATTGTTGAAATGTTTCATCCATCAAATTTGAGTATTTTAGGGCACCTGGATGGTTCAGTCAGTTGAGCATTGACTTCGGCTCAGGTCATGATCTCACAGTTCATGGGTTTGAGCCCCACATCGAGCTCTGCTGGCAGCTTGGAGCCTGGAGCCTGCTTCGGATTCTGTTTCTCCCTCTCTCTCTGCCTCTCCCCTGCTTATACTGTCTCTCTATCACTCTCAAAAATAAATATTAAAAAATTTTTGAGTTATTTCACACTTTTTCTTCAACAGCTCTAGTCATCAAGCATATAAAAAAAAATCTTTTTTATAGTTCACTTTCATTCTATACCCAACGACAACAAAAGATTCCTGTCTTAGGTGCAACTTTCAGCTCAATTGACTACATAGTACAGTTTAGGGATGTATAAGCTGTTAAGTTTCTCAATCAGGCAGCTCTGGCTCAGCCCTAAACGAACTCCACCAATTGTAGAACAAGATGTTCAACCAGCTTCCTTTCTTTCAAGCTGCCATTGTCTGTTTGGTTCCTTGGGGTTCTACTGTTACCCACTCCCATCCTCTTGCGATGACTACATGGAGCAATAGCTTTACTGTCTTTCTTTATAGTCTCCAATGACAAACAAGGGGATTCTGTGTACTTTTTCAAATGTTTATTTTTGAGAGAGACAGAGAGAAAGAGACAGAGACAGAGCACAAGCAGGGGAGGGGAAGAGACAGGGAGAGACACAGAATCCAAAGCAGGCTCCAGGCTCTAAGCTGTCAATATAGAGCCCGATGTGGGGCTCAAACCCACCAACCATGAGATCATGACCTGAGCCAAAGTCGGACGCTCAACTGACTGAGCTACTCAGCTGCCCCATGTTTTTAAGGTACTAGTAATCACTCAGTGAAACATGCAGAGAAGAGAAAAAATACCTGCCTAATAGAAAACATTTATAGAGTTCTTCAGTTTGACAGCGTGAGAAAGGCAGGGGATTTAAAGTCAGATGTATCAGGTATATAAATAGGTAAAACCCCAGTAACTTATTATTGGTAAAATAGAGATGTTATTGAGGAGGGCACCTGTTGGGATGAGCACTGGGTGTTGTATGGAAACCAATCTGACAATAAATATTTAAAAAAAATAGAGATGTTATTATCTCATAGTAATATAGTGAGGTATAGTCAAATAATGTATACAATATGTCTAGCCCAATGACAAGTACATAGGACACGTTCAATAATGGAGACTATTATTGTTAATAGCAATCATTGTCAAATAAGTCATTATGTTTACATGCTACGAACCATAAAGATGATATTGATGAATCTTACAGAAAATTATGTATCAAGTAGATGATAAAATTATTATAATTTCCCTCAAAGACAAATATTATTTATCTAATTTCTCTGTTGTTATACACTATATTTCTTTGGCTTATTATGTGTTAATCCATTGGGTTGAGAGAAGAGAAATGATTTTATGTACTACATAATAGGAATTTATTTTTTTTTCAACGTTTTTTTTTTTTTTTTTTTTTTTTTTTTATTTATTTTTGGGACAGAGAGAGACAGAGCATGAACGGGGGAGGGGCAGAGAGAGAGGGAGACACAAAATCGGAAACAGGCTCCAGGCTCCGAGCCATCGGCCCAGAGCCTGACGCGGGGCTCGAACTCACGGACCGCGAGATCGTGACCTGGCTGAAGTCGGAGGCTTAACCGACTGCGCCACCCAGGCACCCCAGGAATTTAAATCACAGATTCCATATCTAAATTCCAACAATGGTGGGTATGTTAAAAATAGGTTAACAAATGTGTCTTAAGTCTACCCATGGAAGTACAGTTTACCACACAACTCCTGCTATTGTCTATTAATATCATCAGCAATGTTTTACATCACTACTTTGAACTTTTAAACATGTTGAGTGTTTTATACCACCAGTTTGAACTTTTACATACTCTGAATCTTTAAAGATATTTCTGAAAGTATGATTAGAGTAGAAAAAGACCAATAATATTTATTTAAGTTCCTTAACATTGGAAAAGAAGTCCATTTAATTGTTTGAGGCAAAATCCCTCTCTCCTTTAGAGTATTTAGAAATCCTTGGCAACTGTATGTGCAGTTATCCTCCCTTTGAGATAAACCAGTAGGAACTTAATGTTCTTTTGTTATTCATTGTAAGTTATAATGATGCTGGATATCAATATTCCCTATTTAGAAAGGCAGGATTTCCAAATACATTTCCTTCTCATTTATATTTACATCCAAAAGAGAAAGATTGAAATAGTACTGTATTTTAAAAATTTTTTTTTAATGTTTATTTATTTTTGAGACAGAGAGAGACAGAGCATGAAAGGGGGAGGGGCAGAGAGAGAGGGAGACACAGAATCGGAAGCAGGCTCCAGGCTCTGAGCCATCAGCCCAGAGTCCGAAGCAGGGCTTGAACTCACGGACCGCGAGATCGTGACCTGAGCTGAAGTCGGATGCTTAACCGACTGAGCCACCCAGGTGCCCCATGTATTTCTTAAAAACCAAATTATTCACATCAATTCATGGAGGATGAATATTGGAAAGTTTGCCTCCTTATTGCTTTCAAGGTATCAGGTTTACGTATAAGAACTTAATATACTGCTTCCAAATATATTTTGGAGGTTTTCTATTTGCCCACCTATTTACAAAGGTCATCATTCACTAGTGCAATAGTTCCAACAGGTTGGCATCTTACTCATAAGGGGCATTTTTCTTGTACAGAATCTTGTAGGTTACACACCACACCTCTATAACTAGGAAGAGGAAAATGATTGATGAGTAATGAAAGCATTACCTACAGGCTGACAGCACCAGAGGGTAAGGATTTACACTAAATTGGAGTGAAAAATGCCTTACCACTGGGAAAGGATAGCCAGTAAGCTGACCTTAAATAGAAGAAAGAAAAAGAGCTCCAAGCTATTTGAAAATAAAGATGTAAAATCATGCTATTCTTTTACATATAAAAACATTATCTAAAAATATTTTATTATATATTATGGGGATTTGAGGATGAATAAGAAAAACATCTTACCTCAATGAACTTGTTCTTTAGAAGAAATTACAAACATATCATACTCCAGCACAGACTCTGTACTCCAACATTTTTTGTTAAGTTTCTTTGAGAGAGAGAGAGAGCATGAGAGAGCATGTGCATGCTAGTAGGGGAGGGGCAGAGAGAGAGAGGGAGAGAGAATCTTAGGCTCCATGGCCAGTGTGGAGTCCCTCACGGGGCTTGACATGAGGCTGGATCTCACAACCACGAGATCATGGCCTGAGCCGGTATCAAGAGTCAGGTGTCAGGGGCCCCATAAGTACTCCAATTTTTTGAACACAGAGTTCAACAACATTGGTCATTCATTTATAGAATATGAAAAACATATGAACATTTGTAATTCCTCATGAAGTTTTATTTTTCCTATCAGGAATCCACGGATATAAATAAAAATGGAGGAAATTAGGATGTCTCTACTCATGTCATGTGGTTCTTTTGTACTCTTCACTAATTTATAAATTTTCATTATATTAGATATTTTTATATGTTTTAATTATGTTTATTTACTATCTCAGTTTTTACCTTGCAAAGGATAGTCAAACTCTCCTGCTACCTTTGTCTGTATTTTCTCCTTCAAATCCATCTATTTACCTTGTGGATGCATGGTAATGGTGTTACTTAGGGCATAATTGTGCCATGTGCTACTTTTTGTCATTAATGAAATTTTCTATTGTGAAATAATCTGAACATTTTAAATGCATAATTTGGTTCATAGCTTTTAGATCTTAGTGGCAAAAATGTACAAAAGAGATGTACAAAATGGCAAAAATCCCTTTATGGAATGCAACTTCTGGGGAAAAGACTAAGAATAAACATATGTTATAATTGGTACATTCTTTAGAATATAAAACATTAAGCAGCATAAAATTTATACATAATATATGATATACTGTCAGGGATATGTGGTGCTAACACTTTGAACAAGAAACCTGGCAAGATGAAGCATTTAAAAGTAACTAGGTTGGGAGTGTGTGGGACTTTTTGCATCAAGTTGTCAGTCACAGAAGGCCTTTCTAAAGAGGTAACATTTGAATATAGACAAGAATGAAATAAAATAACGAGCTATGCAAATCTTTAGGGCAAAATTCTTCCAGACCAAATGACCAGCTGAAACAAAGGACCTAGGTTAGGCATATACTTAACATATTGAAGGAACAATAAATAGTTAAAGCACAGTAAGTCAAAAGGGTACATAGGAGTCAGATAATATGGAACCTTGTATCTTACAGAAAATATTTAGTATTTTATTCTTTAAATGTTATGAGAACCTTCCGGAGAGTTTTAGAGAAATGATAGATTATGTTTGCAAAGGTTCATTGTCCGTTGGGCAGGGAGAAGGATATATGTAGTATTTCTATATTTTAGGCCATATGGTGGTGCCTTAGCCTTTTCTGAGTCTTGTTTTGTTTCTATATAAAGGAATTTCCTGGAGTGCAAGCCTTATAGCGTATATTTATTTTCCTAATGCCTAGAAGAGGACATGCCGTAAAATAAGCACTCAAAAAATGCCTCCAGTGTGAACAAAATAGTAAAGACTTGACTGTAGAATTTTAGTCTGAGGCGGAAATTTTCTTGAAATATGTTATTTTGTTAGAAATTTTACAATATAACAATACCTCAATACAACAGATGAACTTTATATGAAGTATATATAAGAGGTTAAATTTTTCTCAATAAATCATATCATGCAGATCACGAAAATTCTAACAAGTGAAGATATCTCCTCTGATACACTTTAATACATCACCTAACATAAGAGTAAGAACCAAACTTGGAGATATTATTAATGGGGAATGACTACAATGTACCATATTTTAATCACTCTCTTTTCATAAGGGTCTCATAGTAACATGCTATGTTATAAGAAGTCCCAGGGGAAAAAAAGAGGCGTTCTAACACTGTTTGCAACTAGATGAGCTTTGACAAAATTTTGAGTTTCTTACTTATAGATTAGGATCAACTTTGTTTCTTCTAACTCAGAAGTTTATTTGTTATAAGCAGCCAATATGGTGACATACCTGAAAGCAATTTGGTAATTTCCATGTGCTAATTTATAAACTATTATTATGCCAACAAATTATATAAAGTTGATTAACATGGCACATGTGATGGTGACTATGTTCTTTGTACCTCCTATTACTGCATTATTGCTCTACATATTGGACCATCAAGTCTGTCTGGTCTTTTATATATTTTGTTTTCAATCCTATCAATTTTATTCTTATAGCCAATGACCCCCAAACTTGCCCACAAATCGCCATCATCTGATGAGCTCATTGAAACAGATTGTTGGGTCTCATGTGCAGAGTTTCTGAATCAGTATTTCTTCATAAGTTCTGATTGTGTGTGTGTGTGTGTGTGTGTGTGTGTGTGTGTGTTGAGAATCAACATCTAATGCTGCTGCTACTATTCTGAGGACTACACTTTGAGAACTACTCTTTATGGAGATAATGACCGTTTAATAGAGTCAAGGAAAAATGTTTATTTTCGTATTGAGCTGAACTGTCTTTCAATCATTTTGTATGCAGAATCTCTCTGGAACTATATACACCCAAGAAAATACACACTTCTCGTGGGAAAAAAATCCAGTCACAAACAAATCGGAACATTTTGATGAATGACATACTCCTACATAGGAACTCTCTTAAATGAGCTAAAGACATAAATCTAAATTCTAAGTGGCAGAGAAAAATCCATCTCTTACTAGAGTTTAAAGTTGAAATTACATATTTATTATTAATTATATTAAAATCACTAAGGTATAAATTATAGCTGTGGTGCTCAATACTTATGCATTATCTCTATATTCAGAGAAGTAAAAATATTTTTAGTGTAACTATAGTTTTGATAATGTATTTCTTTACCATGACCAAAAAATTAATAAATAACTTTTTTTAAAGCAGCTGAAGAATCTGTTGGAAATATAAGAAATATTCTACCAAAATGCTTTTGGAGAAGTTATACAGTCACCATAAAGACAAAGGAACCTAGGTAGAGACATAGAAACCATTTTTTATGGTCCATCATGTCGGCTTAAGAAAATGTCTTTTTTTTTTAATTTTTTTTTTTAACCTTTATTTATTTTTGAGACAGAGAGAGACAGAGCATGAACGGGGGAGGGTCAGAGAGAGGGAGACACAGAATCTGAAACAGGCTCCAGGCTCTGAGCCATCAGCACAGAGCCCGACATGGGGGTTGAACTCACTAACCGCGTGATCATGACCTGAGCCGAAGTCAGACGCTTAACCGACTGAACCACCCAGGCGCCCCGAAAATCAAAGTCTTTTAATGAAATACAAACTGAAGTTCAAGAACCTGTTTCTATTTCCCAAATTTCCATTTAGGTTTTGTTTGTTGTTTTTGTTTTGTTTTGTTTTTGAGAGAGAGAGAGAGAAAGAACATAAGCTGAGGAGATGGGCAGAGGGGCAGGGAGGGAAATAGGGAGGGAGGGAGAGGGGGAAGGAGGGAGGGAGGGGGGAGGGGGGAAGGGGGAAGGAGGGAGGGAGGGAGAGGGGGAGGGAGGGAGGGAGGGAGAGGGGGAAGGAGGGAGGGAGGGAGAGGGGGAAGGAGGGAGGGAGAGGGGGAAGGAGGGAGGGAGGGAGAGGGGGAAGGAGGGAGGGAGAGGGGGAAGGAGGGAGGGAGAGGGGGAAGGAGGGAGGGAGGGAGAGGGGGAAGGAGGGAGGGAGGGAGAGGGGGAAGGAGGGAGGGGGGGAAGGGGGAAGGAGGGAGGGAGGGAGGGAGGGAAGGAGGGAGAGACAAAATCCCAAGCAAGCTCCACACTCAGCATGGAGCCCCATTTGGGGCTCAATCCCATGACCCTGGGATCATGACCTGAACCAAAATCAAGAGTCAGATCCTCAACTAACTGAGCTACCCAGGTGCCCCTCCAAAACTTCTGTTTAAATGATATATGCCTTCATTTCCCTCTTTCTTGGTGTATTACATTATTATGAATATTAATGACTGTCTTCTCCTTAGTATGGAATCATGATACTGTCCTTCCCTGACTTCAAATGGGTCTTCACCTATTTACATATAAAAGGAACAAAACTGTACTTAATACCTACCCCTGAGCCAAAGTTTCTATGAAGAAAAAAATTATATACATATAAATACATACACACGCACAAATATACATACATATGTGTGTATGTGTGTGTGTGTGTGTGTGTGTGTGTATAATGGATGAATAAAAACCAATGATTTTTCATTTTTTCTGCATTCTAAAGAAAGAATATGCCTTTTCTACCCCCAAATAGATAATAGTGTCTCCTAAATTAATTTACTTTTTGATCATTATACAATTAATTTGACAATGTGCTAACTCCAAGGCTTTAATGAATGAATAGGGAAAGTACAAAGTAGGAGGGCAAGATATAGAGAACTCTATTGTAAGAAAATGGAAATACTGTTTCTAAAGAGGGAAAAATAAAGCTAATACTAAAAATCTACTCCTTTTATCTTCATCTATGTGGGTGTGTATTTAGTTGTCTTGAATCTTGGTCAGAAGGCATATTACTACCTGACACAATTTTGGATAGAATGCTGTTACTGCTTCCCTTTTCCCATGGGGACTTTAATATACCTGGATACTAGGATTTCTGAGTGCACATAAAACCACTGGAGTTTCAGAAGCCTCACAATGGTTCTTTAACTAACTTGAAGAAATGCTGAGGAAAAAAGTTATCTACATTATAAAGAAACTTAATATTCTCTTCTAGAAATTCAGCATAATAATGAAAAACAGCTTGCATAGGCTAGAGTCTCTTTCCTTTAGTGATGATATGCTTCAGTGGAGTTGTCATATTAACTTGCACCTCCTCTGAGAGTCCTCCCCCTCAACTGCCAACATTCATGTTTCCATTCTGGGCATGTCAATTCTATTGGTTCAGTTTCAGTTTTTGGTCACAGGTGAGATATACAATTCTCAGGTGCCAGAAGATGAGGAAGGTTCTAGTGAAGCTTGAACAACCACAATTCAGTAGAGGCTAGAATGACTAATCTCAATGTTACTTATTCAGAATTAGTTTTCCACAGGTGACAAACCAAGTCTCAATAGAGACTTCAGAGCATTAGTATCTGCCTCCAAATACTGGTGAGAATTGTACTTTTGAATTCATTCATAAAGATGTGCTTACCTACAATAAAAAAAAAAGTTTTACAGTTTAAAACTAATATAGCAATCCTTTAATAAATCATTCACTTTCCAACCCTTATTGTCTAAAAGAACAACCAATCAAGCATAGTAGATTCACAAAAACAGCCTCTTTCTAAAGTGCTCTGAGAATACATATGCAAAGAAATATTTGGCAAGAAAATATGCCAATAGTTCAGACTCTCCTATCCAGGAATAAATAGGTCCAATTGCTTTATAAATTGTTATAGAAAGTATCAGTGTAATGAATAATTTCAAATGCTTATCCTAGCATCTAAAAATCTATATAGATTTCCATTAGAAAATAGAAACTTTTATTGAGCCAGGGCCCTCTTGGGAAATTCTGAGCTTGCACACCAAGACTATTGGCCATTAGCCATGTGTCTGTTCCTCTATCCTCAAAGAACAGCCTTCATAAATTGTCAGTAGTGTTCCTGCTTCATTGGAATCACAAGCTATTTTATTCTAAAAAGATAATTTTCACAAGTTACAACAATGAGTAACATGAAAGCACAGACCATGCTAGAAAACTCTCATAGGTCTTGCTGTCTTGAAATATTATGTATACTCACTACTATAACATAATTCTATTAGAGACTAGGTAGTGAGTTTCTTATGACCCTAAGTAAAATTTATGACTTTACATCATTCCCGTTTTCATTGCTCAATATTAGGTTGAGGAGAGTCTTCTTCTAGTCACACTTCTGAAATAAATAAAGGAAACTCCATGGTAGTAGTATTTGAGGCAGCAAGGATTCTATTTCATTACTGCTTTGAAGAATTTAAATATATTTAACAGTATCTCTAATATTTAAAAAAAATATTTTAATTTTTTGTTGAATGTCTGTTGTATGAGTTTTGATTCTTGTATTCATCCCTTTACATAAAGAGATAATCAACTAATTTAGAATGTAGAAAGGGTTTGTGTCTATTGTAGTTATCTTAGGCTGTGTGATAAACCACTGCAGAAGAGTGGTTTAAAATATGAATAATGTTTTATTTTGCTCCAGATTGGGGAATGACTGGCCTTACAGTTCTTACTTGGGTTCTCTCATGGGGTCATCTTGACGCTTAATCACTTGTATATCTGCCTGGCACCTGGGCTAGGAAGGTGTCAACAGGAACTGGAACAATTAGCCTCCTCTGGCATTTCTGTGGCATTTCTGTGGGTCTCTCTCCCTCTTTCTACTCTTTCCACAAGATAGTCACATGGTAATTGGACTTCTTTAATGGTGATTAAAGGAACACCCAGAGCCAGTATTCAAAGACTAACCAGGAAAACCTGCATGCCCTTTGTTAAGATAGAAACAACAGTGTTCTTTCTACCCCATTCTGGGCTGTCCCAAACATGGCCCGTTTTCAAGGGGAGAGGAAATTAAATCCCCTTTTTGATAGGGAAAGTATATCAGAATTTACAAACATGTGAACAACGAAGGTATCAAAGAAGAAAAGGAAAAAAGAACAATTCTAAGAATCTGAGCAAAACAAAAATGGGAACACAACATATGAAATTATGAAATGCAATTAGAGTAGTCATAAGAGAGAACATTGTAGTGACAAATGTATACATCAAGAAATATGAAAGATCTCAAATAAGCTACCTAGCTTTATATCTCAAGGAATAGAAAGAGTATAAATAAAGCTGAAAATTAGCATAAGAAAGGAAATAATAAAGATTACAGCAGACATAAATGAAATAGAGAATAGGAAATAGAAAAGATTAACAAAACCAAGAATTGGTTCTGTGAAGAGGTAAACAAAATAGACACATTTTTTAGTTAAACAAGAAAAAAGGGAGATGACTTTAATAAAGAAAATTGTAAATGAAAAAGGAGACATTAAAACCGTTACCACAGAAATTAAAAGAATCCTAAGAGATTGGACAACCTAAATTCCTAGAAACATACAACCTGCCAAGACTGAGTCAGAAAGAAATTGAAAATATGCATAGACCCATGACGATTAAGGAGATTGAATCAGTAATCAAAAACCTCCTAACAAAAAACAACAAAAAAGCCCAGGACCAGATAATTTCACTTCTGAATTCTATTAAACATTTCAAGATTAATGCCAACTTTTCTCAAACACTTCCAAAAAAACTGAAGAGGGAAAATTGCAAAATCATTTTATGAGGACAGCATTACCCTCATACCAATACCAGATTAGGACACTACAAGAAAAGAGAACTATAAGCCAACATACATGATGAATATAGATGCAAAAATTCTCACCAAAATACTATCAAACTGAATTCAACAACACGTGAGAGAAATCATACACCATAATCAAGTGGGATTCAACTTTAGGCTGTAAGATGGGTCAATGAATGCAAAACAATAAATGTGATACATCACAATAGAATAAAAGATATAAATCACATGATCACTTCAATAGATGCAGAAAAAAAATATTTAACAAAATTTACCATCTATTCGTGATAAAAACACTCAACATGATAAAACCCATGCATGACCAGCCCAGAGCAAACATCACACTCAATGGTGAAAAAATGAAAACCATCCCTCAAATATTAGGAAGATGACAAGGGTTCACATTGTCACCACTACTATTAAACATATTACTGGAAGTCCTAGAAAGAACAGGTCTGGCAAAAAAAGATAGGCTTCCAAATCAGAAATAAAGAAGTAAAATAGTCATTTTTGTAGATGATGTCTTATATATAGAAATATCTAAAGATGCCACCAAAAAACAGAATAAGCAAATTTCATAAAGTTGTAGGATATAAAGTCAATATACAAAAGATCAGTTGTGTTTCCATATACTAACAATGAGGTATCTGAAGGAGAAATAGAGAAACCCATTTATAATAGCACCAAAAACAATAAAATACTTAGTAATAAATTTAACCAAGGAAGCGTAAGAGCTGTACAATGAAAACAGTAAGATTGATGAAAAAAAATTGAAGAATATATAATAAATGGAAAAATAGCTGTTCATGAGTTGGAAAAATGAATATTGTTAAAATATCCATAGATATTTTAGATTGAATGCAATCGCTATCAAATTCTAAGTCATGCTTTAGAGAAATAGAAAAAATTCTAAAATTCATATAAAACGCCATAAGACCCTAACAACACAAAACAATTCTAAGAAGAACAGAGGTGAAGGCATTACACTTCCTGATTTCAAACTATACTACAAAGCTAAAGTAATGAGAACAGTATGGTACTGACATAAAAACATAATATAAACCAATGGAACAGAATCAAGAGCCCAGAATAAAACCTATGCATATATGGTCAACTAATATTTGAGAATGGAGCCAAGAATACTCAATGGATAAAAGATAGTCTCTTCAATAAATGGCGCTGGGAAAACTGGATATTCACATGCAAAAGAATGATCAGATCCCTATCTTAAACCACTTGTAAAAAATAAAAATGGATTAAGAACTTAAACTTAAGACCTGAAACCCTAAAACTCCCAGTAGAAAATATGGTTGGGAGGGGGAGACTCCTTTTTATTGATCTTGTCCGTGATTTTATGGATATGATACTCAAAGCAACAAAATCAAAAGTAAATATGTGGGACTACATCAAACTAAAAATTTTCTGCATAGTGAAAGAAATGGTCAATAAAATGAAAAGACATCCTATGAGATGGGAAAAAGTATTTGCAAACCACATCTGATAAGGGATTAATATCCAACATACATAGGATCTCATACAACTCAGTAGCTAAGAAGCAAATCCAATCTAAAAATGGGCAAAGGACCTGGATAGACATTCTTCCAAAAAAACAGTCAAGTGACCTCCTGGTACTTGAAAAATGCTCACCATCAATTCTCATTTGATGCAATTCTCATTTGATGCAAATCAAAACCACTATGAGATATCGCCTCACACCTGTTAAAATGGCTATTACCAAATGACAAGGGTTAAGTGTTGGGAGGATGTGAAGAAAAGTGTACCTTTATATATTGTTCATAGGAATTTATATTGGTACAGTCACTATGGAAAACAATATGGAGGTTCCTCAAAAAATTAAAAATACAACTACCATATGATCTAGCAGTTCCACTCCTGTGTATATATCTGAAAGAAATGAAGTCACTATATCAAAGAGATATCCACCCTCCAATGCTTTTTTAAATTTTTTTTTTAACATTTATTTTTGAGAGAGAGACAGAGCATGAGTGGGAGATGGGCAGAGAGAGAGGGAGACACAGAATCCAAAGCAGACTCCAGGCTGAGCTGTCAGCACAGAGCCCAACGCGGGGCTCAAACTCATGGACCAAACTGTGAGATCAGGACCTGAGCTGAAGTCAAACACTAAAAGGACTAAGCCACCCAGGTGCCCCTCCACACTCCAATGTTTATTGCAAAATTATTTATAATAGCCAAGACTTGGAAATAACCTAAGTATCCATTGATGGATGAATAGATTTAAAAAATTATGATATATATGATATATATATATATATATACACACACACACATACACACACACAATGGAATATTAGCCTTAAAAAAGGAAATCCTGCCTGTTTTTAAAATGTTTTATTTATTTTTTAGAGAGCACGTAGGCTGTGGAGGGAGGGGAGGTGGGGCAGAGGGAGAGAGGGGGACAGAGGATCCAAAGCAGGCTGTGCACTGACAGCAGCAAGCCCAATGCAGAGCTCAAACTCACAAATTATGAGATCATGACCTGAGCAGAAGGCAGAGTCTCAACTGACTGAGCCACCCAGGTGCCCTGAAATCCTGCCATTGTAACAATATAGATGGCTCTTGAGGGCATTATGCTGTTACATAAGTTAGAGAAAGTCACTTATATGTGAAATCTTAAAAACTTATAAAAATGAAAATAGAAAGGTGGTTTCTAGGGGTGGGGAATAGGGAGTGGGGAAAATAAGTGAAGGTGATCAAAGGGTATGAACTTCCATTTTAAGATGAATAATTTCTGGAGATATAATTGTTACAATATTGTATTATATGTTTGAATGTTGAGAGTAGGTTTTAGAAGTTTTCACCACACACGCACATATACGCAGATGCATACAAATTATAACTACGTGAGGTGATGGACATGTAAACTAACATTGTGGTAATCATTTCACAATATATACATATGTCAAATCATTAGGTTGTGCATCTTAAACTGATGCATGTTATATGTCAATTATAGCTCAATAAGGTCGGAAGAAAAAGAAATTACACACGTTTTAAAATTTATTTTAGTGTTTATTTATTTTGAGAGAGAGAAACAGAGCACAATCAGGGGAAGGGCAGAGAGAGAGGGAGACACAGAATCTGAAGCAGGCTCCAGGCTCTGAGCTGTCAGCACAGAGCCTGATGTAGGGCTCGAACCCACGGACTGTGAGATCATGACCTGAGCTGAAGTCAGATGCTTAACTGACTGAGCCACCCAGGTACCCTTATGCACATATTTTAAAACCACCACAATACATCCCTCTAATTTGGGGCCTGAATTATCCAGAACACCTCTTTAAATAGGACTGTAACCTAATAGCCTAACTATAGTTTGTGGTACTTTCAGGTATCTTTAGTTTTTAAAATCTATTTTGTTCTTATAATACTCAAACGTCAAAGAAACAATTCACGTGTCTACCTTTTCATTGTCATTAATTCTATCATGCTCTAAGTAACTTTGTGCTACAGTGTTATCTATCTAAGGTGTATGAAACAGCTGGTCAAGATAATACCCACCCCTCCCAAAGAGCTACATGCATAGAACTGGGTGATGCAAACTCCAAAAAAATAATAACTACAGTTCACATTTGCATTTGCCAGACTCTTTTCTAAGCATTTTATATTAGGTTGGTGTAGCATCCCAACAACCCTGTGACATAGTTATTCTTATTATGTTCATGTTACAAATAAGGAAAAAGAGACCCAGAGAGTATAATTAACTGCTCCAAGGTCACACATTGAATAAATGGAGCTGCTGAATTCAAACCCAAGCAGCTGGTTCTAGAGGCCTTAATTGTTGCCTCCCAGTTGGTAAGATCAGTTCTTTATTCAGCTGGATGAAAATTAGCCCTCAACCATAATGTAACATGAAAAAATTAAACATATTCCTGTGCGAATAAGAAATGATAGCTTATGACTGGTGTTTTTAGGTGATTTCCAAGTGTCATGGAAGTCTGTCCACTTTGTTCAGTTGTATTTATTTACCTTGTACTGTAGGCAGATACCAGACTTCCTTGTCAATCTACACAGGCATGTCTCACTTCTCTGACGTTTTGCTAAGAACAAATGTAGTATCTATGCTGCATCTGTGCATCTGCTATCTTTTGATCAATCTGCGATTCTATATTTCTATGATTCATCTATCTAGGTATCCAACCATCTATGTACAGCCTATAGGTCACATGATGCAGAGTAGCAGCTGAAGCTGGATCAGGAGGCGGTCATAACAAAAGCACCAATTTACTCCACAGGGAGCTCTGAAGCTAGGCTGGTACTACAGAGCTATACTGAATGGGGGCAAGGGAGCCAGGTTTTTAAAGTCCCAATATCAACTAGTTATTGGGTGTAGGCTACCCTTAAGGAGGACCGTGGCCTTGGTCAAGGCAATGTACTTTAGGTAAGGGCAATTCTAGGAGGGGTTTAAGGTCTTCTGCTGTGACTAGGTCATTGTCCTAGCACGTAGTGGAACAGGGCCTTCAGCGCCGAAAGAGGGAGACACACGTGTGTATCCTTATTTTTTAAAGTGCATACATGTACTTCTTTCATTTGCATGTTCAATTCCTAATTTTTGTTTCCTTTTTAAACAGGATATAAATGTAGAAGTTTAAATATATTATCCTAAATATCAAATCATTTTCTTGTGTACTTTCTACTTTGGGATTAATTCTCCAGATAGAGATAATTATTTTCACACAGTTTTATTTCCTCATACTCTCTTAGATATATAGATATTTGTAGGTGGTCTACAGAGATGTTTCAAGACTATAAAAATGTAAAAAAAAAAAAAAAATGAAAGCTACCAGGACAAAAAGGAAATTAGAAAGGAAAAAATATGAAAAAAAAAAAAAACTAGCAAAACAGATTTATACAAAACTAAGGCCATAAGACGCTCTACAATTCTAACATACAACATGCAAGTTTGATCCTGAGCTTCCAAAAGAAAGAAAATAGGATCTATTACAAGGGCTAATGTCTGTGAATTTAAAATATACCTCATGTTTATTGGAATTATAAATTTTTCTTACACTGAGACCTTAGGGAAATTTTACCTTTCGCTCTCCACATGGTTTATTAAAAAAAAAACAAAAACCTATTTGCAAAGTCTTACACATAGAAAGTAGAGAAGGTTAGATTGTAAACTGTTGAAAATAACTGAAAAAACTACATGACGTAATAAAAGCTGAGGCAATCAACAGACTAAATAATAAGATCCACGTGGGAGGTGGTATTTAAGCCTTAATGCACGATTAAGAGAGGTGACAGGCAGTTATGTTTGAAAAGATATTTCAACCAGAAAATGTACTATGTATAAATATGGAAATGGAAGAAAAAAGGTAAAGCATATTTGTGAAATTAATTAGATGAGATTCCTGAGCAGTTACTTAAGGTTTGTGAGTACTGAAAATAGGTGCCAAAATATGGGCAAAAGGGATCAGCAGACAGTATTGCTTAAACATGCAATTAGTAGGACTGAAAATATTTTATTTAAATTTATTTTCAAGGCAATATGCAATATTTCAAAACGTACTAGAAAACAAATTTTGTCTTCAGTATTATGAAAACAGTATTCTTTTTTAAAATGCTTACCATAATTTGAAAGGAAAGGATTAGTAGTTACATGGTGGTGTCAGCTTGGCAGTATGGTTTTACAGGTGCAGAAAAAGGGATAACTTTTTTTCCAGAATCAAGAGATTTTTGCCTTATAAAAATGATTTGAGTGCTGGCCCAGCATATAAGCTTGGAAGTTGCCACTTCATCCTAACAACAAGTAATAAGCTGAACAAACTGAAAAATTAACAACTCTTCTTACGCTCATCAGAGAAGTAAGGTCACAGGGCAAATTGCTGTCCTCAAAATTTGAGAGATAACAGATAAACACACAGAATCACAACTTACCGGAACAGAGTCCTGGGAGCAGAAATCTGCGTGGGAGCCAGTGCTAGGGTAGGAAATATTGAACTGTAATCAATGATTTGCTGGAAACTCGGTGTGGACAAGCTTGAGAGACACAATCTCCAGAGGACACAGTCTTTGGGAGGCCCCCACACTTCTGTGAGTTTTACTTCCTGATGTTCTAACAAGTTACTGCAGTAAATATCAGAGAAAAATCCCCTTGTGCTTTCAGCAAGAGGAGGGGCAGAGGAACCATTTTGAAACATGCCAGAGCACTCTGTTCTCTTAATAAGGTCTGCCTTCAGGTGAATCTGTTTAACCAGAACCCAACTCACCTGGAGGAAGAGAACTACCCACTTCTAGCAAACTCTCACTTCCCATGTAGGAGAAGGGAAATATCCAACTCTAGCCCACTCTATCCATCCTGCCCCACTTTAAGGGAGGAGGGGGACTAAGAAGCATGAATGAAGTTCATAGTTAAGCACACATCTACTTAAAGACTGAGACCTAATCATAGGACTATAGAACACTTTTCCTTCTGATACATCTTATCACCACATTACTAAAGACCCATTTACAGAAGATTCTTTTACCCAGTACATCATGCCTACTATCAACAAAAAATTACTAGGCATATTAACAGGCAAAAAAACATACAGTATGGAAAGACATAGCAATCACTAGACCAGACATAGATATGGCAGAGATGTGGGAATTAGGTGAAAAAAATTTAATACAACTATGATTAATATGCTAAGGGCTTTAATAGGTAGACAACATAAAAAACAGGTGGGCAACATAAGCAGAGAGATGAAAATTCTAAGGAAAAAAAAAAGAAATGCTAGGAATCAAAAACACTGTAATAAATTTTTTTTAAATTCCTGTTTTGGGACCATTAGCAACTGGTTATAGCTGAGGAAGAATTTGTGAGTTTGGGAATATCTGAAAAGCAAGCATAAGAAAGACTGACATAAGCAGAGAAGAATATTTGATAACTGTGGAACAACTATAAAAGGTAAAACATGCATGATGGGAATACCAAAACAATGCAAAAGAAAGAGAAGAAATATTTGAAATAATAACTGAAAATTCCCACAAATTAATGTCAGATACCAATCCACAGGACCAGAAAGCTCAGAGAACATCAAGAATGATAAATGTTTAGGAAAAAAAAATAATAGAGAGCCGAGAAATGGACCCACATAAATAAAGTCAACTGATCTTATTTTAATGATTATTTACTTATTTTGCATGTGTGTGTGTGTGTGAGAGAGAGAGAGAGAGAGAGAGAGACAGAGAGAGACAGAGACAGAGAGACAGAGAGAAAGAGTGTGAGTGGGAGTAGGGAAGAAAAAAGAGGGAGAGAGAGAATCTCAAGCAGGCTCCAGGCTATCAGCACCCAGCTGGATGCAGGGCTTGATCTCATGACCTAAACAGCAAGCAAGAATCAGAGGCTTAATCCACTGAGCCACCCAAGTGGCCCAACTGATCTTTGATAAAAGATTAAAGGCAATACATTGAGAAAAGAAAGTTTCTCCCACAAATACTGCTGGAATCACTGAACATGCACATGCAAAAGATTAATATAGATTCAGATCACATTTCCTTCCCAAAAGTTAACACACATAGGATCACAGGCCTAAATATAAATTGCAAAACTATAAATCTTCCAGATGATAACATAATCGAAAACCTAGATGAACTTGTGTTTCCTGGTAACTTTGTAGATACAATATTAAAAGCACTATTTATGAAACAAAGAATTGACAAGATGGACTTTATTAAAATTAAAAATATCTGCCTTTTGAAAGTCATTGTCAAGAGAATTAAAAGACAGGCCCAAGCCTGGGAGATAATATTTGCAAAAGACATATCTGAAAATGTTATCTAAAATATATGAAGAATGTTAAAATTCAAAAGTAAAAAAACATACAGTCTGATTTAAAAATGGGTGAAAGTTCTAAACAGTCACCTTACCAAGGAAGGTATACAAATGTAAATAAGCATACAAAAGGATGCACCATAGCATATGTCATCAGGGAAATTCAAGCCATAACAGTGATGAGATACCACTGCATATATTAGAATGATCAAAACCCAGAACACTACAACACCAAATGCAGTTGATGGTGTAGAGCACGGGACCTCTCAGTCACTTGGAACAGTGCTGTACCTACATACTGCAATGAACAAGTGGAATGTGGAATTTGTAATTCAGGTGATATAACCACTTGGGAGAACAGTTTGGACATTTTTACGAAACTAAACATACACTTACCATAACATCCAGTAATAATACTCCTTGTATTTACTCAAAGGTGTTGAGAACTTATGTTCACACAAAAACATGATTTTTATAGCAGGTTTATTCACATTTGCCAAAATAGAAAGCAACCAAGAATTTTTCCATTACATCAATGGATAAATTGATTATGGTACATGCAGACAATGGAATATTATTCAGCATTAAAAAGAAGCCAGGGGCATTTGGGTGGCTCAGTTGGTTAAGTGTCCTACTTCAGCTCAGGTTATAATCTCAGAGTTTGTGGTTTGAGGCCTGCCTTGGACTCTATGCTGACAGCTCAGAGTCCAGAGCCTGCTTCAGATTCTGTGTCTCCCTCTCTCTCTGCCCCTCCCCTGCTCATGTTCTGTCTCTCTCTCTCTCTCTCTCAAAAATAAAACAAACATTAAAAATTGTTTTAAATAAGGGGCGCCTGGGTGGCTCAGTTGGTTGAGCGCCGACTTCGGCTCAGGTCACGATCTCTCGGTCTGTGAGTTCGAGCCCCGCATCGGGCCCCAGTGCTGACAGCTCAGAGCCCAGAGCCTGTTTCAATTCTGTGTCTCCCTCTCTCTGACCCTCCCCCATTCATGCTCTGTCTCTCTCTGTCTCAAAAATAAATAAACATTAAAAAAAAAAAATTAAAAAAAAAATTGTTTTAAATAAAAAAAAGAAGCCAAAGCTATCGACCCACAAAATTGCCCACAGAGAAAATGCATATTAGTAAATGAAGGAAGCCAATCTGAAAAGGCTACGCACATACTTTATGATTCCAACTATATGATATTCTGGAAAAGGCAAACTACAGGAAAAATAAAAATATCAGTGTGTGACAGGGGTTAGGGACAGAGAGGGATGAATAGGCAGAGCATAGAGGGTTTTTAGGGCAATGAAACTACTCCGCATGATACAATGATGGTGAATGCAGGTCGTCACACGTTTGTCCAAACCCTTAGAATGTACAACACCGAAAATAAAATGTAATGTAAACTATGAATTTTGAGTGATAATGATGTTTCAATGCAGGTTCATCATTGTACTAAATGTACCATTCTGGTGGGTTTGGAAAGGCCAAACCAAGAGGTTTGTGTGAAATCTCTATACCTTATGGTTAATTTTGTTCTGAACCCAAAACTGCTCTAATAAACAAAGACTATTAAATCATCATCATCATCATCATCATCATCATCGTATCATAACAACAACAATAATAGTTTTAGAACAATTTTGTAATTTTCATGCAGATTAAAAATTAATTCATAAGTTCTTACGGTTCAATATAAAAGTTTTTGCCTTAATTTCACATAATCTACCACTAATTATTTAAATGTTATTGAAATTTATTTTTAAATATATCAAAAGTTGACATGGTGTTTTACAAAATACTGATTACCTGATCAAAAAATGTTATAAACAAAATAAAACTGCATATTTTGTTGAAGTTTCACGCATGAGGCAAAGTAAGTTTATATAAATATATCTAAATACAGGAAATATTATTCCTACAGAAAAATAAAAAATAATAAAATGTTTAAAAATTGAGTTAGAAAAGTTAGGAAAACATTAAAATTGAGTTATTGAAATTTTACAACTGCTAGATAAACTGAAAACTGAAAAGCAACAAGAAATTTTAATAAAATATATTTTCTATCCAAAAAATATTAAAAAGTGAGATATTACCACTCTGAGGAAGATATGACTAAACAAAGAAATTATATATATGAATGAACTTGGATTTAGTACCCTACAGGAGAGGATATATACAGTTAGCAGAAGCCCTTGTGTTAACTACAGAAAAGATTTATATTATCCTGCAATTAAGTAATGTGCTATGAAATATGTATGTATTTTTCTTTTTTGATCTTGAATATAAGGTGAGTCACCTTGGGGCTACTTTGATACCACTACTGCTTCTAAAACAAATAACCCTGCCCTTAAATCTAAATTCAAAATTCCTAAGTATAAGTGTATGTATATATGTATGTGTGTGTGTGTGCGCGCGCGTGTGTGTGTGTGTGTATATATATATACGTATATATATATATATACATGTATATATATATACATGTATATATATATATATATATAAACATTTCGTGATAAGTTTCTTATAGATTTGATGAGTATTTCCCACTGCAAACACCTAGTAAAGCTTCCTAAAATTTCTCTTTAGATATCACTCTCAGTAAAATAGGCTGTCTTAGAATCTGCTAAAATCATTTTGTTTTCTTTGCAGTCATTCACTACAATGTTCTTCTCTTGTATTCGAACTGACCTCTCAGCACTGCTTGTTCAAGCACCCCTTTCTTTGCACTTATGCCAAAAACCAGGTTCTGGAAAATGACTGTCTCTGCCAAAAACAGCCCTCTGAGATTACAGACCTATCTCCTTGTCACAGCTTCTCTCACAAGGAAAAACCCATGCCTGGAAATCTGCTAAATATATTTTTCCTTCTTGTTGCAGTTTATGATAGCCCAGGATCACTGTCCTGAGTTCTAATATTATAACATGTAAAAAAGTGTAATTATATTACATGACTGGATGAATATGTCCATTGAATTATCAGATGAATACTCATTGTTCTTTTCTCTGAAGTTAAATACTGACCTATAGAAAATTATCATTTATGGAGAATATATGTTGATTAACTTATGTTAATGAATGAATTTCACACTAGAGATGCACGGTTTTCAAAAAATTAGAATAAAACATTACATACTAAATCTGTGATTCTTACAGTTTTAAACTCATCCCTTTATAAAAACATAAAATTCACATTCTAATGTTCTTATTATAAAACTGTCGTACTTTTGTTTTTCTAACAAAGCATATCTTAATATTTGTATACCTCCTCTTTATCGGCCACTCCTATATTCTAATAAATCTCCCTGGATGGGCATGGCCTCCAGAAGAGAGCCTAAAATTCTATGTTTAACTTAATCCTGTATTGCCTGTTATAATGCATAAAGCACTTTTTTTTTTTTTGCACAAAGCACTTCTATATGCATATATATTATTTCATTTGTGCTGGAGCAATAAATTATGTCTTTAAGGAATTAAATGGCACTTACTTAAGGTGACAAATGGCAGAGTGGTGTCAATAATCTAATTCCTAAAGTTGTACACTTTCCATCCTCCATTTGTGGGTTTGTATTAAATGCTTGCAAAAATATTCTGACCTTACCAGTGCATTATGCAAAACCTCAATTATAGTAAGGTGCCAACAAATGCCTCTGGTTGCTTCTATATTTTTTCAGTTAAATTTTAGAGAATGAAGACTTTTGAAAATTTTATTTTTTACTTATTTATTTTTAAATGTTTATTTCTTTTGAGAGAGAAAGAGAGTGAGCAGGGGAGTCAGAGAGCAAGGAGAGAGAGAATCCCAAGCAGGCTCCACGCTTTTAGCACAGAAGCCAATGTAGGGCTCTTTCTTGTGAATCGTGAAATCATGACCTGAGCTGATATTCAAGAATTGGACACTTAATCAACTGGGCTACCCACGCGTCCCACTGAGCCATCCAGCCACCCCAGAGTTTCCAAAATTTTTACTGAAAGTTCTCCACGGTCGTGTGTCATATCACTAATTTATTGGTTAATATGTTAAATGTTACTATGTCAAATGTTGTTGAATGCTTTTGTTGAGTTTGTCATCTAAATAAGATAACAACTTATAAACCATGTTGGTTGTCAAATTTTCTCATATCCTCATATTTTCAATTTTATATCATGTTTTATTATCCTACAAATCATTTAATTTAAACTAAATTTTACCTTTTCAAACAATGATGTAATATGCAATAATATCAACGTCTATATTTGAACAGGAATCTCAGTTTGCTGTTCAAATACAATATCATTTAATTCGTGTACAACTGAAAATTCCAAAGAATTGAGTCACTAACTAGATATTTGCCCCTTGATAACTGTTTTCCTTTACTATCCTAATTTTCTGTAGGACACCTTATCTAGTTACTTGGTCTGATTATGTCAACAATTAAAATGTCCTAAAATAGGTCCTTTTCAGTGTCCTAGAGAGTAAGGGAAAACTGGAACATTAAAGGAAACACTGTCCTCAAAATGTATGATGCCAGATGTTTATGTTGACATTATTTTTCTTCGTACTTTTTTGCAAAAGAAAATACATATTTTGAAAGAAGCAAGTTTTTAAGTGCAGTACTTCTCAACCCTCACATTAATAGGAAGGGTACTGATAGTGGCAGCAGGCTATTTTAACTACTGTCAAATTCTTTGTCATTAATGTATCTTGTTTTATGTCATTTGGCAAGTAAGGATAATGGTTCCAAATGCACTCCTACTTTTTAATGAAGACTTTTTTTTACATTTCTACTTCAGAAAAATGCTAGGAATAATTTTAACTTATTTTTCGCCGTTAGGTCTATTTGACTGAATTTGTCACAATTCACAATTTTCTTGCCCTGATCTAACTTCTTACAGGATATAATTTTGAAGTTTTTCAAATAAGCACACCACAACCTATTTTATAAACAAGGAAGAATAGGATCGGTTTTGCTATTTAAAAATTTTCTCAATATTTCGTCAACAATTTTAAATGTATATTTGTTTAAAAGGATCCAAGAAGGTCACTTGAGCTATTCTGGTATGTAATTCTCTTAAAGAAAATAACTTTTTAATGTTTATTTATTATTTTTGAGAGAGAGAGACAGAGTCTGAGTGGGAGAAGGGCAGAGAGAGAGGGAGACACAGAATCTGAAGCAGGCTCCAGGCTCTGAGCTGACAGTACAGAGCCTGAAGAGGGGCTTGAACCCATGAGCCATGAGATCATGATCTGAGCTGAAGTCAGACGCTAAACCAAGAGCCACCCAGGTGCCTCTCTCTTAAAGAAAATGATACATAAGACGTTAAAATAATAATAAGACATTAAGAAATTCAACATTGACTAGATTCCTCATCCTCTCTAGTAGTTGTAAATTAAGGACCATATATGTACATTGGCCAGAAGCAGAAATCTTTTCATAAAATTTATGGAGGACAGTGTTTTTAAAGCTTATACACAGTCTCTACTTACTCTTGTGGCTTACATCAGTCATTGTGCCAATCCTCCTGTTTCCTAGTGGCTGCCCCCATGGCAAAGGAAGGAATTATACAGGTGGAGATTCTCCCAGAGACACACAGAAGCCAATAATCCTGCCAACATTTGCTCCCATATCAAAGGCCAAGCCAGCACTCAAGCCAGGTGGCTACCCATATTTTCCTGCTCTATTTTCACAATGAGGGAAATGCACACATGTTTCCACTGGCAGGAATTCAGGGAGCCATTGTGAGGTGCGGTATCCAGAGAGGCCCAGGCAATAACGATGTCATCATTATGGTAAGATGCTCCAGTAAAATCAAATTACTCTCTACCAGTATGTAAGACAGAAACAGTCTTGGTTAATAGGAGGTGGGATGGAACTTTTCCCATCGCCTAAATCATCGAAACTGTGCTCAAAGAGATACAAAGTACTCATCTTTCTAATAAAAATCATAAACAAATGGAAGCAAACAATTCCTTTAAGGTTTACTAAAAGGGAGCATAACCCGCTATGCTATCACCGGGAAGCTCCTCAACATTCCCATTTTAGGCTGGGAATGGTCAGGAGGAGTGTGTGTGCCAAATGGCTACTTCTTGGGATAGCCATGTTCACGCTAAGTTCATGCCAAGTGAGAAGTTATCTAAAATATTAGATTGTAGAGATAAAAGGTGCCTAAGAGATAAAATAGTTGACATTTAATCCATCTATTAAACATTCCCCAAATATGCTGATCTGCCCTGAGCAGGGGAGGAAATGGCTGTTGGGCCAGCCTAGAGGAAACAAGAGAACTGATGCATTTATTAATGTAGACTACAAGAGCAAAAGATCCATCCACCTCTATTAACCAAGACCATTATTGCAGTCTTGTAAGAGAGTATTCTATGTTTGCTAATATTTCTGTGTTAGCGTTCTCCAGAGAAATGTAATTAATTGTATTTATATATCTATATCCATATTTCTATCTCTATATATTATCTATCTATAGAGATTTTAAGGATTTGGCTCACGTGAGTTTGGAAGCTGGTATATCTGAAATTTGCGGGATGGGAAGCCTGGCTGGAGACCCAGGAAAGAGCGAATGCTGCAGTACACATCCAAAGACCACTGATGCACATTTGGGAAGAAGTCTTTTATTCTTTTCAGGCATTAACTGATTAGATAAGGCCTACTCACGTGATAGAGAGATTTCTGCATTATTCACAGCTCACCAATTTAAATGTAAATTTCATCTAAAAGCACCCTCACAAAAACATCCAGAATAATGTTTGACCACATATCTAGGCAAGGTGGTCCACCCAAGTTGACACGTAAAGTTAATCATCAAATATCTTACCACAATAATGAATTGTATGGCTAACTTCTTCATGGGACTATGGAGGAGGAGGAAATGGTGGCATAGACCTTGCTCACTCTGTCTAAATATCTGAGTTTCCCATTAGTCAAGGGAAATTAGAAGTAGTTGTATTTGAGCCACTCGCTTGGTAGCTTCATGAATTGTCCCACTGTGTAAGAAAAACAAAGCAACTGTCACAGCGATTACCAAGGATGCCTGTGCCCGATCTCCCAAATCAGGACACTGTGTGGTGGGGAGGACCCATAGCACCTTCATAAGAACTTATAATGTGCCCAGATCATTGCACACTAATCACACAGACAAAACCTGTGGTGGCCAGAAAAGCTGTCACAATTAACCAAGAAAGAAATCTACAAGAGAACCTGTTAAGAAAGAAGTATATAACTTTCTCTCTCCCATCAGTGCATCCTGATACACTGCAGAACATACAACTCCCAGCACATAGGGAGAAAACAGTCATGACTTTCTCTTTTACTTCTGGCTGTGGAGGGCAGAGGGATGATATTTTCGTATGGCAGAGAAGGGAAAAAGTGTTGAAATGAAGATGAGGTTATAGACTAAAACCACACAGATTTGTCCTAATTGAAAGTGACAGTAAGTTCTGAAATCCACCCAATATTTTTTTTTGGGGGGGGAGAGTTAACAAATGTTTTGCAGAATATGGCT
The DNA here is from genome assembly GCF_046562875.1 of Panthera onca. Classification (NCBI taxonomy): domain Eukaryota; kingdom Metazoa; phylum Chordata; class Mammalia; order Carnivora; family Felidae; genus Panthera; species Panthera onca. Next base: position 161,438,467 of record NC_138346.1, read on the forward strand.
GAAACAATGACTGTAGTAAATAAATAAATAAATAAATAAATAAATAAATAAATAAAACAATGTCATGTTTATAACATTAATTTGGACCACTTAATAAACTATTATTCTTATAAGTGGATAGGCAGTGCTATGCTATCTATCTGTGGTAGTTAAAGCTCCCCACTTCACTACGGGAGGCATTACCATTCCCATTATTTTAGTGGCAGCAATCTGTTTCTTTGGAAAATTTCTCTGTTACTCCATATGGTCCTGCTGAGACAATCAATCAGGGTGCCCCCTCACCTCAGTGACAAGCCTGAACATTTGACCCAGTTGGGTCAATCATAGTCCCACTGTATCCCGCATAGTAAATGGCCTAGAGAGAGACACAAGACCTGAACTTGAGCAATCAGAATCCTATCCTGAACTTTTATGAATTGGTTTTAGAGAGTGTATCAGGCAGAACTCAGTCCTACCACATCAGTTATTGAATAGGAGTATTTTATCCAAAAATATTTTTAATAAAGCAAAATATATGATAAGTGAAAAAAGATAGCTCTAATGTATCACAGAGTAAGAGAAAACAGAAAGTAGCTATCACCCTTAGAGCCAAAGGAACAATAGAAAAAGACTGGAATTATTAAAACATTGAAACTTAGAGGAAAAGCTCCAAGAGTTGAAATTTGGACTGCTGAAAAGGAGGCATTGTTTCGCTGGGGCTGGTGCCTCTGAGTTTGGAGGTGTGGTCCTTGGGTCTCAGATGAGGCCTCTAAGGATGAGACACTGGCAGATGGTGTTGGTGTCTCTGAGAGGTGGGTGAAGAGGCTGGGTTTGCAAATGTTGGGAAAGCTGCAAGCTGGATTCAGCTGCTGCAATGGGAAAGTCCTGCTCTTGCTGGGAAGTGTTGTTGGGGTGATGCTTACAGGAACAGGAAGCAGTCCAGAAGCCCACAGGGAACAAACAGAAGAGTAAGTCCCTCTTATTCTTAAAACCCTACCATATCTCTCTAATTCCATGATTGGCTGAGTGAGCTGACAAAGCAAAAATGTGGCTTGTAAGTCTCAGCCCCAGAATCACAAAGCAGAGTACAAAAGATAAGCTTGGAACTGCTGAGAGACAAGAACTGAACAATTGGTATGGAAATATAGCTCTTTCTTCCTTTTTAAAATTTTTAATGTTTATTTATTTATTTTGAGAGAGAGAGAGGCAGGGAGAGAGAGAGCGTGCACACATGAGCAGGGGAGGGACAGAGAGTGAGAGAGAGAGAATCCCAAGTAGGTTCCATGCTGCCAGGGTGGAGCCCAACGCTGGGCTTGAACTCAGAAACTGTGAGATCATGACCTGAGCTGGAATCAAGAGTCAGATGCTCAACCGACTGAGCCACCGAGGTGCCCCTGTAGCTCTTTCTTCTGAATTATGAGGTGAGATTTATCAAGAATATGATCAGCAAGTCTCAATTAGCCATCTCAAGGGAGAAGCAGGTGCATTTCCTCATCTCAGTTCCAGAAGCTCTCCTTGACCAGTAAGTTCCCACTGTTAATATGCTCAACTAGAAGTTTCCTACCTCCCTTTCCTTATAAATATACAGAATAATTCAGGAGGCTGCAATCCTGCTGGAGTCCATCTTAGTCTCAGACATGTTTGCCCTAAGTGCATATCTCTGTGGGATAATGAGAGCTCAGGAGATTGAGTATACTCTATAATTTTTTTTCACTTAACCATATTTTACATTTATAATACATGATATTAGCTAATTAAACATCAGTATCATCTCTATAGGACAGTTTAAAAATTGTAAATATATGCACCCAGGATCTTGGTGTCCTTTTACATTAAGAAAGTTTGTTTACAATAGGAGTCTGAGAGAAAACAACAAACAACAAACAACAAAAAACAAACCCAAAGAGAAGTGTTATGGATTGAATGTTCATTTCCCTCCCCTCAAATTCATATGTTAAAGCCCTAATCCCAAATGTAATGGTATTAAGGGGTCGGGCCTTTGGGAGTTAACTAGGCTTGGATGAAGTCATGAGGGTAGAGCCCCCATGGTGGCTTGAGTGCCTTTATAAGAATAGGAAGGAACATCAAAGCTTCTCTCTCCTCCTCATGAGGATACAGGAAGAACATAGCCATCTGAAATCCAGGTAGAGGGCCCTCCCCAGGAACCAAATCAGTTGCCAACTTAATATTGGATTCCCCAGTCTCCAGAGCTATGACACATAAATGCTGTTTTAGCCATGTAGTCTTTGGTATTTTCTTATAACAGCCCAAGCTAACTCAGGAGGCAAGAAATAATGGTAGAAAGGAAGAGTCTTAAAAATATCATTCGACTACTGTCTATACCCATGCATAAAACAAGACTGATTACTAAATTCCCCTATATTACTGAACCTATACATACCTTTCTTGCCTAAACTAATTTGAGTGGATTTCTACAATTAGTCTTGGCTACTTGGAGTTTGAAGCTGAGGACATTTTTTTTAAAGCAGAGGTAGTTCCAAATAATAAAATGATGTTATTTGTAAAATAGTCCAATGAAAATTACTATGATGAGCCTCAAAAACTCTTTCTCTAAAACATGGCCTATTGGACAATAAATGAAGAACAAATACATAATAGTCATTCACCATAAATCAATATTTTTTAAACAATCCTAAGTGGTAGTAGATTTAATCACTGGATTGAAAAACAAATGAATAGCAAACTGATTCAATCTGATCCTGATCCAACATTGAGAACAGCCCTCTTCATAGATATATTGCCATGGAATAGGGCAATCTAATGAATAAAGGTTTATGTGAAAAGGTGAAACTGCCAACCTTTGATTCCATCTAATTCCTGAACTCTCAGTAGGTCAATCCTATTCAAAGAGTTGGAACACTTGTTTGGAAAGAGGACAAAGTCTTGGCCAAACAGAACTCAGTAGCAAGGCTTCAAAATCCCATATGCATTTTGTAACTTTTCAGAGAATAGTCTAATATCCATCCCTTACATAGCTGGAAGTGAAAAGTCCGCCTAGAAGTAATACAAATCATGCACTATCATTTAGTGCCCACATACACCTTGCAAAATCAGGCTGATATTGCACAACAAATTTCAAATGGCACCATAAAGTAACCAAGCCAACAGATGGGGCTGCCTTTTCTCTCTTTAGATCATAGCTTCTTTTCTCTTTAGTCAAATTCTGAGAAATATTACAAATCTAGGTCAAACCAACAATCTGTATTGTAACTGCAGACAAGGATCTGAGAAAAATATACATATAAATTGCTGCCAGTTTTTATCAACATCCACAATCTCAAGTAGGTTCTAAAAACCTCTTGGACATTTTAAATATTCTATAATAATTTTGCTCTCCCATTGTTCACAATTACTATTTCACATATCCATGTACCTCAAGTTTCCAATGTCTCCATTGTTGTCTAATCTGGGCTCTACCTCTTACCTTAGAGAAATTAAAAGCCAAAAAGACAAGTACTTTTTAAGCTTGCCAAAACCAAATACAGGTTTCTCCCACTGTCCAAAAGTAGAGTGGTCATGTGAAAACTTACCTAATCACAAATGGCAAAAAGCAGAATATTCTCCCCTCCCCCACTTTCAAAAAATTTATGTTATACCATTTCACTTTTGTGAAAGACTGAAAATAGCACCTATTTTCTCTAACTGAAGGAAATTGGAAGAGGATTTTCGCTTTTTTGAGAATATCATCATCATCCTAATGTAGGCTTTCTATTACAGTGCTGCAACTCTGAGAAAGTGGGGGCTACCTGTACACCAATTGATTATACCTATCACTGTCTTCTCTCTTTTCTGCTCCCATTATAATGATGGAATTGTCTCTTGCCTAAGCAAGAAGTAAAACTTTCACTATTGGCAGATGACGTGATATTGTATATAGAAAAACCAAAACATTTCACCAAAACCTGCTAGAACTGGTAAACAAATTCAGTAAAACCACAGGATAAAAAATCCATATACAGAAGTCAGTTTCATCTCTATACACCAATAATGAAGCAGTGGAAAAAGAAATTAAAGAATCAATCCCATTTACAATTGCATCAAAAACAGTAAGATACTTAGGAATAAACTTAACTAAAGAGGTGAAAGACCTGTACTCTGAAAACTATAAAACACTGAGAAAGAAATTGAAGAGGACACAAAGGCATGGAAAGATATTCCATACTCATGGACAAGAAGAATAAATATAGTTAAAATGTCTATACTACCAAAAGCAATCTATAGATATAATGCAATCCCTATAAAAATACCAACAGCATTTTTCACAGAGCTAGAACAAATAATCCTAAAATTTGTATGGAACCTCAAAAAAGCAAAAGCTATAGTAATCAAAACCAGTACAGTACTGGCACAAAAATAGACATAAAGATCAATAGAACAGAATCAAAAACCCAGAAATGGATCCACAATTATATGGTCAATTAATCTTCAACAAAACAGGAAAGAATATCCTATGGAAAAAAGATTGTCTCTTCAACAATGGTGTTGAGAAAACTGGACAGCAACATGCAAAAGAATAAAACTGGACAACTTTCTTACACCATACACAAAAATAAGTTCAAAATGGATGAAAGTTTAAATGTGAGACTTAAAACCATAAATTCCTAGAGAAGAACAGTAACCCCTTGGACATTGGCCTTAGCAACTTATTTCTAGATATGTCACCTGAGGCAAGAGAAACAAAAGCAAAAATAAAGTATTGGGACTATATCAAAATAAAAAGCTTCTGCACAGTGAAAGAAATAATCATCAAAACTAAAGGCAACCTATGGAATGGGAGAAGATATTTGCAAATGACATATCTGATAAGGAGTTAATATCCAAAATATATAAAGAATTTATCAAACTCAACACCCAAAAAACAAATAACCCAGTTAAGAAATGGGCAGAAGACACGAATAGACATTTTTCCAAAAAAGACATACAGGTGGCCAACAGACACATGAAAAGATGCTCAACATCACTTATCATCAGGGAAATGCAAATCAAAACTGCAATGAGATATCACTTCACACTTGTCAGGATGGCTAAAATCAATAACACAAGAAACAGTAGGTGTTGACAAGGATGTTGAGAAAGGGATCTCTCTTCCACTGTTGGTGGGAATGCAAGCTGGTACAGCCATGGAATTCTTCAAAAGTTAAAAACAGAACTAGCCTATGATCCAGTGATCACACTGATAGGTATTTTCCCAAAGAATATAAAAATACTAATTTAAAGGGATACATGCACCCTGATGTTTATAGCAGCATTATCTACAATAGCCAATTATGGAAACAGCCCACGTGTCCAACGACTGATGAATGGGTAAAGAAGAATTTATATATATATATATATATATATATATATATATATATATATATATATATATGAAATTTTGTCATTTGGAATGACAAGATGGATGTGGATGGAGCTACATGTGCTATGCTAAGCTAAATAAGTCAGTCAGAGAAAGATAAATACCATGTAATTTCACTCATACATGGCATTTAAGAGACAAAACAAATGAACAAAGGGGGAAAAAAAAGAGTGAGAGGCAAAACAAGAACCAGACTTTTAACTATAGAGAAGAGACTGATGGTTACCAGAGGGGAGTTAGGTGGGGCATGGATTAATTAGGTGATGAGGATTAAGGAGTTCACTTGTTGTGATGAGCATCGAGTGATGTATGGATATATTGAATCATTATATTGCACACCTGAAATTAGTATTACGCTATATGTTAACTAACTGGAATTTAAATAAAAACTTAAAAAAATTTTTTTAATTGTCTTAAAATGAAAGTAAAAAGATTCTAATTGTTTTTAACATTTTGTAATGGAGTACACAGGACCGTATTCAAATCCTTACTGCTGAACTCAGGCAAATAATTTCACTGCTGCAAGCACCTCGAAGGACTTTCCAAGTAACTTTTTTAACGAACAGCAAATACAACCAAAAACAAAAACAAAAACAAAAAAAATGAGAAATTATCTCTTGCCTAACAAAGTTGTCCGTCCATCAGCACTGAAACACAGTTTTTACCACTCTTCTTACAAAGTTAAAGAAGTAACAAACTCGTAACAATAGCCAAAAAGGAAAAATACCTAAGAAGTCATAACCTTCCTCGATTATGGCCCCATCTCTCTATTCCATTTATTCTGAAAAAAATACTTCTAACTAGAATTTTCTACACAGTTATTTTGTCTAGTCTCTTACCAGTCATTAAATCAATTTTCCTATCTTTCAAATTGTTTTTCTTAGAAATAAAACACTAATGCCAAAATGGAAAGTCGTTTGTATATTTCTCCCCATCTCATTCTTTTCCCACTCTCCTCAGAGCATCTGTTACCCTGACATTTTTGTGAATCACTTCCTGTCCATATGTTTTATATTTGCACTGCATATCCACCATACACAAACACAGGCTTTTCTACATTACATTACAATGTTATTTATTGTATATTATGATACATACTTTGTACAACTTTATTGGACTCTACAACTTTTTTTAGAGGTTTATCCATGTGGGAGCCCGAGGACTCAGTTTACATTTAGTTTACAATGACTTCTTACATCTTCTCAGCCATCAGCTTGCTTTAAAATGTTACATCTATTCCGATAATTTGAAAATTTACGTATGTATTTCTGACACTTCCCTGAACTCCATATTGATATATACAATTGCCTATTTGACATCTCCCTTTGAATGTGCAATAAGCTTTACCAGCTTAAGTTCAATTCTGATCTTTTATTTTTATTTTTAGTTTTTTTAGAAAGAGAGGGAGAAAGTAAGCAGGGGAGAGGCGGAGGGAGGGAAAGAGAGAATCTCGAGTAGGCACCACACTCAGCATGGAGCCTGATGAGGGGCTCAACCCCATGACCCTGGGATCATGGCCTGAGTGGAAATCAAGAGTCAGATGCTTAAGTAACTGAGTCATCCAGGCACCTGACTCTCAATTTTTAATAACTTTTCAAATTTACTCTACCCTCAGTATTTCTTATCTTTGTAAATGATAACTCCATTCTTCCATTTATTCAGTTCAAAGCCATGAGTATGATGGTAGTTTTCCTTACATATTTTATTTTAATTCAGTACATGCTCATTTTAATTCATTTGTCCTCTTGGTCTCAAGACATCACCTTCTCTCTTCTATTATTGTCCAGCTGCAAGTTTTTTAGTCAGTAAAGTCATCTTTTTTAAAATACATTTGATCATGCTACTTCTCTGCTTTTTATCTGACCCCTGCCCCTTCTGCCTATCTTATGCCATTCTCCACGATACAGAAACACAACAGACTCCTCTTCTAATAATTGTCTAGACTCAGGGCCTTCACACAGATTTCCAGAGTGATGTAATTGCTTTTCCCTGCACTTCCACCAATTTCTTATCATCATGGACCTTCGTATTTCAGCTGAAATACTACTTCTAAAGATAGGTTGTTTTTGTTCCCTATCCTCAATCAGGATCCATGTTTTACTTTCTCAAAGTACTCTGTAATTTTCCTTATATAAATTTCTTTAAAGTTTATTTATTTATTTTGAGGGGCAGAAAGAGAGGGAGAGAGAGAATCCCATGGAGCACTGGCTCCATGCCACCAGTGCAGAGACTGATGCAGATGCAGGGCTTGAAGTCATGAGCCATGAGATCATGACCTGACCTGATGTCGGACACTTAACTAACTGAGCCACGTAGGCACCCCATATAATATAGTATATTGGAAGTTCTCTACATATAGACACAAGTACATAAATTTTGATTAATCATAGTTTTGGCTCATGACACACTTGAAAATCTTCCCCATGACTGTCTTGCTTAGGTATGTATATACCTATTGATAATGCAAAAGATAGACATGAACTCACTACCTAACACTATAGCAAATTGTTAGTTTCTTTTTAGAATGAATCCTTTTATGTTAACTTAAATCTATTTATGAATTCCTACCCCGATTCTCTCTTAAATTGCCCTGTAGACATATATATTTCTAAACCATGTTTATTATTGTTATGTTTTTGTTTTTAATTTCTACATTTATTTTCAGTTTTTTGATTTAGTTTTAATTTGATTTGTCTTTTATTCTTCAATGTTACATTATTAAAATGTATCCCTGCTATATTTTGTACCTATAGTTTATTAGTTTTAAATTCTGCAGAATATTTTATTGCACATTTTACATTCATTTGTGCACTTTTCTTTAGATACGTATTTGGGTTGTTTCCAGTTTTTTGTCTTTGCCAACAAAGAAACCATGAAGATACCTATGTATATTTTCTAGTCCACAAGTATGACAGGCAGAATTTTGGCTTCTGTGAACTTTGCCCATTGGTGAAACTCTCATGAGTATGTTATATCACATGACAAAAGGGCTTTGCAGGTATAATTAAAGCTACTCATCAGCTGAACTTAAGTAAGGAAGAATATTCTGCATAATGTGAGTGGGTCTATAATGCTCACATGCACCCTTCAAAGCAGAGCTCTTTCTTTTTTCGTAGCAGAAGAGGAAGTCAGAGATTTGAAGCACAAGGAGGATTCAATGTGTTGTTGTTGGCTTCAAGATGAAATGGCAAGAAAATTGGAATTTTAGTTATACAAATCCAAGTAACTGAATTCTGTCAGCCACCTAGAAAAGTTTGGATGGGAGTTGTTTTCAATTTTTATTTATTTTTGAGAGAGAGAGAGGGAGGGAGATGGGGCGGGGGCGGGGGCGGGTGGCAGAGAGAGAGAGAGAGACAGGGAGACACAGACTTTGAAGAAGGTTCCAGGCTCTGAGCTGCCAGCACAGAGCCCAACACAGGGCTCAAACTCACAAATTGTGAGATCACGACCTGAGGCAAAGTCAGACGCTTAACCAACTGTCACCCAGATGCCCCTTGGAAATAGGACTCAACCAGAGCTTCCACATCAAAGCTCAGCACAGCTGATCAGCTGATAATTTTATTTTGGTCTCGTGAGGCCTTGAGAAGAGGACCCAGGTGGGTCACATTGCGACTAGACCTCTGATCCACAAAACTGTAAAATAATAAATGGGCATTTTTAGCCACTAAACTGTGGTAATATGTTAAAGAAGCAACAGAAAACTAAACATGTTTAAGTGTTTTTTTTTGTTTGTTTGTTTGTTTTTTGTTTTTTGCAGAGGGTACAACTTTGATATTCACTAGTGAATTTCTAATGAATTCGCTAGTGAATTTCTAGTTCACTAGTGTAGTGCCTGGTTCATTATGAATACTTAATACATATTAGTGGATTCAATGAATATACAAAACTAAAATCTATAAATATTTAAAAACAAGAGGTGAATAAAATATAAAAAGGAGGGAAAATCAGATAAGTATAAAAGTGAAAACTAGTTACTGAAGCATAATAATGTAAAGACTGACAACAACTATTTGTGAAAATACAATGATTGGAACAAAAAATGTAAGGTAAGAATTATTTGCAGTGTCAAATTTATGAAAAATATTCAAAATTTTCATTGCAGAGATAGATTTTTTAGAATTCAAAACACATCTTCACAAGGAAATGATATTACAAGGGGCCAATAAGTTTCCAACATTAACTAAAAGTAGTAGATACACAACTCAATCATTCCTATGAATGATGCAGGAGAAAGTATCAAGCCATTTTAATAGCAGAAAGCATAGAGCAGCAAATGGCAGAAAAGTGGTTGGAAAGTGAAGCTGGAAAATGGAAGATGAGGGATTATATTTGATACAACAGGAAATCAGGATGTTTTTGTAAGAGAAATTGGTATAAAACAATAGTTTTGTCCCACTATGTTGTACAGTTTAGATGGACTGGACCCTAGAGTCAACAGCATCATTAAGTGCTATTCATTTAATTCAACCACAAGTAAAATAAAAGTAAATTTAAGTTATGACAGTTGGAATAGTGCTATCTCAAAGATCATCTGCATAGGGCCTGATGATGAATTGTATATAAAGATTGAAAAGAGGAAATGCTAAGCTTTTTATGAATATTCATAAAAGGGTGAAGATGGGTTGAAGACTTAGAAAATTCTTTATCCTAAACTTGTAATTTTCTGAAAAGATCAGGTCATTCCTATTCTGTTCCACATAAAGTAATCTTGACAGCTTGATTTTGTGCAAGAATAATTTCACTGATTGTCTAAACATATCTCTAAATTTTCCCCATTATATCCTCATTTTATAGCCTGCAGAATTTTCCATTTGAACATCATTCTAGATCAAGTTTACAATTTGTTTTCTTTAGTATAGTTTTCTGTGCTAATATACAATTATTCAGAAAAGTTGATCATACTCCATTCTTTTTGCCTTCATTTGGTTGGGCAGCTTATATTCCAATTTGATGGTGGCAAGATAGTTTATGCTAACAAAGCATGTTTTTTGCTGCATGAACAATGGGTGTGGGATCTAAATCCATAATTTCCCCCAGGCTATTTTATTTGGTTAAGCTTACACTGAATTGTTGGCTAAGCTATAATTAAGCTAAGACTTAACTACTTAATTATTTTGTTTCAGCATGCTTTGCAATACTAAAAAACATTATTTCTTTTATATTTTTCTGCTTTATAAATTCTATTTGGTATATAAGGTACTTTTTAATCAGCTTTTGTCCACCATGAATGCTATGTAATATCACTGGACCATAGCATTGCATATTTACATGTGAGAGGCTAAAACTTCATATTTTGTCGCAGTTATGCCACAATTAAAAAATAATCTCAAATCCCTCTATTCTTGAATTTATTCTGTAACTTAACTTTTTTCCTTAAAGAATTTTGGCACTTCAACATACTATGATATTTTCACAAACTGTAGGTTTCAAATAGATAAAATAATTATAAGAAATTATGCATGCTTTTAAAATGCTTCTTGAATTTGGGAGTGGAGGTTGTTATTTGTTAAAAAACTAATTCTCATGCTTACTTTAAAACTAATCAATCTGGCTTGTTATGGTTCATTAATTATTTATAAAATTATAAGTCAAAACTTTGTATAGTTAAAAAACACAAAGGTAATACATAGCTTATGTATAGTAAATCACTCAGTGATATTTAGCTCTAATGCTAGGCTGTAAGCTTTTGAGAAAAGAGAACTGTATTGTCTCTATTACATAATATATAAACATATCTGTATTGTATACCACCATATCCACAAAACTTAACACTGAGCCTGTACATTATACATATTTGTTAAATGAGTAAATGGGTAAGTGCATCAATGAATCCAACTAACACAACATAGACATTATCTGAGGCCAGATTTCTTAATATGAAAATTAAAATACACTGATAAATTATTACAATAAGCAGATTTTCATAATCTTTAGAATGGGGCATAGATAGAAAGATTTGGTTTCTTAGGCCAGAACCATATTTCTTCTGCTGGAGAATAGTTTCGTAGGCCACCCCTATTAAAGCACATGTTCAATCAACTTAATGCTATTAGAATCGAAAGGATACAAAACAATGGCTTTGAAACATTACTGCAAGGGTACAATAAAACCTAAAAGAAGTTATTTTAAAAGAGAGTAGATTAAACAAAAGATAGACTATATTGGTGATCCTAGCAATTGAGACTATTAAAAGAAAGTAGCTGCCACAGATAAATGTTTGAATTGATAGAATTCAAAATCATTTGCAATAGTATTTAAAAAAAAAAAAGAGTATCAGGGAAATTGCTCTTAGATAGTACATGACTTCAATAAATCTTTAAGAATGGTATTCATCTGAAAAAAAAATGAACCTTGAAACTTACTGGAAACAACACACTGGAAAATCAATTTGAAATGGATACTAGAATTAAGGTAAAGGTAATAGAATGAAGCTTCTAGAAATTATTGTAGTACAAAATCCACATGACTTCAAAATTGGCACAAATTTCTGAAAGAGGACATAACAAATCACTGATCATAAGGAAAAGATTGATGAACTGGGTTTTATGAGATTTGAAAACCTCTGTTTGCTGAAAACACATTTTAAAAATTCAAAAGACAAATCCCCAAAAAGGAGAAAATACTTGTCATATATGTGTCCATAGAAGAACTTCTATTCAATAAATCCTACAAATTAATAAGGAAACAACAAACTTCTTAAAAAAATGAGTGAAAACTTCAGGCAGGATTTTCACAAAAGAAGATATCCAAATGACCAATAAGCTTATGAAAAAGTGCTCAGTTCCTAATAAATCATTAGGAAACACAAATTAAACCCACCATGAGAGGTGTCTGGGGGCTCAGTTGGTTAAATGTCAGCCCCTGATTTAGGCTCAGGTCATGATTTTTAAAAAAAAAATTTTTCTTAACGTTTATTTATTTTTGAGACAGAGCATGAACAGGGGAGGGGCAGAGAGAGAGGCAGACACAGAATCTGAAATGGGCTCCAGGCTCTGAGCTGTCAGCACAGAGCCCTACGCAGGACTCAAACTCACGGACCCTGAGATCATGACCTGAGCCCAAGTCGGACGCTTAACCGACTGAGCCACCCAGGCGCCCCTGATTTCAGGATTCATGAGTTCAAGCCCTGCATTGGGCTCTATGCTGACAGTTGTGGTGCCTGCTTGGGATTTTCTCTCCCTCCCTCTCTTTCTGCCCCTCCCACCTGCTCTCTCTCTCTCTCTCTCTCTCTCAAAATAAATAAATAGACTTAAAAAAAAAAAAAAAAACACCGCAATGAGATACTGTCACATATCCACCAGAATGGTTACAACTTAAAGAAACTCATAATATCAATTCTGGGCAGTTAAATGGGTCAACAACGGTCTCCAACATTTCTGATAGTGTTGTAAACTGGTACGAATGTGTAAAACTGTTGCAGTATCTCCCATTTAAACTAAATCTTTGCATGCCCTATGATCAAGCAATTCATATGCAGCACAGACCATGTACAAAAATGTTCATTAAGCACAATTCACAGTATCTAAAAATTGGAAATAACCACCCTCAATAACAGAACAGGAAATATATGTTATATAATATCTTCATATAATAAACTACTACACAGCAATGAAATAGGAAAAAAAACTATTTCAAGCAATAATATACACATCTCATAGACTCATGCTGAGCAAAAGAACTCCAAACAAAAAATAGCATATCCTACATGCTTTCATGTGTAAAAAGCACAAATCATTTGTAACTTCTCTATGGTGATAGAAGTCAGAATAGCAGTACCTTTGCGGGTGCGTAATGACTGAAGAACAGGCCCAGGAGAGGCATCTGGGGTGCTGGTAATGTTCTACACCATGATCTCAGCACTGGTTACCCTGGTGTGTTCACTTTATAAAAAAATCACCATCCTGCAAATCTAAGATTTATGCCTTTGTTATACATATTTGGCACTTCGATAAAAACTTTGCCAAAAGTATTTAATAAATAACATAACACAAAAATACCATATGCAAGTATCTATAATCACTTCTCTTAACTAGATCAAACCATTTTGTAGGTGGCTGATGCACCATTCAGTTTAATAATTTATGTCCAAATATCCAGTTATATTAACCAAGATTGATGCTATATTTTTGAAGTAGTCAGTTACAGTTCATAAATCAATTTGCAAAACTTCACCTTCTTAATTTTCTCTTCTTGGTTATAATATTACAAGATTTATAATCCAAATTAGTCAATTCATTTTCAATTTTACATAAGGAAAGTAACAATTTAATGCGGATCCAAATAGTCTTGAATCAATATTTATTTTGTGAGTTGATTTATTTTTAATATCAAGAAAAATTCTATTAACTACAAAGTCACTCTTTTGCACTTATGTATTTATGTATATCAAGTTTACATGCCCCTTTATACCTGGTGATAGTAGTCATAGTAATAATAATAGTTATAATAAAAAATATTTTTTATGAACCATACATCATGGTAAACACTATCTCATTTAAAAATCATAACACTCTATTATATGGTGTTATTATTTTGTTATTATTTCTCAGATAAGAAAACTGAGTCTTTTTTTTTTAATGTTTATTTTTGAAAGAGGGAGAGAGAGAGAGAGAGACAGCACAAGCGGGGAAGGGGCAGAAAGAGAGGGAGACACCAAATCCAAAGCAGGCTCCAGGCTCTGAGCTGTCAGCACAGAGCCTGACATGGGACTTGAACCCACCAAGCATGAGATCATGACCTGAGCCGAAGTCAGATGCAGAACCCACTGAGCCACTGAGGCACCCTGATAAGAAAACTGAGTCTTGAAGAAAATATGAACCTTGCCCATGATGAGCCATCTGCCAGGTGCTGGTGCTTGGGTTCAAACCCAAGCTGTCACTGCAGAAGCTCAGGCCATTAACCATTAGCTCAGTGCTCAGGTACGAGTTCTCAGAGGCATCAGCCTTACTGAATTCCAGAGACGGTAGCAGTTAAAGATCAATTGTAGCATCTTGACGCTGTCTTTACATAGCTTTCTCCTTATTTACTTAAGTAGTCTCAATTTGTTTCTTATGCATTTAAGTGCTCAATTACACTAATGGTGTTCTCAGGGGATTTGCTCTTGCCTCTCTCTGCTTTTTGTATAGTCCCAGAGGTTTTCCTTATGGAACTATGAACTAAACTTTTCTCCCCAACGGATTTATCATACTAAGCTTTTGAGGGCTATGTTCTCTGATACTCCTTTTCATTGTAGCAGACATTCAGATATGGGCGCCTCCCTATTTTTGAAAATGTACTGGTTCTTTTACAGAATGTTTATTAATTGATGCACCTGGTTTCCAACAGGTATTGCTAATGCTGTTGACTTATACTGACAGTTTTCACTTTGCTTCTACAGATGTTGCTATAACTTACTTATGTCTTTTGAGCAACATATGTCATCAGTGTTTAGAAGACTGTTCACTATTTCAGAAGTATTTAGTTTCAAAGGTCTCAGAATGAGAAGATTTATGCAATGTTTGCTTCCTATAGTTTAGGCTGATAATGTTTGAATTACAAAACAGATTTAAAATGCTGAAGGTATTACACACTGAAGAGTTAGTGTCAGCCTTGGGTGTTTTGATTGCTTGCTCGTTTACTATCAGGCATGTGCAATCTACTCAGTGATAATATCACTCTTTACCTTTCACAAGAGTATGGTGCTAGAAATAGAGATGCCACATATGGAAAGAGCGAAGCTGCCTTTCTCTCTTTATTCTGCACCTAAAGCAGTCAATATGGAATACCACCAGTTGAAAAATGAAAATGATTACAGATTTGGTTACATTTCAAACATTCTACTCCATGCCCTAATACCATTGCCACCCTAATCAATTGTCAAAAATGTTTGTACATCTTTTTTTTTAAGCTGGGGGCAATTTGATTCTTATTGTTAAAACTATCTTCTAAACATCCTTACATGCTCCTCATCTTTGCCTCAATAGCTAGAATACACATCCTCAAAAATGGAAATTGTACATTTTTGCATCTTTCCACAATTTCTAATTTAGTCTAGTCTAGTCATGTGGTGGATGATATTAACAATAATGTGCCTTAATTGACACGGTAGGTGCATAATATGCCCCATGTGAAACCCTGTATAGCGAACAGTTGTCACTTGATATACATCTGTGGCTTCTTCTTTCTTGCTTTAAAGAGCTTTCATTTCTCATTTAGCTGAATATTAGAACGTTACATGCTTCAAGCAACGACCATCCAAGCAATCTACATGGGGGAGTGAGGTATCCCAACCGATGACTCACAGTTCTGGAGTCATCGGTTTGGATATATATATATCCCAATATAGCGACAATTAGCACCAGAAATCTGGGCCGCAAAGCAAGCAGTTTGCATCCACATTGTCTCTTGGCAGGTGGCAGGGATCTAACCTCTGGCTTAGGTTTTGAATAGTAAAGGAAGGTGAGACTTGGGGGAAAGAGGAGCAGAAAGAGGAAAATAATATTATTTCAGTTGAAAAAAGACAAACATGAAGGCAAATTACACAATTACATAGGCAGAGAGATCATGACTAGAAGGATAAGGTCCTAAGAGAAGCAGAGGAATTTAGTGGAAGAAACTCATTTATCAGAATGGGGTACCAGCTGAGAATCAAATCACAATTGAATAAGATACCCTGATATTATCACATAAGTGCTGGCATCGTTTCTCGAGTATCTCTCAAATAAGAATCAGGACAGGCAGCACATGGGGCAGGGCTGAGCCTAAATGCTTAAGACCAAGTGATTCTACCTCTACAGAAATCGACTCAGAGACTGGGAAAATGTCAGGGCTGAAAGAAGGGAACATTATTTTTATTTTTTTTCCCAAGGATATTTTATTTTCCAAAGTTATATAAGTTCCAGGAAGAAAAATCTTAGTCTTAGAGAAAGATAAAGTTTAGAACTTGTCCATGGGTTTATTTTATCTTCAACAGCAATCTCATTATTTGGCTAGATTAAAGGTTGCTGTAGTATTTCTCATCCATTGACATATTTATCTGGGGCTGATTTTAAAGTCAGGGTGAATTCCAGGCAGTGCTTTATGACCAATATCTTTAACATTTCCTTACCATTTTCACCTTTCATCCTTAAATACTGATGGTTCACCTTATTTATATATCCATCATCATACAGCAATTTGCTAAAGAGTGGTGGTAATCTCAAACTGAAATAATGTGGTGTTTTAAGGTTTTCATAATCCCTGGGGGCTAGATACTCTACATTCTAAGGATTTTGCTCTGAAGCCCATTTATGCAACATTCCCTACAAAATTTGGCTTTTAACACTTTCAACTTTTTGACCACCAGTTTGAAGACACTTTCTTATTTTACTTTATTTTTTTAATGTTTATTTATTTTTGAGACAGAGAGAGACAGAGTACGAGCAGGGGAGGGGCAGAAAGAGAGGGAAACACAGAATCTGAAGCAGGTTCAGAGCCTGACGTGGGGATCGAACTTGTGAGATCATGACTTGAGCCAAAGTCAGATGCTTAACTGACTGAGCCTCCCAGGATCCCCTGTTTTTATTAAAAAAAATTTTCTTTGAGAGAGAGAGAGAGAGAGAGCACGAATGACAGAGAGTAAGAGGGACAGAGGGATAGAGGATCTGAAGCTGCCTCTGCGCTGACAGTAGCAAGCTCAACGTGGGGCTCACACTCATGAACTGAGAGACCATGACATGAGCTGAAGTTGGACGCTTAACCAACTGAGCCCCCCCCAGGCGCCCCTGAACACACTTTCTTAATCTAACAAGTACTGAAATATTTGTGAAGCTAATTTTATAAAATGCTTCACACTTCATATCTGAAAGATTGGTGCAATTGATTAATTACTTTGATTAATTTATAACATTTAATTATATCAATAACCATAATCTAATCTTTGCTTTATTATTTCTATTATTAAATAATCATTGGCAATAACTTAACAGGTGTAATATTTCATATTTTTGCTACAAGTTTAATTAAGTGACAGGTCTGCACCTCCCAATTTTGCTAAATAAAACAAACAATAACGTGGCCTTATGGAGCAGTGTCAAAACTGTAGTTGTTGATGAACAACACTCTTAAGCTTATTGTCACATTCAATTAATTTCTAAATTACACCAAATTATTTGAAAAATAATATAAATTTAATAAATGATTTTATCCTAATTAACAAAAATATATTCTGAAGTACCCTTACTGAATACATTTTTGTTGTCTACATCAGCAATTCATAATGAGTTTATTAGCATAAATGTAATACATGCCACAAATGTGAATATTGTCAACCTTATGTAAGTTTTACATCACATTAGTAAGACTATAATTCTAAATCATGGCATGCACCAAATTTAAATAACTGTGTGATTTTGAATAAATATTAAATGTGTCTCCATCAAAACAGTGCCCTTTCTTGAAGGGATTGAAAGCACTTGGAACATCCCCAAGAGTATTTTAATCATCCCTACATGCACTGGTGCGAGGCAAGTAAGATGTCTTTAGAGTAAACCAGAGCAGGGGCCCCCAGCTGGCTCAGTTGGAAAAGCATGTGACTCTTGATCTCATGGGCATGGGTTCAAGCCCTATGCTGGGTGCAGAAATTACTAAAATAAAAAAATAAGCTTAAAACAAAAGTACCTACAGCAAAGCCTAATATCCTTGGCCTAGTGGCCTGGCAGTAGTGAGGTCAAACAAGGGGGAAAATGTGCAGGTATTCCTAGCTTGAAACCTCTTTAAATTTTTCTCTATTGTAAGAAGCTTTAACTATACAACTTAAGAAGTCAGATACATTTTTCTCAAGTCACTAACTTTTGCCTTTTTGCATAACCTTATTCAAAGATCGTTTCTGGCCTTACATAACACCATAGGTACTTTACCAACTGCATTCTAGTTATCAACCATGGGAGATTGATTCACTGTTGTAGTCGGTGTGAGTTGGTCATTAAGAGCCATGCTGACTGTTAACTCCCATTTTGTGCATTAATTCTCCTGATGGCAATCTTAAATAAACCACTCCATTCTTTAACTGTTGGTAATCAAGACACTGCATAATTCTGACTCAATTCACTTATTATACAATGGTTCTGAATGTAATTCAAGCACGAGATTTACAACAGCACAAGTTGGCAATAACTATAGTTTCAATGAAGTAATAGTGTAACTGGTTTATATTTTATATAATGCATAATACATTTTTGAGTTGCTACTTGTAAATAAATTCTGTAAACAAAATTCTCCTAAACCTTACACCAGTTTTACTTTTTAAAAAAAAAAAAAAGCTACATATTTACATAATACAATTTCATTTCCACAAGCCATATTTGTGAGCATGATGCAGGGACATTACCATTTAGGAATGCTACTAAAAAGTTGTGGTATTCAAAATTACTTCACAATCAAAAACAGGTAGATTAAAGTAGTCATCGGCTCACCCTAATGCTAAGAGTCACTCCTGTCCCTAAGGAATTCTCTAGGGATTTTCAGAAACATGTTGAAGAACAGAAAATCTTAAAAAGGGAAGCAATCATTGCTTGAGACTTTGCTTCTCAAACTTTAGGGAAAATGAGAAAGCCACGGAGGCATTTAAATAGACATTTCTTGATCCCACACCCAAGAGTTCTTTTTAAATAGGTCTGGGAGGGAGACCAGTAATTTCCATTTCTAACAAGTTCCCAAGTTATGCCTGTTACATTATGCTGTTATGCCTGACCACACTTTGAGAACCACTAGCTTAAGCAAATCAAGCTTCATTCTATTCCAGAATTTATAGTATAAAACAAAAAAAACCCCTCACATTAGAAAAAATCAATAATTCCTAATCCATAGTGAAATGAAAGATATATATATATATATATATATATATATATATATATATATAAAATAATAAATTTTGGACTAGACAACGCTGAATAAGGGTAATACTGACTCCATTACCTTTTTTTCTTAGTAGTGGTGATTTTCCTACATTTTAATGGTGATGGTTGTTAACATATACTGCTACAATTTCAGTAGGAGTTACCCTTACAAAACTCATCCTTATTTTGAACTGATATTTTTGAAAGGCAAATTGCTAGCAAACTGTTTACATAGATTTAAATGCTTCTTTTAATAGAAAAAAAATCAATTTCAACTTTCTAAGTGGGATAATTTTAATCCAAGAAAAAAATATGTAACTTTAAGCATGACCATATGGGCTAATCCTTCTCAAAATATCTATTTGGAATTAGCAGGATTCTTAACTGCATGGGTGTAATTATTTTCATTGACTTGACAGAGATTCCCACAGCTATGTACCTTGGTCCCCGTGTTGAATTCTCAACACTCACAGTAAGCTACTGAACACCTGTCCAGGTTGGAGAGGCATACTAAATTATAGGAAATAACATGCACTATACAATTCCCTACAATCTCAAACCTCACTGTCGGGTAGCATGTTTAAAGTTTCTTCTCTCTTTCATCTTTCTCCATCTCTCCTCACTTAATCCTATCTCCTTCTTTCTCAAAAAGAAGATGAACAGATGCTTTAATCCCTAACAGATAGTTACACTAGACATTTTTGACTCTCTGTCTTTTCTATTACACTGCTTTCTTTCATTAACCTGGTCTCATCTGTACCTTTCCCAGTGACCAATTGCTGACTCTGACAGGTGTAGGGGTTACTTTCATGATTGGGACAATCCACAGAGGCAGTTAAAACTCTACCTTGATATTTATGTCTGTATATCCACCTTAATGTATTAAGGCAGCTGAATTACCAGGTGGTGGGAGTTTGTGAAAATATATCTATATATTTACATATACATATGTGTGTGTGTGTGTGTGTGTGTGTGTTCATGCATTTGTGTGCATATAGCTACCACATTATTTGTGTTGTTAATTGCTGGTTTTTCTTTTTACTTAGTTTCTTCCAAAGAATTAAGATAATTTAATTAAAATTTTTTATATGATAAGTGAATCAGATATTAATTATTTGCATTTGCTTTGATTTTATTCTTTATGGTAGGGGATTAGTTTTTTTTATTTTATTTTTTTTTAATTTTTTTTTTTTTCAATGTTTTTTATTTATTTTTGGGACAGAGAGAGACAGAGCATGAACGGGGGAGGGGCAGAGAGAGAGGGAGACACAGAATCGGAAACAGGCTCCAGGCTCCGAGCCATCAGCCCAGAGCCGACGCGGGGCTCGAACTCACGGACCGCGAGATCGTGACCTGGCTGAAGTCGGACGCTCAACCGACTGCGCCACCCAGGCGCCCCTAGTTTTTATATTTGAACAACAATACATGAATTAAAGCTATTGCCTTAACTCTTCCAACTCTTTTACTATGTAGGATATCTGTTCTATTTTTCTATTTTCTTTCTTTTTTCCTTCTTTTATTTTCCTGCCACACATTTCTTGTAACTCAAAATTGGCCAGCAGCAGGCAACTATTGACTTTACCTGGAAGTTTGTTAGGAATAAGAACTTGCATTTTAACAAAAGCTTTAGATAACTCTTTTTTTTTTTTTTTTAAGAGAGAGAGAGAGGGAGCAATAGAAGGAACAGGGGAGAAGGGGAGAGGAAGAGAGAGAAAATCTTAAGCAGGCTCCACCCTCAGCACAGTGCTCAACCCAAGGCCCCATCCCATGACCCTGGGACCATGACCTGAGCCAAACTCAAAAGTTGGTCTTTTAACCAACTGAGCCACCCAGGTGCCCTCCCAATCTTCAAATAACTCATATACATTGGACTGTAAGTTGCTCAACCCATATGGAAAAATCTGTTAAAAGGTTAAACGTGTTCCTATTTAAATTGCTATAGAAAATGCAGGAAGCCCAGTTAAATTTGAATATCAGAAAAAGAGTACTTTTGGTATAATTATATGCCAAATATCGTATGTAGCATGCTTATACTGAAAAAAAAAGTTTTTTGTTTTCTATTTGAAATTCAAATTTGACATCTTTTTTTTGTTCTTTGTTTTTCTTAAATATGGCAACTCGATGCCCTATCAATCAGTGTGTGATCATGAGACTACTAAATCAATGAATAAACAAGTAGAAAGTATCTGACACATAGTAAGAAATTAATAAAGGTTGTCTTTTCCTATATTGTTTTCTTCTATCCTTGAGTCTCATAGCATCTGCAAAATCAAACCTAAATTTAAAATAAAATTTTATTAAATGATACAATTCTGTGGAACCAGGAATACTCTTGAAGCAGAAATATTCTTTCAGATCAATTTGTCCAAATATAAACAGAATTTATCTTCATAGAATAATCGAAAGCCCAACAAATTATATACATAAGAAACTCGAATCCTACATACTCAAATGATCAAAGACAAACTCCATACATTGTGATTATATATTACTACAGATTTTATTATACTAAAATATATGTTATTAAATTCTATTTTTTAATCTAGTACTTCAGGACTAATACAATGCCAATAGGATAAAAATATTTAATAGCATCCTATGAGTAAATTTTAAATACTTATTATCCAGGCAATTAACTTCCCAACAACATAAAAAAAGTAAAATGTAAAATATTAAAACATTAGAAACTACTTCAATAACCAGTCTTTAAAAATTTGTTATATATTAGGTTTATGATATGAAATTGCTGATATTTAACTTTTTGACACACAGCAATTTCATATAGTTCAATGTAAGAAATTGAGATGCATTCAAGGATGGACTTCCATACATTATTAAGAATACTTTACGTATTCAAAAAAAAGTATTCAAAAGTATTACAAAACACCATGAAATGCTTACATCATAGTATTAAACCAGAAAAAATGTATAAAAATTTTAAAAACCCAATTTTTAGAAAGACGTCTTCTTCATTGGTGAGTTCATCTTATTGTTTATTTAAAATTTCTGCAACTTTCTATATTTTTAATCATTAATATTTATTCCTTTTGTAATCAGAAAAGTAAATATTTCATTTTTATTTAGAGAGTGCATCTTTAGTGGTAATAAGTCTAGTTCAAAGTCAAAATTCAACGAAAGACAGTCATCACATACGATCTGCCTCTGATGTTCTCTGATTTTCCTCCACCTTTTTGTAAGAACAGAGATTTGCAAAAAAGGGGGCATTCTCAGTTCGTGTGTTGAGAAACTTGGGAAAAGTCTTTCCAAAAGCCATAATGCAAGTCCAAAGCTGCACTATGCAAGGGGTTAAAGACAATAGCAATTATTTTGTCTCTTCCTAGTCAATTTCAGTATGAAACACATGTGAGACTCAAAGTTTCCCTGATCTGATTCATCTTTAACTTCAGGGTATGGCTTATGGTTACCCCTATAATGTGGTTAATGGTACAGCAATTTCTCCTCTCTCCACTGCCATCTCAGAGGATATGTCTGGGTGTGTGTGCACGATGATAGGTCCTGAACTGGGTCGCTGAAGTCAGGTATCTAACTGAGCAATCAAGGGAACTTCATTCTTAGACTCCCTGGTGTCCTTTATTTTATTATGAGAATTTTACCAAGTAATATATGTCTTTTCACGTAAGAGGACTCTCAAACTACACAACAGGATTCTATTTTATCTGGTCTTAAATTCAAATCACATTATATTATAGACATTCCAATATTCTGTCTTAAGGCAATGCAGTTGTATACCATAATAGAGGCTTCTCTCTGGCTCGAATTTCACTCCGGCTACTTTAATAAATGGGCTTCTTGACAACTTTCAGCTCTGAATACTTCATTCCAAATTTTCTTTGTTTTTTTCTCAAATTATTTCGAAAAAAATTGTGAACTTTCCTACCTTTTATTTCTCTTAACATTATATATAAGTAAGCAAATTAATATGCATTATATATGTTGACATTCAAAAAACCCTGAATGCAAGAAAGCATTATAAATCTCACTTTAAAATTGAGTAAAGTGATTTTTCCTAGGACTAAAATATTAATTTATCACCATAACCATGCACTGACTCATTAATAGTAAATGCCAAATAAATAGTTGTTGAATAAATGTTGAATAAATGAACAAACCACAGATTTTCTAATTCCAAGTTGTGTGTTATTACCCTTTTCATTCTTTCACTCGTTATTCAACATTTATTTGGCCTCTAAAGAGGTTACAAGTCATAGGTCAAGGTTACAGATCCAAGAATCAACTATACAGAGGTGATAGCTGAATATACATGAGCATATACCATCATTAAGATGGTCCTGTTGAGACAACCTGAGGAATGAAAGCATGACTTAATTGAGAGAGGACGAAGAGAAGTCGCTGAAGGAGACTGAATAAGAGGTAAACCAAGAGCAAATTATAAAAGTGGAGATATTGCCAACTGAAAAAAAATCTATAAAACACAGTTTTACATGAAAAAGCACTTGAGTGGGATTGAAACAGCTAAAAGCCCCAGAAATTCTTCACCTAGTAGGTCACTGTAGCCAGAAATAGGATCAGACATTGGACTCCAGAGAATGTAGACTACATATTGGAGACGTCTGATAATTAATTGATGAAAAAAATAAATGATTAATTTAATGGATAGTAAGATTCAGAAGATTTCATATTCTTCTTTCCTTTTTTGAGGGAACATATTTGTAAGTCAAATACAAATTAACTACAGTATTCATTGTAACTGAGTCATTTCTCCATGAATCGGATAACTTATAAGAGCAGTTGAAATTTTTAGTTGTTTGATGAGATCCATCCACAGTAAAACATGGCAAACAAACAACATATGATCTCAACAGAGGCAGATGTAATGAAGCAGAATTATCATAAATTTGTGTATTTCAGAAGCAGAATGACAATTTTACAAAAATGTCACAAATAGTGAAAATGTGAAGAGATCATAACATAGTGAATGTTCATAAAATATAAAGAGTACTAATAAATAAATATGAAAAATCTTTTAAAAAATAGGTAAAGAACATAAGCAGAAAATTTTAAAAAGACATTAACAATATGAAGATATTTAGCTTCCCTTACAACTAAATATATAAATAAAATGAGAAATTGTTTTGATAATCAAAACATTAATAAAATTTAATTTTTAAGAAAGTTTTGTTTCCAATCCAGTTATTTTGTAGAAAACATTTATCTGCCCTTCTTTCTTACATGATGAAGAAATTAACAATATTTTCTAGTATAGACAGTCTTGTAATAAACACTCTCATACATTGATAGTGGAAAAATCACATAAATTGTCTACAGAAAATTTAGCAATATGTGTCCAAAATTATAAAATATGGATAAATTGTTCTTGTAATAATTTCCTTCATCTACACTGCCCTCTCAAAAGTCTGTGAAAGTCACTATCCATGGATGTTCACCACAATTTTCTTTATAATAATATGGTTGAACAAAATATGGAATGTCCACATTTTAAAATATGTCATTATATTATACATATAATATATATATAAATGTCTACTATAGGAATAAAGCCATTTATAGAGCTAACATACATGTATATTTTTTGACATGGAACTAGAACCACAGTATATTGTATTGTGGGGAAAATTATTCAAAGAAATATATACATTATTATTCTATTTTTCTAAAATGCCATATAGGTCAGAAAAAAATTTGGAAGAATCTACACAGAACCATTAACAATGATTATTTTTTAGTGTGGTAACATTGTTATAAGCATTTTTTATGTGAATGTATTAAGTGATTCTTTTCAATAAAAAGGAACAAGCAAACCTACTTTTATTGGGGAGAATTACAAAATTATTAACCTCCCCATCATTT
Source organism: Panthera onca (assembly GCF_046562875.1). Lineage (NCBI taxonomy): Eukaryota > Metazoa > Chordata > Mammalia > Carnivora > Felidae > Panthera > Panthera onca. Next base: position 161,463,526 of record NC_138346.1, read on the forward strand.
CTATGATTCATTGGTAAGCATATTCTTTTTTCATATGATAAAAACAAAAAAATTTGTAATTACATTTACAGTTCATCCAAAACAATCATCATCTAGTAAAAAAAAAAAAAATGGTTTGGAGTTTATGTGAAGAGGAGTGGTCATGTTACCATGTCATATCTTACCTTTGTTAAAAGACTAGTTCATCTATGAGGTTGAGTTGTTATTATTAGGCATATGGAGGTTAATATTATTGTAACTAATCATTTTCTATGGACAGTTAAAAACAGATAAGAAAAATATTGACACAGTATCAATTTCCATTTTGACATCTGCCTGAGATTATTCTCATCAAATTTATAGAAAATTAATTTAAAAAATTAATAATACACTAATAGTCAATAAACTATCATATTTTTGCCTGGAATCATAAAAAAAAATTAAGTTAACGGTTCACAATTAATGGTTGTTCAGCAGTCTTCTTATGGATGGACTAAAGCAAAGCTGTCAAAATAGGTATCATTGGCAAATCACTTAAAAACAGTGTTATTTAGAAGGTTTATGCCACGGCATCTCCCATACATCAAATGACTTTCAAAATGATAAGCTGCATCATTACTAGCTAATGATAAGTTTTAACAGGACATATTTTTTTTTTTTTCTTTTTTTTTTTTTGGTACAGAGAGAGACAGAGCATGAACGGGGGAGGGGCAGAGAGAGGGAGACACAGAATCGGAAACAGGCTCCAGGCTCCGAGCCATTAGCCCAGAGCCTGACGCGGGGCTCGAACTCACAGACCGCGAGATCGTGACCTGGCTGAAGTCGGACGCTTAACCGACTGCGCAACCCAGGCGCCCCAGGACATATTTTTTTTTTATTCCTAGACTCACTTTTCCTTAAGATTTCCACACATGCATCATGGGATGACTAAGGGTTGAAATGGATGGTCTCTCCATCTTCACCCATTTACTTACTCTTTCCTTAAAAGAGAAAGAACGGTGGATCAAAATTTACTAGCCATTGGGCCACATTTCTAACGGGCAGAATCACATTTCTCTAGTGCCCTATTGTCTTTGCTACTTGCTATGTCACTGTCTGTCCATGACTCATTAAGATGAACCAATTACCTGGGCTTCTAATCATTGTTCTTAAGCTATTAGTCTCCAAGGGAATATGTAAGTGTGCAGATCTCAAGGTTTAGACTGTGGAAGTAGAAGACCTGACTCCAGTCCAGCTTTTACCCAACAGATCTCCATCTGAAGTGTTACTAATTAGGTCCTCCATTCTCTCTGAGACTATTACTTATTGTTATTTCCATCTCTTTCACTCCTTGCTGGGCCACCAACAAGCAAAACCCGTTTCCTCTGTCTCAATAGTCCTTACCAAGTTATTCATATTCTTTTCTTCTCTGTTCAGAAGATGAACAAAGAAACCTTGGATTGCTCAATAAAAAAGTAGTCCCCCCCCCATCACTCTCTATCCTCCTTAATCTGCATTATTACTTTTTCATAAAACTTACTATACCTGACTCTCAAAAATTGTTATATCCACCACAATTGAATTGTTCGCTAAATAATAACAAATGGAATGAGGTAACTAGGGAACAATAGGACGGATGTTGGCTAGTCATTAATAAAGCAGATAGTTTGGTCCATGCTTGCTCTCTGGCCTACCTACATGCCTTTTTCATACACCCCTGGGAAATACCTGAAGCTTAGACTCATGGAACCACTCAGGGAAAATGAGCCATACACCAGGTGTGATACAAAGAAATGGACTGCAGGCCCGGGTTAGGTGCTGATTTTCTAAGAGGCAGATTCCTTCTGTAGATCATGACTATTCCTGAGGGAAGATTGAGATGATTAGTGTGAACAATAGGTGCTATTGCATTCAGAAGTCATTGGCTTCATCTCTTATCTTCAAATCTCTTCATAACTCAAAGGAGGATGCTAAAACATATATGTCTGTTCCAGGGCACCTGGGTGGCTCAGTCGGTTAAGCATCCGACTTTGGCTCAGGTCATGATCTCACAATTCATGGGCTCCAGCCCTGCATCAGACTCTGTGCTGACAGCTCAAAGCCTTGGGCCTGCTTCGAATTCTGTGTCTCCCTCTCTCTCTGCCCCTCCCCTGCTTCTGTGCTCTCTCTCAAAAAGAAATAAACATTAAAAAAAAAATAAAAACACCAAACAAACATATTTGTCTGTTCCAAAAAGCAAAGAAGAAAATAAATAAAGTGTTTTTCTGGCAAATAGTGTTTTTTAGTGGAAAAGACAAGAGGCCAACTTCTCTATCATATTTAGTGGAGAGACAAGAGGCCAACACAAAAAGCAAGTAAATATTATAAAAGCACAGGTGGCTCAGCTTGAAAAGAGAGTGGAAATGACAAAGGGTAATGGAACACAAGAAGTCCCTCTGAATTTCCAAGGAAGCAGGAATGTCACACCTGCCACGTTCCCAAGAATATGAAAATATTTTATAAAAAAGAAAATCTTGATTGTAGATTTTTCCCAAATGGGCATAAGTTAAAAGAAGTTTTTCTTTACACAGTCCTAGACATTGCACAAGCTGAAGAACATCCTTGTGGGGCTAAAACTTACATGTATTCTCTCTCTCTCTCTCTTTTACCATATGACACTAACTACCTGTTTCTGGAATATAAAAGCAGTACTGATCTAGCATGGAAATATAATTTGGGGAATATAATTGCATTTGGGATAATAGATGCATATGTTAAAATTTGCATTGTATCTTCTAAATGTTGTTTGGATGAAGAAACTGGCCTGATGTTTTTATTTTTACTCTCCTCTGAAAATTAGAAAACATGAGTCATTTAGAGTTAAAGCAATTCAAATTTTTATATTGCTAGGCAAACTCTTTTTGTTCCATCAGAAGAAAATCAGAACTTTTTGCCCTGGGAAGAAAAATTCACACATGTGCTAGTAGGAGGATAAACATTAGGTTGCTTTTATGCTTATTCATTCAGCAATTCATTCTCTCAAAAAAAGTATGTTTAAGACTAACAGAAAAGAATGTAACAGGCTTTCAAAGCATATAATCAGGATTTGTACCCTGTGACTACAGCACAAGGCCAGAACTTTACTGTGGGAAAAATGTCTCTTTCCTGGTCTTCCAATGAAGGAATTACAGAAAAAAGGAAATCTGAATTTGACACAAATTTATATGCTGACATCTACCAAATTGCTATTGCCTTGGAAGGAACAGCAGTCAAAGGAGGTGTATTAATTTTCTATGGCTGCTATAATAAATTACCATAAATGTAGTGGCTTAGAACAACACAAGTTTATTATCTTCCTTTTCTATAGTTCAGAAATCCAAAATGAGTCTCACTGGGCTAAAACCAAAATGTTGGAAGAGCTACATTCCTTTTTGGAGTCTCTATGGGAGAACCCATTTTTTCTTGCCTTTCCAGCTTCTAGAGTCTGCCTGCATTTTTGGTTCATGCTCTCCTTCTGCCATATTCAAAGCAAGAATGGCTCATCCAACCTTTATCACATTCACTGGGATACTTTCCATAGTTATCTCTCTGAATCCCTCTTGCAATCTCTTTGGAGCCACCCTGGTAATATAGGATTACCTTCTCAAAATCAGCTGATTAGCAATCTTAATTCTATCTTCAATCTTAACTCTGCTTTGCCAGGTAACATAAAATAATCAGAGGTTCCAGGGATTAGGATGTCTACATCTTTGGGAAGGAGGGAATAATTTTTCTGCCAACCACAGGAAGACTATTCATATTGCAAGGGATTTGTATGTCTATACATACAATCAATTAAAAATGTCCCTTCCTTCTTGAGGAGATACATATAATGTCATTAGGACAGGTGCAAGCTAGGGCACCTTTGTGATCCAGGCAGCTTGGAAAGAAGAAGGTTTTTAATATTATATAATCAGTAATGAGTTTTGCTGTGATAAGCTAATATGTAAAAATCCTTCTGATATGCTGAGTTGGCCAAGGGATAAAGATTTACACAGAGTTCTATTTTTTAAATATATGCTTAAACTTGATGTCAGTATTCCATAATATAATTTAGTAAAGGAGCCAAAACAAGTAAGTAAATAAAAATGCTGTAAGACAAACTATTTCTAAAAAGGTAAAGATGCTAAAAACTTCTGGAGTATTCAGACAGTAAGATGATGATTGGTGGGATCAGTGTTATTAAGGAGGATTTTAAAGGGGTACTTCTAAGTAATTTGGTCTTAAGTGTCATTTTTGATTAGTTCAATCAATTAAGGATTGAGAGTCAGCATATTTAGTGGAAAGAGCTAAGACTTTGAAGTCTTGAGGAAACCCTGAGAAATGAAACCCCAGCTCTCTAGTTGTACCTGATTTCTAGCAAGTCTTAAACTCCCTAAGACTACATTCAACTTATATAAAATCAGAAAAATATATAATCTCCAGGAGCGCCTGGTGGCTCAGGTGTTTGAGCGTTCAGCTTCAGCTCAGGTCATGATCTCATGGTTTGTAAGTTCGAGCCCCACATTGGTTCTGTGCTGACAGCTCAAAGCCTGGAGCCTGCCTCAGATTCTGTGTCTCCCTCTCACTCTGTCCCTCCCCTGCTCACATTCTGTCTCTCTGTCTCTCAAAAACAAATACACATTAAAAAAATAATTTCAAAAAAAAAAAAAGAAAGAAAAATATATAATCCCTAAAATTGTTTTCAAGATTAGAGATAGATTATAGTTCTTGCCACAAAATACATTCCCACTGAGTAGTGCCTATTATTAGTTTTTAAATTTTTTAAAAATATTTATTTATTTTTGAGAGAGAGAAAGAGTGAGAAGGGGAGGGGCAGAGAGACACACACACACACACACACACACACACACACACAATCCTAAGCAGGCTCCAGGCTCTGTGCTGTCAGAACAGAACCCAAATTGCGGCTCAAACTCAAAAACTGTGAGATCATGACCTGAGCTGAAGTCAGATGCTTAACTGACTGAGCCACCCAGGTGCCCCAGAAGTGACTATTATTTTCAGCTGCAATCTAAACCCCATTGTACTAGTTGTTTAGTCAAACAATTTGAAAACATGTATTCTTCCACAGACATTCTTATTATCTTCTCTTTGAATTTTCATTTTTATATTATAAATGCCTGTCATCTTCACTGAAAATATTCTTTCAAATCAGAGTATGGTTCTAGGCATAAAATCTCACAAAGTACCTGATTCTTTGAGATGTATATTGATTTAAGTTTGCGTTATATTTATACATTCAGGATGTAAATATTCATAGTAAAAGCAAAACTATTACAGTCTATGTGACTTTGATATACTTCACCAGTACAATATTAAATATATTAGGTAATTACATGTCTAAGAAATGTTTTTAAATTATAGAAATGATAATATTTAAATGAGGAGAAAGTGGAAATGAATTGCAACCTGGAATTTGAGTTGGCAGGGAGGGTATATGCCAAATTTCAGTAGGGTAGTTATCTTTAAGTCCTCAGTAGTTTTCGTAGTGCCTGTAACAGTCTAGGTACTTACAAAAAATAAGTGTGTGGAATTAAAATCAGGATTTCTATCGTATTCATTCACTCTTCTTATTTTGCACTTGGCATGAGTCGGGTGCTTAATAAATATTTGTGAAAATTGTGAGTAACCATGTCATATTTGATACATTAAACTTCTGGCCTTTACACACTAGTTCACAGATTGTCTGATTCTGATTCATTATTACTCTTTTACCATTGTTTTTCATTGTATGCATTTCATTAATGTACCTGAAATCCTGTGTGGAATCACACTAATCCTCAAAACAAATAAACTTCCAGGTCAGTATTCATTAAGGTAAAGCTCAAGTCCTATATTATCTCTGTTCAAAATGAGCATTAAGAATACTTTATGTTTTTATGCATCTTTTGTGTTCCAATAAAGGGACACATTTTCTGTAGGCATGAGTTGAGTGCTTGTCTCTGAAACAAAGAAACCGGGAAATATGGTTGTCCAGCACCATTAACAATAGGCTGTATTATCGCCTCTGTCATTTCCATAGTCCTTTTTGACACACTTATAGGTAAAGCATGTATACTTTTCTCCCATCTATTCAGGATCCAAACATACTAAAAGAGAAAATAATTCACTTATGCAATGTAGTGTAAGTTGACTATGGACATTTTTTTTCTCATTTTATTTTTTCAATGTTTTTTGTCCTTGGTTACTTCTGAATAGAGGGACTTCACAGTAACTTTGTCTCTCTTTAGCAACCCTCAGTTTGTTCTCTGTATTTAAGAGTCTCTTATGCTGGCTGGATGAGTACTGGGTGGAGGGATGAGCTAAATGGGTGATGGGCATGAGTAGGGCACTTGTTGTGGTGAGCACTGGGTGCTACACGTAAGTGATGAATCGCTATATTCTACTCTTGAAACCATTGTTACACTATATGTTAACTAACTGGGATTTAAGTAAAACAAAATTTAAAAAAAATTAAAAATAAATAAATAAGTAAAAATAAAAAAAAAACAAAAACAAAAAACGAAGTTTTGTCTCTCTCATCCACTTTGTTATCCCCCTATGCAACTTCAAGCCACATGGTAGCCAATTCATGAAGCAGAGAAAACAGGTGACCAAGACTTGAGTCTTGGCTTTGAAATAAGGTCCAAAGAGAAAGCCAAATCTGTGTAGAAGATTTAGATTAGGGAAAACTGATTCAAACAAGAAAAATCTATCTGCAAAGCAGTTATTAAATAGGTGTCTAAAACTTTCTTCCCAGTAAGAGATAGTTTATTCTTGTTTACAGTGTGTAAGATCGAATTTATATAAGCATGTATTATCAAGGTGAATCATGTTTCTTTTATTTATTTATTTATTTTTTCAATATATGAAATTTTGAATCAAATTGGTTTCCATACAACACCCAGTGCAACACCCAGGGCAAAAGGTACCCTCCTCAATACCCATCACCCATCCTCCCTTTCCTCCCACCCCCCATCAACCCTCAGTTTGTTCTCCGTTTTTAAGAGTCTCTTATGCTTTGGCTCTCTCCCACTCTAATCTCTTTTTGTTTTTTCCTTCCCCTCCCCCATGGGTTTCTGTTAAGTTTCTCAGGATCCACCTAAGAGTGAAAACATATGGTATCTGTCTTTCTCTGTATGGCTTATTTCACTTAGCATCACACTCTCCAGTTCCATCCACGTTGCTACAAAGGGCCATATTTCATTCTTTCTCATTGCCACGTAGTACTCCATTGTGTATATAAACTACAATTTCTTTATCCATTCATCAGTTGATGGACGGTGAATCATGTTTCAAAGCCACTAAGCCCTTGCATTAGTATTCATTCATGTATCCATTCATTCAATAGATATTTACTTAGTGCTACCATATGCTGGTCACTTGTCTAGCTCCTGGGGGATTCCACATGAACTTACACAAAAGAAACATGAACAATGAAGCTTTTATTCCAGGGGAAGAAGAAAATAAACAAATATATCAATAATATAAAGGTTATAAAGAAATGTAAAATGGATAAAAGGATAGAATTTGTGGCTAACACTTTAAACAATGGCTACAAAAGTTCATTGCCTTTCTAAACCCATATTTGCATGGAGATGTTATTATGCAATCTGCTTAGGACTTCTAATATTTGTCTACTCTTTTATTTATTTTCATAATTTTATATTTATTTTTATATAATCTTATATATTCTAAAATATATTATATATATTAGAATATATATATTCTAATATATATATTTATATAATCTTATATATTCTAAAATATATTTTATATTACATATATATATATATATATATATATATATATACACACTCTCTTTGAGTCCCCATGAGTTAAAAAAATAGTGAAGACTAACTTGGGAAATAACCTTAGACCACCATACACAATATTATTTATATAGTAAAAAGTAGTACCAGATTCCAAACAAATGACTTAATGCATTCAGAGATTCCAACCTGTTTGTTAAGGTGCAAACTGCCTTAGAATGAAGCTTCCAAATAGAATTCTACTAAGCTTTATAATGAATGTTGGGAGAAATAATTACCTGACAAAGTTCACACAGATACAATATCATTCTGTAGAGAAGGAAGAAAAGAATATGACTGAATGATTTCCTCCACATGACTTAAAATGAATGACTACCGTATATTCGCTCCCTTAGTTTTTTCCCCTTCTAAAATGTGTATAAAACTGTAATATGTGGGATAAAATATCTCATAAAAAATTTAATATCATGAGTTATTTTGTGGAAAGGAAATTAATTCACATATATTACCAAATGAAAGTCCCGAATGGTAAAGCTCTTTCTGGAAAAGGTTATTTGTAATGACCAAATTCGTCACTGTTTGGAATCTTGTAAAGGTCACAATAGAAGGTTTTCACTTGTTTTAAATAAAATTCTACATTTTAAAAATAAATATGCTTTTCTTCCATTCATAGAAATATCAACGCTGTTTGCACTATAATTTACTTTTTGAGCTCCTGACATTTACCCAGCTGACTGTCTTTGGAGAACAATTTCTAGACTGAGAAGCACTCTAGGTAAGAAAACTGTCAGTTACAAATTACTGTTTGATGCATTGCAAAGTGCAGGAACTCTTCAAATTTAAAGAATGACCTTGTTAAATACTTTTTTGTCTACTACTTTTAACTTAAATTTTAAGTAGAGCCTTTGTATAAATGCTGAACAATTGGCAAAGAAAGATATCATCAAAAAAGACTAATGTCTCAATTAAAAGAATAATTGTTCTATGAGCCTAATACTAGGAGTATTTCTAAGTTCATAAAATGTTGAATCAGATTTCGCATATTACCTTGAGGGAAATACATTTTATTCATAGAATGTGTAATTGAAGTAATAAATTGGAATAGTACGATTATGTAGATAGATAGATAAATAGATAGATAGATATAGATAGATATAATTTGAATTTATAGTGGAACTGATATTATTTTCCATGATGTAACAATACTGGATATACAATTTATTAAGATTCATGTTTTATATTTATTCTGACAATATTTTGAAACATATACTACATCAATAATATATATTATCCAGAAGTAAAGAGATATTTTCTAAGAATAATTCAAAGTAATAGTTAAAAAAAAGAAGCCAGTGAACATAAACTGATTATCAAAGATGATTGCTTTTCTCTTTAATTGGCAGAATTGTAAATTATATATTTATAAATGTATGGTGTAACACATAAATCTAATTTATGCATTTAGTATCATGTACATTTACCAACTTTTTATTGCAGCATAAATTTGTATCTCCCATGTACTTTCTCAAAACATTACATATTTTATAATTGAGTTCATAGCTTTTACTAAAAAACAAACAAACAAAAAAAAACACCTTTCTTTGAAATTCAGTGTAAGCTCTGGAATGAATGATATGTAAATACAGATATTCACACAGGAATTCGCTCCAAAGAAAAGAAACAATTAAATTTCTCAAATTATGGCTAAAGCTGGCTTTCAAGGCTTCCTTGGATAATCAATAAAAATTTATATCTAAAGATGTGTATCTCTTAAGCCTTCTATGTTTTGTATGAAATAACATATTGTTCAATATATTTTCATTTTTATAGAGCTGAGATTACTGGAATTTTTTCCTGGACGTCCATGTCCAAGGGAGTAAATATATCATAAGTCTTTGGGGTATAATAAATGCTAATGTTGCAGAGATGCTGTTGAAAAGATCTCTATATACCTAGATAGATACAGATATACAGACATAGGTACAGGCATACAGATATAGATCTATTATGTTATATCAGAGATGTGGAAAAATACAGATACACATATATAAAATTCATTCCAACATATGTGTATTTGCGTATTTCAGAGGGATCAAATGATTATTCCTTTTCCATTTTTCTATCCAGTAAATGTATTATGATCAGTTGTTTAACAGTCAAATAAACTTTCCACCTCAATTCTATCATATACAAAATACATGTGTTATTTCAGAACATATTTCAAATATGATTTTATAAATCAAGGCTGGTTTGCATACTGAATGCAGACATTCATGTATACTTTCATTAATTTACCCATTCAATCATACTACGTTAGGTGATAAAATCTGTTATAATTTTAAATAGGTCAACAGTTCTGTCCTCTAGGAAGTCATAATTTCATTGAGGCAAGAAAGTAAATAGGCAATTTAAATACAATGTAAGATGGGAAGCATTGGCATGTCAGAGAGGCAGTTGTGGGTCTAAGGGAGGCTTCCAAGAATGTATGACTTCTAAGCTAGATCATAAGGGATTATTAGCAGTAATGGGCTAAGCAGATGGTGGGTGATATTGAAGTAGGCAGAAGTGGTATTGACAAGGACATTAATAGTTCTAAATGAAAAAGGCATGCCAAATACAAAGAGTATGTCATTTGCACATTTGCACTTCCCTCATTTTCAAAACAGTACTTGTTAATAGCTAACCACCAAGTCTAAGCTTTTCATCTAAACAGGTTTATGGACTTTAGACAACAATTTCCATATCTATGCTACAGTGATTCCTACACTGGCTTGTTAGTTTCTCATTGAGCAAGGGCAACTTTTAATAGATCATTTTGTATTTGGGTTCTTAATTCCAGGGAAGGAATTCTTGATTAACATAAAATAGTAAAAAAAAAAAAATTCAGAATACAAATATGAAATTTTCAAAATCAAGATGTTGTTTTTAAAGGGTTATTGTCTTGTTCCCTTGCCAGTTGCAAGTTGAAAATCACACTTTCTCTTTCTCTGGGCCTAATTCTATACATTGCATACTGTTTCAGAGCACATTATTATTTAAGTCAGACACCTGCAATGTGTTGTGATGTTATGATCAAAACTATGTCTTCTTTCATCTATTTGTTATTCCTTGTTATTTCCCTGAACTTTCGCTAGCATAGAGGGCAGCCTTATTAGAATGTTCATCAAATAGAGGTTTCAGCACTGCCTGTGTTAATAAAATCATCAAGCATTCCTTTATAGGCATGACAGGGAGACTGCTCATCTATCATGAGTGTTTCATTAAGTGGCACAGAGCCATGAGCTCTAGGAACAATGCCAGATTTTTTTTTTAATAAGATTTCAGTGTCATGGAGCTTCCCTCATCTCAAGATCTGTCCAATTTGTGGAGTGACTTGCCTGTGTATCGTCATGGCACCACTTGCCACACCGCATACAGGCACTTTGATTAGGATACTTTTGTAGCTTGGAATGGATGAGGTAACTCAGAAAAATGTTATGTCAGTAATGTGTCCTTGTCACCCAAAAATGGGCAAAGAGAAAAACAAAAACAACAACAGAAAGTTTCAGCTGAAACACCATTGACATGGTACTTTACATGAGTGAATCTTTTTTTTCTATTACAATTTCATTTTTAAGCAAATGTGCACAGGTATTTTTGTAAAATTTACAGGCCAAAGGCAGTTACTACTGACCAATTTCACCAAAATCTATATCCTCACTTGTATAGGTACTACCTCTTGGTAGAGCTATCAGAGTTGCACAATAATAAGACTATTTTGAAGTAGATACAGCAAATTGCAGCTTTTCATCCTCTTAAGAGCAATGTTAATTACATCTTTAACCTTTTAGAGAATGTTTCCCCCTGTAGTCACTGATGGGAAATTGACCATGCTAAACCTCCAGAGGAGGCCCACAGTACTTTCCTCATCAGGTTTAAGTTGAGTAACAAGATCATCTCTCCTTGATACAGCACATTGCACATCGTTTTGAGTGTGGACTGGAAGCAGCACCTTTGTTTTGGAGATAAATCCCCAGCCTGGGGTTATCCTAATAGAAAGATGATGTTTCACTGGTAATCCTTCTATTAACAGAGTAGCTGCCAGCACACTCTGGGACAAAAGCTTTGCTACTGAAACTATTAAGAGATGTAATAAACATCTACCACTGGGAGGCTTGGGAAATTGCCAGGAGCAAGTGTTTCATTTGCCTCTAGCCCCGCAAGTTATTTTTGTCCCCACCCAACACCAGTCTCAGCCTCCACCACCAATCCTAAAGTTTTCTATTTAGTTTCCAAATGAAAAATCAGACTAATGCTTCTGTCTTAGGAAGGACATCAACAAGGTGGCTGGATAGGACCTGAGCCATGAAACCAAAGATTCCAGCAAATAAAATACTGCATATGCCATGTATGATGGAAAATAGTATAAGACCAAGAAGAAGAGTTTGAGTTTCAGTTTTGGCCCATGAAGTTACAGTTGTACAATGGAGTCACCGATTTAGAATGCAAGCATTTAATCATATAATAAATTGTAAAAAATTTGTGATTCTCATCACCGTTTCATGATTATGTTCTTAGCTTTCCTATTAGCCAGTCTTCAAAATTGAGACTTATTTATCTCAGCAATTAGAAATGTTACATCTTGACTGTTTTTCTGTCTATCCAGATGATTAGGTGATCCAATCTCTGGGTGGGGGCTGTGAGTCTTTAATCTTTGTGTCTACAGCTCCAAGCTAGGGGTCTTTAATCTTTGTGTCTGCAGATTCAGGCTAAGGGACTGGCATATGACACTGGATATGTAAGTATTTAGCAAAAGAATACAGTATACTAGGGGCCAGCAGATACTAAATTAAAGAAGATTTAGTCCTCAAAGTATGTGCAGTTTTGCCCCGAGACAGACAAATAAATCAATGCTTATAGCCACAAAGTCTGTGACTGAGTTTTACTGTCAAGTGTTCTGGAAATCTAAAAGGAACTGGGGCATCAGGAATCAGCATCCTGGAGGAGGTGATATTTGAACTGGATAATATTCAGTTTAATTTGAAAACGTTTTGGAAAAAAAGTGCAGAAATTTGATGAAGAAAGGGAGGGGCTTTACACGGAATACAAACAGGCGTGTGAATGATCAGGGAAAGAAAACAACATAAAGCATGTGACAAATGATATTCACTTGCACGTGACTGGAGGGTGAGATTTTGCATATGTGTGTTTCTGGCTTTAACTAAAGCTGGAATGATAGACAAGTTCTATCTAGATCGTGGGGGGCCAGCATTTTTAACTTGAAGACATTGGACTTAATTCTAAATGCTGGGAGAGGAATCAAAGAACTTCAAAAAAGAAAAAGATACAATCTAGTTGGCATTTAGAAAGACCACTCTGGCTACAGAGAGTAGAGCTTTGATAGAACCACATTGGAGGCAGCAAGACCAGGCAGAAGATTAAATGTTACTTTATAATTATATAAGGAATAAGGTATTTTTGCTCATTCATTTCTAACCTTTAATATAATTTCATTGATGTTTGTATTAAAATATTTATTACAAAATCAACCTGGCAAATTTTTTTAGGACTTCCTGGAACCCTGTCCTGTAATAATAATTTCCTTTTTAATTAGCGGGAATTGACACCCATTTTTGTTTAATAAAAAGGCAGTGTTATATTTTCAAGTTTTAATTAGAAGTGGTGATTAATATAGAGTCTGCAATTCGGGTATTAGATCGCCTGGACTAGATAAAATGTGTAACCTTAACCAGAGCCCGGCCACACTTCTGAATTTTCTTCAAAGCAAATTGTAAACAGCTTTTCTTTCAAATTTCTCCCATCAGTGACTTTAATTAGTGATTAGTGGTTATTGCTTGTGGTTTCTGCATCTCCTCTATTAATGAAAGGTCACAAAGTAATGATTACTTTAAAATGTGCTAAAATGAATCATCCCTAAAAAATAACTTTTTCGTTACCATCTTATGCACGCTGCTCCAAAAACAAGATGAATGAATAATGTTATACTGAATTTTTATAACTCCTTTTTTCTGGGGAGTGGGTAAAATATGCTCATCAAAACCACAGTCCAGAAGTGTGACAGTACTAGCTTTTTCATTCGAAGAACTTGGGGTTTAATATAATGTAAAATGTAAATTATTAGTCAGTTCATGTCAGTCTAAAAGGGACAACAAAGTGACATTTCAATTTAAACAGAAACTGCTATAGCCAACCTTAATCAGATGTTCTAATAAATGAGTTGAAGGACAATACTGCATATTTCTTAATCCAAAAGAAAACCAATTGCCATGAATCTTGTTCAAATGCTACACAAAACAATCTGAAAATAATCATGAACAAAGTTGAATGGATTGTAAATCTGTTGTTCTAAGTTACAGATTCTATCCTATATTTATATTCTTTCAAATATAATTCAGTTATGCAAATATATATATTACATATATGCACACAATTCTACAACTACTTATGGAACTCTTACCATGACAAAGGTATTATGTTTTGATGAGTGACATAGACTGAAAGAAGAATTCATCATGTATTCACTCATTCACCCACCAAACACTTATTGAACTACTATTTTGTGTTAGGCTCTGTTCTTTTCCAAAAAAAGAAAGACCTTGTAACTGCCCTTGGGAAGGAAGAGAGATATTAATCAAATAGTCTTACTAATAAAGATAAATGGATAACTCTGCAAAATGGTATGAAGGAGACATATGCCATACATATATGAGGGGCTATTCTAGTCAGAAAGGTCGAGGCAATCTACCTGGAGGACGTTATACTTTAGCTGACATCCAAGGATGAGTTGGACTTAATTTAAAGAGGCAAGGGGAGCGCATCTAAGCAAAAGGAAATGGCATGTGAAAATGATGTGTAGTAGGAGGAATCATGATGATTCCTATGAATCAAAAAGACATCTGGGTGATTGAAGTGGAAGAGCTTAGCATGGGAAGATCCCAAGGGGAAATTATTCAAGAATCTGAAGCAGGAATGGGAACATCTGGAGTAGAGGGCCTCAAAAGACAAATTCTTATTTTTAAAATATCCCTTGAGCTACCATGTATAAAACAGATTGGATAAGACTCAGAGGAGTTGGTCTATAGGGCACCTGGGTGTCTCAGTCTGTTACGCATCAGACTCTTGGTCTATGCTGTCAGCTGCCAGTATGGAGCCTGCTTGGGATTCTCTCTCTCTCTCTCTCTCTCTCTCTCTCTCTCTCTCTCTCTTTGTCTCTCAAAATAAATAAATAAACTTTAAAAAAAGACTCAGTGTAGTAGGTCTTGTTGAAAAGATAAATCTGAGAAAGAGAACGCCCATGGTAATTAAATCCCTGAGTATAGATGAGATTACCTGAGAAGAGAATATACAGTTGTTAGAGAAGAGAATTTGAAGTGAGCCTTGAGGAATTCTAAATTTATTGGCCAGGTAGAGGAGGATAAGACTACAAAAGAAATAGAGAAAGTGTAGCCAGAGGGTTAGGAGAAAACTAGGAGAAAATCCTGTCACAGAAATGATGGGAAGGATAGTGTGTTTTTTTTCCACATCCTTTTATTTTATTTTTTTAAGTTTTATTTATTTGCTGGGGGGAGAGGGAGCAGAGAGAGAGGGAGAGAGAGAATCCCAGGCAGGCTCTGTGTTGTCAGCACAGAGCCCTATGCGGGGCTTCATCTCCTTCATGAGATCATGACCTAAGCAAGAATCAAGAGTCAGATGCTCAACAGCGGAGCCACCCAAAAGCCTCAGGAAGGACTGAATTTTAAGCAGTGGTTAACTGCATCAAATGCTACAAAGATATGAAAAAAGTACTTCAAAAATATTTGTTATCTTTATCAACACAGAGTCATTGGTATCAGTGGTGAAAATTATTTCATAGAATCATGATAACTGAAGCCATGTTAGCATGAACTGAACAGTAAGTAGGAGCCAAGGAAATTGAGATCTTGGGTGTAGGGCACTGACTAAAGAAGGGAGGAGAGATTAGCCTGAGTAACTGGGGTTTGGATTTTTTGTTATAGATTGTGTTTGTTTTTGTTTCTTTGTTTGTTTAACTCATTAGAGAAAATTGACTATGTGTAGGATCTCTGGGACAATGAGCAGGAATTTAATATACGAGAGAGAAAAGATAGGCTGGTCAGAGTAGGATAAAGTGTCTATTAAAACAAGAGTGGGTGCGATCTGTAGACACAGGGGACATTTCTTCAGATAGGAGCATTCAGAATACCTCTACTAGAATGGGATGTATGGATGTGCAGGGACAATCAGAGAGACTTCCTCGGGTTGTTTCTATATAGGTATATATTTTTTATAAAGTAGAAGATGAGTCACAGTAAGGAGGATTCATGCAAGGTTGGGTTTAAAGTAAAGATAAAAGGGGTACCTAGGTGGTTCAGGCAGTTAAGCATCCAAATTTGATTTCAGCTCAAGTTCGAGGCCCTGGTTAGGCTCTGTGCTGACAGTGAGAGACTGCTTGGGATTCTCTCTCTCTCTCTCTCTCTCTCTCTGTCCCTTATCCGGCTGACTTGAGCTCAGGTTACGATCTCACTGCTCGAAGGCTTGTGTGTTCATGCCCTGAGTCGGGCTCTGTGCTGACAGCTCAGAGCCTGGAGCCTGCTTCTGATTCTGTGTCTCCCTCTCTCTCTACCCTTTCCCTGCTCGTGCTTTGTCTCTCTTTCTCTCTCTCAAAAATAAATAAACATTAAAAAAAAAAAAGACAAAAACTTTAGGGGGCCTGAAAAATACTGATTGACATGAAGTCCAAGCTAATGAAGAAAAAGGAGAGCTGAAAAGATTGGAGAAAGTAGGGGTCAGTAAAAGGAAGACAGAGATTGAATTTCAGAATAGTTGTAGTAATAGTACTTGAATAAGTACTCTCAAAGGAAAAAGGTAACAAAGGTCTACACTTTATAAAGAGAAAATTATCCTAAAAGAAAAAGCATTGCTTCCAGAGTTCAAAAAAGAAAAAAAATCTCCAAAACAAGTCAGTGCATTATTACTTAATAGCATTGAGGACTTGACTTGGCGTGCTTTAATAGAAAGCCACATAGCCTGAGATGAGGGCTAGTGTGGATTGGTGGGTGTGAGGAAAATTCCAATGAAGGGAAGCCCATGAATGGAGAAACGATGACAGGTTTTCATAGAGAAGGAAAATCAGTTCAGTTTAGCTAAAGTAGAGGAAATATTGAACGGAGTGGTAAAATGAAGTTTGGAAAGGTGGGTTGGGATGCAAATTGGGTAAGGCTTTCAAGAAAGCTAGGAAGTAAATGTAAATATTTTATCCTAAAATCTTCCACAGTGAAAAAGCAAAGGCAGCAGAGGTTCCCAAAGAACATGTGAACAACAAATAGATCAAAAATAGAATGTATTTAGCCAAATATTTTCTGGATTAAAAAAGGCCATCTGTGGGTCTGCCAGTGAAAGAATGATCAAGTACCACAATAAAAATATCAACACAGCTACACTTTGCTTCATTAAACACTGATTATCATTGACAAGTGAACCAAAATATTGGCCTTTTCCAAATGGCATGTTGTATAAATTTCTGAAGCAAAAATCAGAAATCTGATCTTTAATGCAAAATCAGATATATAAGAGGCATCTGCTAGTTTTTATAAGTTTTATCACAAGGCACCGAATGAGGGGCTGCCTTTGAAATAGAAAACTGACATTATCAAAGTAAATTTAACCATGGACATTATCAATGTCCAGGATGGAATCAGTGATTCTGTTTCTCTTTTTCACATCCAGAGGGGGTTGGAAACATGATAAGGTGAAAAGGGTGAAAGTAATTTCGAGGTCTTCCAGATTTTGTCCTTAATCTCAGTGTAAGGAGAGAGGAATGCAAATTGCAAGTCAGAGCAGGAAATTTAGCTACTTTTGTTTTTTCTGCCAAAACGCTTCTGGGGAAAGAAATTGAAACCAAGATTAAAATGAGTTCTTGATAATCTCGAATTGACTATTTCTGACAGGTTACAGAGGATGAATTGACAGAATAAATGCAAGTCATGTTTTGGGTTTTGTTTTCTTTCATTTTTTTTCCCTACATGTCCAGAAAATGCCATTTTATCTCAGGTCTGGGAAGACATTGAAGGTCATTCCTCTGTTCCTATCATATGATAATGGAAGGTGAATCTATCTACATCCCATTCTCTTTCATCTGAAACAGTTTCCCTTTAAACAGGCATTTACACATGACCATGCTGTAATATCTTTACAAAGAATCCATTTCCTTTTTGTGATCAATGTATTATGTATAGAGATATCCCAATATACACTGAACTATAGGAATTTAACTTTTGTAAAATTTTTAGAATCCATGATCCAATTTATCGTTGCATTGTCTTTAAGTAAAATATTTACTTAATAAATTAAAATATATGAGAAACTATTTGGAATCTAAAACCTAATACTGAGAAGAAGCCTCTTTCTCCTGGCTTAGAATTATCATTTACTTATAAACAAACAAACAAAATGCTCAATTCAGATGATTCTTACACATGCAGTGAAGAAAGTTTGAAGCACCTTAAATTAACAACACTGTATTAGCCATTGACTTGTGTTACAGTGTATTTGAGAAGATATCAATTCTTTAAAATCTATTTTTTAAATTTAATTTCAATCTCTTAAAAGTGTTCTACCATTTATATATTTTGTGAATTCCATTCGACTTGGCTTCAAAATTAAATTATTTGGTTCAGTTTCACTGTAGCACACAGTAAGAAAAAAACTTTATTCACTAAAATTGACTTCAGAATTCTGCTACACTTTTGAAATTGTAAAAATGACAGCTTTGAAATTATCATTCCAGATGAAGTACTAGTCAGTGACAATCTTAATTTAATAATTATACAAACAAAGCCAATTAAATAAATGCCTGAGATCATTTTATTCCTTTGAACAACACACAAATTTAATATATTGAAAATCAAAGTTGGAGTTTAATGAAGGAAGCCATTTAGATGTAAACACTAGCTTGATTCTGATGCCTCAGGATCTGAGCAGTCTATCATGCAAAGCCAAGAAAACTGAAAACCACATAACTGTCAGTGGCCTGGAGGAGCTAAAACAGTACAGAAACTTGACAAAGAACCCTGCTGCCCCAGAGTTGCCAGCAGAGAGAACAGAAAGCCACTTTATCTTACAGCACTACCAAACTTCTCAGACATGTCCTCGTGTTGGCCAGTTATCTCTGACAGGTATGAGGAGGAAAACTGTATAATCTCATTAACAATTTCAAAAATACATAACTATTCAGAAAATGATTAATAATCTGAACTCATTTACCCACTAGGCATGTTTACATCTGAATAGGCCAATCAAAGAATTATGTTCACATCTTCAGCATATGGAACTTCCTGTCAGAATAAAGCAATTACTACACTACACTTTTTAAAAGCCTGCTTTGGGCTACAAAAATAACATTAGTTGATGGAGAAAGAGGCAATAAAAAACAAACATACTGAGATTTCTTTGAAAATTTATTTAATTTAAAACAAAATGTTGAAAGAAATTATCTACTTTGCATTTTAGATATTCTAAAAATATTCAGTCCTTTAAAATGTCATGAACATAAGAAGTTCTTTCTTTAAAATATTTGTCAATTATTTTCCATGTTTCTTTTTTCAGCTTCTAGAGTTGCAGTGCTTTGTAAAACCCAATTCTAATTTGAATGCCACAGAAGACCCCTTCTAATCAGCAAAAGGGAGATGAGTAGGGGAATTCATATTCAGAAATTGTGGAAGAGACATTTCAGTATATAACACTGAGAGATGAAGATCATAAGGACACACACATTATAATCATATCAGTCTCTGATGCATAGCAGTCTCTATATCATCACATATTTTTTTTTCTTAAAGCTTAGAAGAAAAATGTATACACATTTACACACATTTATTGTATTGTAGAGTGGGATGCCAAAAATGTTCTTGATTAAAATATAAGTTAATTCAATACTATACTTTTCAGTACAGAGACTTACTTGACCACCCAGAGACTAAGACTAGGAAGAAAATCTCAGAGCTCTTAGTTATTGTATAGGTGGAGATGGAGATAGAGACAGAGACTAGAGAGAGAGAGAGAGAGAGAGAGAGAGAGAGAGAGAGATAGGAATAGGAATAGAGGCAGAGATGGGAAGGGTGCATTTGTGAGCACTAAAAGAGAGACACTTGTTTATTTGCTACTTTACTATGTAGTGTTTCCTTCTGTGGAATGCTGCTGGGAGGTTAAGTAAAATTAAAATGATGACAAGTCTTTAAAATTGAAACATGGAGACTGTTGATAATTTTGAGGGGGATATATTAAGTTATGGTGGGGTGGGAGCTTAAGTAGAGAGGATTACTTAGAAAGAGATGGGGGAGAGGGTTAAGGAAGGATTTCTCTTTTGAATTGGGAGACATTATCATATGGTTTAATGTTGAATCGGAATGATGGAGATGGAGATATTAATGACATTGGAAATAGAGGTTATAATTGAAGAATGGAAGACTGTGAAGAAAAGGGTAGGAGGGTTAGGCCAATACCACAAGATGGAACACAACATCCATTACAACAGGTGAGAAGAAAAAAAAATATAGTAGGCTTATAGGTGGAAAGATAGGGGAGATATGTCGTATTGATGGTTTCTACTTTCTCAATGATGTATAAAGTGAAGGAATTAGCTTAAAATGAGAGGAGAGGGTGTTTGAGGAAGGAAAGTCAATATTTCCTCCTGACTTCATAGCTTCCTACCAAAGGGGAAAATGTACCATGGATGAGTGTATCTTATAATAGTCCCTTCCCACCTCTCCAACCTGAGCTAATATCACAGGGCCACAAAGCTCCAGCCAACACTGATTTTCCTTTTATCTTCTGTATTTTCTTTCTGTCCTTGAACAGAACATGTTTTTTGTCTAATTCAGCACTTTGGAAGACCGATCTTTCCTTCATGAAATACTCTTCTGCCAGCCTCCATAATTAAGGTCTCAGCAAAAATGTATCCCCATCAGGGAGGCATTATACAGTGTTTATAAAGTTTTCCTCTATCCCAAGCTTTCTATATCATTACCCTGTTTTATTATTTTATTTTTGTTGTTGTTCCTTTTTTTCTTTTTTTTTTTTTCTTCAAAGGTCTTATTTAAATTCAGGTCAGTTAACATACAATATAGTATTGGTTTTAGGAGTAGAATTTAGTGATTCATCATTTACATATAACACCCAGTGCTTATCACAAGTGCCCTCCCAATGCCCATCAACCATTTAGCATGTTCTGCCCTACCTCCCCTCCAGTAACACTCAGTTTATTATCTAGAGTTAAGAGTCTCTTATGGTTTGCCTCCCTCTCTGTTTTTATCTTATTTTTCCTTCCCTTCCCGAAGATCATCTGTTTTGTTTCTTAAATTTCTCATATGAGTGAAATCAGATGGTATTTATCTTTCTCTGACTGACTTATTTTGCTTAACATGATGCATTCTAGCTCCATCCATGCGCGCGCGCGCGCACACACACACACACACATATATATATATATATATATATATATATATATATATATATACACACACACCACATCTTCTTTTTTTTTTTTTTTTTTTTAAATTTTTTTTTCAACGTTTTTGATTTATTTTTGGGACAGAGAGAGACAGAGCATGAACGGGGGAGGGGCAGAGAGAGAGGGAGACACAGAATCGGAAACAGGCTCCAGGCTCCGAGCCATCAGCCCACAGCCTGATGCGGGGCTCGAACTCACGGACCGCGAGATCGTGACCTGGCTGAAGTCGGACGCTTAACTGACTGCGCCACCCAGGCGCCCCAACACCACATCTTCTTTATCCATTCATCAGTTGATGGACATTTGGGCTCTTTCCATAATTTGACTATTGTTGGTAATGCAGCTATAAACATTGGAGTGCATGTGCCCCTGCAAATCAGTATTTTTTTTATCCTTTGGATAAATATCTAGTAGTGCAATTGCTCTGTTGTAGAGTAGTTTATCTTTAACTTTCTGAGGAAACTCCACACTGTTTTCCAGAGTGGCTGTACCAGTTTGAATTCCCACCTACAGTGTAGGAGGTTCCCCTTTCTTCACATGCTCTACAACGTCTGTTATTTCCTGAGTTAATTTTACCCATTCTGACAGGTGTGAGATGGTATCACATTGTGGTTTTGATTTGTATTTCCCTGATGATGAGTGATGTTGAGCACCTTTTCATGTGTCTCTGCCATCTGGATGTCTTCTTTGGAAAAACGTCTATTCATGTCTTCTGCCCATTTCTTAACTGGATTATTTATTTTGGGGGTGTTGAGTTTGATAAGTTCTTTATAGATTTTTGATTCAAGCTCTTTTTTATGTATTTGGCAAATATCTTCTCCCATTCTGTAGGTTGACTTTTAGTTTTGTTGACTGTGTCCTTCGCTATGCAGAAGGTTTTTATCTTGATGAAGTCCCAATAGTTCATGTTTGCTTTTGTTTCCCTTGTCTTCAGAGACATGTCTGGTAAGAAGTTGCTACGGCCAAGGTCAAAGTGGTTGCTGCCTGTGTTCTCCTCTAAGATTTTATGGTTTCCTGTCTCATGTTTAGGTCTTTCATCCATTTTAAAATTACTTTTGTGTATGGTGTAAGAAAGTGGTCCAGGTTCATTTCTCTGCATGTCATTGTCCAGTTTTCCCAATGCCATTTGTTGAAGAGACTGTCTTTTTTTCATTGGATATTCTTTCCTGTTTTGTCAAAGATGAATTGACCATATAGTTGTGGGTCCATTTCTGGGTCCTGTATTCTGTTCCATTGATGTGTGTGTCTGTTTTATGCCAGTACCATACTGTCTTGATGATTACAGCTTTGTAATACAACTTGAATTCTGGAATTGTGATGTCTCCCACTTTGGTTTTCTTTTTCTTTTTTTTTTTCTTTCTTTCTTTTTTTTAATGTTTATTTTTGAGAGAGAGATAGAGAGAGAGAGAGAGCGAGAGCATAAATGGGGGGGGGGGTGCAGAGAGAGGGACACACAGAATCCAAAGCAGGCTCCAGGCTCCGGGCTGTTAGCACAGAACCTGACATGGGGCTTGAACTCATGAACCGTGAGATCATGACCTGAGCTGAAGTTGGACACTCAATGGACTGAGCCACCCAGGTGCCCCTCTTTTTCTTTTTTGATGTTTTATTTATTTGAGAGAGAGAGAAAGATCGTGAGCAGGGGAGGGGCAGAGAGAGAGGGATACACAGAATCGTCAGCACAGAACCTGATGCAGGTCATTAATCTACGAATAGTGAGATCATGACCTAAGCCAAAGTCAGATGCTCAACTGACTGAGCCACCCAGGTGCCCCTGCTTTTCTTTTTCAACATTACTTTGGATATTTGGGTTTTTTTTCTGATTCCATACAAATTTTAGAATTGTTCTAGCTCCATGAAAAATGCTGGTGTTATTTGATAGGGATTACATTGAAATGTGTAGGTTGCTTTGGGTAGTATCGACATTTTAACAATATTTGCTTTTCTGATCCATGAGTGTGGAATGTTTTGCCATTTTCTTTGTGTCTTCTTCAATTTCTTTCATAAGTGTATAATTTTCAGAGTATGGATCTTTAACCTCTTTGGTAAGGTTTATTCCTAGGTATTTTATGGTTTTTGTTGTAATTGTAAATGGGATTGATTCTTTGATTTCTCTTTCTGCTTCTTCATTATTGGTGCATAGAAATGGAAATGATTTTTGTACATCGATTTTATATCCTGCGACTTTGCTGAATTCATGTATCAGTTCTAGTGTTTTTTTGGTGGAGTCTTTTGGGTTTTCCACATAGAGTATCCTATCATCTGCAGAGACTGAGTTTGACTTCTTTCTTGTTGATATGGATGCCTTTCATTACTTTTTGTTGTGTGATTGCTGAAGCTAGAATTTCCAGTACTATTTCGAACAACAGTGGTGAGAGAGGACATCCCTGTCATGTTCCTGACCTTAGGGAAAATTTCCCAGTTTTTGCCCGTTGAGGATGATATTAGGTGTGGGTCTTTTGTATTTGGCCTTTATGATATTGAGGTACGTTACTTCTACCCTTAATTTCTTGAGGGTTTTTATCAAGAAACAATGTTGTATTTTGTCAAATGCTTTTTCTGGATCTACTGAGAGAATCATATGTTCTTATTCTTTCTTTTATTAATGTGGTGTATCACGTCGATTGATCTGTGGATATTGAATCACACTTGCAGTCCAGGAATAAATCCCACTTGGTTGTGGTGAATAATTCTTTTAACATACTGTTGGATTTGATTTGCTAGTATCTTTGCTGGGATGTTTATTAGGGATATTGGTCTGTAATTCTCCTTTTTAGTGGCATCTTTGCCCTGTTTTGAAATCAAGATAATGCTGGCATTGTAGAAAAAATTGGAAGTTTTCCTTCCATTTCTATTTCTTTGAACAGTTTGAGAAGAATAGGTATTAATTCTTCTTTAAATATTTGGTAGAATTCCACTGGGAAGCAATCTATCCCTGGAGTCTTGTTTGTTGGGAGATTTTTGACTAAGGATTCAATATCTTTACTGGTTATGGGTCTGTTCAAATTTTCAATTTCTTTCTGTTTCAGTTTTGGTAGTTTATATGTTCCTAGGAAATTATCTATTTCTTTCAGATTGCCCAATTTTTTGGCATATAATTTCTCATAATACACCCTTGTAATGGTATTTCTATAATGTTGGTCATGATCTTTTCTCTTTCAGTTGTGATTTGATTTATTTTGGTCCTTTGTCTTTTCTTTTGATAAGTCTGGCTAGGGGTTTGTTTTAATTTGTTAATTTAATTCATTAATTCTTTTAAAGAACTACCTCCTAGGTCCATTGATCTGTTCTACTTTCGTTTTAATTTCCATATCATTTATTTCTGTTCTAATCTTTATTATTTTCCTTCTTCTGATGGTTTTGGACTATTTTATTATTTTTAAAATGTTATGCCTGACAGATAGTAGGTGCTCAACATATATACTTTTTCAGTGAATAGACAGCTATCTTCTATTTTAGTACTATCTTCTATTTCTGGAATGCTTAATTCTTTACTCAGTTTTTCCTGCCTTCCTTTCTAGACTCCAATGGAATATAAACCATATGAAAGCAAGATCTGCTTTGAATTTTTCACTCATAATTCTTACACCTAGAACAGCTTCTGTACATAGGAGGATACATATGTATTGAATAAAAACATGGAAGAATGCTAGTCCATTTCACAAAGATTTTCCTAAATTTAAAGTGATACCAATCAGCTTAAAATAATCATGTGATTTTTTTCTAAAATAGTGTAGTTTTTCTGATACATGAATCATTCAGGACTAGGAAATTGCTAATGAGTGAGACAGAACGATGCAAGTGAGTTCATGGTATTTGCAATGGGCTAATTATAATGACTGGGATATAGGAAGTCAAGAGAGAAGGGGCTGGTAGAAAATGAGAGACCGATATGATTAAGGGATTGACAAGGTCAGGGTAACCAAAGAATTATACTGTTACAGGTAATTAACCAGGTGAGCTCAAAGATTAGAAAAATGTAGTTAGAGATGGAAATTTTGAAGCAGAGAACTTAGAAGTGGCAGTTCCTGCTAATGATAAGGTCTGATCAGAGCTTGCATCAAAGGAAGTGAGTGGCTGAAACATTGGAGGTAAAGGAGTAAAGGAATCAAGGGTATAGAACTTGGATATTTCACTCAGCTAAATAGTGAAGTGATAAGAATGGAGACAGGAGTAAAAGGTACAGAGAAAGACTATCATTTATAAATTAAATTCTCCAGTTCATGACAAGAATGAATAAGAGGTCAGGATAAGAGGGAAAAGAGGAGGTATAGTGTGTAACTGAAGCGAATGGCATGAGTTTCAAAAGAATAAGAATTTTGCTGCCATTATCATTTTGATTTTTATGTCTCGATTCTTATTCAAGGGGGTGAAATGATTTGGAAGTTGCAACTGTGAACAAGGAGGACAAATTATTTCTCTCATTTACTGGAAATATAGAAGCTAGGAAGTTAGAACAAAAAATAAAGCAAAAGACAGTCTTCACAGGAAGGAGAGTAGTAGAAATGGCAAGAAGGAGCCAGATGAAGGGAATATTTAAGAGACAGTGGAGGTGAGGTTGCTGTGTATGTAATAGCATGAGGACTATGGTTTGAATGAAGACTTTTTTCACAAATTCTTGGATGGAGAAAAACTAATTTGCTTTATTTATAAAGGCACCAAAAACAAAAAGAAACTCCATGCCCATCAGTATTCACAGTGCCCTCAAATCTAGGAATTACAAGACACCAGCAGAATAAGTGATGCTGCTATGTCAAATGTTAGTCACTCTGTTCTTTGTTACTTATCTATATCCTACTCAAAGCAGAGAATATTAATATTAGGCATACACTCAGGTCTCAATAAGTATTAGTTCAATGAATAAATACTAGTTGCCATTATCTGCAATTTCTTGTTTACTTATTCCTTCACTTTTGAATACCATTAGAGGGGGAAAATGCACATTTTCCTATCTAGTCCCAAAATATTGTTTTTCAGCTATTTTCATACACCAATAACTCCTTATTCATGTAACAGATGCTGTTTCTGCTTTGTGGTATCTATGCTTAATTTTGCTAAAATTGCTATCCATCATCAATTCTAGGAGCCCCATGGCATCTTGTGACATTTGGAGATCAATTGCTACTAGAATCAATTAGGAAAAACTTTGTTTTAATGGACCTAAAATTGATACTGGTATTTTCTATTTTTGGAACTTACTCAGAATATCTCGATCACTGTTTTCAGTCACAGTACATAGAAAAGTCTTGATCTAGTCTCAGAAAACTGTTTAAATGACTGTCTTTTCAAAGAACATTTTTTTGTTGAGGTTTTGAAAATCCGAAAATTGAGAATCATGGACTTTTTTCTTTTGTTGAGTACAAATGGGAAAAAATCACTCAGTTTCTGATGCTTTCTCATAAAAAAAATCTTCTTTCTCATTGAAATAAGAAAACTCCAAAAATGACAGTTCACATCATTATTTAACACTCTTCTGTGTGTCGTTGAGAAAACAGTGGAGCTTTGGGTATATAGAATGCTTCTCTCAATTACATTTGTTGCAAAGGGGTAGATTATACCCAAAGTATAATCATTCTTGACTGATTGAAATCATTGTTATGGAATGAAATCCTGGCCTCTGTCAAGAATTAAAAAGTATTTTTTTACACTTAATGAGTATTCAAATTTTCAATGAAAACTTTCTGCTGTTACGATGTAGAAGCAATACAGTGCAGTGAAAAACAGACGTAGTGAGGTTTGAATAGTGGGTACATTATTTCATTCTTTTTCTCAAATAGTTTTTAACTGCCAGGCACTTCCCAAAAAGTATAGTGACATAATGTAGAGAAATAGAGACATGGTTCATGCCATGAAGAATTTACAGTTTGTTAAAGGATATAAGCAAATAGTAAAGAAATCCAAATGTGATATGATAAATTATGTGGGTACATGTCAGAGTTACTAGACATAACACAAGTTTGCCCATTCAATTTTAATCAAAGATAAACAATGAATAATTTTTTTTTAGTAGAACTATATCCCAAATATTGTCTGGGAGACAGACCCAACAGGTTAAATGAGGCACTCTTGGCACATGTGGAAAATGGATACAAGCTAAACTTCCTAGATAAGAAAGCCCTCACTGAGGTTTTGTCATCTAGGTGGAGAAGGAGTTATCCAAGTGAGTAATGAGAATTATACGTAGAGGGAACAACACATGCAAAAAGTACAAGGGTAAAAATAGAAGAGTGCATTGAAGGACTTCATTAAGTTCAGTATAAGTGCAAGGAGAGGGGCGAGAGAGGACATTGGACAGTTAAACGGGGCTCTATCAAGCATGGACTAGTAACTATAGTATGGACATTTTCATTTATCCACATTTTTCCCCTGATTTGTTTTGTAGAAATATTACCTGGTTTACAGTGAGTAGTATAAGTTTAATGAGGGAGGACTGAGAAAATTTGGGAGTCAATATACACAATATTAACGAGAAATGATGATTGTGTAAATAAGAGAGGTAGGTGACAGTGACGTAGGAGCAGAAGAGGCAGTAGGGAGAGAGCAGAACAACTCAGGATCCACTTAAAAGTTATTAGTAAGATTTTGGAATGGATCATAAGAGGGGAATAGGTAGAGGGAGGAGTTAGTGATGACACCTATATTTCTAACTTATCATATAGGAGTATTAAGATTCAATTCTCTAAGCCAGGAAAGACAGTATAAAATATATGCTAAGGGCAGTGGCATTGCCACGTGGAGAGGTTTGTAGGCAAAGAGGTACATTTGCAACAACTGAGAGCAGAGTTCCAATGGGTGGTTGGTTATATGTCAGTGAGGTATTGTTAGTTCGTAGATCAGCATTCCTCACAGTGTGGTTTTAGATGACCTGCATTAAAATCACCATGGGTTTATGCTAAAATTCCTAGGTCCCAACCAGACCTGCCAAGTCTAACTTTATCATAAGGTTATTCTTACATACATGATGTTTGATAATCCCTGACAGAGATGATGAATGAAGGTGTGCACCTGGATAATATCCCTCAAGGACAGTATAGGGTGACAAAAACACACAGTTCAAAACGAAATGGAAAACCCCCAAAAGCACCGGAGTCCCTAAGGAGACTTAGAAGGAACTTCCAGACAAAATCACAAAAAAACAGATGAGGATGGAGTCAGGGAAGCCAAGGTTATGGTGTTTCAGCCTTACATGTTTCAAGTTAAATCTTATAAACTATAATGTACTGAAGATTTGTTTTTTACTTTGGTTGTATGCTACCTCCTTCATAGACCAGCTGCTTAACCTCTAAATCTCCAGCACCTAGCACATGAGATGTGCTCACATTTTTTTTTTTTATTTCTTTTAATGAATGCATGAAAACGTTTGAGGCTTGGTAATAACAAATTGTACTATTTGCCATAAATAATATTCTTCCAGATGGAATCTCTTCTGAGGGAGGAGATGCATTATGAAAATAACTTTGCAAAATTTTCTGTTAAATATCTGAATAAATAATGTTTTCTTACTTTAAATTTTGCCCACATGTAAATATTATCCTAGAAAAGACATTATATATATACATATATATATACACACACACATAATATACACACATATTTATGTGTGTGTATGTATATACATATATACATATATATATGTGTATATATATACATATATATGTATATATATACATACACACACATATTTGAACTTAGATTCTCATAGCATTTGAACTGGCAAAAATTGTCATATGTTTTCACTAAAATAGAACTATGTCTTCAGCTATTATTCAATACAATAAGAAATCATTTAGTAAGATGCTAATAGGACTCTTTTACAATGATTTATCGCCACTCTTTGATTTCCTCTGTGTTATAAATCTCCACATTGGTGATAAGTGTAGCAGCTTTTCAGGTATACATTAGATGAGTTGGCATACATAACTCAAGGCTGTATATTTTAAAGCACTCTTACTAGGATACAATTTTTAAAGAATTTTTTTAAAAAAGGAAATGAAAGAAAATGCATAAAATGGCTATCCATATTATAGCCCTGTCAGTATATTAATGAGCTTAGCTTCTCAGTAGCCTCTATTACAGTTTTGATTTGGTCAGTTGCTTAATTCACCACTTCCATTTTAAAATTCCCACATACTTTTCCAATGCCTACTGAAAGTTCAATTTGTATGGATCTCCATTATTTAGCACATGAAATTATAACATAAAAAGATGAAATAAATACAAGGAGGTTATAAAATTATTGCAATAAATATTCTAGATATCACAAGAAAAGACCTGTGCTGGGAAAGAATATTTATGTAAATGAAACTCCCCTATACATTAGTATTTCAGCCAAAAGAAATCACTCACCACCCCCATCTCAAGTAGAAAGTCTGGATCTGCATTTAAATGGAAAGATGAATTCTAATTCAGATTTCAGCTACTGGAATCAATAAAAAGAAATCAGGTGTTGACTGAAAAGTTGGCTTTAAAGTGACATTGGATTATACATATATGAAGATTTAGATCTAATCAATGTATCAAGTTAATTCTCTCAATGAGATTTCTAGCCGATGTCTAATTTAGTCATCAAATTCTTGCTCCTAAGAATAATTTTAAAAATTCATCTAATCTCATTTTTAATATTTATTTTAGATTCCAGAATACAAAGCAAAACAATATATCTTTAAAATAACCTTATATGTGAATCCTGACTTTCTGTAGTGTTTTTCATAATACTGTTCATTGAAAAATCATCTCCTAGAAGCCTGTAAAATAATAATGAAAAGCTACATGTGAAGGGCCTCATATAATAAGATGCCATTTCTGTTTATACTATCAATATGCCTATTTCAAACTCAAACCAGCTGTCAGTCAATTTAGAAATAATCCCTAACCCATAAAGCTTCTGCAAGTATGGGAACTCCATGGGAGATGGGATACTACCTATCTTGTTTACCACCTTAGTCTTGCCGCAATAAGAGAATTCAGCATTTTGCAAGCACTGTATAAGAATGAATTTCAGATCAATGAATCAATTAAATAATAGCCAACTCAGAATTTTCTCAGAATTCAAAATGTTGAAATTAACATTGACTAGTAACTCACAATGTATTAGAAATCAAAAGTAGAAGGGACATTAGGAAAAATAGTGATTGACCAAGTGTCTGCCTCTCATGCAAGAATCAGAAATGCCTTGATATCAGGGACTACATTTTGTTAGACTCAATATTCTCTGCTTCTAGGACAAAATGCCAACCATATGTATACTGTTCACTATTTCCTGATTGAATCACAGTGGGCATTAGGCATCTTCTGATCTCCCACATTTATAGTAATATTACATTATTATGCTTTCACAATCTTTGAACATGCTGTTCCCTCTTCCTGGCATGCCCTCCGCTCTGTTCTTCACTTGGTTAATGCTTAATCATTCCATGACAACTTTGCATCCTTTGGCAGAGACAAAATTTAATGCTGTCCTTTTTCAGAGTGCAGACTTGTTGCTGAAAAGGGGATGTCTACCTAGTTTCTGCATTCCGCAGCCCCATCTGGATCTATGTAAGGCACTGTGACTCATTCAGAGCATTGGGATAGGAGTAGAGTGATATGTCACTTCTTAGACAAAGGGATTTGATTAAAAGTGGATATGCCTCCACCACTCCTACTCTTTCTTTCCTGTCTATAGGCTGGATTCAGAAGATCAAGCTCTTAGGAAATTGCAAGGCCATAAAAAGAAAAGGTGATCATCATGGATGGGCGCCACCTACCAATCAGAATACACCAGTTAATTTGTATGTGTCCAAGAATTTTTTTTTTTTAAAGCTGCTTTGGGTAGGGGTGGTGGGTGAGAGGTTATGAACAGTATGCTACTGTGCACTTACTATAAGTAGCAAAAATTCTTAAAGTGGCTTATAAGAATGGTGGATCTGTTTAATCATATATTTTTTGCTGTTTTGTTGGGAAATGCAAATTTGGGGTCAGAACTGAATTGGTCAGGGCAATACAGGGAACAAATGTTGCCCAAGGCAGTCCTTCCCAAACTGATCCTGTGTAACATTCAGTCTCAGTGCAGATTGTATATTGAATAAATATTTTGTTATCATTTGTTTGATGGTAGGCCAAATTTTTGGCCTGGCAAAGTGTTTAGGTTTGGACTCAGTTCTAAAGCCCTGTATCCTATACCTATCATAATACTATTACACATACACACACAAATACATTTTCTAACTGTGTGAGAAACAAATTTAGACTCAGAACATAGCATAGTGGGTTCCGAAATGTTTGTTCATCGATTAACAAAACAATGGGATAATTTGTTCCACTATTGTAAAGGTATATATGCTCCCACAGTATAAATTGGAAGTAGAGATAATAGAAAGAGGGATGTTACTCACCTAAAGGCATAGACTGCAAGTGGAAAACAATATCATAGAGGGCTTAAACATTTGGTCTTTAGAACAATCGATAAATCTTTTTCTTGGCCCTATCTCCAACCCTTGCTTCTTGTGACCTTGTGTAAATTACATACTTCCTCAATTTCTTCACTTTAAAATAAGAATTATAGTACTTTCTGGGTTTAATGAGATTCAGATGGGATCATTTGTTTGGCATACTGAATGTTACCTTATAAACTATCACTACATGTTAGCCAAAATTAGTATTATGTTCTGAAGATAATTTATGGACTTCCAACTAAACTCTATGTTCAATAGGTTTATTTGATATATGCATCTTAAATGCTTCAGTTCTTTCCCCTATAGATTTAACTGCATATATTAATATGAAAATGGCATAAATTTATAAAATGGGTTTTTCTTGACCCTCGCTATATGTAAACTCAATTTCATAAACTTTCATGATGTCTTCAAATTTCTCTTCTGGAGAAAATGAGAAATGAAGATAACACTTCCGTTATAGTGACCTATGCTAAAATAGATGGGCTACAAACATGATTGCCAGCTTCACTTTTGCCATCTAGGTGCTAACCATATTTGGGCAAGTTATTTAACCTCCCTGAACCAGTTTGCCCCTCTAAAACTGGCAATCAGAGAAATAACTCTCCTCAAAATTTGGCTTAAAGGAAAAAACTAATATGAATGATTTTAAAGTGTTTTCTGAATATAAAATGTCACATAATGTTCAGCTATCAAGAAAGAGACTTAACTTTTACAGGTGTATGTTTCCATTTCTAATCATTACCTGCTACAGGGATTACCAGGAAAAGTCATTGATTGATTAATTGATTGATCGATCACTTCATTACATTAATCTAGAAGTGGGAAAAATATGATCTTGTTTCTCACCTGAAAGACATCTGCATCAAATCCTCCTCCACTTTACAGTGTAAAAGTGTGCTTATGTTAAAGTGCTTCATTTACAGGAAAAAATAGCTCCCTGCCAAAAAAAGAGCAATGTAACATAATTACTCTTGGCTTGGAAGCCTACTATTAGTTTATTCAATGACTTTCCCAAATGGTGCTGGGAGAATTTGACATGAAATATTTTTGTTAGAAAAAAGCATCTTTCAGCTTATGTATAATATAGACACAGAAGAAAAATACGAACTGTGGAAATAAGCCTACATTTAACAGTGACAAACTACTTGCCGTTTAAATTCCTTAGGTTTCAAGTCCCTCGTTCTATTTTTGGTTGTAAGTGAGAGGTACACAGTATCTCAACACTCTCTGAGACGAAATAAGTGGATGTCTTTTGCCAGCTCACGTAGCCAGTTGCCCAGCCACTTAGACCCATTCAAATAGGGCAAGAAAATGGTACCTCATGCAAGGGAGGAGCAGTGAGAAGGATCAGGATCTAGAAATAACCCACCTTGTAGATAAAAAACTGCATTTTTGGCGTAAGAGGAGAGTAAGATATCTGAAGGACATGGTGACAGTTCTCAAAGCAGCAAAAGCAATCAGTATGTTAACACGAGATTCCTACAGATTCCTGGTACGCAGAAATCTCTTAACATAAATGTTTACGGGTCAAGACCGTGCAGTTCGATACCCTTTATGAGGTCAGTATAAATGAGTTAAAAGTTTAGATTTGAGGGTCATACAGCCATTGTCTTAAATCTTGTTTTACCACTCGCCAGTAATGACTTTGGGCAATTGAGTTAACATCCCCAAACCTCATTTTTGTGTCTATAAAAACAAAATAATTAAATTATCTAATTCTTCATAAAAATTAAATGATGAGATTATAAAATTTTCTCATGGGTATGTCGTGTATTAATACTCAATGCATTATTTTGATTGATATAATTGTTGGTGTCAGGACAGACAGCACACGGCACAGCCTAGTAGTTGTCCATATAGGTAAATTATGATGAAGTTTAATGAGACACCCAAAGGATCCAGCAATAATGCATTAATGACTAAGCAAGCATAGAAGAGAACCATTTGCCTTATCAAAATGGGGACTTGTATTTGAGGGGACGCAGTAGAAGTCGAGTTACTGGAGATACGGTCATGTTTACCGGATAAACAATTGCGAAATCAATTTACAAACACAGGACTTCTGTGATGTAACAAGTGCCAAAGTTTTATTTCCTTATCTTCATGGTATGGATAAAGAAATAATATGGTACAGAAATGTATCGACTTGCCTGAAATTATACAGTAAGTGTCGGATCCAGGATTTAAAATAGTTCAAAGAAATATTTCTAATTACTATGCTACCTGCCCATTGTGACTAAAGCTGAAACTAAGGGATTCCAGTCATGGAAATGACAAGGATAACACATATAGAGCTAACAGTCTACCATGAGAACAAATGTGGCTGTCTAGTAATCTCTGCTTGGAACAGAACATACACTTAAGAGTTTTAGTCCTCTGGAAGCTCAAAAAAAAAATACAAAGAGTGTTACATATTAAACAAGAAAATAACAAAAACTACCTCTGCTGTTATAACTACATCTGCAGCAGCTGTTGTTATTGGTAATAATAACAATATTAATACTAGTACTATCAGTAATGTGACTAATACATTAATTACCAAAAATGTGACAGGGGATGTTAGTCATAATTACCTCCATTCTCCATTTGGGTAGTCACATTTGGAAGAGGAAATTTATAAATTGGATGATTACCAAAAGCTGATTACCATAATAGCTAAAACCATGTCACATATTGCTTCGAGAAGACTTAGGATGAGTATAGTTTTTGCAGCATTGACATAATAAACAAGAATTTAATCTATTTTGTTTTACTTCGAGGAGGAATTTTGGACTAATAAGTAAAAGCTGAGGAAACAAAACATTGGAATTAACCTAAATAAGAATATTCTTTTAATAAATGTTTTCAGAAAATTATAAATAATTTAAAAACCTGCTAGTAGTGTGTATACTTTGACCTTCTTATTTAAATTTACAGTATAAGATTACTTGGCATGCTAGAGATAGTCTTTAGGAGTTCAGAGAGGATAATATAGAGAAGATTCAAGCAGATCTCAGTTTACAGCCTCTTCCTAATATTGAATCATCATTCCCTAAGTTAACTAGTCAATGTCTTCATTTACCTAAATCTCTAATACTATCAAAGCACAAAATAGCTCCATTTTTATGTCATCAAATTAAAATGAAATTTATTATAAAATATGCATAAAAATACATAATTAATCCACAATGTAACATGAATTCCTTTGCTTGCACCAAGAGAAACATTTTCAAAGCTTCTACAAGGTGCCTTAGGACAATCTGGAGCAGTACAATGGGGTCCCAACTGATCACTTCCTCAATCAGAACCACTGTCTGTAGTGAGCTTTCAGAAAATCATGTACAGATGGTCCCCAACTTATAATGGTTCAACTTATATCTTTTGGGTTTATACTGGTGCAAAGGCTATATGAATTCACTAGAAACCATACTTTGAATTTTGAATTTGGTCTTTTCCTTTTCCCCAGCTAGCAATAGGCTGCACAGTCCTCTCTCCTGATGCAGAGAGGCAGAGGGCAGCAGCACCCAGTCATCTGGGTGGTCACAAGGGTAAATATCCAATACACTGACAACCACTGTGTACCCATACAGCAATCGTGTTTTGAATTTCCAGTATAGTATTCAATAAATTACGTCAGATATCCAGCACTTTATTATAAAATAGTCTTTCTGTTAGATGATTTTGCTCAACTGTAAACTAATGTAAGCGTTTCTGAGCACATTTAAGGTAGTCTGGACTAGGCTATGATGTTTGGTAGGTCGGGTGTACTAAATGCATTACTGACTTATGACATTGTCAGTTTTGCATGGGTCTATCAGGATGTAACCCCATCATAAATCCAGAAGATCTGTACCCTGGATTATCTTTTAGCTCACTAACTCTCCATTTTGTGTTTTTTGCTGGGAAAATTTCCTCTTCTAGAATTCTATATTTTGAAATGTCCCAAAACTCAGTCCCCTCTTTATGTCCATTTATTTTTCCACAGTGATCTCCTCCATTCACAGCTTTAATTCTTATCTAGGCACGGATGGCTCCCAGCATATCCCCAGTTCCACCCTCTCCCCTATTTGACAGTGGCAATGGACTTGCAAGAAGTATTTCAAACATAGCACTCCCAAAACAGAGCTCTTGATTTCCCCCCAGCTCCTCCATTCCCTCCTAATTTCTCCCATTCTGAAATGGCTCCACTATTTATTCAGTTTATTTGGCCCCAAACTCAGGGACAATCCCTTGTTCTTCTCTATAATCACTATATCAAATCCATTGGCCAGTCCTTTTAACTCTAATTTCAAGTCATTCCCTGACGATAAGCATGTCTGAGAACTCTCTCATCAAACTGGTCAAGTCACTGTCGTCTCTCCTGTGGTTATCACAGCCATCTTCTATTCCATGCTTTCATGCACACTCCCTAGCGCCAATCTTACAGCGACCAGAATACTGTATAAAAGAAAAAATCAGATTATGTCAGTCTCCTGCTCAAAACTCCCATGACTTCTCATAATCTCTTATGACTGTGGAGGAAATCCAAACCCTTTATCACACTCTGTACAAGACTCCACATGATCTAGTTATTATTTACCTCTCTGACCTCATCTCATAACACTTTCCATTTCATTCTGCTCTAGCCACACTGGCTGTTATTCTGTTCTCACTACTTACAACACTATTTATTTTCTTAGATCTTCAAAAGTATTACCCCTTTCTTTCACTCAGATCTTTGCTCAAAGTCACCACTGTAGAAAAGTCCTCTTGTTGACTCTTTAAAATAACACACCACCGGGTGCCTGGGTAGCTCAGACGGTTAAGCATCCGACTTTGGCTCAGGTCATGATTCACAGTTCATGAGTTTGAGCCCCGCATCAGGCTTGCACTGACAGCGCAGAGCCTGCTTGGAATTCTCTCTCTCTCACTCTCTCTCTTTCTCTCTCTCTCTGTCTCTCTGTCTCTCAAAAAATAAACTTTAAAATAAAATAAAATAAAATAAAATAAAATAAAATAAAATAAAAAACACAGCACTACCAAACCCCATTCTGGGTCCTCTATCACCTGACCCTTCTTTATTTGCTCAAATAATAGTACTGTTATTGCCCAAAATATATTTAGTTATACATTGCTTGTTTTCTATCCTTTCCACTAGAACAGTAGACTAGAAGCTCCATTAAAACAGCACGGATTTTATTTTTGTTTTAAACACTATTGTATGTCTAAAGGTGAGAACAATGCTTGGCACATGGTACGAATAAACAAAGGAATTGAAAAGTAATAAGAAATTTGGTGTGTCATGAACTCATACTGGATACTACATAAAGAGCTTACGTTAGTGAAAAATCAGGATAAAGCATTGCCTTCATCTCTAACATAGTCTCATAGCCCACTTTGAAGGATTGCATTAGTGTGAGAATTTGGAATTATACTCCCGACAATCACAGAAGGTGAAGACGACCACTCTTGCTGACAATCAGAAAATGATATTTCCAACAGAAAATGAACAATACTCACTGAATCTGATTTCTTAACATTTCATTCACCCCTGTAACTTTATATTTATTTTTTTTATCTTGAGGTTTTTGAATTATGATCCGATTATATGTTTTACCTTGAAAATTTTGGCTATTAACATTTCCCCTAGTGTCTGCTTGTACAGTTTCTCAAGTTTTGTCTATAAGAGGAAGTCTGTAGTGAAAGGACTGACGTATGGCCAATAAGTTTGTTCCTAGAGTCAGATCCAAGTTCAGTCGATCTCATTACACCAGCATACTTTAGATGAACTTAGCCCTTGCATCAACTTTGCAAAATCTTAGAAGTACCTTCCTCAATCTTGTCTTTGTGTCCATTAGAACTACTGTGAATTCTGTTTTGCTCATTCATGCATGCCTCTCCACTAAATAGGATAAATTCACATCGATAAAAGACAATTTCAAATTACAATGAATGTTTTCTAGAAATTTTAAGTATCAATAGGAATGTTCATTTGAGAGAAGCCTTAAAATAAAAAGGAATGAAATCTGGACTATCCAATGCTCTACAGTCCTTAAATAGTATGATGAGACTTTCAAATACAGTCTGAACTGCAACATTGCTTCCCTAAAAGACTCCCTAGTAAGAGACAAGAAAATTAGTTAGACTTTTCCTATTTGTATCTCACCTTTCCCTTACCTCTTCTTGCTCCAACCACAAATTTAATTCAATCCAATGTACTTCTTAATCTTTCTTTCCCTCTTTCTCCTGAGAGATTCATTAAAAATTTAAGCTGCTTAGGAAGGAAATTCCTGGTACATGGACTTCAAACCCTAATCATTGCATATCTCTGTGACATTGTTAAGGACTATCCATTTCCAGGACAGAAAGGAAAAGACGTTTTGTTAAAATCAGACTTTCCTGGGCACACACGTTTGAGGCCTCCCTGACCTTTATCAATTAGTACATCTTTTGGTGGAGCCAGAAAATGCCAAAACCTGCTTGTACAAAGCCCATTGCAGGACCCTGAAAAGGATTTAAAGATTAATGAAATAAAATTTTCTATAATGAAATATCTAAGGGTACATAAAGTTAGTGATGTGGCTTGAAGCACTGGGGTTCAGAGCCAATGGCCAAGAAAGAATTCTTGAGGTGTCTTCTGTGCAAAAAGTTGGTTTATTATAGCACGAGGACAGGACTCATTGGCAGAAAGAGCTGCACTGGGGTTATTAAGAGTGACCGATTATGTAAGATTTTCTGTTTTATGGAAGGGAGGGTGATGTTAGGGCTCCAGGCAATTGAGTCTATAGGTTTCTGGAGATTGCTGTTTTTCTTGTAAATCATCAAAACAGTTGCAAATTGATGGAGACTCATGTCCTACATGACTGTGATCTCTATCAGTTAACCATTTGTTTTTCCCTTTCCTTTGTTCCTGGGCAGCCAGGAGTGCCTGAGGAATGTCACACATATCCCACCTTTGTGGGGGTTAGGGGTGTTGCAGGTTTTTAGCTTGTGCTTTGCCCTCAACTTGACTTTTGCTCTCTCATCATTAGACAACCTACTTTAGGAGCTCTGTCTCTGGTCTTGCTAAAGTAGTTATGAGCCCTGGTTCAATCCTATAAAGTGCAAAATAGTAGATTCATAGAAGACTTTGGAGATAATCGATGCCTTCAGTATCATTCAGCATTAGGCCTGGATGCTAACATTTCCACTACCCTCTCCAATATATTTGTAGATGACCTAAAACCAGAAATTGATGATTTGATATATACAAAAAAAGGTTAGTGACTACATTATATAAATTTCAGGCTTTGGCAGAATGCATTGAATAGTATTTAGATAGGGGAAAACACCCTCAAACTAAAGACACAGATTTAAAAATAAGGAGATGAAGGGATAACTGCCACCCTTTTAAAAAACAATAAAAATTCCCTTTACCAAGACTTTTATTGGTTTTGTAAACAAAAAGTCCAATAGAAAATGAATTGGAAAATCATTTCAATAATAAAAAGTCCCATCTTAACAACAACAACAAACAGAAAAGAACTAGGGGTCTCTCAGGGTTCGAAAGGGGCACCAAGGAAGACTGTAGTACCCAATTTCCAATGATTTTGTTAAACTATCAAATAGAACTATCTCTGGTAATGGTGTTGCCTGGTGGACTAGGGAGACCTTGGGTCCTGAGACCTTGACCTAGCATGTCCAAAAGATGTCAAGGGAGGCCCTTGGTTTTGTCAAAGATAAGAATTCAGGGCAGACACAACACTGCAGATTAGAAATACAACAGGAAAGTTTATTAAAGCAAAAGTATACTCTGATGATATAAGAGTAGGTAAGTACAAGGGAGAGCTGCTGAGTCTGGGGTTTAGGTTTTTATCTTTCGTTGACAACGGTTAACAAGGAGGCAGGATATTCATTACCTGAGGTGGGGATTGATTTATTGGAAGCAGGGTCATGTGCTTTTTCTTCCTTATTTGGTCAGGGATTTCCTGTCATGGCATTCTTAGGGAGGAGTGTGTTAATGTAGTATAATGAAGGAATAATAGGAACTTTTGTCAGCCATCTTGGGCCTGTCTGGTTTGATCTGGTTTCTTACAGTTTTGTTTTGGAGTGCTGCCAAGTCAGTTTCTGATTTACTCATAGTTGGCCATGACTTCCTCTTTGCTGGCTTCCAGGCATCCTGTTAGGACCTAACTAACTGGCTATTCTAGCAATAGAAGGACAGAAGCAAAACTTTCTAAATGAAATTGGTTTTGGTCAACTATCAATCCTGCCACAGCTTTTACACTGTTCTTAGGAATCTCCAGACTACTAAGGTGGTAGATTTTTTTTTTTACATACCCTCAGGCCTTCTCCCTCCCTGGGTATTCTTATACCCAGAGTATAACAATAATTTTCAGCCCTCTCGTGAGCCAAATTTCTTCCTTTGTGATAATACAAACACATCTATTATTGAGAGATTCCTTTCAAATGTAACTATCAAATAAGCTGTTTTTCAGATGGACTGTTCCCTGAAATACCTGACATCTCTGGCATGCAATATACACTAATAGTTTCAATTGAGGTTTTTTGATCCGATGTACTTAACCCGATCTCAGATTGATGAATTAGTTGAGGTCAATGTTAACCTCTGGGCCAAGGAATCTACTGATGTCTTGAAAATATTAGGAGCTGATCCCATTTAAGTAATAAATGATTCATCCAAGCCTTTGAGGCATCTAATCTTGCCCCATATCCTGTGAAGACCAAACCGAGGTAAAGACTGGTTCTACTGTGGAATACTGGTCAAAAGTGACCTTTTATTCCTTGTACTAGTACCTGAAATATTCTTGTGTTTCTTGTAGGAAAAACAAACAAATGAATATATAGATACGGATTTGTGCAAGATCTTATTGTTATACATAAAATGTGATCCACTGTTCCCACTGGTCCCAAATCCAAATGTCATATTGTTCTCAGCACAATCCAAAGCCATCTACTATACTGTTGTGTACTTGTGCCACCCCTCTTCTACCACCCCTCTAGATCTCAACCTCGATATTTATTTGTCCTGTTGTGGGAAAATCAACAACATGCCAGGTTTATTATACATCAATGATTTCTAGAAGCACTCTTCTACTTCTCTGAATCAAGACCTAAAGTTATAAAATTTCCTGTGACTTCTCTCATTTCCAATGTGTAGATGATCATTTGTAAAGCTCAAAATACAGAATTCATACATTGTTTTCATCTATTCATTACAAGCATTAATCCAGAAGAGATATAAAGCTTCCAAAGAGAAGTTGCAATTGTACCAACAACAAAAGTTCATAATTGAGAATATAACATATCCCAGGAAGGTAAATCTCTAATCTCTAAAAGACTCTGCATATCTAGAATTTTTCTAGATCAATTCCAAAATCAATTCTTGGAAATTTTATCACTAGTATTGGA
Source organism: Panthera onca (assembly GCF_046562875.1). NCBI lineage: Eukaryota > Metazoa > Chordata > Mammalia > Carnivora > Felidae > Panthera > Panthera onca. The sequence continues at coordinate 161,504,565 of NC_138346.1, forward strand.
GATATCATGTGCCACATTTTTCTGAGATTGCATTTCATTTATGTCATTAATCTCCAGGCCTTGAATTTCTCTAAGGGGAAAAAAAAAACATGAACAAGTTTTTGATAAGGGTAAGTTAAATTAGGTCAAAGGTCAATAGCCCCAAATTTAGGATTTCCTAAATATCCTGCATATCCTTTTCTTTTTTGATTATTCATATTCTGCTCAGATACTAGATGTACTTTGATGGTATATCAAATGAGGCATATTGTCATAAGAGTTATAATTGCAGAGTGGCACAGCTCATGGAATCTATGGCAGATGTATTTCTAGGGTCCCCATTTATTGTATTTGTTCCTCTTGCTGTGAAGACTTCTATTAACAAAAAGCACTAAGGAATTCTCAGTTTACCTCCTATGAAATATTATTGACTTCCTTTTTTGTATTTACTATCTTTTGTTATAATCCTAAAGTCAGCATTACTCCTTCCCCCACCTGAGGGAAGAATTCCATTGTTTAGTTACCATTAGACAATCATCCAAGTCTGAGTCAAAGCTTTTGAAATTTCTTTAGGAAAACACTGATTTAATTTTGTTTGTTGTTGCTACATATCCAAAAACATTTCTGCATTTGTCTATCATTCTATTTTGATTTATATCAATTTACTATTACCTAAAGAGCCTCTCACAGAGCTTAATTCAGCTTAAAAGACTGAGTTGCTCCCTCTCACTTAGGCCAGGCATTTGTTCAAATATTTATAAGCATATTACTGTCCTACCCTCACACTAACCCCAAGAGAAATCGTAAGATTTTAAATTAGAAGCCTTTAGTTTGGCCTTGTATTTCCATATTAATTTCACTCACTCATTAATACTTTTATTCAATCAACCAATATTCCTTAAGTGTCTACTGTGTACCATTATCAAAAGCTTCAGAATTTCTATGAAGGCAGAATGTAGGTTTTCCCCCCAGACTCATTGAGATATAGTTGACATATAACATTGTATAACTTCATGGTATACAACATAATGATTTGATATATGTATATATTGCAGGATGATTACTATAATAAGTTTAGTTAACTTCCATCATCTCACATAGTTACAAAAATTTTTGCTTGTGATGAGAACTGTTAAGAACTACTTTCTCAGCAAATTTCAGATACACAATATAGTACTGTTAATTGTAGTCATCATGATGTACATCATACCCCCAACTTGTTTCCATGCCTAAATTGTTTACTTCAATCCACTGTCTAAAACTACAACCAAATAATTGTTTAAATGATTAACTTATCTATCTTACTTTGATGCAAATACCTCTTCTGTCTACAACCCATTCATATAACTTTCATAGTTATATGAATTCAGTATAATAAGAATTCGGTATAATAAATTCAATTTTCTGGACCATGGCTTATAAAGCCCTGCATAGTCCGCTCCCTATTCAGCTAACCTTATCCTTCTGCATAATCCATTTGCAAAAAGATCCCAATACACTGAAGTATTTGAAGTTCTGGAAAGGGTCATGTTTTCTGTGATCATCATGCATTTATGATTATTATCCCCACTGGTGAAACATTCTTCCTCTCCTTCCCTTCTTAATAACTTCTACTCATTTTCCAGATTTCACCTTATAGATCTTTTCTTTTTTAAAAATTTTATTTATGTATTTTGAGAGAGAGAGTGTGTATGTGAGCAAGGGAAGGGGCAGAGAGAGAGGGGGGGGAAGAGAGAGAATCCCAAGCAGGCTCCATGCTATCAGCACAGAGCCTGATGCAGGGCTCAATCTCACCGACCATGAGATCATGACCTGAGCCAAAATCAGGAGTCTGTCACTTAATTGACTGAGACACCGAGGCTCCCCTAGATCTTTTCTTCTAGAAAGATTTCTTGAACCCCTGAGATCTGCTAAGGACACTTGTCTATATGCAATTATTTTATCATAGCACTTACTCTATTCTAATTATTTTATTAGCAGGTGCACCTGACTGGCTTAGTGGATAGAGAACACTACTCGATCTCAGGGTGTTGAGTTCAAGTCCCATGTTGGGTGTAGAGATTACTTAAAAATAATTATTTTGTTTGTCTATATCCATGACCACACTGTAGAAAATGGGTCTTTTAAAAAATTTATTGAGGTATAATTTACATACAATGTTATATTATTTTAGGTATATAGCAATACCTATATAGCGATTATATTTGTATAACAATACATTTGTATACATTGCAACATTTGTATACATTTGTATACATTGCAAAATGTTCCCACAATATGTCTAGTCACCTTACAAAGTTAATATAATGTTATTGACTATATTTCCATGCCAAACTTTACAGACCCATGATTTATTTGTAACTGGAGCTTTGTACTTCTTCACCCATCTCTTCCCCTCAGCCCCTCACCTTAAGCAACTAACAACCTGTTCTCTGTATCTGAGTTTGGTTTTATTTTGTTTTTATAATTTCCACATATAAGTAAAATCATGCAGTATTTGTCTTTCTCTATCTGACTTATTTCACTGAGCTTAATACCTTCAAGTTCCATTCATGTTGTTGTAATGTCGATTTCCTTCTTTTTTATCGCTGAATAGTATTCCATTATATGTTCTGTATCTATTCATCTATCAATGGCCACTTAGGCTGTTTGCATATCTTGGCTATTGTAAATAATGCTGCTATAAACAGAGGGGTGCATACACCTTTTCAAATTACTGTTTTCATTTTCTTTGGATAGATACCCCATACTGGAATCACTAAATCATATTGTAACTCTATTTTAAATTTTTTGAGGAAAATCCACATTATTTCAATAGTGAGTGGCTGTACCAATTTAGATTCCTACAAAGAGTGCACAACGGTTCCCTTTTTTCCACATCCTTGTCAACACATGTTATTTTTTTAATCTTTTTGATTGCAACCTTTCTGACAGTTGTAAGGTATTATCCTATTGTGGCTTTAATATGCATTTCCCTGATAATTAATGATGTTGAGTGTCTTTTTGTGTGACTGTTGGCCATATGCATGTCTTCTTTGGAAACATGTCTATTCAGATCCTCTGCCTATTTTTCAGTTGGACTGTTTTTTGGTTATTAAGTTGTATGACTTCTTTATACATGTTGGATATTAATCCCTTATCAGATATATGATTTGCAAATATCTTCTCCCATTAAGGAGGTTGCTTTTCCTTTTGTTAATGGCTCTTCACTGTGCAGAAGCTTTTTAAATTTTTTTTTTAACGTTTTGTTTATTTTTGAGACAGAGAGAGACAGAGCATGTACAGGGGAGGGTCAGCGAGAGGGAGACACAGAATCTGAAACAGGCTCCAGGCTCTGAGCTGTCAGCACAGAGCCCGACGCGGGGCTCGAACTCACAGACCGCAAGATCATGACCTGAGCCGAAGTCGGCCGCCCAACCGACTGAGCCACCCAGGCGCCCTGATGTGCAGAAGCTTTTTAATTTGATGTAGTCTTATTTGTTTATTTTTGCTTTTGTTTTCCTTGCCTTTGGAATCAGATTAAAAATATTGTGAAGTCTGATGTAAAGGAGCTTACTGCTTATGTTTTCTTCTAGGAACTTATGGTTTCAGGTCTTACATTCAAGTCTTTATATTGAATTGATATTTGTAGAGGTGTAACATTTTTGTATATGGTGTATATGGTTTCCCAACACCATTTATTGAAGGGACTGTCCTTTCTCCGTTTTAAATTCTTCCCTCCTTTGTAGCAAATTAATCAACCACATATGTGTGTGTTTATTTCTGGGGTCTTTATTCCATTCCATTGATCAATGTGTCAGTTTTTATGCCAATACTACACTGTTTTGATTACTATAGTTTTGCAGTATAGTTTGAAATAAGGGCAACTGATACCACTGACTTTATTTCTCAAGGTTATTTTGGTTCTTGCTGATATTTTTTCAGAGCTCAACTTAGAGTTCAGCTTACATAGTGGACAAAACATGTTTCTAGAAGGAGATGTGGAGGGATGGAGAGAGAAAAAGAAAGAAAGAAAGAAAGAAAGAAAGAAAGAAAGAAAGAAAGAAAGATAGGAGGATGGGAGGAGGAAAAAAATCACAGTAGGCCATGCATTAAAGCAGTGGTTGAAAAACTTTTCCTCTAAAAGGTCAGAAAGGAAATATGTTAAGGTTTGTGAACCATGTGGTTTCTGTTCTAACTACTTAACTGTGTCATTGTAGCACAAAATAATGCCTTGTTCCAATAAAACTATATTTATAAAAATGACTAGCAAGGTGGATTTGTCTGGAGGGCTATGGCTTTTTGGCCACTGCATTAGAGGCTTTATTTACATTATTTCATTAATTTTACCAACAACTTTTTGTGAACAATGAGCGAAAATAGATTATATAATTTGTCCAAAAGCCACAGAACTAGTAATGATGAGGTTCTAGATCTACTTACCTCCACAGAGAAGGAAGAAGAGAAAGTGAGGGTCAGAATACTATGATGCATCTACTTTTGTATCCCTTTATAAAAAATCAGAAATCTGCGGGTTAATAAAATTTGCCTAAGTTTCTACACACAGTATTAAACTTAACTCATTAGCTAAAGACCTCAAGTTCTTAACCATTGGTATATGCTGATTTTGTTAAATTGAAATCTCTCTCATTTCTAAATTTTCTGCTATTTTAGAAAGCTGTTGATCTGAAGAAGTTTTTATAACAATTCAAAATTCATTTTATTTCTTCTTGTTCTTCTTTTTGGTCCTCTCAATACAAAATACCAGCTAAATTAATGATGTAGCTATTGCAGGAAAGGAGGGAGCCAATAAATATTATTTAACTTTTACATTGATCCAAAATAAAACCATATTATGTAGCATTCAGGAAGATGAATGAGAATGAAGAAAAAGAGAGTGCATTTTATATAGGTTAAGAGATTTTTTTGTGAGATCAGAATCTTAGAGGCAAGGTTTGAATTTTTAAAAGTGGATTTATGTATCTATGCCAATGAATAGAAATAATATAGAAAGAGATACTGAATAAAGCTGAATAGCATCAAAATAAAATTGCTGCTAAACATATCATTATAAGTTGTACTCAATGTCTCTCGGGTTCTATTGACATGACCTCCTTCAGTTTGTGAAAGTAAAAGACGATGTTTTAGAGTTAATAGCTCAGTAGCCCAATGTAGAGAACAGGTATTCCAGGAATTTTTAAGAGATGGAAGTGCTGAATCTGGGTCTCCAAAATTTTAAAACTTTTGAATCTTAATTTCCACCCTATTACTATGTATGGGTCCCTGGAGAATTCATTTAACTGCACTAAATCTTGATTTCTTAATCTGTGAAAGAGGGATGTCTAAAGGTTTTAAACTTCAAATGCTGTTATAATGGCAATGTTAACTGAATTCACTAATCCCATCATTTTCTAGCTATATGAAAGAAGCCGCATTTTTTTTTGTTTTCTTTACATTTGATATTAACTAAAGGCCATGGTATATTCATCACTAGTAACTCAAGCTGACTGACAGGTGTGATAATAAAAATTCATATCCTGTACTGAAGCCTTTGGAGCAGAGCTTCATAAATAGAATTGATAGCTTTGTTAGTAAAAAATGAGATGATGGCATATCAACATAACACTACTACTTAGTTTGAGGGGGCATTTGGAGGGGATGAGTGTTCCCATGAGTGGGGATAGAGTTGCAAATACAGACACTATATATTCTTGTGTAACCAATGAAAGGCTGAGTTAAGATTAAATTCATGGCTATGGCCAGCAGAAAGAGCAGTGTTAATGAAAACCTATAACAAAGTTATAGAAGAACAATGATAGAGTCTCCTAATTAAGCACAGGTAACTAATATATATAAGTATACATTATTTTTATTATTATTAAATAAATTTATATATATATATATTAATATATAATAAAATTCTACAATATACTCATATATGTGAGAAGAACTTGATCTCACATTTTCTGAGTAGAACAACCTGAAATGCAATTTAGTTCTAAGAGGCTGCTCTTTTGTAGACATGACGTTGCTATTAATTCTATGTTTTTATTTATATGGTTAATTATGGTTAAGTATAGTACTTTTGCTGTCCAGTTCCGTTGTTAACTTAAGAAAGCTGGACTAGATAACACTAATATAATTCTGTGTTTAATCTGTGTTACATGCCTTGTTAAAAACTTTACATGCATTGTCTCCTTTAATTCTTAGCACAATTTATATCCCGGAGGTACTTTATCCCCACTTTGCTGTTGAATAAACTGAGGGTTATGGAACTAAATTATCTTGCCTAAGGACACAGTGCTGGTATTTAATCCAGACATTTTTGACTGCCAAACCCAAATGCCTAACCATCATACTATGTCACTTCAAGTGGTTCATTGTTTTAGATCTGATTCACTCTAACTGACATATTCCATAAGAATGGGGGGGGGGGGGGCTGCTATTACACTTATGCAGATGAAAGGGGAAAAAGAGTTTCTGGTTAAAACAATTGAACAAGCTCCTCTTGGATGATATTAGTGAGGGATGCCAGGTGAAACTTCATTCATCTAGCTGTCATAAATGACTACAACTGAAATCCGATCCTGTATCTGGCAAAATATTATATAATTTGTCCGAAAAAAAACTATTAAAAGGTGATTTATTCACCAGGAGATCATATTTTTTTCCTCTTTTTAGCAAACTGTCATACTAAACTTAACCATTCCTCCAAAACATGAAACTAAGCCCTTTTGAGCAATTTCAAACATTTCCACAAATGAATAGACATAGCAATGTGTCATGAAATCTTGCCAATTTACAATGCCTACATTACTTCACAATAATATATTTCTTTATTTAAAAGCTATTTTATTGCCGCTTTACAATTTTCAATGTGCATTTCTCTTCCCATTATAAAAATCAGTAATGTTCGGAGAAAGGCATCAGCTGAAGCACAGGTTGTAAGGGTTCCAATTTCCAGTGAACATAACAAACCCCACTGATCACAACTTTGTGTGGGGAAAATCCTCCATAAAATTACTTTTTTGCATATGTTTAAATATTATTCACAATGGAAAATCTTTTCTATAGAAACACTTTAAAATAATATGGCTGACTGTTACCATGTGAATGCTTTTTTTTTTAACATAGCCTTTTATAATCACATATACTCTTTATCCTTTTCCATTTCAGTTCTGTCTTGGTAAAAATGAACAAAATACAAAATTCAGTATAATTTTACCATTCGCATTAGCAAGAGAACAATGGCAAGTGGCTTTGAATTGCTCTTCCATCTGGCATTTCAGTTACTGTTTAGATTAATAGGTACAATAGGAGTTGAAATTTTCTGGGCCAGAGTTTAATGGTGCTCAGCACTGCTCCTTTCTGAAAGGACCCATCCACCTGTGGACAAAGCCTTCTGTCTGTTACCATGGCCCTGAATAAAGTGACTGATGAGCATGTGAGTCTGTTTCAAGTTGCAAAAAGGAAGAACTTACATTCCAGTTAACTACACTGTCTCTTCCTGATACGAATTATGCCAGCTAAGATAATCAATAACTTATCAGGCTGCTGAGAGCCCATTAGCATGTGGTTAATATGCTAGTGTTCACAGCAGTATTCTTCAATGTGGGAAGTGGCCCTTTGGTATAACACACTTCAATAGTTTAAGCTCAATAATAATAACTCTTGTTTAACAAGATATTAGATTGACTCTTATAAATTAGAAGATTGTTTTCATGATCTATGTAATCTACTCTATTAATAAAAACAGAACTGAAGGCTCTTGGCACAATTCATTTCTCACTTCCACTTACAAGTGGGCTCTAAATATAAGGAATCAGGCTTGCCCAATTAATCACAGCGCTGAACAATGTGTCTACCTGAAAAGAATGTAAAACCACTGCTATTACAAAGTTTAATTTAAACCCTAGGGCTAAATTAAAGAGCTTTTCAAATACAGAGATTATTGTCCAGGAAGAGCAAAACACAATTTTTTTTTTCATTTCAGTTTAGGAAATTATTTCTAGAAAAAAGTGTAAAAATTTGCTAAGTCATTTGGAGGGGGTTGGGTCTTATTGCTCTTACGTTTGAACACGAACAAGAAAATGACATGGAGAAATAAAATCAGTCCAATCGGAAGTGTTTAAGATTCAAAGATTTTCATTTGCATCCTCCAAGACAGGGTTTTGCATATGGTGTCTGTGTACTAACTGAATTTTCCAGCGTCTACTCTTTAAATGCAATTCTGATTGTGCAGCCTTAACAAAGAACAGCTAAGTGACTGAGCAGGATGCGGCATTTCATGTACTGTTCCCACTCTGGGATTGTCATAGTGCATCTGTGGGATTAAATCTTTTAAGGAGTTGTCAAATTTAATTGGTGAGTTTGCACAGTTCTGGTTTACTGGATACATCACACCACCAAGATCTTTTTCTTTTATCACTTTATGTTAACTCCATGATTTAAATATTGCCATCTGTGAACAAAGCCTACAGAATTAAGAAAACAGCTTTAGTAAATTAAAATCTTAACTGATGCATAATTTGAAGATTTTAACATTGCTTATTTGATACTTGGTGTGTTTGTGTATTTATTTTTCTCATGGCAGGTATCCTATTTTGTACATACATGTTCAGTATAGCAGAATGCCCTATAAACACTCCAACAGGTTTAAAGACTATAAAAAAGGACAGCAAAATCTATAACATCAGCAACAGACACAGAGTCCTTTGAAGAACAAGAACAAATATTTCAAATAAATACTTCAAATGAAATCTAGCATTTCCCCCTACATATGACTTCTGCATTTTCTGAGGTCTAACACTTCACTCTCATTCCATCTACTAATTTTTTTTTTCCGCCACCTTGCATGTCCAGGCTCTTCTGCTTTTCATATTTGTACCTTCTCCTCAGGTCTTGCTTTGAGTGCCACTTCCAAAAAAGGTGCAGAGGGCCTTCCCAAACAGCCTAAGTTGGCCCCCTCCAGTCATTCCCAATTATCCCCCCAAAGTGTTTCTCTTTCAATTATCAATAATTATAATCCTACATTTATTTTTTTATCTACTCACAGAATGTGCATTTCATAAGGACAAAGACAATGATTTTGTTTTATTTATTTATTTATTTTTTCTGTTTCTATAAGTGTAGACTCGGCATGTGGTAGAGTGCTGGCAAGCAGTAGTGGATATGGTAGTGATAGGAGGAGGAGAAGGAGGAGGAATGATAAAATTATTTAATAATAAAAATAATACTTATACTAGCTAACATGGTTGAGCCCTGTGTGCCTGGCACTGTACAAGGGGATTTGCATTATCTCATTTAGTTTTTAAAACAATCCTTTGGGGTAGGTGCTACTGTTATGTAAAGTTAACAGGTGGAGACATGAGGCTTAGAGAGGTTAAATAACTTATTCGGTGTCACAAAATTAATTTGGTGCCAGGATTGAAATCCTGGCTTTCATACTCCAGATCCCGCATAGAGGAATTTGTTAAATGACTCTATAGATGTGTGAAGGAAGGAAGGAAGGAAGGAAGGAAGGAAGGAAGGAAGAAGGGAAAGGAAAGGATGGAGGGATGGAAGAGAAGGAAAGACAGAGGGAGGGTAGGGAAGGAGGGGGAGAGTCAGGGAAGGAAGGGAGGGAAAGAGGGAGAGGGGTTGAGGAAGGAAGGAAGGAAGGAAGGAAGGAAGGAAGGAAGGAAGGAAGGAAGAGAGAGAGAGAAAGAAAGAAAGAAAGAAAGAAAGAAAGAAAGAAAAGCATGCTATCTATAGCCATGGATAAAATACTGGCAAAAAAAAAAATCCTTTTTTTTTTCCATGAATTCAGGCCAGTCACCTACACAGCAACTTTAATAACTTAAGTTTTTAAACTATGGGTTCTGAGAATTGAGAAGTTGAAAGACACACTTAATAATGCTTTCATTTGGAGATAACCCTCTTAACATGTGTAGCTATCTTTGTCAATAATGACCATCATGGATTGCTTTTGAGAAGCAACATTGTTAATGAAACACCTAAACATAGAGCAACTATAGCTACTTCCCTAAGCCATGTAACAGGTGGGGCATCTCAGCCCAGACACAAGGAATGTAATGAGAAATAATTCAGCTAACAATGAAATAAGGTTTCGATGTGTCAGTTTTACACCGAACACCTTACTTTGCATGTTCCTGCCTTAACTCTTATATAGTCCTAGCATATGAGCACAGAACCACAAGACCAGCAGGTCTAGAACCTGGGATTAAGATGCAGACATCCCAATTTCAGAACTCTAGCCCTTAAGAAGTTATTCTCCAGAAGTCCTGGATCATCTCTGATGGAAGCCGTGGTAACGGAAGCCATAGGAAGAATGGTGAGAAACTGTGCAGTTTATAAGTAAGTACACATTGGTTACCTCAATGAAACCTCTCAAACACTTGAAATTTTTCCTCTTGACAAGTAGGAAAGTGAAATTCATAGAAGCTGAGTTACTTGCTAAAGTTTCTCCAGCCAGTAAATGGCAGAAGTAGGATTTGATTCTAGGCCTGAGTGTACACAAAGCCCAGGCTCATTTGGAAAACAACAACAACAACAACAACAACAACAACAACAACAACAAAAACCCACAATATTTTGTGGAGCTCATTGTGTATGATAGTCCTCAGAGAAAGGAGAAGTGCCACAGCTTGTTAGAGTGTTCCAATTTCCCAGTAGAATCATCTGAATGCTAATTTGGGCGCAACTCTGAAGAGCTGAAGCAGCTTGATTTACTCTTTTGACAATGATTATTTTCCTTAAATACATGATATATGCAAGTGTAGAAACTAATACAAAATGATGGTGATGCTATGCTACCATCATCCTCAAGAATGAGATTTCTCCAGGATTGGTAAATTGCATCTTAATGTTAATTTTTTTTTTCACTTTGAATATGGTGATTCCAAAAAATATATAAACACTGTCATTATTTTAACAACTAAATATTTATGCACTGGTAATAAATGAAGCACCATTTGAAACAAGACTTTTGAAAGATATGAATATATAAGCACTGATCTGGAAAACTGGAAATTCAACTAAAATATGTCCTATAACAAAAGTCCTATAATATTATGAAATGAATATAGTGTGCCTAAACTAAATAAGGTATAATTATTTATTGATTGAGAAGTTCTTGTGATACTGTGACATGAGGTGATTAAACAGTTAGAATTCAGCTATTTGTTTGAAGACATTTAATAATGTAAAAAAGGAATTGTCATGGGCTACACATATGCAGGCTCCTGTCTTAGAATTGTTTTTGAAGACTTTTCCTATCATATTGGACATCAGCATAACACCAGTAATACAGTCTAATAGAGAGAGCACTAAAGTAGAATACTTACAAGGAATTATAAAGAATCTCAGCAGCTGGCTCCTCTCATTGGGATATAGAAAGATATATAATACTGAGTTTTCTCCTTTAGGAGAGAGAGAGAGAATGAGGCTTACTTCCAACATTCCAGTGCCCTGCCCTAAGGGGAAAGGGCAGGTGGCTCTTAGCACCAAGCATGGCTCTGTGAGATTTGGAGAAAATGTATAATCCCAAGATTATCCCTCAGAAGGAAGGGAGAGGTGTGGAACATATACATTCTTAGAAAAAAAAAAAAAAAAATTGAGAGGCTTCCAGAATAGTCAGGCCAATTGTTGGAAGTTTTTCCCTTCCAAAGTCAGACCATTAAGATTGAAAGGGGTGACTGCTTTTTCAAATGCATAGACACCAACACATAGCTACAACAAATGTGAAGAATCAGGTAAATATGACTCTACCAAAGGAAAAAAAATAAATCAACAATTATCAACCCTAAACAAATGGAGATCTACAAACTGCCTGACAAAGAATTCAAAATAATTATTTTAATGAAGCTCAATGAGCTACAAGAAAGCACAGGCAGATGACTAGACAAAATCAGGAAAATCATACGTGAATAAAATAAGAATATCAATGAAGAGTTAGAAACTATTAAAAACTACCAAACAGAATTATAGAGTTAAAGAATATAATAACTAAACTGAGGGGGGAACAATCAATAGAGGTTTACCAGCAGAATTGATGAAGAAGTGGGGCTCCTGGGTGGCTCAGTGGGTTGAGCGTCCGACTTCAGCTCAGGTCATGATCTCACAGCTTGTGAGTTCGAGCCCCGCATCAGGCTCTGTGCTGACAGCTCGGAGCCTGGAGCCTGCTTCAAATTCTGTGCTTCCCTCTCTCTCTGCCCCAGCCCACTCACATTCTATCTCTGTCTCTCTCAAAAATAAGTAAACATTAAAGAAAATTATAAAACAATTGATAAAGGAGAAGAAAGAATCTGTGAACTTAGAGACGGGTTATTTTATATTAACTAGTCAGAGGAACAGAAAGAAAAAAAGGGCAAAGTAGAATGCTTAAGTTAGAGAAATACAGGGCAGCAATATTACACAACCATAACTGGTATATTGAAGACAGTATTACTGGAGAACCAATCTTTCCATAAAATATTGGTAAATAAAGACATGTTACCAAGAAGGCAATAGGAGCCATAGGTCAGAACAAAGTACTCCAGGGAAATCAGACTCACAAATACATATGGGATATGATCCGTATTCAGAACTGTTTCTAAAACCATAATAACATCTCAGTTATTATCAGTTTCTTAGGAAGTGGATGTCGCTTTTATAGTTTATTTTATAGAACTTTGTGTAGAAATATATGTAGTATTTGTTATCCCATTTGATGTTTCCGTTCCCAATAAATTTTTATGTGAAATAGCAAATTCCAAATTAAAGAATAGCTTAATATTTTGTCACAATTAGATCCTGAGAGGTTTAGATTGTATCTAAATATTATGCCCTACAAAGAATAATGAAGAATGTTTTGGTTTGATGTAGGCAAGGAAAAGCTTTAAGTAACAGACAAATCTTTAAAATGTTAACTACCAGACGTAGTTAAAAAGTAGGTACAAGTGGTGTACAATTGAACTTACCTGTGGAAGAAATGGTGTAATTCAAAACTAGTATTATTCTTTTTAAATGAATGTATCCTTTAAAAAGTCATAGATTTCTTTTATTTGTTTGTTTGTTTGTTTTAGAGAAAGAGCACAAGCAGGGGAGAGGGGCATAGGGAGACAGAGACAAGGAATCTTAAGTAGGCTCCATGCTCAGCACAGAGTCCAACACAGTACTCGATCCCATAACCCTGGGACCATGACATGAGCTGAAATCGATAGTCAGACCCTCAGCCCACTGAGCCATCCAAGTGTCCCCATATTTTTTTAAATGGCATTTTAGAATTAGTAATAACTTAATAGTTACTCATACCCTGATTTGTAATATTAATTTTTACTTTATTTGACTCTGAATCTGTTTGATTGTTCAGGGTTTTTTTTTTTTTTCTTTTTCTTTTTTTCTTTTAAGAATTTGACTTTCTTTTTTGAGGATGAAGTAATCTGAAAATTATGAAAGAACACTTACCTGAAATTTGGAAGACCTAACCTAAACAAAACAAAACAGCACAACACAAAACAAAACAAAACACTTTCGAACATTAGACTGTCCACAAAGATTTTTCAAATTCTTTAAACCAGAAGCAGTATGATTTGATGTTAATCCTTAGTTTTGAAGTCAAACATTTCTTCAGATTAGCCCAAAAAGAGGGGAGAGGAGTAAAAACAAACCCATTACAATGTATGGCATTCTTTTTTGTGTGTGTAACCTTAAGCTATCCTATACAGTAAAGATATTTAAACTGTGCCCTGATCTGATGCTAGATTCTACCTATGCCCTTTTCAATATGAAACAAAGAATGACAATTCTGGCTCTAATCAGTTATCAGTTGCATAATGTTGGGCAACTTATATCTTGTCACTACACTTCAGTTTCATCATCCATCAAATGAGACGACTATATTATTTCCCAAATACAACTGACATGTAGTAAACAATCAAGTGATTTTTAAAAGTATTTTTTAAAAGTATTACTGATTTTTAAAAGTATTAGTTTATATTTTCTTCCTTTGAATGCCCATAACACCTTCTGACATGAGGGCAGAGACGCTGGTTTATTTATCTCTGTATCCTAAGCACCTGAGGTTCTGAAAGAGGTGTTGTTGTTGTTGTTGTGGCTGTTGTTGTTGCTGTTGCTGTTTGGGGTAGAGTTGACACATAATATTATATTAGTCCCAGATGTGCAACAAAGTAATTCGACATCTCTATTCTCTTGCTATGTTCGCCACAAGTGTAGCTATGATCTGTCACCATGTAACAGTATTAAAATATCATTGGCTATATTCCCTATGCTGTAACTTTTATTACCATGACTTACTCATTCCATAACTGGAAGCTTGTATCTCTCACTCCTCTTCACTTATTTTGCTCAACCCCTGCCCCCTACACACACCCCTCCTTCCCTCTGGAAGCCATCAGTTTGTTCTTTTTATCTATAGGTCTGACTCTGCTGTTTGTTTGTTTATGTATGTTGCAGCTTGATATAGTGCAATGGTTCTCAGACATCAGCATGCATCAGAATCACCAAGAGAACTTGTTAAAAAACAGATTCCTGGTTTGCACCCCTATATGTTATGATCAGTACGTTTGTGGTAAGGTCTTAGAATTTGTATTTCTTGCAATTTCCTAAATAATGCTGACACTGCTGGTCGGGGGATTATAGTTTGAGTATTATTTGTATATATTGTAGGAAGTTAAATTGACATTGGAGTCAAATATGCTAGTATTAAAGTCCTTGCTAGAGGCGTGCCTGGGTGGTTAAGTTGGTTAAGCATCCAACTTTGGCTCAGGTCATGATCTCATGGTTCATGAGTTTGAGCGCCACATTGGACTCACTGCTGTTGGCACAGAGCCCACTTTGGATCCTCTGTCTCCCTCTCTCTTTTTCCTTTCCCCACTCGTGCTCTCTTTCCCTCTCTCAAAAATGTATAAATATTAAAAAGAATAAATAAAATGAAACAAAACAAAACAAAACAAAATAAATCCTTGCTAGAGTACATGGCAGTATTGTTAAACTTTGCAAGTTAATTCAATTCGTTTAGAGTGCCACTCCTCTCCTATAGGTAAAGAAAGTGGGCATGTGGTATCATGACCGCTTTTTTTTTTCCCCAGAAACTCAGTGAATTAGCTGTGCCTTCTCTGGTCCTAAGATTCGATGGCGTGGACACCCTCATATCTGTTCTATCAGCAGTACGTTTCCAGGGTCCTGTTGCTTCTCTGTCCTCTTGACTCTGAATGGCTAAGTAGAAATTTCCTTGCTCTCTTCTAACCATCCTCTAGTCCTAGGATCGGACTTTGTCTTTTTCTTTTCAACTTGGATTTAACTCTCAACATGGTGCTGGCTCAGAATCTGCTCCCCATTGAGAGGTTATATTACACCTGGAACTGTGCCAGGGACTGTGCTTTGGTGAATAAAACACCTTTTGAAAAGTATACATTCTACTGTATTCAAGAAAAAGGTTAAAGCTTAAGTAGATGAATGTAAGTCCCATCTATCAAATGATATTTGACATAAGCGAGTCTTTGACATCCCAGTAGAGTATAAAGAATAACAGCACAATGCAGTCAAGGACAGACACTTTGACAGAAACCACATTTCTTTAGAAGTCAGAAGGAAGAGGCTTGTTTCCCTAATCACACTATGTAGCCAGCTGCTGTATTTGTTAGTCACTCAGACAGACTTAAAATCACTTGTAAAGGTTTGGAAAAATTAACCTTTATCTCTGGCCAAAATCCCCTGTAACTATTTTGAGACCATCTACAACTTACGAAAGAGCATTTGGAGTACAGGAATCACAATTCTGTTTCTTTTCCAGCGTGTGGGATTGGGCTGGCTTGATCCAGACCCTATGATTTTAAATCCTCCTATTTCACTGTGTACTTACAACTGCCCAACAAAACCACGTTCTCATATTGTGGGTATTTTTACCTTTCTGTTTTGCAAAAGCTCTTAACCAGAGTATGAAAAGATGAATGGCTAACTTTACCTTAGTTTGTATTTTAAAGACCTCTATATTGGAACACATTTCCATATGAGCAGTAATAGAATACATTTCAGTTTCAGGCTTTCCTTACTGCCATTTTCTTAGAAAAGAGCCCAGAATAATTACAGCTGCTCACTCAAAAGGTTTGGAGGTGGTAGGTAATAGCCAGTGAGGCAGACATACCAGCAGAGAGAAAGGCCCACATCTTCAAAGAACTGGCAGGAAACATATTAATGAATTATTTGTTTCTAAGGTCCCAGTGCCTTAAGGCATGCTCAGGATCCAGACCTAAAAGCAATGTGCTTTTGAAAAACTAAAAGTGACAAGGCAAAGTCTAGATGGCTGATCACTGCCGAAAACAGGTACATATCATCTCTTTCATTTCACTGACACATGCTCTGCACTATTCATCAACCTCATTCTTTTCTTCTCCAGCCTAACCTTTCAGTGACAGTAAACATGACTTGACAGAGGGTCCAACACAGAAATTTATGATCTTTAACCTTTTTCTGATTTGTGACAGGTTTGGGACACATCTGGACTAATCCATCAGGGAGAAAAACTATCTTTGGAATGATGATATGACAGTGATCTTCAGGAGCAAACAGTCATGCGTTTATGTAAAGTCCTTTCCAGTTTAAATCTAAATGAATAGAGAAATAGTAATTTTCTACCTAAAGAAGCTCATTTACTTGGAGTGAATGGAATATTTCCCTTCAAATGAAAGGCAAAAATAGCTCAGTATGCATTTTAAAAATGCCGATGAAGCAACAACATATCCTGGAAAGTAGATTATAAATTAATTCTTACAGTTTTAATAGTAAATATGTGTGTAGTAGAGAAAACAAAGACACTGTAGACATCTGTGGACGTTTAGGCGTTTGCAAAGCTGGAACTAGTGGTATAAATATATGTTGATATAAATATATCTGTGGGGCGCCTAGGTGGCTCAGGCGGTTGAGCCTCCGACTTCGGCTCAGGTCATGATCTCATGGTTCATGAGTTTGAGCCCCGCATCAGGCTCTGTGCTGACAGCTCAGAGCCTGGAGCCTGCTTTGGATTCTGTGTCTCCCTCTTTCTCTGACCCTCCCCATTCATGCTCTGTCTGTCTCTGTCTCAAAAATAAATAAACCTTAAAATTTTTTTAAATAAATAAATAAATATATCTGTAGGTGAAAATGACCTTATAAATAAACAGTATTTTAACTATTTATTCTTGTAAAATATGTGCCCAATGAAAATACACCACTAAATACTGATGCAGCTACTATCTAGTTGTGAAACCAAAGGGGAGAAGTATATTCGGTTGTAAACATTTAAAGTTTTCCTATGCTCTGGTGCAAAAAACAGGTGTTTTCTGATCTCTCTTTTTTTTTTTTTTTTAACCAGGCAAATAAAATTTGTATGACAACAATCATATTGAGAAATAGAAAAAAAACATCATGGAAATTGAGCCCAGTAATCTCTCACTGAAAATATGGAAAATAAGGCATTTCACCTCAATTAAACACTTCACTGTTTCAATGCTTTTGCTCACGTTGCATATAACTTACACGTTGAACTGCCGAAACACAATTTGTCACATAATTAAGCAAAATCTTGCTATCTCTCATCCTCTGTTTTGTCTGCCTTTCTCAGATGGTTAAAAAAAAAAGAGTTTTGGCTGTCTTATATCCTAGGATAATTGAAATCCCTCCATTTCCTTTATTAATATAAAGTTCCTACCCATGATTACAATAGTAATTTTAGTAACACTTTGTATGGTGAATGCAGGTCATACTCAAGTCACTTAGCAATTTGTCACTCAGTATATGCCAATAAAGTATATTCCCAATGTGTAGAATCCTTGGCGGAGATGCTCAGCCCAGTCTAAAGTAAATTTTAGCCATGGTAATTTCCTAGAGTTGAAATGTGTAAGTGTTCTTATTATTGGCTACAGTGGAATTGGTAGGGTTCCTTTTTAACAATACTGTATAGAAATATTTAACGATATTGACTATATACTTAATGATACTGACTCTATGACCAAAGATAGAAATAAAGATGACAATTATCTAAGTTCCTACTATGCTCATGGGATACCATCCATCCAACTATAGGTTTAGTTCACTATGTTCTTCAGCTTCTTTCCTTAGATGATTTATATGATGTTTTCAATAAATAAATATTTTGGACTTTAGATTGCACTTCGCAGTTTCAGTGGATGACTTTGTTTTGATTCTGGGATTCACTTAATATTAGATGTTTGTAAAATAATATTTGAGTACATGAAGAGATTTCTAAATTAAAGTTGGATTCATAAAAGCCTCTTTTATTCCATTTTTATTTAGAATTAATGTAATATGCATTTGTAAAATAAAGTATAATGTACTTACTACATTTTTAAAGTCAAGATGACTTCCGAATTACTTTCCTGCAGTTGTTGACTTCTTTTTTTAAATATTTTTAATGTTTATTTATTTTTGAGAGAGAGAGAGAGAGAGAGAGAGAGAGAGAGGCAGAGAGAAGAGGGAGACATAGTATCCCAAGAAGGCTCCAGGCTTTGAGCTGTCAGCACAGAGCCCAATGAGCGGCTTAAACTCACAAACTGTGAGATCACGACCTGAGCCAAAGTCTGATGCTTAACTGACTGAGCCACCCAGGCACCCCTGTAGTTGTAGACTTCTAAGATACAATGAGGAATATTTCTATTTAAAGTTTCGGTATCAGATTCAGAATAGTGAAAGTTTTTCATTTGCAAAAATATCTTCATGAAATATTCTTAAAGATGTGTAGGTTCTGTGAATTAGGAAGACCCAATGGAAAGCAACCTGTGTTGGGACATATTTCTAGGAATAACAGCAAAGGATGGACAAGTGATAGGATACTGCCTATAATGTCTCCTCAGCTGTTTACAGGAAATGTAGCTAATACTTACACTATCATGATTGGTCATGGTGTATAGAGGAAGGCCAAGAGGTTGAATAGGGATTGTGCAGTGCTAAAATCACAATTTGATGATAATGTCAGCTTCCAATTACGGAAATTCTGCATTTTCCAGCTGTGTCAACCCACCTGGAGACTTGAAAACACGTCAGTAAACTCCGTGTGGGTCTGGGCCATTTCTGTTAGCTTCATCTTTCTAAACCTAGTTTAGAATTGAACATAGTGTTGGCGGAGATGAGTGGAATGGAGATAAGATTCAGTACCCCCATAATCCCTCTATTATTGCCATTAGACAGTTTCAGTCACCCCAAATAAGCATACCTCACAAGTAAAGTTTGCATCTTTGCCAACTAGGCATATATTCAAGATCATTCTTTAAACCTAAGTTTCCACAACTATCCATTTCTGGGTATATATCTGAAGGATATCACATTAATACGAAAAGAAACCAGAAAGTGACTTTGTTGATCATACTCAGGGGTTGTGCCCATTAGTGTATAGGGTTCAATCAATATCTTAGACCCTGGTCTATCAGAGTTACAAATCATCTTATTTAGGGAGGAATGATAAATGATAGAACTATCTTAAGTGGGTAAGCAGAGAGGCAGGCAGAAATATCTCCTCTGCTATGAAATCTAGATGATTTGGGTTAGAATGGATTTCAGGGATGAGACGAATAAGGAAGATGAGTCAAGTATGACTCTGGGTCCCATATTTGGATTAGATATGCTGAACTGCACAGCACAGGAGACAAATAGTGCAGTGATAGGGTAAAGATACGGAAACAGATCCCAGAAGATACCATATGAAACTGCCAATGGGTTCAGTAACTGAAACTCTGATCTATTCCCTAATTAAAAAGAAGAACTTCCCATTCTCTTTTCCTCCAGATCTTCCCCAAACCCAATAACTCAAGTTCTAGAGATGAAAGCAAAAGATGGAAAGGTAAAGAATACCTTGCCAAGTTTTTCTCGAAATTTGAGTCTTAATAAAATGATAATTTAAAAATCTCAAAACAGATTGAAATTTATTGTGATTAAAGTATTATACTTTAATCACAAAAACTTATTCCTTCCCTTGAAATCATTTTTTAAAAAAATATTGTGATTCACATTGGAAATTGCATGAGTTACATTTATTTATATATCTGTTTATTGCTTTCCCACACGAACACAAAAATAGCCCAGCTGTGATTACATATTACTAACTGTTTATAAGTTGCAAATCTGCTCCCTAAAAATTCTTGGCACAACCCCAGGGAGGCATGCATACCCTCTGAATTTTTTAATAGAAGGTACTTTGTATCATGCATATACAATCTATACCAGGGTTAGTTGAGGACATAAAATTTAAAGTCAGCATAATAGCTCGGTAAGTCTCTAAGGGTTTTATAGGAGATAATAGCTCAAACCACCTTATGACATTCCATTAACAATTTTCTTTGGGATAAATTTTTTAAGCCATCACGCTTTCTTATAGGCACTTAACATCTATCTGAAAATCATACTTATGCTTTTTTGCTCCATCTGACCATGTATAATTTAATTTTAAGATGCAGCTTTTATCATAGAAGTTCTTCAGGAAGTAATTTATAAGTTTGAACTACCTCAAATCAGCACTTTTTATCAATTTACTGGCATTTTTTATGTTTTCATGATATTATGTTTTTCTGAACTACCTGAGTAGATTTAACCCAACAAACATATAGTATGTCCTCTTCTTCTTAAATCTGAGTAAAAGTCATCCCATGTCAATGAGTTCCTTTCTTGTAAGGTGTATGATCTACTTTTTTTTCATACCGTACCAACATCCAGGACATGTTATAACCTTCGTTGTTGACAGAGCCTTTTGGCCACCAAAGGAGAAAAGTGGTGATGTACATTCTTTCCAGAGTGATGAGCCTGGAGTAGAGTACAGAATATATTTTTGAAGTATAGGAAAACTTTTTCATTTATTTTAGGATAATGTAAAATGTGTCTTCCTAGATATCTGACTATAGAACAAATTTGAATGTGATATTTACATGGTGACCTCTAACCTTTAAGCTTTTGTTTATTCACATACCTTTTCTTTTGCTATATACATTTTACGACCATTTGCTGACAACTTTAGAGTCCCTTAGACATATTGATTAATTACTCTTTCTTGGCACCTATTAATTCCTTATATGCCAACAGAATCTCCTGAACTTCTGGTATTTTTACTGAACGTTCTGTGAATTCCAACAAAGCAAACAGATTATATGACCTCTTTTTGTTAGTTTTCATGACTTTTCTCATTAATAATTTCTCATTAATAATCAAATGTCCTTTTAACACTTCTTATCATTTTGACTACCTTGAAAACTAGATACATTGACAAAACTTTGATCTTGATTTACCACTCACTGCTTTCTCCTGCTTTGTCTTCTCACCTTCTGGCCACTCTGTTTCTGCTTTCTGTACTGTTTCCTCAACATTTCTTAAATAGAGGCACCTCTTAAGATTTTTTTATCCAGTCTTCAATTCTTTTACTTTCTTTCTGCAGATAATTATATCCACATCAATGATTTTATTGGCAATTATTTCTTAATTATATGACTAGCCTCCCCTCACCCTTTTCATTCCACATTCCCATTAAAGTACAGAGTACATTTGCTTTAGTATCCTATCTGCATACACCTGCTAATACTTCTGTTTTCCCTCTCTATATACTTTATAACATTGTAGAAAAAAAATATTAGAAATCTATTCAGGAGTTATGAGGATATGGTAAGCCTTGCCTTTATCTGAAAATCTATAACTTTAGAGTGTGCCTAGGTGGCTCAGTTGGTTAAGTATCTGACTTGATTTTGGCACAGGTCACTCTGTCAGGAACCATGAGATTGAGCCCTGAGTCAGCCTCTGGGCTGACAACTGGGAGCCTGCTTGGGATTCTCTCTCTCTCCTCTCTGCCCCTCCACTGCTCATGCTGCACATGCTCTTTCTCTCTTCTCCCTCTCTCGAAATAAATAAACTTTAAAAAGTCCCTATAACATCAGTAGTTTTTCCCCTTCAAATCCCAATTGTTGGCCTTGCTTCTTCTTTTACTAAGAAAATATAAGCAATTTTTAAAAAATTACCATTTTCTCACCATCAAGCTTATTAAAAACCATCTGTATTCACATGTCCCTGCCGTCTTTACATGTTCAGCGCACAAATTATCCAAGTTTCTATTTAAGATCAACCCTCCCACTATGCTTTGGATCACATCTACTATCGCCAACTCAGAAACCTTATCTCTGCTGTTTATTATCTCATTTCTATCAGTCCACAGACATGCTCACATCTTAAAAGGAAAACAAAGCAACTGCCTTGATACTGTGCTACTTTATAGCTGCATCCAAACCCCTGTGCCCCGCTTTGGAACAGAATTCCACCACTCACCTCTTGCCTCCACCCTGGCTGCCTGAATACTTTGGCTTTACCTTCTTTTAATCACTCCCCTGCAGCTCTCATGCTCACCCCCGGCTCAAATGAAATCACTTTCTTTCAAGATGCCAGTGAATCTACCCTGTTGAACCAACCCTTTGGACACTTCTCTTTCCTCATTTTACTCAAACCCTCAGCAATTTTCAGTGACTAATCCTTCCTTCTCAAAACATTTTTTTTTTCTCTTTGGCAAGACAACACACAATTGAGCAATCTTTCCTTTTTCCCCCACTTTCATTGACTTAGTCATTGCGTCGTGACCTTTAAATACAAGTGATTTCCAGAGTTCTTCACTCTTTCTATGCTTACCTTCTAGATGGTCTCCTCTAATCTCATGGCTTTAATCATCATTTGTCAATAATAATAATAATGATGATATGCACTGTTATAATTAATGTAAATCACTGATTAATTTAACCCTCAGAGCATAATTAATTTCACTTTGCAGGTGATGAAATTGTGTGCCACCTGAGAAGTATAGTATCTTGGCCAAATATACAAAGCTAGTAAGTACCTAGTAGTTCAGGGATTCAAATTCTGGCATTTTGGTTCTAAGCTCATAACTTTGGCCATTATACTACACAGAACATATATTTTTAGACCTGACTTCTTTGTTGAGCTCCAGAGTCTAATTTCCAATTTCTTACCCAACATCTGCATTTGAAAGCCTCACACACATCCAAAAAGCAAACATATATAATAAAATTGATTTTGGGGTTTCCTTCTAAGCCCATGTAACATATCTTTCCCATCTGTATGATAAAGCCTTCGTTTCTTTGAATCCATCTGCCTTTCTGTTTCCAGGAACATTAGCCTCTGACCACATTTCCAACTTATTCCCAAAAGAGGTTCTTTACATGTACTCTTCCTCTTGCAGCAATGTTCTTTTCTGAGACTGTACATGACTTGCACTCTCATTTTATCTAGGGTTGTGTTCAAATGTTACCTCCTCCAAGGTAACACTCCCTGTGAGTAAAATAGGCACCTCACTACCCAATTTTTGCTCGGTCTTTCTCTGCTTGGCTAATTTTATTTTTCTTCATAAGACATTTCACCACCTGTAATTAAATATTTGTGTTTGGTTGCTTGTCATCTATTAGTAAAAACCTCATCAAGCCATTTCCTTGCTCTGCCAAAGTATATTATTGGCCTTTTGCTAAACCCACTTTTCACGTTTTAGCCTATTTCTTCCACTCTCAGTTTCTTCTCTCAGTATCATATTTATCTAACAGAAATGATATAATGATGTGGGGGGGGGGGGGTTTGCCATGAAGCTGTCCATGATTCCTCCAGTTAAGAATTTATTGTTGAATTTTTATACAAATCCTCTTCTTGAACTTCTGTCATGGATTTTGTATCATATTCTGCCTAGTGGTATAATATATGTACCACTATTTTTCTCCCTCATGAAATTATGTTTAATTTCCATTCCAATCAATAAAAAACTGTTGCCACACTCACAAAACCTTTGTTTGGAAACAATGTCTTATTATATTTATCTTGTTTTAAAGGCCTGATATAATAACTTCCATGTAGCAGCCACTCAATAAATGTTTGTGAAATTGGTGAGTCTTCCCATCCCTGAAAAACACATTCCATTTTTCTAAAAAATGAAGCATGTAACATAGTAACTATAAAGTTTAATTATTTTGAAAAAATCTGTCATTAATATTATGTTGAAGCAAATAATGGCACTCTCTCCTCTATTTACTTTATCTGTTTCGAGTTTTTTGTGTGTTTGTTTGGTTTGGGTTTTTGTGTACTGGGTTTTCCTGCAGAAGGAAGTGGTTGCAGCTCTGACTCACTTTCCACCATCTACTATGCCTGGTGT
This sequence comes from Panthera onca, assembly GCF_046562875.1. NCBI lineage: Eukaryota > Metazoa > Chordata > Mammalia > Carnivora > Felidae > Panthera > Panthera onca. Next base: position 161,528,689 of record NC_138346.1, read on the forward strand.
ATTCCTTATGGTAAACTGAAAACCAAATGATGTGTACTCCCCTCTGGGGTTATATTCGTTAAGTGACCCCCATTGAATATGTCAGGTTCACAACCACCATTAAAAACCCAGCGAAGCCAGCAAAGCCAAGGAAGCTGCAGTCCCTGTGCCTTTAGCAGCCGCTCTCCTAATCTTTCTCTTAGTGATGACAGGCAGGCTACAGGGAGGTCTGCATGTCCCTTAGACTTGAACTTCTTAGATTGACACTGGCCTCACAGATTAGTTTGGCATAAATAACAGCTGCTTTAGCCTCTTGTGGTATAATTTTTGACAAACTATCTGATGTCTTATCTAAGAGGCAGGACTAGAAATAACATCACAGGGAGATTTCATTTTATTTGTTGAACTAGTAGAATCTAGGATTTGTGTATAATCCAAAAATATCTGTCAGAAATGTCAGATTTTTTTTTGCTCACAGAAACCAATAATTTATCTTTATAGATTTATTATAAATTCTCAAATCTCAAAAAGGAAAGACTACAATTACTACAGTTTATTAACCTAGTTTTAAGCCTACTATTGTGGGGGTGCCTGGGTGGCTCAGTCGGTTGAGCATCGGACTTCGGCTCAGATCATGATCTCACAGTTTATGAGTTCAAGCCCCGCATCAGGCTCTGTGCTGACAGCTCAGAGCCTGGAGCTTGCTTTGGCTTCTGTGTCTCCCTCTCTCTCTTCCCCTCGCCTGCTCTCGCTCTGACTCTCTCTCTCTCTCTCAAAAATAAACATTAAACCTACTGTCTGTTTGACATCATAAAAACAGCCATAAATTAAAAATAACACAATTATTGGTTATGCATTTCTTATCCAATAATCCAAATCAGATCCCTGTCATTGTTGGGTTTGTTGAGAAAATGGAAGCCAATTGTAAAGTGTCCCTAGTTATTTGCTTATCAGAAAATAAGAGTCTTTAGGTTTTCTCGTTCTCTAAAATCTCCCACCTCATTAAACAGAAGCTCCTTATATTCCATAAATTCAGCTTCAGAATGAGTAACTGTTTTTGGTGTTTGTGTCACACAGTTGGCTCATACTACAAGTGCAAGCTATAAATCTGTGTGTGTGTGTGTGTCTTTTTTTTAAAACATAAAGTGCAGTCTAGTCAGATTTCCATACATTACGCTTATGTAATTGACTTGTTTTGTTTTAAATTCAAGACTTTACCCTGTTAACTTTGATCCATCATTCCAGGCAAGTAAAATTATGTTGAAATTTAGTTGTGTCACCTAATGAAATGGACACCTCCTTCTGATTTGTGTTATCTAAAGGCATAACATAGAACAAGGGTAGCTTCTACGGAGGACTTTTACAAAATGTGATAGTGGCAGGACACAGGCCACAAAGGCTTGAGGAATCAGTCTGGACCAACACCAAAACATACGTGCTGGATTGCTGTAAGGGAAGCATCCCGACTTGCTTTTACTCTTGTCCTTGATCTCATGCCACGTATTGTCAATCCTGAATCATAGTAACACAGTTATAGCAGGAGTTAGATCATGTCACTCCTTGTTCAAAATCTTTTTCTCATGCCTACTAAACTGTTGATGCCTTATCACTTGGTTATCTAATGCAAATCACGGTTTGTTTGGTACACTTGCTATTGACCCAGGTAGAGTCCCAGTGAGTTGTTTTTGTTTGTTTCTTCACTTTTTTTTTAATTTTTTTTTAACGTTTATTTATTTTTGAAACAGAGAGAGACAGAGAATGAATGGGAGAGGGTCAGAGAGAGGGAGACACAGAATCCGAAACAGGCTCCGGTCTCTGAGCTGTCAGCACAGGGGCCCGATGCGGGGCTCGAACTCACGGACCGCGAGATCGTGACCTGAGCCGAAGTCGGCGCTCAACCGACTGAGCCACCCAGGCGCCCCTGTTTCTTCACTTTTAATTGTGTATAATAATAATACACATAATTTTTCATTTAGAAAATTTGAAAAAAAATCTAAAAAACTATAAGGAAGTAAAATGTACTTCTACTAAAGTCAAGCTGGATATATAGCTTCCAGTGCTTTTATATGATAAATAATACAAAAATCACAAAAGGGTAAGGCTGTAGCAATAGTACCTTGTGTAGTTCATTGAATAGCGTTCCCCAAAATCATATCCACCTGAAATTCTGAATGTGATCTTATTTAGAAATAGGGTCTTTACAAATGTATTAAAGATATAGAGATAAAATCATTCTGGATATAGAGTGGGCTCCCTAAATCCAATGACTGGTGTCCCTGTAAGGAATGGTATTCCTATAAGGAATGGACTCAGTGAGACAGAGAAGTCATGTTGCCACTAGCAAAGGAATGCCTGGGACCACTAAAACCTGAGAGAGGCAAGAAGAGATTCTTTCCTACAGTCTTCAGAGGAAGCATGGCCCTGCTCACACCTTGATTTCAGACTTCTGTGTGAGAGAATAAATTTCTGTTGCCCTAAGGCACCAAGTTTGTGGTAATATGTCAGAGCAGCTCTAGGATACTATTACTTTATGTAAATACTTCATATGATATTTTTCCACTCATGTTGTTTTCATTTGTGTTGCATTGTGTTCTCTTTCTTTCCAATTGCATTACTTTTAAAGGCTACAGAATATAACAAAATAGTGCTAAGTGACTATACAAACTCAAACTGTAGAAAATTTGGAATGTTTCATTTTCTTTCTTTTTTTATGTTTCAAGAATACCACCACAATGAAAACCTTGGCACATGACTCAATTCTCCACATAAAATTAGGATAACATCTTAGAAGTCAACGGTATCAGGTTAATTTATACAACTTATTTTTGTTTATCAATCATTGATTCAGTATTTGAGTACAGAATTTTGTCTGGACTGACAAGATAAAGTAAAGGAACAAACAGAAAGCCTATAAGTAAACACTTGATGAATCAAGGAGACTTTAATGAGACATAAGAACAGAAAAGATGACATAGTATTCTCTTATCCAAAAATTAATTAAAAAATCACTATCTCCACAATCTTCATCATCTCCTCTCTAAATTTGTCATAGCCTTCACCCTGGTCTTCTTGCAACCACCCTTGCTCCCCTATGGTTGATTATTGACAAAATAGCTAGAAAGTTCATGCCAGATAATAGCGGAGAATAACATCCCTGTACTTGGAACTCCCTTTTCTCAAGATTTCACACAAAATTAAAGCCAAAGTCCTTATGTTTTCCCACCATCCTCTGCATGTTCTAGTGCCTCAAGACTTCTCTGACCATGCCTTCTACTATTCTCCCTGGCTCATTGTGTTGCAGGGGTCTCCTTAATATTCCTCAAAGTTGGCCGGCATTCTCCTGCCCTAAGTAGGAGACTGACAGGCTCTTCATCTGGCTGGAGTACTTCTATTCCATAGAGCCAGTGTATCACTCCATCATCTCCTTTATGCCTCTACTAAAAGGTCTCCTTGACACTGAAGCCCTACACTGACAACCCCATTTAAAATGTCAAACACTCCAACCTCAAAGTACCTTTTCTATAATCTGCATCAGTTTTCTGCAGTAGTCTCTTTCTTTCTTTCTTTCTTTCTTTCTTTCTTTCTTTCTTTCTTTCTTTTCTCAAGTTTAATTATTTATTTTGAGAGAGAGAGAGTGAGAAGAGGGAGAGAAAGTATCCCCAGCAGGCTCCATGCTGTCAGCAAAGAGCACAATGTGGGGCTTGATCTTATGAACCATGAGATCATGACCTGAGCCAAAATCAAGAGTCTGACACTTAAACAACGGAGACACCCATGCATCCCTGCAGTAGTCATTTTCAAATACTATGTAATTTCCCTACAATTTTATTATGCCCTCTTATGAAGATAAGGATTTTAGTCTGCTTTGCTCAACATTTAATTTACTTGGCTATATGGTATAAATAAACGAGTGAATTAATTCCAGTAATGGCTATAAATGGTGGAGGCATAAAAGATTACCTATGTCTCTTATACTTGACTATTATAAACAACAAAAAATAACATGTATTGAGGTGTATAAGCATTACATTAAATTCCTTATACACATTAACTGTAACCATCAATGGCAAAAGCTATGAGTGAATATTTTCCTTATTTTGCCAATGGAGAAATAGGAACAGACCATAGTTTTATTTTTGTTACTTCCTAATGAATTAACCTTCAATAAGTTACACTGAATCAAAGTTACTATCTTTATAGGTAAATATTTGGGAAAAATTTCCTTGTGATACATTTTTAAAACTATGTGAATATTCTTGCTTGTTTTTTTTTAAGTGAAAAATTAGAATATTCAGATGAATTAAGGTTACATCAAGACCAGGAATTTGTGGATTATAGATGATACACCCTTTCCTACATGAAAGCTGTCTTACTACTGGAAGCAGGTAGATTGGCAGATGTTGAGTTTTTTTTTAACCAATTTTGTGAATGAATATGAAATACATGATGAATTATGCTTGCTATTTAATGCCAAAACCAATGTCTTTTGGCTATTCTTGTACTTCTCATTTACTCTGCATTGACTTGAAAAATAAAAGGAAAATAAAGGATCCAGTCTGGAAAAATAAAGGCAAAAAAAAAAAAAAGCATCAATTTAGATAAGCTTGGTCAAACTGAACTTTGTAAATTGCCTCTGGGAGGAAAAAAAAAATCTCCTATGTAAATATGTAAGGTAGATGAGTTGCCTGTGAGATGTTCCATGAAAACATTTTACATGTTCAGATATCATTGAAGAAAATCTACTGTCTCTCCCCACTTAAAGGCCCTTAGTGTTTAATTATGTCCTGAAATAAGTAATCTTGTTAAATTTGTGTAATGCAACAACAACCAATATCTAAAAATATATTCTTTTCTTTCCACAGAAAACCTATCCATGTTCCCCAGAGACCACATTCTGAGAAATTCACTTCAGAACATATAGCTTTGTCTCTGTGAAATCATCTGACTGAATTTAAAATGTGGGATAACCTATTTTACATTAAAATCAATGAAAATACATATATCATTCTTTCTTTCAGATTCTAGTTCTTCTTTGGGTTTATATGTAATTCATAGGGACAGTGTTTGATAAAACATGAGCATGTAAAACCTCTCACACATGTATTTTCGGACTTCACCTTTATGTAGCCAGGGGTCACCTCTTCAAAGAGAATATAGAAAATGTAAACCTAAAAAGGGTAAATTTCAACAACTTGCCAGTGTGTGGTTGACAAAATCCAGCTGTTAGCATTTGAACCTTTTATAGAAGGTAGATTTTCCTTCTACAGTCCAGATAGAAAGTCCCCAGGCTCCTCAATATTAAGAAAACCAAAAAGTTGAGAAATAATTTTCAGACATCTGAGCATCTGCTCAAATAACTATGTAGGTCTTGAAAGAAGCTCTCTTTCAAGACAAAATCAGAATATTATGGAAGTAATGTGCTGCAATGGATAGCTGTACAGAAACTACAAAAGGAAAGAAAAACTGGGCCTCTAGGCCTGGTTGTATTTATACATAGGAAGGTAACCTAAGTAGTAGCAACAGCTATGGATTTTGTCAGGAAACCTGGGTTCAGATTCTAGCTCTGCCAAACGTTACCTGAGAAAAGTTGGACAACTTAATTTTATAGGTCCTCAATTTTCTAATAAGCAGGAGGGGGTTAGCAAACAAATCAGTGAGACCGTGATTATGTTTAGGACCAACTTAAAGATAACATGTGAAACGAAGCTATTAACTGGAAAGCACCATACAAATTGAGCTACTTATTATGCATTTCTTTTGTTAATTTAAGTGGAAAATATTAAGGTTAATTATAAAAGATGACACATTTTACACCAGGAAAATATGCCTTCTCATCCTTAATTTTTTTCTTTTTTACCATATCACTGGCTTGAATCTGTTAAGTAAAATCACATTAACTCAATCAAAAAGAAAATGTGTTGGAGTCTTTTGCTTCTTACCAAATGAATGATCATTTTAAAAAGCTATTCATGACTCCTGTTTGTAAATTGGAGAGAGAGAAAGAAAGAGAGAGAGGCCATTCAAAACCATTCAAGTATAAAAGATATATGTTTCTGCTAAGTCTGCCAACACCCAAATGTGGCATAATAATCAAAATGAGGAATGCAGGTAAAATAATAGTGCAGAAAGTTTTTAAATGATGTGAGGATAATTGCCTAGTACGTAAATATTATTTTCAATCAACAGGGGGTTTATTACTCATATTTCTGCTGTAAATATATTATGGCTATAAAACAGGTTTTCCTGGTGGGAAAAAGAATTTATATCTAAAAGCAAAGTGGGGTCTAAAAATACAGAAAGACTGGAAGTAGGGAAAGCATCTGATCTAATTAAAACATAGCTAAGATTATATATTTTTGGTGCTCCTCAAGAATGATAATTTCTTTTTGTTTGATGTTTTTCGTTTACCAGACCCATGTAAAATAGTTTCATGATCCATCTTTGAGTCTTCAGTATATAAAGAATGCACTTTGGTTTGTTTCTTGCCTTCAGTGAATTTATAATCTAGATATACATGAAAAGGAGTAAAATCTTTTGAATTGTTTGGCACACAGTTAAAACATATAAAGAGTGAGAGAGTAAAAGAGAAAAAGAGAGCTCTGGATTATTTTAATTACAACAATCTTAGATCCCAGATTTTTTTTGAACACTTTTGCTTCCAAACATTCTACCTTACTATTACTACTACCTTACTTACATTTATAAAAATGCACTAGTGACCAAATATGAGGTTCAGAAAATATGGTCAGTAAAGGCAAAAAAAAATAAAGGGCTTAACTGTATGACCTCCTGAAAGTCTCTAGACTTTCAATATCACCACCTTTAAGGTGACAAATATGTTTTGTTTTGAGTTGTAGCTCAGATTCCTTGTGAGAATCTACCTAAAGCACTGTGAAGAATCCAAGACCTTCCCTAGAGTAAATGTAAAAGCATGCTGCTATTTTAAGTGTCTGCATGCCATGAAGGAAGAGAGCAGAACAACACAAATATAACATATTTGCAAATAAAACAACAACAACAACGACAACAACAACATGTCTAAGATGCATGGGGCCTAGAAATTTCATGGATCCTTACTGAACACTAAAGAATTTCAAAAGTAGTCAGAAATCACTATTAAAGGTATGCCAAAGGTATGTTTGTTTGTTTGTTTCTTTCTTTCTTTCCTTTCCTTTTCTTTTTTTTTTTTTAACATTTATTTTTGAGAGACACAGAAAGACAGAGCACAAGCGGAGGAGGGGCAAAGGGAGAGAGGGAGACACAGAATCCAAAGCAGGCTCCAGGATCTGACCTGTCAGCACAGAGCCCAATGCAGGGTTCGAACCCATGAAGTGTGATTTCATGAGCTGAGCTGAAGTCTGAGGCTTACCCGACTGAGTCACCCAGGCGCCCCCAAAGGAAGGTTTCTAATAGGTAATTGAAATTAAGCTGAAATGGAGAATGAATAAAGTTCAGAAAGGCAGAGAGAGCTAAGAATAACATTCCAAGTAGATGTCAGTGCCACAAAGGTCACATGAAGCTTAAGGAGTACTAAATGGAAATTTACATTCAAGGTTCCTTATAGATAGTTTCTAAGCTTTCAGGCTCCTGGTTTCAAACACTAGTTCTGCTGGTTCTGTGGTCCTGAATTTGTACATGCCTCAGTTTACTCATCAGGAAAAAACAAGAAAATAGTAGTACTTATCCCAGAATAAATGGATTAGAGAAGAGGATTAAATAAGATAATAGTTACTTGGTTGATACTAGCTATTAGTACTTCAAGTTAAAGTTTTATATAGAAAATCAGTAAAAGTTGGGTAGAGGACAGCTAAGTACACAGTAAGATTATAAACTGTTTTTAATATCTGGCTAAAGAATTGGTATTTATGTCTGTTTTTTCAGTGTTTGACACATTCTGTATTGCTGAATGGTGGATATTAATAATTGCACTACAAAAACTTTATTTTGCAAAGAGTTTTCTAATAGTGACATTCTATTTCACTAAATTTTTTTCACTTACACAGATATAATTTCAAGAAAAAAATCATAAAGGGAGGATAATAGCATTGAATACATTTAATTAAAAATATTTATGTTCAAAATTAAATACCCTTTGTCCCACTATACGCCTCAGTTAAACCTTATTTGTAAGAGTGTAGAACATGTTAGTTCACAGTTCAGGTACTAGAGACAGATACACAGTGGGATCCAATCCCAGTTAAATTACCCTTTTCAACAGATCTAAGTTACTCAAGTTTTCAAAGCTTAATTTCAAATCTTTCTATGACCAAAATCTTCTATAATTCAAGATATTTTATTCAATCCTTCTGCACTTTTTTAAAAATTCTTCTCTTCAATGAATGCATTGTTTCCTCTAATTTTACCCAACCTACCAGCCTGGTTCCATGTTTTTCCCTTTACAGAGCAAACTTCATTTACTTTTTGCTCATTTGTCCCTCTATTATATAGTTCTGGTCAAATGTTGGGCTAAAATCAATCCACCTGGCCACACTTTCTTTTCTGACGTTAGTACCAAGGACAACTTCATGCTTCAAACTTCAACTGGGTCTTTAACATGGACTGTTTCCTTCATCAATCCTCAAATTGCACTTTCCAAATTTTTTTCAAATCCCTATACCATCATTTCATTTCATTTCATTTCTTCCTTACTTTTAACAATTTATCAAATCTTTTATTTAACAAATAAAAATAGGAGACATGAAATGGGAAATTATAGAACTTCTATCCATAGAATTTTCCTAACTATTTCTCCCATTTCCATGTATTTTCTAAGACCACTATCTTAGGTGGAACGCACTCCTTTTCCTTCAAAACTGGTGTTAGATATCATCTCCTTAGAGGTATATTAAGTTTGAAATTATTGTTCCAATTTTGAACTTCCATAAAACCTGTTCTGATGCATAATTTTTTTAAAGAAACTGCTAATTGTGTGTGTGTGTGTGTGTTTGCTTTTAAACCCCTCCCTCACACTAGTCTATATTCACCTTGAGGGCAGGAATTAGGTTTGTTTTAATCTTTCTTTTCCTAGGCTTCGCATAATACCTGCCACATACTAGATAATCAAGCAATATTTGTTGAATGAGTGAATAAATAAATGTTGTTTTATAAAGATTCTTTATTCTTCCATATCTGAGACAAGCTAACTTCTGTGATGACTACTATTTGTAAACAATATTCTGTTCCTTCTCTTCCTTCAGAGTATTCCCTACTCTAAATCCTTGCTATTAAAAGCATGGTCTTCCTGGGGCGCCTGGGTGGCTCAGTCGGTTGAGCAGCTCATGGTCATGATCTCAGGTCTGTGAGTTTGAGCCCCGCATCGGGCTCTGTGCTGACAGCTCAGAGCCTGGAGCCCGTTTCGGATTCTGTGTCTCCCTCTCTCTCTGCCCCTCCCCTGTTCATGCTCTGTCTCTCTCTGTCTCAAAAATAAATAAACGTTAAAAAAAAATTAAAATAAAAGCATGGTCTTCCTATTCTCACTGACATTATCTGCCAGCTTGTTATTGTTCCGGAAACCAGCTTTGACCCTATGCTTACCAACTATACATTTAAGAGATGATTCTTACACACATTAAGTATTGAAAAACATTGCTCCAAAATAGGTTTGGTAATAAAAGTCACTTGGGAATACCCATCAAACAGGAAGCTTATGAGACAGTTGAGTGAAAAGCCAACACTGTTGCTGAGAGACCATTATTCAACAACAAACATCATTCTCCAATATCAGGTACTGTTCATTAATCTATTTTGTCAACAAATATGTCTCAGAACCAACCATGTCCCGGAAAAAGTTTCTAGGCCCTGTCATAAGAGCTAGAAATCAGAGAGTGAAGTTAAACAGTCTGGGAACTCATAATACAGTAGGCTGAAGTAGATTTCATCGAAAACATCTCCAGCTGTTTACAACTGTTGAAGAGGAGTCATAGTTTAAGTAACTAGATAAAGGGGTCCTTTTTAACTTAAATATTAATGATTGAAAGTGGCTGGCGTGGGGGAGAGAAAAGAAACATTTTCATATCAGGTGTGAGGATTAATTTTATGTATCAACGTGACTGGGCCACAGGTTCTTAATGTTTGCCTAAATATTTTTCTGGGTATGTCTGTGAGGGTATTTCTAGATGCGATTATTGTTTGCATCAGTGAACTGAGTAAATCAAACTGCCCTCCCAAATGTGAGTGGGCCTCATCCAATCCACTGGAGGCCTGAATAGGACAAAAAAAGGCTGAGCAAGGGATAATTTGTTCTCTGTTCAGCTGCCCTTGAGCCAGGACATTGGTATTGCTCTTGCCTCTGGACTCAGACTAGAATTAGAACTATATAGCGTCTGCTTTCCTGGGTCTCCAGTTTGCCAACTGCAGGTGGTGAGGTGGTGGGACTTCTCAAACCTTCATAACTACTACATGAAGTGATTAGATAGATAGATAGATAGATAGATATCTGTATCTATAGGATCTATATCTATAGAACCTATATATATCTATATATATATAGGATCTAGATAGATAGATAGATGATAGATAGATAGATAGATAGATAGATAGATAGATAGATAGGATCTATATATCCCAGATTAATACACTAGCCAAGCATGGTGGGTAGGTTGTTTTCACAGAGGATACTGGATGTAGGGTAATCAAAATTAATCAGTAAATCTTTTTATAATTATTTGAATAAAATTAAAATATGAGGACTGTTCCTTTTGAGTTCTTTCACTTTCCATGCAGAAATACAGAAATCATCACAATACGGAAATTCGTGAGAGATGGACAAAGACTTTACAATCAGAGAGACCATCTTTTTTTTAAATGTTTATTCATTTATTTTGAGAGAGAGAGAGAGAGCACACACTCAAGTCAGGTAAGGGCAGAGAGAGGGAGAGAATATCAAGCAGGCTCCACACTGCCAGCACAGAGATTCCTCAGTCACACTAACCACGTGTTAAATGCTCAATAGCCATATGAGGCTGGTAGCTGTCATATTGAACAATGGTGATACAGAACATTTCCAACATTGTGGAAAATTCTGTTTCTTAGTACTGGTCTAAATAACCAGTGAGAGTATGGGTACCAAAAACTTTCTTTGAAAATGTAGTTGGTTTAAAAGCTGAACAATAATGAATAAGTCCTCCTAAATTTGTCTTGGTATGCCTATATAGGGAAAGTGAAGTATCTCTAAATGCTTAGAATTGAAATTTTTGGTGTCTCAGTTACTCCTTACCCACATATTGACATTTTTTCCCCATAATTTATCAAAGGTGATGGAATGAGTAAATAATAGAATTATAAACATGATATTCACTTACATGATTTAACCTTATGTGATACATAAGGGAGGGAAGTTTCAGTGTCTTTTTCATACCATAACAAATTTTGTCTTAAATTTTGGAAGACATGAAAAAAAATCATATATGGGCTCTAAACCATCTTTGTACGGGTTTTGCCTACAGTGATATTTTTAACAAAACTGATGCTTCATTCAGAAGTACCACATATTGCTAAGCAGGAATGTGTTTTCTAAATGAATCATTGTTTATTTATTCTAAATGAATCATACAATGATGATTAATCATTGGAACTTTATTTCTTAAAAGGCAAAGTCACTTAAATGGAACTCCATTTCTTCTCATTTGAGTGATACTAGATCTCAACAATCTCCAATTCTTTATATTTCTGACGTAGAATGAATTATAATTGTTAATAATTGCTTAGCAGTTTTTATACCCAAATGCTTTTTTCCCATTACAACTGATCGGAATTCCTCTTTGTAAATTTTAGGCCTCAAGCCTTCCACTTATCTATTATGCAAAGCACAGTTGTAATTCTTAAAGCCATTCATTATAGATTTATTATCACTGGCCTCTATTTGTCTAGACACTTAAATACCCATGCCTTCTCTGCTGCATTTCTCAAGAACTCATTACATTTCTTTTATTTGTTTGGCACATTGATCTCAATTCTGGTCCTTACTTCCAGGTTCTGCCCTTTTATTACCCAATCTAGCTAGAACAGAAGGAAGACTGACAACTTTCATTTAACTGTCAGGTCCTTCTGGGGTCCACTAGCTGCAGTAAAATGACTCTACATTGTATTTAATGAACCATGAAGATAGTAAGACCAATAAAAAAAAGTTTTCATGCCCTTAGAGCAAGAGGCTGGTCTCATCTTCTATTAAAGCTGTTTAACAGCCCACAACAACTGCCAGACATGGGGGAAAAGGTGAAATGGCGATGTAACTGAGCTACTCACCTCCCATAATGAAGCATCTGTTCAAAAAATATAGAGTGCTCTCTCTTTCTCAGAAACTCACAAGGCAAAGGTGAACCAAGTTATGAAATAAAGACTCAATTAGACAATACATGTTCTAATTGGAATAAGAGAGGAAAAGCAGGTTAGAAAGAAATAGGAAAATGACGGGAGGTATTTCAGAAATTTAAATATTGTTCATTAGTGAGAATGGAAAGAAGTACACAGCCTACCTACTGCTACAGCAATTAGGTTCCACACAATTTGGCAAGAATAATATTAAGCAGTAGATAAGTTTTTTGTTTGTTTTGTATACACAATAAAATTCCTGTATTATTTCTACATAATGTTAGTGTTTGACCTCTCTCCCAGGAATTATATTCTCCTCCCTATGTCTGGACATATTGGCTACCAGTTTAAAGGAAGGAAAACAATAATTAGCAAGAAAGCGGTTAGGATGGTTGTGCCTTATAAACACAGATACACTCATTTTCCCAGGAAGACTTCTCACATTTCAGATTTGCTTCAAAATTTTATGGCTTTGTTCACTTCATCTTGAAGCTAAAATAGAGAACTCATTGATTTTCTTACATGAAACAATGAAAGGAAGAATTAATACATATTCAATAGTTTATATCTATATGTTTTAATGGGCAAAATGTTAACTGATAACCAGTAACCATACAGTATCCACAGATCTACAAAAAAATTGTCACATTGACCTACCTCGGTACTTAAATTTCACTTGTAGCTTTGATTCTTTGGATTGTGAAAGTAAGTCTCCAGAAGTTACCTATAAAATGTTATTACATTCAAGAGATATAACTCATTAGGTTAAGCCATCATCATACAAGGGTATTTTGCAGACATAAATTTCAGAAAATTATGGGTGATATTATGTAGAAAACAGAAGTAGTCTGCAGAAGGAAAATGATGGGTCACCACTGGCTTGGCAACTGAGAGTGGATGGATTTCTGTCCTAACTGATCCCTTAGTGGGATGTCATGATAGGGGGCACAGTCAGTACAACATAGAATCACATGTGGTGACCCCAAGCGAAGGGGTTGGTTTAGAGTTTGAAGTGCTTCAAGACAGGCTAACCCTGAGTAAAGGTACTACAAATGGGGCTGTGAGCTGTCAGACCTTACTATCAACAGGGAACTGATATTAAAAATTATCTTACTTCAGGGAATGATAGGACAATAAATGGGAGAACTAATTTGATAAATGATAAGGTATCAAAGGTTGATTTGTTTGTTTTAATCTGAGTCACAATTTTGCCTGGGTTTGCTCTGTGGATATGAGTTCATTTCCTGGGGATGTTTCACTAGGGAGATTTATTTAGGAGAGATTTAAAGCGTACTAGCATCCTTCAAAATGACTGTACACAGAGTATGTAGAGCCTATACTTACTAACAATAAATTGTTATCAAGTTGAGTAAATACGTTTTAATCAAAACATCAAAGTTTTTATTTTTCTCTTTATAAAAACATCTCTAAAGTGTCTACCTTTAGCTTGCCAAAACAAATAAAAAAATATCTGTTATTTTGCTTGTAAGGAAACAATGCTTATGGCTACACACATCTCCCCATATGTATTATAAGTTTGCACTAAAGGAACTTTCCTTGGAGGGTGAGAATTGACTATCACCTAAAAAGAAAACTGAAAGGCATTTTGCAGGTACGTATGGCATATGCCTGACCTTTTAAATATATATCCAGAGGTTTTATGGGTTATGTTGTTTATGACAGAAGTCCATCATGGCATGAAAGTTAAGCCTGACTGTGCCTTAATGAAAACAGATTTGACCCAAAATTCCTATGTCCATCTAAAAATGCAGTGCACTTAAAATATCCCTTTAGCTCTTGGTTTGAATAATAGAAAATGTTTGTTTTATTGACCTCTAGCTATATAAGTATAGTCAATGTTATTTGCCCTTTAAAATTCTTTACAAAAATCCATTCATCTAATTTATACCAAAGCATTGTACAACAGGCTTAGTATATAATCATCTGCTAGTACCACAATATATAGTTACTATGCATTCATCAGAAGTTATTATTAATCACCAGTTTCTTATAATGGCTATCCTTATGTCTTTCTAACAGCTTCACTCTTTCAATTAAGTTACTGTGGACTGAGCTAAGAATTTCATTAAGTGCCTGTTTTCTAGAAGGAACACTTTTGTGAAGAAAATGCAGACATATGCATGTAGGCAATATGTAATCGCCTTATTATTTCATTGCCATAATTCTATTTTAGAACTGGCTTTAGATATCCATCTTTAAAATTAACCACATTAGCAAAAGCTTGAGATTTATTCCCCTTTAAAGTGCATCAAAATATCATATAAAATAGAAAGGCTTATCAGAACACTAATTCTGCTGTAATTTGAGTCTCAGTCTTCATCTCTTAAAGTTGTATCCAAGCAGCCAAATTAAAGGGAAGGTTATAAATGCCAACCAATGCATTTTTACCCAGTGAATTAATAGAGCCGGTGGAGATAAGATTTTTAAAGAAACAACAAAGTCTTGTGTATATTAATGGAGTGAATTTAAATAAGAACAAATATTTCATTCCATTGATTTAAGTCATATCTTTTGGTAAATATGGAAATGCCACTTCCCACATCATTTCATACATATACTAAGGGCCAGCTGTATATTAAACACCTTGATAGGTACTGTATGAAAGGATAGAAAGAGATATGATCTAGGCTGTTCCTGAAAATACATGCATCCTTGCCATGGACACAAAACTGTTTATTTATGTGTATACACACACACACACACACACACACACACAAAATCAATAACCAAATAACATTCAAGAGAATTTCAATTTCTAAATTTCAAAATAAATTAAACCAAGGTCATAAGAATTTGAATAAAGAAAAGGTCAGTATGTCTGGAATCTCTAGGAATGATGGGTGTATGGGGTAGATGGCCATTGATTAATTAAAACCATTGATAGAGAGAAAAGGCCTGGCCAGAACCAAAGATTCAGAAGTCGGAATCCTTCTGATGTGAAGTGCTGTGAGGAACGATAAGGGAACTGGTCAACTCTCCAAACAGTTGAGCAGTTATAGGCTTGTACTGCTCAGTTGTAAGAAAATGTGCAAATGGGAAGGAGAAAACTTATTATTTTACAAAAAGAGAGAGAGGGAATTAAAGATCAAGTACTCTATTCATTTATTCACAGCCTAATTCAAAAAATAAATTAAAAATTTTTAAATTGGAATAAGAAATACTAGTAAGGAATACTAGTAAGGTCTCTTTTAGTTCTAACAGTGCATTATTTAGGATATTTTCCTACCTTTCCAGTGACTTTTTCTATCGCTGTTTCTGTTTTTTTTTTTTTCTCTATTAACTTTTATAGTTTTGT
Organism: Panthera onca; assembly: GCF_046562875.1. Taxonomy (NCBI): domain Eukaryota; kingdom Metazoa; phylum Chordata; class Mammalia; order Carnivora; family Felidae; genus Panthera; species Panthera onca. The sequence continues at coordinate 161,544,293 of NC_138346.1, forward strand.
TTTTTTTTTACTTGATTCTTGGTGCTTTTTTTCTTTGTATTCACGTTTCCTTCCTCAGATAATCCAATCATTCCCATTCCTTAAATTTTCATTTCTATTTTCTCTTTTTTATAAATCTCTATTTTTTTATGACTCTCTAATTCTGCATCTTCATGCAAACTGCACTCTAAATGCCTATTCAGTGGATACTTCAATTGGATAGAATGCTTCCATTGACTAGGCTTTCGCTGTCTGTAATTCATCAGGTACAAAATGAAAATCATCACTTTACCCTAACCCAAGCCAGCAGCCCTATTTCTATGTTTTGGTAAAATTCTTTGACATTTTATTTTTCTTCCTGATTTGTATTTATTGAATAATATCTTCCTAATCATTGTATCACCAATGAATTTATTATACCTATCCTTGTCTAGGTCAACCAAACACTAGTCCTATATGCATAAGCATGCACACTCACAGCATGAGATATAATAATGGAAATATGATACTTTATTAAAATATTCTTAATAAAATTTTTACCAAAGAAGAATATGAAAAGAAAATTAAAAAGCAATCTTTTAAAAATAATTTTCTATGTCAAAGGTTAGTTTGATTACAAATTGCAATGAAGTGAACAGCTTTGAAGAATTCAGAATACAGAATAGAAAATGCCATATTTGTATACACTGCCAGTTAGAGACAATCATGAACTTTCAACAAAATTGAGCAAAAATATGGTAGTACCCTTTAAAATTGTGGTAACAACACATTTGACATGTTCTCAGTTTACCAAACAATAGATAAATCATAATCAATATTATTGAATATTTTGACTCCACACTTAATGTACTTAGAGAAAATTTTCCAAGTCTTATTGCCCTGTTTGGAGGGCATTCCTACACACTTAGGAAAGTGCTGTCCAAAAAACTGAGGTGTGATAGTCATCCAAATTTGGCTTCAGTCACCTTCTTTACCACTTACATGTAGCACCGGCAAATGACAATTTATAAACACTAATTATTGGATTTTGGTCTTATTTTACATAAAAATAATTGGCTCTCACATTATGTTCAAAATTCGCAATGTTTTCAAATCAAAATTAAGGCCCCTGGTTAAAGAAAATTATAATGTAGTAATAGTTGTTATAAAAGCAAGAGTTTAAAAAAAATCAATTTACATGTGAAAGGAAAACAAAGCTAAACAAAATTTTATAATTTTTCTCTTCTCTGTTTTTTTCTTTTTTTTGTCAATAAGGCTATCTAAATGGCACATCTATAGAAAAAAGAATTTACTGTTTATGACTGTGAATGCTTTAGAGATTATTAAGAATTATCAATCTACTTTAAAAGTGAGGGTGAAAATTTATTTTGAATTTTCTATGAATCCAGCACTAGGAACTCAATATGGTGAAAATATTTAAAAGTTCTCAAATTCAAGACAAGTGTGGCATATTATCCACTTTCTCATAGGATAAGAAGTATGGTGTCAACATTCCTTTGTTTTTTCCAACAGCAAAAGCGGAAGGTGAACACTGTAAGGTAACAGTAATTGAAAGATTAGCCCAAGAGGAGAGGAAAGATTTGCTAATAAAGAACTGAACTAAAACCACCACCAAAGAGTTCTTCAAGTTACATATCCCACTCTCATGGTCATTCAGACCTCCCTCACATTTTCATACATACAGAAACTATGTATCTAACCTGAGTTCCCATTTTCATCGTCTATTACCTTGGATATGTTCTCTCCTGGAAAAATTAATTACACCTAATTCACAAACTAATATCTATTATTTAGCTTTTAAAGCTTAATGTGTTTGGACAGATATAAACTAATTTACATAGTAAGACATTCTATGAGATAAATGGGTTCTTTTATTACATAAACCAACAAAGCAGTGATGAGAGCGTTATAGCACCAAAGAAATCTGCAAACCTCTTTGCCAGATGTGCACAGTGAACAAATCATATTATATTTCATCAAAGGACTGGGAAATCCTTAGCAATGAATAGAGCCTCGGCAGTTTATACTACTCATTAGGAAACAATGGCCAATGCCCCAGCTGGAAGAGTAGCCAGTTGAACCATATGACTCAGTACAATGGGGGAATAAAGCCTCTTCCGAATAAAACAAATCATGCATGTCCTTTTCGCTAGAGGCATAGCTCCCCAGTCAATGAAACAAGGCTCCAGGCATTAAAGTAGGATTTGGAATTAAACTAGGATTTTTATTACAAAATAACTAAAAATTAGTTCTAAATATGAAGTAGAACATCAAGGATATAAGGAAGGGATTACAGAATGTAGCATTTCTATTAATAGGATTTTATTTTAACAGTTTACACCCTTATAAATAGGTAGGGTATTGTGTAATTATTTAGATCACCTAATAGGAGACCCTAAAAGAGTATTCATTATTTATTTCCTCCTATAAAAGACTATAATGTTCTGCCTAAAAATAAAGTTAGATTAGTATTTAGATATACTTTTTTCACAGATACTAGATCCTCACTCCAATATTGCCCTTGGTGAACATGCTCCTTTCACACATAATTAACTGCCTTCAAAGTAAAAGATGAACAAAATGCAAAGAAATCCCTTGTCACAACACATTGATTTATTAATCTCTACAACCCCTCCTATGCTTACCTTGTACAAGCATTACTATAATCAGCATTAGACACTACTCTGTGCTCTATTTCTTTTTCATTTTCCAATTAGAGACTACTTGTACTATGTCCTTGTTTAACATTTTAAACATAATGTATTATCCCCAAAATATCTCAATAGTCACGAATAGTCCAGGAAGTTATCCTTAAATCTTTTTTCTCTTTCAGTCATGACATGCAAATCTATCACTAAAGTTTTTCTATCTTACTTCCTACATAGTTGTCTCAGGTGCACCTTGTCCTGTTCATCCTCAACCCCATTGTCCCTCATATTCAAGCTCATCATCATTTCTCACTGAGAGTTCCTTATCTGCCCTTTGTCTCCAGTTTCAGTCAGCCACTCAGATCCACCCCTTGCTCAGCTGCTAGAGGGACTGACTGCCTATTTTATAACATCTAAAATTCCATAGATTATAAATCACAGTACTTTTACTGAAAACCAAAAGAGTGAAAAATATGCTGCCAATTAAATGACAATCCAATGCATTCTAATCACACTGTTTGTTTATACTTACTGAGATACTTTAAACTTATCTAGACATGTATTTTCATCACAGCTCACTCTTTTGTACAAACATATATGCAAAAGCAATTGATTACAGAATTTCTAAATCATCTTCACACTTACAGTTCAACTCTTCTGAGTCACATGTCAGCTCACCATTACTGAATTGGTATTTTCCATTCGGTATTGTTGCCTGTGCTATCTAGAGAACTGGCAGTGCAGCATTTAAATCTTAGAATCGTAATCGAACTTTTTATGTGTTAATTTTAAAATGTGTGAGGAGGTACACCGTTTTTCAAAATTGGGATAACTAAGCATTTATCACAAAAAAATCCCCAAACCCGCCAAGCAACCAAATAAAAAAATTCCTGCTACTCTAAACCCAGAGTGAAGGTGGGAATTAGATTTTCTTGGCGAGATAGTTCTTGCCAATCCCATTTCCTGGGCTATATCTTCCATTTCATTCTCCCTTACCCAGGCCACTGTTAGAACTTCTATCACAGGTGAATATAAACCTCTGGTTTCTGTAAGATAATTGGGGAAATACAGTTGCTTTTCTTCATGTAAAGAGTGACTAGTTCCAATAGCCGGTATACAAAAAAACCTTTATAATTCAATCTTATATAAGTTTGAGACTAGTTATTTTGTGTAATGCAGGCCTACAAAAAGTCTCCATAAATATCATCATCATCACTCTGTTTTGTAAAATTTCATGTATCTATTTGGAGAGGATGAGGATACACACTATGTGCCCAATTAATTCTTTATGGAAATTGTGTTATGAGTCAACGTGTAAGTTACTTTGGTTAAAATGAAAGACTTTAAATATTTTTGTATTTCCCATACTCTAAAAGTTAAGAATAGTATCATATTCAAGCAATATTAAGTTTAAGTTATATGAATAACAGTCAATTTTCTTCCTTTTCCCCCTTTGTTAATTTCATTGGAAAATTAAAATAGTTAACAGCACATCAATTAATCTGTATCTTTTCATATCAAACATATTTTGTATGTGAAATAAAGTGAGAATTTTATGACGGATTAATTAATTATTAGCTAAATTTAACTTCCAAGTTGAACAAAAACAGCGTTGATGCCAGTAATGAAGACATTAACATATAAATCTATATTGCCAAGTTTTTACCAAGATTACCCATTTTTGAAATGTTGACTTTGATAGGTAATAGCATGAATCCTAATTATTTTTAAAAACAAACTTCTTTTTAACAGCTGATACATTAAAATTAATAGAAATGTTTGCAAATATCATCAGTTGGGAATTGTTAAGACAGAAAAAAATTTGTTTTGTTTTGTTTTTTTTAAGACAGAGAAGTTAAAAATAGCATCATATTTAATCAAATATCAAGTTCAAGCTTCTCAAAGACTCTGGAATTCATTACTAAATTAAAATATGATAACTGTTTTTCCTTACAAATGATTCACTAATTCTTTTCTTGTCCTAGCCCAGGAAGGGAATTAGAATTATGTAAGCAATTTGAACAAGTGTTTGATATTTTAATATCTTGTGAAGATGTATCTGACATACAACATAAGTTAAATGGAAGAGAATCTGAAATCATAAAGGTGAGTAAGAATATTCATGATAAAATTAGTGTTGGGAATAGTAAGGATTTCCAAACTAGAATCCAGCAAGAAAAATTATATATTGTGTATAAAAATTATATGTAATATAATAATACTTTATTATTACCTGAAGATAGTAATATAAATTCAAGTGAAGATATTTGAATATAAGGTAAAATTAGAAGGTTAATGCTTAATTTTGGTTGTTGGTGTAAGTTGTAAAAGTAGAGAAGTTAAAGGCAGTTCTGTTTAGGAAAATGATTATTTATATTTCCTATGTATTCAAATTTTATTTTTGAGTGGTATAATATTCATGATTTTAATTCACAAATCTGTATGTAATTAGTGCCACAAATTCAAAAATTGATACCCAAGTAGTAATTCTTAACAAATAAGACAATTATTGTAGAAATATAGATTAGAAGGTAGGAGATAGGAGAATAGGAACAAAGCTAGGCTAGTCAAATGAATAACAAAGATAAGAGGAAAGTTTTGATAAAATACTTAAATGCAAAAGAAAAATAGTAAAAAATAGTAAAAAAGAAAAATAGAAATAAAGACCACTACTTTTGGAAAAGCATAGGCTCTACAAAATAATAATAGTGTAAGCCTGAATACATAAAATGAGGATATTAAAGAAGTTGTTTTGAGACTCAACTAGGTATTCCACAAAAGCATTAAGCATAGTATCCATAAAATAGACTCTCAGAAATGATTAGGTTATTTTTATAGAGGTTAACTTCAGGAAAGTAGTAAAAAGTCGAGTCAGATTTTATTAACTACTAGATTACTTTAAAATTCTTAAAATACTCAAATAAAATTGTTCTTATTACTAGTGACATTGCCAACAATTCAAATGTCTTACAGGAAAGTTGTACAGGCATAAAAGTCTGATAGTATGTCATAAGACTGGCTTAATATACAGAGGAGAATAGATTGGTTTAATATACAGAATTAAACACATAGTGACTCCTAACATTAAAAGATAGCTGCTATGGTTTCACCATCTCAGTATTAATAAAAACTTGAACAAATAGAAATCAAAATCTGTAAATCAAAAATGCATCTTGAAATATATCTGTAGAATGCTATTAGTGTTAAGATCATGGCTCTGTTGGGGCGCCTGGGTGGCGCAGTCGGTTAAGCGTCCGACTTCAGCCAGGTCACGATCTCGCGGTCCGTGAGTTCGAGCCCCGCGTCAGGCTCCGGGCTGATGGCTCGGAGCCTGGAGCCTGTTTCCGATTCTGTGTCTCCCTCTGACTCTGCCCCTCCCCCGTTCATGCTCTGTCTCTCTCTGTCCCAAAAATGAATAAAAAATAAAAAAAAAAAACGTTGAAAAAGATCATGGCTCTGTGGCCAAACAATCTGGCTTTTTTGATTTCCATTCCAACTCTAAGGGTATTAATGGTCAAACTATAAGTAATAAATGTTCACACATAAAAAATGTTCACACATATTCCTTACAGTTTACAGCTTATATAAAAAATAACAGTTTCCAATTCCTTCTCCACAACTCCACCCACAATGACTCGATAGCCTAGATATGCTCATTATTTTTGTCACCATTAGGACATAATTCATTAGGAAATTCTGTTTTCTCTGCTACATCTTCTCTATTTTTATTTTTAAAATACTTACAAAGAAACCCAGCTGAGCTATATTAATAACTTAAACTGTTATGTTGTATTAAGACTTGAGAATTGCACCAAAGTTTCTCCATTTCCTGTTTCTCGAAAAAAACACCCATCAATCATTCCTCTTATTGTTTCCATTTAAAAATTAAAAAAAAAAAAGAAAAGAAGGAAGCAAATCACCCTATATTTAAACTAGTTTAAATTGTAAGTTATTTGACAGATGCCAACAGGTTAAAATTTAAGGATGATATGTCAGCCTTTTTCACTGTTATGTTTTGCCATTTATAAATGATAGGCATGCCATATCAAATGAGTGTGCCCTTTCTTAACACAAAAGATGAACTTCATCCTGAATAATGAGAAACTGGAATTGTGACACAGTTTGAATATAAACTCCATATTTTCTCTTGGCCATTTATCGTATTCTACTTCGTATTGTAATTGTCCTGCTTATCTAACTCTTGTTATTAAATAATTAAATAATTTAAATTCTTTTCATCTTTGTATACTCCTGGAAGTTACCACAGTATCTTCTTCATATCCAGTGCTTGGTAAATATTTGCGAAATAAAGCAAGTTGTGTGCTTATACTCGTGCAGACTCACAGTTTACATACGAAGATCATGTTCCTTGAAGGTAGAAACTAAATATTTTATTTTTTAAGTTTTTATATAAATTCTAGTTACTTAACCTACAGTGTAATATTAGTTTCAGGTGTATAATTTAGTGATTCAACACTTCCAGACAACATCTGGTACTCATCACAAGTGTGCTCCTTAATACCCATCACCTATTTAAACCGCCCTCCCGCCCACCTCCCCTTTGGTAACCATCAGTTTGTTCTCTATAGTTAAGAGTCTGTTTCTTGAGTTGCTTCCCCCTGTCATTTTTTCCCTTTGTTAATTTGTTTTGTTTCTTAAATTCCACATATGAGTGAAATCTGATGGTATTTGTCTTGCTCTGACTTCTTTTGCTTAGAATAATACTGTCTACATGCATCCATGTAAAATTTCATTTTTTATGGCTGAGTAATATTCCACTACATACATATCCCACCTCTTTATCCATTCATGAGTTGATGGATACTGGGGCTGTTTCCATAATCTGGCTGCTATAAACATTGGGGTACATGTATCCCTTTGAATTAGTATTTTTGTATTCTTTGGGTAAATACCTAGTAGTGCAATTGCTGGATCACAGGGCAGTTCTACTTTTAACTTTGTGAAGATCCTCCGTACTGTTTTCCACAGTGGCTTCACCAGTTTGTATTCCTACCAAAAGTGCAAGAGACTTCCCCTTTCTCCACACCATCACCAACAACTGCTGTTTCTTGTGTTGTTGACTTATCCATTCTGACTGGTATAAATGATATCTCATTGCGATTTTGGTTTGTATTCCCCTGATGATGAATGATGGTGAGCATGTTTTCATCCGTCTATTGGCCATCTGTATGTCTTCTTTGTAAAAGCATTTATTCATGTCTTCTGCCCATTTTGATTAGATTATTTGTTTTATGGGTGTTGAGTTTTATAAGTTCTTTATTCATTTTGTATACTAACCCTTTATCAGATAGGTCATTTGCAATTATATTCTCCCATTCCATAGTTTGCCTTTTACTTTTGATGACTGTTTCCTTCGCCATGCAAAATAAATATAAATATTTTGATAAAAGCCCAATAGTTTATTTTTGCTTTTGTTCTCCTTGCCTCAGGAGACATATCTAGCAAGAAGCTGCTGTGGCCAACATCCAAGAGGTTACTGTCTGTATTCACCTTTAGGATTTGTATGGTGTCAGATCTCACATTTAGGTATTTAATTCATTTTGAATTTATTTTTGTGTATTGTGTAAGAAAGTCGTCCAGTTTCATTCTATTGCATGTCCAGTTTTCCCAACACCATTTGTTGAAGTGACTGTCTTTTTCCCATTGGAGATTCCTTCTTGCTTGGTTGAAGACTAACTGACCATATAGTGTTGTTTTCATTTATGTGTTTTCTATTCTGTTTCACTGATCTATATGTCTATATTTGTGACAATACCATACTGCTTTGATTACTACAATTATCACTGCTTTGATCATACTACTGTGTAATATAACTTGGAGTATGGAACTGTGACGCCTCCAGCTTTGCTTTTCTTTTTCAAGGTTGCCATTGCTATTCAAGGTCTTTTGTGGTTCCATATAAATTTTAGTATTGTTTGTTCTAGATCTGTGAACAATGCTACTGGTATTTTGATAGAGACTGCTAGAAAAGAACAACAAATGAAGCCTAAAGCCAGGAGAAGGAAGGAAATAAACATTAGAGCAGAAATAAATGATACAGAAACAAACAAACAAAACACACACACAAAAAAAAACAATAGAACAGATCAATGAAACCAGGAGTTGGTTCTTTGGAAAAATTAATAAAATTCATTAACCTGTAGCCAGACTTACCAAAAAGAAAAGAGAAAGGATCCAAATACATAAAAGTGACAAATGAGAAAAGAGAAATAAGAACAAAGACCACAGAAATACAAACAATTATAAAAGAATATGATGAAAAACTATAAGCCAATAAACTGGACAACCTGAAAGAAATGGATAATTTCCTAGAAACACAGCTAATATCATCTTCAATGGAGAAAAACTGAGAGCTTTTCTTCTAAGGTCAGGAACAGAACAGGATGTCCTCTTTCACCACAATTATTGAACATGGTACTGGAAGTCCTAGCCACAGCAATCAGACAACAAAAAGAAATAAAAGGCATCCAAACTGGTAAGGAAGTAGTCAAACTTTCACTATTTGAGATGACATGATACTCCTCTAAATAGAAAACATGAAAGACTCCATCGAAAAATTTCTAGAACTGATACATGAATTCAGTAAAGTCTCAGGTTACAAAATCAATGTACAGAAATCTGTTTCATTTCTACAGACCAACAATGAAGGAGAAAGAGAAACTAAGGAAGCAATCCCATTTACAGTAGAACCCAAAACCATAAGATACTCAGGAATAAATCTAATCAAAGGAGTGAAAGACCTGCACTATGAAAACTATAAAACACTGATGAAAGAAATTGAAGATGACACAAACAAATGGAAAGATTCTAAGCTGATTAATTGGAAGAATAAATACTATTAAAATTTCTATACTACCCTAAGCAATCTACACATTTAAGAAGCTACATATTTTATATCTGTATCCCTGGCATCTCATAGAATGTTTGTGACATAGATGTGCACAATGAATATTTTTTTCACAGACTAAATATTTTTGAAGCAATACGAAATAGAGTTCTTTAAAGTAGTTATGAAAGTCAAAGTTTAATAGGCAAATTGGATAAAATTTGAAGAAATTTTAAAATGCCACATAATTAGAGATGATAAGTTTAGAATTGTAGGTACTGATTAATATTCCAGTTGTACCACTTCATGGATATATAAAGATAACAACCAGTTTGCCTCTAGGAGTCTTATTTTTCTCCACTAAAATGAAGAATAAATAACATATTTATGCACCTTCTTAAGGAAATAATACCAGAAGTTATTTCTCATCAGGTACTATGCTTGAGCCTTCAGCAGTTTCGTTCTATCAAGCCAACTATTTTCCGGTCATTGGTTATGTGGTAACACTAGTGAATACTCCTGACATTACTATCTTTACCTACTGATTTTCTTGTAAAGTTTGTTTCTTAATCAGATATGATATATGTGAGGTAAAATAGTAACATATAAGGTATTATCTAAATCTGTGAGGGATGGTATTGATAGAAGTGCTTCAGGTTACTCTGATTAAGTACAAGTTGCTACCCAACCATAAGGAAAAGGATTGAAAATGACCAACCTTCCCAAGTAGATGTCTGAAATCCTATAGAATAATTTGATATCAAAGAATCATTATTTTAAAAAAAAGAATCATTAGTGTCACCTTTTGGAAGACTAGACACTCAGATCAACTTTGTTGAAGAGAAATCTATATTGTCAAGTGCATACACAGTCTCTACCATGGCTATTTCATTCATGGATTCATTACGCAAGAAATAGGACTTGGGAAAATCACCTCTTTTTTATTGAAGTATAATTAACATACAGTGCTATATCAGTTTCAGATGTATAATTTAATGATTCAACAAATCTATATGTTACTCAATGTTTATTACAATCATTAATCTTTATCTATTCCACCCATCCCCCTCAGCCACCTTCCCTCTGGCAACCACAGTTTATTCTCTGTCTTTAAGAGTCAGGGTTTTGTTTGTTTGCTTTCTTTCTTTGTTTTCTTCTTAAATAGCACATATGAATGAAATCATATGGTATTTGTCTTTCCCGAACGTCACTTAGCATTATGACCTTTAGATCCATCCATGTTGTTGCAAATGGCAAGATCTCATTACTTCTTATGGCTGAATAATATCCCATCATGTGTGTATGTGTGTGTGTGTATGTGTGTATATATATATATATATATATATATATATATATATATATATATATATATAAAGATGACACCCATTTTCTTTGGGTGTCTACTCAGTAATGGAATTAACTGGATCATATGCTATACCTATTTTTAGTTTTAGTCGAACCTCCATACTATTTTGCACAGTCACTGTATCAATTTGTATTCCCATCAACAGTGCATGAGGGTTCTATTTTCTCCACATCCTCACCAACACTCATTATTTCTTGCCTTTTTTATTTTAGTCATTCTGACAGGTATAAGATGATATCTCATTGTGGTTTTGAATTTCATTTCCCTGATGATGAATCACGTTGAGGATCTTTTCGTGTGTCTGTTGGCCATTGTATGGCTTCTTTAGAAAAATGTCTATTCAGGTCCTCTGCCTACTAATTGGGTTATTTGTTTTTTTAGTGTTAAGTTGTATAAGTTCTTTATACATTTTGGATATTAACCTATTATCAGAAATATCAAATATCTTCTATCATTTAGTAGGTTGCCTTGTCATTTTGTTGATGCTTTCCTTCACCATGCAAAAGCTTTATATTTTGGTGTAGTCCCAATAGTTTAGTTTTGCTTTTGTCTCCCTTGCCTGAGGAGACACATGGACAAAAATGTTTCTGTGGCCAGTGTCAAAGAAATTACTGCCTATGTTTTCTTCTAGGAGTGTTATGGTTTTAGGTCTCACATTTAGATCTTTAAACCATTTTGAGTTTATTTTTGTACACGATATAAGAAAGTGGTCCAATTTCATTCTTTTGCATGAATAGCTGTCCAGTTTTCCCAGCACCGTTTGTTGCAGAGACTTTTCCCCATTATATATTCTTGACTCCTATGGCATAGATTAATTGACCATATAAGTGTGGGTTTTTTTCTGTGTCTATATTTTGTTCCATTGATCTATGGAAAAGCACGCCCTTATCCACAGGATGGAACATCCTGTCATCAGATTATTGATAGCTTACACCAAACAGGACTTTTTTTCTAGTGCGAATTTAGATAGGACATGCATATATCCACACTATGTCCATTTTAAAATGTCCATCTGTATTCCTATTCTCCATATCTCCTTGGACAATATTCCTATCTTATTTTTTTCCAAGGGACTTAGATAGTAGCCAATTTATTAGTCCCTCCTCATAAAGCATCATAGACGCATATTTCAGGTTACCTCTCCTTCTATAGGAAGTTAAACATCAGAAACAGTTCCCTTCACTAATGTTTTCAAGAGCTGTCATTGAATGCAATTGTAAACAGTGGTCATCAGCTTCCAGCCAGTACCAGTACCAGCCAGATCTTGGAGATCTAACAGAAAACCAGTCTCAAATTTTCCTTACTCCATTAACTAATCATGGGAAACTCCCCATGAGGTCATATCTGTACTTTAGGGAAAGGCAGTGAAGCAATAAGATCAGGTGCCATGGGAGTCCGGGCCATCTGTTTATACAGTTTATTTGTGCCTTCCTGGATCTATGTGGCCAACTCTAATATATACCATTTTCATTTTACAATAAAATGCTACTGTGCACATCCAATTTTATGGTTCGGTGGATCAGATCACCCGATTCATGATGTGCAATACAAGTTGCATAGTTGTGGTATCCCATGAACAGGTTCACTCTACAAACTCCCAGTAACAAGGCAGAGCTACATTTCAAATAGAGAATAGTTACTGGTAGATAAATGCATGGCTTTATTCTGAATCTTTAGAGGCCTATGCTGTTATCCTTTTATGACATATTTCTAGAAGTTCCATAAGATGCTCCATCTACAAAAATACTTACAATACCATTGTGTCCACTAAGTCATAAAGCCCCTGTGGTGGGGCAACTTGAAGCATAGTCTAGAACTGAACCCACGTCTTTACTTGCTCAGAGATCAAGTTACTCCTAAGTGTAGGTAAGCCAGTAAATGAAGATGAGCAGGATTCCAAAAAAGGATATATGTTATCTTCAAAATATCTTTGTCTGTGTCAGGGGTACAAGGTACAGTAATGTATTTCACACTTTAGAATAGACTGTCTTACTTACCCCACATAACAAATTGACACATCACCAAGGGGGTGGCTCCTAAGACATGTAGAGTTCTTGCTACTTTATTTTCACTAGAACCTATTAACGTAATGTTATCAATGTAATGGATGAGCATATATTTTGTGAGATATTATGGAACTCAACATCTCTGTAGTCTACCTTATGACAAAGAGCAAGGGTCTCTGACATAGCCTAAGGCAAGATTTTTTTCTTTTATTCGTGATTATCTACTATAATAATGATGAGAATAAAAAGCATTTTTTTCCTGAATCGGTAACTGGATAATGCACACTATGGGTATTTATTTGCTCTTATAAAAATACTATATGTGGAACTGCAACTGTGATTGGCATCACCATCTGATTGTATATGAGATCATGTATGTTCAATCCCCATGACATACTTGGCTTATTCATAAACCAAACATTGATAGAAAATGGGAATGGCATATGGATCCCCACGTCTACATTTTTAATTCTTTAATTTTGGTACTTATCTAATTTTTCCCAGGGATGTAGCATTGCAATCTTAGAAGGTGGTAAGGGTGGTAGAGTTATTTCAGAAACTTATTCTGGCCCTTCCTATGCCCTCATTCTAGTTAGGTAACTCATGTGATCATCTGCCAGTTACTAATAATCTATATGCTAGGACTGGAAATATAACCCAAGGATTGGTCTGTAGTTCCACCAAGCACACTGTTAGACTAACAATTCCATTTATCTTCTGACACCATAAGTCCTCAAGCTGTCCAGAGGAACACACAATGGTTTTTCAATTCTCTAGAGATTAACATCAATTTAGAGTCAATATTTTATATCCTGGAAATTCTGAGTACTACCCTTTGCCCAGTAGGAAGTCACACTGGTAAATGACCCCAAGTCCCTCTGAGGAAGACCAGAGAGAAGATTCACAGGATTTTCTTGTGGCCAAGACAGGTAGGAATGTGTTCTGATATGACTTAATTTTATATATAAAGACATATGTATATTTTTATTGACATATAATTGATATATGGCATTATATTAGTTTCAGGTGTACAACATAAGGATTTGATCTTTGTGTAGATTGTGGAATGATTACCACAATAAGACTAGTTCAAAACTTTCACCATACAAAATCACAATTTTTTCATGATAAGAACTTTCAAAATCTACTCAGCAATTTTCAAATATGCGATACAATATTAATGACTATGGTCATCATGCTATAGATTACAGTCCCATGACTTATTTTACAAAGTAGAAGTTTGCACCTCTTGATCCCCTTCACCCATGTTGTCTACCTCCCACCATCTTCTCTCAGGCAACTACCAATCTTTTCCTCATATCTATGAGTTTCTTTTGTTTGTTGGTTGGTTTTTGTTTTTGTTTTTAGATTCTGCATATAAGTGAAGTCATAGAGTATTTGTCTTGCTGTGATTTATCTCATTTAGCATAATATCCGCATGGTCCATCCATGTTGTCTCAAATAGTAAGATTTCATTTCATGTCTTTTTCCACCCACTGATGGACATTTGTTTCTGTATCTTAACTATTGTAAATAATGCTGCAATGAACACAAAGGTGCATGTATCTTTCTGAATTAGTGTTTGTGTTTTCTTCAAATAAATCTCCAGAAGAAGAATACTGGATCAAATGATTGTTCTATTTTATTTTTTTTTTTGAGAAAACTCCATACTGTTTTCCATAATGACTATACCAATTTAAATTCCAACTACCAGTGAATAAGAGTTTTCTTTTCTCTACATCCCTGCAAAAACTTGTTATTCACTGCCTTTTTGATAATAGACATTCTGATAGGTTTGAGGTGATATCTTATTGTGGTTTTCATTTGAATTTACCAGATAAATAGTGATAATGGATATCTTCTTGTATGCCTTTTAGCATACTTCTCATATGTCTCCTTTGGAAAAAATGTCAATTCAGATCTGCTCATTTTTAAAATTTAATTATTTGTTTTTTGGTTATTGACTTGAAGGAATTCTATATATATTTTAGGTATTATTCCCTCACTGGGGAATAATCCTATTCAGTATATATGCCTCATATTCAGTAGGTAACCTTTTTGTTTATGTTTTCCTTTGAAAACACTGTATAAAACTTTTCAGTTTTCATGTAATCCCATTTGTTTATTTTTGCTTTTGTTTCCCTTGTACTTGGAGTCAGGTCCAAAAACTTATCAGTCAGACTGATGTCAAGTTTAACACCTACATATTCTTCTAGAAGTTGTATGATGTCATGTCTTACATTCTTTAATCCATGTTGAGTTAATTTTTGTGTATGGTGTAAGGTATTGGTCTAGTCTCATCTTTTGCATGTCATCCAATTTCCCAGCACTGTTTATTAAAGAGATTGCCATTTCCCTATTGTATATTGTTGGCTCTTTTGCCATAAGTTTATTTACCATATAGAATAGGTTTATTCTGCTCTCTATTTTGTTCCTTTGATCTATTGTCTGTTTTTATGTCAATACCTTGCTGTTTTGATTACTATTACCTTGTAATATAGTTTGAAATCAGGAACCGTGATACCTCCAGCTTTGCTCTTTCTCAAGATTGTTCTGGCCATGCAAGATCTTTTGGGATTGTTTCTTCTATTTCTGTAAAAAATATCACTTGAATTTTGATGAGATTACACTGAATCTCTAGACTGCTTTGGGTGGTGTGGACATTTTAAAGATACTAATTCTTTTAACCCATGAGCACAAAATATTTTCCCATTTATTTGCATCTTCTTCAATTGCTTTCATCCATATCTTCTAGTTTTCAGTATAGGTCTTTTACCTCTTTGGTTAAATTTATTCCTAGGTATTGTATTCTTTTTGATGAAATTATAAATGGGACTATTTCTTAATTTCTTATTTTGATAGTTTGTTGCTGATATATAAAAACATTATGAATCTTGGTATATTGATTTGGAACTCTGTGACTTTATTGAATCTGTTTATTAGTTCTAATAGAGTTTTCTTGCATGTGATGTTTTGTTTTGTTTTATTTTGTGTTGGTCTGGTTATTGGGATTTTCTCTATGTAAAATCATGTTGTTTGCAAATAATGAGAATTTTCTTTCTTTCTTTCCAGTTGGGATACATTTTATTTCTTTTTCCTGCCTATTTGCTCTATTTAGGACTTCCGATAGTATATTGAACAAATGCGGCAAGAGTGGGCATCTTTATCTTGCTCCTGGTCTTAAAGGAAAAGTTTTTAGCTTTTCACCATTGAGTATGATGTGAATTGTGGGCTTGTCTTACATGGCCTTTATTATATTGAGGCACATCCACTCCCTACCCACTTTTTTGAGAGCTTTTACTATAAATAGATGTTGAATTTTATGAAACAGTTTTCCTGCATCTACTGAGATGATCATGATTATTATGCTTCCTTTTGTTAATGTGCTGTATCATAGTGATTGATTTGTAGATGTTGAACCATACTTGAATCCTTGGAATAAATCTCACTTATCTCACTTGGTCACAGTGTACTACTATTCTTTTAATGTAATGGTGAATTTGGTTTGCTAATATTTTGTTGAGGATTTCTGCATCTATCTATGTTCATGGATACTAGTCTGATTTGTGTGTGTGTGTGTGTGATATCTATATGTGCATTAGTTATCAGAGGAATGCTGGCCTAAAAGAAGAGCTTGAAAGCATTTCTTCCTCTTCAATTTTTGGAACACTTAGAGCAGGACTGGTATTAAATATTCTTTGAACATTTGGTAGATTTCATCAGTGAAGCTATCTGGCCCTGAACATTTGTTTGTTGGGATTTTTGTTATTATTGATTCAATCTCCTTACTAGTAATCAAACTATTCAAATTTTCTATTACTTCATGGTACAGTCTTGGAAGATTTCACATTACTAGGAATTTATCCATTTCTTTAGATTGTTCAATTTGTGAGCATGTAATTGTTCATAGCAGTCTTTTATGATCCATTCTACTTCTTTGGTGTTAGTTGTAACTTCTCTTTCATTTCTGATTTTATTTAAGTTCTCTCTTTTTTTCTTAGTCTGGCTAAAGGATTGTCAATTTTGTTTATCTGTTCAAAGAACCAGCTCTAGTTTCCTTGCTCTTTTCTATTGTGTATTTAGGCTCCATATCATTTATTTCCACTCTGATCTTTATTTTCCTCTTTTTACTAACTTTGGACTTCATTCTACTACTTCTTCATTCAGTGAAGTAGACTTCATTCTACTTCTACTAACTTGATGCAAATATGTTTCAACATCTACAAATCAATCACCATGATACAGCACATTAACAAAAGGAAGCATAATAATCATGATCATCTCAATAGATGCAGGAAAACTGTTTCATAAAATTCAAAATCTATTTAGTGTATTAGGGTGTATTTAGGCTCCATATCATGTATTTCCACTCTGATATTTATTTTCTTCTTTCTACTAACTTTGGACTTCATTTGCTCTTTTTTTCTAGTTCCTTTAGGTGTAAAATTAGATTTTTTGAGATTTTTATTGTTTCTTGACATAGGCCTATACCAGTATAAATTTTCCTCTTACAACTTCTGTTGTGTTCCAAAGATTTCGAAACATTGTGTTTCAGTTTTCATTTTTCTCAAGGTATTTTTGGATTTCTTTTTAAAATTCTTTTCCTCTTATTTCTCTTTTTATTTTTGTATCGTTGCATTAGCTACTACTTCCACTTCCCTGTTGTAAAGCTGTATTCAGAGAGGATATCTTTGCCTTATTCCTGTTGTAAATAGGAAGCTTCAAGTTTCTCACCAATAAGCTAAAGTTAGCTATAGGTTTTTGTAGATATTCTTTATCAAGATGAGGAAAACCCTTCTATTCTTATTTCATTGAGAGTTTTTGTCATGAATGGGTGCGGATTTTGTCAAATGATTATTTTCTGCATAGACTAATATAATCATGTGATTGTTTTTTTCTTTAGCCTGTTTATGCAATGGATTGAGTTAATTGATATTGGAATATTGAACCAGCCTTATACACCTGGGATAAACTCACTTGGTCTTGGTGTACAATTCTCTTTACACATTGCTGCTTAGATTGGCTACTATTTTGTTGTGAATTTTTATATCTATGTTCATGAGAGTTATTGGTCTGTAGTTTTATTTTCTTTTAATGTCTTGGTTTTTGATAGTAGGGTAATTTTGGCCTTGCAGATGAATTAGGGAATGTTCCTTCTGCTTGTGTCTTTTTTAAGAGCTTCTACAGAACTGCTATTATTTTTTCCTTAAATGCTTGGTAGAACTCACTAGTGAAACTTTGTACTTTCTATTTGGGAAGGTTATTATTTACTGATTCAATTTCACTAATAGATATAGGCCTATTTAGAATGTCTATTTCTTGTGTGAGTTCTGGTAGATTATGTCTTTCAAGGAATTGGTCCATTTCATCTAGGTTATCAAATTTGGTAGCATAGAGCTATTCATAGTATTCCTTTATTATCCTTTTAGAGTACATGGTGTCTGTAGTGACCTCCTTTTATTTCTGATATTAGTCATTTGTGTCTTCTCTCTTTTTTCCTTAGTTAGCCTGGCTAGAGTTTTATTGATTTTTATTGATCAAAGACTCAGCTTTTGGTTTTAATGATTTTCTGTTTCCAACTTCATTGATTTCTGCTCTATATTTTAATATTTCTTGTCTGCTTCTTACTTTGGATTTAGTTTGCTCCTTGTTTTCTAGGTTTCTAAGTAGAAGCTTTGATGACTGATTTTAGATACTGTTTTTTTTTTTATATTTGCATTCGATGATAAAAATTCTCTCTATCTCTGTTTTCATTGAATCCCACAAATTTTTATGAATTATGTTTTCATTTTCATTTGGTTCAAAATATTTTTAAATTTCTTTTAATATTCACCCTTTGACCCATATGTTATTCAGAAGTGTGTTGTTTAGTCTCCAAATATTTTTGGGGTGTTCCAGTTATCTTCCTATTATTGGTTTCTAATTTAATACCAGTGTGGGCTGAGAGCATACATTATGTAATTTCTATTCTTTTAAATTTGTTAGGATGTGTTTCATGGTCCCATATATGATCTATCTTGCTGAATATTTCATGTGAACTTGGGAAGAATATGTATTCTACTGGTTTTGGATAAAGTAATCTATAGATGTCCATTTTATTCATTTGAATGATAGTGACATTGAGATCAACTCTGTCCTTACTGATTTCCTGCCAGCTAGCTGTCCATTTCTGATAGAGATGTTTTACAGCATCCAAATGTAATAGTAGATTTATCTCTTTCTTCTTGCAAAAAGAAGAAGATGTATCTCTTTCTTCTTTTGTGTCCTCTGTTATTAGGTGCATATACATTAAGGATTATGTTTTGGTGAATTGACCCCTTATTCATTATATAATGCCCCTGATTATTCAGATAATCTTCCATGTCATGAAGTCTTCTCTGTCTGAAATTTAATATAGCTACCCATGCTTTCTTTTGATTAGAGTTAGCATGGTATATTTCACTCCATCCATTTACTTTTAATTTATGTGTCTTTATATTCCAAGTGGGTTTCTTGTAGACAACCTATAGCTGGGTCTTGTTTTTTGATCCACCTTGACAATCTCTATCTTCTACTTTATGTACTTAGACCACTGACATTCAAAGTGACTATTGATGTAGTTGTACTATGCCTATCATATTTATTACTATGTTTTATGTATTGCCCTTATTCTTCGTTCTTATTATGTTGTTCCATTCTTTTTCTGCCTTTTGTGGTTTTAAGAATTTTATATGATTCCATTTCTTGCTTAACATATGAGTCATGTTTCTCTTTTTTTACTTTTAGTTGCATAAGAGTCTGTAATATACATTTCCTGCTGTAAATATATGTAAATATACATCTGCAGTGAATCCAAGGCCACTTTCATATAACACTATACTACTTCACAGGTAGTGTGAGTGCTTTATAATAAGAAATAATCCTAATCCCTTCCTCCTGTCTCTTGTAACATTACTATCACTAGTTTCATTTATAAAAAGTATACATAATGTAATACATTGTTATTGTTATTGTTTTGAATAAACTGTTACTTGTCAGATCAATTAAGAATATGAAAAATAAGTTTTTACTTTATCTTTAGTTAATCCTTCTCTGATGCTCTCCTTTCTTATGTAGATCCAAATTGCTGAATTTTCTTTCTCTTTGAGGACATCTTTTAACATTTCTGGCAAGGTCTGGTAGCTGGCAACAAATTCCCTTAATTTTTATTTGTATAAAAAACTCATTTCTCTTTCACTTTTGAAGAGTAATTTTACAGAGAACAGTATTCTAGGTTGGTGAGATTTTTTTCTCTCAATAGTTTAAATATTTCACTCCACTCTGTCTTTTTTTATGTTTATTTATTTATTTATTTGTGTGTGTGTGTGTGTGTGTGTGTGTGTGTGTGTGTGTGAGAGAGAGAGAGAGAGAGAGAGAGAGAGATATGCAGAGCACAAGCAGGGGAGGGTAGAGAGAAAGGGAAACACTGAGTCCAAAGAAGTTTCCAGGATCTGGGCTGTCAACACAGAGCCAGATGCGGAACTCAAACCCAGGAACCATGAGATCATGATGTGAGCTGAAGTCTGGTGCTTAACCGACTGAGCCACCCAAGCACCCCAAAGGTCTCAATTTCTAACACCAAATGAATGGTGTATAGTCAAAGTTCTCTAGGGAAGCAGAACCAATAGGGTATATATCTATACATATTACATAAAAGAGTATCATATATACATATAGGAGGCTTATAAAGAATTGGCTCACACAATTATGGTGACTGAAAAGTCTCATGCTCTGGCAACTGCAAGCTAGGAACCCAGGAAACCTGGTAGTATAATTCAGTCAAGAACCAGGGGAGATGGTGATTTGGATTCCAGTCTTTGAAAGTCTGAGTACCAGGAGTGCAGAGGGCAAGACAAGATCAATGTTCCAGATTAAGCAGGCCAAATTTTCCTCCACCTCTTTCTCTCTCTTTTTTTTTTTTTTTTTTTGGCTACTGAGACCCTCAGTGAATTGGATGATGCCAATCCACATTGGGAGGAGCAAAGGGCTTTACTGAGTTTACCCATTTAAATGCTAATTTCAACCAGAAACACTCTCACAGACTCACACAAAATAATGTTTAGCCAAATACCAGGGCACCACATGATCCTGGCCAAGTTGACACATAACATTAACCATCACACATGGATTCTGTGAAGTTAGATATAGTTATCTCTGCTTCTTTATAGGTATCTTTTTCCTCTGACTTCATTCAGAATTTTTTCATCTTTGATTTTTTGCAGTTAGAAAATGATATGTATACCTGTAGCTTTTGGGTCTTTCTGTGTGTTATCCTCTGAGCTTCCTGGATCTGTAGTATGGTGTCAGACACTATTTGGAGATTTGTCTGGTAATTTGGTTCTCTATATTCACCTATTGGTCTCTTCATTTGGGGGGGAGGAGGGGTCAGTGGTTTACCTTGGGACCTCAATTCTCTGAAGGAGCTATGAAGAGTTGTTGATTTCCTAGTTTGTTCATCTTTCTACTTGTTGTTAGGATAGAGGGGTGATAACCAGCTTCTTACATGCCAAACTAAGCTACCAGAGCTATCCATTTTTCTCATGCTGATTCTACCAGTGAAAACATATTCTAAATTTGGCACCTGGTAGAACATCTCCTCATTTAGTAGTATCTGAACTGTGGCAGAAGTGGTGTATTTCTGTCACTAGTAGCTGTGACAGTTCTGTGGTAGCCTCCTGAGGTACAGCTTCTTAATTGTGGTAATGGTAGCAGTCATTGGAGGGCTAGTGCTACACTTATTAAAAGTCATCCCAGGAAGCTCAGCCTAATGTTTGTTTCTTCAGGGTTCCCATAATTCAATGACTTATCTATATATCTTTACATAATAAGCTAAAAATTGAGTGGATTCTGCTGACTCTATGATCACTAAATAATAAAGGAATTGCTTTTTCATCACTCCATGTTCATTTGTTTAAGGGTCAAATGTGACACAATGATTGTGCTGGCCACATCATCTGAAGCCATGTTAGATTGCATTAATATTTGCAAGTCCTGTTTGCATTTGTAATCAGATCTTTGTGACACTTTAGGAGAACATTAATAAACTGAAGCATATCTGTATAATAAATATCAGGTTGAATTCAAGACATGGTGTTTCAAGAAAAGTTGAAATTTTTAGTTTAAGAATTTGAGCATTGCTATAAAATATTCGAAGAGAGGGGCGCCTGGGAGGCTCAGTCGGTTGAGCATCCGACTTCAGCTCAGGTCATGATCTCACAGTTTGTGAGTTCGAGTCCCGTGTCGGGAAATACCTGGAACTTGCTTCAGATTCACTGTCTCCCTCTCTCTCTCTCTCTCTGCCCCTCCCCCACTTGCACTCTGTCTCTCTTTCTCTCTCAAAATTAAACATTAAAATTTTTTAAAAATATTTGAAGAGATAATATATACAATAAATATACCTTAAATTTTATGCTGATGGACAAAGAAGAATAAGTAAGGAATTCAGTAGTTTTTGAGTCAGTCAAGGGTATGTACAACTTCTTCTTCTTTATTCTATCTAATTATAGTGCTCCATGTAGTATTTCAACATAATAGACCTTCAATATCCTAATTGAGTTAATGAGGTGGCATATTTGTATACAAAATTAATATACGAAATGGACTGGAGAGCTTGGGTGGCTCAGTCGGTTGAGCATGTAACCCTAGATTTTGGCTCAGGTCATGAGCTAAATGGTTGTGGGATCGAGTCCCTTGTAAGGCTCCATGCTGGGCATGAAGCCTGCTTGGGATTCTCTCTCTTTCCCTCTGCTCCTCTCCCCCACTAGTGTGTTCTCTCTCTCTCTCTCTCTCTCTCTCTCTCTCTCTCTCTCAAATTAAAAACAACAACAACAATAAAAGTGGATCTTTCGATAATTTTAGGAGCAGTTTGAGACAAATTGCTGTTCCCAGGGAAGTTGTTCCTGTTACTGTATATTTTCAAACAGAAGCATAACAATCACTTACTGGGGATACTGTAGAGTATACTTGGTAAGATATGTATTAGATGTATTAGATGATGTACAATATATAGACAACCAACTCTGTGACTCTGTACCTATAAGCACTACTGGGGATTTATGGAATGATTGTTGGGGAAATCTTCTGGTAAACAAATTTTACATGCCTCTTAGTTTTGTTATCTTTTCATAATTCAGGCTATGAACATCTATAGTTATCTATCATCCTCTGTTTCAAACTTCCTACTTATGTAAATGCCATATACTCTCACACAATATCACATCGATCCTCTAACTTCTCTCCATTTCCTTGACTAAAACAGAACAATGCTTTTCTATGAAAGCAACAATGTATTTAATGCATACTGCCACCTGCTGAGTTTCCCAAATGAGAATTCTGGAAGTTCTTTGAATCTTTTATGTCCATTACCCACCCATCAGTCTCCACAATTATCTATTTAGCCCTCTAAAAATTTCTGGATACCATTCACGTCTCTCTAAACCCCTAAAAACATCTCTAGTTCAATGCACCATCATTTCTCACCTGAATTTAGTGCAAGAGGCTTTAAAGTGATCTCTCTATAACTAGTCTTTCCTAAAAAAAAAACAAAAAAAACCCTTTATCTAAAGTGTTATTCTGATCATGTCACTCCTCTCCTTAAGAAATGACTCAGTATATATGTAAAACTGCCCATTTTACAATGATCATATTTGATTTGTTTTTATCTGTGAGAAAGTTTTAAAAGCAAATGCTTTTTAAACAACTACATTAAGGTATATGTGGTATACAATAAACTGCACATATTTAATGCATGCAGTTTGGTAAGTTTGACATACATATACATCTGTGAAACCATCTCAGTAATAAATACATGAACACATACATAAATACATCATCCTCAACATTTCTATGCCTCTTTATAATCCTAATCTCCAGAAAGTACATTTCTGCTCTCACCCTCTTCTCAAGGCATGGTAACTCTGATCTATTATGTCATTCTCAATAAGTTTGAATTTCCTCAAATTTTACATAAATAATATCATAAAATTGTACTCCTATGTTTGTACTCATTTTACATAAAAATATTTTGAGATACATGCATGCTGTTGCATACATCAATAGTTTATTTGTTTTTAGTGCGGAGTGAAAGTCCATTGTATGAATCTACTATGGTTTATTTGTCCATTCCCTTTTCCTGGACTTTGAAATTATTATCAGTTTTGGCCACTACGAATAAAGTTGCTGTGAATATTAATGAACAAGCCTTGGTGTGGACATATGCTTGCAATTCTCTTGGGTAAATAGGAGTGAAATGGCTGGATCATCGGGTTTCAATACATTTAAGTTTAAAGAATCTGCTCTATTTTTTTTTTTTTTCTAAAGTGGTAGTGTCATTTTCATTGTCACCAGCAGTGCATGGAAGTTACAATTCCTCTACATTTTCACCAACACTTAATATGTCATCATTTAAAATAAGTCTGGGGATGCCTGAGTTGTGCAGTTGGTTTAAGCATCCGACTCTTGATCTTGGCTCAGATCATGATCTCACAGTTTGTGAATTTGAACCTTGCATAAGGCTCTGTGCTGATGGTGAAGAGCATGCTTGGGATTTTCTCTCTCCTTCTCTCTACCCCTCACCCACCTCTCAAAGTATAATAAACTTAAAAAAAAGAAAAGAAGTCTAAGTCATGTACTTTCATTTCTCCCAATGTGCTATTATTTTATAAAGCTGTTTTGCCTAACCAAATTTCTCTAACTTTCCCTATAAATTTTAGAATATATTCCAACAGTGTTTTGTATTTTTTCTAAGTGTAAGTTTTATACTTCTTTAAATTTATTCCAAAGTATTTTACTAGTTCTAATGCTATTATAAATGCATTGATTTCTTAATTTAATCTTTGAATTGTTTATTTCTTTTATGCAGACATACAATTGATTTTTGTAAGTCAATCTTTGTATAATCTTGTTTATAAATCATGTGTCCTGTAACCTTGCATAATCTATACATAAGAATAAATAGGCCTAAGGAATTCAGTAAAAAAATAGAGCTTATAATAAATGAGTTTTGGTGTTTTTACTCCAATGTGTCTCAGTATTAATCTCATTCCTTTTATCCTACTTGGAGTTTATTGAGATTCTTGGAAGTATAGGTGAAAGTTTTTCATAAAATTTTAAGGTTTTCAGCCATTATTTCTTATATTTTTTTCTTCTTTCTATGATCTCCTTCTGGTCCTCCTACTGTGCATATATTGTTATACTTAATGGCATACCACTTTTCAATGAGTTCTACTCATTTTTTTCATTATTTTAGTTTCTCTATTCGTTAGGTTCTATAATCTCTAGCTACAAGTACATCCAATTAAGATCTACAGCTGAGTCCCTCTAGTGAGATTTTTATTTAATGTTCATGTACTTTTCAACTGCAGAATTTCCATTTGAATCTTTCAAATTGTTTCTTTTCATCAATATTCTCTATTTGATGAGATGATGTCATCATACCTTCTTTAAGCATGGTTTCCTTTAGTTTTAAAATATGTTTATAATGACTTTTTATATGATAGCTCTTTTAAAATATGTTCTGTTAAATCTAATATCTGGAACTTCTCACAGACAGTTTTTGTTGCTTTTTGTTTTTCTTTTCCTTTTTTTTTTTTTTTTTTGGCTTGTGTATGGGTCACACATCCTTGTATCCAAAAGGTCATTGCCAAACATGATTTTCTCCTATGTTATCTTCTAGGAGTTTTGTAGCTTTGCTTTTTTACATGTAGGTCTATGACTCATTTCAAGTTAATTCTTTTGAAGAATGGAAGACCCTGTGTCTAGGTTCTTTTTTTTTTTTTTCTTTTTTGCATGTGGATGCTCCAACACCACTTGTTGGGAACTCTCTCTTTTCTCCATTGAATGATTGTTGTTCTCTTGTCAAAATACAGTCAACTATAACTTGTGTGGGTCTATTTCTGGCTCTGTATTCTGTTCCCTTGTTCTATTTTTCTATTTCTTTGTCAATATCATACTGTCTTGATTAGTGTATCTTTATAATAAGTCTTGAAGTTGGGTAGTGTCAATACCTCAACCTTGTTCTTCTTTCATATCATATTAACTATTCTGGGTCTTTTGCCTCTTATATAAATTTTAGAATCAATTCCACTATATCTAGCAAATAACTTGCTGAAATTTTTATTTGGATTACGTTAAATCTATAGATCAATATAGATTGAATTTAAGTCTTAATAACATTGAATCTTCCTGTCCATAATCATGGAATATATTTTCATTTACTTAGCTCTTCTTAGATTTCTTTCATTAGAGTTTCACATTTTTTTTCATAGAGATCTTATGAATATTTTATTAGGTATATCCTTAAGTATTTTGTCTTTTTATTCTAATTTAAATGGTTTTAAATTTTTGTTTATTATGACTTTCATCAGTTGTGATTGTTTCACTAGTGATCAGGTCCATGAAGCTTCTCATGACACCATTATGAAGTGCACTTCTCATCATTTGACTTTTGAGAGCTAAATCAACCTTGCATTCTTGGAATAAATGTATTCCTAGCCATGATGTCATATCCTTTTTTTCACATTTTGGATTTGTTTTGAAAACTTATCTTTAAAATTTTACATCTATGTTCATGTGGGATGTTGACCTATAGTTTTATTTTCTTGTAATGTTTTTGTGAGATTATTTATCAGGGTAATTCTGACTGTTTATACTATGAAAACATCCCCTTTTTCTTCAAATTCCTGCCAGAGTTCATGTAAAATTGATATTATTTCTTCCCTAAGTTAACAAATAAAGTAATGTATAACAGAATTTTTCTTTGTAGAATTCTTTTTAACTCTAGTTTCATTGTCTCTGATAGATATACAAAAATTATGGTATCTACTTCTTCTTGAGTAAACTTTGGTGGGTTGGGTCTTTTCATGAAGTTTGTTCATTTTATTCATGTTGACAAATTTATCTGAATTAAGTTGTTCATAATGTTACCATGTATCCATTTAATACCTGTAGAGTTTATAGCCATCTTACCACTCCCATTCATGATACTGGTTTCTTGCTTCTTTTCCCTTCCATTGTTCCTTGTTGGTTTGGTGAGAGGTTAATCGTCTTCACTGCTCGTTTCAACAAAGTAGGTTTTGGTTTCATATTTGTTAGTTTATCTTTTCATTATGTTTAATTTAATGCATTATGATCATTATTACTCCTTCTTTCTACTTCCCATAGGTTTGCTTTACATTTTGTAATTTTTGTGTTGTGTTTTTTTTTTGTTTTTTGGGGTCATTGATATCATCAATTATTTACCCCTAAAACAGGTATTTAATGATATAAAATTTCGTCTATGAACTTCCTTAGCTGTATCAAACATTTTATATGTAATTTTAATTTTAATTATGTTCAAAATATTTTCTGATTTCCCTTTTAATTGTTTTTGTTGGCTATTTAGCAGTATGTTAGTTTCTAAATACAGAATTTATGGAGATACTTCCATTATTGATTTCTAATTTTATCTCCAAAAGACTGATTTTTGGTTCGTTTACACCTTCCACATATGCACTTAAGCTCCTTAGCATATAAAATGTAGTTATAATAACTGTTTTAATGCTCTTGTCTTCTAATTGTAGTATTTGTATTAGTTCTGAAGTACTTTAAATTGAATGACTTCCTCCACATTGTGGTTGATATTTTCCTGCTTCTTAAATGTTTGGTAATATTTTTATTGGATGGCATACATGCATTTTAAATTGCATCGAATATTTTTATAAGTATTCTTGAAGTTTGTTCTGAAACATAGTTTTAAGATTCTTTTAGATAGTTTCATTCTTCTGGCGCTTGCTTTTAGGACTTGCTAGGAACTAGAGTACTGTTCATTGTAGTTTAATTATTCTGTACCTAATACGGTAGGTCTCTACCTACTAAGGTAGGATTAATATATGTTAATATATATATATATATATATATATATATATATATATGTATATAATATATCTATGTATCTGTATCTATATATGCTATATATAGATATAGATAGATATCTACCTAAGTTGGGATATATATAGATCTCTCCCAGTATCTTATGAGTCATGAAATTTTCCTTTATGTTTGTCAAAACAGGCAGTATTCCAAAGTCTGTGTTAGCACTAGGTACTACCACCTATAATTCTTTCATGTGTTTCTTTTCCTGGACTCGTAGTTTCTTTACATACACATGTACTTCAGCACTCAGTGGACTACCTGAAAGGGATATTTTCCTATATTCCAAGTTCTTTTTCTAAGAAGCTGTCTCTTTTCTGCTGCTCTTCAAACTCTAGCTACCTTTATCTCTGCAGACTCTCAGTTCCATCTCTTTGACTCAAGTTTGGACTCTGCATGGGTTCTTTTTAGTCCATATCCTGGAAACTATCTCATAGCAGCCATCACTGTGTATATCTAATTTGTTTTCCATTTCTCATTGATTACTGTCATTCATTGCCTTATGTCTGGTTTCTTAAAAAATATTGTTTCATGTATTTTGTCTATTTTTGTTTCAGACTGCAAGATAAATCTAGACCCATTTTGTCTGGAAGCAGATTTGCAAACTATTTAGAACTTTCTAGAGAGTGATGAATTTTATTGAGTCTTTCAGTAGAGAACTCATTGAGTCAACTGCTTGATCAATTTCTTATTAAGTACTATTAAACAACTTCCATTTTTTTATTTTACCAAAATAATTGGGATTTATTTTTCTCTATGTAAATCATAATTAAGATTTGATTTATCACTTCATCCCTATCCAAAATTAGCTGTTACATTGTCACTGTGAGTTTTAGTTTGTGACCATTATTTATACCAAGTCAAATTTTTGCATGTTAAATTTAGAAAGATTGGACAAATTTAATACCTTAATCACTTTTTACTCATTGGTGTATTTGGTTAGGTTCGGTTTTAGCCATTGAGAGTTTTGCATTTGTCATTCCAGTAATGTGTATCATGATCTGGATCAATGATTCATCATATATATCATCCATTGTTTTAACTTATCCATTAGGAAGCTGCCAACAATTCTGTATGAGAGAGAAACATGATAAGGAGAGACCAAAAGACAAAAGGAACAACACAGAAGGAAAAGGATGAGAGAGAAGAAAAGAGAGTGATAGTGAAAGAAAAATTCTTTTGCTACTGAGTATTGACTGCTAAACTCTAAATTGTAGATAGGAGTCATAGCTTTGGCTTCAAGTAGCTGTGACAACACATCTAGCTTTGGGTTAAAATCCTACAATGCTCTCCATTAATCTAAAAATGAAGTCTAAACTTTTGATATGCTTACAAAGATATGTATTATATGGTTCTTATTCTTTTTTTTTCCTTCAGACTCCACTCTGATTCTGTCCTCCTCACCAGAGAATTCATTTGAGTTTCCCTCCGCATGATTTCTCACAATTTCAGGAGTTGTCTATTGTATTTCTTTACTATAGAACATCTATCCTAACTCTCTTTTTGTTGCTATTTTCTGTTTATTCCACAGCTCTCAACTTAAAGCAATTTTCTCTGGGAAATCATTTCTTAATACCATCTACTCACAAGCCTGGTTCAAGTGTCCCCATTACACATCATCATAGTACCTTTCGTTTCTTTTTAATATTAGGCATCACATTATGTTATGTACTGCCTGGTTATTTTTTGGTTTCCCTCTCTGGATTCTGAAATCTAAAAGCATATAGACTCCTCAGCTTCATCAGTGAAAAGTCAGCCTCTAACCCAGCAACTGGCCTAAAGCAGATCTTAAAAAATATTTATTTAATTAAAGTTATTTCTCATTCTCGTGTTCTATGACATCATGATTCCAGGAAAAAAACAAATATCTTAATAGTCACATTGTTAGGAACACAATCCATTACCACTCAATTTCTCTCCTAATTAAATTAGGTAAAATAATGTAAAGGTTTGCCCACAGAAAATGTATTTTTCAAAAAAGACACCTAACTTGTTAAACGGAAGAACCGGTCCTTGTTTTAATTAGTATGTCTTCTCCAGATAGCAAAGTGATCTATTAGAATACAAAGTATGGATTTTAATGAAACATTCATTTCCAAAGGGTCCACCCCTTTGGCACATATTTATTGGGTTAATCAGTGTTTCACAAAACTGCATGTATCTAAGAATGTGCCATTTCTTCCCCTCTCAACCTTAGAGGTTTGTAACACTAGTGAGTATCAATGGCATCGATGTATGATCCACAAAGAAGGTGGTAACTTAAGCTCCCAATCTAGAGAAGAAAAAAATGGTGTGATTAGAAGGAAAGAAAATTAACTTACCAACATCTCTGAAGTCAGAAGCTCTTGGTTGTTTCTGAATAAGCTTTATTTTCATACACATAATTATTAATGAAATAATGAATAGGCAAAAGCAATCTTACGAATGGAGGATTTGAGAATCAGAAAGTGCTGTTTGTGTTCAGGTATCCATAATACATTTAGCTGAACTGAATCAAAATATTCTAATATATATTTAACCCCTGTCACCAGAACTACAAAGACCTCATGGTCTCTCTAATACTCATTGTTGAAAATATCCCTTAAAAGAATCTTTTTAGGGCTAAAAGACTGAGGGCACGTTTGTTTGTTTTAAATTTGTAAGATTGTTTTCTTCTATCTTTTTCAATAATACTTAAGAACAAAGATTAGTAAATGAAAAGTAAAATTTTAAAAAGAAAAAATCCATGGGCACCTGAGCGGTTCAATCGGTTAAGCAGCCAACTTCGGCTCAGGTCATGGTCTCTTGGTTTGTGAGTTCAAGCCCTGCATGAGGCTCTGGGCTGATAGCTCAGAGCCTGGAGCCCGCTTTGTATTCTGTGTCTCATTCTCTCTCTGCTCCTCCCCCACTTGTGTTCTGCCTCTCTCTATCTCTCAAAAATAAATAAATGTAAAAAAAAATAAAGAAAAGAAAAACTCCAGGCACCATCCAACATATAAACAAACATTCATTTTGTACGGAGGGAGGAGGAAGGAATGTCCTGAACTATTTCCTGGTACCTCTGACATCACTTCTCAGAAATAGCTATGTTTTTCCAACACACATAAAGCTGGCTTTTCTGAAATGAGCACCACGAACAGTGACTTCTAAATATTGAACTTCATGTGTATTATCTGTTTTAGTCAAAATGGCTGAGTTTTGACATCTGGAAAATAAAGGCAGTATTGCTGGATCCTGGATACTTACAAACTATTTTTATTATGATATTTCTGGCAACATACACTGAATGCATATTCATGGCTTTAGAAATGCTTCCTATTTCTATAGATTCCTTCGTCATTTGCAGGTGTGATTATAGATTCATGAATGCAGCTAATCACTTCTAATATGTACAGCAATCCAGCCACTGCATTAAATTTTTCCTTGAATTTTTGATGAAGCTATGGCCTTGAAGGAAGCTCATTGAATTAGGTAATACAGAATAGTCTTCAGGAACAGTGAGAGCGGTACATAAACGTTGGTCCGTTGGACTTTACTACTAATTACAATTGAGAGGACTCTAGAACTCTCCCTTATACTCCCACAGCCCTCAACACACACACACACACACACACACACACACACACACAAACTATGCTCTGACATATGTTACATCTTCTTTCTTTAAAAAAAAGAGACAGCCCTGATGCCTAGTCTAAAATTGATATCCTCTTCATTTAAGGAACAGTAGAAACTTTTATCTTCCTTAGGTTAAATAAGATTCTGATTCTGTTTCCATAAAGTGCAACCAAAGCTACTGAAGGATACATGGACTATCATGACCTCGATATATGTTTCAGCAATTTATTTCTAGTTTCATCAAGAAAAAGTAGAAATTTACCTTTCTCCTCTATGATAATCAATGTGTGGATTAAACTTGATTTGACGAGTGTATGTATCTCAGTAAAGGGACAGCACACAGATAATTTTTCCTCTCTAAGCTGCACATTAAAATTTTTGAAACATTTGAAACTTTTAGAATAAAATGTAGCCCAATGAGATAGAAATTGGTGCTCTGGTGTGAAAAAAAATGAGAGAATTTTCTGTGATTGTGTGACTTTCTGCCACTACAATGGACCCAGGAGTTTAGAGATGTTGCTTCTCTTGTTAGGTGCTGGGCAGAACCTGAATGGCACTGCTGCCAAAGGAGTCACAGACACCCCAGATTCCAGGCTCATTAAAAGCAGCCTGAGGCAAGAGATGTCAATCTTCATAATTAAATGGCTCCAATGATTGCTTCCCTAGGTGCAGTTTTCAGTCATCTCACCTGCTTTCTGAGGTAACTCCACTTCTGTTCCTGGCTCCGTTTCTGACAAGTTCCTTAATCAAACCACACTTGTCCAAGGTTTTTCCCTACATCTATGCCTCTTGGATTCCAGCATTATCTCAGTTCTTCTTTGTACTCCTGTCTGATTTCAGTCTTACCACATCCTGTATTGTGCCAGATATGACACCTCCAATACAAAATCCCAGACAGAGAAACAGAAAGCTTTTATGTATGAATCTGTATCCTTTTCATTTCTATATAGTCTCATGGATATTGACACAATTGTTGATTTTGTGATTTAGGTTATTGATTTTCTCATTTTTTCCTTATATTCCTGGAGCATAGAAAAGACCAAATATTTTTATTGTTGTTGTGATTATTATTGTTATTGTTATTGTTATTATTTAGAGATGAGGAAACTAGGGTCAAAGATGTTAATAATTGCCTCAGAGCCACACAGCTAGAAATGACGAAGCCAAGAATTGACTCCAGAAACTGAATATTAAGTCACTTTACATTCAATACATTTTTGTTGAACAGATTTCAACTGAGCTGTTTACAGAATGTCAATAAGAAACAGAGACATAAATGATACTCAGAAAGAGGGAAGTCAGCATCCTCAAACTCCATCAGCAAGCAGACAAATCCCAATAACCAGGCCATAATTACACATCAGAATCATTATCACTGGGTTGGGGTTCTGGGAAAATTGAAACTATTTCCTGTTAGCTGTTAAAATCAGTTTGTACAATGCTATGGAGATTCTCAACACATAATACCAGACATATTAATACAGGCTCCTTTGAGGCAGTGGCAGTCTCTAATTCACTTTTATATCACTCAGAGTACTTAGCTCTAAATTTTGTCCATGAGTATTCTGGAATGATCACAAACTTGGAAAAAACGACCAAAAGCCTATGGTGTTAGGCTACTTGGTACATCAGTGAAGTATACCACAGTTGCCTTTTTTTCTCTTTGATTTCACAATATAGAAATTTCAGACTTTGGAAATGGAGAGCATCTTGTAATGTTTATTACTATGATGCCCAAATGACAGAATGGAGGTGAAGTCACTTGGCCCCATGTATGACCTCTAAAGGCAGATTCATATAGCCTTATATGCATATATAGCTCTTATAGTAAGAATATGGACTTGAAAGACAGATGGCTTGGGTTCAAATAACAACTTCACATTTACTGGCCATTAACTACTTTGGGGAAATTGTTTGACCTTTGTGTCTCCCAGATTCCACAACCGTAAAGTGGGAGTACCAAAAGTATCTATTTCATGGAGTTGTTCTGAGGATGAAATGTGCATATATTGTGAAGCAATAAATGTCTGGAACAAAGGAATAGCTCAGCAAATGTTATCTGTTATCACATCAGACACAAAATTAATGTCAATTTGCTTACTTTTTTCATGTTAGTATGCAAAGATAAGATGTAGAAAATATCTATTAAAAATCTCTATAAATAGGGGCGCCTGGGTGGCTCAGTCGGTTGAGCGTCCGACTTCAGCTCAGGTCACGATCTTGTGGTCCGTGAGTTCGAGCCCTGCGTCAGGCTCTGGGATGGCCCAGAGCCTGGAGCCTGCTTCCGATTCTGTGTCTCCCTCTCTCTCTGCCCCTCCCCCGTTCATGCTCTGTCTCTCTCTGTCTCAAAGATAAATAAATGTTAAAAAAAAATTTAAAAAAAAATAAAAATCTCTATAAATAAACATAAAAGTAGAAATATTACTCAGGGAAAAAGTAGCTTATGATCATTCCTAATTCTTATTGCTTATACTATGGACTAAACCTTATATAAACCCATAGAGAAGCAAATATCTCATCTCTTGAGAAAGTTCATGAAGACTTATTCACTTTTCTCAATTATAAAAACAATGAAGCAAACACTGGGTTAAATCTTTCTTTGGTTTGTTATTGCCAACCCTTGCAGCAACCCCCACAAAATGACACTACGCACAATAAAACATTTCACAAAATTTTACGGCTTTCAGTGTAGGGAAAAATAATGATTTAATAAGTAGCCATATCTTTCTAAAGAAAAAAAAAACAAGTATCAATCATTTTAATAAGTGGTACACTTCAGAGTAATTTCTTAGGAAAAAAAGATATACAGGAATACCACACCAGTGACTATGGTAGTCACTTTGGTGTTGTGGGCTTGCTTCATCATCTATAGAATGTTCTTGAAGGTGGCAAAGTAGAAAACTGCTGAGCTCACCAGCTCCACAGATACATGGAAGCTACAACTACACACAGAGCAACACTAAGAATGACCTGAAGGCTAGGAGAACAGCTCTTCTACAACTGAAAATACAAAGAAAAAGACACATTAAGGGTAGTAAGGGCAGAGATGTGGTCTCTTTGGAAGTCAAACCCCTGGTATGGCAATCCACAAGTAAGTGGGGTATCACAGGTACAGAGATATTCCCTGGGAGCAAGGGGATCAGCCACACATTAGGCACCTCTGGTCCTGGGGACCTGCACAGGGAAGACAAGCCTCCATAAGATCTGGTTTTAAAAATTGATGGGTCTTAACTCTGGGATAGCCACAAGGCTATTGGAGACTGGAAATCTGCTCTTAAAGGGCCCATGCATAATCTCACTCCAAGAATCAGCAGAGAGGTAACAGTTTGGAAAGTGACTAGGCCATACATGAAGTAGATTTATTGATTAATTTTAGAACATGTGCCAGAGAGGCAGGAATCTATAGGACCATCTTTGGGAATGGAAATGCTGGTGGATGCCATTGTTTTTGCTCTTTTCAGCCTAGCTGGCCCCACACTGGCAAAAGCCTCTTCTGACACTCCCCATCTAAATTTTTTACACTGCTCACCCTGCCCCAGTATTCCTCTGTGGATCTGTCCTAGCTATAACAGGCACCCCAGCAGCCACCCTTCCAAAGAGGCTCCTGCCATGCCACCCAATGAGCAGCCTTGGCTGGCACCCCTCCAGGGCTGGCACCCCTCCACTGTGACTTCTGCTATTGGGTGGGAACAAGGCCTGCCCCACCCATCAGCAAGCCTGCAACAGTTGTAGCCTTGCCTCACAGCCAGCTTCACCAAGGTCTAATCCTGTCCACCAGCACAAAAGGAGGGCACCCTCAGCCCATACAGGGTGGTGACCAGGGGTGACTGTATTTGGTGCATGGGTGTGTTGACCATGGGTGACTATGTGTCTAGGCCCCATGAGATGCCTTCTACATAAGGCCACTATCTTGAAGACCAGGAGATATAGCTGACGTACCTAACTCTGGGAAACAAATTAAGAGTGTCAGACAAAATGAGGATACAGAGGAGGATATTCCAAATAAAAGAACAGAACAAAGCCTCAGAAAAAGAACTAAATAAAATGGAGATGAACAACCTACCTGAAAAAGTGTTCAAAGAAATCATCATAAAGATACTCACTGAACTTTGGAGGAAGGTAGATGAACTCAGTGAGGACTTGGGAAACAAAGAGATAGAAAATATAAAAAAGAACCAGTCAAAGCTGAAGAATACAATAACTGAAATAAAAATATGTACTAGAGAGAATCACCAGAAGATTACAAGATGCAGAAGAATGAATCAGTGATCTGGAATACAGGGTAGTGGGAATCATACAAACTAATATACATATATTAATATATATTATATATTATATATTATATATTATATATTATATATTATATATTATATATTAATATATGTATTATGTATAATATATACATGTTAATGAGGATAGATTAAGGAAACTTTATGACTATATCAAGTATACTAACAGCATTTTAGAGAAGAAAGAGAAGAGAGACAAATTGAAGAAATAAAATAATAACAACAACAAAAAACCTTCCCTAACCAGAGAAGAGAATAGGCATCCAGGTCCAAAAAGCACAGAGTGCCCCAAAAAAGATGAATCCAAAGAGGGCCACACCAGGACACATAATAAATAAAATTTTAAAAATTAAAGATACAATGAATCTTAAAAGCACAAGATAAATAATTAGTTATGTACAAAGGAACACCCGCAAGCATACTGGCTGATTTTTCAGCAGATTAGAAGGCCAGAAGTTTGATATATTTGGATTGTTTAAAGGGAAAAAAAAACATTATCAAGAATACTTGCTCGGGTGCCTGGGTGGCTCAATTGGTTAAGCATCAGAGTCTTGATTTCAGCTCAGATCATGATCCCAGGATTGTTGAATCGACCTCCACATTGGGCTCTGTGCTGAGTGTGGGGCCTGTTTAAGATTCTCTCTCTCTCCTGACTCTCACCCCTGCTCCTGTACACTCTCTCTCTCTCTCTCTAAAATAATAATAAAAAGATGAATACTCTTCCTAGCAACATTATCATTCATAAATGAAGGAAAGATAAAGAATTTCACAAACAAACAAAGGTTAAAGGAGTTCATCACCAGTAAACTGACCTTATAAGAAATGTTAAAGGGACTTCTTGAAGAAGAAAAGAAAAGGCTATAATTAGAAGAAAATTATGAAAGAAAAATTTTCACTGGTAAAAGTGAACATATGCTAAAGGTAGTAGATGAATCATTTAGTATGAAAATAAAAAGAAAAAAGTTGTAACAGCAACTTTATCTACAATAATTAGTTAAGGAATACACAAAACGAAAGGATGTAAACAATGATACCAATACCTAAAACATGGAGGGGGAGATAAAAATGTGGTGCTTTTAGAATGTGTTAGAATTTAAGTAACCATCAACTCAAAACAAACTGCAAATACATAAAGTGTTACCTGTAAATCTCATGGTAACCACAAATGAAAACCTATAACAGATACACAAAAAAATGAAGAAAAAAGAATGTAAACATAATACTGAAGACAGTCATCAAATAACAAGGGAAGAGAACAAGAGAAAAAGAAAGTCACAGAGGAAAACTACAAAAACAAACATAAAACAAGTAACAAAATGGCCATAAGTACATACCTAACAATAATTACTTTAAATGTAAATGGACTAAATGCTCCAATCAAAACATGTAAGGTTACTAAATAGAATAATAAACAAGATCCATCTATACGCTGTCTACAAGAGATTCACTTCAGACCTAACGATATAGACTGAAAGTGAAAAGATATTCCACGCAAATAGAAATTTTAAAAAATTGGGATAGCAGTACTTTATATCAGACAAAACTGACTTAAAAACAAAGACTGTATGTAACAAGAAACAAAGTAGGGTATTACATAATGATAAAAGGATCAATACAACAAGGGCATATAACAACTGTAAATATCTATGTTCTTAACAAAGGAGCACCTAAATATATAAAGCAAATACTAATAGTCATAAAGGGAAAAATCAACAGTAATGCAATAATAGTAGGTAACTTTATCACCCCACTGACATCAATGGATAGATCATCCAGAGAGAAAATCAGTAAGAAAACATGGTTTTGAAAGACACATTAGACCAGATGGACTTAACAGACATACACAAAATATTCCATATAAAAACAACAGAATACACATTCTTTTCAAGTGTGCACATCACATTCTCCTAGATAGAATACATGGTAGGCTACAGAAAACACACACACACACACACACACACACACACACACACTAAATCTGGCAAGTTTGAATCATATCAAGCACCTTTTCCAAACAGAATTGTATAAAACTAGAAATCAATCACAAGAAAAAAAGTAGGAAAAAATAAATGGAAGTTAAATAGCATGCTACTAACCAATGAATGGGTCAACAAAGAAATCAAAGAGGAAATTAAAAAAAAAAAAACCTTTGAGATCAATGAAAACAGAAACACAACATTCCAAAATCTTTGGATGCAGCAAAAGAAATACATTATTATATGCTATTATAAGTGAGAAGTTTATAGGGATATAGGCCTACTCCAAGAGACAAAAAATCTCAAATAAACAATTTAGCCAAACACGTAAAGGGCCTAGAACAAGAAATCCCAAATTTAGTAAAAGGATGGAAATAATAAGCATCAGAATGAAAACACATGAAATAGAGGCTTAAAAAATAATAGAAAAGATCAATGAAACTAAGAGCTAGTTCTTTGAAAAAAATAAACAAAATTGATAAACCTTTAGCTAGACTCATCAAGAAAGAGGGGATTCAAATAAATAAAATCAGAAATGACAGAGGAGAAGTTACAAGTGACACCACAGAAATAAAAAGAATTGTAAGAGACTACTACAAAAATTATGGACTAACAACTTGGACAACTTAAAAGAAATACATAAATTCCTATGATCATACAATTTCCCAAGACTGTATCAGGAAGAAATAGAATCTGAACAAATTAGTAGTAACGAAACTGAATCAGTAATTAAAATTCCCCAAAAATTGAAGTCCAAGACCAGAAGACTTCACAGATGAATTATACCAAACACTAAAAGAAGAGTAATATCTATCCTTCTCAAACTATTCCAAAAATTTTCAGAAAAAGGAATGCTTCCAAATTCATTTTATTTGTTTGTTTGTTTGTTTATAGCATTTTATTTATCTTCTTTTTTGAGAGAGAGAGAGTGGAGGAGGGGCAGACGGAAAGCAAGAGAATCCTAAGCAAGCTCCATGCTCAGTGCAGAGCCTGATGTGAGGCTCAATCCAACAACCCTAGGATCATGACTCAAGCTAAAATCAAGAGCCGGACACTCAACTGACTGAGCCACCCAGGTGCCCCCCAAATTCATTTTATGAGGCCAACATTACACTGACACAAAAACCTGACAAAGGCACTACAAAAAATTAAAATTACAGGTCAATATCCCTGGTGAACATTGATGTAAGAATTCTCAAGAAAATATTAGCAAACAAAATTCAAAAATATATGAAAAGAACAATTTGTCCCAGTCACATTCCAGGAATGCAAGTATAGTTGGTTCAATATCCATAAATCAATTGATTTAACACATTAATTTAATAATAGATAAAATAATGCGATTGTCTCAATAGATTAAAAAAAAGCATTTGACAAAATTCATCATCCATTCATGATAAAAACTAAACCAAGTGGGTATAGAGCAAACGTATGTCAACATAATAAAGACCATGTATGACAAACCCAGAGTTAACATCATACTCAACAGTGAAAAGCTGAAAGATTTTCCTCTAAGGTCATCAAGAAGAAAAGAATGCCCACTCTCATCACTTTTATTTAACATAGTACTGGAAAACCTAGCAACAGAAATCAGACAAAAAATAAAAAAATAGAGGTATTCAAATTAGTAATAAAAAAGTACAAGTTTCACTCTTTGCAACAGACAAGGAACTATATGTAGAAAACTCTAAAGAATA
Source organism: Panthera onca (assembly GCF_046562875.1). Taxonomy (NCBI): domain Eukaryota; kingdom Metazoa; phylum Chordata; class Mammalia; order Carnivora; family Felidae; genus Panthera; species Panthera onca. Next base: position 161,583,623 of record NC_138346.1, read on the forward strand.
CACCAAAAAAACTAACAGAACTAATAAATAAGTTCAATAAATTTTCAGATATGAAATCAATATACAGAAATATGTTGCATTTCTATACACTAAAAACAAACTAGTAGATACAGGAATCAAGAAAACAATGCCATTTAGTTATGATAAAATTATAAGACATTGATGAAAGAAATTGAAGACCACACAAATAAATGGATTAGAAGTTTTAACGTTGCTAAAATGTCCATACTATCCAAAGTAATTTACAGATTCAATTCAATCCCTATGAAAATGGCATGTTTCATAGAAATAGAATAAAGAAACTTAAAATCTGTACGGAATCATAAGACCATGAAGAGCCAAATCAATCTGGAGAAAGAAAAACACAGCTGGAGGTGTCACAATCCCACATTTCAAACTACACTACAAAGCTACAATAACTCAAACAGTATGGTACTGGCACAACAGAGCCCAAAAATAAACCTGTACTTATATGATCAAATACTCTGTGACATAGGAGGCAAGAATATACAATAGGGAAAGAGTAGTCTTGGCAATAATGGTTCTGGGAAAACTGAGCAGCTATATGCAAAGGAATAAAACTACTTCCTTACACTATATACAAAAGTTAGCTCAAAATGGATTAAATACTGATGTGCAGCATGTGAAAACATAAAATCCTAAAAGAAAACATATGCAGTATACTATAGGGCAATGGCCATTACTATATATATATATATATATATATATATATATATATATATATATATTTGATATGTCTTCTCAGGCAAAGGCACCAAAAGCAAATATAAACAATTGGGATTACATCAAACTAAAAAACTTGCACAGGAAAGAAAAACAGCAACAAATAATAAGGTGACCTACTCAATGATAATGGGAGAAGACATTCACAAATCACATATCTTATAAGCAGTTTATATCCAAAATATATAAAAAATTCCAACTCAACATGAAAAATTCAAACAATCCAATTAAAAATGGGCAAAGGAGGGGCGCCTGGGTGGCGCAGTCGGTTAAGTGTCCGACTTCAGCCAGGTCACGATCTCGCGGTCCGTGAGTTCAAGCCCCGCGTCAGGCTCTGGGCTGATGGCTCGGAGCCTGGAGCCTGTTTCCGATTCTGTGTCTCCCTCTCTCTCTGCCCCTCCCCCGTTCATGCTCTGTCTCTCTCTGTCCCAAAAATAAATAAAAAACATTGAAAAAAAAATTAAAAAAAAAAATAAAAATGGGCAAAGGATCTGAATATACATATTTCCAAATACATACAGATGGCCAACAGGCACATGAAAAAATGCTCAAAATCCTCAGTCATCAGGGAAATTTAAATCCAAGCCACAATGAGAGATCTCAACCTATCAGGATAACTATTATCAAAATACAAGAAATACTAAGTGTTGGTGAGGATGTGGAGAAAAGGGAACCCTCATGCACTGTTGGTGGGGATGTAAATTGGTGTGGACTATGTACAACATTATGGAGTTTCCTCAAAAAATCAAAAAATAGAAATTCCTTACAGTCCAACAATTCCATCTTTGCATATTTACAAGAAGAAAATGGAAACACTATTTTGAAAAGTTATATGCACCCCTATGATCAATAACGCATTATTTACAATAGCCAAAATAGGGAAGCAGCCTAAGTATTCATTAATAGATGAATGGATAAAGAAGATGTGACACATGCACACGTACACATACACACACAACAAAATATTACTTAACCATAAAAATGATTAATTTTGCCATTTGTAACAACATGGATAGACCTGGGGGTATTATGCTGAATAAAATATGTTGGACAATACTGTATGATTTCACTTATACGTGGAATCCGAAAAACAAATAGACAAAACAAAACAAAACAGAAAAAGACTCATAAATACAGAGAACAAACTGGTGTTTGCCACAGGGAATAGGGAATGGGTATAATAGGTAAAGAGTTTTAAGATGTACAAAATTCTAGTTATAAAATAGGTAATTCATGGGGATATAAAGTATAGCATAAGGAATAGAGTCAATAATATTGTAGTTTTGTAAGCTGACAGACGCTAACTACACTTCTCTTGGTGAGCATTTTGTAACTATGTTTTACACCTGAAATTAATATATATTTAAAATATTATATGTCAACTATAATTCAACTTAAAAAATAATAAAGAATAAAGAAAGAAATTTTAAAATATATATATGTAGATTACATAAAATTCTCATTCCTCACCCCAGTTTACAAAGGCTAATTATGCAAATGAAGTAATGCTAATCTCTAAAATGTTTATGGATAATTTGTTGTTGTAATCTTAAAAAGCTTTGACTCTGTCAAAACAGAAGTTACTTCCTCCCCCAAACAGATAAATGCCAGACTCTAGAGAAGATCAACAAAATTTAAAAACCAACAAATACATAAAAAAAAAAACATGATGAAACAAGAAATTGAGCCAGGAAACACCAGAAATTCAAAAGTCACTTTGTAAACCCACTTTATAATATAGGAAATATAAATATGTGCATGAATTTGAAAGCCTTTGGTTTGATTATCTTACAAAATGTGGAACCTTTTCTATGTGCCTACCTCCCTGCGTTAGGCAAAATAATGGCCCTCAAACACATACACATGCTAAATACTGGAACCTGTGAATACATTACATTACATGACGACAGAGACTTGCAGATGTGATTCATTTAAGGATTTTGAGATGATGTTACCCTGGAAAATCTGGGTGAGCCCAATGTAATCATTAGGGCCCTTATAAGAGGGAAGCAGGAAAATCAGATTCAGACAAGGTGGTATGACAGAGGAGGCAGAGATTGGAGCAATGCCACTGCTGATAGGAGGCCATGAACAAAGGACTGTGGGCCAGGTTCTAGAAGCCGGAAAAGTCAAAGAAATTGACCATCCCTTAGACTCTCCAGAACAAGTGCTTCTTTGCAGACAACTTGATTGTAGCCCAGTGAGACTTTTGGCCTCCAGAATTGTAAGTGAATAAATCTGTATTTTCAAGCCACCAAATTTGTGGTAAATTGTTACAGCACTAAGAGGAAACTAATGTATTCTCCAATGGCATGATTTCTATTCATCATGAACAGATGGTGTAAAGGGACAAGATACGCACATGTGGAATTCTAAGAAAGCAGTACTAGGCAGAAAGGGATAGTTAGGTAAACTGGTTTTTTTTGTTTGTTTTTTTTTGTTTTTTCAACTCAGGGAATAAACAAAATATGTTTATAGTCGTCAACAAAAGAGCATATTAACCCTGTATAAAAATAACAAGAAAGTTTAAATGTAGACATAGATGTAATATAGATATAAAAGCTGAATCCTTGCTGAACTGGGAGTCTGTAGAGAACTTAGCTTTATCATCATAAAATCCGGGGCACCTGGCTGGCTCAGTCCGTTATCTGGCCCACTTCATTTCAGGTTATGATCTCACAGTTTGTGAGTTTGAGCTCGGTGTTTAGTGTTGGGCTCTGTGCTGATAGCTTGGAGCCTGGAGCCTGGAGCCTGTCTTGGGTTCAGTGTCTCCCTCTCTCTCTGTCCCTCCCCTGCTTTCTCTCTCTCTCTCTCTCTCTCTCTCAAAAATAAATAAAAACATTAAAAAATTATCATTATATAATCAGTTCCAAAATTTAATAAAAACCTCAATTTGTGAGGCTAAAGGATAGTTAATAATTATGATGTTAATATTTTCACAAAAAAGCAATACTAATAACTTCAATATGTCCTTTTTATACTGACAGGTATGTAAAATAGTTGGATGTCATAGCCTGTGTTACTTCTACTACCTATTATAATTAAGATTGTTAAAAACACTCTTCATTATAGAACTGCTTCTCCAAATTCTCAACACAAATGACAACTACAAACTGCCTGTATTTCAAATATAAAAATTTCCAAAACCTATATTTACTTACCAATTTCTCAGGAAGAGTCCCTTCAAGTCAACTAGGATGGTTTGTTGAACACCATATCTCTTTGAAAAAAAATCAATTTTTAACTTGTAGTGTAACTGAAACACACGCATGCATTTGGCAACAAATTGATTCATCGTCAGATGAGATCAATGAGGATGCTTGGCAAATTAAACTAGATCATCAATTTGAGTCATTGCATAATTTTTTAACTGATAGATATTCTCAGTTCATGGTTTGTTGACTTGCAGAAAATTTGCTATATGAATCCTTCGATAAAACTGATGGTTTGGGCAATGAAGTCACACACGATGGATGAAAAAAGAAAAAATGCCTGCCCACCTCTGCAGCAGAGGAAAGTGTAAATGACTCAGCACTGTATATTTAAGGCTGATAAGATGCTGGTTATAACTTGAGGTTTGGGAGTCTGATCTAAAACCTTCTGGATTAATATCTATTACATTTTCTGCTATTATTAGAGATAGCTGGATTAAGGCATAGAGAATATGTTTCTACCACTGTCATTCTCCCCATTCCAGAGACCTCAACTAAGAACTTTGAATGCTTTGACTAGTCTTTTTGCTAATTTATCTCGCTATGATAGAATTTTAATGTGAGATATATTTTTCAGGCTTCAGGCACTATAAGACAATAACCAACTGATTTCCTCTATCTTGGATGAGAATAAAATCATTTGTTTCATACTCCTGAAGACACATTTGAAAGTATCTATGATAGAGATGCAGGTGAAATGGGGATGATTCTATGCTCACAGGTTTTGGAAATAAGTTCAGTTTTTACTTAGTCTCTGATAGGAAATGGTTTTAAACTCATCGCTCAGACTTCATTTTTGAATTTTCAACCATTACTCATAGCAGTAATTGCTATCTGTGGTAAGTAACTTGGCATTGTTGAAACCTTCACCCGTTCATATACTGTTGCAGAAATAAAATACTTAATAAAGCTATATAACCATATTGGATGTGAAAACACCAAAATCATATACCTGAGAAGCAGAAAATACTCTATGAATTTTGTAATTCTAAAATTTCTTTCTATCTAACTTTGCCGTTTTCACTAATAAACTGTGTTTATACTATTACAGTTGTGCTGAGTACACTGACAAAAGCAGTAAATTAGTAAATACAAATATTTAGTAGTTTAGGCACCAGTGCGGATCAGAAATCCAGACTGTTAAAGTATGAAATATCTGGATTTTATGAATTGACCTCAGCATTCTAACTTTATAAAGTTTGAATACACTTTTGAATAATACCCCAAATTTGTATACACTTATACAGTTAATCAGTAACATAATCTGAAATTTTTGATGATTATTTATATACAATTATAGATTCTAAATCTCATAGTGGTATAAATATCTAATGTCCATTAAGAAAGCCCAAGGCAAATAAATAGCTTATGTGATCCTTTCAACTGCAGTGGTCCTGATATTTAATACCCTGAAGTGTCATGAGTAGGACCATGACTATAGACAGCAACTAATTTGCATGATATTTACCATGTTTTACTTATTTCAATATACTTACACAAAAATTGGTAAATATATCCTTTTCCAAAGATATATAAATTATGTAATTTTACACATAAGCACAAGAGACAAAAAATAAGGATTCAAGTTCAAGATTCTCTGAATTCATTACATTGTTGAGGTAAACACATTGATGTAGCTCATTAAAAGGAATGTAGAGTGGATCATTAAAATCTTTCCAAAATTTATCCATTTATAGACAGATCCATCTGTACTGACAGTCATTCAGCTACATGTTTTTCCATCAACATGTGTAAATGTAGCAAGATTTAAATTGTTTCTCTACAATGAAAACACAATTTTGTTCTAGTTTCCTGATTGTATATTATATTCTTTCTGAAAATTTGTGTCTGGTCCTTTGAGTGGTAATTGGCATTCATCTCTCATATGTTGTTTTATCATGTGCCTTTTTCCTGATGCGGAATTTGACTATAAAAATAAAAGATTTTTAGCATCCAATAGTCATATTAGTGAGATGGAAAACCTGGAGGAATATTAATTTGTGTTTAATATGTATGTCTTATAGTTCAACCTAATCAGTTACTCTTGTTACTTAAAGTTAGCAGGAGAGACTTTCTGAAATTTCTCTGAAGTAAATGAGGCTGGCATGGTTAATATTGCCATTGAAAGAAGACTATAGTGACATCAACAGAGAAGGTGCTATCACAAGCTACAAAATGAAGTGGAATAGAATCTTCATCTTTAATGGGTGTTATGATTTGCCCACAAGATCATTTTCTCCTTGCACAGATGGCATACCTCAGCAATATGAATTCTTCAGCTTTTGCAAATAGATTAAGATCAGTGAACCGAAAAAATATACATCTGCCTGCTTTGAATATAGGAAACTATAAGATCCAATAATAACCCATTATTTAAAAAGCAGAACCTAATTATCAAAAAAATACATACTAAAGATAATGTATTTCTGAAAAGAAAATGAGTTTTTTCAAGATTTTAATGCTTGCATGTATGTGAGAAATGAGGAGATAGAAGATATTAAGTAGTTAGATAAAGCATACACAATATGGTAGTCAATACAAATTATGATAGGAAACTGTGAAATTGATGGAGATTATCAGTCAATCTTGGGAAACTTATGTGGCAAAATTTCAGTAGAACTTAAACTGCTTATTAGAAAAGGTATTAGGTAATCTAAGAAATCATGTCCCTCTCTTCCATAAACTCTATTATAGTTGTATAATAGTACCAGGCAAATATAGTAGTTCTTCTAATAGAGTATCAGCAAATTCTGAGTGTAGTTCCTTTTTCTATTATTTCAGCATTCATATTATTGCCTTTCAGAACAAGAGACACAAGGTTATGCTTATTTGTTGAGTGGCTAAATGAATAAGTAATGCTAGGTAGGAATATTTTCAGTCACTATTGATTCTCTAAATCATGAAATATCATAATATACTACTCTCTAGTTAATAACTAACTTCTAAATTTATTGCCAAAATATACATGATAGTACCTGCATGACTACAAACACTAACTCTCTCTAACTAATTATATAATGACTAGGTTCTGGAATCAATGCAAATCTGAATTAGATATCACTACTAGAAAGTTGTGGAAATTAAGTAAGATATTTGGGGTCTCTGATTTTAATTTTTTTCATTGTTAAAATTAAAAAAATAAATATACTAGAAACACTTTCAAAAGATATTGTAGGATTTGAGAATTATTAAACTAAATGTTTAGTACAGTACCTAGCAGAAATTAAGCATATAATAAATAGTAGTGATTATTGTTTTATTTGATTTATTGCCTTATTTTAGTAATTTTTCAGAGTCTTCCAAAAAGAATAATTTATAACCTCCAAAAATGTGAAGACATTTTAGAAAACAATATCACATGATAACAATGTTAGTCAAGTTAGTCAAACTAAATATACATAGATTTCATACCATATAACAAGTACAATGGGGACATTGATAAGAACACAATCAAAACTTCAGAAGTGATTGTTCCAAAATATCCATAGTTCTACATCTCATTGATGAACATCTTCAAAAAATGTAAAATAAAAGAGCCTAAACAATAATAATTAATCTTTACTGTAACTAGAAAGTAGTTCCACCCAGCCTAAAGAAGATTTACTAACTACAATACAACTAGAACCAAATAGTCCTGGGGAATGTTCATATGGTAGCCAGGAAAAGCACAGAGAAATCTGACACACATGATTTGGGGGAAATTGTAGATCCATATTAAATGTTCTTAATTTTAAAATATTTTAAAATGTTAAAATTAACTACAAATATATGAATCCATAGACAAAGAAATATTGATAAATAAAAGTTACTAAACACATGTTTATAATAATCAATTTAATATGCCTCCCCATGAATATGACAGATACAGAGATTAAATAAAATAAATGACATTACAAAAGATTTCGACAAAAATTCATTTTCCAATGAACACTGTCTAGGATTTATCAAGTGCTGAAAATCTGGACAATTTACAACAGTACTAACAGTTTATGCCCTATTCTTTGACCATACTGGATGATATGTAGAAACTAACAACAAAAAAAATTAGAGAAAAACAATCTGACCATAAGTAGTCATTTTAAAAATTATTTGGACTTGAAGTGTAGATTACAGCGGAAGATGGCAGCAGAGTAGGAAGACCCTATGCTCTCCACATCTCACAAATACAACTAGACAACTATGAAATCATCCTAAATGCCCCAGAAATTGATCAGAAGACTGGTAGAATGAACTCCTCAACTAAGAGTAGAGAAGAGGCCACATTGAAAAAGGTAGGAAGTGTGGAAACACAGCTTAAGAGAGAAATGGATCAATGCTGCTGTCTTGGGGAGGGAGCCATGGTCACAGAGAAGAATAAAAAACAGACTAGCACACAGGGGAATGTGTGGGCAAAACAAACTCCTAGCAATTGCCTTGGAAAATGAGAGTGCCTGAATTTTATGAGTTTTTGCAACCAGAATGGCTTAAAGGATGGAGTTTTAAAGGTCAGTGTGCTTGGCTCTGGGAGAGGTCAGGGGCCACTCTTGGAGAAAAGGCAGGGCAAACAGTCTACAGAGGTATAGCATGGAAACAGTGATCTGAAGAGCATCTCAGGGACACAGTAGGGAGGGCAGTTGCTCATCTCAGAGCACGCCCCACAGAGACACCTCTAGGAACAAAGAAATAAGCAGGCACCATTTCCCTGTTCTGCCCCTCAGCATAAACACAAAGCCACCAGTGGGAACAGGCAGAGTGCCAACACTCTCTGCAAACTTGCTTACACCAAGTCCTGCTCCCTACACTCTGAAAGAACTGCCCTTCCAAGTCCAGTTTGCCTCAGTTCCAATGTGCCCCCTCCCACAGAAGACCTGCCCAAACACCTGCCAACACCACATCTCTGACCTTGGAGTTTTGTGAGGTTTTGTTTCCAGTGGGGGCAGCAACAGGTCTCATTTCACAAGCAAACCAGGGCACACACCTAGTTAAAATGCACCACATTCATGGGATGCCTGGGTGGTTCAGTCAATTAAACTTCTGACTTTTTATTTCAGCTCAGGTCATGATCTCATGGTCCATGGGATCAAGCCCCACATCAGGCTCTGCACTGGCAACATGGATCTTGCTGGAGATTCTCTCTGTACTTTCTCTGCCTTTCCCCTGCTCTCTCTCTCTCTCTCTCTCTCTCTCTCACCCCTGCTTGCACTCTCTCTCAAAAATAAATAAAATAAACTTTAAAAAATGTACCACATTCAGGTCAGGGACCAAACACCCCACAACAGGCAAAAAGAGCCCCTGCAAATACCTGGCCTAAAGGATAAAGCAGCCAGGACACAGCAGCAGAGCACATGCAGCACACATTTGTAGACACTACTAGAAGCACTAGATCTTGGGGAACAGGGGACACTACACTAAAGGTCACTACAGGACCTCTTCTTCATAAAGCCATTACTCTCAAGAAGACATGTAGCTGAATTTCCTAACACAAAAAAATCAGGCATAGAGACTTAGACAAAATAAGAAGAAAGATGACTTTGTCCCAAATGAAAGAATAGGACAAGGCTGTGGCCAGAGATCTAGGTGTAACAGACATAAGTAACATGACTGATAGAGAATTTAAAACAATGGTCATAAGGATACTCACTGGACTTGAGAAAAGAGTGGAAGACATCAGTGAGAACATAAACACAGAGATAAGGAATAACATAGCAGAGATAAAGGGCTCAATAAATGAAATGAGAAACATGCTTAATAGAATGAACAGCAGGCTGGAAGAACCAGAAGAACTAATTAATGACCTAGAAGACAGAGTAATGGAAAGTAATTAAGCTGAACAAGAGAAGAAAAAAAATTATGAAAAATGAGAGTAGACTTAGGGAACTCAGACAGTCCATCAAACACAATAACATTTATATTATAAGAGACTCAGAAGAAGATGAGAGAGATAAGGGGACATAAAACTTATTTGAAGAAATAATAGCTGAAACTTCTTGAATGTGGGGAAGGAATAAAGTATCTAGATCTAGGAGGCACAGAGAACTGCCAACAAAATCAACAAAAGCAGATCCACACAAACACGTCTTACAATTACAGGGGCAAAACATAGTGATAAAGAAAAAATATATATATATTAAAAGCAGCAAGACAAAAGAAGAGAGTCACATACAAAGAAAACCCATAAGGCTATCAGCAGATTTTTCAGTAGCAACATTTCAAGCCAGAGAGTGGCATGATATATTCAAAGTCGTGAATGGAAAAAACCTGCAGCCAAGAGTACTCTATCCAGCAAGACTATCATTCAGAATACAAGGAGAGATAAAGAGTTTCCCAGACATACAAAAACTAACAGAGTTTATGACCACCAAACCAGCCCTGCAAGAAATACTAAAGGGGACTCTCTGAGTGGAAAGGAAAGATCAAAGATGGAAGTATGAAGGTAGGAAACATAAGAGCACTAAAAATAAATATTTCTGTAACTATCAGTCAACTAACTCACAAAATAAAAGGATGTAAGGGATGCCTGGGTGGCTCAGTCAGTTAGGCATTGGACTCTTGATTTTGGCTCAGGTCATGATCTCACGGTTCCTGAGTTCAAGCCCTGCATGGGGCTCTGCACTGATAGTGTGGAGCCTTGGGATTTTGTCTGCTTCTCCCTGCCCCTCCCCCAATTGCTCTCTGTATCTTTCTCAAAGTAAAGAAACTTTAACAACAACAACAACAGGATGTAAAACATGACACCATATACCTAAAATGTGGGGAGGAGAGGAGTAAGAATCAGTTCAAATTTAAATTACTATCAACTTAATGTAGATTGCTGTATGCATAAGATGTTATATATAAATGAAATGGTAAACACAAATTAAAAACCACTAATAAATATGCAAAGAATAAATAGAAATTCAAATATATCACTAAAGAAAACCAGCAAACTATGAAAGAGAAAAAGAGAAGCAAGGATCAGACAAAATCTTCAGAAACTAGTAACCTTCAGAAAATAGTAAGTAATAAAATGGCAATATATATGTGTCAATAATTATATTGAATGTAAATGGATTAAACACTCCAAACAAAAGACATAGGGTAACAGAATGGATTTAAAAAACAAAACTCATCTTGCCTACATGAGAATCATTTGATAACTAAAGACATCTGCAGATTGAAAGTGAGGGGATGTCAAAAGAGCAAATGGATGGCAAAAGAAAGCAAGCATAGCAATACTGATATTTGACAAAATATACTTTAAAACAAAGATTGTCTCAAGAGATAAAGAAGGACAATATGTAATAATAAAGAGGACATTCCAACAAGAAGATATAACAATTGTAAATATTTATGCACCCAACATGGAAATACTCAAACACATAAAAGTTAATAACAAACATAAAAGAACCAATTTATAATAATACAGTAATAGTAGGGGACTTTAACACTCCAGTTACATCACGGACAGATCATCTAAGTAAAAAATCAATAAAGAAACAGTGGCTCTTAATGACACACTGGGCCAGAGGGATTTAACTAGCCTAAAACGGTAGAATACAAATTCTTTTCAGAGGTACATGAAACATTTTCCAGACTAGACCACATATTAGTTCACTAAGCAAGCCTCAAGAAATTCAAAAAGATTAAAGTCATACCTTTCATCTTTTCTGACCACAACACTATGAAACTAAATGTCAACCACCAGAAAAAGTCTAGAAAGACCAAAAATACATGGAGGTTAAACAAAATGCTACTAAACAATGAATGGGTCAACCAGGAAATAAAAGAGGAAAGAAAAAAGTACATGGAAACAAGTGGAAATGAAAGCACAATCATTCAAAACCCTTGGGATGCCGCAAAAGTGATTCTAAGAGGGAAGTTTATAGCAATGCATATCTACCTCAAGAAGCAAGAAAATTCTCAAATAAACAACCTAACCTTACACCTGAACAAGCTAGGGAAAAAAAACCCTAAAATCAGAAGAAAGAAGGAAATAATAAAGATCAGATTAGAAATAAATTATATAGAAACTAAAGAAAACAGTAGAACAGATCAATGAAACCAGGAGCTGGTCCTTTGAAAAAAATCAACAAAATTGGTAAACCTCTAGCCAGACTCATCAAGAAAAAAAGAGAAAGGACCCAGATAAAAAAAAATCACAAATGAGAGAGGTAAAATAACAACAAAAAACACAGAAATAAAAACAAATAAGAGAATATTATGGAAAACTATATGTCAACAAATCGGACAACTTTGAAGTGAATAAATTCTTAGAAACATATAACCTAGCAAAACAGGAAGAAATAGAAAATTTGAAGAGATTGACAACCAGGAAAGAAATTTAAAAAAAAAAAAAAAAAAAAAAAAAACCTCCCAAGTAAAAGTAGTTCAAGACCAGATGGCTTCATAAGTAAATTCTACCAAACATTTAAATAAGAGTTAATACCTATTCTCAAATTATTCCAAAACATATACAAATAAATAAGGGGGAAAGGAAGGAATACTTCCAAATTCATTCTATGAGGTCAGCATTACCCTGATACCAAAACAAGATAAAGACACCACACCCACAAAAAAGGACTACAGAGCAATATCTTTGATGAACATACATGCATAAATCCTCAACAAAATACTAGTAAACCAAATCCAACAGTATATTAAAAAATCATTCACCATGATCAAGTGGGATCTATTCCTGGGTTGCAAGGGGATTTCAATATTTGCAAATCAATCAGTACAATACATCACATCATTAAAGAAAGGGTAATAACTGTATGATCATTAATAGATGCAGAAAAAACATTTGACAAAGTACAAAATATATTCATGATAAAAACCTTCAACAACATATATTTAGAGGGAACAAATCTTAATAATTGAAGATCATATATGAATAACCCACAGCTAACAACATTCTGAGTGGGGAAAAACTGACTGCCTTTCCTCTAAGGTCAGAAACAAGACAAGGATGTCTACTCTCACCACTTTTATTCAACGTAATACTGAAAGTCCTAGCTCCAGCAATAAGAAAACAGAAGGAAAAATGGGCGTCCAAATCAGCAAGGAAGAAATAAAACTTTTACTATTTATAGGTGACATGATACTCTATATAGAAAACCTGAAAAATTTCTTTAAAAAAATGCTGAAACTGTTAAACAAATTCAGTAAAGTTGCGGATACAAAATCAACCTACAGAAATCTGTTGCATTTCTATACACCGATAATAAAGTGCAGAAAGAGAAATTAAAACAATCTTATTTACAATTGCACCAAAAATAATAAGATACCTAGGAATAAACCTAATCGAAGAGGGGAAAGATTTGTACTCTGAAAACTATAAAACAAGGGCAAAAGAAATTGAAGATGACACAAAGAAATGGAAAACACTCCATGCTCACGGTTTGGAAGAAAAAATATTGTTAAAATGTCTCTACTATGCAAAGCAATCTACTGATTTAATTCAATCTCTACCAAAATACCAACAGCGTTGTCCACAGAACTAGAACAAATAATCCTAAATTTTGTATGGTACCACAAAAGACCCCGAATAGCAAAACAAATCTTGAAAAAAGGGCAGCAAAGCTGGAGGCATCACAATTCTGGACTTTAAGTTATATTACAAAGGTGTGGTGGTCAAAACAGTATGGTACCAGCACAACAAGAGACACATAGACTAATAGAACATAATAGAAAACCCAGAAATGAACCTAAAAGCATGCTTAATTAATCTTCAAGAAAGCTGGAAAAAATATCCAATGGGAAAAAGGCAGTCTCTTCAACAAATGGTGTTGGAAAAACTGGACAGCTATATTCAAAAGAATTAAACTAGACTACTATCTTACACCACACACAAAAATATATTCAAAATGGATTAAAGACCCAAATGTGAGATCTGAAACCATAAAAATCCCGGAAAAGAGCACAGGCAGTAAATTCTTTGACATCAGCCATAGCAACTTTTTCTAGATAGGCCCCCTGATGTAAAGGAAACAAAAGCAAAAATAAACTATTGAGACAACATCAAAATAAAAAGCTGCTGCATAGTGAAAACAAAAATCAACACAACTAAAAGGTAACCTGTGGAATGGGAGTATGTATTTACAAATAACATATCTAATAATAGGTTAGTATCCCAAATATGTAAAGAACTTATAAAACAGTACCCAAAACCCAAATAATCCAATTAAAAATGGGCAAAGGACATGAACAGACGTTTCTCCAAAGAAGACATCCGGATGGTCAACAGACACATTAAAAAAAATGCTCATTATTACTTATCATCAGGGAAATGCAAAATAAAACGACAATGAGATATCACCTCACACCTATCAGAATAGCTAAAATCAAAACCATAAGAAACAATAGGTGTTGGTGAGGATGTGGAGAAAAAAGGATCCTCATGCACTCTTGGTGGGAATGCAAACTGGTGCAGCTGCTCTGGAAAACAGTATCAAGGTTTCTCAAAAAGTTAAAAATAGAACTACCCTACAATATAGCCATCACACAACTAGGTATTTACCCAAAGAATAGAAAAAGTCTAATTCAAAGAGATACTTACACGGTGATGTTTATAGCAGCATTACTTACAATAGCCAAGATATGGAAGCAGCCCAAGTGTCCACGGATAGATGAATGGATAAAGGAGAAGTGGTATGTATATATATATGTATATATGTATATATATGTATATATATACATATATACATATATATATGGTATGTATATACAATGGATTATTATTCAGCCTTAAAAAAGAATGAAATCTTGTCATCACAATGACATGGATGGAGCTCAAGAGTATAATGTTAAGTGAAATAAGTCATAGAAAGACAAACATCATATATTTTCACTCATATGTTGAATTTAAGAAACAAAACAAAGGAGCAAATGGGGGGAAAGAGAGAAACAAACCAAGAAATACACTCTTACCTAGAGGACAAAGTGGTGGTTATCAGAGAAGAGGTGAGTGGGGGGAATGGGCAAAATAGAGGATAGGAATCAAGGAATGCATTTGTGATGAGCACCAGGTAATTAAAATAAAAACTTTAAAAAATAATTTAAATAATGTTTGAAGATATAAAAATAAAATTGTGTGTTACTTTTTAATGTGTGACAGTGAGAATGTTTAACATTAAACCCACAAAATACAAATACAATTATATAAAAATAAAAACATTATATTTGTGCTTATATTTTTTCAAAATAAAAATGATATTGAGAAAAATGATGTAGAAAATTATAAGAAATCATAAGTGCATAAAATTGAATTAAGACACTAATAAATAAAAATTATATGTTGGTTAAATAAAAAATAAAACAACATTATGCAAATAGGACTGAGTACAGGTTCTTCAAGAAGAGCAATAATATAGACAAAATTTCAGTGAAGGTTTTTAGAGAAAAATATAAAAATATGCAATGTGCATAATGTGCACCATCAGGAATGGTAAATGGGAAACAACCACAGATATACAAAAATTAAAAAGATAAAACTACTTATGGATAATAGATTTCCAGTTCCAGCCATAACAAAGTAGATAGCACTAAGCTTCCTACTTAAACTATTTAACAATGGATGAGGTAAAATACATTTTTTAAAACACAACTCATTGAAGGTCATGGAATACACCAATACAGATAAGACTTGAAGAGTTAGAATCTATGGAAAAAGGGAAGAATGTATGGTGAATTTCACAGTCACCTTAGCCTTTACCACAAAGCCATTTTCTACAACTTTGCAAGGGAGTATATTAGAACCCAGGTAGAGAGAAGCAGTTTTGCAAAACTGGAGATGCTAGAAATTCATGTCTAAGGTAACCAAACTTGTGGGATACTAAGGGTCTTGGAAAGGGACAAAAACACAAAGAAGTCCAATAATTTTGGGACAGTTTCCAATTATGTCATTGTCCATAAGTGAAGGTTATGGTGGACATTCCTTGAACAGGCTCTAAGAAATCTAACAAATCTTTGTAGGTAGGAAGCTATAAAGTTGAGCAGAGATGAGAGCAGCTTGTGGACACAAGAAAGTGTTCAATTCAAGTCACATTAAAGTATAGGAACCATCCTGGATTTTTACTAAAGAACCCAAAAGAAACACATTCAAGAAAAAAGGGTCATGCTCCAAGAGTACTAAATATGTCTATGAGGGTGGGAAAACTCAAGATCAACTCTAAAAAACTTTAAAATCAGACTTCAACAAGAAAATCCACCAATATTCTATCTACCTTCTAATAGAAAAGTTAACCTTATTTGGAGAAATATAACAGTATCCAAAATCTCAGCATCTAAACAAAAATTTAAGGCATGCTAAAAGCAGGATGTATTTAAATCTTTAAGCCTAAGGAAAGAAAGAGAAGAGAAGAAAATTCCCAAAGATTAACTCATTTACTGAAGATATCATATATGGAGTTAATTATGATTATTATTTTTGAGAACTCAAATGACAAAAAATACAGAAAAAGCAATATCAGAGTGTATAAAAACAGAATATTTTTTATAGATAAGCAAGATTTCAGCCTACATATCAAGAATCTCAACAAATCCATACAAAGAAAATTATACCAAGGCACATTATACTCCAAGTGTGAAAATCTCAAAGAAAAACGAAAGACTTCTTAATAGAAGCCAATAGAATTGTGGGTAACTTTTCCACACAGACTATAAAGGTCAGAAAATAATGGAACAACATCTTTAAGGAGTTGAATGGAAAATAAGAACTTCCAAATAGAATTGTGTAACCAGCAAAAATACCCTTAAATAATGATGAAATAAATAGGAATCCAGGCAAAAAAAAAGCAAAGAGAATTTCTGTCCAATTAACTGAATTATAAAGTAAAATAAAGGAAATTCTTCAGGCTACAGGAGACAAATCAAGGACAGAAGTACGAAACTGCAGCAAGAAGTGACTATATGTGAAGGAGTTCTTCACTTTGAAAATAAATATGGAAAAAGCATTGGTTGTTTAAAGTATATAACTATAACTAGAATTTATTAATATATGAGTGAAATATATTTTAAAATAGCAAATGCATAGGAGGCAAATGAAATTGAGATTTAAATCATCCTATATTGTTTGAGAAGTAGTGAGAGTACTAATTTATAATAGATTATAAAAACCAAGATGCATATTACACACTATAGGTTAGGATAACTGATAAAATACCATACAATCAAAACTAAATAACAAAATATCTCCAATACTTGATTAATCCCAAAAAGAAAAGAAGCAAAATTATATCAGTAAATACATGAAAAGTACTATACCACATACTCAGGTAAAATATTGAGATTATCATACTGGATAACAGTACCAGAAACAAGAACTATATGATGTTTACAAGAGAAAACCCATAAATATAAAGAATCAGAAAACTAAATGCAAGAAGATGAAGAAATATATGCCATAAAAAAAATACCACAAATGAAAAATGGTGTGACAAAGTGAAACGTAAGTCGAAATATTTTTAAAGCTAAGTGGTATATTTAATACTGAAAGACAAGTCAATTCAACTGAATGATACAACACTTCTAAATATCATGCAACCATTACTATAGTTGCATAATTTATGTAATATACAACACATAAATTGATAGATTTAAAGAAGAAAGAGACATATCTGAAAAGACCTAACACAAAAAGAAATGTCATTAGTAATTTAAAAATCTTCTCAAAGAAAAAATGCAGGCTCAGATGGCTTTGTAGGTAAATTCTACTAAAATATAAAAAAAAGAAATAATACCATGTTTCCCCCATTTTTTTTTTTTAGAAAACTGAAGAGGGAACACTTTCTAATTTATTCTATGTGATCAGTAATACCCTGACACCAAACCAGACCAAGAAATAACGAGAAAAGTAAACTGTAAACCAATATCCTCATAAATATAGATACAAAAAACATCAACCAAATACAAAAAAAAACCAAAACCAAACCCAGAAAACATAAAAAGGATTATATACCATGACCAAGTGGGATTATCATGGGAATGCAAGGTAGAATTAATACTGAAAATTAATTAATGTAACACATTATGTTAATAGACATGAACTCTATGAGCATTTAAGAGACAAGAACTCTATGACCATTTAAACAGATACAGAAAAAATAAAATATTTGATAATATCCACCATCTGTTTATGATTTCTTTAATGTTTATTTATTTTTGAGAGAGAGAGAGACACACACACATATAGTGCAAGTGGGGGAGGGGCAGAGACGGAGACAGAATCCAAAGCAAGCTCTAGGCTCTGAGCTGTTGGCACAGAGACTAATGCAGGACAAGAACTCATGGACCACGAAATCATGACCTGAGCTAAAGTCAGACACTCAACAAACTGAGCTACACAGGCGCCCCAGCTTATTTATGATTTTTAAAAATCTCAAGAAACTAGAAATAGATGGAACTTTCTCAGACTGACAACAGGTATCTATTAAAAATTCAAAATTAGCATTCTACTTAATGTTGAGGGACTGAAGTCTTTTCCCTATAATTGGAAGGAGTACAAGCATATCCGTTCAATAACCTCCATTCAGCGTTGTGAGTTCCGTGCAATCAGGGAAACAACAGAAATATATATAACTATATATATAACTATAACTATATATATATATATTATATATATACATATATAACCTATATATATATATATATATATATACATATATAACCTATATATATATATATAGGTTATATATGTATATTTATATATATATATATAAAGTATATATATAAATATATATATATATACATATAAGCAAGTTCAGCCAAGTTCCAGAATACAAGATTATTAGAGATTATTAGGCAACATTAGCTTTATATCTATATATTATCAATAAATTATTTCAGAGAAAATTTGACAAAGAGTCAAAATTTACACTTTTAAAATGACTAAATATTACCTGAAGAGATTAAAGAAGACCTAAATTAATAGAAAGACATCCCATGATCATGCATCGGGAGACAATATTACTGAGACAGCAAGACTTTCTAAACTGATCTACAATTCAACACAAACTGCCAAAATCCTGCCTGGCTTCCTTGAAGAAATGCTTTGAAGAAATCGGCAAGTTGATCCTAAAATTTGTATGGAAATGAAAAGGATACAAAAATGCCAAAACATTCTTGAATAGAAGAATTAAGTTGGAGAACATACACTTCCCAATTTCAAAACTTATTATAGAGTTGTAATAATGAAGAAAGAGTAGTACTGACTATGGATAATCATCAAAGAATTCAATAAAACAGAATTGAGAAATCAGAAATTCATATGCAAAAGGATGAATTTAGACCTTCATCTAACACCATAAAAAAATTAATTCAAAGTGGATCACAGACTTAAATATAAAAATAAAATGAAAAACTCTAGGAAGAAAACAGAAGTAAATATTTGTGACCTTGTGTTTCTTTGTTTCTTAGGCAATGGTTTCTGAGCTATGACTGTAAGAGATAAAAGAAAATATTGGTCATAAAAATGTAAAATGTTTCTTGTTTCAAAAGAGTCCACCAAGAAAGTAAAATGACAAGTCTCAGAGTTGGGGAAAATATTTGCCAATCAAATTTTCAGAATATGACTCTTACAAACTAATAAGAAATCTACAATTTTGAATGGACAGAAGATTAGACATTTTACCAAAGAGTATACAAATGTCCAATAAGGGCATAAAATATGATCAGTAGCATTAGTTATCATGGAAGTGAGTATAAAAATCACAGTGAGATACCACTTCACATTCACTAGAAGGGCTATAAGTAAAAAGACAAACAATAAAAAGTGTTGGTAAGAATGTAAAGCAACTAGAGCCCTAATATATTATTGGTATGAATATAAATGCTGCAGTTACTTGGAAAAACAGGTTGGCATTTTCCTGTACCATATAGGTAAGCATAAATTTATTACATAATCCAGTGTATTTGTTTCCTATTACTGCTGTAACAAATAGCTAAAAATTTAATGGCTTGAAATAACACAAATTTATTATCTCACAGTTCTAGTGGTCGTAAGTCCCAAATGGTCTCCCATACTCCTGAAATAAAGTGTCAGCATCACTGCATTTCTTTTGGAGTATCTATGGAAGAATCAATTTTCTTGCATTTTCCAGCTTTTAAAAGACTAGCATTCCTTGGCTCATGGTCCTCACTTCCATCTTCAAAATGAGCAGTGTAGCATTTGAAACCTCTCTCTTTCTTCCTCTGACTTCTACTTCCAACACTACAATTCCTTCTCTGTCTCTAATCTTCCTGCATCCTGCACCCATCTGATAAGGACCCTTGTGTTTACATTCAGCCCACCAGAAAAAGCCAGGATAATGTCCCATGTTAAAGTAGTTGATCACATCTGCAAAATACCTTTTGTTTTGAAAGGTAACATATTCACAATTTCCATTGATTGGATTTGGATGTCACTGAGGGCCAATTTCTCTGTCTGCTATATCCAGTATTTCTACCCCTAGTATCCACCAAAGACAAATTAAAGCCAAAGCCTTCATCCATACAAACCTTGTACAAGCTATGAATGTTCATAGCTGCACCATTCATTCATAATAGCCAAATATTGGAAATCATCCAATGTCCATCAAATGGTAAATGGATAAAAGGAACAAAATGTTGACATGTATTAAAACATGGATAAATTTCAAAAACATCAAGATAAGTGAAATAGCTGGACTCAATAGACTGCATGTTATATTTTATTTACATAAAATTCCAGAAAAGGCAAAACTAGAGACAAAAAGTAGATTAGTGGTTGCTTAGAGCTGAGGTAGGAATAGGGAATTACTGCAAGTATTCTACAATTGGACTGTGGTTATGGTTGCATAATTCTGTAGATTTACTAAAAATACTATGTTGTATACCAAAAAAAGGTGAATTTTATGTTAATATATGTACCTCAGTAAAACCTGATTCATTTTTCAATCCATTCAATAGAAAATATTGGTAAAGTGATGAAGCAACAGGATAGTATATAATAATTTATTATATTCCTTATAATATTTTTGCAAACTAAGCAATATTGTTTTATAATATTTTCAACTATTTCATAATATTTTTAAAATTAATATTGAAGGAAAACATATGTCTTGAAATGTGTGATTTCTTTCTGGCACAAAAGACAAAAAAATTTTTTTACTAGGAAAATATTGTTGATTTAATATTTAAATTTCCTGAGTGGCTCATGACATTAAAAATAAAATTGAGCAAATTACAATCACAATGCTCATTACAACCTGTTTTCAGGTATTGCGGTACACAAGGCCTTTATATTTACCTAGTTACTCTGTGCATTCAGGGTAGGATTTGGGTTTTACTATACAGCTAACTTAGGTAAGAACTGAATTCAGCTCCCAGTTAAAAGTAGAGTGTGCAAGGACCTGGGGTGTCAGAGACAGCAATGAAGTAGCTGCTTTCTTAACCTAGCAAATCAGATTATCCAGGAGCAGAAACACCTATGGCCATCCAGTTTGGTCATATGTGTCTGGGAGGGATTCACACAGCTCACTTCATGATGTTCCCCAGCTCTGGCAATGATTCTGTAAATGGTATAAACTTGCTGGTCATTTATCCAGTTAGTGTTGACTCTTTTCTGCCACTGAGTTATGAGTTATTTTTCTGAGAAAAATACTTAATTTACATGACAGAGAGTTACTATTTTTAATGTATACAGAACTTTTAGAAATCAATAAGCAAAAGATGAATGCCCTAGTTAAGAAGAGTAATTTACTTAAGAACATACATTTATAATAATTAAATATACAAGAAGATGCTCAATCACACTCAAATAAAATAATCAAATTAAAGCAATAATGTGTTATTTTTCATGTTCTAAATTGGCAACATTAAAAAGAGGAATACTATCTATTATGAGCAAAACTATGAAGTAACAAGCAATGTTTTCTACTATGTGTAGCTATGTAAGTAGATATTAACTTATGGAGAATTTTGGTAATATTATAGAAAATTTTAAGTAATATGAAGTTTGATCCAGAAATTCCCTTTAAGGAATTTATATAAAGAAATACTTCACTCTCTGATCCCTGGAGCCTTGAATACTACTCATAACCTGGTAGGTATTCAATAAAAACTTGTTCACACTATTTGTGAAAGGATATGTTTACATGTCTCATTACAACAGTATTGAAAAAATGTAGGAAATAACAAAAATGTAAATCGATATTGAATCATTGAAATTACAAAATAGAGAAATGCTATGCAATCATCAAAGCCAAACAGGTAGGTCTGTATGTGTGTATGAACACATGTTAAGAGACAATTGGTATAATAAAATCCCATTGCTGTCAAATTCAGAAGTCAGAAACTATTGGTACATTTTAAATTTAAAAATTACATATGGCAAAAAGTATACACACACATTCAAATGTGCTTATACACACCAAACCCTCGCCCTAAAAGAAAAAATAAAAGCATATGAATAAAATGTGAGTAATTGTGATAAATGTATTTGCAGAATATATGACAGATAAAGGATTTAATGTCTAATAAAGTGCTGTCCAGAAGCAATAAAATGTGTGGATCCAATCAAGATAACAACAGATGTAGGTGTCTCTAATTTTTTCTTCCTCCTGTCTTTTCTCCTTCTTTCTGGAGTGAGACCATCACCTGAATAGGCACAGTAGCAGAAACCTGGGAGAACAATTAAACAGATCCACTATTATCTCAGGGAGACAAATATATCAATAAATTTATTGTTCTCTTTTAATCCTGGTGGGATCTACAGGCCCTTAAGCAGAGAGGAGGGCTTATCCAGCTTTGGGACCATGGACAAAACTCTAAACAGTGAGATCATTCCATGTGGGATCTTTCTGCACATAGGAAAAAACAAAAAACAGTTACATTCCTTTCTTCTGAGTATATGGCTTAGACCAAGAATCATGAGAGAGTTTTCAGCCCCTACTCATCCTCCCATTGGTGATTCTTGTGCGGTGTGACTCTTGTATAATCACAAATGATGTCTCTGCTCAGGAGATAACAAAGTACTGTCAGTAATATTGAGAAGGCCTTCCCTAACTTATTTCCCTGTCTGGCTCATATTTGATTCTGCAAAATCCTGTCTCTGATAACTTACTCGTGAACACCTAGAGAGGGATCCCTGATGACCCATGGTTCACCACCATTCACAAAAATAAAAATTACTGTGCTAGCCACCAATGGCCTAGCTTGCTAGATAAGCCCACAAAAATTCGGGAGCAAGTACAGATAATAACAATATAAGACATTAAAGAACCAGAGAAGGGAAAGATAAGAATAAGTAAACAAAACTGAGATTTTCAACTAAAAAGCAGTAAGATTTCACTCATATGTGGAATATAAGAAACACAACAGATGAACATACGAGAAGGGGAGGAAAAACAAGAAAAAAAAAAAACAGGGAGGCAAACCATGAGAAACTCTTAAATACAGAGAATAAACTGAGGGTTGCTGGAGGGGAGGTGGGTAGGGGATGGACTAAGTGGGTGGTGGGCATTAAGGAGGGCACTAGTTGGGACGAGCACTGGGTGTTAAAAGGAAGTGATGAATCACGGCTTTCTACTCCTGAAACCAATACTATACTGTATGTTAACTATCTTGAATTTAAGTAAATAAGTTGAAAAAATTTTTTAAAAAGCAATAAGAGATCTCAACATTTAACATCAAGAATAAAGTGTTTATAATGATTTTTAAAACCACTTCATAATTTAAATTTCAATCAATAAACCAAAAAAAGAATGATTGATATTGAGAATTAGATTAGAATGTCAAGTGCAATACCAAAACATGTGGCAAAATAAAGAAAAAAAAATAGAGCCAATAAAAGCAAAGATGAGAAAGTTGGAGGCTAGCTTCAGAAGATAGAAGACCCAAATGTGGACATTCCAGAATGAGCAAAATGTACAGAAGTAACAAATAAGCAAGTAATAAAACATTATTTGTCTTTATGATAAAACACTGATTCTTCAGACTGAAAGGGCTCCTTGAGATTCAAGCAAGATTAATTTTCTTATAAAGATGTAGACACATGATTTTGAAATTCTTGAATAACAAATGTAAGGAGAGAATCTTAGAAACTTCCCTACAGAAAGAACAAACTTCTTATCAGGGAGTGATGATCAGACTTTTCACATCTGGTACAGAAAACAAGACGGTGATCAAATAACATCTACAGTCTACTGAGAGAAAATGATCTGCCTTTCAAGAATTCCATAGCCAGACAAGATACCATTCCATCAAAAAAAAAAAAAAAAAAAAAAAAAAAAGAAAGAAAGAAAGAAAGAAAGATAGCACTTTGCAAATTATAGAGAGACTGTCAGAACATAGTTGATACATTCTTTTAACTCGGTAAAAATGAGTAAGAACATGGATCTCAAAAATAAGGAAGATAAAAATAAACACAAACGTCTATAACTGTATATATATGTGCACGAGACTACGTGTGTGTGTGTGTGAATGAATGGGACGTATATTTAAAAACAATTTTTGACTCTCTTAAGTATCCTATCAGCTTGGGATGGGCTGTCACCTTGGTGACAGTAAGGTGCAGAGGAAGAATTCAAAGTAGCAAGCAGCCACATGGTTAATAAAGCAAACCAAATCACAAAATCTACTACTCCCACTTAAAAGGTTTCCACTTATAAGCCCACCAGCAGTTGTTTACCTATACTGACTTGATCCATATTATGTGAAATGCTATAGTTCTACAATAACCAAGAAAGTCTGGAGCTCCCAGGCTTAAAATAATTCCTCTTATTTACAACCCCACACTTTCTGATAACTTCATTCTTTGTCTGAAGCTCACCCACATTTCTCGTCAGAATTATTCTAACATGGACTAACATGGTAGTGGGACCTTCACTTGGACTTCCTGTTCCATTTGGCTGAAGTCTATGTTCCTGACCCACCTAATATTATGGGTGAAAGACTGTAAATCATTGTGATATCCTCCCCCACTGACTGTGTTTCCTAATGTCACCTTATTTCCAATAAATAAACCTAATGATTTTTCCTCCTTCAAAAAAAAAAAAAAAAAAAGAGAACAAGTAATCCTCCTGATTCCTATTTGCTTACAGAGATGTTATACAACTATTTAGGAAAGAGCTATGTGGAAAACAAAACCAGCCTAAAACCAAAAGTTTTTTTTTTTAACTTCTTTTAAGAGATGGAAAATTCGTAAGAGTGGAAAAGTAAGCAGAGACAGTACTAAGTGTTCACATTATTTCCTTTCAGCCTAAGTGAAGACAATGTTTTTCAGACTTCCTTGCAGTACGGTGGGCCATATGCCTAATTCAGGACCATAAAATGTGAGTGTAAGTGAGGCAAATAAATACATTCTTTGAAGCTTCAGCTTTATCTTCCTGTACCACAGCCACTGAGGGGGCCATGTGTTCAGATAGTCTAGTCAAAAGATGGAAATAGTAGATCACCAAACCCCCATTAGAGCTTCCCTTCAGAGCTGCTAAAACTCATACAGACTTTGCATAAATAAGAAATAAACTTTAATGTGCAAAGCAACTGAGATTTGAAGATCTTCCCCCACCCCCACATAACATAACCTAGCTTATTCTAAATCGTACAGGAAGCAAAAAATTGAAGTGGGGAAGTTAATGTTTTCTAAAGCTTTTAACTTGGATTGTCATTTGCTTTGATTAATATGATAAGGAAAATAAGATATATTAAACTAGGATTGTTACGAATAGAAAGATAAGCATCACCATATTGAAAAGCATAGTAGAACATAATTAGCAAGGCAAAAAAGGGAAATAACACAAGTATAATAAAGTCAGCAAAATAATAAAAGGAAAAAGAAAACAAAAGCAAAGTAAAATAAATAGCCAACATAAAATAAAATGCAAGTAATAAAAACAATTATATCATTTATAACACTAAATGTGAACATGCTGAATTTCTTGATTAGAGAGGATAATTGTTAAAATGGGTAAAGACAAAATCTACACATATGTTGTTTACCAAAATTTTTTTAAAATAAAATAAAGTGCTAAAAAACAAGTTAGAAATAAGAAACAGGCAAAAGATTCCTAGACAACTCTGAACAACAGAAATTAATCTGGAGAAAGCAAGGAAGAGATTAAAATTAGACAAAAGAAACTGGGAGGAGGTAAATGATGAATTTTAAAACTGAAGTTCATAAATGAGAAAAGAAAAAAAGAAAAGTTTAGCAAACAAAACTGGGTGGTTTCTTTGGCAAGAGTTATGAAATAGGTAAACCGTTAGAAGATGAAGACACACACAAATTTTGTAAGCAAATATCTTTTGATTAATTCTATTTCTAGGCGCTAGGTGTAGATGCTGACTACACAGTGGCCAGTCGTGGTGGTTGTGTGCATCCCACAGGACCTTCATAATTAAAACCATCGGCAACAACCTAAATATCCATCAGTTGAGGGCTGGGTAAAGCAGTGATGCAATAGCCACCAAATGGAACACTTGACATAAAACATTAGGTGATAATATAGATATACAGTCATTGCCATAGAAAGGCATCCACAATTTTAAAAATAAACTGATAGGCTACAAACAAAATGTGCAATATGCTCATTTAATAATTTCTATGTACATAAAAGGAATATAATGAAGGTTTTGGATAGAATTTTTAGTAGTTTTTTTCTACCTTCTTTTTACTTTTCTGTGTTATTACTTTTATAATGAGGACAATACACTTTTCACTTTGAAAAACAGAAAATAATCATAAATTCTGGGCATTTTTAACAAATGAGCTCAGACAGGGGTCACAAATATTCAAAATGATATACTGATCCCTTCTGTATATAATTCAGTCTTAGGGAACATAGTCAAAGAAAGAGCTAAATTTAGGTTTGAAATCATTGGATGAGACATGAGGTATAACTTTTTGCTTCATAGTAAGTTTAGCTCATTATCTGCCTGTAAAAAATGCAAAAGGAAGGCAGCCATTTGGTTCTTTACAGAATAACAATTAGTAGCTTCCTAATATTGAGCTTGGCCTACCAAGAAAGTAATTTAACTTTGAATTCACTCAGAACTTTCTCCACTCCTCTCATATTTCTTACCTTATTTCTGAGATAAGTTTTAGCATGTTTCATATTTCACATTAATATGTAGGCATATTTTGCAAAAATATAATTCATATTAACCCATACATTAAGCTAATTTATAATTTCAAGAAGATGCATTAGAGCACAAGGAGGTTGTCAAGATAATCTGATGAGTTTAAGTATATAGAAACAGTTGACTGATAGACAAGGCTAATGAGAATTTACTTATCTCCTGTACCTGGAAACTGCATTTCTGAAGTCATAGCTGAGTAAGATGCACAGTTTTGCTCTTCTGATGCTAAGATAGCCCTGCTTCAGAATGGTCTCCACTTACTACTTGAACAAGTAGTCTTAAAATGTTTCCTATCTCTCAATTAATCTTTAATTTAAACGATTTTGACCTATTCTTAGTAAATGTGACAGCAAAAAGCCTTCCTTGGAGAAAACATTAAAAATCATGAGGTAAAAATCTGACTATCATATCGATGTTAATCCAGTCAATCTAAATCTATAGAAGGCCTAAAAAATACATGCCCTCATTGTGACTATTAAGAATACAAAAGGAAATAGAATACAGTATCTTTCCCTCAAACATTCTAATAGAAATCTGAGGAGAACAATAATGTGAGATTCACAATTATAAGAAAAATTATAATAATTTTGTAGAAAGATATTTCTGATATAAAACTCCAATAAAGAGAAGTTATTTATTAGCTGTATATATTAGCTTACTATGACTTAAATATTAGGATATATGTCTCTCAGTAAACAAAGTATATAATTTACCTGGCATTAAAAGAAAACAAGTTAACTCAGGAAAGTGTGGCTTCAGATTCAATAATTGGCTTCCATTAGACATGGTATCCTGTAATTCTTAGTGGTGATACATAGCTCTTCTAACTACATACCACACCAGTGGAAGATTTATATCTCACAGATAATTTATTGTATTTTATAAACCAAGAAATAGCATCTGTATTAATACATTTAACATAATTCATACATAAATGTTTGAAGCTAAAGAGTAAAAGTTCTACCTTTTTGGTTTTATACAATTCCTATTTCAACTCTATATCACATAGGATTGGTGGAGAAGTATATGGAAAATAAGTATAATATGGTGTTCATTTTGGTAGGCAGAAATGTTCTCTGCCCCTCCCCCCACCAAAGATGTCTAGAACCTGTTAATTCATTAGATTTTATGGCAAAGGGGAATTAAGCTGATCTTAAAACAGAGAAATTGTCCCTGGTTATTTGAGTGGGCCAAGTCAACAGGGTTCCTTAGAAGTGGAGAGGATGTATGAGAAAGGCAGGTGATGATGGGAAGAAAGGAAAGAAGGAGGAAGTTAGAAAGGAAGGTGGAAGGGTGGAGGGAGGGACAGAGGGAGACAGGAGGTAGGGTTACCATGGATTATAAAAGCTTCTGCTTTAGAATCCCTCCACTCTCCACTCCTGATTTATAGGAATTCATTTTCAGTTCAAGCACAGAACCTAAGGTATGGCCACTGTAATGATATATTCAAGAAGTTCTCCCCTCCACTCATCCATTGGCATCCATTGCCACAGCAACAGGAAGGCAAAAGTTATATGTAGAAAGAGATTCTAAATGCAGAATGGAAAGAGAATGTGAATTTTAAAATCATTATACCAAACATGACTATTTCCTCCTTCACTTGAATTAGGCCAGGGGCTAGGACTTCTAAGTCCCAAAATTTCTAACTTTGTGTTTAATCAAAATTTTGCACCAGTGTTATTTATAGCAATATACTTAAAGCTGTGTAAGCGAAAATATTTACATGGCAAATCACTTTCTATTTCTCATAAATTGCTCAAACTCAGATTCTATTCTGCATACCAAAATCTATCCTATTCTTTTTCTCAGCCCATTTTTAGAGCTATGCTCACTCTTTGATTTTATACCATATATAATGCATGTTTATTTGTCTCAGTTAACAATCCACCTTATGAATATCAGAAATAAAGGCATGAGTTGGAAAAAATCAGAATGCTGAATTTGTTGGTTTACATTTTACAAAATTTGGACTTTACCATTGAGCAAAATTTTCTGAACATTAAGCCCACTGATATTTTGATATGTCTAATACATTTCAATAGCTTAGTGAATTTATTTGTAAAGCATTTATAAGGTCTTTTTTTTAAAAACGCTATCGCAATCATAGGAAAAATCTTTTGGACTTACAAAAAATAAATTTATAAGAAAATAAAGCTTTTCAAAATAAGACTACCACTATCACTTTAAAATAACAAATACAAACAATATTTTATATAGTGCACTGTATTCAGATATATTGCTTTGTATTATGCTTATGTATATATGTAAACAATTTTAAATTCAAACCAATGAAATATGCACTATTAGGGAATAATGGTTTTGAAATTTTAAGCATGTGGAAGTTTCTAAGCAAATCTTTCTTACTTTTAGTATAAACTGGTTGTTACATATATTGACCAAAAATAACTGAATTCACAGTGACTTATTCTGTGAAATTATTTAGAATCTGATTATAATAATTAAGTGACATTTAATTCAAACACCCTCTAAGCAGGTTTTTGCTGCTTCACATTAACTGGCTCATTTGGATTTTCTCATATTGTTCCCACCGATGATATCATGCATAGTGGGAATAGTCTTAGGTTCTGAATTTTAATAAGTTCTCTACAGCTGTTCACTGAACACCAAATAGCTGATGAACAAACATTAAATAAAGTGGCTTATGAATCAAATATTAAGCTAAATTTTTGAATTACTATTTTCTAGGTTTTTGTCAACTTCAAATATTATAGTTAGTCTCTAATATGCAAAATTAGTTCAGCCTAAATATATTTTAAATTAAAAGTCTCTTTGAAGGACATTGATAATTAACCTTTCATGCCATGACCTTTCTTCTGTTCAATCTCTTTCCATATAACACAAAACCTTCTAAATACTCAGTGCATTGCTATACCAATTAGATGAGTGTTTCACAAATTTTCTCTTTTCACAATATCATCTACCTCTTGAATTAAAAAAACACTTTATAGATACATTTTCAATGGGATTGCTACTGATTCCTCTATCATTGTGTATATACATACAGGTAATATGCTAATAAGTAAATGCACATACAGGTACATAGGTAAATAACAACAAAAACATGTATTCTATTGTTTAAATTAAGAACAAAATACACCCAAATCTTCATCCCAATCAACCATCACTTTCTACATGTCTGTTTGTCTTCAACAAACAAATATTGTAGCATTTGTCTTTGCCTGGAGTTTGTCCCTACATGTAGAACTCCCTCCCACAAGCTAGTCTGATTCTTCAGGTAGTTTTCCTTATGTATGCTTCATAGAACCAAAATAATCAGTCTATGCCCCAATTCCATGCCTTACCACAGATGAAAGACAATGTGAATCCAGGGAAGACTCGCCAGTGAGAGAGGAAAATAACTAAAAGAAGCAGGAAAACAAGCCGCATATACTTCACTCAATGCCTAAAGCAGAGCACATTTCATCTGTCTACCAAAAGCTGTGATGGGCAGAACACATGAAATATTATATGGCTGAAATATTATTCAGCCACAAAAAAGAATATATCTGTGCCAGCTTGGATGCCTTTTTTTTTTTTTTTTCCCTTTTTGTGGTCTGATTGCTGAAGCTAGGACTTCCAGTACCATGTTAAATAACAATGGTGATAGTGATAGTGGATATCACTGTCTTGTTCCTGTTTTTCCCCATTGAGGATGATATTAGTTGTGGACCTTTTGTATATGGCCTTCATGATGTTGTAGTATTGGCCGTCTTTCCCTACTTTGTTGAAGGTTTTTATCAGTAATGGATGCTGCATTTTGTCAAATGTTGTGGGGTTTTTTTGCATCTATTAAGAGGATCATATGATCCTTTCCTTTATTAATATGGTGAATCATGTTGATTGCTTTACAGATATACAGCCCCCCTTGCAACCTAGGAATAAATCCCACTGGATTGTGGTGAATGATTGTTTTAATGTACTGTTGGATATAATCAGATTCTAAATTGATTTAATGTACTGTTGTATATTTTGTTGACAATTCTTACATCCATGTTCATCAGGGATATTTGCCTGTAATTCTCTTTTTTATTGGGGTCTTGTCTGGTTTTGGCATCAAGGTAATACTGGCCTCATAAGATAAGTTTGGCAATTTTCCTTCCATTTCTATTTTTTGGAACAGTTTGAGATGAGGCATTAACTCTTCTTTAAGTGTTTGGTAGAATTCCTCTGGGAAGACATCTGGTACTGGATTGTTGTTATAGTTTTTTGATTAGTGATTCAAATTCTTGCTGGCTATCAGTCTGTTCAAGTTTTCTGTTTCTTTCTTTTTCAGTGTTGGTAGTTTATATGTGTCTACAAATTTATCCATTTCTTCCAGATTGCCCAATTTTTTGGCATAGGGTTTTCATAATGTTCTCTTATAATTATTTGTATTTCTGTGGTGTTGGTTATGATCTCTCCTCTCCCATTCATGATTTTATTCATTTGGGTCCTTTCTCTTTTCTTTTTCATAAATCTGCCTAGGATGTTATCAATTTTATTAATTCTTTCAAAGAATTAGTTCCTGGTTTCATGGATCTGTTCTACTGTTTTATTTCTTTATCATTTATTTATTTTTTTGTTCATTTGTTTTTGAGGGAGACAGATAGCATGAGCAGAGGAGGGGCAGAGAGACAGGGGGACACAGAAGCTGAAGCAGACTCCAGTCTGTGAGCTGTCAGCACAGAGCCTGACATGGGGCCCGAACTCATGAACTGCAAGATCATGACCTGAGCCAAAGTCAGAACTTAACCGACTGAGCCACCCAGGACCCTCTCTTTATCATTTATTTCTGCTCTGATCTTTATTATATCCCTTCTTCTGCTGTCTTTAGGTTTCATTTGTTGTTCTTTCCCTAGCTCCTGTAGGTGTAAGATTAGGTTGCATACTTGAGATTTTTCTTGTGTCTTGAATTAGGTCTGTATTGGTATATACTTCCCTCTTATGACTGCTTTTGCTGCATCCCAAAGATTTTGAACCATCATGCTTTCATTTTAATTTGTTTCCATGTAATTTTTTACTTAGTTTTAATTTCCTGGTTGACTCATTCATTGTTTGCTAGCATTTTGTTTTTGTGGTTTTTGTTGTTTTTCGAAATTTTGTATTGTGGTTGACTTGAAGTTTCATACTGTTGTGGTCTAAAAATAAGCATAGTATGATCACTAATTTCTTGTGCTGCTTGAGGCCTGATTTGTGACCTAGCATGTGATCTATTTTGGAGAATGTCCCATATGCACTCAAAAAGAATGTGTACTCTGCTGCTGTAGAATGAAATGTTTTGACTGTATCTTTAAAGTCCATCTGGTTCTGTGTGGCATTGTTTCCTTGTTGATTTTCTGCTTAGATGATCTGTCCATTGATGTAAGTGCAGTGTTAAAGTCTTACTATTATTGTATTATTGTCAATGAGGTTATGTTTGTTATTAGTTGTTTTACATATTTTAGTGCTCCCAACTTGTTCACAATTATTAGATCTTCTTGTTGAATACACCCCTTTATTATGATATAGTGCCCTTCTTCATCTCTTGTTACAGTCTTGGATTTAAAATCTCTTTTGTCTGATTTTAATCAATTAATCAATTTTATTAATATTGGTACTGGCTTTTTATTCTTTGGTGTCCATTAGCATAAAAAATGGTCCCCCATCCCTTCACTTTCAATCTGCAGGTGTCCTTAGGTCTAAAGTGAATCTTGGGGCACCTGGGTGGCTCAGTTGGTTGCATGTCTGACTCTGTATTTTGGCCAAAGTCATGATCAATAGGTAGGTAAGATCAAGCCACATGTCAGGCTCGGTGCTGATGGAATGGAGCCTGCTGTCAGCATGAAACTGGTTGGGATTCTCTCTCTCTTCCCCTCCCCTGCTCATGCTTTCTCTCTCTTAAAATAAATAAACATTTTTAAAAATAAATAAATAAATATAAATGTAATGAGTCTCTTGTAAGAAGCATATAGATGGGACTTATTTTTGTTTGTTTGTTTGGTTTGGTTTTAATCCATTCTGACATCCTATGTCTTTTGGAGCATTTAATCCTTTTACATCCAGAGTAATTATTGATAGATACTAATTTAGTGCCATGTATTACTTGTTTGGTCATTGTTTCTGGAGATTTCCTCTGTTCCTTTGTAGTCTTTATCATTTTTGTCTTTCTTTTTCACGTAAAGTATCCCCTTTAATATTTCTTACAGGACTAGTTTAGTGATGACGAACTCCTTTAGTTTTTGTTTGTCTGGGAAAGTCTTTATCTCTCCTTCTGTTATGAATGACAGACTTGCTGGGTAATGTATTCTTGGGTGCATATTTTTCTCCTTCAGCAGGTTGACTATATCATGCCACTTCCTTTTGGCCTGCCAGGTTTCTGTGGAGAAATCTACTGCTACACTGATTTGTTTTCCCTTGCAGGTTAGGGATTTCTTTTCCCTTGCTCCTTTCAGGATTTGTCCTTATCTCTATATTTTGCAAATTTGACCACAATAGGTCTTAGTGTTGGCCAGGTTTTATTGAATTTGATGGGAATTCTCTGTGCCTCTGGATTTGGATGTCTGTTTCCTTCCCCAGATTAGGAACATTTTTTGGCTATAATTGACTCAAATAAACCTTCTGCCCTCTTTTCCCTCTCTTCTTTTGGGATTCCTGTGATATAGATGTTATTACACCTTATGGAGTAACTGTGTCCCCTAAGTCTACATTTTAATCCAATACTTTTCCTCTTCTTTTCAGCTTCATTATTTTCATAATTTTATCTTCCATATCACTTATTTGTTCCTCTGCCTCTTCCATCCTCTCAGTTGGTTTCATGTCTCAGTTATAGCATTTTTTGTTTTGTCTCAACTAGTTTTTAGGTCTTTTTTCTCTGTGGTAAGGGAGACCCTGGTGTCTTCTATGCTTTTCTCAAGTCCAGCTAGCATCCTTATGATTGCTGCTTTACATTCTGGATCAGGCATATTACTTATATCTGTTTCAATTAGATCTCTGACTCTGACCTTGTCTTTTCTTTCTATTGTATGAATTCTTCCATCTTAGCATTTTTATCTAGGTTTCTGTCTTAATTGTGTGTGTTAGGAAAGCCTGTTATGTTTCCTGCTCCTGAACATAATGGCATTATAAAGAAAGAGGCCATATACTGTCCAGGGCCTGGTGCTTCAGTGTCTATGGTGTATGTTGTGTGCACTCTGCTGCCATATTTTGGCTGCTCTTTCTCTGAGGTCAGTCCTCTTCAGAGTGTTTCCTTTCCTGCAGTGGGGAGTGTTTGGGCTTTGGTCAGAGTGTGGCGAGTTTGAACTAGGTGTGCTCTGGTATGCTCGTTGAAAGAGACCTGATGCTATTTCCACTAGAGCTGAAAGTTTTCAGAACTCTATGATCAGTAGACATTTTTGTAGGGTGGTGATGGAGGGGTGTTGTTCTGGTCCTTTGGAGAAGGGGCCTGCTGCTCTGGTTCTCAGGCATGCTTGCCCTAGAAAATCAGCACATGCAGAGTGCAGGGGGGCCGGGGCAGGACTTAGTTTAAGCAGTGTAGGCCACCACTGTTGGTGCTGTGCTGCTTACTGAAGTTGTTTTATGTTGAGAGGTGGGGTGAGAAATGACACCAGCCTCCTCTCTTGTCCTTCTCTCATCCCCTAAGAGGGGAGTTTGCCCCTACTGCTGTCTGTAAAGCCCCCCTAGAAGATCAAACAATCTCCCCTTGTGTGTCCCAGGCATCCCTAGGATCCCTGAAATCACCCTGAATATGTCGGGGCTGACCACCTGGCATCTCACTGTTACCTGTGTTCTCTCAGGCAGGCCAGCTGAGTTTTAAAACACCAAACTTTAGAAACCTGGCATGGCACAGATCCACGCTGTTCCTCTGGGGAAGTATCTCTTCATGCTGTGATTGATGCAGGTTTGTCCATGAAGGGCAGTCACATCAAATTGTAAGGGGGTGGATTTTGGAGTAAAGTGCAGCAAAGAGTCGGTGTCTAAGTTAGCCACCCTCAGCAGGTGTCTATGCTGAGGGGTGGGGGAGGGTAATGTGCCTGTCAGCTCTTTTATCCCTGTCTCCAGGCAATGCCATCTCTTCCAGATGTGCTCCAAGAAAGGGAACCATCTCTCCCAGGGGATCCTCATATTGTACCATCTGTTCCCAGGTTATCTGCCCTCTTTATCCACAGGAGCACTGTAGTGCCCTCAGGGCTCCACACCAGCCACACCAGGGACCCCTAAAACTCCAGGCTTTGAGCCCCACTAGTTGTAAAAACTCACAAAAATCATCCCCTCTCATTTTCCCAGTCAATGTCTTTGAGGAAGTGTTTTCCCTGTGCACTCCTCTCTCTCACCTCTCTCCATGACCAGGGCTCTGTACCCTTCACAGCACCAACAATACTTTTCTCTCCCAACTTTTACTATCTGCAGATGACATGATACTCCATGTAGAAAACCTGAAAGATTCCACAAAAATTGCTTTAACTAATATACGAATTCAGCAAAGTAGCATGGTACAAAATCAACATACACAAATCTTTTCCATTTCTATACACCAATAATGAAGTGGCAGAAAGAGAAATCAAGGAATCAATTCCATTTACAATTGCACCAAAACCCATAAGATGCCTAGAAATAAACCTAACCAAAGAGGTAAAATACCTGTACTCTGAAAACTATAAAACACTGATGAAAGGAATTGAAGACAACACTAAAATTGAAAAAGCATTCCATGCTCATGGATTAGAAGAACAAACATCATTAAAATGGCTATACTACCCAAAGCAATATATACATGTAATGCAATCCCTATTAAAATGCCACCAGCATTTTTCAAAGAGCTAGTATAAACAATCACAAAATTTATATGGAAACACAAAAGACCCTGAGTAACCAAATTATGTGGAAAAAGAAAACCCAAGATTGAGGTATCACTATTCCAGACTTCAAGTTATATTGCAAAACTGTAGTGATCTAGACAGCATGGTACTGGCACAAAAACAGACACATAGATCAAGGGAACACAATAGAAAATGCAGAAATTGACCCACAACTATGTGGTTAACTAATCTTCAACAAAGCAGGAAAGGATATCCATTGGAAAAAAGAGAGTCTCTTCAAGAAATGGTGTTGGGAGAACTGGGCAGTGGTTTCTTACAGCATACACACAAATAAATCCAAAATGGATGAAAGACCTTAATGTGAGACTTGAAACCATAAAAATACTATAGGAGAACACACAAGGTAACCTCTTTGACACAGGCCAAAGCAACCTCTTACTAGATATGTCTCCAGAAGCAAGAGAAACAAAAGCAAAAACAAACTATTAGAACTTTATGAAGATAAAATCTCCTGCACAAAGAAGAAAACAATCAACAAAACTAAAAGGCAACCAGTGGAGTTAAAGAAGATATTTGCAAATGACGTATGTGATAAAAGGTTAGTATCCAAGATCTATAAAGAACTTATCAAACTCAACACCCAAAAAACAAACAATCTAGTTAATAAATGGGCAGAAGACATGAACAGACATTTTTCAAAAGAAGATATACAGATGGCCAACAGACAAATGAAAAGATGTTCAGCATACATCACTCATCATCAGGGAAATGCAAATCAAAAGCACAATGAGATATCACCTCACACCTGTCAGAATGGCTAAAATTAACAACACAGGAAACAACAGATATTGGTGAAGATGCAGAAAAAAGGGAAACTCTTACAGTGTTGGTGGAAGAGCAAACTGGTGTAGCCACTCTGGAGAATTGCATGGAGGTTCCTCAAAAAGTTACAAATAGAGATAACCTATGAACTGCTATTGTACTACTAGGTATTTACCCAAAGGATTAAAAAATACTGATTCAAAGGGACACAGGCTCCCTGATATTTAAAGTATATTATCAATAACAGCCAACCTATGTGAAGAGCCCAAAATGGCCACCAACTGATAAATGGATAAAGAAGATGTGGTATATATACATACATACATATATATATATATATATGTATGTATGTATATATACACAATGAAATATTACTGAGCCATAAAAAAGAATGATTCTTGCCATTTGCAATGATGTTGATGGAGCTACAGTGCATTATTCTAAGCAAAATAAGTCAGAGAAAGACAAATACCATATGATTTCACTCATACGGAATTTAAGAAAAGAAATATATGAACATAGTGGGGAAAAAGAGAGAGGGAAACCATAAAACAGACTTTTAACTATGGAGAACAAACTGAGGGTTGCTGGAGGGAAGAGGACAGAAGGATGGGTTAAATAGGTGATGAGTATTCAGGAGGGCACTTGTGATTGAGTTTTACATGTAAGCGATTAATCACTAAATTCTACTCCTAAAACTAATATTACACTCTATGTTAACTAACTGAAATTTAAATAAAAACTTGAAAAAAAAGAATGATATTGCCATTTGCATTAACATGGATGGAGCTTGAGAGTATAATGCTAAGTGAAATAAGCCAGTCAGTGAGACAAATACCATATATTTTCTCTCATATGTGGAATTATTAAACAAAACAAGTAAGCAAAGGGTAAAGGGTGGGGGGGAGAGAGACCAACCAAGAAACAGACTCTTACTTATAGAGAACTGATAGTTATCAAAGGGTATGGAGTAGGGTGTTGGGTTAAATAGGTGATGGGGATTAAGGAGTACACTTGCGATGAGCTCTAGATGATGTATTGAATCATTGAATCAGTATTTGTACGTCTGAAACTGATATAAAGCCATGAAAAAAATAGAGTTATGCTTACATAAAAATAAAACAACTCATAATAAACGATTATTTTTCTCAAAAAAGTATTCCATTCCCTTAAAAATAAAGGACTATTTTCAGCCCATCTCAGCTCTGGCATAACAGAAAATAAAGCTTCCAGTGGGTCCAGGGTATGTGGACACTGACTGGATCACAGCACAGAAGCATGGCAGGTATTTTCCTATCCAATCTGTACCTCTAATTACATCCTTGGAAAGGATGGAAGACATACATCCAACCCAGAGTGGAGCAGGTGTCAAAGGGTAACAGTTCTCCAACATGATTAGCATCCTATTACACCATCCAATAACTGTCATTATTTCTTCTTATAATTTGGATGTAATAATACCTTCCTTTACTAACTACCATTTATCAACTGATAAAAGAGGCAGGAGTGAAATAAAACAGAAGTATTCATTTGGGGTCTTATAATTGCAATTTGAGAGCACAGATTCAGGTAGCAACCCGAACTGTGTCCCACCAGGGAACAAAAGTTATGGGCTCTTAAAGACAGAAGGGAATGCCTGTATACATTGTTTACAAATAATTGTGATTAGTGTTGGTGGCAGAAAACTAATCTCAGGTGAAGAGATTTGGTTGCTGAAGCCATCATTGAGCAAAAGTCCATTACTGTGGCAAAATGAAGGTGTGCCTGCAGAGGTCCTGGAATATTCATGGTTTAGCCATGTTCAAAAGTTCATGGTCCATCCAGGGAGGACATGCATATAGCCTATTTGCTTAATGGCCACCTCACTCCATTTTAAAATCCCTTGACATAAGTGATCCCATTTCGTTTTACTTTTCACACATTTCAAAAGATTAGAAGTCATATTTGCCGTATATCTATGTTTTTAATAAAAAAAAAGACTTGGAAAATTTTCAGTCACTGAAAATATATCTTATAGCTATCGAGTTGTAGCCAATACTTGTTTCTTCCTAGCAGTCTCTTAATGCTAAATTTTATTAATATCAGGTTATTACTTATAACACAAAAGCAGAAATGAACAGAGTAGTAAAATTTTCTTTCCTGTATCTCTTCTTTCATTACAAATAAAATTTGTATTAAAAAAATAAAATATAATGAGATATTTGCAAATGGCATATTTAATGATGGTTAGTATCCAAAATATATAAACAACTTATATAATTCAACACACACAAAAATAATCCCATTAAAAATGGGCAGAAGACATGAACAGTCATTTCTGTAAAGAAGACATCCATATAGATGGCCAACAGACACATGAAAAGATGCTCAACATCACTCATCACCAGGGAAATGCAAATCAAAATCGCAATGAGTTATCACCTCACACTTGTCGAAATAGCTAAAATCAAAAACACAAGGAACAACAGGTGTCAACAAATGTGAGAACATGGACAAAAAGGAACCTTCATGCACTGTGGTAGGAATGCAAACTGGTGCCATCACTGTGGAAAACACTATGGAAGTTCCTCAAAAAATTAAAAATAGAATTGCCATACAATCCAGTAATTCCATTACTGAGTATTTGCCCAAAGAATACGAAAACAATGATTTAAAAAGACATATGCCCCCCATGTTTATTGCAACATCATTTACGATAGCCAAACTATAGAAGCAGCCCAAGTGTCCATCAATAAATGAATGAATAAAGATGTGACACACACCCACACATACACCCACTGGAATATTACTCAGCCATAAAAAAAGACTGCAATCTTGACACTTGCAACAACATGGACAGATCTAAAGGGTATAATGCTAAGTGAAATAAGTCACTCAGAGAAAGACAAATACCACAGGATACCATTCATCTGTAGAATTTAAGAAACAAATGAACAAAGAGAATAAAGAGACAAACAAAAATCCAGACTTACAGAGAACAAACTGATGGTCACCAAAAGCAGGGAATTGGCAGAAATAGGTAAAGGGGATTAAGAGCACACTTATCTTGATGAGCACTGAGTGACATATAGAATGGTGGAACCACATTATTGTATACCTGAAACTAATATAACAGTGTATGTTAATTATATTCGAATTAAATTTTTTTAAATAAGGGGTTAAAATCAGTCTATGTCAATACATTTTAATCAATAAAATTTGGCCTAAATGTGAAAATAATAGTCTATTTCATGTTAACTGTTAGCAACTGCGGAAAACTTCTGAACAATGAAGTTTGAAAGACATTTTGAGAAATAGATACCATACACATGTTTGAACATACATTCATTGAAATAACTCAAATGTAATTTACTAGAGTTTATACTAAATTATAATAATTCAGAAATACATTCCTACTGTATTATTTTAATTAAAAACTCTAATGGGAAGACTAGCCATCTAAAAATTATATATCAATAACCAAGTCTAGAAATTTGCCAAGCAGACATACTTGCAAAACAATACATGTATAATGATTATACTAACAAACTCTGAATTCCTATGCACCTTTTAAAATTTATGTATTCATTCATTCAACAAATATATAAATATCTACTATGCCATAGGCACCATGCTTTTTTTTTAAGTTATGGGTTTTTTGTTTTTGTTTTTTAAATGTTTATTATTTTTGAAAGAGAGAGAGAGAGAGAGAGAGAGAGAGAGAATGGGGGAAGGGCAGAGAGACATGGAGACACAGAATCTGAAGCAGGCTCCAGCCTCTGAGCTGCCAACACAGAGACCGATTCAGGGCTCAAACTCATGGACCATAAGATCATGACCTGAGCTGAAGTCAGATGCTTAACTGACTGAGCCACCCAGTCCTCCTGTTTTTTGTTTGTTTGTTTGTTTGTTTTGTTTGTTTGTTTGTTGTTTGTTTGTGCACAGTGGGGCAGGGATAGAGAAAGAAGAAGAGAGAGAATCCCAAGTAGTCTCTGTGCTGACAGCATGTGGGGCTTGATTCCACGAATCTGTGAGATCATGATCCGAGCCGAAACCAAGAGTTAGATGCTTAACTGACCGAGTCACCCAGGTGCCACTAGGCACTGAGTCACTAGGCACTATGCTTAATACAAAATTTTGAGAAAAAATTCAAGATTTATAAAAACATATTTCTCTGGAAAACCCTGCAACAAATTAATAGTCCATTTTAATGAACCAGATCAGTAAAGTATTTTCTCTATTACTTGGTCTTATTTAATTAATTTATTGGTACAGTCACT
The DNA here is from genome assembly GCF_046562875.1 of Panthera onca. NCBI lineage: Eukaryota > Metazoa > Chordata > Mammalia > Carnivora > Felidae > Panthera > Panthera onca. The sequence goes on from NC_138346.1 coordinate 161,624,504, forward strand.
CATCCATTTAACTAAAATCTACTGAGTGCCTAGTCTGGGAAGACACTGTGTTTCAGGCCAGGATGTGAAGAAGAACTACACAGGAAGCTTATTGGGCAATGCAGCTATTAGGTATTTATAAACATAATAAATACTTGAATTGTAAGACACAGGGTTACATAGGAGTGTTGGTCTGCAGATGAATAAAGATTGTGGCATTATAAGGTTACAGAGAAGTATTTCAAGCAAAGGGAAGCAGCACTTCCCTTTGAAGTTTCCAAAACATTATAGAATTGAATGTTTAAGCAACTGAGAAAAAGGTAGAGTTGCTGGAGTAGAGAAAGCACACTGAGGGCTTTGTAAAAATGTGTACATTTACTAGACAAACGTTTATGGAATGCCCACTCTACTGTTCTAGATGATATGGACACAGTAATGAGCAAAACAGAGTCCAAGTACTGATAGAACTTACATTGTCTTTGAAGGAAAAAGCAAGAGGCAATAAAAATTAAGTAATGATATGTCAAGTACTAAGAGCTCTAGAGAAAAGTTAAATGAGGTGAAATGGATAAGGAATGCCAGAGGAGAGAGGAGTGTTGCTATTTTATTGGAAAGTCATCTAGCAAAGTGATTAAGAGTCCTGACTCGGGTCAGAATGCCTAGATGTGACTTAAACAAGGTTACTTAACATGAAAACTTATAAAATATGTAGAAAAGGGCCCAATGCATAATGTTGCTACTGTTCAAAAAATGTTGCTATTGTTGCATCCTCATCATCTAATAATCATCTTCATTGATACTATTACTTAGGATGATAAATGAAGATATCATTGAAAAGGTGGAACTTTAAAGGAGGCTGAAAGTAAATGAAGAAGAAAGCTCTGCAAACCTCAGTGGAAAAAGCAGTGCAGGCATAGGGATCTAGATCACAAAGACCTTAAGGCAGGAGACTACTAGGCAAGGTCAAGAAAAACAGAGACCAGTAGGACTGGACTGGGATGGAGAACGGATGGTTATAGAGCAGAAATGTTATAAAGGTAGTAGCAATATCAGTTTAAAAGACTCTTAGGACCATCCTAAATAATTGGTATTTATTAAGTGAAAAGTGAAATTTGAATAGTTTAAGGAGAGGAGTTAAATGGTCTGATTTTTGTTAGGATAGCTCTTGCATTTTGTGGGAGAGAGTTGTGTGGGTAAAGGCAGATACAGAATGACAGGAATCAGTTAGGATGACTGTACATGAACCAAAATAAAAATGTAGTAAAAAATGGTCCTTAAGATTTTGGCCCGAAACTTGAAAAACAAAATTGTTATTCATTAAAATTGCTAATTATGCAGGAGGAGCAGCTTTGGTTGGGGTGGTGGTTGTCACCTTGGGGAATCTGGAATTCACCCCTGTAGTAAGAAAAAGATATACATTTCAAACATTAATCTGAGTACTGTCTGAGGTACTCTCTTTATCCTCAGCTCTCTTACTTTCACTCTGAGGGTCAATTTGTTTCCCCAGTTTGCATTGAGGTAGACAAAAATGTGTTAAGATGGGATAAATATTCTCTTTTTATTTTTATTTTTTTATTTAGAGAGAGAGAGCACAAGCAAGAAGAGCAGAGGGATTGAGAGAGAGAGAGAGAGAATCTTAGCCAGGTTCCATGTTCAGCACAGAGCTTGATGTGGGGCTTGATCCCATGACCCTGGGCTCATGACCTGAGCTTAAATCAAGAGCTGGACACTCAACCAAATGAGCTGCCCAGGTGACCAAAGAGTTTCTTTTTAGATGCATAATGTAAGGTTGATTTTCATGTCTGTAAGGCTAGAAAAGATGGAGTGTGGGAGATAGGGTGGAGAACAAGAGGCTTTTCTCACAGAATACTCAAAAAGAAAGCCAAAGAGATATGACAGGAGTTAAAAACTTGCCTTCCCCTATTTCATACACCGTAGTAAAATATTCCTGATCATTTTTAAGTCCTACAGAATATTTGACAGTTGATATGGATATCCTGTGCAAAGGTAAGGAAGGGACACTTATCAGTGTGGAACACAATTAGTGCTAAAAGACAAGCAATGGTAGACCTATTTTAAGAAGCATTAGGAAGATAGACCACATTAGGCCACAAAGGGCTTATTAAGTATTTCAGGTCAAGAAGCTTTCTGTTCTGGTTACTAACAAACCACCCCAAATCTGACTGGTTTAGGGGAGCCTGGGTAATTCAGTTGGTTAAGTCTCCAACTCTTGATTTGGGCTCCAGTCATGATCTAGAGGTTCATGAGTTCAAGCCACGCATCAGGCTCTGTGCTGACAGCATAGAGTCTGTTGGGATTCTCTCTTTCCCTCTCCCTCTACCACTCCTCTGCTCACACACTCTATTTCTCCCTCTCAAAAAAAATATTAGTGGCTTAAAGAAAAATGTATTAATATCTCTTATGATTTTGTGGGTTGACTATTCTCAGCTGAGTAGTTCTTGCTTCGGGTCTTGCATGCTGTTTTAGCCAGATGTCAGCTCTGTCAAGACATGTTATTTGAAGGCTCAACTGGGCTGAGCATTTAACACAGTTTACTCACATGGCTGACAGGTGATGCTGGCATTTGGCTCAAAGATGAACTAGGGCTATTAACCGTGTATTTACACCTGGACATTCTCTGGCCTATGTGGTTTGGGCTTCTCCCAACTTGGCAACTGGATTCCAAAAAAAGAGCATCTCCTCAGAGAAAGTCCCAAGAACAGGGGTTCTAAGAGGCTCAGGTATAAGCTGCAAGCTTCTTATGATTTTGACTCTGAAGTCACACATCATCACTTCCATAACATTCTATAAATCAAGAGCAAATTATAGAACACACCTAGATTCAAGTGTAAGGAATTACCTACAAACATAGGCTTGGATACCAGGAGGTGTGGCTCACTGGGAAGCCATTTTGGAGACCGGCTAATACACTGTCAATCAAGTATAATTAAAAACATAAACCAAAATCATTTTAATTGTATTGTTTTGGTTCATAAATATTTTTTCTCTAATATAAAAGCAATATAAAACCTGTATTTATTATAGAGAATTTAGAAACTGTTGGCAAGAAAAAAGAAAATACATTAATTTCATCATAAATGGATAACTCATTCATAATCGGTGGTTAATATTTGGGGCACCTGGGTTGCTCAGTTGGTTAAGCAACCAACTTCAGCTCAGGTCATGATCTCATGGTTTGAGTTTGAGCCCTGAGTCAGGCTCCATGCTGAGAGCCCAGAGCCTGCTTTGCATTCTGTCTCCCCCTCTCTCTGCCCCTCCCCTGCTTGTGCTCTGTCTCTCTCTCAAATATAAATAAACATTAGAAATTTTAAAAAATATATTTGTTCAATTAACAAATTAACCAATTAATTGACACTGGCATTTTTGAAATCAAGAATGAAAATGTTTAGAATTTTAATCTTCTCTTTTTGTTAAAATCATACCATAAATATATTTCTATTTTACCTAATATTTTACTTCACAATCACTTTATATCATTTTTTTTTTTATTTTAGAGACAGGGAGGGTGCAAGGGAGCCTCAAGGGGCAGAGAGAAAGAGATAATCTCAAGCAGCCTCTACACTGTCAGCGCAGAGCCCAACACAAGGCATAGTCCCACAACCCTGGGATCATGACCTAAGCTAAAATCAAGAGTTCAACGCTCAACTGACTGAGCCACCCAGGTACCCCAACAATCATTTTTATAATAATACAGTATTTTATTATGTGGAATAGTCCTAATTATTAAATTCTTGTTGTTACTAAAAATTTAGGTGATCTTTAAATTTTTGCTATTATTTTTTAAAGAGAACTAACATCCTAGTAATTAAAGTTCTATTGTTTATGATTAATTTTTTAGTAGAATCAAAAGTGAGATAATTTTAAGATTTTTTAAATGTGCACTGTGAATTTTCCTCTAAAAAGGCTAAAACAATTTCAACTACCATAAGCACTATTTGGGAGTTTTCATTTCCCTACACTCAACTTTAAAAATTCTTTCAATAAGAAAAATAGGAGGATTTTCTTTCTATTCATTTTTGACTGAATATTTTTGTTCATTTGTTACTCAATTACTAGTAAATTTCTATAGTTCTTTTGTGATTTTCTGTTGAGGAACTTTATTATTTTTTCCATTAAAATAAGAAAGGTTTTTTTAGTACCACATTATATATTCTTTAAAATATCATGAGAGAATGGATAAAAGAAAATAAGTATCCTAAATACTGTTGTCTGAATTACAGTCTGTGACTGACTTCATGGACCAGCACATAGGAATATTCAGATATTCAGAAATAGGAATAGAGAATAATTATTGTCAGTTTACTTGTGTATCAATTCTTTTTTCACTCTTTATCATTTATTTATTTTCTGTTGTAATTATTATCATTAAGACTATGTTCCTCAAAATAATTCTATAAGTATAGAGAAGCAATTCATCTCCTTTATTCCATATGTTGTCTACTAAACTTTAAGGGACTTTAGAAAAAAGTTAACACCATTTTATTTTTGAGCGACTAGACAGCAGCTCGGAAGTATGCACTGATTTAATAGGAAAAAAAAGATTGTTCCTAAATAATATTAATAAATAATAAATAAATAAGTAACCACTATATATACCACTGCCAAATGGAGAACAAGAGAAAGCTTTGTTTCCCAACATTTGTGTTTTGTGCTCCATGCCAAGCCCTGCTTAGTCACTAAATTGAATGGCTATATAAAATATACTTAAAATTGCATAGAACAATTTTATGCTTTGCTTGTAACCAATAGTTATCACTAATGGGAGACATTAGAATTATCATTATCAAAAACTAATATAATAATCTAACTAAATACCATATTATCTAATTAAATACATTTCCACATTCCATCAGTCCAACTCTGTAATCAACAGCATAAGAGTAGAATATAGTTATTATCTCCTAGGAAAGTGTTGCTGTCATGCCTGTGATTGCAATTCTTTAAAAACACTAAAGTAAATGTCTTTTCTATTTACCATATGGTTTTATATGTTTTTATTGATTTATGAAATACTCTCAAATTTTCTATTATTCTACTTATTGAAAGTCACTTTCATGCCACCTCATAAAACATATGAGAAATCATTTCTGCTATCAGAACCTGACAATTCATGCATCTAAGCACTTTGCTATATATTATCTAAGAAAGAATCCAATGATAATATTAAGTGTATTGTCACATTTTACACTTTAGGGAGTGGAGCAGGAGTGATTTTAGAGATCAAAGCAAGCAGCATACTGGTGAAGAATCCTGAGCCATATTGGATGCCTAAGAATGGGCACTGTACTCACTCATTTCATGCCACTTCAGGTTCTTGAAATCGCCTCATTTCTGAAATCTGGCTGGAGAAGCTACAGCAACAATTCCTTGTCTCTTGAGATGATGTGTTCAAAGAAACAATAGTTTATACAGCCGCTGGGAAGACTCCCCACAAGACTGAATGATCAGCTTTGTTTGTTGCAAAAGCTGTGGATAGCTTGGAGATACGGTCTTTATTCATTCTCCCTCTTCCACTTGTTCATTCTTCTTTTTCCCTCTTTGTTTCTGCAAGTGCGTTTGCAAATAGGCTATTACCAAACTGAGCCTTCTGGGGACTCCAGGCTAGAATAGGTTCCTAATGACTAGATCGTAAGAGCAAAACCAAGGGAGAGATCCCAACCTAAGAAGTATGGAGAGGGTGCAGAAATACCAAAGGGGAAAAACAGGTACTTAAAGCTAAAGTTAGGCAAGGAAAGTACTATCACATAGAGAAGTATGGACCCTGTTGTGAAAAGGCATTGCAGTCTCTGGAATAACAAAAATACAACAAAATCTTGGAAACTTTGGAAACATCAAAATAATTACATGGAAAAATTATTTGCATTTCTTAGTACTGCTCCATTTTGGTTTTATTCCTACTCATTTATCATTAGAATTGCTTTTAGCACTACAATGGATTTCTGGCCTAATAAGTTTGTTTATAAGTGGGATCCTTACAGGGAGGGCAAGGAGAGACAAAAAAAGAGGCAGACAGGTGCCTGGGTGGTTTGGTTGGTAAAGCAGCCGACTTCAGCTCAGGTCATGATCTCCTGGTTTGTGAGTTGAAGCTCCGAGTTGGGCTCTCTGCTGTCAGCTCAGAGCCTGGAGCTTGTTTCAGAGTCTGTGCCTCCCTCTCTCTGGCTCCCCTGCTTATGCTCTCTCTCTCTCTCTCTCTCTCTCCAAAATTAATAAACATTAGAAAAAGAGGCAGACCACACCATTTAGGTAGGTGGCAGGTTCACAAGCAATAGAACTCACAGGCAAGGCTTGTCTTGGGAGGCTGCAAAAGGAGTAGATTTCTGCACCTGTATACCACAGTCTTCAAACTTTATAGCCAGGTCTTGACTGGGTTAAGTCACATACATATTCAGTCCAAATGGTCTCAACATCTTCTTCTCTCAAGCCTGCATCCTTTGAAAACAGCACCCACTGTGGTAACAGTGACAGAACAGACAATCCAAGGACAAGGTGTGAGGAGGAGCCTCCAATTTCCCAGATCCAGCTAGCAGGTCAATCGGAGGTCATGGCTTCTCAATGATCTTCTCCAACATTCCACTGCTCTTCTTAACGATCTTAACGATCTTGAGGTCTTAAGCTCTTACGATCTTATATGCTCCCTTTTCTACAATGCATCCGGAGCTGTCAGCAAAGGGTTTCATCTGGTGGCCATCTGGCTGAATTGGAGGTAGATACCATTGCCACGATATAGGCACAGGCAGGAGAAAACACAGATTCAGATAATGATTACCAAAATAAGCATCTCATGATCTGAACCACTGATTTATTAAGTCCCCTAGGCCGGGGAGGGGGGGGGGGTCAGTTCACTCAGGTGTTTGTCTGTGCTCATGTGATTTAATAAAGATGATACATTAGCAGAATCATCAAGTGTGAACATATAACATTCTGTTTGGATAATGATGCAGGTGCTTCCGTGCAAGGCAGTAATAATATCCAAGGCCATCTTATTTTGGAGGACAACTTTTTTTTTCCTTAGAGACATTTCAGTGTTTGGTAAAGGCAGACTTTTTCAGCTGTCATTTAAGACTTATTGGTTGAATTTAGTGAGAGTTTCTATGTGTACTATAATGTCCTCCAAGCCAATTGCAGGAACAAAGAAGGTGGCTGAATGATCATACCAGTGGAAAACAGAACATTTGCACCTCACCTTGAGGAGAGGGAGGTTAACAGCTTTAGGAACTTGACCCCATGTACATACCATACATGTTAGGTGGGGAAAAAAGTAGTGTCAGGCATAAGGAGATGGACTGGGGACAGGATATGCCAGAATAGGACCTTCATTTTCTCCCCTCTTTTAGTAGGTATAGTGCATTTCAACATGTCAGGCTTGTTGCAGAACAAATGGATCCAAGAGAAGACTGACTAATTTCCCCCCAACCAAGGGGCAGAAAGTAACTCACTCATTCTGGCCAGATGTCCCATTGCAAATTCCAGTAGATAAAGCCTTTACCACAGGTAATAGGACTTGGTGTTCTCAGCAGAACATGTTGATCTATGGTGAGAGATAGGGTGATGGCTGTTTCCTGTGGCTTCTATACCTTTATAGCACTGGGTATCTGGGTCAGGGTCCTCAGTCTGGCATATGGGGCAACAGCTCCTACTGATTGATTACTCAAATGTGGGATATTTTAGTCCATGTGCCAAGGTGGTTTTGCTTGATGGTAATTTGTTCTGCTGCTTTAATATTCCATTTTTCCTTTCTATCAGTCCTGCTGCTTGCAGGTTATAAGAGAGATAGAACCTTCATTCCATGTCATGTTCTTTTGTCTAGGCTTGTGCATCACAATCTTTGAAAGGTGACCCCTGATCACTATTTGACAAGGGTATCCATACATGGTACTCAACTTGTCTAATCCCATAATGGCAAGCAGCCTGGTTTGCCATGCAATAGGGGAAATATTCCACAGTTCAGATGCAGCGTCAACACAAACCAAACCATGCTTAGAACTGTCACTCAGAGGGAAAAGGCCAAAATAATTTATTTTCCATTCCCTCATCAGTTGAGAACTCTGGTGGATGGCTTCAGACGTTTTTGGCAGTTGATTGGTTTCTGTTTAGAACACAGAGGCCATGTTATTACTGTGTTAACCAAGTCACTATATTTTAAGGGCAAGTCAGCATCCTTGGCAATATGTCATCCCCTGCAGGGGCTGCCATGACCACTCTTTCTATGCACCCAACCTACCATATCTACTGAAAGGTCAGCTTGTACTCAAGCTAGGGCCTCAATTTCCTGATTGCCAGGGTGCCTTGCCTTACAAGTAGAATGTGGAAGACAATGAAGACTCCCTCAGGGTCTTGCAGGTGAATCCAAATGTCTTTCCATGTCTTTACTAGTATGTTTTAGTTGGTGGCAATGTTAGGCAAAGGCACATGCATTAGGGAAGTACTACTGTGTTCAATTCTCAGTAGTTCATGTAGTTCTGGCTTTTTTACTGTCCATACTTTTTACTGGCCATCCTGACTCCACAAGGGTTTATTCATGATCAACCATCCCTCAGCTTCCCATTGTCCAAGCCATAGAATTAATCCCTTTAAAACAACCCTAATGTCAGGGCAAAGGGTTAACGGTCAGCATTCATGAGTAATTGCCAGCCACATCACTCTGAATTCACCCCACTGGCTGCCATGGTTTATTTGTTTCTATCCAGATGGTGTCAATGTTGGGCTGAATAGTAGCTACAGACCATGTGGGAAGTGTGCCAGAGGGGGCCCATCTGTACACAAGGCAACAGTAGGAAATTCCCTCATTCCTTCTCTATAGTCCATAGGGGCCACCACAGGAATACAAGTAGGGCATTTGGAGGATCTCATACTCTACAGTGCCCAGTAGCATTATATTTCTCTTTTCTTTCTTTCTTTCTTTCTTTCTTTCTTTCTTTCTTTCTTTCTTTCTTTTCCCAGTGCAGAGTCCAACAGGGGGTTTGATCTCACGACCATGAGATCATGATTTGAGATTAAATCAGGAGATGGACACCCAACCACTGAGCCACCCAGGTGCCCCAAAGCTTTGGCATTTCTAGAGACAATGGGCTTGTTGGACAAGGTGCTCTTCTGTTGCAAATAGGCATCCCACTTAGTCAAGTGGGAGTTTGAGCCATGGCAAAAGTGGGTCAATGAAACATATTCTCAATCCACACTTTGATAGGAAGGGAATTTCTTATCATGACATACTCTTCCTTTGTGGAGGCTCTACCTGGAAAAGAGCTATGTACACAATGTACACTGCTAGGGGCTGTTGCTTTATGCACATTGGGGTTCTGTCCCCTTCCAGAGCTGAGACCGAAATCCTAGGGGCACTCTCTCCCTCTTTTCTCCTGACACAGTGCCCAATCCCTATCTTCTGAAATCATAGATACATCTAACTCAAACAATAGTCCTGCTTGGGATATATATACCCAGAGCTTTAATCTGCTTCACTAGTATTTTTGTCTCTCAAAGGCAGTTTGCTGCTCTTATCCCCAGTCCCGTTTGTATCCTTTTTTAATAAGCAATATAAGGGACAGGGCCATGGAGCCACGTGGGGAATAAAAGCCCTTCAAAACACCCAAGTCTCTATAAAGACTTGCATCTCTTTCACATCCTTAGGAACTGGATATGCTTAAATCTTGTCAATCACAGCTTCTGGGACGACTAACATCTTATCCAAATTATGACTCCAAAAAATGTTATGGATGTACCTAGCCTTGAATTTTCTGTATTTTCATTATCCAACCTCTTCCTTGCAGGTGCTCCAGTAAAGTCTGCAAGTGTCCTGCAATACAGGCAACTCTTCACATGTTAACATTATATCATCAGTGTAATGGTCCCATTTTACTGATATAGGGAAAGAGAACAGGGACATATTTCAGGCATATCCCATGACATACTGTTTGTCTGTGCAGGTAGCCTTGGAGAAACACTTGAAAGGTCCATTGTTATCCCTCCCAAAAGATCACATGATTGTGCGACTCAGGAGCCAGGGATATACTGACAAAAGCATTTTCTCAGTCCAGAACAACCTGGTATGTTCCTAGAAACATGGCTAAAGTATCTAAGATAGATGGTGGCAATGTTAGGCAAAGGCACATGAGTTAGGGAAGCACTACCTTGTTCAATTCTCAGTAGTTCATGTAGTTCTGGCTTTTTTACTGGCCATACTAGGCTGTTAGAAGCACTATGGGCAGGACATACAATACCCTCTCAGTGTAGTTCTTGCATAGTTTTTCCTATTTCCTTATGCTCACCAGGTAATTTATATTGTTTGACAGTTACTGTTTTTTATGGAGTGTAGACTTTCTACTTCCCAGTGGGCAGTTCCTCTCTGGGTTTGCTTACTCTAACCTAAAGGCAAAATTGACCCATAGAGTTTTGCAGAGTTTGGCCTTATAAGATATCAATGCCTAATATGTTCTCTGGAATTGGAAATATAAAAATACTTCAGATTCTCATGGGTGAAAACATCCAACTTGCAGTGTCACAGGGATCTTTCTGACTCTTACTGTGTCCTCTCTGTAAACATCCATGGAACAGAGGGGGACAGAAAACTTCTAAGTGTTAGCATGTATTAGAGTATATTTAGCTCCAATGTCAACCTGAACTGTCACCTTTTGTTTACATCTGAGTGACCAATAGACAGTGAACTCAAAATAAGGCCTCTGACCACTCCACTGGCCCTCACCTGGAGGCAATATTGGCCTGCATCCCATGTCCAGGGTGTGGGAGACTTCTACCCTACATAAAACCACAGGCCTCTGCTGATATAGGTGGGGTATCAGGGATGGTAAGGGACAGGTGGGGCAAGACTAAACTGTTGTTTAGGATTTAAGGCTTTCTACAGGCCAGGCCAATGTATTGGGTTGCCAGTTGACCTCAAACCTGTGAAGTCAAACCACAATTGCTTCCAGGTTACTTTGACCGGTCTTTTCAGCCAATTGGGATAGCCTTTGGAAGTTTTGAGCGCCCTCTCCGCCTTCAGTTTTTCACACATCCCATAAACAAACCTGGCATTTGTCATTTCCCCCCAGATCATTAACAGATTAGAATCATACATGTCTTATTCCATGACTGGACACAGCATGAATATTAATGTCCCATATCAGATGCTGGGGCAAACTGGAGTATTTTGCCTTTCATTACTGTAGTAAATGTGGCATGATCAGAACTTCAAAGACAAGAGTGTAGGTGGTCTCTTTCATTGCCAACCCCCAAGGATTTGTTATAACTCCTCTATAGATTTCCAGAGTCACACATGCCCTAGGAGATTCCCCCTTATTGGAACAATATGACCTGCAGGCTAGAATAATCTGATCTGGAAGGGAGTAAGTATCTAAACCTCCAGAAAGCCATATAATGCTACTGGAAGTCAGAGTGTTGCTTATTTTCTCTGCCTCCTGCCCAGGCAGAGAAACACCATTCCCCTCCCCAGCCATACTAACTATGCCTGGGTATTTTCCCTGGCCTTTTCCTGGAACTTGGTAGCTGTATCAGTAAGTTCAGTGGGAGTATATTCTTTCATCAAGACATTTCCTGAATTGGGGGCTGCCTGGCTGACCAGGGTTGTTGCTTGCTTTTGAATTTCTTTGTTTTAGGAGTTAGATGGCACAGGGCATTTTGTCTGTTTCACTGTCAGTCACTACAACATTCTTCAATCATTTTCCTTGCTTTCCCAGAGGTTCTACCTCTGAATTTCCAGTCTTTGTCACAGCACTTAGACCTTAATCCACAGCAGCCTGCACCTTCCTAGCTTTGTAAAATGGTACATTAAAGTCTCCATTTGTTGTTCTGCTCTCTCTCATCTTGTATGCCAGCTCCAAAGCTAGCAGAGTAGTGGACACCCACACATTCTTCTCTAACCTCAGCTCTTCTTCCATCTTTATAGCTTGAGCTTCAGCCTTTAGCTGGGCATTAGTATCCAGCTCTGCTGCCCACACTAGAGGCCAGTCCATAGCAGTAGCCATCCATTTCTCTTCTCTGCCAAAGTAAACTATGCACAGTTCTTCGAATAAGTGCATCTGATCACAGAATTTGGTGAAATGCCCATACTCACACTGCTGCCCACAGGCACCTAACATATAGGCCACCCCTCTCCCACAGTGAGGTTGATGGACAATTCAGGATTTCCCCCTTGGGTGCCTCTTTCTCAAGGCCCATTTCTTTGCTCTCCTGGTAAACTCGCCAATTGTTGGTTTACAAATTGGCCTCCTAAACACTATGTAAAATAGAGTCAGATCCCTCCAGATTAGTAGGTGGCAGTTTAATAAGCAATATAACTTACATATGAGGCTTGTCTTGGACAGTCAAGATGAGTAGATCTCTGCATCTACCTGCCAGAATCTTAAAGGTTTATATAAAGGTCTTAATTAGGTTCAGTGACATATTCAGTCCAGATCATCTCAACACCTTACTGTCTCAAGCTTGAAATAGGCTCCTACTGTGGGAACTATGGACAAAGGACAGGGGAGAAGGTGAGGAGCCTTCAACTGCCCAGGTCTATCTACAGGTGAACCAGTGGTCATGTCCTCTTAATGACATCCTCCAACATAGTTTAATGCTTATTATAAAAAGTGTGGTCTATGAATACCAGCATTGGCTTCACCCAGCATCTTGTTAGAGATGTATCCTCTCAGACCCCTCTTTAGACCTGTTGAGTCTGCTTTGCATCTTATTAAGATTCATAGATGATTCACATACACTGAAGTTTGAAAAACATTGCGTTAGACTGTTATAGGCTAACTTTGAGCACTGCATAAAGACAAATCAATTTGTTTTAAATGGTATCGTGGTAAATAAGACCTGGTCATTGTCTCCAAGGAACACAATGCTGGTTGAGTGAGGCAGGGGAAGGAGAAGAAATTAACAAATATTGAGTACTTATGCTAGGTGAGACACTTTACTTGAAGATTCACTAATGTTACTACATTTAATATTACCACATTTGATGTTATCACATTTAATATTATTATAAAAACCCAATGGAGCAGTATTATAACCATACCTCACTGATGAGTATACTGAGTCCAAATAACTTATCAGAGATTACAAACCCAATAAATCTTAGACAAATATTTCTGTGTCCAAAAATTATGCACTCTTTTCTATACCCAAAGTCCAGTGCACATGAGAGTTATAAATAATTCATAAGAAAACTGAGAATAATAATTAAACACATTTGGCACAGATTTTAAATTACAGAAGTGATAAGAAGACAGCATTATCATTGTGGATTGGTTTACTAAAAATATATATATTCATGGAAGTTTGGATTGGAAAGTGCTGTAAGATTTGAATAATGGATAAATAAAAGTATAAACTTATACTATTTATGAAAATCAGCTACATATTTAGCACTGTGCTAAGCTTTTATGTTCATCATCTGATTCTTAAGCCAGTCTCATTAGGTGTAAAATATTTTCCAATTTAGAGATTAAAAAAAATAAAAACAAAAACAGAGACTCAATGCGTTCAAGAAATAAACCAAGTTCACAGAGCAAATAAAGGACAGAATTGTGAATTCAGAGCACAAAGCCATGGTATTCCCAAAATACTACCGGGAGTTGAAATAAATGTTTGTTATAATGTGGCAGAGGACTCAGTTTGTAGATTTATTTCAGATTCTAACCATTTTGACAGACAGTCAGAACCAACATTTATTGATCTGATTGCTATTACATTAAGGTGTTTGTTTTATAAGTCCATTCTCTGTCAAATTTCAATTTCTTCCTTATGCTTTCACTGAATTATAATTGATGTTTATAAATATTTTCTTCCTTTAAATAATCTAGTTCTTCCTGAGATAGAAAAAAAAGAAATAAAAACACTTGAAGATGAAAAATACAGCCTTCAAAAGTCATATATAACTTACCCTCCAAGTATAAAACTATAATATCACATGCTTAATAACAGAGGAAACATAAAAATATCTAAAGCCACCTTAGGGGTAGATCAACATTACTATAAAGTTACACTATTTTCCATTATGTCCAAGGGTTATCATACTGGTCTTCAGTAGAGAATCATTTTCTTGTTGTTTAATAATACCAAGCAACTAGTAATCCAATAAAAAAAAATCAGCAGGGCTATTTGATGTCACATATAACTCCAAGAGAGACCATTTCAATGAGACTATGACCTACATCTCCAAGTAATAAGGATGTTTCATTGTATTATTCAGTACCTTGCAGGGGCCCATTAAATGTTTACTGAAAGGAACTTAATTGGGAGTAAGCCAAAAAGTCTGTTGGTACATGTGAATATGAAATGTTATATTAATTTCTACATGCTTTATCTCTGAACTTTATATTATCCTTGGTTTTCATAGCAACAAATATAAAATTATTGATGTTTGACACCTGGGAGAAACAATGCAAATAATTCCAAAAGGAGAAATTAAAGGGGTGGTGATAATAATATACATAATCATTTTATTAAACTTTAATATATAGTTCTTATATTCATAGACAGAGAACATAGTTCTTACGCTCAAAAACAGAATATACTTAATATATTATCTAGTCCAACTTCCCATTTATGCATTTATATATCCATGTTTATTTTCTAATTGATTTATATATTCATTCATATATGCATTCATTTAAAATCCCTAATGTTTATTTGCCTTGATTAAAATTGGGGGAAAATAGTACTTGCCTCATAGGCTTTTCATCAATATTCAATGAAATAATCAATGCTAAATGTACAACATATTGTCTGATAAATGTATACACTAATATTACTACTATTAAATTAAATATATTTTTTATTGAGATTCTGGTATGAGAAAGGCTTTGCGATGAAAAAAATGAATAAAACATGTAACCAACTCTCTAGTTACATCTTTGCAAAGAAATTAAGAAATATACCCATATAATATTAATAAAGGAATATGATAGGTTCCAGAAGAAAAAGTTCTAGGAGAAGGCAGAGATTTCCAAATACCAAGATCCTTCCTTCTTCAGTATACATAACAAGCACTTTAAAAATTTCTTTTGGCAGTTTTTTTTGCTGACTCATGAGGCAGCTCATTCTATTTTTGAAGAACTTTAATCGTTAGAAATTATATTCTATTATTCCACATAGAAACTGACTTCAGTACATTTCAAAATATCTTCCAGTTTATTTCTAACCTCTATCAGTAAATTTCAAGCAAATACAAATCAAATGGGAAAAAGGCAAAAATAATTTTTTTCAGTTTTTTTTTATTTTTACACAGAACTAGTAAATGGTAAGTGAATTATTCTATATGTAATGCTATTGTTTTATTTCTGCTGACTTCTAAGTAAAATAGCCTAACCAAAAGGATAAATAACAGACTGACCGGGCCACATGTTCCCAATACATTATTAAACTGCACTGTATTTCCTTGGGGAAGAAATTACACTGCTATTTCCTTTACATTTTTTATATCAATAGATGTCTGAATTTCACTTGAGCTACAGAAGAGAGCTGAAGGAATAAAATTTGACAAAGCTAGATTCAACTAATGAGAGGTAAGGGAGCTCAGAGAAGCTTGAGTTTTGCCATGAACTCTGGTTTTCATTATAGCATTTGGGGAAACGGATATATCAAGGAGAGGGATTAAATGGCATGGGAAAGGGTGAACATAATTAGATTTTATGTTTGAAGAGGTATACTGGAAAAATATGCTGTCAAAATCTGACACATACCTTCAGTTTTTCAGTTACAGGCAATATTGTTTCCCCAAATAAGACTATTTTTTAAAGTATTTATTCACTTGGTGTTTTCCAATTTGAGCAAAATTATTGAGCTTCTTGTTGACATTATTTGTACTAGAAATGAGAGAAATGAATGTGATATTTGCCTTAGAATGCTCATCCTCATATTCTGCTCTTGTGATGTCACATTTTACCTGTCTACATTTGGTGTTGCTTATTACTGTAGGCAGCAAGAGATGTGCACATGTCAAACTGCCTCTAGCTAGCAAATATATTTCTGGGAGACATAATGTTTTAAACAGGAAACACAGGAACATGTCTACAAGGCAATCTGTCGACAAGTAATAAAGTATTCATATTATACCTCCAGCACAAAAAGTTGAAAAGGAAGCCCTTGCTAGTAACATTTCTCTGCATGTATTAAAAACTAATAATCAGGGAGAAAAAAAAGTCTTTACTGTTACAAACACAAGTTTAACAAAGATTTGGGCTAAATGCAAATGAATTGTCAAAACTATTAAATGAGGGATTCTATCATCCTTTCTTTTGTGGTCATTCAATGAATGCTTTAATACATATATAATATAATGTTAATTCTATTATAAGATTATAATAGTATCAGTAAAAAATGTTTCACAGTCCCGGAAAATTTATTTCCTATATTTCCTTAATCATGGGTTATGCCACTGAAACTCCCACCCAAAAAGAAAGTTAGAAATAAAAGAAAAATAACAACTATTAATGAAACTTTCACAAATGACATCTGACTTATACAAATAACAATATCACAATTACATGCAAAATTTAACTTCATTTAAAACTTTTAAGAACAAATTATATTAAAAGAACACCTGCATTTAAGTTTAAAGATCTTAATGTAATATTCAGTATTTAATATTTTCTGAGTAAACAAGCATTTAAAACATTATGACACAGGGGAACTTGGGTGGCTCAGTCAGTTAAACATCCAACTTCAACTCAGGTCACAGTCTCAAGATTCGTGAATTTGAGCACCACATCTGTGATGTCAGCGCAGAGCCTGCTTGGGTGACTTTGTCTCCCTCTATCTCTGCCCCCTGCTCCCATCACACACTCTCTTTCTCTTAAAAAATAAATAAGCATTAAAAAAAATATGCCACAGATTTCCATTTCTGGTCAAGATGGGATACCAATGACTAGACTTACTCACTGAAACAAACCAATATCAGATAGAATATATGAAATATTTATATTTAAGACACCAAGTACCAGAAAATGAAGGTTAGAGATCTTTAAGAGATGGTACACAAATATTGTGAGCTCTATGTTATTCCATAGTGCTGGAGAAAAAAACATCACAATGCATGGGCCATTCAGTAGATATATAAGAGGGCCAGCTCAGTAATGGGGAGTAATTATCCTTATATTGAGCACTGCTCTGGACATTTGTAATAAATCTTAGAAGAAAAATTTGAAAGGACAAAACAATTTTCAAGTTACTTAACTGAGTCCCAGAAGAAAGCTCAAAAATATTTATAGAAATACAAAAATATACAACATTCAAGAGGGAACATTCATAATCACCAACCATGCAAAAATTAGGAAAAAGCCAACCCAGTGCTAACACATATGCTAGAGTTAACAAATATTATAAGAATTATAACAGTTATAGTCCATCTATTCAAAACCTAAAGGAGAATCACAAAAACTATTAAAAATACACAAATGTAAACAAAATAAAGAAACTTATAAATGAAAGTTTATGGAGCAGAAGCAGAGCAGAAATAAGTAAAATAGATGAAAAGGAAACAAACAAGAAAATCAATGAAACCCTACATTAATTTAATAAACAGCTAGCCAAATTGATCATGAAAAAAGAGACTTCACTAGACATTCTCCAGATATTGAAACAATATGAATGTATTATGAAAACTATATGCCAAAAAGTCTGACAATTTAGATGAAATGACAAATTCTTCCTCAAAAGACAAAAGCTCATTTAGAAGGAAATATCCTGAGTATCTCTATACCTATTGAATAAATGGAATTTGTAGTCAAAACCCTTCCAACAACAACAAAAAAAAAGAAGTCAAAGCAAAATGAGTTCACTGGTGAATCTTACCAAACATTTAAGGAAAAAATAATACCATAATACCAATCTACATAAATTCTTATCAAAAAATGAAGAGGATATAGTACTTTCCAACTATTTTTATGAAGCTGGCATTATTCTGATAACAAAAGCAATCAGACATTATACAAAAACTACTTAGAAACTTCTTCAACTTGATAAAAAGTACCTATGGATACCGTAAAGGTAACATCTTTTAAAATTTTTTTTATGTTTATTTATTCTTGAGAGAGAGAGAGAGACAAAGCATGAGTGGGGAAGGGGCAGAGAGAGAGGGAGACACAGAATCCAAAGCAGGCTCCAGACTCTGAGCTCACAGCACAGAACCGGACATGGGGCTCAAACTCACGAGCCATGAGATCATGACCTGAGTTGAAGTTGGATGCCTAACCAACTGAGCCACCCAGGTGCATCAAGGTAACATCTTACTTAGCGGTGAATAACTAAACGTATTACATCTAAACTCAGTAACAAGATAATAATGTTCATTCTTAACATTTTTATTCGATATTGTATTGGAGCTCCAAGCCAATGCAATAAGGCAAGAAGAAAAAAAATGAATACAGGTATCCAGCCAGATTAGAATGAACGAAGAGAAATTTTTTATTTGCAGACATGATCATTTCTATAGAAAATCTGATAAACTACTACAACTAAGTGAGTTTAACAAAGTCCCAAGATAGAAGACCAATACAAAAAATTAATTACCTCTTATTACTAGCACCATCAGAAAACAAATCAAAAATTAAATTTAAAAACAAAGCCATTTAAAATAGTACCAGAAATATGAAATAACTACAGATAAACCTGACATAATGTGATAGATCTGTACAGTAAAAACTACAAGATATTGCTGAGAAAATTTAGGGATTACCTAATGAATGGAGAGACATACCTTGGTTGTAGGTTAGAAGATCCAATATCACTAAGATGAAAATTATTTCCAAATTGATCTATAAAATTAAAGCTATTCCAACCTAAAATCTAGCAGGCTTTCTTTTTTAGAAATTAAAAACTGTTTCTGAAAATAATACAGAAATACAAATAATGAATTTGTAAAGCAAAACAAAGACAACCCATTTCAAGCTTCTTTATAAAGATATTGTAATCAAGACTGTGTGGTGTTGTCATTAATATTACAATTACATCAGGAGAATTATATAGTTCAGGCATAGATGTATCATATACAGACAACTGATTTTTGACAAAGGTACACAGACAACTCAATGAGGAAATGATTGTCTTTTCAACAAATGGTATTGAAACAACTGGATATGCAAAATAAAATAAACAAGTTGCACACATTACACCATACACAGCTATATAAAATAGATCATAGCCCTATTCTAAAATTAAAAACAAAATTATAGAATAAATGTAGGAGTAATTAGTGGTGTTGAATTAGCTAAGAATTTTAAAATATGGCAACAAAGATGTATAATTTGTAAAAGAAAAAAATTCTTTGGCTTCACCGAATTAAAAACTTCTGTTCTTTTAAAGGAAATAGTAGGAGAATGAAAAGAGAAGCCACAGACTGGGAGAAAATATTTGCAAATAAAATATTGATAAATGACTTTCATGTAGAATATATATATGTGTGTATAAATTATATATATGTATATATACTATATATGTATATGTATATATTATATATATATCTTATATATAATATATATATATAATCCTCAAAACTCAATCTGGAAAGGAACAAACCATTTTTTAAAATGGGTAAAAAATTTGAACAGACACTTCAAAACAAAACAATAAAACCCATACAGATAAATTACATACATAATATATAGATAAATGATATATAGACAGAAATTGGCCTCAGGAAGGATGGGCAGCATCATTAGTTATTCGTTAAATGAAAATTTTAACGATAGTGAGACAACACTACACACCTGTGAAAATTGCTAAACTATAAATAACAAATAATTAATGCTGACCTTCCTGCATGTTGATGAGGATATAGAAGAATTGAAATTATCAGGGAGAAGATATTTGCAAATGACATATCTGAAAAAGGGCTAGTACCCAAAATATGTAAAGAACTTATGAAACTCAATATCCAAAACACAAATAATCCAATTAAAAAATGGACAGAAGACATGATCAGACATTTCTCCAAAGAAGATATACATGTGGCCAATAGATACATGAAAAGGCACTCACCATCATTTATCATCAAGGAAATGCAAATCAAAAATGCAATGAAATATCCCCTGACACCTGTAAGAATGGCTAAAATAAGCAACACAAGAAACAACAAATGCTGACAAAGATGTGGAGAAAAAAGAATGTTGTGCACCATGGGTGGGAATACAAACTGGTGCAACCACTCTGGAAAACAGTATGGAGGTTTCTCAAAAAGTTAGAAATAGAACTACCTTATGATTCAGTGATCACAGTGCTGGGTATTTGCCCAAAGAATACAAAAATACTAATTTGGAGGGATACATGCATCCCATATTTATAGCAGCATTATCTACAATAGCCAATATATGGAAGCAGCCCAAGTTTCCATTCATTGATGCAAATGGATAAAGAAGATGTAGCATATATATATATATATATATATATATATATATACACACACACACACAGGTATGTACATGTACATACATATGTATATACATGTATATACATACATATGTATGTATATGTATACATACAATGCAATATCATTCAGCCATAAAAGGAATGAAATCTTGCCATTTGTGATCACATGGATGGAGCTAGAGAGTATAATACTAAGCAAAATAAGTTAGACAAATAAGGACAAATACTGTATGATTTCACTCATATAAGAACAAAACAAGGAAACACAGAGGGGAAATGAGAGAGCAAGAGAGACAGAGAGAGAAAGCAAGAAATAGATTCTTAACTATAGAGAACAAATTGATGGCTACCAGAAGGGAGGGGGTGGGGGTATGGGTTAAATGGCTGATGAGGATTAAAGAGGAATTCATTTGTGATGAGCTCAGGGTGATGTATGGAACTGTTAAATTGCTATATTGTACACCAAACTAATATAGCGCAGTATGTTAACTAACAGGAATAAGAATAAAAACTTAAGGTAAAAAATACGTATATACAAAGGAAGGAACTAAAAAGAGACCTGGAATTCTCGTAAATTGATATTGAGAATATAAAATGGTACAATCACTTTGGAAAAGAGTTGTAAATAATGTATCTGAAAGACTAGTAACTAATATAGCATCTAGCCATTCCTTTCCTAGATTTTACCCAAGATTAAAAAAGAGCATATGTTCATACAAAGCACTTGTATACGACCGATCAGAGCAGCTTATTTATAACAGCCAAAAGGATTGGTAACAGCCGCCATGTTAACAAGTGAATGTGTAATAATCAAAATGTGGTATATCCATACAATGTAATACTACTCAGCAATAAAAAGTAATAAACTATCAATACATGCTACAAGATGGATTAATCCCAATATATTTGTGTTAAGTAAGAGAAGCCTGACATAAAGAGTACAATTTTACTTATACAAAATTCTGGAAAATTGTTAGTAATCTAGGTTGTCAGAAAGCAGTTGCGTGTTTTCCTAAAGACAGGAGGAGACACATGAGTGTAAAGAAATTTGGTAGTGATATATATGTTCATTTTCTTACTTGTGGACATCAAAACTTATCAAATTAAACAATTTTAAGTAAGTGCAACTTATTATATTATATTTATTTCTCAATAAAGTTGTTAAAATATTATAAATAATTTTCACTAGTTTATCATGTACCACAACATAGTTTTCAGATCATCATTATAAACTATTATAACCTAGTCCAGATTCATAAGTTCTTTGTACATATATATTTATATAAGACAAAGAAATATATTATTTTCCACTTCCTCAATAACAAGTTCTAGAACTTGGAACTATACATATTTCTTTAGGGTTACTGAGAAAATTGAAGTGAGCATAGTTGTCACTTATCCTGCTAGAATGTCCCTTCTCTAGATGATAACCTCAATTAGGAATTATATGTTCTACTTTAACTTTAAGAAAGAACAGAAAACCAAACATTAAGATGTATGTTTGCACGTATTTATACTTTAATGAAACTAGTATTGAAAGGTGTTTGCTTATATGTGAGAGAGATTCTATAAGTTGCCAATGATATCTCTTAATTTTAGACTATTTTAAGGAGATGTAATTATTACCCTTAATATAAGGAAAGAGCATGAATTTTGTATATGGAAGCTTTGCCTAAGCTTCAACTATAAAATGACATTGAAACGGAATAAAGTCACATAAGTTGGGTTCCCCAGAAACAGACCTTGAGGCAATCCTAGACAATAACAGTAGGGTAATAAGGAAAGAAGACAAGAAAGATAAGAAAGTCAATATAGGGTGTTAATAAACAAGATATAATTTTCAGCAACTGGGACTCAATCTCATCGGGAACATCTGGGAGACTGATATATACTGATGTGTATATATACACTAAACTAATATACATATATATAATATATAATATATAATCATATAATATATATTATATATAATATTTATATGTGTATATATATGTAATGTGTATATACATACTAAACTAATATATATATAATATTTATATATGTATACACACACATATAAAACATTATTCTACCTGAGAAGCCAGGAAGATGGTGTACCTATTTGCCAATTCTCATTCATCATTGGTTGAGACCTGCTCATGGTTATGTTCTGTTTCCTATACTTCCACATACTCCATGTGAGGGGCCAAGCATACTCCTCGGCTCAGAGAAGGCCCTCAGACAATACAGTACTCATTTTAGGTGAGTGCCAAGGGGATAGGGGCAACAATTTCTGCTTCTGAAGAAAGTAAAACTCACATTCTATATTCCTCAAGAATTTGCTAACTTTTATTCATACAAATGGAGAGTCAGAAACAAGAACAAAGATAAGAGCAGTCAGTATTTAACAGAAGCAATATTTCCATAAGTGTGTACTAGGATAATTAACATTAAGTTAAACAAACAAATATAAGTTTCAGTCCAAAGAACCAGGACTTTGGAACTACAAATTAAAGATGAAATGAGTAGAGGCAACCAGAGTTATCATCTAGCTAGATTCCCATGAGCCCTGGTATAAAATTACATGTATTTGAGGGATAATACTATAAATCCTATGGAATAGTGAAAAAAGCAATTGGAGGAATTTTATTAGCTGAGAATTTACAGAATACGATGGAATAGTGGTGCAGAGGTCAGCTCATGTAAAGAGGTTTTATTATAAAGCTACATGGAAAGAAGAGAACCCAAGTAAGTGTCACAGCATGAAAATTTGATGAGTATACTGTGCCATTCAGGATGCAGCAGTAGTACTGGAGCACCAATTATCAGCTTTAGGGACATAGCCAGCTTGTCTTTCCTTCAACAGAGAACATCTAAGAACCCTATTCTAGGGCCTTGGCAATAGTAATTCACGCGCCCGCCTTTCTTCGTTTCTTCCTCTATGGCTACTCTTTCCTTCTATTGTCTCTTTCTAGGATTCCCTCTTTCTCTCTGCTTCATATTCAATGTCCCCAAGAGATAGGATCTAACTGTATCAGTTGGTCACTCTCTAGAGGCAACACTATTAAGCAGCATTCTTATTCCAAGCCAGTTTAGGAAAGGCTTTTTTAGGAAAGGCATCTTTGCCAGGATGCAAATGCCTAATCCAATAGTTGTATCATGGTAGCCCCATCAGGTGACAAAAACCTGACCACCTGCAGAAAGGACCCTGTGCCTCATCATTCTCCTCTAGAAGGGAAATTGAGTATGCCAGTCACATAGTTGTTTTTGAAATCTACCAGGAAAGGGAGAGCAAATGGTTAGGTTCCCACTAAGCTTCTCTCAATGAGTAAATATGTTTCCTGGAATGAAGCAATGGATTTACATAGTGAAACCATTAGCTAATGTTTATTATATTAGCTAGTTTCTTAAAAGAGAAAGACTCAGCGGATATGACACAGACATGGTAGATTTGATAGTGACATGGCAAATTTGATGAAAGTGTGAAACTTGAACCAGAGACCATCCCAAGCAGGGAAACTATTAGTACAAGTACTGGAGAACCAATGCAAATGTTTTCATTATAGCAACTCGTGCCTTTTGACCCTTCTAGTATGTTCACCATCTTGTTTAAGGCAAACCCTAACAGCCAGTATATAAATTTATGTTTATTTATTCAATATTCAGGATATCATTTTCATTCTTTAAAAATTAAAATAATTAGGCAATATTACCAAAAAATGCCCCTTTATGCATTTTAATGATACTGGTTTTTTAAGTAAGCAGTTTCTAAAAACAGTTTCAGATATAGTTGTGCTTTATACATGACAAAAAAGTTTTATTGACATTGTCAGTAGTTTGGCTAAATTAATGTAATTGAAAAATGACCATGTGTCAACTCATCACAATGAATACATTCTAAACATCTTGAATTGGCATAGGACTTATGACCAAGTTGAACAATATAGCTTAAAATAAAATCCATGGAGAAAACTTTTTTTTTAAGATGTGGCTTCAGCTACAAGGTGACTCTAATTTAAGGGAAACTTTAATTATTAATATTTCTGAGAAAAGCATAAACTCCATTCCCTTTTGCTCTCAGTAACAACAGCTCCTACAGGCAATGTATTTTCTAATACTCTTATTATTTCATCTGTTAGCAGTTTGTTAAAAAATCTGACAATGTCAAAGCTAGTAATGAAGTTGGCTGGTGAATCATAGTACTGTACATCTTATTGACACAGAGCATAAATGTCTTAATAATTGGCTGTAGATGAGTGCAAAAGAGTGAAGATATTTTACAGTAGATAATTCTTGCATATCATGTCTGAAAGCCAAAGGGAAATACAAATATTTCAAATTACATATATTTATATTTATATTTATATAAATTGAACATTCTACCTCCTGGCCTTGTGCCAGGGGCTGTAGGTATCACAAGGAAGAATAAAGCACAGTTCCTGATTACTGTGAGCTTATTATCTATGAAAAGTTAAATAAATTCCAATCAAAGTTCAAGGTAACAAAAGAAAATTTGACATATTGGCCCATGATTAATATAACCTATGTAGATAATCATCACATTAAGTGTTCTGTACATGATGATTTCATGTCAGGAAAGTTAAATTGAAAGTCACACTGAATATGCTTAAGTTTAGTTTAAATTGAGCTATAGACTGTATTTGAATGTTTTAGTTTGAAATAGACATTGAATTAGAGATAATTTTATACTTCTCAGGATACAAAGGAAAATATTTACATCTCAAAGTGCTACTCACTATGCTCTAATTATGATGAAGAAATCAGTTAATAAGAATTAAGTTCCCAAAACCTAGAAAAAAATAGCATGTGACCAGCCGAGCTAGCTGTGATGTACAAAAGCAATGTGATGCAAGGACACAGGCACAGAGGACTATGAGAAGCCTGAAGTCTTGACAAAGATTGGGATTGTCACTTTGTACAGCTCACTTATTTGGATGATGCTCCTGACCACACACCCTATTCACTTATAAGAACAAACTACTGGGGAAAAAAACGTTGCTACAACAATCAAGTCACAGTCCAAACGTGGCCATTAATATGCTGTCTCTATCCAGCTGCATCCATCCTGAGGGAGATCCATCATGTCTGAATTACGAGTGCCTTTCTTTTTTTTTTAAGAGTGCCTTTCTTGAGAGGAGATCTTATCACTTGCTTCTCTGCTTTTTCCCCCCCTTGTATACCTTATAGGCCTCTTTCCCCATTTTTTTTTTTTTTTACTTTTTTTTTTTTTTTTTTTTTTTAACGTTTATTAATTTTTTGAGACAGAGAGAGACAGAGCATGAACGGGGGAGGGTCAGAGAGAGAGGGAGACACAGAATCGGAAACAGGCTCCAGGCTCTGAGCTGTCAGCACAGAGCCCGACGCGGGGCTCGAACTCACGGACCGCGAGATCGTGACCTGAGCCGAAGTCGGACGCCCAACCGACAGAGCCACCCAGGCGCCCCTCCCCATTTTTTTAAGTGCCACTGATCGAGTGCTAAAATTGGTCTAATGTGTATGGGGAAGGAGAAGAGACTGGATAGGTAAGTTGTAGAAATGATTTTCCCTTGTTTTACCCTAATTCCTTCGGTTGTTTTCAATTGGGGACATTTGCAAAATGGGGGGACAGTTTTAGTTATTACTGGCTTGCAATTACCAGGGGATATACATGCTAAATGTCCTACATTACATGTCAGAGCCATGCAAAATGAAAAATTTTCCCACCAAATGATGGGACCCCATTGAGAAGCACTGTATACTTAGAAGGGTTTTGAAGGATGAAACCATTACCTCAAATTTAGTGGATATTTTGGGAAGTAGATTTGTTTAATATCTATCATATATATGACCCCAAGCTAGCCTGTACTTTATGCCTTGGAAGTCCTAGTAAACATAATGTCAATTAAAAAATATATATTAGTATTAAACTCTATTAGAGGTTACTATATCTTCTCACTGCTATCCCAGCCCCACTAAATTATCATAGCAGAAATTATTCAGCAAAAATATTTGCAAAGATTTTTATTGCATCTAATCAAGAAATAAAACTCCAAGGAAATGGCTATATAAGTATTATTTGCAATCATTAAATCATGATCAAAGATACTCATTTATTTAATTTTAAAGCATGCAAACTGTATGTGTTTACATGTTTCTTGCTGAGAAGAGAGATTGATAGACATATAATCATGGAAATTTATTTAATGTGACATGCAAATCACTCTGAACACTTCAAAAAGAGAGAACAAATTTGTGTGACAACAGTGAAATTATCCTATATCTGCTTTGTGTACATGATGCATGTATTTGTTTCTTACATTATCCAGCTGACACAGTTTTAGCATAAGGTTAAGAATATTGTTCAGGAAACAGACTGCCTGGGTTTAAATTCCAGCTCTGCTACTTACTAGTACGATGACCTTGAGCAAGTTATTTAGCCCCTCTGTACCTTTGTTTCCTCCATCTTCAAATTAGAATGTAAATAGTGCCCTTATAAATGTTATATATTGCAGTATTTAGCACTAGGTTTAAAAGATGTATTTTTACTTTTTGATTGTTTTTAAATTAAAAAAAAATGACTATGACCATGTTGTTTGAACCATTTTTTCCATCTTTATTCTTAATGCAGCTTAAAATAAAAAAGAAACCCCCATAGAGGAAAACTCATTAAATACACAGTATTATTAATAAAATAATGCACATTGAAAAGGGTATTTGATAGCATTTTGTAGACTTCTTATAGCCCACCTCAGAGAATCCCTTTTTAATTTTACTTTAGCTACCGTAGAAATCACAAAATCCTTATGATGCTCTGCCTCGGGATTTATTCCCAATGATGTAGCCTTGGCAATGGTGATGTATTGTGTTCTTTAGGTGTTAGATCAGTATTTCTTCTCTGTTGACCAGGAAGCCAGAAAACACATAGCAATTAAAAAGATGTACAGTCTAATATATTCTAATTAGAGATGATTACCCACATCTACCAATGGGTATTCACAAATTGCCCACTAACTCTTTCAGAAATAGGGCTGATTTTGTATTGTTGCCATTGATTTTGAAAGCTGTACAAAAAGAAAATGAAAATTATGTTAGACACTGAAGTGATTTCTTTTGTATTTGATTTGTTTTCTTTTCTTTTTCCGAACAATCAGTTGGTTGTTTTCCTTTTAAAAATTTAACACTCTTGAAAATGAGGATCTGAAACAGTCTTGTCTTATTTGGAAAATAATTTTATCTCACGGAAGATAGAAGAGGCAATGGAGAAAAGAGTTATCATTAACTAAATCATGACTATCAGGATAGAATTGGAAAATGATGGAAAAATAAATAAAATAACACATTTGGGAAAAATTACTTTATATATACTTTTTTAATAGGAAAATCACAGGAATGGTCTACTCAGCATTGTTATCAACCAGACTAACCATACTTTCTCAACTAGGGAGCTAGAATGCAGCAGAAAGATAAAAAGGTTAATAACAATAGGAGGGAGACATGAGTTGGGTATAACAATTAAGATATTTTCTTAATAGTTTTAACTTGATGTGACCAAATGGGAACTCTCATCTTTCCTTTCCACTACACATATTCCTCTCTCAAATGTGATGAGCCACCATCATGTTTCTCAAGCTAGAAATTGAAGCTTGAGATTTCTTTCTCTCCCTTACTTCTCATATCAAATTATTAGAAAATTCTGTCTGAAACATATATTTTGTATCTATTCCTTCCTCCTCATTTCTATGCCTATCATCCTAGCTGAAGCAAATATCATATCTCACCTATACAAGTTTTTCACAAATTCTAATGAGTGTGCAAATTACCAGGAGATCTTGTTAAAATATATATTCTGCTTAAGTAGGTTTATGTAGGGCCTGAGATTCATCATTTCTTACAAAGTCTCAGGTAAATTGATCCTGCTATTCCATGGATCATCCATTAAATAGCAAGGCCTAGATTACCCTCAAGGTCACCTAACTTGTGTTGCAGGTTCAATCACATCTTCTTGCAATCTATTATCCACCAAGTAGAGTGATCTTTAAAAAACATAAATCAGATCATATTACTCTTTCAGTAAAAATAATTTGTATAGGATTTTAAATGATAAATTTCCTTTTAACTCACAATAGAATTTACGAACTAAGAACAATAGGTGGCAACTATCCCAACAATCTATAGAGAGACCGCCTGAAAATATCTCTGCAAAATATTAAGCAGTACCCAACTGATCTTTCCAATATTCCTATTCATCACCTAATTCCAGTCTGTGTAAGAGAAACCTAGAGGTTAACTGGAATTCATAAGAATGTAGGTAAGTCCTGATTTTCTCTTCCCTTCTGAAATGGGTAATGCTCCATTCCCTGGTAATATGAGGGGGACCCAAAAGAATCACTCATAGAAATTAGAAGTGCCTCTGACAAGTAAAGGTAGCCTTCACTTTCTTATTTCCACTAGGACATTGGGCATATAGAACAATGAGAAAGTTCTTGGGAAAAGTTGGCATGTGTCCTCAGGAGTTTGTAGCTTTCATAATCACAGAGAATGATGTCTGCTTCTCATCTAGAGAAGTCAGAAGAAAGGAATTTTGTCTTTCAAGCTGTAATAACCATTTGGCAGAAAAAGAATGATTTGTTTTCACATGAGCCTGGAAAGACAGCTGGACTTAGGTCATTTAAAAAACACCTCATCTTTCCTCTCAACTCCCTTACCTATCTTTATCCCCTGCCTAATACATAGAGGAACCAGAAGCAGCTTACTCAGAGGAGGATAGAAAGACCAAACTGACAGAAGACCAAGCTCCCTGTTTTCTATTGCCCTGTAACAAATTACCACAAGTGTAATGGCTTAAAGCAACACCTATTTATTAGCTTATAGTACTGTGGGCCAAAAGTCTGACATGGAATGGTTTTATTCTCTGGGTAAGGTACCCCAAGGTGAAATGAGGATATCAACAGAACTGAGTACTTATCTGGAGGCTCTGGGGAAAAACTCATGCTCAGCTCATTGTTGATGTAAGAATTCGTTCCTTTGTGGTTATAAATCTGAGGCCCTGTTTCCCTGCTAGCTGTTAACTGGTGGGTTGCTCCTAACTCCTAAAGACCACTCCTGAAGTTCTTTTGCATATGCTTCCTTTTATCTTCAAGCCACTGACTGCATACTGGGTGCCCATCCCCCAACTTCAAACCATTGATTTCTCTTATGTAAACGGTAAAAGAAAACTCTGTTTTTATTTTTTAATTTTTTAATATGAAATTTATTGTCAAATTGGTTTCCATACAACACCCAGTGCTCATCCCAAAAGGTGCCCTCCTCAATACCCATCACCCACCCTCGCCTCCCTCCCACCCCCCATCAACCCTCAGTTTGTTCTCAGTTTTCAAGAATCTCTTATGCTTTGGCTCTCTCCCAGTCTAACCTCTTTTTTTTTTTTCCTTCCCCTCCCCCATGGGTTTCTGTTAAGTTTCTCAGGATCCACATAAGAGTGAAAACGTGGTATCTGTCTTTCTCTGTATGACTTATTTCACTTAGCATAACACTCTCCAGTTCCATCCACGTTGCTACAAAAGGCCATGTTTCATTCTTTCTCATTGACACGTAGTATTCCATTATGTATATAAACCACAATTTCTTTATCCATTCATCAGTTGATGGACATTTAGGCTCTTTCCATAATTTGGCTATCGTTGAAAGTGCTGCTATAAACATTGGGGTACAAGTGCCCCTATGCACTCCTGTATCCCTTGGGTAAATTCCTAGCAGTGCTATTGCTGAGTCATAGGGTAGATGTATTTTTAATTTTTTGAGGAACCTCCACCCTGTTTTCCAGAGTGGCTGCACCAGTTTGCATTCCCATCAACAGTGCAAGGGGTTTCCCATTTCTCCACATCCTCTCCAGCATCTATAGTCTTCTGATTTGTTCATTTCAGCCACTCTGGCGTGAGGTGGTATCTCGGTGTGGTGTTGATTTGTATTTCCCTGATGAGGAGTGACATTGATCATCTTTTCATGTGCCTGATGGCCATCTGGATGCCTTCTTTACAGAATTGTCTATTCATGTTTTCTGCCCATTTCTTTACTGGATTATTTTTTTTCGGGTGTGGAGTTTGGTGAGTTCTTTATAGATTTTGGATACTAGCCCTTTGTCCGATATGTCATTTGCAAATATCTTTTCCCATTCCGTTGGTTGCCTTTTAGTTTTGTTGATTGTTCCCTTTGCTGTGCAGAAGCTTTTTATCTTCATGAGGTCCCAATAGATCACTTTTGCTTTTAATTCCCTTGCCTTTGGAGATGTGTCAAGTAAGAAATTGCTGCAGCTGAGGTCAGAGAGGATTTTTCCTGCTTTCTTCTTTAGGGTTTTGATGGTTTCCTGTCTCACATTCAAGTCCTTTATCCATTTTGAGTTTATTTTTGTGAATAGTGGAAGAAAGTGGTCTAGTTTCATTCTTCTGCATGTTGCTGTCCAGTTTTCCTAGCACCATTTGTTAAAGAGACTGTCTTTTTTCCACTGGATATTCTTTCCTGCTTTGTCAAAGATTAGTTGGCCATACTTTTGTAGGTCCAAATCTGGAGTCTCTATTCTATCCCATTGGTCTATGTGTCTGTTTTTGTGCCAATACCATGCTGTCTTGATGATTACAGCTTTGTAGTAGAGGCTAAAGGCTGGGATTGTGATGTCTCCCTCTTTGGTCTTCTTCTTCAATATTACTTTGGCTATTTGGGGTCTTTTGTGGTTCCATACAAATTGCAAAAGTTCTTAATAAGATACTAGCAAATTCAATTCAACAGCATGTAAAAAGAATTATTCACCATGATCAAGTGGGATTCACTCCTGGGCTGCTGGCTCAACATGCACAAATCAATCATTGTGATACATCACATCAATAAAAGAAAAGAAAAGAACCATATGATCCTGTCAATCGATGCAGAAAAAGCATTTGACAAAATTCAGCATCCTTTCTTAATAAAAACCCTCAAGAAAGTCGGGATAGAAGGAACATACCTAAACATCATAAAAGCCATTTATGAAAATACCACAGCTAATATCATCCTTAATGGGGAAAAACTGAGAGCTTTCCCCCTGAGATCAGGAACATGACAGGGATGTCCACTCTCACTGCTGTTGTTTAACATAGTGCTGGAAGTTCTAGCATCAGCAATTAGACAACAAAAGGAAATCAAAGGCATCAAAATTGGCAAAGATGAAGTCAAGCTTACACTTTTTGCAGATGACATGATATTATACATGGAAAACCTGATAGACTCCACCAAAAGTCTACTAGAAATGATACATGAATTCAGCAAAGTCGCGGGATACAAAATCAATGTACAGAAATCAGTGGCATTCTTATACACTAATAATGAAGCAACAGAAGGACAAATAAAGAAACGCATCCTATTCACAATTGCACAAAGAATCATAAAATACCTAGGAATAAACCTAACCAAAGATGTAAAAGATCTGTATGCTGAAAACTATAGAAAGCTTATGAAGGAAATTGAAACCTCTGTTTTTAAAAATAATTTGGGAAACTTAACAGAAGACCATGGGGGAAGGGAAGGGTAAAAAATAGTTTCAGAGAGGGAGGTAAACCATAAGAGACTCTTAAATACAGGGAACAAATTAATGATTGAGGCGGGGAGCGGAGGAGAGGGGAAAATGGGTGATGGGCATTGAGGAGAGCACTTGTTGAAATGAGCATTGGATGTTGTACGTAAGCAATGAATCATGGGAATCTACTCCCGAAGCCATGGGCACACTGTATACACTATATGTTACCTAACTTTACAATGTTACATTTTAAAAAATTTTTTTAAATAAAAATAAAAGTTTAGCAACTTTTAAATCAGATCCACGCAGATAATCAGACCCATAATACATCTCCCTGTACTAAAGTCTACTGAGCTGGGACTTAAATTACATCTGCAAAATCCCTTCATAGCAGGATCTAAATTAATGTTTCAGTGAATATTCAGGGACTGGGAATCTTACGGAGTCAACTTAGAGTTCTGTATATCATACTGCTTTTGACTTCAGGACTTCAAATTACCTCAAACAGCATTAAGTTCTCCTGGAAAAGAGGAATCAACTAGGTATAAGAATGACGTTTTTTAAAATCTCATGTTGTCAATATCTGAAAATAAGGCTGTGTTATAACTTGAGACACAAGCTATTATCAGTAGGCAAAAGGAGCTCCCACAGAGCATGGGGTGGTGGTTATACATTCAATGGCTTTCTATTGCACCTTGAAAAATATGACCCCTGACACTCCACATTATTTTCATTCCACTCTCCATCTCATTCACATTTTTCAAAAAAATCTCAATCTTCCACATAGTTTTCAGAAGACCCAAGCTTTTTAACTCCACACATAATTCCTCCACATGAATGTCTATGACTAGAATGTTAGTTCTCAGCCTCAACCCCAAAGCATCATTCACATGCAATCATTTACTTATTTATTGTTTATCACTGCTCAGTTTTAGGCTCAAAAAGTGCAGGGACTGTATCAATCTTGACCTGTCTTATGTTCAGTGTCTTGTATAGAACTTAATACATAGTAGGTACCAATAACCGTGTGTTGAATAATTAGCACTATATTAGAATTAGAAAATATATGGGTCAATCAAAAAATGGGGGGAGAATGTAATGTCTAAAAAGAATATAAAGTCACAACTCTTGAGCTCTGGGCCAAATGTCATCACTCTTGTTTTGTATGAACAAAGAATGTCTTTTGTAAACCTGAATGTGATTGTTTGAAACCGAATTTGAATGAACTCTCTAGTTTGCCATAAGCTGTATCACTTCATATTTATTTTATATTGCCACTTCACACATTGATGTGTGCTTCCTCACAATGCAAAACTTTTGGAAGTATAATACTGGTACAGTGAGAAGAAAAGAAGGCCCAGTTAAGAATTCAGAAGAATACCTATATTTTAAGGTCAGACAGAGAAGAAAAGATTTTTAAAAAAATATTCAAGCCCCGGCCTGACCCATGACTTCCTTAATTCCAATATACTTTTTTCTTTCTTTCTTTCTTTTCTTTTTAAGAATCACAGACCTAGGGGCTTCTGGGTGGTTCAGTGGGTTGAGCCTCTGACTCTTGATTTTGGCTCAGGTCATGATTTCAAGGTCCTGAGATCCACACTGGGTGTGGAACCTATTTAAGATTCTTTCTCTCCCTCTGCCCCTCCCCAGCTCACCCATGTTTCTGTGTGCACTCTCTTTCTCTCCCTCTCTTAAAAAAAGAAAAAAAAATCACAAAGCTAAACTTATAGCATTTTAACATCGTATGACACCTAAGATGTAATGCCTTTTTTTCTGTAATGACTTGAGTATACATATTAATTCTACTGTGCTACTAAATTTTTTTGATAACAGAGATTAAGACATTTTTTTCATCCTTTACATTTCCTTATATATAGTTGGTGTTCCACCAAAGTCTTCTGAATAAAATATAAAAATCAGTCTTTGTACTCCAGAAGGCATAACTAAAAAATGTCAAGGCTAAGACAGCTTCATTCTAAAGATTATCAATCTCAGATTTAGAAATATGAGTATAAGACCTTATTATTTATATGCTCATTTTGAGAGTACATTGCTTCCTTGATTACTGTTCAAAGATACTTATACTTCTCGTAGATTTATGAAGACACTTACATCTTTATACCATGCACAGATTTCTTTCATCATTATTTTTTATATACCCACCAGTTGAATTTTTGTCATAAAAATGTTGTCCCAGAAAGTGTCATACAGTAACTATGGGATACCATTCTTCCTAATGCATCAATAAATCAGTGTGAGATACTTTGAAGGAGAAAGATTTTAGTTTTTAATTTTTTTTTTCTTTTCCCATTCTGTTTGGGATTAACCAGTTGAAGTAAAACTTATAAAGACTGAAAGGTCTTTGTTGTAGTGGCCAAGGCTTAACAATTTGGACAAAGAATTAAAACTCACAGGATGAAACCAATTGGAAAGTACTAGATTCATGGTCCTTGTCCTTTCATGTTCCCCTACAGTGTCAGTATAGTTTTATATCACATAGAGGATAAGCTCAGAATTTATTATCTCTTCTCATTGCCATTGATTCTGAAATAAATGTGTGCAGCACCCAGACATACTCAGCCTCTGTTTCCCAATATTGAAAAGTCATATACAGAGTTCAATTTGACCTAATATTCCTCACATCACCCTTATCATAGGATCTCTAGGTCATTTCCTTGTCTTTGAAGGGGAAAGGCAGTTGTGAGAAGGAATAAGACATCATGATTTCCAATGGCTCTCACAAAATTCTCCGTTTTGTCCTTTCAATTCTGCTTAATCTTCTCTTATCCATCAGGATCATTCAACGTTTGGTTTATTTTGCGCTTGGCAAATGGCCACCCTTTAGCCCTCCATAAATTGCCTTCCACTTGTCTTTAGTCCTTTATTTTTCTAACCAGCTAAATGCAGTACAAAGATTTGATAGTTTACACTGACATTTTTAAGGTGCCCATGAATATATATTCATTTTACAGAGAAATCTTTACAATAGTTTAGCAATGTCTGCATATCTCCCATCTTGCCTCTTTCAAGATAATAGATTACAACATACTAGGCAAGATTGTATTATTTTCCTCATGCAGAAAAATAAACATTTGCCTTTCCTGCCTTCCTTTATCAATAACTCACCCAAAAATAAACAAATAAAAAGAAATTTAAAAAAAAACATTTCAACATCCTCTGACTTTATATTGGGTTTTCTTCAGAGGATCTCTAACACAGCTCCTTGCTGTAGTTGTTTTGGTGGAGGTGACAGAAATAGTGGTGTGCAAACTAATTACTAAACTTACATGGAGTAAATGCTTTATCTCAGAGCTCTAAACTGAATAAGGTTAGGACAGTGGAAGTAGTCCTAAATCTAAGTAGTCCAAAAGTATCATGTCAAATTTTATACATGTACATGTGACTTTCATTTGCTTGGTTCACTCCTGTGTACTAGAAGACAGCTCAAGGACATAACCAAGATTAACTATAAATTTTCCTTCAAGGTTCAATTTTATATGTGAACCAGGAGGGAAGTCATAAACCTTTTCAGGTAAGTACACAATTCCAGCCCAAATTTCAGTGCAAAATGGTTTGCTGAAACATGTTAGCTCTTGTTGCTAATAAAAGATCTACTTGTTATACATAGAAAATAAATATAAAGAGAAGAGTAACCTTAATTTCAGTGACAACAGAAATAGAGGGCATTCTCATTATGATTTGTTTTCCAAAACTTCATTTATTTTCATATTTATATTTACTGGTTTAGAGTGGAATATTCTCTCTGAATTAGGAACTGACAGCTTAATTATATGTGATTGATACACTTTCTCTGCAGGAGTAATGGATGATATGTAAACACCTATCTTTATTCTTATTTGTATTTATCATACTCGCGATAACACAAATATAGAATGGAAGTATTTTAGTTTCATTGAATTCAGTAATGCTCTTTAGAAAAGTCCTAGAACAGGCAAAATTCTATTTAGCAAGTATTAAATTATCCTGTTTTGCATTGTGAGGTTAGTCCCCATATGGTACATAGTTCACTTAAAACTGTTATGCAGATGTAGATATGACAAATACTGTTTTAATGAGAAATCCTCCACAACATATTCAAAGGTATGCCCCTATTTAATACTCCAGCAGAGGAAAACTGCCCTTTTCTCCATCTTGGCTAAATCTTACAACGTTATCTGTGAAGACATACAGTGTTTTTAAAAAGCAGTTTTAATAACAATGCAGTTTTAAATACTTCTCATAAAATGTCACATTTCTCAGCAATTATGACTTTCCCCATTAGTAACAGAGCCTACTGGGAATAGTATTACTTTTGGAATCAGACTGACATGGTGTGAATCTTGACCTTGTGACTTACTAGGTAAGCAGAGTTGCCAGTATTATTTAATCTCTGTGAATTTCAAATTCTTCCTTTACAATACCTGTGCGCATTGTACATGATCAATAAATTTGTCATGACTCTACAAAGGTTTATACTGAACTCTTCTTGATTATTTACCTAGGCAGCATCTCTATTTTTTTTTTCTTAAATCATATCCATTCCCAAAAAGGAAAGAAAAAAAATCAAGGGCAAATAGTTAATGTTAGGGTCTTACATGCCTGCAGAACAAACTACATGGAAAAGACTGGGGAGAAGAAAACATAAAGGGGTTTCTTCAAATTCCACCTCAGGAGGAGATAGCTGGTAAGCAATTATATCAACATTCTTCGTCACAAATAACAGAAGCTTAATTCGACCCACTTTAAGCTAAAAAGAGAGAATTTACTGCCTTCTTAAATTACATGTCAGAAGGGCAGAGTTGGCTAAAGGAATATTTGAGCAATGTCCTCAGAATTTGTCTATGTATCACTCTGCTCTGTGTTCTCTATGGTAAGTACTTTCTCAAATGATCTTCCTCTGGGACAAACACACCTTTGAGAGTTATAGGTTTACCAGGTTTAACAACCACAGAAAAAGATCTCTAAAACATGTTTTTAGTTTGATAAAGTCCCAGTTGTGTGTTTTCACTTTCTGTTTTGCTTTTAGTGTCAATTCCAAAAAATCATTGCCAAGACTGATGTCAAGGAACATACTCACTATATTTTCTTCTAGGAGTTTTATGGTTTCAGGTCTTACATTTAAATCTTCAATCCATTTTGAGTTGTTTTTTGTGTGTGGTATAAGACAGGAGTCTATTTTGTTCTTTGGCATTTGATCGTTTTAAATTGTTCAATTTGGTTTGTTGATATTTTGTTGAGGATTTTTGTGTCTATGTTCATTAGGAATATTGGCCTGCAATTTTATTTTCTTGTAATGTCCTGTTCTAGTTTTGATATCAGGGGTAATGTTGGCCTCATTAAAATGAGTTCCTTTCTCTTCCTCAAACCTGAAAGAGTTTGAGAAGATTGATACGAATTCTTTTTTATATGGTTGGTAGAATTCATCAGTGAAGCAATCTGGTCCTAGAGTTTTGTTGGATGTTTTTAGTACTTACTCAGTCTCTTTACTAGTTACTGTTCTGTTCAGATTTTCTATTTCCTTATAATTCTGTCTTGGTAGGTTGTATGTTTCTAGGAATTTTTTCATTTCTTCCAGGTTATTTAGTTTGTTGGTGTGTAATTATTCATAGTAGTGTTTTATAATACATTGTATTTCTGTGATATCAGTTACAATGTCTCCTTTTTCATTTCTGATTTTATTTGAATCCCCTCATTTTTTCCTTGTGAGTTTTACTAAATATTTGTTAATTTTGTTCATCTTGTCAAAAAGCCAATGCTTAATTGATATTTTCTACTGTTTTTTTTTTTAGTCTCTATTTATTTCTACTCTGATCTCTGATATTTTATTCCTTCTACCAAAGTTGGACTTAGTTTGTTCTTTTTCCAGTTCTTTGAGGTGTTACGTTAAATTGTTTATTTGAGAACTTTCTTATTTCTTAATGTAGGCACTTACTGCTATGAACTTCCCTCTGAGTACTACTTTTTCTGTATCCTATAAGTTTTGATATGTTGTATTTCCATTTTTATTTCTCTCAAGATTTTTAAAAATTTCTCTTTTAATTTCTTCCTTGATCCAATAGTTGATCAGTAGCATGTTGTTTAATTTCCACTTATTTGTGAATTTTCCACTTTTCTTCTTGTAATTGATGTCTAGTTTCACACCATTGTGATGGGAACAGATGATTGATATTGTTTTAATATTCTTAAATTTATTAAGACTTGTTTTGTGCCTAACATATGTTTTATACTTGAGGGTGTTCCACATGCTCTTGGGAAGAATGTATTCTATTGCTTGGGTGGAATGATCTGTAAATATCTGTTACAGATATTTACAGATCTGTTACAGGTTTAACATGTAATTAATTCAATGTTTCCTTACTTATTTTCTTTCCCTAATTTATAATTCTATACTTTATTTTCAACATATCCATTGTTAAAAGTACGGTTTTGAATTTCCCTACAATTATTTCAGTTCAGTTCACTGATCTTTTTTTTCTAATTATTAAAAAATTGTTTTAATGTTTATGTATTTTTGAGCAAGAGACAGAGCATGAGTGGGGGGAAGGGCAGAGAGAGAGGGAAACAAAGAATCTGAAGCAGGCTCCAGGCAATGAGCTATCAGCACAGAGCCAGGTGTGGGGCTCAAACCCACAAAGTGTGAGATCATGACCTGAGCCAAAGTCAGATGCTTAACCGACTGAGCCACCCAGGCACTCCTGATCCTTTCTTATACTTCATCTAGTCTGCCTGAAGCCCTGTATCTAATTTTAGTTTGGCTATTGTATTTTTTGGTTCTGTAATTTCTATTTGCTATTTTCTTATGTTTTCTATCTCTTTGTTGAAATTTTCATTTTGTGCATGTATTGTTCTCCTAACTTTGGTGAGCATCTTTATAGCCATTAATTTGAACTTTTTATCATTTCATTAAAGTCTTAGTTATTTCCAGTTCATGTTGTTGCTTATATCTCTTTCAGAAAAAAGAAAAACAAACATCAATTTTTACCCTTCCTCTAGAGAATGGCATTCTCCTTTCTCTTTACTTTCTTATTTCAACTGTTTTATAAAACAATTTTTTAGGTGACCCTTAAACCTCTTCCAGGTGTAAAGATCGATTTTCAAATAGTATTTTTTTTAGATGAAGAATATTAAGGTTTTTATTTTCAGAAATCTCTAGGTTTATATAAGATCAAATTGGTTTCTTGTTATTCTCACTCTTTCTAAGTTAATTTCATTAAGTGTTTAGGAATTCTAAATGCATTGTGTTCTAAAGGTGATAGTTTTGTTTGCTTATTTATTCAACCTATAGTCATTGTTATTAACAAAAGATAAATGGTCTTATTTAAGATTCTAGTCATATTCATTGCATAATTTGGGGATGGGAGGTAGGCAATGAGATGTATTTAGAAATGAATGTATTTACTGTAGTGTATTATATTACTCTATTTCTAAAATGCATTATCACTTTCTAGCTTAGTTCATTACTGGTAACATTAATTTACCACTCATTATTAGTTAATACTCTAATTTAGATTGCTACTGTAGTCATTAATGCTATTAACAATAGAAAATAAATGCTACTTAATTTTTGTGAGCTCTATGCTATATGCTTTAAGTTCTCACAAAACTATTTGTCATTTTACAGTTGGAAAAACTGATGCAAAGAAATTTAAGCAACTTATAGTCAGACTAAGTGAAGGCCTAAGTCCTCATCGTTATATTGTTCTGAATTTCTACCATAAATTATATAAACCCTCATTTCAGTCTTCTGCTGAATATATCTAGGCATATGTACTTCTTTAGAACTAAGAAAAATCAGTTGCATTTCTATACACCAATAATGAAGCAGCGGAAAGAAAAATCAAGGAATAAATCCCATTTATAATTCCACCAAAACCATAATGTACCTAAGAATAAACCTAACCAAAGAGATAAAAGATCTGTACTCTGAAAACTATAGAAGGCTTATGAAAGAAATTGAAGAAGACACAAAGAAATGGAAAAATATTCCATGTTCATGGATTGGAAGAGTTAATATTGTTAAAATGTCTAAACTACCTAAAGCAATCTATACATTCAATGCAATCACTATCAAAATAATACCACCATTCTTCACAGAGCTAGAACAAACAATCCTAAAATATTTATGGAACCATAAAAAGCAAACAACCAAAAAAAAACAAATAGCCACAGTAATGTTGAACAAGAAAACCAAAGCTGGAGGAATCACAATTCTGGACTTCAAGCTGTATTACAAAGCTGTAGTCATCAAGATAGTATGGTATTAGCACAAAAACATATACATAGATCAATGGAACAGAATAGAGAAACCAGAAATGGAACCATTTCATATGACCAACTAATCTTTGATAAAGCAGGAGAGAGTATTCAATGGAAAAAAAGACATTCTCTTCAACAAATGGTGTAGGTAAAAATGGACAGTGACATGCAGAAGAATGAAACTGGACCACTTTCTTACACCATACACAAAAATAAACTCAAAATGGATGAAAGACCTAAATTAAGACAGGAAACCATCAAAATCTTAGAGAAGAAAACAGGCAACAACCTCTTTGAACTTGGCCGCAGCAACTTACTAGACATGTTTCCAGAGGCAAGGGAAACAAAAGCAAAAATGAACTACTGGGATCTCATCAGAATGAAAAGCCACTGCATAGTGAAGGAAACAATCAACAAAACTAAAAGGCAACTGATAGAATAGGAGAAGATATCTCCAAATGACATATCCGATAAAGAGTTAATATTAAAAATCTATGGAGAACTTATCAAACACCCAAAGCACGAAAAATCCAGTGAAGAAATGGGCAGAAGACATGAACAGACCCTTTTCCAAAGAAGACATCCAGATGGCTAACAGACACATGAAAAGATGCTCAACATCACTCATCGCCAGAGAAATACAAATCAAAACCACAATGAGATTGCACCTCACACCTGTCAGAATGGCTAAATTGAACAACTCAGGAATCATCAGATGTTGGCAAGGATGTGGAGGAAGGAGACCCCTTTTGCACTGCTGGTGGGAATGCAAACTGGTGCAGCCACTCTAGAAAACAGTATGGAGGTTCCTCAAAAAATTAAAAATAGAACTACCCTATGACCCAACAACTGCACTACAAGGTCTTATCTAAAGGATATAAAAATGCTGATTTGAAAGGGCACATCACCCCAATGTTTATAGCAGTGCTATCAACAATAGCCAATTATGGAAAAAGCCCAAATGTCCATCGACTGATGAATGGATAAAGAAGATGGGGTGTATATATATATATATACATATATATATATATATATATATATATAACGGAATATTATTCGGAGATCAAAAAGAATGAACTCTTGCCATTCGCAACAACGTGAATGGAACTAGAGTGTATTATGCTCAGTGAAATAAGTCAGTCAGAGAAGGACAAATACCAAATGATTTCACTCATATGTGGAATTTAAGAAACAAAACAGATGAATATAAGGGAAAGGAAAGAAAAATAAAATAAGATAAAAACAGAGAGGGAGGCATACCATAAGAAACTCTAAAACACAGAGAACGAACTAAGAGTTGCTGGAGGGATGTTGGGTGATGGTGGGGGGGGGGGGGTGGCTAAATGGCTGGTAGGTATTAAGGAGGGTACTTGTTGGGATGAGCACTGGGTGTTATATACAGGTGATGAGTCACTGGGTTCTACTCCTGAAACCAATACTATACTATATACTAACTAACTTGAATTTAAATAAAAAATAATCTAATTTTTGTTTAGAAAAGTTATAAACTATTCCATATTCCTTATGAATATGAATCTATGGGTCTTTAAAATTAATCACTTGAATAAATTAAGAGCGTTCTCCCCTCTAAAATTAGTTTTGCTATGATAGGCATACCATTAAAAAGCATGACTTGTTGCTTTTTAATACGAAAAATATTTACTTTTCAGTAACTTAGTGTCTAGATTTGAAGGCTTACAAAATCATTACATAAGGAAATAAAACCCTATCAATTTAAAAAATATCTAGCATCTGCTAGGACTTTATTTTTCAAAACAAAACAAAACAAAACAAAAACATTTTAGTGTTCTCTTTCACAGTAATATTCGTATCCATAAACTAGCACTCTAATGGGAATGGATAAATCAGAAATGAACAGATCGAGTCAAATCAGGTCAGCAAGCCTTGAAAGTCATTATCATAAATGCCTGTCAGCAAGCATACATAAAAGTGTAGATGTCATTGCTTGATTCTTAACAAAGAAGCATCTACACCACAGTCTTCCTTTCAATACAGCTGGCACCTTTGACTTTACATTGCAAAGGCAGATATGTGCTGACCACAGCAAAGGCAAAGGCAAGATGGAACCAGCGTAGAATCGCACAGGGTGCAAATATTATTAAAGCATTATTGTTTACTGAGCCCCCATCCACCAGGAAAGCTCAAGTGATTACACACAATATATCTTCCTGGACATACTCTTTACCTCTTTTCTCCCCTCATCTAGCCCAAAGTCTCTTTACTTCAGTAAATTGACTCTGTGTTTACATGTAGAAAATGATCCAGCTGCCGTTTAAAGCAACATAACTCCACTTTTGCAAAATGAGGAAAAATGATTTCCATACCATTAACATGCACACACATACACATGCACCCACTGGAAAAAAAATGGCTAGGGCTGGGAACAGATTTTGGTATCTAGATCTTGGTATTTTTTTCTGTAATTTTTAAAAATCTAAGTGTATGCATGGGTAGTGAGTTGTCTGAATGTACATGTAAAATGTTTGATATACATATATGCTGTAGAGAAGTTAGATAGCTGCTTTCCATAGAAGGGGTCATCTCCCCTTCCATGAGAGCATTTCCTTTCCCCCAAGAATGAGCCTTAAATACATTGTTCATTGCTCTAGACATATGGTTACAATTATTGTGTTATGACTGACTTCTTCAACTAAAGTGAACACCGATTTTCTTTCTCAGTAATTTGGAATTAGGATTCAGAGACAGCGAGTGAATGCCTAGACATTATGTTCCAAAATGTAAGATATACTTAGGTACTTTATACAGCCATATTTAACAAAGTGAACAGAGAAACAGAAAAAAACTATTCCACAATATCACAGAAGCAGTGATAAAAAAGAGTGGACTTCTGAGTTTTTATATTCTAATTGAATTCTTCTGGTTGAGGTCTGCCTTCACTCCTGTGCTTAAGTTCTGAGATACCCCAATATTTAATTATCAAATTCATCAGATCCTTAGGTTGCCTCAGAGTTTTTCATTTATGCACAGTCATAACATGCGCATGATTTTAAAAGTGTAGGTGTGAGAGGTCATTGTTTCGAGACCACAAGCCATTTTAAATCTTTTTTGTTGTTGTTTACTTATTATTTATTTTTGAGAGAGAGAGAGTGAGAGAGAGAGAGAGAGAGAGAGAGCGAGCAATCCGGGGAGGGACAGAGAGAAGGAGAGACAGAATCCCAAGCAGGCCCCGGCCACCAGCGTAGAGCCCAATGTGGGGCTTGAACCCATGAACAGAGAGATCATGACCTGAGCTGAAACCAAGAGTTGGACCACAAGCCATTTTCAAAACCCTGTAAGGATAATTCTCTGGATTTGGGGTATTATTGCATTATTCCCAGTCTACTAGGCAATGCCTGGTAGACATCCTCCTTAGCCTTAAGAATATAACAGATATCTGATGTTCCTGTAGAGTCCATAAAATAAGGCTTTACTATGAAAATAAATACATGCTCTTAAAATAAGATATTAAAAATAAACAAATTTACTTGGGTAAAAAACAAATACTTTGGGAGTTTGGATCACATCTACGTTTCACCATATGTATTTTGCTGTTTTCTGGGCATCAAACAATCAGTTCCACTTGATTTCTCATCCCTGAGACAGATGTTTCAGAATTAGAATAAAATCCACTGAATCCAAAGCACAGAAGTCAGCATGTCAGAGAGTAAGGAGAATGCATTTTTGAACTCAATGTTTCTAGTTTCAAATCCCAAATCCTCTATTAACTATATGCATGATCTTGGGCAAGTTAATTTATAACTCTGAGTTATATTTTTGGTGTCTAAAAAACAGGGCAAATGGGTCAATATGAGAGATAAATTGAGATAGCACTTGTCACGCAGCTTGGATGGGGGATGATATATAGTAAGTGCATAAAGCATGTTAATTCCTTAACCCTGCACCACATTTAACAACCCTTAGATTTAACTTAGGATTTGATGCTAATGCATAATCATGTTAATTAAGACCAGGCAGTGGTGACAGTCGTCCCCAAATGTTAATGTCCCCTCATCTACTGTTCCATAGGCTCTAGAGGTCTTTCAGTGCTATTAACACCAATGAAGAAGAACCATTTTATTCATTC
Organism: Panthera onca; assembly: GCF_046562875.1. Classification (NCBI taxonomy): domain Eukaryota; kingdom Metazoa; phylum Chordata; class Mammalia; order Carnivora; family Felidae; genus Panthera; species Panthera onca. The sequence continues at coordinate 161,668,750 of NC_138346.1, forward strand.
TAGAATCAATTTTCATTATGTATCTGTCTAGAACATTCCCTATAACAATAAAAATGCCAATTATTGCTCGTGAACTAGGGCAGTAATCAACTAAGCATTATATGATTTATCATATGTAGTGATACATAGTATGACAACATTCTGAGTTAGCTTATTGCTAGCCTTATTTTAATACTACGAAATCTGAGGCTTAGAGAGGTTAAGTTTCTTGTTCAAGGTCACCGGCCCGAAAGTATCAGAGTTGGGATTCAAATCCAACTTTGTTGGCAAAGTCAATATTACAACCAGCTTCTTTTATATCTATCCCATATGAAGTAATGGTACCAACTCTTCAGAATTTGATAGGAACCCAGGACAGTAACAGATAAAAGTAAGTAATTTTACCAACCAACATTAAAAAAAAATGCAGTTTATATACCCACTCTTTTTTTCAGCTATTATATCATAATGCCATTTTGTGACTTATTTTCCAATTCAAAATTGTAGCAGCAGTCATTTCATTTTTATTTTCTTTATTTTCCTTAGCTTTTTAAAGCTTGTGAATGGTACTGAGAAACTCCTTTTATGTTGTATTTTGTCCTTCCCTCTTTCCCTACTACCTTCTCATCTCCCCTTTCTCTCTGGCCTTCTCTCTTTCTTTCTCTCCTTTTCTTTCTTTCTTTCTCTTTCTTTCTTTCTTTCTTTCTTTCTTTCTTTCTTTCTTCCTTCCTTTTTTTTCTTTCTCTTTCTTTCCTTTCTTTTTTCCTTCTTTCCTTCCTTCTTTCTCTCTCTCTTTTTCTCTATTTCTCTCCTTTTTGTTCTTTCTTTCTTTCTTTCTTTCTTTCTCTTCTTTGTCTTTTTCTCTCTCTGTCTTTCTGTCTTTCCTCCTTCCTTCTTTCCTCTCTTTTTCTTTCCTTTCCTTTCCTTCCTTTTGTTTTCTTTTTTCATTTTTTTCTTTTCTTTCCTTTCTTTCTTTATTTCCTAATTCCAACCTATTTGAACAAATAAAATAGTTACAAGTGGGCTAGCATTATTTTTCACAGCTTTGCAGTCCTTATTTTGTATCACTACAAAACAAATATATAGAGAAAAAATTTGAATATTACACTTAAAATTTTATTCGAATATTTGAATATTGAAATTTTATGGAATTAAATTTATTCAGCAAATATATATTGAGTGTCTACTTTGTGTCAAGTTTTGCTAGATACTGGGAATGCAGTAAGAAACAAGATAAAATTCCTGCTCTAAGGGTGAAATAGACAATAAACAAATAAATCTATCATTGTGTTAGGGAATGACTAGTATTATTTAAAAAATAAATCGTGCCACTTCTGTACAGTGGCTGGGTCTAAGGGATGATCAGGCCAGCTCCATACCTGTTTGGTCCTCTTAAATTCTAGGCACTCTTAATTAACCTGGCCTACTATGTTAAAATTACCACAATGTCCTTTGAGGACCCCTGATGTCTTTTTCTGTCATCTCATATATTTTGGGAACCTAACTGAAAGTGAATTGAATTCCTTCCCAAAGGCTGCTAAGTTATATACATATCAAAAGATATATGTCTGGGGATCATTTTTAGTATTCTGGATCATTTAATAAGAGCTACTAAGTTTCCTGAAGATTATATGGAAGTTGGGAAGCAGTATTTCCCAGAGAATACAGACTACATTATAGACAAAGAGATATTGATTTCTGACCATGCACAAAAGGAAGAGCTATAAGGATTGCCTTTATGTGCAGTGATAAGGTAACTCAGAAGAGGCATGAGTGGGTTCTATGGCTTGGGGAAAAAAAAACAGGTAAACAAAGGCTAATCAATCACAAAAGCCAAACTACCTGGAAAATTGTGATTATATCTAGCTAAAATTATAATCTCCTGTCTTCAAGATACCCTGTATTATCATTGTTTCTAAGAAGAGATGACGCACCAACACAGTATTGTAGAAGTGACCCACCTATAATAGGACTTTCTCCCTGACATTACCTAAACCAATTCATTACATAAGTACTTGAGAAAGACATTCAGTCTATATTGTTGCCCAAAGCATTTTCTCATAAAGGCTTTGCATGACACCCTTTTAAAGTTATCGTAAAGATATTCAGTGTTTTTTTTCCATTGTCCTGATGTATTTTTCTTCATAGGGCTTTAATTATTTAAAAATATATTTCATATCTGATTATCTGTTTATTGTCTGTGTTCCCCACTAAAATGTAAGCTCAATAATAACAAAGACTTTATCTTATTTCCCATTATACCCAAGCACCTAGAACATAGGCTAGCACCATTAGCAATGAAATGCCTCTTTGTTAAATAAAATACAGCCAAAGGACAGGTTGAGAGTTTGAAACCATTCCACGAAGCTTGGAGTACAATTGATTAAACATTTAATTTGAATATAAATGTAGACCAAAATATGACAAATACACTGCAATACTACATTGTCTTTTTATAATAACTCCTACAATTTCCTTAGTAGGAACTGGTAAGCAGTGGGAACTTAATTGGTCTCCACCTGTTTTATTTTGTTTTTTCTTCCTCCTGGTTGTATAGCATTCACTGAACTGTCTCTTTTCCTAAGTTTCAATCCAAATTCCTATTCTTTTCTTTTCATTTTGAATATTACATTTTATAATTGGCCAATATTTTAGGGCACATGAATATCCCCTCATGGTTTTTTCTTGTTCATGCATCTGTCACACCAAAAATGTGGAAAAGGTGACTTTCTCATGATGTTGTGTATTCTCTTGATCCTTTAAGCCATGTACTTATATACATATATGAATATGAATAGGAATGAATTTACCCAAAGCTCCGTTCAAGAACATTCCCACTGCAAGAGAACATAGGGACTGAAAGTACAGCTTTTGAGCCAACTTGCAACATACTAGTTGATAATTCCTTACTTCTCTGTGCCTCATTTTCCTCTTCACTAAAATGAGAAAGAGACCCCCATCTCATAGAGTTGTTCTGAGGATAAAATCAGTTACTGGAAACAAAAGACTTATAATAGTGCTGGGCGAGTAGTGAAATGTTACTATAGGGAGGCAATTCTCCAGAGAGCTCCCATGTTTCTGTATGTCTTGTAAGCAAAGGCATTGACAGCTTTCTTCCAGACAATATTTTCAAGGACGTTGATCATAAAGTGATCATCCTTAGAATATAAAGACAGTGTCTCCCTCATGATAAAAGGAAAGATATATTTACTGTCCATAAAATGAAGATATCTTCCTTTGGAGCAAAGTGTTAGCAGGTTTGCCAGAAGCTCAATATAAAGATTGGGTTACCTTTAGCTTGGTATCCTTCAGCTGTGATGTATACACGCTGTGTATGCACACATAAGCTGACCCTCTTGTTTTCTTATGGGAATTAGAGCTTGCAGAATACGTGCAAAAAAATATTGGTATTCTGGCTACTACTGATGCTGTGAATAGGAACTCTGTTTTGTCTCTAACCCAAGAGTCTCATGTCTTCTCCTAGCATTCATGAAATCATGGCAATAAATCTTGTAAGCTAGCAAGTAAAATAAAGTGTCAGATGCTTCATAGTTTTGACAGTCAGCAATATTATTATGTGTTTTGTTTTGTTCTCCCTCCCCTCTAGGCTGTACATAACTTTCTAACTTTGAGCAAGAAAGGTGTTTTTGAGATAAGTGCAACCTGGATAGTTTCCCCCCATTAATCATAAACCCTTTCCTTTTCATTTTTTAAATATTTGTTTGTTTGTTTGTTTATGAGAGAGAGAGAATGTAAGAAGGGGAGGGGCTGAGCTGTCAGCACAGAGCCCAATGGGGGGCTTGGACCCATAAACCGGGAGATCATTACCTGAGCCAAAGTCGGATGCTCAACTGACTGGGCTACCCAGGTGTCCCTCCATTTCATTTTTTGAATCTTTGCACCCTTCTTACTACTTACTATAAAATATAGCCCTGGATAGAGAACCTGGTATTAAAAACTGTTCCTGGAAACAAACTGCTGCATGCTAGTCGTCTGTTGTTTCACCATTTCCTAAAAGCTACCTATCAATTACCACACTTACTGTCAATTTTCTAATTTTGTAAGTTGAAGCACTTTCAATTTATCAGGATTGTGCAGTATTCTGTGAGATTTTTTTTTCTTTGCTGGATTTTCCTTACTCTACTATAAACGCTGTTACTTATTTTCTACTTCACAATCTCTCATGCTCACACCACACGGTTCTTAATTCAAAATACTTTACCTTCAGCTGTTTTAAATTTGCAAAAAAGAAAATAAAGTGCAGGTTTCTATGCACCACCTAAGCAATAGTGCATGAACAAAGTAATATTTTTATTCCAAAATGTCTCGATGTAACTTTTGTTTTCTCCATCTCTTTTTGCACAGTCCTTATTTCTAGGGAAAAATTTCAAAACATTCTAAAAATGCTTAAATCTAAGTCATTTAGTCATTTACTTATCAGTGTTTTATGCTTCCCATAGGCATTTATTTATAAGCCTATCTCCTATGGTGTTTCCTGTGCAATAAACCGTGATACAGATTACCATATCCTATGGTTTCTGCAGCATTTTATTAAACTGTGTAATAAAGATAACTCAGCATGTCTAAAATTTGTGAGCTGTTACTAAAACAAGTGTTTTCAAATCAGTAGGTTTTTTTAGTTATTTACTAATATTATGTTAATAACACAATTAATATAAAATTATTATAGATATTACTGTATTTATTTTGTTGGATTTGAGTTTCAAAAACAAATTAAGAATCTGAATCACTTCATTTGTAAAGATAGGGTTGAACCAATCCTATGGTCATATTAACCATATTAGGGTTAATATGAAAACAAAAGTCAAAGATTCACAAATTTCTTTATTTCCCCACTAACACTCCCCATAACTTGCACAAACAGGAAGAGCACACACACACACACACACACACACACACGCACACACACACACAGTTGCTCCATAAATGCCACCATAATTCACAAGGGAATAACTAAAAGGAAAGATGGAAGATGGCTCAGGAAGTAGAAAATGTATGATGTTTAATTCTGTTTCTTAGAGAAAATGTACACTACCCTGCATATTATTACATAAGCTTGAGTAATATGATGGGTCTCATATTCAACCAAGAAAATTATTTTTTTTTGGTAATTTAGAGTTGATTATTGCCCCCCCCCCCCACCAAACTGCTCCACTTGGGAATTAATTGGTCAAGGTGTTTAACTCTAATTTAAGTTTATTCTAGTAGATAATGTAATAGCCTGGAGACTAGATTCTCCATCCCAGCCTTCCAAACCTACAAACAGGGTAAGGATCCTGTTCTCCCCTCATTAGATTTGGGGGCCTTTTTACCATTCCTCTTTATTTTCTGAATCCACTGCTTTACAGATTTTTATTTTTTGTTCTGTATTGCAGACTTTTTTTCCTTAGAACACATTTTCAGCCACCTAAATTTAACATTTTGAGCTAACATTTTTCTCTGTAATAATCTCAGAGACTTTACATAAGTGATCAGAAACACAGACATGCAGATGCACACAATTTGCATATGTATAAGTGTGTGTGTGTGTGTGTGTGTGTGTGTGATCTTGTGATTTATAATAATAAATATATAAAAATATGTATGTTTAGTCTTTGTCCCTGTTTCTGGCACCAAGCTCCTAAAACTCATTCTTAAGTGATAAGAGGTATAAAGGTGTCTTGATATTCATAATAGGCCCCTTTCAACCACACCTGAGTATGTTTTAAGGAAGTAACTTTCAGAATGCACCTAAGAATGGGGGCTGGTTGCCAGGGGAACCAACAACCTGTTTAGAAGATTGCAATTTCATTCCCCCTCCTGACTTTCAGGGAGGGGAGAGGCTGGAGGCTGAATCAATCACTGATGGCCAATAATTAAATCAATCGGCCTATGTAATGAAGCCTCCATAAACACCCAAAAGGACTGAGTTCATGGACTTCCTGTATTAGTGAATACATGGAGATTTCGGGAGAGTGGTGCACCCAGAGAGCATGGAAGCTCTTCATCCCTTCCCACATACCTTTGCTGTCGTCTCTTCCATTCAGCTGTCCTGAGTTTATCCTTTTATAATAAACCAGTATTCTGGTAAGTAACATGTTTCTCTGAGTTCTGTGAGCTGCTCTAGTAAATTAATTCAACCCAAGGAGGATGGTGGTGGAAACCTCTGATCTATGGCAAGTCTGTCAGATGCACAAGTGATAACTTGGATTTGAGATTGGCATCTAAATTTGGGGAGGAAGTTTTCTGGGACTGAGCCCTTAATCTGTAGGACAAGTGATAGTGTCCCATGTGATTAGTGTCAGAATTGATTTGAATTGTAGGACACCCAGCTGCTGTTGGGATTACTTGGTAGTGTGGGAAAACACACACACACACACACGTAGGAGAACAGTAACTAACAAATAACTTTCACTTATGATTTTCACATAAAACAATCCAAACTCACAATCACTGATTTTGCATAGTTTTGCATAGGAGGGGAATTCATTAGAGTGTTGTGGGTAGAAAATACATGGAGCTATGGAGGGGCTCTAATACAATAAGAATTTTTCTCCCTTTATTTTCTCTTTATCATGTCACTTCTCTCTACAAAACAGAAAAAATAATATCGCTAATTATTCATGAAACTAAGCATTTTTCACTTATATTATTACATTTTAGTATTCATAACCACCTTACAAATTTTATTATGAAAACTTTACCAATGAGGAAGTTGGACATCAGTGAGCTATTATAACTTGACCAAGGATTTTGAGGCCGAAAGAGGATTCTATATTGTGTCTGTCTTTAGAAAGCATGATAGATATATCAGTAGTGAAAAACTGGGAGATACGATGATTACAGTATATTTTCATGCAATGTTTCCCAAAGAGAATTTCAATTTTCATTCTGTCTTCCTAAACCAACAAACAAAAGAGAAAGTGAAGTCACGCCCCGGAGGTTGAGAATGGCTAAGGCAGAGAAGGGTATGATCCCAGAGTCTGGATATTTTTCATTTAAATGATTTTTTTAATGTTGGTATTTCTGGCTATTTTCATATTTCATTTCATATTTGGATGAGTTCTGGCTCTAGATTCAGATAGTTGGGTGTCTGCCATGGCTCCTCTCATACTAGCTGTGTGACCTCGGACTAGTTACTTTAAAACCCTCTAATCACAGTTGTTCCATGTTTGTAAAATGGTACTAGGAGTTGTCTGTCTTCACTGAATTTTTCTGAGAATTAAATGAGATGATGCATGTGAAATGCTGGCATAGTGTTTCTCCCAAAGCAAATACCCAATAAATGTTACCTATTGATATTTTGCTGCATATTAAAATCATTATTATTTTATTAATCAACCATTATTTTTACTAAAGCAAGTGAAAGAGCATTTTAATGACTGCTTTGAACATTCTGTGGTAGGCAACTACTTAGCTTTATTTTTTTAGATATTTATACATGTATTTTGAGACAGAGAAAGTGAGAGCAGGGAAGAAGCTGGGAGAGGGAGAGAGAGAAACCCAAGCAGGCTTTGCACTGTCAGCACAGAGCCCAATGCAGGGCTCAATCTCATGAACATTGAGATCATGGCCCCTGAAATCATGACCTGAGCCGAAATCAAGAGTCTGACGCTTAACCAACTGAGCCACACAAGCTCCTTGGCATACACTTAGCTTTAAATAGGGTTCCCTCATAAACCCTGTAACCATTTTGGTCCTTTCAAAAGAGGAGGGAGTTGGTTTCTGACTCAGACTTCCAGTCTGATTTTGTGTGTGTGTGTGTGGTTCTTGAATCTAGCATTATGCCTGTAGCATGAAAAATTATCTATGATTCTTAGTATCTTAATTGCTCATAAATTGGTAATTGTTTGAATATTATAAGTATATTTTTCCAGGTGGTCCATGTAATTTTGTAGTATATGTATTAGAGACATTTTTTGGATTCTTTTTGTTTTGTTTTTGTTAAATTAAGAAGACTTTTCCATCCCACTTATATAATAATTATTTTAAGTGTAAAATTAAGTGTAAAAGTAGGAAGCAAAAGAAAGTCTGTATTCATATCATTCAGAGATAAATACTAGTATTCAGTTTTATTTTCTTTTAGGCTTATTGACTTATATTTTATACAATTAAGTATTATAGTAAATATAAATTATGTTCATGCTGCTTTCCTTTTAAAATTTTTCTGGCATTTATTATGCACAAAGTCCTAAATGCTTAAATATATATTACCCACACTGAGTTTCTAATCTATTATTTTAACAGTTTTTATTATGAGAACAAAGAGAAAAGAGCATAAAACACATATGCACAATTTAAACAAAAATTATAAATTAAATATCCACTTAACTACTACCTAAGAGAAGAAGTAGAATATTGCCCATGCACCAGAAACTCGACTCAGTACATTTCCGTCATTAAATCTTTCTTGCTTTCCTCTCCTAGTGAGAGCCATCATCTTGAGTTTTGTCCTAGCCACCTTGTTGATTTCTCCTTATATTTTTATTTATGGATATGAGTAAGGATGGTGCCAAGAATGGAAATTATCTGAAATATTTCCTTGTAAGCTAACAAGTAAGCATGCCATAGTTTTAAGAATGTTGGCAAAAGATATGAATTCTATGTCAGAGAAAAAGTGTAGTTTACTAATCACAGGAATAGCAGTAGCCAGAGAATTAGCATGGGTACGAGTTTTCCAAATCCCCTTTTCCAAAGGGGAATTTGAAAAGGGCCTGATGACACTCACACATACAGTGGGGTGCATTACAGAACAGGAACTCTGAGATTAAGGGACCTACATTTGTTATAATGGGCAGCAAAAAAGCTTAGTTTTAGCCCCAGAAGACATTAAGTTTATTTTTTTTTTATTTTTTAATATATGAAATTTACTGTCAAATTGGTTTCCATACAACACCCAGTGCTCATCCCAAAAGGTGCCCTCCTCAATACCCATCACCCACCCTGCCCTCCCTCCCACCCCCCATCAACCCTCAGTTTGTTCTCAGTTTTTAACAGTCTCTTATGCTTTGGCTCTCTCCCACTCTAACCTCTTTTTTTTTTTTTTTTTTTTTTTTTCCTTCCCCTCCCCCATGGGTTTCTGTTATGTTTCTCAGGATCCACATAAGAGTGAAACCATATGGTATCTGTCTTTCTCTGTATGGCTTATTTCACTTAGCATCACACTCTCCAGTTCCATCCATGTTGCTACAAAAGGCCATATTTCATTTTTTCTCATTGCCACGTAGTATTCCATTGTGTATATAAACCACAATTTCTTTATCCATTCATCAGTTGATGGACATTTAGGCTCTTTCCATAATTTGGCTATTGTTGAGAGTGCTGCTATAAACATTGGGGTACAGGTGCCCCTATGCATCAGTACTCCTGTATCCCTTGGATAAATTCCTAGCAGTGCTATTGCTGGGTCATAGGGTAGGTCTATTTTTAATTTTCTGAGGAACCTCCACACTGCTTTCCAGAGCGGCTGCACCAATTTGCATTCCCACCAACAGTGCAAGAGGGTTCCTGTTTCTCCACATCCTCTCCAGCATCTATAGTCTCCTGATTTCTTCATTTTGGCCACTCTGACTGGCGTGAGGTGGTATCTGAGTGTGCTTTTGATTTGTATTTCCCTGATAAGGAGCGACGTTGAACATCTTTTCATGTGCCTGATGGCCATCCGGATGTCTTCTTTAGAGAAGTGTCTATTCATGTTTTCTGCCCATTTCTTCACTGGGTTATTTGTTTTTCGGGTGTGGAGTTTGATGAGCTCTTTATAGATTTTGGATACTAGCCCTTTGTCCGATGTGTCATTTGCAAATATCTTTTCCCATTCCGTTGGTTGCCTTTTAGTTTTGTTGGTTGTTTCCTTTGCTGTGCAGAAGCTTTTTATCTTCATAAGGTCCCAGTAATTCACTTTTGCTTTTAATTCCCTTGCCTTTGGGGATGTGCCGAGTAAGAGATTGCTACGGCTGAGGTCAGAGAGGTCTTTTCCTGCTTTCTCCTCTAAGGTTTTGATGGTTTCCTGTCTCACATTCAGGTCCTTTATCCATTTTGAGTTTATTTTTGTGAATGGTGTGAGAAAGTGGTCTAGTTTCAACCTTCTGCATGTTGCTGTCCAGTTCTCCCAGCACCATTTGTTAAAGAGACTGTCTTTTTTCCATTGGATGTTCTTTCCTGCTTTGTCAAAGATGAGTTGGCCATACGTTTGTGGGTCTAGTTCTGGGGTTTCTATTCTATTCCATTGGTCTATGTGTCTGTTTTTATGCCAATACCATGCTGTCTTGATGATGACAGCTTTGTAGTAGAGGCTAAAGTCTGGGATTGTGATGCCTCCTGCTTTGGTCTTCTTCTTCAAAATTACTTTGGCTATTCGGGGCCTTTTGTGGTTCCATATGAATTTTAGGATTGCTTGTTCTAGTTTCGAGAAGAATGCTGGTGCAATTTTGATTGGGATTGCATTGAATGTGTAGATAGCTTTGGGTAGTATTGACATTTTGACAATATTTATTCTTCCAATCCATGAGCAGGGAATGTCTTTCCATTTCTTTATATCTTCTTCAATTACCTGCATAAGCTTTCTATAGTTTTCAGCATACAGATCTTTTACATCTTTGGTTAGATTTATTCCTAGGTATTTTATGATTCTTTGTGCAATTGTGAATAGGATGCGTTTCTTCATTTGTCTTTCTGTTGCTTCATTGTTAGTGTATAAGAATGCAACTGATTTCTGCACATTGATTTTGTATCCTGCAACTTTGCTGAATTCATGTATCAGTTCTAGCAGACTTTTGGTGGAGTCTATCGGATTTTCCATGTATAATATCATGTCATCTGCAAAAAGCGAAAGCTTGACTTCATCTTTGCCAATTTTGATGCCTTTGATTTCCTTTTGTTGTCTGATTGCTGATGCTAGAACTTCCAGCACTATATTAAACAACAGCGGTGACAGTGGGCATCCCTGTCGTGTTCCTGATCTCAGGGAAAAAGCTCTCAGTTTTTCCCCGTTGAGGATGATGTTAGCTGTGGGCTTTTCATAAATGGCCTTTATGATCTTTAAGTATGTTCCTTCTATCCCGACTTTCTCAAGGGTTTTTATTAAGAAAGGGTGCTGGATTTTGTCAAAGGCCTTTTCTGCATCGATTGACAGGATCATATGGTTCTTCTCTTTTTTTTTGTTAATGTGATGTATCACGTTGATCGATTTGCGAATGTTGAACCAGCCCTGCATCCCAGGAATGAATCCCACTTGATCATGGTGAATAATTCTTTTTATATGCTGTTGAATTCGATTTGCTAGTATCTTATTGAGAATTTTTGCATCCATATTCATCAGGGATATTGGCCTGTAGTTCTCTTTTTTTACTGGGTCTCTGTCTGGTTTAGGAGTCAAAGTAATACTGGCTTCATAGAATGAGTCTGGAAGTTTTCCTTCCCTTTCTATTTCTTGGAATAGCTTGAGAAGGATAGGTATTATCTCTGCTTTAAATGTCTGGTAGAACTCCCCTGGGAAGCCATCTGGTCCTGGACTCTTATTTGTTGGGAGATTTTTGATAACTGATTCAATTTCTTCGCTGGTTATGGGTCTGTTCAAGCTTTCTATTTCCTCCTGATTGAGTTTTGGAAGAGTGTGGGTGTTTAGAAATTTGTCCATTTCTTCCAGGTTGTCCAATTTGCTGGCATATAATTTTTCATAGTATTCCCTGATAATTGTTTGTATCTCTGAGGGATTGGTTGTAATCATTCCATTTTCATTCATGATTTTATCTATTTGGGTCATCTCCCTTTTCTTTTTGAGAAGCCTGGCTAGAGGTTTGTCAATTTTGTTTATTTTTTCAAAAAACCAACTCTTGGTTTCGTTGATCTGCTCTACCGTTTTTTTAGATTCTATATTGTTTATTTCTGCTCTGATCTTTATTATTTCTCTTCTTCTGCTGGGTTTAGGCTGCCTTTGCTGTTCTGCTTCTATTTCCTTTAGGTGTGCTGTTAGATTTTGTATTTGGGATTTTTCTTGTTTCTTGAGATAGGCCTGGATTGCAATGTATTTTCCTCTCAGGACTGCCTTCGCTGCATCCCAAAGCGTTTGGATTGTTGTATTTTCATTTTCGTTTGTTTCCATATATGTTTTAATTTCTTCTCTAATTGCCTGGTTGACCCACTCATTCGTTAGTAGGGTGTTCTTTAACCTCCATGCTTTTGGAGGTTTTCCAGACTTTTTCCTGTGGTTGATTTCAAGCTTCATAGCATTGTGATCTGAAAGTATGCATGGTATAATTTCAATTCTTGTAAACTTATGAAGGGCTGTTTTGTGACCCAGTATATGATCTATCTTGGAGAATGTTCCATGTGCACTCGAGAAGAAAGTATATTCTGTTGCTTTGGGATGCAGAGTTCTAAATATATCTGTCAAGTCCATCTGATCCAATGTATCATTCAGGGCCCTTGTTTCTTTATTGACTGTGTGTCTAGATGATCTATCCATTTCTGTAAGTGGGGTGTTAAAGTCCCCTGCAATGACCACATTCTTATCAATAAGGTTGCTTATGTTTATGAGTAATTGTTTTATATATCTGGGGGCTCGGGTATTTGGCGCATAGACATTTATAATAGTTAGCTCTTCCTGGTGGATAGACCCTGTGATTATTATATAATGCCCTTCTTCATCTCTTGTTACAGCCTTTAATTTAAAGTCTAGTTTGTCTGATATAAGTATGGCTACTCCAGCTTTCTTTTGGCTTCCAGGAGCATGATAAATAGTTCTCCATCCCCTCACTCTCAATCTAAAGGTGTCCTCAGGTCTAAAATGAGTCTCTTGTAGACAGCAAATAGATGGGTCTTGTTTTTTTATCCATTCTGATACCCTATGTCTTTTAGTTGGCGCATTTAATCCATTTACATTCAGTGTTATTATAGAAAGATATGGGTTTAGAGTCATTGTGATGTCTGTATGTTTTATGCTTGTAGTGATGTCTCTGGTACTTTGTCTCACAGGATCCCCCTTAGGATCTCTTGTAGGGCTGGTTTCGTGGTGACAAATTCCTTCAGTTTTTGTTTGTTTGGGAAGGCCTTTATCTCTCCTTCTATTCTAAATGACAGACTTGCTGGATAAAGGATTCTCGGCTGCATATTTTTTCTGTTTAGCACACTGTAGATATCGTGCCAAGCCTTTCTGGCCTGCCAAGTTTCAAAGGAGAGATCAGTCACGAGTCTTATAGGTCTCCCTTTATATGTGAGGGCACGTTTATCCCTTGCTGCTTTCAGAATTTTCTCTTTATCCTTGTATTTTGCCAGTTTCACTATGATATGTCGTGCAGAAGATCGATTCAAGTTACGTCTGAAGGGAGTTCTCTGTGCCTCTTGGATTTCAATGCCTTTTTCCTTCCCCAGTTCAGGGAAGTTCTCAGCTATAATTTGTTCAAGTACCCCTTCAGCACCTTTCCCTCTCTCTTCCTCCTCTGGGATACCAATTATGCGTATATTATTTTTTTTTAGTGTATCACTTAGTTCTCTAATTTTCCCCTCATACTCCTGGATTTTTTTATCTCTCTTTCTTTCAGCTTCCTCTTTCTCCATAACTTTATCTTCTAGTTCACCTATTCTCTCCTCTGCCTCTTCAAGCCGAGCCATCGTGGTTTCCATTTTGTTTTGCATTTCGTTTAAAGCGTTTTTCAACTCCTCGTGACTGTTCCTTAGTCCCTCGATCTTTGTGGCAAGAGATTCTCTGCTGTCCTGTATACTGTTTTCAAGCCCAGCGATTAATTTTATGACTATTATTCTAAATTCACTTTCTGTTATATTATTTAAATCCTTTTTGATCAGTTCATTAGCTGTTGTTATTTCCTGGAGATTCTTCTGAGGGGAATTCTTCCGTTTGGTCATTTTGGAGAGTCCCTGGCGTGGTGAGGACCTGCAGTGCACTTCCCCTGTGCTGTGGTGTATAACTGGAGTTAGTGGGCGGGGCCGCAGTCCGACCCGATGTCTGCCCCCAGCCCACTGCTGGGGCCACAGTCAGACTGGTGTGTGCCTTCTCTTCCCCTCTCCTAGGGGCGGGATTCACTGTGGGGTGGCGTGTCCCGTCTGGGCTACTTGCACACTGCCAGGCTTGTGTTGCTGGGGATCTGGCGTATTAGCTGGGGTGGGTAGGCAAGGTGCACGGGGGCTGGAGGGGCAGGCTCAGCTCGCTTCTCCTTAGGTGATCCACTTCAGGAGGAGCCCTGTGGCAGCGGGAGGGAGTCAGATCCGCTGCCAGCGGTTTGGCTCCGCAGAAGCACAGAGTTGGGTGTTTGCGCGGAGCGAGCAAGTTCCCTGGCAGGAACTGGTTCCCTTTGGGATTTTGGCTGGGGGATGGGCGGGGGAGATGGCGCTGGCGCCTTTGTTCCCCGCCAAGCTGAGCTCTGCCGTCCGGGGGCTCAGCAGCTCTCCCTCCCTTTGTCCTCCAGCCTTCCCGCTTTCCGAGCAGAGCTGTTCACTTATGACCTCCCAGACGCTAAGTCGCGCTTGCTGTCGGAACACAGTCCGTCCGGCCCCTCCGCTTTTGCCAGCCAGACTCGGGGGCTCTGCTTGGCCGGCGAGCCGCCCCTCCGCCCCGGCTCCCTCCCGCCAGTCCGTGGAGCGCGCACCGCCTCGCCGCCCTTCCTACCCTCTTCCGTGGGCCTCTAGTCTGCGCTTGACTCCGGAGACTCCCTTCTGCTAATCCTCTGGCGCTTTTCTGGGTTCTTTAGGCAGGTGTAGGTGGAATCTAAGTGATCAGCAGGACGCGCTGTGAGCCCCGCGTCCTCCTACGCCGCCATCTTCCCTCTCCCCCCACATTAAGTTTAATATATGGGGCAGTAAAGCAACCTACCTTTGGCTGGGGGATAAGGTAGGAGTGGAATGGACATAGTATTTGTACATTTTGGTACACAAAAATCCTTGAAAAGATAGTCTAAACCAAAGGCAGTCAGTGCCTCTGCTCAAAAGACATGCAGGAAAACATGAGACCTGTAAAGAACTGTCATCCCATAGCCAGTACCATTCGCTGAAAAATCAGTAATATCTTTAATTCCCTGCAAGTGTGTATCAGTGCCATATATAAAGCATCCAATATATTTGCATATCTTTCTGGATCACTTTTATTCTGTTGTTTTATCTATCCCATAGCATTAGCACACAATATTAAAGATTTCTTTTTTAATACTTGAAGTCTTTTTGGGGCGCCTGGGTGGCTCAGTCAATTGGGCATCTGACTTCAGCTCAGGTCACCATCTCGCCGTCTGTGAGTTCAAGCCCCGCGTCAGGCTCTGTGCTGACAGCTCAGAGCCTGGAGCCTGTTTCAGATTCTGTGTCTCCCTGTCTCTCTGACCCTCTCCCATTCATGCTCTGTCTCTCTCTGTCTCAAAAGTAAATAAACATTAAAAAAAAAACAAACGACTTGAAGTCTTTTTTAAAGAGTTACTTTTTTAGAACAATTTAATTTTTTTTGTTTTGAGTTATTATATATTATAAGGCAACATCATAGTTACTTTGCCATTTGAAAATTTAATTTTTAAGACTATTATTTTAGATTTAAAACAAATTTGAGAGGAAAGTAGTGAGATTTCTGTTATATCCCCCATCTCCACCCATAGCTTCACCCATTATCAATTTCACTCACCAGAATCGTACATTTGTCACCACAAATGAACCTGCACAGATAACATCCTAATCACCTAGAGTCCATAGCTCACTTCAAGGTTCAACTTAATGTTGTATATTCTGTGAGTTTAGGGGAATGTATAATGTCATATAGCCATGATTATACAGAGTATCATACTTCTATGAAAATCCTTTGTGCTCTGCCTATTTATCTTCACTTCCTCCACCTCTGGCAACCACTGATCTTTTTATTGTCTCCATAGCTTTGTTAGAATGTCTGATAGTTCGAATCCTACACTATATAGCCTTTTCAGTGTGTCTTTCCTTTAGTAATATGCATTTAAGATTCCTCCATATCTTCTCATGGCTTGATATCTTATTTTCTTCTTGTGCTATTGTGTCTTTTAATAAAAAAAAATTACCTCAGGGGCACCAGGGTGGCTCAGTCAGTTGAGGTTCCAACTTCGGCTCAAGTAATGATCTCACGGTTCGTGAGTTCATGCCCCGTGTCCGGCTCTGTGCTGACAGCTCGGAGCCTGCAGCCTGCTTGGGATTCTGTGTCTCCCTCTCTCTCTGCTCCTCCCCTGCTCACATGCTGTCTCTCTCTCAAAAATAAATAGAGATTAAAAAAATTAAAAAACAATGACCTCAGAGCATTACCACATTATGTTATCATTATATTTTATTAAACTTCTATGTATGTTGTAGCTGAGCCACCCATGTTATCCTCCTAGAGGTTCTTGGTGCTACTGAGTTGGAATTTCTATAATTTTCTCAAGGGAAATCTTGCACAATTGTAAGAATTACTCATAGGTATATCATATTTTGATGCTATTATAAGTAATACTTTAAAATTTTTTGTTTGTGTCTAGTTGATAGGAATAAAATTTATACTATATATACAAACATATGTGTGCAGGTATACACATACATATTTGGG
This sequence comes from Panthera onca, assembly GCF_046562875.1. NCBI lineage: Eukaryota > Metazoa > Chordata > Mammalia > Carnivora > Felidae > Panthera > Panthera onca. The sequence goes on from NC_138346.1 coordinate 161,685,263, forward strand.
TTCTTTTGTTTCCAGTAACTTTGTGAATCTCTCATTAATTCTAATTTTTATCCTTAGATTCTTTTCAATTGTATATATCATTTTAAAATAGTGTTGTAATTCAGTTACAGTACTTTTGGTTTTGTTATTTTTCTTCCCTTACTGGAATAGAACCTTGAGTAAAGTGTTAAACAGAATTTATAATAAATAATATTCTGAAATTCTTGATTTCAGTGGAAATGGTGTCAATATTTGATAATTAAGTGAGATGTTTACTATAAAAAGTTTTTGTAATCATTATTAGGTTATGTAAACTATCTTCTATTTGCTAGCTTTATAAGCCTTTTAAAATCATTAATGGATTTTGAATCTTATAATGCATTTGCTACCTCTATAGGAATAATTATAAATGAGTATATAGCTTTATATTTTTAATTAGTTAATACAGTGAATTACTTGAGTGACCATGTAATGTTTAAAGACTCCTGCATTCCTGATATAAATAAAATGTGATCATTATATATATATGTATTAGGGGCTTCATTTTCCAATAATTTAGTAGTATTTTTGTGTGTATATTCTTGAGTTTGATTGGTCTTTGTTGTCCTTTAAACAATAACTTTTTCAATTTTGTATAAAAATCATACTAATAACATGAATTGGAGAGTATTATTTCTCTTCAATTACCTGGAAAAACTTGTATAAAATTAGAAATATCTACTCCCTTAATTATTTGTAGAAACAACTAAACAAAAAATCTGACTTTAGAATTTTATTTGTATTTTAATATTGCTTCAATTAAAAAAAATCAGTACAGTTAACAAAGTGTTATATTACTTTTAGGTGTACCATATAATGATCCAACCATTCTATAAGTTACTCAGCTCTCATCATAATAAGTGTAATCTTAATGCCTTTCACCTGTTGCACTCATCCCCCTCCACTCACCAGCCCTGTAGTAACCATCAGTTTTCTTTCTGCAGTTAACAGTCTGTTTTTCAGTTTGTCTTTTTCTTTGTTCATTTATTTTCTTAAATTCCACATATGAGTAAAATGTCTTTCTCTCACTTACTTCACCTCTTAGATCCATTTATGTTGTTGCAAATGGAAATTTTCATCCTTTTTCATGGCTGGATAATATTCTATTTTATATAATAATATAAATATTATATATAAATATAATAATTTAAATAATATAAATATTATTATAATATAATAATAGTCCTTCAAACACAGGAATAAAGTCACTTGATCACAGCAAATAATTTTTTAATGTATTATTGGATTTGGTTTGCTAATATTTATTGAGGATTTTCCATCTATGTTCATCAGAGATATTGGCCTATAGTTCACTCTCTCTCTCTCTCTCTCTCTCTCTCCCTCTTTCTTTCTCTGTCTCTCTTTGTAGTGTCATTACCTGGTATTGGTATCAGAGTAATGCTGATTTCATGAATGAATTTGGAAGCTTTTCTTCCTCTTTTATTTTTTGGAATAGTTTGAGAAGAATAGGTATTAACTCCTTTAAAAATGTTTAGTAGAATTCACCTGTGGAGCTTTGGTTTGTTGGGAGTTGTTACTGGACTTTGGTTTGTTGGGAGTTGATTCGTGATTCAATTTGATTGCTGGTAATCAGTCTATTCAAATTTTCTACTTCTCCATGATTTGGTTTTGGAAGGTAATATGTTTCTAAGAATGTATCCATTTCTTCTAGATTGTCCCATTTGTTGGCATATGTTCTTTTTTCCATAATATTCTCTTACAATCCTATGTATTTCTTAGTGTTGGTTGTTATATCTCCTCTTTCATTTCTGATTATTTTTTATTTAAGTCCTCTCTCTCTCTTTATGAGTCTTGCTAGAGGTTTATCAATATCATTGATCTCTCAAAGAACCAGCTCCCAGTTTCACTGATCTGTTCTTTTGTTTTTTAGTTTCTATTTTGTTTATTTCTGCTCTAATCTTTATTATTTCATTCTTTCTACTGGTTTTGGATTTGTTTGTTCTTCTTCTTCTAATTCCTTTAGGTGTAAGTTTAGGTTGTTTATTTGCTATTTTTCTTGCCTCTTGAGTTTGTCTTCTGTATTGCTACAAACTTCCCTCAGAATAGCTTTTGCTGCATCCCAAAGATTTTGGACTGTTGTATTTTCATTTTCATTTATCTCCATGTATTTTTTATTTCCTCTTTGATTTTTTGGTTGAAGCAGTCATTGTTTAGTAGCATGTTATTTAATCACCATGAATTTGTGTTTTTTCCAGATATTTTCTTGTGGTTGATTTCTAGTTTCATAACGTGTTTGGAAAAGACACATGGTATGACTTAAATTTTTTTGAATTTGTTGAGACTTGTTTTGTGGCCTAATATGTGGTCTATTCTGGAAAATGCTTTATGAACTCTTGAAAACAATGTGCATTCGGCTGTTTTAGGATGGAATGTTCTGAATATATCTGTTAGATCCATCTGGTACAATGTGTCATTCCAAGCCACTGTTTCCTTGTTAATTGTGTTTGGATAATCTATCAATTGCTTTAAGTCAGGTGTTAAACTTCCGTACTATTTTTATGCTACTATCAATTACTTCCTTTAAGTTCATTATCAGCTGCTTTATGTTTTGGGTGCTCCCATGTTGTATGCAAAAATATTTACAGTTGTTATATCTTCCTGTTGGATTGCTCGTTTATGGTTATATAGCATTTTTTATTTTGTTACACTCTTTATTTTAAAGACTACTTTGTCTATATAAATATTGCTACCCTAGATTTCTTTTCACTTCCATTTACATGATAAGTGCTTTTCCACACCTACACTTAAAAAAAAAAAAAAAATTAACGTTTATTTTTGAGAGACAGAGAGACAGTGCATGAATGGGGGAGGGGCAGAGAGAGAGGGAGACACAGAATCCCAATAAGCGTCCGGACCCTGAGCTGTCAGCACACAGCTCACCTTGGGGCTCAAACCGATACACCATGAGATCATGATCTGAACCAAAGTCGAACACTTAACTGGCTGAGCCACGCAAGCGCCCCACCACACCTTCACTTTGAATCTGCATGCATCATTAGGTTTGAAATGAGTCTCTTCGAAGCAATATATAGATGGGTCTTGCTTTTTTATCCATTCTGTCATCCTATGTCTTTCTATTGAGGCATCTAGTACATTTAAATTAAAATAATTAGTGGTAGTTATGTGGTTATTACCATTTTGTTACTTATTTTATGATTGTTTTTGTAGTTTTCTGTGTTTCTTCTCTTTCTCCCTTCACTCACAGTTCACTGGCTTTCTTTAGTGATATACTTTGATTCTTTTCTCATAATTTGCATATCTATGAAATTTTTGACTACCATTTGGTTTATGTAACATCTTATGCATATCACAGTCTATATTAGGTTGATGGTTTCTTTTTTTAAACTTAGTTAGTATGTATGTATGTATGTATATATGTATGTATGTTAGTTACTTACTTAGTATGTATTTATGTATGTATGTCATCTCTACACCAACTATGGGGCTCAGACTCATGACCCTGAGATGGAATTGCATGCTCTACCCACAGAGCCATCCAGGCACCCCAAGTTGATGATTTCTTAAATTTGAACCTAGACTAAAGCACTAAATTTTTAGTCCTCTCCCCTCCTATGTTTTAGGTACATGGTATCATATTTTACATCCTTTTATTTTGTGAATCCCTTGACTGATTTTTATAACCATATTAATTTTATTGCTTTTGTACTTCCTACTTATTTTACTCCTACTTATGGTCCCTCTTTTCTATGCAAAGGGTCCCCTTTAACATTTTTTGTACGGCTGGTTTAGTGGTCATGAATTTCTCTATTTTTTATTTGTCTGGGAAACTCTCTCTCTCTCCTATTCTGAGTTATAGGTTTGCTAGATAGAGTACTCTTGGTTGTAAGATGTTTTTCTTTCAGTGCTTTGAATGTAACATGCCACTCCCTTCACCCCTGAAAAATTTCTGCTAAAAAATCAGATGATAGCCTTATGGTGTTTCCCTAGTATATAACTTTTTTCTTTTGCTGCTTTTAAAATTCTCTCTTTATCACTACATTGCCATTTTAATTACTCTGTGTCTTGGTGTAGACCTTCTTGGGTTACTTTTGTTGGTGCCTCTCTGTGTCTTCTGGATCTGGATTTCTGTTTTCTTCCCCAGATTCAGGCAGCGTTCAGCTATTTATTTCTTCAAATAAATTTTCTGCCTCCTTTTCTCTCTCTTCTGGTATTCCTATAATGCAAATGTTATTACACTTCATGTTGCTGCTGAGTTCCTATCTTCATTTTTTAATTCTTTTTTCTCTCCTGTTCATCTTGATTGCTTTCCATTACTCTGTCCTCCAGGTTATTGATCCATTTTCTGCTTCCTCTAGTCTGCTATCTATTCCATATAGTGTATTTTATTTTATGTTATTATAATTTTTTTTAGTTTCAAGTTTTTATTTAAATTCCAGTTAGTTAACATACAGTGTGATATTAGTTTCAGGTGTAGAATTTGGTGATTCATCACTTACATACAACACCCACTGCTCATCACAACCACCACCAATTTAATCATCTCAATTAATACCTATCACCAATTTAATCATCTTCCTGTCCATCTCCTTTCCAGCAACCCTGCTTGTTCTCTATAGTTAAGAGTCTGTTTTATGGTTTGCCTCTCTCTCTTTTTTTTTACCCTACATTCATTTGTTGTGTTTCTTAAATTCCACATATGCATGAAATAATATGGTATTTTTCTTTCTCTGACTTATTTGCTTAGCATAATACTTTCTAGCTCCATCCACATCATTGCAAATGGCAAGATTTCATTCTTTTTTATGGCTGAGTAATATTCAATTGTGTGTGTGTGTATACCATCTAGTGTGTTTTAAATTTTAGTTATTGAATTCTTCATCTTTGATTGGTTCTTTTTTATGTTGTCTATCTCTTTGTTGAGGGTCTCACCGAAGTCCTCCACTTGTTTCTCAAGTTCACTGATATCTTTATGAGCATTACTTTAAATTCTTTATCAGGCATATTACCTATATCTTATATCTGTTTAATTTAGCTCTCTTGCTGTGATTTTGTTCTGTTACTTCATTTGGGACATATTCTTCTGTGTCCTCATTTTCTCTCACTCTCTGTGTTTGTCTCTATGTGTTGGAAAAGTCAGCTCTGTGTCCTGCTATTGAAAGTAGTGGCCTTATGAAGAGGAGGTCTTGTAGTGCCCTGCAGTGCAATGCCCTCTGTTCACCAGAACCGGATGCTTCAGGGTGTCTGATACGTGTGTTGCATGAGCCTTACAATTGTGGCTAACCACTTTGCCTTTGGTCCAGTCATCTGCAGTGGATCTCACTGTTGTGGTCAGGGTTTGGGCCTGTGTGCTGTGTGGGCAGGGTTGGGCTTAAGTCAGACCAAGAGTGTGTTAGGGATGTACTAGCAGCAAGCTGCAGGGCTCTTTCCTTGTGATTTCTTCTGAGAAGCTTTTATTGGTGGATGGGTTCTGAAGTCATACCTGATATCTGCCCCAGCCCACCACTGGGACCACAGTTGGACTGGTGTGTGTAGTTTCTTCCCCTTTCACCAGGGTAGGAATCTCATTGGAGTGGTACTGTCCTCTGTCAAGGCTGCTTGCACTCTGCCAAGCTTCTGCCACTGCTTTGGATTGTCTCCTGACAAGGGTTATTGAAGGGGGCAGGTCTGAAGAATGCAGGGGTGGGGCAAATGATGCCAGCAAGTTCTGTGAGGGTCTGTTGTGGGAGGGGACCCACAGCCACCCGAGAAACCTCCAGCAAAGCCTGTCTGGGTTGGTGGGGGGGTGGATCTGCAGAAACCTCTGGGAGTGGGGTGTGCTATTAGCAAAGTTGGTGTAAAGTATTAGCCTGGCACTGGTACTCACAGGTTTCTGTATTTCTAGGCTGGTGGATGAGGGAGGGAAATGGTGCCCACTATCTCTTTTGTTCTTGAAGTCTCCCAAAGATCCCTGCCTCTCCAGCATATGCACTGAGATTAGTAAGTGAATCTTCCCATAAACCCCAGACATTTTTCAAACTGCTGCTTCTGTGCTGTATCTGCATGGAGTTGTTTGTTGTGCTGTCTCTTTAAGGGCAGGGATTCAGTTGCCTTGTCACCCCCCTGGCTCTCCCAGAGCCAAACCTACTGATTTTTAAATTTCTAGGTGTTAAGCCCCACTGATTATAAGAATTATGAAGCTAGGACTCTCTGGCTTTCAAAACCAAATATTATAGGGATTTGTCTTCCCTGTGTGAGTCCCTTATGCCTGGTGTTGGGTCTGCTCCTCTCCACTCTCTGTACCCACCACATCCCTCCATCCCTCAGACAGTTCTGGGGGCCCTTTAGTTCCTAACCACTTCTCTGCCCTTCTTACTTTGTGATGTGGCCTCTTCTCTATATTAGCTATGGAGACTCAGTTCTGCCAATCTCTATGTCATTTTCTGGGTTATATACACTGATTTGGGTGTTATCTAGTTGTATCTATAGGATGAGGTAAGCTTAGGACCCTCCTACTCTGCCATCTTCCCTGAAATATTGCTTCAATTTTTTATTGTTATTAGGATAACTCAGGTTCTCTGTTTCCTTTTATATCCATTTTTTTAAAATTTGCTTATTTGTTTTATTGTCTGTGGAATAATTTGGTGGTGAAGAGAGCTATCTATAATTCTACATCTCCTCATTGAAATTTCAGCTCTGACATTTATTAGTAATGTCATTGGTCAAGTGATTTAATTTTCTATGACTCAGTTACTCAATATCTAAAAGATACTACGTTACATTGCTGATGCAAATTTACACTAGTATAAAAATTTTTGAAGACTCCTCTATAGCTGTTGTAACATTAAACTAAAGTTTTTGTTATATATATATATATATATATATATATATATATACACACACACACACACACACACACACACACACACACATATGTAGAAAAACATGTAGAAACATGTAGAAGAATGTAATCACAGCTTTATTTATGATAGCCTAATGTTGAAAACATTCCAAATGTCTTTGTACTGAGGATGGGTAAAAAAAAAAAGTGTGGAATATTCATAAAATACAATTCTACACACCAAAGAAAAATGCCACACTACTAATACACACAGAATAGGTGCATCTTAACCACAGTGAGAGAGAGAAGCTAAATAGAAAACAATACACACACACACACACACACACACACGAATAAAAAAACAGAAAACAAGACAAAAGATACAAAATAATACTAGTCATTGCTTTATTTATATTACTTCAAAATAAGCCAAACTAATTTATGATGATAGATGTCAGGATAATGATTACTCTTCAAAGGGGACACTACTGGAAAGGGCACAAGGAAATGTTCTAAAATGACGGAAGTGTTCTAAATCTTGATCTGGGTGGCAGTTAAATAGGTTTTTACATATGTCAACATTTATTTAGTTGTACACAGTAGATTTGTGTAATTACTGTATATAATATATACCTGAAAATTTAGAGTATTGATACAAGGTAGGTAATTAGAGAGGCCTGGGTAAAGGATGTTTTTGAATCAAAAGGATTACAACATCCCTGATTAATCCCTATTCTGGGCTGTCCAATATGTAGCTGTTTGTAGCTATTTAAATTTAATTAAAATTATATAAAAGTAAAAATTTACTTCATCAGTTGCTCTAGCCACATTTTTAAGTGTTCAATAGCCATATTTGGCAAATGGACAGCAATTCTAACATAGATTAAAATGTTTTTATCATTGAAGAAAGTTGTATGTAGCCAATAATCTTGATTACTACAGTTTTAAATGTAATATGCTCTAAGAATTCATTTTTAAAAAGTGAAACATTAATTTAATAAATCTATGTATGTGAATATCTATCTATATATCACATACGTATGTATATATATGCAATTTCCAAACTATGAGCCACCAATGAGTTTATTAATAAATTTCAGCAAAAATTAAAGAAATATTAATTAAAATACAAGTAAGACAATTTATTACCAAATTAGAAAAAATAGACAACTCACAATTCTTTGCTAATAAAAAAGTACATTGAAATAACATTTTTGGAGAAATAACATTTCCAATATATTGAAAGCTTATCCTTCAGGCTTGTGCCATTGGACCCAGAGAGTTTAATTCTAGTAATGCATTTTAAGGATCCATATTAATTTATTTCTATGTAAAGATTTAGCACTAAATTTGCTCATTGGTTGTTTTAAAATGGAAAAAAAATGACTTAAATGTTCCAATAATAGATGTGTTAAACAAATTATAGCTACACAATTGCACATAGCTACACAATGGAATATCATTCTGGAATTAAACCTAACATTTAGAAATATAATGTATACTAAAGACTTGAAAACTTGGATAAATTAAAATATTTTAAATATTAAAGAACATAAAACATTAAGGTTTTTTTTTTTTTTTTTTTTTTTAAATTTAGAGATAGGGAGCACCTAAGTGGGGGAAAGAGGCAGAGGTAGAGAGAGAGAATGAATCTCAAGCAGTCTTCACCTCAGTGTGGAGCCTGATGCAGGGCTCAATCCTATGACCCAGGGATCATGATCTGAGCTGAAATCAAGAACTGGACAACTATACTGACTGAGCCACCCAGGTTCCCCAAAGCATTAAGTTTTTTAAACTCAAATAAATCTATTTAGTTGCTAGTCTCTAAGATGGTTCTTAGAGCAATCTTGCCTCCTGGTATTCAAGAAGGGTCGTCCCACACTGAATCACAGATAAGATTGTACAACCATTTGTATATGACAGAATTATGGTTCACGACATCCAAAGCTGGGTCATAAAGGCACCCCAAGTTGGTCTCTTGGATTGCTTGCTCAGAAAAAAGTCAGGAAAAACCACATGACATGGATAGAGAGATGATGATGATGATGATGATGATGATGATAGATGATAGGTGAAAATATTCATAATTTCTTTCTAAAAACGATGGATTTGTATATGTAAAGTTTCCACTGATTTCTGGACCATTTTGGAGACCATTTTGGAGAGGTTAAATAGGGGGAGAGAAATCAGATTCTGAAGGCTGCAAACTGTTAAGGATTTGGTTGCTTTTCCCAGTATAATGTGAAGACATAGAAGAATATACGAAGCAATGTAGACATGTTAAGTTCACTTTTTTGAATTGAGTAAACAATGTATAACATTGTCCAAGTTTAAGGTGTGAAATGAGTTACTTTGATACATTCATATATTGTAATGTGATTTCCAATGTAGCAGTGTTTATCACATTACATAATTATAGCACAATATTGTTGTCTATATTCCTTATTCTGTACATTAGGTTTCTATACCTCATTTACAAGTTTGTACCTTTAAATTCAATCAATCTTATCTCCATCTCCCTTTCTCCTGGTAACCACCATTTTACTGTTTTTTACAGGTGTAACTTTTTTAGATTCCACATATAAGTGATATTATATGGTACTTGTCCTTCTTTGTCTCACCGTGCTTGTTATAAAATGCTCAAGATCCACCCATGTTGTCACAAATGGAAGAGTATTTTCCTTTCCCATAGCTGAATAATAATCCATTGTGCATATGTACCCCATCTTTTTTATCCATTTATCCACTGATGGGCATTTAGAATGTTTCCATATCTTGGTTATTATGAATAATGTTGTGATACACATAGGGATGTATGCATCTTGCCAAAATTCTGTTTTTATTTCCTTTGGGTATAAATCCAGGAATTGCTGGATTGTACAGTATATTTATTTTTAATTTTTTTAAGTTTATTTATTTATTTTGGGAGAGAGAGAGAGAGAGAGAGAGAGCACAGGCACAGGAGGGGCAGAAAGAGAGAGGGAGAGAGAAAGAATCCCAAGAGGCTCTGCACTGTCAGCTTGGAGCCCAGTGAGGAGCTTGAACCCACAAACTGTGAGATCATGACCTGAGGTGAAATCAAGAATCAGATGCTTAACTGACAGAGCCATCCAGGTGCCACTATTTTTAATTTTTTGAGGAACTTCTGTATTGTTTCCCATAGTGGTTCCAATTTACATCCCCACCAACAATATATAAGGGATCCCTTTTCACCACATCTTCTCCAGCACCTTATGTCTCTTGTCTTCTTGATGATAGACATTCTAATAGGTGTGAGGTAATAACTCATTGTGGTTTTGATTTGCATTTTTCCTGATAATTAGTGATGTTGAGCATTTTTTTCATGTGTTTTTTGGCCATTTTGATGTTGTCTTTGGAGAAATGTCTTCTGCCCATGTTTTAATTGGATTGTTTGGGGTTATTTGTTGTCACTGTTAGTGAGTTAACTCAGTTTTTTACGTATTTTGGATATTAGCCCTTTATTCAATATATGGTTTGCAAAAATTATCTCCCATTCTGTAGACTGCGACACAATAATTTTTGAGTTAAAAAAAACAAAACAAAACAAAAAACTTCTCTGAAAGATTAGGTTATAGCTGAACAAAGAGGAATGTCAAGAACTAGTTATTTACCTAAGAGAGAATCTTCATTTTATGGTGGACACAGATGAAGCATTTTCAATTACTTTTTACTGACACATGGTCAACAACAAACGAAACTTTATTTAACTTTAAAAATATTAAAGCTTACTACAGTTTTAATAAAAATAATTTTTAACAATATATAGATTTAGGGTATTAATTTTGAGATATCATAAGTGTCTTAATGATGAAAAATTCAAAATGACAAATTTATAATACTTAAAATACAGAGAAAAGGGTAATAGTTTTCAGAATTATGTTGCAACAAAAAAACTTTTGTTGATTAAATTGCTTTATAATTTGATGGTTTATATTACAGCTATGATTGACAAATATTTTTAAACAAATGTAAGTTATTTCTGTTTTTATTATAGTTTGTTTTCCAGAGTAAAAAATATATACAATATATATCAAACAATAATCTAAAAAATAATCAGTTAAAAAAACTTACCTCATTTGGATTATAAATTCTCAGTGAATATTTGTGGTGGGTTTGTCTTGTTTTTTTGATACATTATATCTATTTTGTCTTAAATCTTCTTGTCGTGACACCTGTATCTCTTGTTAAACCTGATAGTGACAACGGTGTCTCAGGTCATAAGATAATTAGAAGAAATCACTAGTCATCTAGAACAAAAATGTTTCTGAAATAAATAAAATTGTGAGGTGGAATCAGGATAAATATAAATAGCAATTATTTGAGAAGTAATTATAATAAATATTAATTCATCATCACTTCCATGCTGCTGCCTCCCTTCTGCAGTGAAAATTGTGTGGAACATTAGGAAATCAGTCATAATGAAGTAAAGTTGGTTTCAGTATCCAAAAGCCATGTGATCCTGCACCAGAAAATAACACACTCATTATATATGAATAATCCAGATATATGAGTCATTTGGGAATGCCAAAATTGGATTCTGAATGGTGATATGACCAACAGAAAAAGCATTTGGAAAAATGAGCTAATCAGACTATAAGAAATTTTGTTATTGTCTGGCCACAATCCTTCTTTCCTTTCTCAGAGAATCAGGACTAAATATTATTAAGAGTTCCTAAAAGCATCTGGATCTGCTTTTTGGGTAATGGAAAATTAGATCATCCATAAATAATCACAAATAAATCTTACCTTATAAATGCAATTAAAACTGACAGAGAAGTGTAAGTGTAGCCCCTAGATTATAATTACGGAAATAGAGTATAATTTTATTTGTTCTAAGACCTGATCATTTACATGCTTCATGTAGAGGTTGTGGGGTTGGGAAGATATCCTTTAGACTACAGACGTTTCTCAATTATAAAACTATTTTCATGAGTTTCATTAAAATATTATTTAAAACAATGCCAGTCTCTTAAATATCTTGCATTAATAATAAAGTGTTTGTGCACATGCATTGCATGGTCATGCTAGGAAAGGATATGTATGTACCAAGATAAAAGTAAAGCGTTTACTCTCCTACCAAAATTATATGTCTAAAGACATCTTAATGTTTTTTAAATTTTATTCACTGTGGAAGAGAGAGAGAGAGAGAGAGAGAGGTGACTTGAGTGGGGGGAGGGGCAGAGAAGGGGGAAAGAGAATCCCAAACAGCACAGAGCCAATGTGGGGCTCAAACCCTACAAACTATGAGATCATGACCTGAGCTAAAATCAAGAGTCAGCCTCTTAACCAACTTGAGCCACCCAGATGCCCCCAAATTTTAATTCTTTTAATCCTGTAAATCTAACTTTGACTTTTGTCCATTATTCATAATCTATCCATGTGCACAAATCCACGTGTATCCATGTGTACATAATCTATCTATGTATATCATGGTCCAAATGTTTCCCTTAAACTCCAAGAAAAAAATGAGTTTGTATGTCTTTTACATTGAATGATATATTTAAACTATAATATTAAAATAATATCTAATAATAATAATAATAAACAGAAATCAATTGTGTGCACAGCTCACATCCAGTCATTGTATTCTGAGGAATTAAGAGATGGAGAGTAAACACTGAGTGCCCAAGAAGGAATAAGATGACATGTGATCAGGTAGCATTAATCCACATTATTCAATCAGTAAACATACATAGTCCATCCAATTATTCTGAAAAAAAAAAAAAAGTTAAAGGTTATATGTTACTCCAACCCTGCTGCCTGGCAAGAGTTGTAATAGAGACCAAGGAAAAAGATTTGTTTCTGATCCCTTTCCACTAGGTAGCTAAACTTATTAAGAATTGAGGTCTCCTGTCCTCTATTTCAGTTTTCACTCCAGTTATAATTATCATTTAACTTAAAAGTACTGATTCAAATTAGCTACACTCATAAAAATTTTGACTTTTTCTTCATTTATAGCCATGAGGTCTTTCCACTGTATATAGCCATCTTCATATTTATTTATATTGCAACAAAGTTTTTCTGATTGACCTAGACAATCAACAATAGTGACAGAATTACAAAAATATAGGCTGGTAGAGACATAGTCATTTCGGTGGTATCATATAAACACATATAAAGCCTAGGTGTTGTGAAATATTTATTGGGTCAGAGAAGTTGTGTAACTGAGAAAGTTCATTAAACACTAAATTTTTCTTCCTTAAGTTTTTGTTTCCCTTGCCAACATTACTGACAGTAAATATTCTATGGTGGTAATGAACAAGTCCATTTCAAGCAACATCTTCTGAGATAGAAGATCTGAAACCCTAGGTTGAGCTTACCAGAAAAAAATCAATTTATAATGAAAAAAATCAGTGCAGTCATGTGTTGGGAAAGATGGATTCGATGTACAATACCCCATTCTTTCTACTAAGAACATTAAAAACTTGTCATATTTAAACAAACGTAAGATGACTCTGAAAGGTAGGGAAAAGAAGACCAGCAGGCTAAAAACCTGAGGACCTGAGAAACAACATGGCTCTGCATTTCCTGGGTTTTCACTTTCCCTCATGTATTATGCCAGCCTGGGTGATAGAGAAAGTGGCAACTCAGAAATGCCAATAGGCATAGACAAAAAAACAAACAAAACAAAACCCTGCCAATAAAAGCCTACTTTCTCTAGCCAAAGTATGAGAAAAGGGCAGCCTAGCAAGAAGAACGCTTTTAGACAATAATTGCTCTAGTTCTGCCAAATACTACTGAAAAAAACTGCATCCCAACACCACCTTTGCCAGAAAAACTCCATAAGGAGACTAGACTACTCTTACCAGGCTGCAATAAAGCTTCCCAAATTTCCTTTCCTGCAAGGGTAGGTAGGGGTGAAGAAGTTGCGGGGGGGTGAGTAGAAAGGAGGGAATGATATTAAAAAAGGTTGAGTATGGGGTGCCTGTGTGGCTCAGTTGGTTAAGCATCTGACTTTGGCTCAGGTCATGACCTCACAGTCTGGGAGTTTGAGCCCCGCGTCAGGCTCTGTGCTGACAGCTCGGAGCCTGGAGCCTGCTTCTGATTCTGTGTCTCCCTCTCTCTGACGCTCCCCCGTTCATGCTATGTCTTCCTCTGTCTCAAAAATAAATAAATATTAAAAAAAAAAAAACAAAAAAGATTGAGTTGACTGATGGTAGCTACACTTGTGGTGAGCAGTATAATGTATAGAGCTGTGGAATCACTATGTGGTACACCTGGACCTAATGTAACATTGTATGTGAGCTATAATTCAATAGATAGATGATCGATAGATAGATAGATACATAGATACATAGATACATACATACATACATACATACATACACAAATACATAAGTAGATACAATAAAAAATGTTTGAGTTTCGTGGGCAGGATTTTCATCCCCATCAGGCAGTAATGACATACCCTGTCCATCCCTGCCATGGTGGTGTCAGAGGAGGCTTACTCGAAAGTCAAAAATTTCACAATCACTCATAAGTAAGGCCATTCCTCCCACTATGGTATCAGTGGAAGCCATGTAGGAAGTAGTATAAAGGTACGGTTCCCCTCCCAGGCAGTGTAATATCAGCGGAGGCCTATTGGGAATCTGATTTTCCACACCAGCCCACTAATAACATGGAAACCCTCCCCACTTTTCCCTGGGTGGAGACGTAGAGTTCTACCCTGATCTGGCACAAAGAAGCACCCTCCTTCCCTGGCAGAAGGGTGCCAGAGAAAGACCAATAAAATAGATGCTTTAAATTATTTCCAGTGTCATAATACCCCAGTAATCAATTTTCAGTTAGAAAAATCATTTATCATACCATGAACCACAAAAACTTCAACTTGAATGAGAAAAAGAAATCAACAGATGTCAACACCAAGATGACAGAGATGTTGAGAATTATCTGTAAAAGATTTTAGAGCAGTCATCATAAAAATGCTGCAACTAATTGCTGGAAACAATGAAAAAAATTTTAATTTCAAAAAAGAAAGTCTCAACAAAGAAAGAGTCTCAGCAAAGAAATAGAAAGTACAAAGAAAAACTAAAATGAAATTTTAGAACAGAAAAATAACCAAAACTAAAAACTCAATGACTATGATCAACAGCAGAATGGAGAGGGAAGAGTAAAAAATTAGCAAACTCAAAGATAGAATAATATTACCTAGTCTGAACTGGGAGAAAATAGACTGGAAAAACAAAAATAAAAAATAAACACAGATCCTCAGGAACTTGTGGGACTATAATAGAAGATCTAATATTTCTGCCACTGGAGTCTTGGAAACAAAGGATAAAGAGAGAGGGACTGAAAAAGTGTTTGAAGAAATAAGGATTGAGAATGTCTCAAATCTGGCATAAGACATAACCTATAGGTTCAAGAGGCTCAGCAAATCCTAAACAGGTTGAACCCCAGAAAATTTATAGAAGATAAATCATAGTAAAACTTTTGAAAACTAAAACAAAAATACTATTTTTGAAAATAGCACACAATACATGACTCTTTACTTATTGGAGAAAAACAATTTGAATGAAAGTAGATATCTTATTAGAGACCATGGAATCCAGAAAGAAGTGGCATATTTTTCAAGTGTTAAAAGCAAAGAACTGTCAACTCATAAAATTCCATAGTCAGCAAAAATATACTTCAGGAATTGGGGGAAAATAAAGACATTCTCAGATGAAGAAAAACTAAAAGAATTTGTTGACATAGGGAGAGATCAAAGAACAACAGAAAGAGTAAATATATGGGTAAACATAATAAAGTTTCCTTTTCATCTTGAGTTTATAAATTATTTTAATGGTTGAAGCAAAACTTATAATATCATCTGATGTTCCCCATGTATATATAAAAAATACTTGAGATAATTATACTACAAATGGGAAAGTTAAACAGATTTTAAGGGACAGAAGGTATCTACACTTAATGTGTAAAGGTAAGATTTTGAAACTAGTATACTATGACAAATTTAGTATATACATTGTAATACCTTAATAACTACTAAAAAGGCTATACAAAGAAATACACTGAAAAATACTATCATAAATAAAAATGCAGTTCTAGAAAGTTTCAACCTGTGTAAGGCAGGAGGAAAGAAAATAGAAACAAAAAACAAAGGGAACAAACAAAAACAAAAATAACAAAATAGTATAATATATCCCGGTTTATAAATTAGTAAACTAAATATAAATGGCATAACTACATACATTAAACAATGTAGACTGATAGAGTGGATTAAGAAAAAAATGACCCAGCTATATACCGTGTGGAAGAAACTCATTTTAAATGTAAGAATATGCATAGTTTGAAAGTGAAAGAATAGAGAAAGATATGCCAGGCAAACATGAATCAAATGAAAAAAGAAGGGGCTCCATTCCTATCAAATAAAATACACTTCAGAGCAAAGAAAATCACCAGGGACAGACAGGTAGAGACAAACATTACTTAAGGAGAAAAGTGGTAATCCATTACAAAATTATAGCAATCGTAATTGTGCATGCATCACACAACAGAACTGTAAAATGTGTGAACCCAAAACTGATAGAATTAAAAGAAGAAATAGACAAAAGTAAAATTACAGTTGGAGACCACATCATCTCATAACGTTAGACATAACATCCATCTCATAACATTAGACAGAACAATAGAAAAATGGCTTGGTCAATATTCAAAAATCAATTAGTGTAATCCTCCATATTAATAGACTACAAAAGATAAAGGTCATATGACATCAACTGATGCAGAAAAAGCATTCAACAAAATTCAGCATCCATTCAGAAATTAGAAATACAGTAGAACTTCCTCAACTGGATAAATAGTATTTACCAAAAAACCTTATAGCTAATATCACACTTAATGGTGAAAGACTGAATGCCTTACCCACAAATCAGGAACAAAGCAAGGATCTCCACACTCTCCACTCCTATTCAATCTATTACTGGAAGTTCTAGCTATCACAATGGGCAAACCGAAATAAACAAAAACAAACAAACAAATTAGCACAAAGAAATAAAACTGAAAATTGTTCCTATTTGTAGATGAAATAATGGTTTATGTAGAATATCACAAGAAATGTACAAAATTAACTTGTTAATTTAATTAACTCATAAGTGAGGTCCATCATAAGATACAAGGTCAAACATAAAAATTAATTGTATTTTTTCTTTATAAATTTTTATTTATTCATTTTGAGACAGAGAGAGAGAGAGAGAGAGAGAGAGAGCATGAGTTGGGAAGGGTCAGAGAGAGGGAGAGAGAGAATCGCAAGCAGGCTCCACGCCACCAGCACAAAGCTGCATGTGGGGCTGATCCCATGAACTCTGAGATCATGACCTGAGCCAAAATCAAGAGTCAGATGCTTAACCGACTGAGCCACCCAGGCACTCCCCAAAATTAATTGTATTTCTATATATTAATGATGGAAAAACGAAAACTGAATGCAATGCCACTTACATATGTTCAAAATAAAAGTAAAATATTTAGGTATAAATCTAATAGAAAAGGACTTATATGTTGAAAACTATACAATGGTTTTGAAAGAAGTCAAAGAAATTTTAAGGAAATGGAGTAATATGCCATGTTCATGGATTGGAAGTCTCAATACAGCAAAGGAGTCAATTTTCCCCAGATTGATATATAGTTTTAAAAAAATTCCAATGAGAATACAAAAATGTTTTTTGTACATATACAAATTATTATAGATTATTCCAAAATATATATCAAGAGGCAAAGGAACTAGAATAATTATAACAATTTTGATAAAGATGAATAAAGTAGGTGGAACCACTTTGCCTCATTTGAAGACTTATACAGTTTATAATGATCGAAAATAGTGAAGAGACAGACACAGAGATCAAATAAACAGAATAAAGAACCCAGAAATAGTCCCACACAACTGACTTTTGAGAAAGGAACAAAAATAATTCAGTGCAAGAAGTACAGGCTTTTCAAAAATAATTGGCATAATTGGACCAACTGAGTATCCGTAGACAAAATAAAAAAAATAAAAACAAAAACAATCTTGGTCCTAACATCATAACGTGCATAAAATATGACTCTACGCGAATCATAGATTTAGATGGAAAAATATCAAATTTTAAGAAGAAAACAGTAGAAAACCTGCAGGACCTAGTGCTTGGTGAGTGTTCTAAGATATGATACAGAAAGCAGGATTCATAATTTTTTTTTTAATTGACAAACTAAACTTCATTCAAATTAAAAATTTTGTGGGGTGCCTGGGTGGTTCAGTAAGTTGCGTGACCAACTCTTGATTTTAGCTCAGGTCATGATCTCACAGTCATGGGAATGGAGCCCTGCATTGGGCTCTGCACTCAGCAGGAAGCCTGCTTGGGATTCTCTCTCTCTCTCTCTCTCTCTCTCTCTCTCTCTCTCTCTCTCTCCCGCCACCTCCCTCCCTCTCCCCCTTTCCTCTGCTCATGTTTTCTCTCTCTCAAAATAAGTAAAAAGAACATTAAAAAATTAAAAATTTTGCTTTCTGAAAAACTTTAAGAGGATGAAATGAAAAGCACAGCCTAAAAGAAAATATTTCCAAATCACATATTTGAAAAAGAATTCATATCTGAAATATATTTTTTTTAAAAACACTCAAACTTAGTAAGAAAAACAATTTGATTAGAAAATGAGCAAATGATGGGGTGCCTAGATGGCTCAGTAGGTTAAGCCTCTAATTTCGGCTCAGGTCATGATCTCGCGGTTTGTGAGTTTGAGCCCCAAGTCAGGCTCTGTGCTGGCAGCTCAGAGCCTGGAGCCTGCTTCAGATCCTGTGTCTCCCTCTCTTTCTGCCCCTCCCCTGCTCATGCTCTGTCTCTCTCTCTCTGTCTCTCTGTCTCTCTCTCTCAAAAATAAATAAACATTAAAAAAAAATTTTTAAATAGGCAAATGACATGAAGAGTTATTTCACTGAAGAAGATTCTAGGGTGGTGAAGCACATGAGAAGATAGCTAACACTATCAGTTATTAGGAAAATTCAAATTAAAACACACTGAATGAAATATGAAATGAAAATTACAATGAAATGAAATACAAAATGAAAATCACAATGAATGATACATTTGTATGAGATATCATTACAAATTGGCAAAGCTAACATTAAAACTAGTGACAATAACAAAATGCTGTGAAGATGGGAGAAACTGGATCTGCCCTATACTGCTGTTGGAATGTAAAACGGTGCAGCCACTCTGCGATCAGGCTGGAAGTTTCTCTTTCAAAAACTAAACAGACTTTTACATGATCCAACAATCACATTATGGATATTTATTCCAGAAATGAAAATAAGTCTGTATAAAAATCTAAACATGATTGGACACAGCAGCTTTATTGGTAGTAGCCCCAAATTGGCAATAATTAAAATATCCTGAGCTTTGTGAATGGTTAAACAAACTGTGGTACATCCATTCCTTACACTACTCTGCAGTAAAAGAAACCACTGATGCAAGAAACAACTTGGATGGAGCTCAAGGGCATTGTGGCATACAAATGAAAAGCATCTTCAAAAGGATGCATGGTATGATTCCATTTATATAACATTCCCAAAATGACAAAATAATAGCAGTGGAGAATAAATTAGTGGTGATTCAAATTCTAGAGGCGACTGAAGGATTAGTATTGATAAGTAGGCCACCTGAAAAATAAATATGATCTTTGTAAACTTGCTGGGCGAGAGAGTCCTATCTTTATAAACACAGTCTTTCTGAATAATGCTTGACATTCTACTCAGTTCATAGGATTCGAAATTGGCTCTAACAGAAGTGAGTTCAAGGTAGGGATGCTTCAGCATTCTCATCTGTCCCAATTTGAAATTGGTTTGTCTGCTATTATAGTTTTGATACAGTTTCTAACAGCAAAGTTTTTAAAGGTCTATGATTAAAACAAACACAGGCAATAGTCACAAAACAACAACAAAAAATAAAAGTTGTCTCCTCCATTTATCCTTCATCTAATATGATTTAAGAAAAAAACACAAGCCTTCTTAATGTTATGTATTTGATTTAAGTAACAAGAGAATTTTTAGTTTAACACTGATATGAAATCACGTCAGAATACAATATGGGGCAGCCAAGAGCTGGTATCTTAAGAAACCCTCTCACTTGAAGCTGAGATGGGCAGGGCCTACCCATCAGCATAGCAATAAACTGGAAGTAAACCACTGTGATTGTTCATCTTACGTGTCAACTTGACTAGACTATGGTACCCAGATATTTGGTCAGATACCAGTCTTGATGTTGCTGTGAAGGAATTCTTTAGATGAGATTAACATTTAGATCAGTGGACTTTGAGTAAAGCAGATTACCCTCCATAATGTGGGTGTGGCTCATTCAATAGGCCTAAGGCCTTAAGACAAAACTGACTGAGGTCTTCTGAGGAGGAGTGAATTCTGCCTCTAGACTGTCTATAAATACAAGCTGTAACATCAGATCTTCTGCGGGTCCGGGGCCTGCCTGCCTATTCTGCAGATCTTAGACTTCACAGTTTTCCCACTCTATAAACCAATTCCTTAAAATGTGTGTGCGTGTGTGTGTGTGTGTTTTCCACAAACTTGCAGCCTAGCTTTATTCAATACTGAGGAAGTTTTCAGCACTGATGTGCAAGAATGTTCATACTATCATTGTCTGTATGAGGTAGAAATATAAAACATAAATGTCTGTCAATAATATAATGGATAAATATATAATATAATTGTATATTCATACTATGGAATGCTGCATAGATTAAAAAAAAAAAAACTGAAAGGGGGCACCTGGGTGGCTCAGTCGGTTAAGTGTCTGACTTTGGCTCAGGTCATGATGTCACAGTTTTTGAGTTTGAGCCCTGCATGGGGTTCTCCAATGACAGTGCAGAGCTCTGTCTCCCTCTCTCTCTGCCCCTCCCACACTTGCTTGGACGCATGCACTCTCTCTCAAAAATAAATAAGCATTAAAAAACGAAAAACAACAAAAACAAAAAAAACTGATGGTGGGTGCCTGGATGGCTCTGTTGGTTAAAAGTCTGACTTCGGCTCGGGTCGTGATCTCATAGTTCGTGGGTTCAAGCTCCCTGTCGGGCTCTGTACTGACAGCTTAGAGCCTGGAGCCTGCTTCAGATTCTGTGTCTCCCTCTCTCTGCCCCTCCCCTGCTCTGTCTCTCTCTCAAAAATAAATAAATATTAAAAACATTTTTTTTTAAACCCTGAAGGGACATCACCTGTACAACAGCACAGAGAAATTTTAAAATATGATGTTCAGCAAAAGAATCCAGATGCAAAAATGTATATACTGTATCATTACATATTCTATGATTGATATGACTTTTAGATGAGTATATAGGAAAGCAAGCCATTGTTTAGAAAGGATGCAAAACTAAGTAGTGAAAATATAAAGAAAATGAGGAAATGAAAACCACAAAATAGTTCTAGGGACCAATTTTATGTGAGAAGATGGGGGTTGGGATTACAAAGTGCTTCCAGAAGTCCTCTAGGGGTGCTACCAATTTTCTATTTCTTAATCTGAGTAGAATTAAATGGAGGTTAACTTTAAATAATACTGCACTGGGGCACCTGGGTGGCTCAGTCGGTTGGGCGTCTGACTTCTGCTCAGGTCATGATCTGGTGATCTCATGGTTCGTGAATTCGAGCCCTGCATGGGGCTCTGTGCTGACAGCTTGCAACTCGCAGCTCGGAGCCTGGAGCCTGCTTTAAATTCTGTGTCTCCCTCCCTCTCTCTCTGGCTCTTCTCCTCTTGAGCTCTCTCTCTCTCTCAAAAATAAATAAACATTAAAATTTTTTTTTAAAAAAATACTGCACTAAGGGGAGCCTGGATGGCTCAGTCGGTTAAGCGTCCAACTGCAGCTCACATCATGATCTCGTGGTTTGTGAGTTCGAGTCCCATGTTAGGCTCTCTGCTGTCAGGCAGAGCCTGCTTTGGATCCTCTCCCTCTCTCTCTGCCTGCTCCCTACCCTGCTCACACTCTCCCTCTCTCTCAAAAATAAATAAACATTAAAAAAAAAAAGGTGTGCACTAAGCTACACCTTTATATTTTATGTACTTTTCTGAAAGTGTGTTGTTAAACATGTGTTTTTCATCAGAAAAAAAAAGATACTATGTACACGGGTGGCTTTTATGAATTTGCAAAGGTATTTTATATAGTCCTTTAAAGTTATTCCACTTCAAACCTGGCTGGTTTTCTCTAATCTTAGGGAAAACAATGACTTACTTCACTATGAATATCATAGCTTACTAAAGAGAAATAAAAATCCCAATAGTTGCTAGAAGTGGTCACGGAATGAAATGGCAATAGCTATTTTCTTTCTACTTAGGACCATGTTTTAAAGCCATGCTTTCACACCTTTGCTATGAAAACTTAGTGGTAAAAATTCATCCAAATTAAAAATCACCAATTCCAGTCAAGATGGCTTATAAATTTATACAGTAAGGATCTGCTCCATATATATATATATATATATATATATATATATATATACACACACACACACATATATAACACCCTTCACAGCAATTAACTTCAAAAAGGATCACAGACTTAAATATAAAACACAAAACTGTATAATTCCTAGAAGGCATCTTAGAAGAAAATCTAGGTGACCTTGGGTATGGTGATGCCTTTTTTTTGATACAGCACAAAACACAATCCATGAAAGAAATATTTGGTAAGCTAAAATTCATTAAAATAAAAAAAGCTTTTGCTCTATGCAACATAAAGATAATTAGAAAACAAGCCATAGACTACGAGAAAATATTTGCAAAGGACACATCTGATAGAAGACTTTTATCCAAAATATGCAAAGAACAAACTCTCAAAACTGAACAATTAGAAAATAGACAACTTGATTAAAAAGTGAGCCAAAGACCTTTATATACATCCCATCAAAGAAGATATATAGATGGCAAGTAAGCATGTAAAAAGCTGCTTCACATCATATGTCATCGGGGAATGTGAATGAAAATGACATACCATTACACACGTCTTTGAACGGCCCAAAGCCAGTTCAATACTAACTCTGACAATACTAAACTCTAGTGGAGATGTGGAACAACTGGAATTCCCACACAGTGCTGATGGGAAGGCAAAAATGGTACAGCCCCTTTGGAAGACAGTTTGGTGATTTCTTAAAAAAGGTAAACATACCCTTACCATATGATTCAATAATTCCACCACTCCTTGGCATTTACCCAGAGAAGCTGAAAATGTATGTTCACACAAAAACCTGCATATGGACATTTTGGCTTTGTTTATAACTGCCAAAACCTGTAAGCAATCAATGTATCCTTAATTAGGTGAATGGATAAATAAACGGGGGTACATTTAGACAATGGGATATTATTTAGTACTAAAAACAGATCAGCTATTAATTTATGGTAAGGCATGGAGGAAACGTAAATGTTTTATTACTGTGAAAGAAGCCAGTCTGGAAAGACAATATACTGTATGTTTGCAAATATATGACATTCTGGAGAAAGCAAAACTATGGAGACAATAAAAAGATTAGAAGTTGCCAAGGGAGAGATGAATAGGAGAGAGCACAGAGGATTTTTAGAGTAGTGATGATACTGTGTACGATATTATAATGATGGATGTATGTTATAATACATTGGACCAAACCCATAGAACGTACAACACCAAGAGTGAAGCCTAAGGTAAACAATAGACTTTGGGTGCTTATGATCTGTCAATGTAGGTTCATCCTTGTTTAAAAAAAATAAAACTGCCATTGTGGCAGGTGATGCTGATAATGGGGGAGAGTGTATAAAGGAAATCCATGTACCTCTCTTAATTTTGTTGTAAACCTACAATTTCCCCTCAATAAAATCTTTATAAAAATATGTATACAAGATATATTGTATATATTCTGCAATCAGAGCTAGAACTCTTTAGGAAATAAAAAGAAATAATAAAATAGAATACTAGTTTGAAAGTGTAAGATTTTACATCCATGTTCTTCCAATAGAAAATATTTAAATTGACATATAAATAGATGCGCTTGAGATCCCCAAAGTTCTTTTGGAAATAGGTGAGGAAAAACCTTAAATAAATAATGATGGAGGTAATTATTAGTTTTTTTTTTCAGAACCCATGTAAATATGTGATGATAAATAGTCAAAGCTGTACTCATTGTCTTACAAATGCAAAGGATAAAAATTTTAATACTTTAAAAATAATTTCCACCCACATTTATCATAAGACTTCACTTTCTGATTTAAGTACTTAGGTGAAATTTTCAGAGCCATTCTATGGGAATGGTTTGAAACACTTTGAAAGTATCATAGATATTCTTGCACCCCTCACCGCTCCCACTTCTTATCTCTTTGCTTAATATCTACATTTAATAGATAATGTGATAAAAATTGTTGAATTAATAACTATATGACTTTTGCAGAGAGTCAATGGTGAAATGACTTTGTTTTTCCTCTCCTTTATTCAACAGCCATTTCCTAAGTGCATACCCTGTAGCTGTCACTATATAGAGAATACAAAGATTCAAGTTAGTTCTTAGAACTGACATCTAGTGAGTAGAGGCCTGGGATGCTGCTAAACATATTCCAATGCACAAGACAATCCCCACAACAAATTAGCTGTCCCAAAATGTCAAAATTGTCTAGCTGGAGAAAATTTTCTATAAAGGAATATCTTCCTGCCCCCACCAAAATTCTTTGTAGTTCTCACAGTGACCTGCAAATCATTACTATACGTCAGTTTAAGTTGGCAACGTGTTCCAAATTTAAACCAGCTTAATTCAAAGAGTCAATTATGGCCCCAAGCTAGGGAGCTATTATTCATATGTCCTGATTATAAGGGCTACCTGACCAACTCTCAGGAATTACAAAGTGCTCTCATTAGCTGTTTCCATTAGCTGGGACCTGTACCTAAAATTTCTCATGCCAAACAGTAAGAGCATGAAAGAGGTATATGGGTCTACACACTCATCATCAGAAAACAAATGTGAATTTATATTCTACATTTTTTCCTAATATGAATTTAATTTACACTGTAAAAATAAAGCTTGTTAAACTATGAAAGCTTAAGAAACTTCCTTATAACTACCTTTCCAACACCTCTGAGGTCTTAGGGCATGAAAAACAGGGATGTAAACCAATCTAGATAATGACATAATCAACTATTGCACACATTGGGCTCCACCTTTCTCCTTCCAAAGGAACTCAAATTAGTTTCACTTTTTTTTTTTTGAATATTAGAAGTTGAGCTTTGAAAATAAAATAAATATACATGATTCAAAAGGAAGTAGTAATTCATTGCAATCCCAGTTCTTAAAACTCTGTCCAAAAGAGTATCCTACATCTTACAATAACCATTCCAATCCTTCCCATCTAAGAAGTTCAAACGATGCTGTTACCTCTTCGTGATACTTTAAAAATGTTCTTCTAAGGAACCATGTGGTGTCTGAGCTGGGAGGTTTTCTTTCTTTCATTTTGTTGTTACTTGTTTTTTTGTTCTGGCTTTCCCTCAGAAGAAGCCAAGACTGCCAGAATTTAAGCCTCTGCTTGTTAGAAATTGTAGACTGCAAAAGCAAATATTGGAAACCCTGTAACATCCTCTCAGAAATATACCCTTAGAAAGAATGAAGACAAAAGAAAGTCATAGGAGCTTTTAAAATCATATTCCTCCCTAGTCAGAAAGGCAGAAAAAGTACACATAGTAATAGGGGCTACCTGATGTATATGAAAATAATCTTCCCAGTAGTCCATGCATCTATAAACTGGGTTTAGTTATTGCTTCCTTTGGATAGATTTTGTGAGACTTAAGTGCTTTATGATCAGTGAATGGCAATTGAGATAAAAACTAGAAACAATGAAAATAAACTCTTTGCCTTTAAATAGAAGTGGTTCCAGTTTCCTTTTACAAGCCCGAAGGGTTGTTGTACATATTAAAACTGCTGCACAGCTCCATCCCTGGTCACAGAAATTCTCCCCCTCCCTCTCCCCTCCCACCCCCCCCCCCCCCCGCCAAGATGTCAGATCTCTGGGAAACAGCAGTTACAAAAGGATGCTTTTCATAGCTTGTACTAGAAAACGCTGGCATCCCATCCTTGCATAAAATAGCACTAAACTGAGTCACAATGCCGGAAGCTGTGCCTTCTGCTTCTTTTCAATGGGATCTAGATCATTTCTAGAGAAAATATTAAATAATACTGCATAGTTTTGCCCATGCATATGACATGCTGATTCTTCTAATCTCCCGTTTGCCCTAGATAATTTTAAGCTTTATCCATCAGTGTACCACGGGAGAAAGAAAAACACAGTTAACAAGATGACAGTGTTATCTAGGTATTTGGCACCAATATTAGCAAGAGTCTGTCATTTGACAATTATTTCCCTAGCATACCAGACGGTAAAGAAAATGTTTTCATTCATCCGCAAATGACTAACATTTTATCGATGTCTCAAAATGCGGTTGAATACTACTGCACTCTCAATTTCTGAGCCGGGTTTGAGAGTTAAGCTTGAATACTAATAACAGTAACTCCTGCTGCAAACGTCTCGGTTAATTGCCTAGCCTTGGAGTGTCAGTTCAACAGAGAGGCGATGCTGGTTAGGGGCTCTTGAAGCAGCCAGTTTGGTGGTCACAGGTGATGGGAACACTTCCCTTTCCCCGTTTCCTCCCATATATCCTCATGCACTGCGATAAAAATCACCCTGAGCACCGATACCGCCAAGCAAAACGACTCCCTGCCTGCCTCGTAAAGAGCTCAGTCTGGGGAGGCAGCCGGATGCTGACCCCTGCAGAGATTATTGCTTCTGTGCGCTTTGCCAAAGGATCCTGCTAGCATTATGGAAAACGAGTTAGGGATGTGCGGTTTTGCTTTATTTATTTCCTCCAAGGGAAGAAGGACTGGAGTCAAGGCGAAGAAAATCTTCAAAGACTGCTTAAGGGAAATGAGGGTGGTGGTGGTGGTGGTGAGCATATTTTTTTAATTACTTGTTTCTCTCCACTTCCCTGCTCTGCTTCCCAAACTCCTCACTGAAGAAGATTGATTGGCGTAACTGCTATTGACTCCAGCCTCGGTTCTCGCATTGATCTGTAAATGGCCCGGAATAGCTAAAGGGTCTTGAATCTGGAAATGAGTTTAAGAAGCGAAGAAGTAGGAAAGGGTAGGGGGCGGCCCCTTGCGCAGCACCTGGCTCTGCCTTAGGCCAGGACAGCGGCTCCCAGCGGCGGGGCGAGCGGTTAGGAGGCTGCGGTGTGCGAAACAAGAGGGAGCCGCTCTGTGTCGCGAGGAGGAAATCTGTCCAACCTGGTTAGGAGGCTGTTAAAAAAAATATAACCCCGTGACTCGTTAAACCCGAAAACTCTGCCCTGTCTAGATTCGGATGCACTGATCATTATGCCTGATAGGCTCAAAGGGGTTAAACTGCCTCTTACATAACAGGACTGCCTGGCTCTACACAATTAAAACACTTGATTGCAGTCTCTTCCCGACTGCGTCCAGCCTCGACCCGCCCCGTCCCTCCCACCGCGCCTGCGTGCCGCGCGCCCACAGGCCCGTGCGCGCGCATATCACACACACACACATCCACACACACCCTCTGCTTCGACCATGCCTCACACACACACCGTTTAGTGTCAGCATGCACGAGGGACGGGTAGCGGGCGCCCTCCAATCCGTATTGACTGACCCAGTAGACACACCAGCTTCGCTACCGCAGGGCCTTGCACGCACCCTTTCAGGTGCCCTCAAAAAGCAGCGTTCCCGCCACCGTCCTACCTATTTCCGAAAAGAGGTAAAGAGTGAACTAGTTGGCCGGTTGTAGCCAACTTGTCGACTGTAGTGCCGTCGCCCAAGCGAGATTGGAAAAAAATAAACAATAAAATCTCACGGTCCTCAGCGTCATGATGGCGCCGACTACAACTTGGAGTACTTTAAAGTTACGGTGTCTCATGAGGTAAAACGCACCAGAGAGGAAAAGCAATGCGCCCCTCGGCTCTCTTCACCTCAGCACCGACGCGGAGACTTTTCTAGCAAAACATCTCTAGTGCACATGACAAGAAGGGTAGCATTTTGTCTAAGACCCAGCTCTCTTTTCCTCTCACTTTGCGTAATTGTGATATACCTCCTCGGGATTTTTTCCCCCGTTTTCTTTCTTTTTTTTCTCCCCTTCATCCCCCCCCCCCCCCCCCGCCACCCCGCTGCATCCCCAGTCCCCGGGCGGGGTTGCTAAGGAAACGGCCGCTTGGCAACGCGCGCGAGCCCGGGGGCCAGCGGCCGCCGCTGCGCCCCGCGCTGCTTCTGCTGCTGCTGCTGCGATTGCAGCCGCCCGCCGCCGCCGCTCGCCCAGCCTCCGCCGCCGCCGCGCCTCCTCCCTCACTCGCCGGCGCGCTCGCCTCCTCGCTAGATGGTGTGCGAGCCGCCCGAGAATTAGACTCACTCCGGACTCGGCCAAACGCAACCGAGAGGAGGTGTAGTGTGGTGCCAGGGGGTGGGAGGGGAGGGAGGGAGGGAAAGCGAAGAGGAGGAGGGGAGGCAAAAAAAAAAAAAAAAGAGAGAGAGAGAAACAACAGCCAACAACTAGAGGGGGAAGGAAAAAAAAAAGAAAGGAAAGAAACCCCCCACCCCCCCACCTCCCAAAACTCCCCCCACAAAATAAGAAAAAAAAAAAGAAAAAAGAAAAAAAAAAAGAAAAAAAAAAAGAAAAAAAATCCTGTGGCGCGCCGCCTGGTTCCCGGGAAGACTCGCCAGCACCAGGGGGTGGGGGAGTGCGAGCTGAAAGCTGCTGGAGAGTGAGCAGCCCTAGCAGGGATGGACATGATGCTGTTGGTGCAGGGTGCTTGTTGCTCGAACCAGTGGCTGGCGGCGGTGCTCCTCAGCCTGTGCTGCCTGCTACCCTCCTGCCTCCCGGCTGGACAGAGTGTGGACTTCCCCTGGGCGGCCGTGGACAACATGATGGTCAGAAAAGGGGACACGGCGGTGCTTAGGTAGGATGAACGGCGTGCTTTTCGTACTTGTCTCAGTCTTTCTTTCTGTGTCTCTTTCCACCCTTCTTGCTTTTATTTATTTATTTATTTATTTAACCCCGAGTAAGAATGCTGGTGGTGATCACCATCAAAAAACCACACCGCAAGGAATACAGGTGCTGCTTCTGCCCGGTGCCTGGCCCCTTGATGCTGGGGCAGGTAGGAAGCTGGACGCGTGATGCTAAAGCACTTTGCGGGAACGCCAAGTAGCCCAGGGATGAGTGAAGTGTGAGGTTTAGGAGGGGCAGGTGCCACTTTGAAACTCAATTCACAAGGTCTCTGTTTTACTGTCATGGGGTACTCGTGGAGAGTCTGACAAGTTTATCAGGTTTGTTTCTATTTTACTCTAGCCTAAGCGACTTTTTCAAACTGCTGCCTCCCTGCTCCCATTTATTTTCCCTTTCACTTGGACACTTAGGCTCAATTTCTCCCTCCTCAGCTTTCTTTCTTTCCGCTGATCGTTTTCTCCCCTCTCTCTTTTCTCCCTCCTCATTTTCTTTTCCCATTTTCCCACTTCCTTCCTACTCTCCTTTTCCTATATTGCCTCTTTTCGTCCCTTTTCTGTGCTCTCTATTCTTTCCTCCCTTTTCTATTTTCTCCTCCTGTATATCTTCACCACTCTGATTTCTGATCATATTTAACCGCCTTTCCTCCACTCTTCACCTTTCTCCATCCCTTCTTTTTCTCCCTTATTAATGTTCCTATTCTGTGGTCTTGTCTCCCTGTGTTTGACTCACATTCCCCATCCTTCTTCCCACATCCTTTCCCATCATCGTCACATACACATGCATGTTCCCTCTGAACCCTTACAGTACCATCTTCTCACACTCACAAAGCTCTTTCCCTTAAACACACTCACTCACATACTCTCTGTTTCACATCCTCACACACACTGGCCCTTCCGTGCTCTAACAGCCACTTTCATATTCACGTTCTCTTTCACTGTTTAAAAGGCACACACTCCTTTACCGTTCCACACACTGTCACTCTCACACATGTGTACACATGGTCCCTCTCTCTCTGTTTCTCTCTCTCTTTCTCTCTGTTTCTCTGTCTCTTCTTTCTCCTTTCCTTCCTCCCTCTTTCCATCTTTAGCTTTACTTCTTTTTCTCACCCTTCTTTCCTCCCTTCTTTTCCCTAAGGTTGAGCACCAAAATGTTTTGTCATTAGTGAACATCCGTAGCCCGATTTTACCCCAAAGCAACACTGCAGAGTGAGATCCTGGAAACATTTTTTTTTCTCTTGTGAAAATATGAATTGATGATCAGCAGTGCTTAGATCTAAACAAGGCTAAACACTCTTATTCCTTCATTTCTCATCGCCCTACCTTCTCCCCCTGTCACCCCCAACTGACGTACACTTCAAATCTCCCTGAAAGATCTTCTTTCTCTCCACTGGGTGGTAGTTGGCTTGTAAGTGTGGATGCACAAAATCAGTATACGCGGCATGTCTAAGGTGAAAGAGAGTAGGCTATGTTTCTGTTTGAATTGTGCAACATATTTTAAATTTAATGATCTGGGTTCTGGGTGTGGTATATGTTTTACACCTTCTGAAACATGCTTATGAGTCCAAATTTGTGTGGAATACTATAATAATTTCTGACATACCCTAATAACTAATATGCTTTTATAATATATGTTATCTTTGCTGCTGTAAATACAAAATGCCACTGAATGTATACACAAATAACAAATAATTTGTTATAACTTTAATACCTTTTCATTGCTGGTAAAAGCTATGAATTCTATGTCACATAGAGGCTATAAATAAAATGCACATTTTCTTTTTTTTATATTAAGTTTGTTTTGGAAGTTTGAACAACAGTGGTAAGAACGAAACACTTCAGAGGCTGCAAACACGTATCATGGGGGCTGCAATCTATGTGTTTGTAGCAGTGCACTGCTTATTTGTAATGAACATTAACATTTTCAACCTAAAGGGTTTGATAGACTACTTGCCTTTTGATGATATATCTTGGCATTTTATTTCTAATGAATCTAATACATGCTATGGCTAACTAAAATAGCTGGAACCACATTCTGCTTCTAGGAGACCTATATTTAGTTCACCCATCACTTACAATAGTGAAGCTTCTCTAACTAGTGGGGGCAATATCTTTCTAGTGTTATTGCTTTGGTGCAGTCCTTGTTTACTTGTGTACGTGGTACCACATCCATTTATAGGCTGTGTCCTGAGTTTTGTAATATCTTAATTAGAGAACTTTTGACTTTTAAACTTTTTAGAAAGAATAGAATCTGTCTCTTCTAAGTGATTTTTTTTTTTTTTTACCGATTACGGTGTTTATTTTTTTAATAAACAGAAAATTTTGTGTCATATGAAACAGAAATCCTATCAGCATTACTTTTTACCCAAAGTAATTTGGGTAGTACAAATTCTGTAATTCTCTAGGGAGTATTCCACTTTTTACCTTTCTACATTGCTCATAGGTTTTTAAACTATTTTAATGTATGCATTTATAAGAAATTTTCTCTCTGTTAAAAAAATGTTAAATTGTATGAGTTGTTTTTCTTGACTCTTCTTCTGCATCTGGCATTTACTCTGTTCATAGACCACTACAGACAGAGCTTAAGGACTAATTGAGTGTGTAAGTCAGGTGCCACATTTCTTATCAAAAGTAATGTCATAGTTATAGTTTATGTTTTTACATTGGAGACTTAGAATTATATTTGATGGTATTCTCTAATTAATTAGGAAACAAAACAAAACAAAATTTACCCTCCTGCATACACCCCCTCACATCAAAGTACAAAAATCTGGTGTTCAGGAGAACACTTTACTGAATTACATGATATCATTCATTAAGCTTTACCCAGTAGGCTCTATTTTTAATGTAACACATTCCTCAAAAGTGTCTCTAATAAAAAGCAAGTAGTGGTATAGCAGTTATCAAATAACTTTAAGAGCTAAAGGCCCGAAAGTGCAAAAATGTCGGTCAGTGACTCTGTTGCTTGTGGTTACATTAATGAAACAGAAGTTTAAAGGTCAAATGATACATTTCTATCTTCTAAATGCCAGAATGTCTGTTTTAGAGAAAAAAAAATCAAGAAAAACAAAAGTTTCCCTAAGTGGCATTATGATACGAAACGGAAATCATTCTGTGATCTACTAACTATATGTATCATTTTATAAATCATCTTCTCTGTTTAGCTTAAATAGTGAACTTATAATGAAATTCCATTTCATAATTGCAGCATTCTTATCATTTGAATTTTGCCTTTAAAGTTAGTGAAGCAATATATTAAATGTCAAAATTCCCCTTACTTCTAATAATGTTATTCACTGATAAATCTCTGAAGGATTCACTTGAGCTATTTGGACCTTCTTGATAATGTATTTAATGATACATCTATTCAATATAGAGAATTTGGTACCTCCTTTACTTAAACTTTGGATTTCATTAAATGCGTGCATGTCTTAGAGTGCATTGTAATTTGCTACAAACACACATTAATATTTGCATTAATTTATTAAATATTAACTTAAATTGCTACTATGTTTAATACATATTTTATTTTATGTATTTTATGCCTAACAAAATTTGTTAATCTGCATGTGGAGAAATTAACTTTTTCTCCAGTCTTCAAATTGCATTTTGTAGCACATGGAAGATAGGAGTTAATGTTTCCTGGGGTGACATAGCAAAGAACAGAAGATGCTAGAACCACATTAGTCACATTGCAGGACCCTCTGTTTCTAGACCTGGAGAATCAAGGGGAACATAATAAGGTTCTGGATCAGTACATCAATTTCAGATGACTTTTAAAATATTGGTTTGCAGTCGCTTTAATGTGAATCAGTTGCTTTATTCGTACCTTATTAACAAACACAGCTATGTTAACATGTCCAAAATGTGTAATATTCTTTGGAAACAATACAAGGAACATCCTCATTTATATCCTCACAGTGCCTGAACATTTTCTTAAATACATGTCATTTTTAAGTTAATTCTTTCAATCTGTTTCAACTTCAGCTCTTCTGTATGAATTTTGTACATTTTAAGCCGCCTTCCTGATATGAATTCAAAATATCCTATTCTCTGCTTGTCATGCTTTAATCAAAGAAAGGAAGAGAGATTCTTTTCTTAAATGTGATATCTTCTTTTACCTTAGCAAAGTTGAACACATGCTGTCATTTTAACACTGTAGGTTTGAATGGAGGTTATATGAGATCCCAATATGATATTGTAATATGAAGGACGATTTTTGCTTACAGCAGAGAACATAGGGCACATTTGCACAGAAGATATTTTCGTTGGAAGCCACAAAACTTTCGCAAGTAGATTTATAAGTGGATATGATGAGTATTTATCACTTCTTGGAACTATTTGTCCTATACATTCGCCTTTTGATTAGACTACATTAATTAGTTTGGTTTGAAATGCATGCTATTGGATATAAGAAAGTAAAGGATTTATTTATGAGAATGCAGAATTACCTATAGTAGTAGAAATCAATTGTGCTGTGCTTTTGGTATATCATTGGATTGTCTAATATTGTCTGTTGAGTCATTCCTACACATTGATGCATTACATATTTCAAATACATTGTTCAACTATGTAGGTGATTTCAGTTTAGAATATTAAGGCATTGTTTAAAGACCTATAAGCTTATTAAGTAGTGTTGAACAAATATTTTTAAAATTCTGAAGTTTTTTTCCCTTCTTTAAAAAAGAAGGGGAAATAGATTATCTTACTGAGTCATTTGGGAAAAATGTGTTCTAGAATACAGAATAAAATGCTACACTGTTACCTGTAGTGACTCGCAAAGCTGTTCAATTAGCATGACACATTGCTTTGTATATTAATACACAATCATTTGTTATATTAAAGGACAATGTAGTATTTTAAATTTTTTCTAGGTAAATTTATTTTTCCTAGTCTTTTCAGTTTAGAAGAATTGATAAACCCATGTGATTGTATAAATCTCTGAACACATTCATGTTAATGAACTACTTATTTTAAATAGATTGGCTTTGAAATTAAACAGCTCCATGAAATAAGTTATTTTTTTGCAATACCTGACCTCTCAAGAGCTTAGAGGAATGTTCACATCTTGTTTGTGACAGTTCTGGGCCCAATTAACCAGTCCAACCTTTGTCCTTCTGCTACCCTAGGCTATTGGAGATAGATGGTAGAGCTAATCCCTGAGACAACATTTCCCAGTCAGCCACTGTCATCTGCCTTCAGGTTGTGTAGTTGCACGATGGAGGGGAGTTTGGGGAGATGAGAGGACGTGATGAGTGAGACTCTCCATTCTTCATTGCTTTGGGCAGCATCCAGCAGTGTCTCCATCTCCCAGGGGAACCTCTTTGTTCCATCCTCCACTGGATCACTGGCTCATGGACTTCTATTTACACTCTCATCTATTCATTCTCATATCTTAGGAGTAGTAGTGGCTTCCTGCTCTTCTAATTTCCTGAGCTGTCTTACCATTACCTATATGGCTTCTCAGCTTTTCTAAACACTTTGTAATCAGTTTCTTTCATTAAATCCCTCTGTTTTAAATAACCTGAATGTTTTAAGTTTTGCTAGTGGAACCCTGATTGATATATAGTGAAAGGTAATAGCTTCAGTTATTTTAATTATATTTGATTAAATGACTACTTTGCCCATGGCATGATAAATGTTGGTTACTAGCACTAGATATAGGAGTTGTTTAGGGAGACATGCATAGAAGTTAAACCATAATGACATTAGGGCATATTACAAAGAAGAAAGATTTTCCTGCACCCAGATTATGGTGAGAATAATAAACGAAATGTGTAAATATTTAATTAAATATACATTGATTAATAATATTTGAGTTAATAATGTTACTATGGGTGGGAACATAAAGAAGCTGATGAATATATATTGGCAAGATTCAATAATTCTTTCTTTCTTTCTTTCTTTCTTTCTTTCTTTCTTTCTTTCTATTGACTGAGCAAAAGAGAAGAAGGACTAACCCCTGTTTGTGGATATGGGATCCGAATGCTGAGATAATTCCTACAGAGTTGCCTATTGAAATCAATAGGAATTAAAGGCTTTTCTTTTATGAAGCTTAATACCTGAGGAACTAATCAAAATTTCCAGTTTCTAATGAAGTATATAGTCATAAAAATGCACATGAGTCCAGTGTTTTGGCCACTGTAGAAATTAGTCTCTCAAGCCATTTGAATCTTATGATTAGAAATCAGATCACTTTTCTATAATATCCTGTTAAGAGATAAATTAAGACATAAATTCGTAAATAAGGTTTTCTTTTTTCTTATTAGATCATGTGACATCTTCTCTAATTTCTTCAAAATACCTTCTGAAAGGCACTTATGTAGGTGTCTGGTTCCAATATAAACAAGCATTCACGATAAAGTTCTACCTTTGGTATATTTCTCCATACTTTTGCAAGAAAGATGGCATCTTAAAACCATCATTGATGAACTGACTCTCTCAAGGATGCTTAAGAGAGGATTTCTGAATTGGGAGGGAACTTGGACTTCTTGATCTCTGCCATGCCATCCATTTTAAAGTTTTGCTGATCTATTATAGATTGTCATTGACACTTCCTACATATAAGAGAAAATAGAATTTATTGCTCTTTTTACCTAGGAGAATCATATTACCTGCCTTTTGGCTTTTGTATAGGAAATTTTAAATTGGGTCACATGCTTTTTTGTCTGGTATTTTATGGATTTCAAATTCACCAGTGGAAACAAGAACTTCTCAAACTACTGGAGAGTAAAATGTAGGATTTTCCTATATGGCCATAATCATTATCAAACTAGATTTTAATTTTTTTAAATGTTTTTATTTATTTTTGAAGGAGAGAGAGAAAGAGACAGAGCATGAGCGGGGGAGGAGCAGAGAGAGAGGGAGACACAGAACTTGAGGCAGGCTCCAGGTTCTAAGCTGTCAGCACAGAGCCCAATGTAGGGCTCAAACTCACGAACTGTGAGATCATGACCTGAGCCGAAGTCAGATGCCTAACTGACTGAGCCACCCAGGCGCCCCTCAAACTAGATTTTAATTAGTCCCTTATATCTAAAAATGTAGTATCATTTGCAAGATATTGAAGAAATTTACTAACAGCAGTTTTTTTGATATTTTGTTAAAATGTACTTTCCTGTTCTTTGCTAATTTTGATATACAAACCACCTGAGTGTGTAAGTGCTATGACTCTTGTTCATCTATTCCTAGACCTTAATACAGAACCTTACATTTTTCAGGCTAACATCTATTATTTTTTACATTAGTGAATCCTTGGAAGAATAAGCAAAGGGATAAATGTATTTGTTCTTTAGTTTATTAATTGTTTCACATTTAATGATTGTGTTATATTTAATACTGTGGCAGATCTACATGTTTGTAATGATTAAGTACTTTTTATTGAATCTATATATCAAGAGTCTCTGCCTTACGTAATTCCTGCAGAAGTCCTAGTGGGTTAAGATACATACATTGGAATCACTCAGTATCTTTTAATTGCAGTGCATAACCTACTAGTGGGTCTTGAAGAAAGGTACTGGATACTAAAGGCATTTTTTAAATTAAATGTACCAAATAGAGTAGAAGGCATTTTGTGTAATAAAGATAAGTCTTGTCTGATAAAACTTTAGTGTGTGTGTGTTTATGTGTATGTGTGTGTGTGTGTGTGTGTGTGCGCATGCACATGCTGTGGCAAGATTTTAGATGTATTACTGAGGGCTTCAGCAGGGAGAGTTTGAGACACAGTGGTATGGTTGTAAGATTTTGAATTGTGGTTATAATTTTAAGAAGATCCAAGATTTTAAGTTATATAGGAAGACTTTTGCCATTTACAATTATAATCATCAGATAAGAAAGACAGTTCAAAGTAGCAAAATGTCTGTTGTGACCTCCTAACATTTTTTTCTGTTTCTACCTCAACCCGTGGAGCTTCTTTTTCCTTTCTCCTAAGGATTCAATTAAATCAAATCAATAAAGATACAGGGGTAGAGAGAACTGGCTGATAACTCTCAATTATGAAAAGTAGCTATATGCCCCAAACCAGAGCAGCACTTTTGTATCATTCCAACCATCTCCCAGAGGCAGGTCAACAGTACTTTATAAACCACAGGGTATTGATACTAGCTGATAGAATTTTAATGTGGTCATATGGCTTTGATTTATAATGTTGAAGAGGTTATCTATTAGCATAGTGGTTTCTAAGCCATATCAAGTTCTGAATCCTGACAGAGGACCTTTGATGCTCTTAAGCATCCAGCTGGCATGGGAATTGGTCTTTTAATCACTTTTTCTAGGAAAAGGGGAATATAGGAAAGGAGGAATTTGGCAGGGTTGCCAGTGTTAAGTGTTGCTCTTTTGAACAGTAGCCAGTGCATTATACTTTTCAGATAGCTGGTAATTTGTTCAATTTAAGGAAAATGTTTATAACCCTTTTCGGTCCAGAACTAAATTGTTCTTCAGTGAATTTCACTAAGTTGTTTGGATATAGGTCCAGTGTCCATGATGATGCTACAAGATAGGGTTTCTTTAAAGCTATTGCCATAAAGTACTGAAAAGTTTTGGATGATTTAAAAGGGCCATGGGAAAAATGTGTTCTGTTGTCTTCAGAAACTCCTTTCCTCTCATTCAGCTAAATTAAATTTAGAGATATTAAAAGGATTTAAGAGACATTGTGAACATAAGAACAATAATCAGAAGACAAGAATATTGTTTGTGTATTCTTTGCAATAACACTACATACTGTTGTATTGGGATATTAAATGAATAAATCAAAGGAATCATAACGTTTTCCTAATCTTATAGATAAAATATTTCTTATAGGAGAACATATTTAGATATATTTGCTTTGTAAGTAACCTGTTTTCCATTAATGTCTTGGTAATTGATCAGCAGAGTTGATGGCACCTCTACTGGTTAACATATTGCTTGACACATTATTAGTGTTGACTGAAGCACTCAAAGGAGAGAAGGAGTAATGGGCAAGGGAGGAAGGTGAGGAAGGAAAGTGTTATGCTATATGAGTGACTTCTGATCAAATTACCTAAAATTTTGAATCACTGGGATGACATAAAATTAAGCCCACAATTTGTACTATATTATAATAAAAATGAAATAATAAAAAAATACTATTTTGTAATAAAAAGAATACATTATAGTAAAATAATTCCCATAAAATGAATACATTTCATTTTATATAATTCATCAAATAATTGGAATAATCCTAAACCTACACGCTTCCCATAATAAAGTGATGTATGTTATACAAACTGAAGTTCCAAAATCATATTTTACATTCGGATATATGTCTCCCTTCCAAGCTACTAGTCCATTTATATTTGTTTTAAAAAATACCTAATAACTCCATATCTTGGCCTGCAGTGCGGTCAGGGGCTAATTTTTTGGAATATGTTCACAACAGGAAATTATATATAAATCTTTGAATAATTGCTTTCCTGTCTTATTGAGCATATGTCACTGATCGATATTTTTTTGCTCATACATCATTAATGTAGAATAATAGATATAAAAAGTTACTTTTGCTTATGCACAGAGTTTATCTCCTTTGGTATTGTTTAGTTGTATTGAAACCTGTCATGCTTTGAGGTATCCAGAATGATAGTTATGAGAATTTGAGTTCCTACTTCTCTACTTACTGGCTACATGACCTTGAACAAATAAATGCCTTACCCTCACTTTGTATGTCCTTAACAGAACTACATGGATTATATGAGATAATACACATAAAATGCTACCACAGTAACTACCACATAGTAAGCACTAAATTTATATTAGGTAATAATTTTGTGTTGCTTTTCTTCTCCTACTATTAATCTGAAATTTGTTGTCACTATTTACTTATTGGTATGGGTATATATTTCCCCATTTAAATCATTGATTCAATTATGTGTGAAGCATAATTTACAATATGCTTCACAATTGTACAACTGTACAATATTCAATGAATATATATTTTTGCTATGATTTTGTTAAAATAACACCTGTTGAACCCCAGGGTGTCAGATAGTGAGCTGTGACTGAACAACAAAACCACAAGGGATACTGAATGAAGTAGAGATGTTTATTACTCACAGGTCCTGGAGGAAGCACATGGCATACTGCCAGGGGCCTTAGGGAAATCTCTCTACCTAGGTAGAGAGATCAGCTGAACTGGAGTACATACTTTTATGAGGGTTGATGGGTGGAGTGTTTTGGGGTCTTGGTTCAGATCAGGTCAATTCTAACCAAAAAGAGTAGAGTTTTATCTTAGCTTTGCACAAGGGGAAGGTACACAAGAGGAGGCAGGAGAGAATGTTGCTCACAAGGACTCCTTGAGGAAGTGGTATCAGGAACTTGGATTTGCTTATGTCTCTTCTGGAGATGCACAAGTGAAGGGGCTAATGTCAGTGCGTTCAAGGCCCCTGCGTGCTACTTGGCAGCAATAACATGGGACAGTTTAGCTAAACACTTGGCATTTTGTATTTTAAAGATTCTGTTCAGTGGACATGATTGTGTTTTTGTTATTGAGCCTGATAAGCAAATGCAGTAACTCCAGGAACCACAAATTTTATGCTCAACAGACTGATGGTGATTTGACTCACTTAACATAAAAGTAAGAATATCACTGTAATTAGGTGGTCACATGAAACATCGAGAACAGAGGAAGAAATGAAAAGAGACAGAAGAGAAGACATGAGAGGGATTAGAAAGTACAATATGATGGCAGTGGAATAGTTAGAGGGTGAAGATTAACATTTGTGACAGTTTAGGAGAGAAGAGGTGATAACTGGTGACAACATTGGAATAGTCGATAAGAGGGTGAGAATAAAAAAGAAGCCAAATGTGTGTTCTGGATAGGGTAGCAAATAATTCTTCAGGATTAGATATGCCCTTACGTTTCTTTAGGGCATCTGTATGTATGCTGAAGGTAGTACAGTTAGAAGTAGTCTGTATGGGCAAGAACTTTCCATCTATATTGCCATTTATTCATAGACAATACACTTA
Organism: Panthera onca; assembly: GCF_046562875.1. NCBI lineage: Eukaryota > Metazoa > Chordata > Mammalia > Carnivora > Felidae > Panthera > Panthera onca. Next base: position 161,725,048 of record NC_138346.1, read on the forward strand.
GGAGAAGCTCAGAAAATACGCTTGCTTTAATTTTGCATATTTGCCAAATGCATAGCAGAGTGATTTAGGTTCATAATCATGACAAAGCCATCATCATCATGATTCAGATTTCAACTAACAGTCACTGTGTACCTACTATATATGACATACTTTCACAACAATATGCAATAAGTTATTGCTTTCCCAGTTTTATAGCCAAGTAAATTCAGGCTTAGAAAAATAAGTTAACCTGTCCCAGGTAAAATGGGTAGTAGCTGAGTGAGAATTCAAATCTAGATCCTTTTATCCCAAGTTCCATGGCTTTTCTACTATCTTGTGTCTCTTACTAAGAAAAAGATCAAAACAATGAGTAAATTTATTGCTAATTCATCTATTAAACACTTATTAAGCACTAGTTGCATTTTATTTGCTGATTAGCCAACAATGATAAAAAAAATCAAGGTATGTTATATGTATGAGGAAAAATGAGAGATTGTAAGTGAGATTAAATGCATACATCTATTACATACTCAAGTGATTGGAAAATAGTGAATTCTTAAAATTATAAATATTATGAAATAAAATCTCTCATCCAATGATTTCATCCCTAATGATTAGAAGTTACTGATAATACAAGGGAAAAAAATGAATGGCTTTGAATACATTTATATAGTGAGGCATTCATTGGCTATTTTGTTGAATTTTTACAACAGACTACAACTTTTCTACTTGAGGTTTGGAGAAACAAACTTATAGAAGATGAATAACTTCCTGAACTTTAATATAGGTAGTAAATGGCATAACCATGGCTTGGTGCTAGGCTTGTGTGCCTCCGTGGCCCATCCTCACTTTTTAAAAAAAGTCATAATATTTCTTGGAGCATTTTGTGTACTCTAGTCCTTAACAGAAAGGAAAAGCGGTAGTTGCTTGCTATAGTATTCTGAGTTCCCAATTAAGTCATTTGAATACTAATTCTGGCATAACTCTCAACAGCTGAACCAAGTTGATTTCAAATCCTTCTTTGAAAAGGGTTAGGCAGCCTAAGGAGCACCATTATTTCCCAAGATAGATGGGAAGATCAAAAAAATTCAAAGACCTATAAAAGATGTTTTTACTCCAATTACATTAAACATGTCAAAAATGTTTTTGAGTCTTATGCTTAACTGTAGTCAATGGATAAAATGAAACATACTGAAATTAGATAGGTTGCCTTTTCTGTTAGCTGGTAAAAGGAGTGTATATAGTTTATAGCCCAGTTGAGTGAAAACTTATTTTTCATCTGATCGTATATAATTTAAGCATCTTCTTTAATGTGTTTATTTATCTACCTTCCCAAGGTTTTAGGTGTGCACCCAAGAGGAGAGTTTCATGTTGACTTGTTTTTTGTCTATCCAAGCTTTCCCAAAATAAAGTCCTATTTTTGTCTCATATAATTCAAGAATATTTTCAACCCTTCTAGCCCCATTCTAACTCTTCCTTTCCTGAATTCCAAATTTCTACACCTTTCAATTTTACAGTGTTTATTCTGTCAATTTTTCATTATGATATACTGTTATATGTTTGATTCTGCAAAGGAATATAACAGCTTCTGTCTTATACAGTACTCATTTACTTATATTATTGCAAATCCTTCACAGAGCTTTGCATATTGCTTTTTGTATAGAATATATTTACTAAATACTTTCATTGATCATTTTTCTTTCTTCTTTCAGGAATTTGTTTTGTATTGTTTCCACTAATCATATAGTTTTTTCCATAGGGAACATGTTCTTCCAGATATTCATTCACCTGTTTTTTCAGCATATATTTATTGAGTCCGCATCAGACACCAGACACTTTCACTAAGTTTGAGATACCATCATGATAAGAGATAAGGTTCCTTGCATTGAATTTACATTCAATGTAGTTCAACCTGTATCCTTAAACAGTGTTGTACCGTGTAAAGAACTTATGTTTGACTTTCTACTTCACCAATTATTAGTTCTGAGATTAATAGTTTCTGAGACTCCATTTTCTTGTCTGTAAAATGGAAATGTTGATAGCTACCCCTGTACTTACTGTAAATCCTAGTACTAATGCCAGTGAATACTGGTAAATACAATGAATACTGTAAATCCTAGTAATAATGCCGGTGGATACTGCCAAAAGCCGTGTTCTGCACAGTGGTGCTCAATGTCAATGTCTTTTCTTTTTCCCTTCCTCAGTCTTCCTTTAATACAGCTGTAACTTATGGCCAGGACTATCTACTTGAAGGAATTGTTATATGTTATACTTCCTGCATTCTCTGTTCCCCAATAACTTCTGAGACTCACCTAGTTTTAATACAAGGCATCTTTCTGGTACTGTGAAAAGTAGGTTTAACCTGAACATATGATGAACATCTCATTTATCTTGTTTGTTTCTTGGACTCATTTTTTTTTCTTCTAGGATGTTTTACTTCCTTCATACTGTGCTCTCTTTTGAATAATTTTGTACGTTTATTTCTCCCTAAATTTGTTGTTAGTTTTTGACATATTTTGAATGTCCATGAAGATTATATTTTCTTCTTCACAATTTCTTCTCTTGGCATTAAAATATTCTTATCATTATTATGTGTTTTTTTCTAAAATCCTAGACTTCTCTCAGTACGCTTTCATTATTGTTTTTCTTGTGTAGGATGGTGATATATGTAAGGAACACTTCATAATTATCACCTGGCTAATAATTTGGAATTCTTCAGCAAATGATTCTTCGTTAAATAGCACTTCCTTACTTTTGCCACTTCATTTTCTGAATTATCCTGAGCCTCCTGCCCCTAATGGAATGGATGACACTTCTCCCTAATCTTAACAATTGATGAGCTGATTTTCTGACTTTTCTTGGAGTATTCTAAAAATTCTCTTCTTATGTGACTTATATAATCAATTGGTTTCTGGCAGGCAATATCTAGACTTATTTATCACCTAGTTTCAAGTAGCATACAATTGTATAATGTTTATATGGGGAAATCATTAAAGGTAAATTCTTGTTAATTTCCTTCATTTATGTTAAAACATCTATTCACTTTTTTTCTCCTATACAGGAATATGGTGCTTTTTCAAATCATCCTAAACTTTTCAATATCCTCATTTTTTCCCCATTTCTAGTTATTCTAGAAGTGTATTTAGGTTAGGCCCTTGAAAAATAGTGGCATATTTCTTTGAATCATTGAATAAAATTGAATCAGGAAACTGTTTAAGTTTAGTTCTCTATAAAATGGGTTAATGATACTATCTAAACTATAGATTGTAAGAATTAAATGAGATAAGGTTTGTAGACTCCATAGCATCATGCCTGGTAAAAATAAGCAGTAAATGAATGGTAGCTATTAGGATTTTTATAAATATCATTAACAATAAAACTTCATTAATAATTTTAGGGGATTATCTGACAGCAGACAAAATCAAGATCCTCTGGTAATGTGCTTACTTCTCTATGCTCCAGCATGCTTTGGGGACTTACTTCATGAATTATCTTTTACTTTAGATAAGACTTCTTGCTATTGCCTCCCCTTTTGTGGGGCTTTCTTTTCCTTATCAGTTGATTTTACAAGGTGGATTTTCAATAATGTTTGAGTTCTATTCATTTTTTAAACTTAGCTTAATGCTAATTTTTTCATGGAACCTTTATTAGCTGCTCAGAATGAAAAATTTGAAAGCAAAAATTTAAACACCTGGATATATCTATCTCTATCTCTATATCTATATATATAGATATATATATATATAGATATATATATATAGATATAGAGATATATATAGATGTATATATATATCTATATATATTTTGAAGATATATATATATAGAGATATAGAGATATAGAGATATATAGAGATATATATAGAGATATATAGATATATATATATATAGATATATATATAGATATATAGATATAGAGATATATAGAGATATATATAGAGATATAGAGATATAGAGATATAGAGATATATATAGATATATATATATATCTATATATATTTTGAAAGCAAAAATTTAAACACCTGGATATATCTATCTCTATCTCTATATCTATATATATAGTTATCTATCTATATAGATATATCTATATAGATATATCTATATAGATATATCTATATATATATAGAGATATATATAGATCCAAATTTATTTATCCAAATATGTACATATATGTATGTATCTGCACTTCATGACTTTGTAAGCCCAGTTACCTTGCATTAATGCTGGATTTTATAAAATGTGTTTGGTGAACATAAGTAGTTCTTTCCTTGGATTTTAGTTATTTACGTACATGTTTTATGAGATATGTCTACCCTATTGTAGGCCTTGTGAAGTTAGAATTTTTACCTTAACTGCCTTTGTATCCCTTCGGCCTTAAATAAGCTTGTTGAGTAGAAAAATTTTTGTGGAAATGAGTAAATGAATCTAAAACAATTAGTCTCACAATAGAGTCATTGCATGTTTGATTTGGGAGTTACATGGGAAATATTTTCAAAAAAGATCATCTTAGGAATTATGCAGTGTGTTACTTTTTTAATGTAACACTACCTAAAAATCAGATGGGGGGTACTCTTTTGGTACTTTATTAAATAAAATCACTTGTATTCTAGACTGAATTGTGCTGTAGTGTTTTTATTTCAATTTTTTTTTTTTGAGTGGAGGCTCATAAAATAGGATATCACAAGTGGGGAGGAAGAATGAAGTTCCAGTTTAATGGGACCAAATACATGTCAGAGTGGGAGAATTGTGAAGAACATTGTGTCATGATAATGATGCTAATGCCTATAATTTCTATAGCCTGATATGAAAATACTTTTTAAATTCATAAAATTAACAAGGCAGCTCATTGCAGGTTTTCCAAATATCTTATAAGTTCCCAATGAGTATACTTAATATTACATGCCTTAGAGATTGAAAAAACAGATCTTTAGTTTGGCTTTAGAGGTAAAGAACTTTGGTTTCTGATGCCTGTAGTATGTATTAGCAGACATTCTACAGTTTATTTGATAGTCTTACATTTCCTTGAACCACTCTTAACCACTGATATGTTATTCCTAGTAAATTAGAGACATACTTTAGGATAAAAATTAATTCCTAATAGTTACATTAAATTGTGGCATTCATATCTCAGTTATTTTCCTTAGAAAAAATTCAAAAGAGGAGTTTTGATATATTTTAAGATTAAATGGAAATACTGAAGCTGATTGCTTTCAGTACCAAAAAGCTAATTAAAGGCTAACAAAAATTATCTTCTTTTTTTTTTTAATGATTATTTTTCAGAGAGAGAGAGAGAGAGAGAGTAAGTGGGGAGGGGCAGAGAGAGAGGGAGACACAGAATCCAAAGCAGGCTCCAGGCTCCGAGCTGTCAGCACAGAGCCCAACACAGGGCTTAAACCCAGGAACCGGGAGATCACGAGATAAGCCGAAGTCAGATGCTTAACTGACTGAGACACACAGGAGTCCCCTAAAATATCTTCTTTAAAAAAATTTTTTTTTGATGTGTATTTTTGAGAGAGGGGCCGAGAGAGAGGGAGACACAGAATCTGAAGCAGGCTCCAGGCTTTGAGCTGTTGGCACAGAGCCTGACGTGGGGCTCAAACTCACAGACAGTGAGATCATTACCTGGGCTGAAGTGGGACACTTAACCGACTGAGCCACCCAGGCACCCCACCAAAACTATCTTCTTAATGGAAGAGTCAACTTATTATCTTTTTAAAATTATTCTTTTTTGATATAAACATATAGGTTGGTAGTCAAACAGACAAATAGCTACTGTCATCAAGCATGGTTAAAACAAAAAGATTGTCCAAGAGTTTAGACTTAATTTAGTGTGGAGAAAAAATTGACACAAAAGTGTACATAAACTGATAGTAATTGTGTAGTTATCTAACTTCTGATTAAGAAAAAATGTTATGTATGTTGTTGAACTATTTTATGAAGAAATGACAATTGTATATTTGAAATTTACTTGGGACAGTAGTTTATATAATGAGTTATAAATTTATTGCATTAACATAAGTACTTTTAAAACAGACATATTATAAAGTAAGTTCTTGATAATGATCTTCCATCTATAGAAAAATTAGACTTTGGTACATTTTTTCAGATTTTCTTTGTGTTCAAAAAGAATTGCCTAAGAAGAAATAAAATGCTGGTATTTTGAATGTTGATTCTTTCAGTACCAAAAGGGTCTGTACATTAGTAAACATTTTATGGGTGTTAAGGACTGTATTTACTGTCATTAAAAATAATTGATCTGTGTAAATAGTATAAAATATTATAATTTATTTTTATTTTATAATATTATAATTTATTTTAATATTTAAAATTTTCAAATATTTTAAATATTTAGAAAAATAATATTAAAATATTAAAATTTTCAAATATTTTAAATATTACTGTAAAACTGTTCATTCTCCATGTATTATTTACTTTGAAAGATAATAAAAGATATTGTAAGATGGTAGATATCAGAAAACAAAAATAACATAGTTGCTCGAAATATATTTAATCAGTTAGTATAGATTTTTCTGTATTTAAAAGCCTTTAATACAGAGTCTCTGGCTATTTAGTAATAGACCATAATCCCAATAAAGTAAAAATCAAGATATGATTGTAAATATATCTTACAAATTTTGAAATAAAATTTAAACATATTTAGTTTATACTTGAAAATAATAATTGTATTTTGAAATGTTGTATTGTTTATGTCATCTTACTTAAACATCACAACATCCTTATGAGGGAAGCAGGACCAGTATTAAAATTCCAATTTTACAAAGGGATAAGTACAGGTTTAGATGTTTAAAGACTTCTTGGTTATGAATAGTTAACGTTTTTTCAAACTGATTTCTTGCTCGATATTTTTCTTCATATTACTGATTGTATAAACTACTCAGCGTTACAGATTTTATCTTTTTTTCAATGGGGCTTCAGAACGTTTCATTTTGCCCTCCATATTGAATATACCTATCATGACTAGTGATATCTCTAACCTCCATTATTTTGTGCTCCTTTTCTTATCATACTTTACCCTATTCTACAAAGTAAGTGTATGTTGAGTAAATAATGGTAACATTAAGGAGAAATAAAATCACATGAGGAAAATAAAATGAAGAGTACTGGAGAGAAAATTACTTAATGTTTTCCCCCTATTTTATTATTGTCATTGCCTTTTGTCACTGCCCTTTTTTTCCTTTTTGCTTTCATACCTTCTTCCTCACTCTGTACCGTGAGAGAAGAAAGTGTCAGGAGATGATGAATATCCATTAATGCTAGTTCTTTAGCTAATTGCACAATGGGGAAATTATGTTACCATCTTGCTTAATTTGGGGTAAAGGAGCTCAAAAGGATAAAATTCTTTGTAGAAAGAAGTGCCTTCATAGCAGTGGTTCAATAGAGATAGAACAGACTTCAAGTAAATAGAACGTTAAACTCTACAGGGTTTCTTTTTTGTCTGTTTTATTTTGTTTTCACTAGATATATTCATCATCAGTTTTTTTAAATGTATTATTTAAGGTTGCTTTTATTAAGCTTATATTTAACTTTAACAACAGATTTTCCTTCCCTTTTTAATTCAAAAACAAAACAAACTACTTAAATGTAAAAAACTTGTAACAGTCCTTTTGGAGAAGTCAAACATCCAATTTGTATAGATAATTTACAATAATAAGATAATAGACAACGTTAATCAGTTTTGATCAGAATTTCCCCAATGGTGCCATGGGGAAAGCTGATATATGCAATGTTAATACAAAAGTTCTTTTAGTTGATCTGTATTTGATCAACAATTTTTGTTTCCTCTAAAAAATTCGAACTGGTGCCCACAGCATGCCATAAACTTCTCTTTACTGTGTACGTGAACATTTCTTCCTGTCAGTTGAATTCTGAGATTGGTAGAATCAGTTATAATATGTGTTATAAAAAAAATTTAGTTTCTACAAACACAATGTTAAATGCTTTGAAAATACAGGCAATTATTGAAAATAATTATGTTTAACTAGATGTACGTGGAGTAACTAAAATATTTGTAAGAAAATAATTACAATTTAGATGTATTCTACACTGAGAATGCTTCACAAGTATCTTTAAATTCTCATAACACTTTGAAAAACCAGAAACTGAAAGTCTGATCATCTTAATTGGAGCATTATGTGGCATAAGACATAGTGTGGAATTTTAGTGGTCATTTTTGTTAACAAAAGAAATTATTCAATCTTTTAAGACTGATACATGAATATACATTTTTAAGTGAAAACAAAATATTTAGGGTATGTATATGATAAATTACCTTTTGACTGGCTGATCAACATGATCTTAATCCAACTTTTAAGACATTCCTAAAGATTATTCTATGAAGAAAAATTTTAGAAAGTTAATATCTTCAAATAATGTGCCCCTAGCTGTGAAATGAAGCACCTTCCTTTACTCCATATTCTTGAAGAGGGATTAAAATAACATTTTAAATTGATATTTATAAAGAATAGAAGAAACTACATGCCTCTTGCTCTTTGGAGAGAAGTGATAATCATGATTTATTTATTGATACAACTAATATTTCTTGAGCACTCAGTATATGACAGCATCATGCTAGGTTCCTGGGATTCATTAAGACAAAAAAAAAAATCTTGTCCTCAAGGATTTTATAATCTGACAGGTAAACCAATTGACAGGAAAACAACTAGAGAAGAAAACAGCATTACTAATAAGGAGGAGAGTAATGGACACTTAGTATTCTTTTAGGATGTTCAACCTGGATGTCTCCTCAGGCTATTAAAAAAAAAAAAAAAGTAAATGCATTCTCTTAAGGAGAACTCTCAGTGCTAACCAGGATTTAAGGGTGTATAACCTTATCTCCCAAATCTTCACCATTTTGCTCTTATGGATCCCATTATTTTCACATATGGTATTACCTTTGATTTCCCCAATTTTCTTATAGGTTAGACACTTCTTAGGAGCCTGCCCCTGTGACCCCATCTGAGGTAGACCTCTGGTGAGACATGACTGGTTTTCAACATGACATGACATGCCTATTTCCTCAATGTGATAGGCTCTATCATATGTTGTATTAATTAATTGTCTTTTTCCTTCTAATTTTATGTAAGTGTGGGGACCTTGCATGCTTTCTGTGAGGCTTTATCTCCAGGGCTGAAACAGTGCCCAACCCACTGGGGATTGCTCAATAAGGTTTTGTTGACAGTAAAAAATAAGTTTTAGAAACAAGATTTTTTTTAACTGCAAGTTTCTCACTATTTAATGTGACAATGTTAATTGTTAATTTTACCAAATATGTAGTTACTCCAAAATTGTTTTATCTTGGATATTTTTTTTCTGAGAAGTATCTTTTCAGATCATTGTTCTGCATAACAGAGTTTGGGAAACATACATACACATTAGAAGGTTATGTATGTATACATATTATATGTATATACATATATAATGTATACATATTAGAAGGTTCTTACACAATTTTATTGTTTTAAAGTGATCAAATTAAGAATGTTTATAAAAAATATCATTCTAGGTGCTAAAATTAAAATGCTTGTCTCCAAGTTGGTTATGAACTTAAATGTCAACAAATACGAATTTGTAAAATAGTAATGAAAAAAGTTATGCATTTCTATAGCCATTTATTTAGGCTCATTAATTTTTGAGTTCCTTTTTACTTTTGACATTACTGTAAAACATTTTTCTCCCTTGAGTAAAAATGCTCAAATGATATTTTCATCACATACTTATTTGTGACCCTTTTAAAATACATCTCAGTGTATAAAATAAACAAAAGTCATAATCTTGTAACTATGTCTGGAATCTTTCAGAAGGAGTATGTTGACATGGTTAAATATTTCTTATTTAAACTTGTGCTTAAAATTTATTATTTTTAAATCCACAAGAATTGTTTTAATTCTATTTTGCTTCTATACTTTTAAAAATAATATTTTAACTTATTAGAAAGGAGTGTATTTACCCAATCTACATGTAAATGTCAGCTTTTAAGAACGTTGACTGCTTTACTGTATGATAAAATAATGCAGCAAGTGTGAAATTTTGTTGAATTCCAATTGGAATTCTTTTAAATATTTTCCAATTTGAGCAACTGTTTAAGTATATTTCATCCACAGTGTATTTCACTGGGACGAGTTGGTTTGAGGAGTACTTGACAGGGTAACAGGGTCCTTGAAGTGTATAATGTCATCCTTATAATCACTCTGCTTTGTTTATTTATTTATTTATTTAATTTTTTATGTTTATTATTTTTGAGAGACAGAGAGAGACGGAGTGTGAGCAGGGAGGGGCAGAGAGAGAGGGAGACTCTCAGCTGTCAGCTGTCTGCACAGGGGCCAAACTCAGGAACAGCGAGTTCATGGTCTGAGCCGAAGTCTCGGATGCTCAACCGATTAAGCCACCCAGACCCCCCTAGAGAATTAGATTTCTTTTTTTTTCCCAAGGGATACAGGAGTACTGATGCATAGAGGCACTTGTACCCCAATGTTTATAGCAGCACTCTCAACAATAGCCGAATTGTGGAAAGAGCCTAAATGTCCATCAACTGATGACTGGATAAAGAAATTGTGGTTTATATACACAGTGGAGTACCATGTGGCAATGAGAAAGAATGAAATATGGCCCTTTGTAGCAATGTGGATGGAAGTGGAGAGTGTGATGCTAAGTGAAATAAGCCATACAGAGAAAGACAGATACCATATGTTTTCACTCTTATGTGGATCCTGAGAAACTTGACTCTGCTTTATTTTGAATCACAACTTTGCCACTAACTGGGACAGGACAAGTTGCTTGCTCCCTGTACCTATTCCCTGATCTGTACAGTTGAGATAATAATAATGCATGTTTTACAGAGTTGTTATGAGGATTTATTTATATAAAACTTGTGAATTACTTAAAACTGTGCCTGGCTCACAGTGAATACTTATTAGTAAATATTAGTAAATTATTACATGTTGATATAGTTCATATAATTTGACGGGCAAGAAGAAAGTTTATTTTCAGATATATTCTCCATACCAATTAGATTTACCAATAGACAATCAAATCTTGGTTTTAAATGAAACCAAGGGATGATGGATGTCTTTATACTGTATAAACATCCTTTAGGAAAATTACTGTTTTTAAGTTTTCAGATTTCAAAGTTAGAGCAATGCTGATTCTTTTACTTCCTAGTTGTTGTGTGTTCAGGCAGTTTACTTAACTTCTCAAAGCCTTGGTTATCTATATAAAGGGGATGAATCCGTGCTTTATAGAGTTACTATGAGGATCAAAGGAGGAAATTTACATAAAACACTTAGTACCTTGCCAGATATAGTATGTGATTGTTAGCTTTTTGTTATTACTATTATTATTGTTGTGTTAACTTTATTGTATAGCTAATTATTTCAGAAAATCACTTTAAATGAAAAAAAAGAAATCTACAAACACAAAAATCTCATGATAAAAATCAGAAATTACTGAGAACTGAGGACTAAGAACAATAAAAGAGGTGAGTGATAACAAAAGATAAATTTTGCCTGCATTGCAATTTTGCCTAAGACAAAACTATATACAAGAACAGTTTTATTTGTCCCTCATTATTGTCAGTGAACGTTTATTAGGCTTACCCATGGTCATGCTCTTGTAAGGGTCCATTAAATAGACATGACACTTACTCTTTAGGAGGGTATAATGAAATGTATTCTTTCTATGTATAAACTATCTTCCTGTGTACTAAGTTTGTTGTGTTGGAAAACTGTACTGTTGCTGTGGAATATAATAAAAGTTTCTCCTCTTGTTACAGATGAGATTAAAAACTCTACCATGGTTTTGAGAGGTAGCATTTAAATACTAAAGTCCACTACTATAGTTTAGGTGGTATCTTCATGAGCCATAAAATGTGTTCAGTTCCTACAAGGTATCAAGATTTGACTGAATGTGCACAGGAAAAAGGGGATTTGAGGAACAAATGATAAATATAGGTCAATGTACTAAAGGAGAAGAGGAGAGAAAATAGTAGTATGGAGAGGACCTTTAGGTGCTATCTAGACTCAAACCCTCTTTATCTTCATCTGTGAGCCATTTCTTTAGGAAGCTGTATATTTCCCTTTATATCCTCAGCACCTAGCACAGTGCCTAAATTAAATTTGTAGTAGTGAAATAAAAGGAATTGCTCTGAATAGCTCCTTGTTTTTAACATATTTTTCTTTCTTTTTTTAAGTTTATTTATTTATTTTGAGAAAGAGAGTAAGAGCACGAAAGCAAGGGAGGAGCAGAGAGAGGGAGAGAGAGAATTCCAAGCAGGCTGACATGGGGCTCATAAAATGTGAGATCATGATCTAAGCCAAAATCAAGAGTCAGACGTTTAACTGACTAAGCCCAGGCACCCCTAATGCAATTTTCTAATGCTGATTGTATATGCATGGTAAATGCTGACATATTCACACTGCAAACTTTGGCTTGATTAGGATTAGTCATAAAGCCATTTATTTGTGCTTGTCATAGTTCAGATTACATGGTACATAAAGGAAAACCAAAACAAATAAATATATATGTTAATAAAAAGCTTAGAATCAAGCAGAAAAACATTATCATACTCTATATTGAGATACACTTTTTAGGGAACTTCCATTACTTACTCTCCCTTGTGGTCCTCAGAAAGGCTCAATGAGGAGAGAATTATAAAAGAGAAAAAATAACCAAGGTCATGTAACTATTTAGAAAACAACCTAAATGAGATATCCTGGCTGCTAGTCTATTGTTCTCATGAAACTAAAAAAGTGACAGGTGAATCAGTACATAAAAATATGTTAGTGCTTTTATAATTTAATATATTAGATTATTTTGCACTTATAGGCTATTTTCTCAGTACTAATTACCCTTTTAAAAAATTTTTAAAGTTGAGTTGCAAAATAGCTAAAAACCCACATTCTATATGTTTGCATCATGTTCATTACAAACCTGTATTAGTAAGTTATATAATAATTTAGTCACAGTACCCTATGAGCTTCATAGTAATAGCTAATTTTATTTCATAAGTGCCTATAGTGTGTGTGTGTGTGTGTGTGTGTGTGTGTGTATGAATGAATCTTTCTTTTGAGGCCATAATTACTCTTGATTATTTTAATGAAACTAGATGCCCTGGGGGTGGTGGTGAGCCAATGTTCAAACACACACACATGGCCAACATATAGCTCTAAAAGCCTATTCCAGAGTTACTCAATCTTGACACTACTGATATTGTGGGTTAGTTAATTCTTTGTTGTGGGGGATGTCCTGTGCATTGAGGATTTTTAGCAATATCCTTGGCCTCTATCCATTTTATACTAGTAGCACCCAAACCCCTGAGTTATGGCAACCAAAAAGGTCTCCATGTATTGTCAAATGTCTCCTGGTAGGCAAAATCACCTCTGGTCAAGAACCATTTAATCATAGCCCAACAGTCCTTGATTCATTGACCCATGGTTAATCAAACTTGCATGAAAGGAGATTTGAGAATGGCTGGGAATATTAGGAGATACCTGTTTGTGGTCTATTGTCATCCTTTACTCAGGATCCTTCACACTTGTTTTCTTTTTTTATTTTTAAATTTACTTTTTAATTTATTTTTTATTTTTTAGATAAGAGTGAGCAAGTGGGGAAGAGGGACAGAGGGAAAGAGAGAAAGAATCTTAAGCTCCATGCCAAGTGTGGAGCCTGACATGGGGGTAGATCCCACGACCCTGGGATCATGACCTGAGCTGAAATCAAGAGTATGATGCTCAGCTGATTGAACCACCCAGGTGCCCAGAATCCTTGACACTATCATCTTTACCATAAAACAGTGACAAATACTTTTTCTAAATTAGAGAATTTTAAATGTGGTTACTCTGCCAAGAAAGTTTAGTTATTTATCTGGGGAAATGATTCCTAAATATGTGACCTTTAGATTTTCATTCTTTACAAATATAAAATATCTAGTCTTCACCAGCTTTGGTTCCAAAGAAAGAATGATCAGGCAACTGTTGTGGCCTCAAGTTGCAGTTAGTATCTCTGGACATAGGACATAAAATAGAGCACAAAACAGATGTGCATCCCCAAACCAGTGAGTAAGAAAGAGTTACTTCAGTAGGTATTTTGTAGCAGTGAATATTAGGTTGCTTTCGCCTTTTACCCTTCAATTTGTCCTGATTGAAAAACTGCTACTAAAAAAAAAAAAGAAAGAAAAAAGAAAGAAGAAAAAGTATGGGAATATAAATAAGTCTCAAAATATGGGGAGGAAGGACATGGAATTTGGATACATGTATCAATATGGCATCACTTATGTATATTTACATTAATATTTCTATAAAAACTGTGATGCTAATAAGTTACCCTTTATTAAGTGCTTACACATGTATTTATTTTTTCATTCAATACTTACTCAACCTTGTAAACTAAGAAATGTTATTATGAACTATTCTTATCTGTTTGGCTAAAAAAAAAAAAATATAGACGTGAATGAACTAAACCACGGGTCTTAATTTGGACTTAAGTCAGGGTTTGACCTACTCTAGAATATATTTGGTTAACAACTCCAATTTATGGATTTTGTGTGCACATTGCATTTTTATTTATCTTTTAATAAAGATTCAGATTTCAGAGTTAAGCTACATTATTTCTCTAATCAGGTAAACAAAATTTGATTAAAAACAGTAAATAAAACTAAAAAAATTGTTTATGCACAGAATATATATTCTAGTTTTTACATAAATTTTAGCTCATTAATTTTTCTCCTCCTTCTGTGAACTGCAGTAATGAAATAGATGTTAGGAAACAAATTATCTTTGATATGTATACAGTAATGAAGTTACATGGCTAGAGTAATTATAATTCATAATTCAATTTCAATTTCAAATATGTATTTTCTACCTCCTCATCAGTTTAAGCCAGATAAAGTAGATAAACAAACAAAAAGCACATTCTTCTTCTTTTCCGTTACGAGTGGGGTAAAGGGAAATGATCTGGCCAGCTGGTGCAGAGTTAAAATTTACAGTAAATGGCAGTGAAAACAGACTTGTTTGGAATCTCCAGCTGGATGAGCATTGTGTCAACACTTTTGTGATATTTCTTGATGATATCATGTTAGTCTGAAGAGCACTTAGCAGACACTAATTATCATATGGTGAACACTCTTAAGATGAAAAGGTGAAAATCTATTCAGTATGTGCAATGCATGCAGAGTTCAATTGTTAATCTAAACTGCAAGCTACAAAGACAATGTTTTGGTGATAGTTTAGGTGTGAACAAAACAGTTATTGTGCATTGTTCTGTAAAATATACATTTCCCAGTGATTGGATTCCAATTTCTATTATTTTTGTTAATGAGTGGGTCGAATAGTTTAGCTCTATTTATTGCAGTTCATGTTATTGTGCAAACGCCATATAAAACTCAACACACATTTCTATATTGCTCTACTGTATGATTTTCAGCTATCATTTAATTGGAAGAAAAAATGAGAAATATATACTTTATATTCCATAACAGTTTAGTGCTTTAAAATTAATACATATTTTTGATGACATAGTAGACATTTTTAAATAAGAAATATTAAGTATTATACATGAGATAGAGAACATTAATGCTCAGAGTAAGTTAAGGTGTCTTTTTTTTTTTGGTGATTTTAAGATGGTGTATTTTTAAAAATTTTATTTTGGCTATACTTTCATTACTTAATTCATTTATTCATTTAGTATCTATTTAATACCTAATATGTACCAGCTATTTAACTATTATTTCATGATTCTGTAAATAAAATAACTGATTAATCATGAATTTGATCTGAATAATCTTTCATTCATGCTACCTATTATTCAAATCATTTGTAAGTGAAATCAATTACTTCAACAGCAACAAAATTTTAGTAATGGTGTTCATTTTAGATTAGTACAGAATAGGTAGTATTTAACTTACCTGTACTTTCTACTCAAAAATGGATCTGATCACAGATTTATTTTTCATAAGCCTTCAACTTCCTTTCAGAGCATACCAATTGTCATTAACCGAGTTGACAGACTGACATAATGAAAGATTGAGCATTTGAGAAAGTAGAAAACCTGTGAACAAGGCAAAAAAAAAAACCCTACAAAAATATATTAAAATATAGATAGAAATATATCTAATTTCATTTAATTACACCTATAGACTTGGGTATATAAATCTTCCCAGGGGCTATATGAAGTAGGAATGGTGGTCAAGTTTCTGGAAAATTCTCTAGAAAGAAGATGAAAAATACAAGTTTTTAAAGAAAGAATAGATATAGTTTAATCAAAAGAAAAGCACAAGACACTTTACGTAAAATGTGTCAACATTTTACTGGTTTTGTAACATGTTTAACCGTATGTTAAATAAAATGCTTTTTTCTTGATGTATACATGAAGTGGGAACCAAGGTGTCATTTTTGAAAACACAAAAGCTTTTAGAACTTTAACTTGATGGCTTGAAAGATAGCAGTGTTTCTCTTACATTCATTTCATCCAAGCTGCAAGCATACTTTGAGTGCCTCCTTAAATACATACAATTTTACTGGGTATTGAGGGAAAGTTATAAAGATGTTCTTCATTGCAGCAAGAAGAAACCCACCCAAGAAAGAGTTATCAGTGTACTACATATCAAATACAATATAAAAAAATACATGATACTTAAATCCAGAGAAGGGAGAGTACATGTGATATAGAAACAGAAATGAGGTGAGATTTGAGGTGGACTTTGGAGTACGTATGCAGTTTGGGTTAGGAGAGAATATGGGTTAGTCTTGGTTCTGTTAGAGAATGTCATCCATCTCTGCTTTGGGAAATTGATTTATTTGGCCTTAGGAAAATCGTTTGTAACAATTTCAGGTTTCAGTTTTTCATGTGTAAAATGATGGAGTTTAAAAAGTCCATCATTCAAGACTCTCATGTTGAATTAGTCTTTCATTTCAGCTTTACCTAGTGTCTCTTTGCTAATTACTTTTTCTTCCAAGAACTTATTTAAGACAAGTCTTAGTTTACTGAAGATTCCATTTCAACATCATGGATTCAGTACATATTTGTTATGTTTCATATTGAGTCTATTGCTAATATGCTGATATCCAAACAATATTGCTATTGATTCTAGTTAAAGACATATTATTGGATTATTTTTTCCTGTCTTAGTTATATCTGTTAGGAGTGAATTTGAAATCTGTTATAAATACTTCATTTTCATTTCTTTTGGTAACACAATGTTCTGGTATGCATCTCTTCCTGTGTGAACTCTTAACTACTTCCTGTATAACACTCATTCTTAGCTGGTTTTTCTGTCTCCATGCTCTTGAATGGAAAAGATCTGTACTTGGATTTGTCCCAAGATATGGTAGAAAGCATAGTGTATTGAAGTAAGATGAGTGTTGATTTATTATTTAATCCCTCTTCAGGCTTATTGTCACTCCATAGAAGTATTCTGATTCTGTGACTTGATCTCAAATTCATTGTATGACTTTTCTGCCTGAACTTCTGGGCATGTAGCCTAATGAGATGGAAGGATTTCCTAGAGAGTCCCCAGAGCATCCTAAAATGAACTTTCAATTCTTCAAGTATTTTCAAATGATGAAATGGAACTATTAGAGATGCTTTGTTGACAAGGAGGGAGAGATGATGAATGAGGCAGTGGAGAATTATAACCTAATGTCTTAAACAAAAAACACTACCCAACAAATTCAGTATAAATTCTGAAGTTACATTATCAAATAATTTGAAAAACCTCCACATCTTTGGGCCAATACGAATCAATGCATTCAACTACACGAAACATCTGCAGTATTTATACTTGTCAAACTATTGTTTGGGGTAAAAAAATAATTATCACTTAATTAAAACAAGAAACAAGCACATCAGCAACAATAGACCAAGCTGCAAGTGTATAGCCTTTTTAGCTAGGATCACCAATTCATTGTTTCTTAGCAATTTAATTGCATTCTAAACCTAGAGCATTTTCACTTTGCCCTAAATGTGATCATTTATAATCGTATGTCTGAAATAGATGGTGTAAGGTTTCATCATATACTATTAGCTCTATCAACCTGTATACTATACATCATGTTGGGAAGTTGTATCTGTAGATCCCCATATGATCACTCATCCTGATTAATTTGGAGTGCCCAAAGAAACTCTACGTTAAAAATATTCTCTCTCTGTTTCTGTCTCTCTCTCATGCACACACAGACACACATTCTTCACTCTCTCTACAAACTTTTAAAAGTAAATTAATACATAAACATAGAATACATTCTACATAAGAATTATAAAGTAACAGAACTTAGTCATGGAAGAGGAGAAATCCACAAATATGTTACAGACATGTACTAGAATTGCTAAGTAAGATTTGAGTTTGTTAAACCCAAGTCATGGCACTGGGATTTGGTACATTAATTTTCAAAATGGTTTTTGAGCCCTGAGAAAAACTTGACATAAGACCACAGTGGTAACAGAATTCTTGAATAAGTTAATTGGTTTCCCTAGACAAATCCCTAAGATTTTAGATTGTATACATTTTAATGTAAAAATTCACAAACAGATGCTCTGATAAGATTCAAAATAAAATGTGGTTAATGAGAAAATTTGGTTTTATAATTTAATTATTTGTGGCCAAAATACAATCATATCTACAAAATATAAAGTAATGTGCTGAGATTTTTCTAAATAAAACTTTCTTCTCTGATTAATCATCTTTTTAAGGAAGTAATTTACTAGGTTCATCTGGACTGTATTTTTTAAAAATTTTTAAGCTTTATTTTTGAGAGAGAGAGAGAGAGAGAGAGAGCATGAGTGGGGGTGTAGCAGAGAGAGGGAGACACAGAATCCGAAGCAGGCTCCAGGCTCTGAGCTGTCAGCACAGAGCCCGACATTGGTCTCGAACTCACAAACCGTGAGATCATGACCTGAGCCAAAGTCGAAACCGACTGAGCCACCCAGGCGTCCCTGGACTGTATTTTTTAATACAAAGGAAAATAGGTTTGAAGAAATATTATAACAAAAATGTTTCATTGTAAGGGTATAATTAAGTCATTCAAAATAGTGTGTATTTGTGTTTGTTCTTTTTGTCCTTTATTTTTGTGTCTTTTTTAATATATATATATATATTTGTGAAGTGAATTATTTTGGGATCATTATCGATTAATTATCTATTAATCTAGTATTATCTATTAATAGATTGGTAACTAACCTTTATGACAAGTGTACTTCATACAAAAGAGTAAAATCTACATAATGCATAACTTTCTTTTGTTTAAAATAATCCCTTCTTCAAAAAAAATCGATGTAAAACTTACAAAGAAAAGTTATGGTTGTCAGCAATACATAATATGCCCCTTTTAAGATATAGTACTGTACAACCTAGCAAGATATAATATGGTCCTAGTCTTCTCTTTCACAAGAGAATTTCCAGTAAATAGGTGTCAATTTTAATGTCCCATTACTCTTTCCACACATTTTCTATTTGCCAGAGGATCTCACATACACATAAGAAATCCCCTGGTGAATTCAGCTGGGGTTCCCCACAAGAAAAGAATTCATGAGTCCATAAATCTTTCAGTCCCTTCAATTTATCTGGAGAGTTATGAATAGCATGCTGGGTAGCAGTACATGGAGCAGATCATCTTGAAAAATAATGCTATCTCCATAATGGGGAGGTTGCTATTTCCCAGCGGGAATGAGCTGTTTGGGCTGGGCGGATATGGCCCTATTGAACATTGCTGTTGGTAGAGAGAATCACATTCTTCTTGTTTTCCATATTGCTTTGAATATATTTTGGTGGCTGAGATTTTGATTATGTCAAAAAGAGCATATAAAGGTTCTGATAAAAATCACTATAAAGGTTCTGATAAAAATGGACAAAGTAAAAGAATTTCACAATTAAAATTATCATTCTCTAATTAAATCTCTCTAATGTATGAAGGTATTACAGGATTCTAAGATTGCTAAAGACTATTTTATGCTATGTATGTTGTATTTTTAGATACAATGGCAAACAAGAAAGTAGATGGTTTTCATTGACTTGTTTTCCATATTTCTTTTAGATTTGATTATTTATTATTTGAAGGTAGATGTATGTATTTCATTGTCCCCAGTTTAACAAAACAGCAGCTAAATTTCCAAACTAATTTTTTTCTATCAAGTTACCATTTCCCTTTTGTCTGAATGTCACAATATGCATGCATATGTTAAGACTAAAAAAACTTTCTTACTAATTAGAAAAGTGTTAGTTAAAATTTAAGGGTACTGTATTATACAGAGAAATAGAGTCTATGTATATATCCTGTGTGTGTATGTGTATATGTATGTATGTATATATGGAGAGAGACAGATTGATTTATTTTAAGCAGTTGTCTTATGGAACTGTGAGGGCTGGAGGTGGTAAGTCAGAATTTGTAGCATAGGCTAGCAGGTTGGAGACTCGGGTAGAGTTTCTATGTTACAGTCTTTAGGAGAATTCTTTTTTCTTCGAGAAACCTCAATCTTTGTTCATAATGCCTTCAACAGATCAGATGAGGCCCACCTAAGTTATGGAAGACAATCTGCTTTCCTCAGAGTGTACAGACTTAAATGTTAATCAGACTTGAAAAGTACCTTCATAGAAAAATCTAGACTGGTGTTTGACCAAACAGCTGGGCACCATAGCCTAGCCAAATTGACATAAAATTAACCAATACATATAGTAAAATACAACCTTTTATCATCTGTAATATTAATATAGATCTCTCAAATGGCATGGAAAGGGGCAACCAGAGGTAACTTTTTTTTTTAAACTGAAGTGTAGTTAACATACAATGTTATATTAGTTTCAGGTGTGCAACATAGTGAATCAACAATTCCATACATTATGCAGTGTTACCTCTGTAAGGGTAGTTACCATCTGCTACCATACAACATTAATACATTATTGTTGACTCACTTCCCTATGGTATACTTTTCATTCTCATGACTTACTTATTCTATAATAGGAAGTTTGTTCCTCTTAATCTCCTTCACCTATTTCATCCATCTTCCTACCCCTCTTCCCTCTGGCAAACACTAGTCTGTTCTCTGTATTTACGAGTCTGTTTCCTGTTTCTGTTTATTCATTTATTTTGTTTTTAAGATTCCACATATAAGTGTAACAATATGATACTTGTCCTTCACTGTCTGATTTATTTCACTCAGCATGATACCCTTTAGGTCCATCCATGTTGTCACAAATGGTAAGATTTTATTATTTTTTATGACTGAGTAATATTCCTTGTAAATATACTGCATCTACTTTATCCATTTATCTACTGATAGATATTTAGGTTGCTTGCATATCTTTGCTATTGTAATTAATGCTACAATAAACATAGAGGCACATATGTTTTCAAATTAGTTTTCCTTTTCTTTGGGTAGAAACCCACCAGTGGACTTACTGGATTGTATTTTTATTATAATATTTGTGTTTTTGATTTTTTGAGGAACCTCCTTACTGTTTTTCATAGTGACTGCACCAATTTACATTCCAACCAAAAGTGCACAAGGGATGTCTTTTTTTCCACATCCTCAACAACACTTGTTATTTCTTATCTTTTTGATACTTGACATTCTGAAAAGTGTGAGGTGATATCTCATTGTCGTTTTGTTTTGCATTTCCCTGATGATTAGAGATGCTGTGCATCTTTTCATGTGACTAGTGGTCATCTGTATGTATTTGGGAAAATGTCTATTCATGTCCGCAGCCCACATTTTAATTGTATTACTTATTTTTCATTTTGTTTGTTTTTGTTTTGTTTGCTTTGCTGTTGTTGAATGAGTTTCCCTTTAAGATATTTTGGATATTAACCCCTTACTGGATATGTCATTTGCAAATATCTTCTCCCATTCAGTAGGATGCCTTTTTGTTTTACTGATGGTTTCTTTCACTATGCAAAAACCTTTCAGTTTGATGTGGTCTCAATAATTTATATTTACTTGTGTTTCCCTTGTCTGAGGAGATATATCCAGAAAAATGTTGCTAATGGCATGAAAAGGAGCAGAAGGAGATAACTTTTATAGATTAAAATAAAATTGATAGATATTATAAACAAAGGCATTGTGTAAGCTTGTGCAGATCTTGATTCCAACAAAACAGGGGTATACATGTATTTTAAAGCACTTGAAAAAATTTGAATATGAACTGAGTATTATTTAACTTTTAAATTAAAAGTCTAATTAGGGGCACCTGGGTGGCTCAGTTGGTTAAACTTCCAACTCTTGATCTTGGTTCAGGTCATGATCTCACGGTTCATGAGACTGACCCTCATATTAAGCTGTGCACTGAGAGCATAGAGGCTGCTTAGGATTCTCTTCCTCCCTCTCTGTTGCTTCCTCACTCACACGCATGCACTCTCTCTCCCTCAAAATAAACAGATAACTTTAAAAAACTAAATAAATAAAAAGTCCAATTTTTTTCTTATTTATATTTGTCATCATGATTTAGTATTTTATCTACAGAAAGTCTTTATACTTTATATATTTCTAAAAATTTATAGGTTTGGATATTAGTCTCATGATGAATCATGACTAAACACCAATAATATTCTGCTCAGAAGTTTAGATTTTTAGTGTTCCAATAAAAATATTATTTAATCAGTACAGAGAAGTATGGCTTCTTTTTAAAATAAAAATTAATATTTTTTTACATTGGTATGTCTTTGTTACACACAGTTAGTAGTATATTGCATATTATTCAAAGTCTAAAGTAGCTATTTAATAGTCTGTAAAAGTAAAGTGTTAGCACAAAATCCATATATAATCCATACATTTAATTATATATATATATAATAAATATATATTAAATAGATATTGATTTATGGCTCTTTTTGCTCTAATATGTTCATTTTTTGGACAAAAATATCTTAATTCTTTTGAGAAGAAAAATGAAAATTCCTTTCTTTGAGTTTATTTCTTGTGTTCATGCATTTATGCTTTGAATAAATATTCAAAAGTAACATTACAGAACATGCAGGGAATTCTATATATATTATATGGTATAATAAAATATATAGTACAATAGTTAATATTAAATATAATTGAACATGATATATAGCATAAACTGCAGCATATATTGTATTATATATTTGATTGTGTTTAAAATATGATTCTAATTCTTCTATTAACAGTCACTCTCTAATCTATGAATCTTTCATTATGAATTTAAATACTAGACTAATACCAGTCACTAATTCATTTATTATATATATATATACATATATATACATATATATACATATATATACATATATATATGTATATATATGTATATCATGACCTGAACCTCTCTGTCTGCCCCTCTACTGCTTGTGCTCTCTCTTTTTCTCTCTCTCAAAAACAATAAACATTAAAGAAATTTAAAAAATATATAAATGGCTTATGCATGTTTTACAGATTTACAGAGAAAAGACAAGAGGAGTAAATTAATGATATCCATAGAACTAGGAAGTGGAAAAGATTGGATTCCTGTGTGTTTGGCTGCAAAGTGTGTAATTTTTTGGACCATGTCCTGCTGATTGTCTTTTGTTTAGCGAAAGATTTTATGAAACGAGAAATACAGGGGATGAAAAGTTTCACAATTCATTATCGGGCAAATGATTCTGAAGATATGCCTGTAAAAGACTTGTTAATGAAATAGAAGAGGAAGAGTAAAGCTGTTTCTATAGACTGTACATAATAGTGCTGTCAGCAGGTGGCTACATTTGCTTAAGACCTCTAATATCCGCTTTCTGTTTTTCTTGTTACTGCACCCCTCCACTAGCCCTCCAACAATCTTTTCTCAACACAGCCGCAAAATCTTGAACAATTCTTAAATGTGTAAGTCAGAAAATGTCAGTCTTCTGCTCAGAATCTTCTGATTACTTTCCATGTCAACAGATGTGAAATCCAAAGACATTCAAATGGCTGGCAAGGCCGTGTATAATCTGAATGCCAATGGTTTCCTTGATTTCATCTCCTACTGCTCTTCCTCTTATTTTTGCTGTCCCAGCCAATCATGCTCCTGCCTGAAGACCTTTGCACATGTTACTTAATTTTTGAAACATTGTTTCCCCAGTCACCCACATGGCTTGCTTCCTTACTTTCTTTTGGTTTCTAAACAAAAGTCATCTTAATCAGTTAGGCTTTTCTGACCAGTGCTTATCATCACTTGGTATACTGTATTTTTGTACTTATTTGTTTACTGTTGGATGTAGGCGATAAAGTCATGAGGGAAAGAATTTTATTTGTTTGCTGCTGTGTTTTGGGCATTTAGAAAGGCATCTGATAAAAAGCATGCAGAAGATATCTGTTGGAGATATGAATGGATACTTGAGAGAGGGTTTAATAGGTGTGCTCTGTTTTCATTCCTCTAGATACTTCAAGTTGTATTCCTCATAGTAAATTATGACATCAGAACTCAAAGCATTTGGGACCTTTGAGCTTAATTACCTGCAGAAATACAAACACTGAAACTCAGTTTAATGTGCAGCTTTTACAACAAATAAGGCATTATGTCTTGGAAACACCCAAATTTCCATCCCGACAGAGTCACTGTTTGACAGTGAGCAAGTTACCTAAATTTGCTAACTCTCTTTTCTCGAAAATTAAAAAAAAAATACTAAAACTATGCTCAGCCTATCTCTTATCCAGTTCATCAACAAAGAATATTTATTAAGATACTACTACATGGCCAGGTACTAAAATACTATTTTACAGAATTGTTTTATAGAATAATATGTAAGTACTTGGTCTAGATTAAGAGCTCCATAATCTAAAATTATTTGTTTGCTAAGAGTCAAATACAACATAGACTATAATTTAATGCTCAAGTCTAGATGTTATTTCCAGTGATATCTAATGCATCTTTCTCTTACCTGGGGCAGAGGTGCTATGGGGTAGTAATTAAGGTCATACATGAGCTCTGCAGTGGGACCACTCAGTTTGATTCTGGCCCCTGAATCTACTGAGTGAGTAATTTGGAGCAAGTGTTTTGTTATTTTTTTTTTATCTTCTGTGTCTTCATTTTATTTTATTTTTTTGCAGTGGGGGGATGAAGAAAGTAACACCTATATCATTTCATGCCAGGAAGATGACATGAATCAATATAGATAAAAAACTAAGAAGAGTGTCCACCTTATAAAAACATCTTGGTTAGCTGTCATCTGCCCTATATTTTATTGCATTTCATTTCTGCTCTTACATAATGCACCAAGCCTTTTGAAAGTAGATAGTTTGTAAACCTAAGACAAAAGGTAAAACTTGAGATAGTTCACTTAGTGATATTTGATGAACTCATCAAATGCTTAATATTTTTAATCTGAGTTTTGTTAATATGTAGAATGAAAGTATTTTCTCTATTTTCTCTTATGACTAATAATGTATCTTTATTGGATGGACACTCACACTACTGTTGTGCTCTGCATTAAACCAAACTGGCAGTGAATGTGGAGTGGACAGAGTCCTTTCAGTTTCATTTCATTGTTCAGCACACATTCATTGATCATCTGTTGATGAGTACTGTGCTAGTATTTGGATTATAAAATAAGTAATTAAAAAATAAAGAATATTCGTAACTAATGGTGTTCTAAGTCTTTTGGAAACCTGCTCCTAAACAATAAAGGCAACAACAAATGGATGTGAATAGTTCCAAAGTGAAAAATGATCCAGGTATTTCTCAAAGCAGTCAGGCAGAGCTTCATAGAGAAGGCAGTGCTTGAGCTGATTGTTAAATAAGTAAGAGTTGTTTAGGCAGGCTAAAGTAAAAGGAGTTCTAAGATTGGGATGCAAAGCATAGATATATTAAACAGTAGCATATTTTGGGGTGAATTAAAGTTATTCTGTTCTTGTCAGGCTATAATGCATGGAGGAAACATGGCAAGAGGTGAGACTTGAGAACTAGATAAGGGACATGATCATAAAGAGATTTTTAAGACTGGCCATAGCTT
The DNA here is from genome assembly GCF_046562875.1 of Panthera onca. Classification (NCBI taxonomy): domain Eukaryota; kingdom Metazoa; phylum Chordata; class Mammalia; order Carnivora; family Felidae; genus Panthera; species Panthera onca. The sequence continues at coordinate 161,750,949 of NC_138346.1, forward strand.
GAATTTTATTTTGTTGGCTGTGAATTGTTTCAAGCATCAACATGGTCTAGTCAGGACTGTAGTTTAGAAAAGCAATTGATGGACAGAAAGTGCACAAGACTGGAATAAATATTATTAGTTTAACTTATTGCAAACAGGCAATGGGCAGATAAAACCAATTTGATTTTACTGAATGGGATAAAACACTTTCTATGATAAGATAATTGTAATTCATCTCATTGTAAAAATGGAATTTAAGTATTTCAAGAGAGCAAACACTTTATGACACATACTGGTAAGAATATTAGTAAGGTAGCAAATAATTAATATTTTGATTTCTTGTTTTAAAACTTGTATTTAATTTGTTTCATATATTAACTTACCCCCATTTAGGATTTGATTTTTTATAACAGAATTTTACATCAATAATTTTTTGATTCTTAGGTTGAGAGTGTTAGGTTACAAAACTTAGTTATATATATTAGAAGTCTAGAATTTAGAGTTGCTTTTAGATTAATGTAATATTTGCTTAGCAATTCTGTTGAAATGTGGATGTCATATTTCATCATTGTATATGCAGAAAATATGCCTAGTTAAAATGTTTTTCTCACATGAATTTATTTCTCCTACAATTAAAATTAATATTTGAATCTTATAAATGAATAGCAAAATACATTTTATTTTCTTATAGACAGTAGTGTTATGTAGTATTTTGAAATGCCATGATTTCATAGTTGATGCCTATGTGACTATTTGCAAAATCTGTCTGAATCTTAAAATATACCTTGATGCCATATTACATTCGAATGTACTTCAGTCTTTTAAGAGTTGTTAATGGTGCCATGACTGTACCATTGACGCAGAAGTTAATTACAACTTGTGATGTGGAAGAATCTCCTTACCTGATTGAGCTCAGATTATTCCAATAGATTTAACATTATAAGCCTTTAATTAATTAATTAATTAATTAATTAATGAGATATTTTTAAGTTTATTTATTTATTTTGAGAGAGAGAGAGAGAGAGAGAGAGAAAGCTGGGGAGGGGCAGAGAGAAGGAGAGACAGAATCCCAAGCAAGCCCTGTGCCATCAGTGCCGAGCCTGATGTGGGGCTCTAACTCACTCTGAGATCATGACCTGAGCTGAGATCAAGAGTCAGATGCTTAAATGACTGTGCCACCCAGGCACCCCACATTATAAACCTTTTAGTCCTGTACATTTCCTTAATAAATTTTCATTTAATTACTGAATAAATAATTTAAAATCTGTCCTAATCATTTCTTAACAACAACAACAAAAATCTTTTTTGGTCTGGATGGCCCAGCATGGGATTTCTGACATAATACAGTTGATTTTTATTATTTGTGAATTCCATATTTGTGAGTTTGCTATAATTCATTTCTAATCCCCAAATCAATACTGGGGCCCTTCATAGTCATTTGTAGACAAGCACAGAGCAGCAAAGAATTTGAGTTGACCAATCATGCGTGCCCAGGTGAGGTCAAACAGGGGGATGCTCTTCTTGTGTCAGCTCTCACGCTATGAACAAATATCCTTTTTGTGGTCTGTTTAGGGCCACATTTTTCACAATTTGTGCTTTTTGTTTATGATTTCACTACTTAAAATGGTCCCCAAGCATAAGGCTGAAGTACAAAAGGCTGTGATGTGTATTATGGATGTGTATTATGGAGAAATACGTGTGTTAGGTAAGTTTCATTCAGGCATGAGTTATAGTGCTGTTGGCCATGAATTCAAAGAGTTAATGAAGCCTTAACTCTTGTTAAGGCTGTGAGCGTCAACGTCTTAAAATGTTAAAGGATGTTTAAACATAAACACATACAAAACAATGTTATATATTGATTAGGTGATGAAAATGTTGTGACTAGAGTCTCCCAGGAATCTAACATTGCATTTCTTCTAAGAGCAATTGTTCAGTATTTGCTGATTCAGTGGTTGCAGCAACGTAACAGAATATAACTACCGCGAATAATATGAATTGACTGTATTTACAATTCCCAGCTGGTAACTTTGGCAATGTGATAGAAGATACATATACAAACAGTGTTTTGCTTTCATGCACATGTGAGTGTGTGTGTGTGTGTGTGTGCGCGCGCACGTGTGTGAGTGTATTAAGCAAAATTAAAAATATGTATGATTTCAGTGTTGGGCAGAAAATTTCTGAATCATGTGTCATAATATGTAAAGTAGATAGAACAGGTTTACAGAATCTAACAGATCTAAAATCTCTCAATCTCTTGGATAGTGAAAATAAGATGGGTTATGTCAGAAAGACAAAGATCTAGAGACACCTGGGTGGCTCATTCAGTTGAGCATCCTACTTTAGCTCAGGTCATGATCTCACCAGTAGTGGCTTGCAGCCCCTCATCAGGCTCTGTGCTGCCAGCTCAGAGTCTGGAGCCTGCTTCGGATTCTGTCTCTCTTTTTCTCTGGCCCTCCCCCATTTGCTCTGTCTCTGTGTCTCAAAAAAATGAATGAATGTTAAAAAAAAATTGAAAAAGAAAAAAGAAAGACAAAGATCTAAAAGGTATATATCTTAAAATTAATAATCAATAAAACCAAGGAATTGTTAGCAGCCTAGATGCAGTAATCCTCTGTTGTATCCTGGAATATATGTTTTGAATATGAATAAAAAAGGAATTCATATATATGTGGAAAAAAGTTCTTTACCAGATATTAACAAAACAAAACAAGAATGTTGAATAAAATAAATTATTAATGAGACATAGAATTGGGATCAAGGACTAAATATGGTGTACTGGAAAATCAGATTAAGATGCTATACTTAGATAAATCTGAAAGGATAAATCTAGCTTTCTCTATAAATCTCCTATTAACCTGAAACAAAGAGAATTTAATTTCCAATTCAAATTTAAATTAAAAACCTTAATCAAGAATACACTAACAGCATAATGATATTTTTCCAGATTTCCATCATACAGATTTAATATACTTATTTTTAGAAATAATTTGAAGTGGCACAAAACAGCAGTATAAGTAATGTAACATTTGAGATTCTTAATGCATACAATTAGATAATGAAGGATAATAATTATAGTATACATAATCCAGTAAATTTACACACATAACAGATCTTATTATTCTACATCATTATAATTACAGTCAAATTGTGTTTTTTTGTGTGTGTTATTTATAAGTAAAATGATTTTTAAAAATCTACTTAAGAAATGTACCTAGTATCAAGAGTACTTGGATGGTAACAAGAAACCTGACTATGACAGGGAGAAGAAAGTAAAGAAAACAATTATTGTGTGCCTTTTAGGTGCTGTACTGGAACTTTACTAAATAATCTCATTTAATGCTTACAGCAATGCCACATAAGGAAGTTATTATTGTATACATGTATTATTTGTATGTAACTTGCATATATGTATTATTTGTATGTAACTTGCCTGAGATCATGTGACTACTATTTATCAAAACCAAAATGAGAACACTGGATTTTAAGCCTTCCAAATATAACTATACCACCCAGCCTCCCTGATAAAATACTCTGGAAAGAAAAGATCTAACATAAAATTATAGACATTTCACTTTCACACTTCTAATTTTTCAAAATTAAAAAAATAATGTCTCTCATTTTATAATATCCTGGAACAAAAAATCAAATTAATTTTGCCTGATTGATATTTAATTGGTATTGATTTTAAATATTCGATTCTCTGTTTTTAGAATCTCCAGTAGGTCACGGCTAACATATAAACAAACCTTCTCTTGTAATAGGGTAGTTCACCATTTAGAGGAAATGTGAATCCCACAGCAAACTATGAAATCACACTTGCCTTAAATGATTTGCAATTCAGAATTTAACCATGTTTTCATATGCAGGTATTATCTGTGAAAAATTAAGGTATATGTTATAACTTTCTTTAAACATTCTTATATGTCTCTTATATTCTAACATACTTTTGTTACTGGTATGGCAGAGGACTCTCATGAAATCTATATGCTATAAGATCCAATTTTAACCTTTATAATTTGTGAAAAAAACTTAGGAAAGTTCATGAAAGATAATGCATTAAATAAATAAAATATGAATAGAAAGGTTAAATTTTTGGATTTTCTTTATTTTTTTGTTTCAAGTTTTTATTTAAATTCTATTTAGTTAACATGTAGTGTAATATTAATTTCAGGAGTAGAACTTAGTGGTTCATCACTTACATATAACACCAGTGGTCATTACAGCAAATGACCTTGTTAATACCCCTCACCTATTTAGCCCATCCCCATGCCCACCTCCCCTCTAGTAACCCTCAGTTCGTTCTCTATCATTAAGAGTCTATTTTCTAGTTTGCCTCTCTCTCTCTCTCTCTCTCTCTCTCTCTTTTCTTTTCCCTATGTTCATCTGTTTTGTTTCTTAGAGAATTCTTGGATTTTATAATTAAAGTAAGGAATATATGCTTTATTAGAAAAATAAACATAGTATAGAAAACCCTTTTTAACTCTCCTGAGCCAACGGAAACTGGAATTGTAACAAAATATTTTAACACTGGGTCAGAATCCTCAGCTGCATAGCACAGAGTGTCACTTGAATCTTAATAGCTCTTTCCTTGTGGCAGCAATCTCTCTAAATTAGTTTGTATATCTAACCTAAAATTGTACTCTGAAATATTAGAAAAATGAATCTTACCATCTCAGAAAAGGCCTAGGTAAACTGAAAGTAGCTTATTTAGACAAATTTAAGGATCTCAGTCGGAGGAGAACTGAAAGATAAATTTGTTAATACCCTTCATTCCTCTCCATTGTCTTTTACAGCATAAAAACACCTTTTCAGAGATAAATAGCCCATATTCAATAATTAATATTGAAATGATAAAATCATAATTTACATGTACAAGCAAGCATACAAAAAGACAACCTATCATTGATTATTTATGATGATGGACTAAGTATCAGTATAGGTATTTCAAACTTGTATTTTATTTGAAGTCTTCATGTTTGAGTTTTTAATCTCCATGACCTCACTTTAAAAGATTGGACCCATAAATATGTTTTGCTTAGGATTTTCTCAATTCTTAACTGTTTCAAATGTTGTGTCTCAACATAATCATGTTACTTCATGTGCAGAACCTAATGCGGCTTCCTATTATCAATGAAATTAGTAGTGGACTCCTCAGAATTCACTGTAATTACCTGTCCCATTATTCTTTCTTGTCTGTTCTAGTCTCAATAAGTAATTCTCTTTACTTTTCAAAAAAAAAAAAAAAAAAAAAAACAAAACAAAAACACTGTACTATACTTCCTGCCTCCAGGTCTCACTTTTATCTCCTTGCTGAAAATAGTAAGACTATTTTACATATGCTTTGTATTTCACATTTTACAAAATGCTTTTACAAATACAATTTTATTTCGTATTGCCTTGCTACCCTCCAGTTCATCATTCACACACCAGCCTTCACAGACACTCAGTACTCCAGCCACAGTTTATGTTGATATACTCCGAGTATATCTTAAGCTTTCCTATTTCTGCACCTTAGCTCACACTCTTCTAATGAAATGTACACTGATACTTTTTCCCTCCATCCTCTTCTGTGCTCTTCATATTAAATACATTTTTCTAGGCCAGAAGGAAACATGACTTCCTGTGTAAAAGTTTTCCTGATAAGGGCAGCCGTCATGGATTGCTGCTCCCTCCTCAAGACTATCTTAGCTTTTACACTTTGCTTTAAACAGGAACTGCACCTTGATATATATGCACATATGTGTTAACATCTCTGTAGATTTTCAATTCCTTGAGGATAGAGCTATATTACATTTCGTTGTATTTCAGTATATCTGCATTCTTCTGTATATAGTCAGATTATAAATGGCTTGTTAAAATTTGGTGAAAACAAACATGATAGAGATATCTGTACTCGTAACTATCTGGATTGAGAAGTGAAAACCTAACTGCAAAGTCAGCTGGCTATTTTTCAAGACTTTATGTGTACACTTTTTAATTCACTTTCATCTTCCTGTCTTTGAGATGCCTCATGTCCTTCTGTTGTGTTCTTTAGAAGGCTGAAAAAGAGGGTCTGAGGAGGTTAGATATCTTCCTGATAGAGTGGTAACAGGATGCAATTCCTGGGAATATAAAAGATAGGTAATGGCCTATATTGTTTAGTCATCTGTTTTCTCCTTGCTTCTTCCCTGCCCAGCTCTAGAGAATGGAGTATATTTTCCTTATCCTTTCAGATATACGAAAATCCCTTGATAAAAGTAAAAAAATAAAAATAAAATAAAAAGGGCCCTATGATGAAATTGAAACTATTTTGTATTATTTTTAAAAATTTTTTTTACATTTATTTATTTTTGAGAAACAGAGTGAGACAAAGCGTGAGCAGGGGAGGGGCAGAGAGAGAAGGAGACACAGAATCTGAAGCAGGCTCCAGGCTCTGAGCAAGTGGTCAGCAAAGAGCCTGATGTGAGGCTCCAACCCACGAACTGTGAGATCATGACCTGAGCCAAACTCTGACGCTCAACCGACTGAGCCACCCAGGCACCCCTATTTTCTATTATTTTAAGTGAAATAAAAGTATTACTTAAAAATCTGTCACAGCACATGGTTTTATAGACATTGTTTTTCAAGGCTAGGCTGTAACACAGTTATGGCCATGGTAATGGTTGGTAACACAGCTCATTCAGCTACCTAAGGAGACTTTTTTTGTTTTACTTTCTCTCTGAGGAAGCTGAATATCCTTACTTGAATGAATTAAAATGCAGCACAAACATGTTTATGTGCTTGGCTGTGCATTAGAATTACCTTGAAACCTTGTTAAAATATAGACTCTGAGGCCACTCTAAGAGATCCTGATTCAGTAGGTGTGAGTATGTCCTGTCTGTTGTTCTGGAAATACCCATCCCCCATGTGATCCAGATGCAGGCCACTCATGGAACTGTATTTACTAGAATCCTTCTGCATCTGTGTGAGTGAGATTGTGTATTGGTGAATTATCTGAAGACCTTACCGAATACTATAAAGCAAGACCGAAATTTTACTTTTTTACAAAGCTCTACCCTATTAATTCCTCCGTTTCTTCTATTTGCCATTCTTCCTAAAAATAAAATTAATTAATTAAGGGCCATCTATGTTCAGAAGATCATGTGTTTAATGTGACATGGCTCCTGCTCTTTACCTGTTCACAGTATAGGTAGAGAACCACACAGATCAACACTCAAAATTATTACAATGTTATATGTTCTGGGATATATGTACAAAGTCATTTGGGAAGAAACAACAATAAAGCAATAAATTCTGTCATGGGAGACAAAATCTCACATAAAATCAATAATTACAATAACAATAGCAAATACATAGTATTTACTGTGGTTATAAGTTCTTTTTATACATTAATTAATTTATTATTTATTTATTTATTTACTTATTTTTGAGAGAGAGGGAAAGGGAGAGAGAGCATGTGAGCAGGGGAGAGGTAGAGAGAGAAGGAGAGAGAGAATCCCAAGTAGGCTGTGCACTGTCAGTACAGAGCTGGTTGTGGGCTTGATCCCACGAACCATGAGATCATGACCTGAGTTGAAATCAAGAGTTGGTCCCTTAACTGACTGAGCCACTCAGACACCCCAGTTTAATCTTTAGAACAATCCTGAGGTAGGTACTATTATTATCCCCATGTTAATGTGGGGAATGTGATGCAAAATGAGGTCATGTACTTCTCCCATATTTCAGTCTTGAATGGAAGAGCAAGGAATCATTTCCAAGCAATCGTGATTTAGAACTTGTGCTTGTAGTTAAACTAACTCATGGAGGAGACAGTATTTCAGCAGATAGGTAAGTAAAGGAGAAGGTCATTTCACAAAAAGGAAGTAAAGAAACATGGAAAGGCAAATGTGAAAAGAAGCTCTGAAAGTTTTTATCTGGACAGTTTTCCAGAGTTAGTCTGAAAGAGTGGATATGAAAAGGATATTAATACAGTGACAGTCTATCACTTTCTTCTGTTTCTCTGCTCTCCTTGGTTTCTCCTCTAGTCAATAAGTTTCATGCCTTTGTTTATTTTGAACTTACAGTATTATGCTGGGCAAAGTATGAATCATGATGTAGACCCTTCTGGATACTTTTGGAATTCTTCCATGACCTTTAGATATGACAGTGAAAAATTTTAGCAATTGTAATAATTATTAGTAAAGTGCACAGTTTATATAATAGCTTAATAATGTATACTTATGAATGACTCAATGTTGACCTAAAGGCAGGATGTAGTTACAGGATCAGTATTGTTTCAATTAATTCACTATTTGGAAGGCTGAAACAGGATGAAACAGGAGCAATGCTTATTAAGTTTTGGATGGTAGGAAGTTGTACACAGTTGACAGAATCTTGGACACTAAAAAAAAAATCTTGGATACTATAAGATTAAAATTCAAATTAACTTTGACATATTAGGGAAATTATTCAGCTTTATAGTAGATGAATAGGACCAATTCAGATTTTGGGCATAATGTAGATGAAAAGATGGAAAGTGACTAGCTTAGAGTCATATTTTACAAAGTACCTGAGTTTCAAGGACTAGCTAAAGGCCGTTATTGCTTTGTTTATATTAATTCAGCACAGGTCTAGATTTTTGTTTGTAATGAAGATCACCATTATCTGATTTACATATTTCATGACTTGTGAAATGTATGTGAAACCTATTTGGGATTATCTGATATCAGCAAGTCAGTTTCTAACAATAAAGCTATAAAAATAACTTCATAAGTGTCATTTGTACCAATCAATAGTGCATTTTTTAAAGTTTGGTATTAGATACAAATAATTTTTGTAATCAATTATCATATCATTATGCCCAAGAGAATTTTGTGAGGGAAGTAAGTAACTCCATTCTTAACGAGCAGATTTTAACTTTTGGTGTGAACTTTGGACTGCTTGCTTTGTTAGAATTAGTTTGGCAAAAGATTCATGTGATATTTCCAGCAGAGAATCTGCTAAGTGTACTACCCAATGTGGTTGCTTAAACAGTTAAATCCTCTGCAATCAGAGCACTCCCACTGAACTAGTGATTATCGGTATGATATATTCTAATGTACTGAGCAACTGTGTAAAGATCATGTGGATTGATTGTTCATTTTACTAACTTCTTAAAGGGATTGAGTGGAAAAATTACAGTGTACTGTTCATTGTACAAAATCTGCTTTTTGATAAAAGCAGAATGTCTTAGAAGAATGTGGAATTTAGAAATGTAATTTCCATTACATGTTGGAACAGATTTTCTTATTTGGGAAACCATCTTTGCAATCAGAGGGTGAATCTAATTCTCTAAACAAATTTTAATTTACAGGAATTTTGGAATACATTAGAAACTGTGATCATTAGGTCTCATTAAAATAAACAAAAAACAATAACAAGATATATTGATTAACATAAATATAACACCATAGTATTTAACAAATAGTTTATCTTCCATATTCTAAATTCCTTTTCCTTTTCCCAGATGTGAACATTACTTTCGCAATAAAGATTAAAAAGTCTCAACAGATAAATGTTATCTTTGTGGAAATATAGGAAATATAGATCATTTGTGTTTGAAAATATGAAATTTATTATATAATTCTGGTCTGTTTTAAAAATTAAGTGATAGAGTTGACTCTTTATAACTAAAATATCATTTATAATTAAAATATTATTTTATATATGGGCATAACTGTGTGTGTATAGTTTTATAACTGTAAGCTAAAAATATCAAAAAAGAGCTAATAATATAGATTCCAATGTCAACTTGCTTAACCATTAAGTAGCATGGGATGATACTACTTATGTCAATAGTCTATGGGATTTTCTACAAGTGGAGTTGGGAAAATAGTATTTTAATGTAATTATTTTCAAAAACATAAATGATTTAGTGACCTACACATATGCAAATATAAACCTAAACATTTATTTATTACATTAGGGCTTAAATTTTATTGAATGTCCACATAGTACTTGGGAAGAGGAAGAGAGGTGGAGGAGGGTAGATTAAAGCTGAAAACTACTCAGACCCTTCTATGAATTTTCTTCTTCTTCTTTTTAAAAATTCTGGTAGTAGAGACATATTAATAATAGGGTGACAGCAGTGTACTCATCAAAGTGAATTTTTATGTTAATTCCTTTACTCTATTTTCCATCACCCTAATTACGACCTCTACCTTAAGAAGCTAAATTGTGAGAACAAAACATTATTAAAACGCCACAGGATTAGACTGTGCTTCATTTTTCTCAAAGAAATATAGCTGAATGAAGGCATGAAAGCTTTACCATTGAAGAATCTCTGATCATTCTTTGGTCTATAGGTATCTCAAGACTTCCTTTCCATTCTCTAAGCAACCTAGTATATTTTACATCTTAATAACATTTACTTATAGAAGGTCAGCTGGGGCTTTCCTCATAATAGTAGCCTTTATTTAAAGCTATTTGCATGTGCCAGACATCATCTAAGGGTATTACATTTAATGCCTAAGACATTATCAAGTCAGGTACTGCTGTAATTGCTGCCATTACAGTGAGAAAAGTGAGACACAGAGAGGTTAAGTAGCTTGCCCAAGAACACACAATAGTGAGAAGCCAATATTCTTCTAACTCAAGCAGTCTGGCTCCATTGTCTAGAATTATATTCACTTGTGCTCTGGATAACACCAGCTAAAATTATTGGTCCACATCCTGTGAAATTCAAAGTATTTCAACAATACTTCGTGAATTCACTGTATTGTTCATCTTTCTTTCTTTCTTTCTTTCTTTCTTTCTTTCTTTCTTCTCTTTTGCTTCTTCTTCTTCTACTACTACTACTATTAATACTACTACTTACCTCTGCTTATTTGCAGATATGCAATTACATATCCCTACTACATCAACCAGTGTTTCTTACTTGATTTCCACAAGGGAAAATCCATATTCATAACGAAAGGTTTGTTATGGTAAAGGAAGGGTCTAAACTTAGCTTAGCAAAGCCAAACACTTCAAATGTAACATAAGCATTCACATTCTCAGAATACTTTTTAGCTCCTTCATTCCAACAAATGCCCAGTTCCTGTTCCCCTACAGAGATTCCCCTACAGATTTCCCTTCCAACTTTATAACATCATCCTGGTTTTCTTAGTTCTTACCTCTTGGGAATAAAATAATTCTTCTTGTTTCATGCACAGCAGTCTCTTCCCAACCTTTTCCTTCATTGCACCTTTTACTTCAACCCATCTACTTGAGGGTATTATTTCAGGCCAGCACTTCACACCCTTAGCTAAGGACTCTCGGAATAGCAGTCAGGATGATACAATTTTAAACAACTTTCACTACCATTTATTAGGTACTCATTATTTATGAGGCACTGTGTGTATTTATTTCTTTACTTATTTATTTTTTGAGGCACTGTGTTTTATAACATGGCTTCTCATTCTCCTGGCTTTCCCATGAGTTAGGTTTTTATTATTCTCATTTTAGAGATGAGCAAACTAAGGTCCAAGAAAATTAATTCTTTTGTCCAAGGTTTCAAAACCAGTAAATGCAACAGTACACATCCCAGGTCAGATTCTAAAGCCCAGACTCTTTCCACTGGTGTCTTCTCATTTAGGTCATGAATATTAAATGTGTTATTTAACCTATGTATTTTGTGATTAAATGCTTTACATGCATATAGGTTCCAGTTTCCTCTGAAAGAGCTCAGTTTGGTAGCTGCTCTGTAAAAATGGGAGAGGTGGCCATTTTCCGTATTCTAATATAACAGTAATTGAGCACTCATAGCTCTTAGTACCATTTTTAAAGTTATAGAAATATGACAGGGGATGCTTTGTTTTATTTTCTTTCTGTAGATCTCAGAAATATAAAAGTAAATATATATGAAAAAGATAATTTAGTTTCTGAATCACTTTATTTTCTGAACTTCAAAAGATATGATGAATGGGAATACCATCATTTTATCAAAAAATAGCATATGAAGAATATATTGTGAATATACTGGTAAATATTTAGTGTAAGTGGCATATGTTAAGTGATATAGTTGGCTATGACTAAAAGTCATTGCAACTTAATGCAGCTTAAGAATTCTGAATGTCTGATTTTCTGTATGGAGTTAAATGTAAAATCTTCCTAGATAAATAGGAATTGAGTGTTGTAACATTTGCCATTTGAGAAGATAATTCTCTAACTATTCAATAAAATCTATGCCTTGTGACACTGATGTTTCAGAAAGCAGGTGAATGCCCACTATGAAGTATTGGTTTTGAAGACAAAGAGGGTACATGTGTCATTTGTAAAATACAACATTTTGATATTTAGGTTTCTGATTGATCTTTCCTTTCTATAGATATTTATTACTGATATTCTGTTTTTAAAAGATCTATAATAGTAAAATAACATTTATAATATGTCTACTATTTGCTTCCAATAACGATTTCCTTATTAAAAAAATGCATATAGTTTGTAATTGTATTTTAGTAATATGTAACATAAATATCCATTTCCATAAAAGCTTAGATCCTGACTAAGCTAGCAGATATTTTGAAGATTTGCTATTCTTTCACTTGTACAATATTTATGGCCATTTAGATTATAATACATTTAATACATAAGTTAGTTTTTTTTTCTGAATCTTACCTTCTTTGGTCTTTTACTTGACAGTAGACTTTTTTTTGCTAAGTCAGTTCCTCACATATATTTACATCTTAATGTAACTATAAATCCTCAAGAACTTACTCATTTTCAAAATCATTAAAAATTGATAATTTTTAATAAAAACTGGGAGTAATCTGGATTAAATAATTGTGAAGAGTAATTGTCTTGCCCAAAATTTGATCTTCTTCTGTCATACAATAACTAACTACATGAGGCTATTTGAGAAATTATCAGTTCTAAAAAAGAAGTAAAAATTACTACCAAGATAGACTATTTATTAAAACTTAGCCATAACCTCTTAGTAAAAAAAAATACTAGATGGCTATTATTGACACTGAATGTATGCATAATATATAAATTTATAATGGCAAATATTTAGTCTTCTTTATTAAGTTTCTTAATTATATATTTTCCTTATTTTTTAGCCCTCTGTTAAGCAACTAGGAAAATTTTGGTGAAGACAAGATGAAAATAAATTATCAAGTATATTTCAAATGTACTCGAGTCTGTCTCTCTGTATCTCTCTGCTCTGTCTCTTTGTATCTCTCTCTCTCAATCATTTTGCAGTTAATAGCATGAGCTCTGTAAAAAGAAAAATCTTTTAATTCAAAGTGTAAGACATTATCTATTACAAGTACAACTACCTATTAAAACTTACAAGGGGGTAAGTTGCAAAGTTACTTAATTGTGTAAGGTTGGATTTATTCATACAGTGAATAAGAATAAGAATAGTATGACCTACCTCATGGAGAAGTTATGAGAATTACATAACATACTACATGTAAAGAGCACAAAATTCCGTGTTTTTGCATTTCTGTAATCTCTGCATGAGACTTCTCTTTCCGAGGAGTATCTTGAGATCCTCAAGGCATTTCATAAAAGAGAATTTTCCTAACCCCATCTTAAATAGCATCCTCCACTTTCCCACTTCCTGCCATTAGATCTTAAGTAACCTGGCCATACATTAGAAGAAAAGGTCAATGATTCTGACAGCTTTCCTAACCAGTTTTCCTTAGGGTCGTTTATATTGACATAGTTCTCAAGATAAATGTTATTAAAAAGGAACCCCCTTCACAAAATTTACAAAATGTTGAATGCATACATCAATGAAAGCCTGAGTTCTTGGGGGGCAGTAAATTTGGTAGTCAGTCTGGTATACTTAAAAGCATGCAATTGTCTTCTAATCTTTGTCAAAAATATTTTCAACTAAACCAGTTGTTATGCAGCTGTAATGTTGTCATTTATCAGCATAATGAATTTAAACTGAAGGCCACTCTTGCTTTGAGAATGAACTGATTAACTGGAGGGTCTGCATTGGTAATAATTAGTCAGAAAAGTGCAGTGGTGCAAATCAGTATCTTGGTACTGAGACTCCTCTTGGGGAATTGAAACCATAACAAAGCTGTCAAGCTTCCAAGAGATGGGGATGTTGCTGATTTGTGTTGCTAATTTATTCTCTGATACTTTTAACTTGTATACTGAATACATCAGAAAAAGGGAAAAAAGATGTCTCACTTTATAAACTGTATTGAAGCATGAAGTGGTAAACTAGCCACATTTTTGAATGGTGAGAGGAATTTCAGAATTATCGTAATGCTATTTTGGCGGGTCAGTGTTTACCATATATGCATCATCTGCTATTTAGTGTTATAATTTGTATGCAAGTAATTTTGTTTTCAAATTTTTGCACTTTTAAGGGAAGATTATATTATAAAGTAGGAAGGACCTTTGTTTGGCTAATGGATTTATAGTCATTTATATGGCCCCTTATACAGCATGTTTCAGGAATGCATCATATAGAAGAGGACTACCTGTTACTCATCATAAGTTTAAGAGTTTAATAACTTATTATTGAAAGTCCATTTCTGTAGCATTTTCAAAACTCTCTTTCCTGTATTATATTTTAGGTTTTTCAGCAAGCCAGTCACAGAATTTTATGCAAAACAATTTTTAGACCTCAGTTTGTTTATCTTTAATACTTTCAAGAGGTTATTATTCTGTTTCAGGTACCTATTGCTGCATGACGGATTACTCTAAACTTTGTGAAGCAACATAGAATTGCTCATGGGATCTGTAAGATCATGAATTTGGACAAGATAAAGCAGGTTGACTTGTCTTCACCCCATGATCTCTGGGAAGTCAGCAGAGTATGATGCAAATATCTGGGGGCTAAAATATCTGCCTGCTGGCCAACAGAGTAGCCACTATTTATTCAAATTTACATCAATTACAAGTAAATATAATTCATAATTTACTTCTTTAGTCACACTAGCCATATTTTAAGTGCTCACTAGCTACATGTGGCTAGTGACTACCCCATTGGACAGTGTGTATGTATAGAACATTTCCATCATCACAGAATGTTCTCTCAAGCAGTACCAGTCTAGAGGCATCTTCACTCATATGCCTAAGACCTGGACTGGAATGACTCTAAGATCAAGAACAGCTGAGAGCTGAGATTGTTGACTAAAGTACGTAGATGCAAAATTTTCATCAGGGTTCTTGGAGCATGACAGCTGAGTTCTGAGAGCTTCTCAGGTACATAATTTGAACCAGGCTGCAGCCATGTGGTATTTTAGGACTTACCTTCAGTAGTCACATAGGACATCACACCTTACTGTACTGGACAAATAATTAACCTACCCAATCCTAAAGTATGGGGACATAGACTCTACTTCTATGTAGGAGGAGTATTAAAAGAATCTGACTGTGGTTTAGAAACGTCATGGACTAAATCTTTGTCACAAGTGATGCGTTGGCAGACTAGGTTATTTATAGACATGATGGGAAAGGGCTTAGATCAAATAAAAAAAAATCTCATTTAAACTAAATTTAACACTTCAGGATTTTGGTGGGCTTTAGTATGCTAATGTTCAAGGTTAATTTCCAAGGTGGCATTGCATGCCATGTTTACCAACTATATTTTATCAAGGCACACTTTATTAATTAGTACTCATTCACATTTGTTAATGTCTTAGTTTCACAGAAGGAAAATTTGGAAAAAGCTGGACTGATTTTTCTTTATATTTTAAAATTCTGTGATTCTATTATATTGTCATTGTTTCCTGAAAAAGCCTATCTTTTCTCTTAATGTGAATCCTACTTTATTAAACTAGGTGGAATAGTCAATTTATTCTTCTCTTAAGAAAATAAATTTTGCCCAAGTAAGATTTATTTTATTCATTTTTTCTGATATTTAATAGGAAATTATAAATAACTATAGATAGTTTTTATGTATTTTCAAACAATGTGACTTTATTAGTAAATTATTATTAATATTAATATGGGAATAGTATTCAATGTAAATCACTTTACACAGAAGGGCTTCAGTAAGAATGCAATCAGTAGAATTTTGGACCTAAAACGATACGTAGGTAGAAATTGCATGAAGAAATCATAAGGCTACTTTGTCTTTAAAGTGAAGGAATGTGGGCAACTATCACTGATGCCATTTCTATTTGTACACCGAAAAGAAGTAATTTGTTACAAATTGTATACATGGTAGACTAATGATGAAATTTGCACTATCTGAAAAGTGATCAAATGTGTTTTAAACTTGGAGACTAAAGATCCTTTGTTATATTTGTGTACTGTTTGTCAGTATTAATGTAATTGTGACAGAAGTCAAATTTGGGGTTGATAATATTGTAGCCATAGAGATCCTTTTCGTGTAATTATAAGCATGCCTATTGCTTATACATCTATGGTGTTCAGAGGTAAGAGTGACATGTAATAAATTGTATATTATATATAAGTAGAGAACTCTAAATAGTCTAATTTCCTTAAATATAAATTATCAGATAGTATTTTCTTCCTATGTAATCTATAGATGAAATCCACAATAAGATTACTTAAATAATTTCAATTTAAAAAGAATTTTGAAATGCCAAGATTGCCTTGGTACTATAAAGAAAAATAATAGTATTATATTACATTATTGTTACATATGAGGAATTAAATATAAAACATTGTATAACATGGCAACTTCCATAAATGTCAATTTGAATTAACACTGCAAGAACATAGAAATAATTTAAAGCTATGACCATAATTATTTATTATCTATGACAAGAAGTCCAAGCTGGACATATTCTTGTTTATTTGGAGATGATTTTATGTAATAATTGTATGGCCCTGGTAACAGTTGTTATTCATTCATTAAAAAAAAAGTTATTGAATACCTACTGTTAATCACAAATTTGAATGCCTCCCTTAAGGATAACATGGTATAAGAAAACATGTTCTAGAGTAACTTCAATCCATATATATATAGAATGCTGTATTAGAGATAAGCCACAGTGCTATGTGAATGTGGGGAAGGAGGATCTCAGGTGTAGAGAAGACAAGGCTTCACTGAATAAAGAGTGCCATCTCCTGTCTTGACCTTTGGGCTTATGTGCATTTGAGAATTTAGGTGGTCATTACAATTGGATTCTTTCCCTGTGATGACAGGGACAGTGGAATAGTTAGTTCTGTGATCGATTTGTAGAAGTTTGTGTAACTTGGAAGTAACTCCAAGTACTTTTTAGTTGTGGCTTATGAAGAAATAATTTGTCTCTTTGAAAATACATCTTCATAATATAATATTAAAGTATATACTTTTAAATTTTCACTAAATGAAGCACACCATTATATGAGCAATTTTTAAACTTCTGGACTGACCACATTTATTGGTGTTTAGAATATTTCATTTTCAATATTCCATTTCTCCCTGTAATAAAATATAGCTGGATGCTTTCTCATAGTAAGGTAATAGTTGGTACTTACTGAAGATGTGATTATAAGTGTTATTTCTTTTGTGCTTACATGCATGAGTCTTCATAATACCTAATATGAAACTTTTTACTAAAGGTTTGTAAACTACATAATTTATCACCATATCAGATCCATGTGTATTTTTTGTTGTTGGAAAGGACAAAAGTAACAAAATTAAGCATAGGGAAAGATTGTGTTAGTTTTTCAAACAAATGCAAAACTCAACAGGACAAAAATGTATCTGCTCCATAAATACTGAATTTGTCTTCATGAATTCTTGTGAGTTATAACTTGTTTTCACAATATTCTCAACCTGCCTTCTGCTTCCCCATTAAATTACAAGAAAATAATGTAAACATTTCTTGAAACTTACAGCTTTAAAGAATTTTTCAATGCCATTGACTTCTTCAACAATGTGATCAGAAAGATGCAAGATTTATTCCTCTCCATCAGAAATATTCTTGTTTCCATGTCTTTGGCCAGCCCCATTCTCCTCAAAGGCCCTCTCACCCTTCCTTATTTCCACTACTTCATTGCCTTCCTGAATGCCTACCTCAGTTGTCGTGTCTTATCCAGTCTTATCTGTTGTTCCATATCTGTATTTAGTCCTACAAAATGCCTGATACATAGCATGATCTCTCTTTTAAAGACTCTTTCTTTCGTACTTTTTATGGCAACTTTGTAAGTTTTATTCACATTAAAATGTAAGTTTCAGAAAGTGGGGGTATTTTTTTAATTTTTTAAAATATTTTAAATTTATTTTTGAGAGCGGGGGGCATGAGCTGGGGAGGGGCAGAGACAGAGGAAGACACATAAGCCGGAGCAGGCTTCACACTCTGAGCTGTCAGCACAGAGCCTGAGGTGGGGGTTGAACTCACGAACTGTGAGATCATGACCCTGAACCAAAGTCAGATGGTTAACCAACTGAGCCACCCAGGTGCCCCAGAAAGTGGGGGGTATTTTATATTTCTTTTTATCCTACTCATAGCCAGTTCTGGTTCTCCATCTTGTATTCATTAACTTTTGTTGTATGGATGGAAGGATTTTAAAATTCTTATCTGGTCTTTTCTATTTCCATATTAATTAACTTCCACATAATTTCCATGTAGATACTATTTTGATTATCACTTCCATCTTTTTTTTTCCTACTTGCTTAGATAGGTTTATAACAATTAAATGCTCAGAAGAGATAATTAGGGGTAAATATTAAGTAGTGATCTGGATTATAAGAATCTCTTCAAAAATTGAACATTTGTGTCTTTAGAGATTAATCTTGGCTTTCCTCATTGTTGAGTTTTTGATAAATTTGGTGTCCAGCTGCCCACCACCAAGCTTGGCTTCCTGAGATAATTTCCAGCCAAATGTTTTAATTTGGTCCTGTCCATTTCAGGCACCTAACCTATGAGCCATCTGCCACCCTGGATATAAGAGTTACTGAGAAAAAATTATTTCAGAGCACAACATAATAGGCAAACAAAGCTTGTTCAGTTTCATCTGGACAAAACATTGATCAATAAAGTTAAAAAAATTTTTTTGAAAAAAAAAATCTCTGATTCTGTTGCAAAAGTCAAGCATAAAGTTATTTATGGTTTACATTTTCTTCAAAAAATTGTTTATTTTAGAAATTAGCTTGGAGTTTTCATTATAATCTAAATTTTATTAAGTCTAAGATACAATAAAATTACTTTCATTAAAAAAAAGTAAATGGGGGTACCTGGGTGGCTCAGTCGGTTGGGTGTCCAACTTTGGCTCAGGTCATGATCTCGACATCTGTGAGTTTGAGCCCCACGTTGGGCTCTGTGCTGACAGTTCAGAGTCTCAAGCCTGCTTTGGATTTTGTGTCTCCCTCTCTCTCTGCCCCTCCCCTGCTCACGCTCTATCTCTCTCTCTCAAAAATAAATAAACATTGAAAAGAAAGTACATAGAATACTAAGGAGATTCTGTTCATGAAGGTTATGTCTATCAATATTTATCATATTATAAACTAAAATGGAGAAATTTAAAAAATATCCATTTATAAATTAAAAAACAAAATGACTATAAGTTAATATAAGTAACATATTATAAAATTGTATATACATTTTAAAATGAGATGAATGGAATTATCTTATCTTCTTTATGTGTCTCTTTAATGTCTGCCTTATTAGAAAATAGCCAGATTCTCATTCTGATTCTGCATTCAATTTGTGACAATATGATACTTGATCACATATAGAAAGAAAATCTTGTCTTACCAATATAGATTTAAAGGGAATAGCCTATTCAGAAAATTGTGTCTTCTTTTATACTACACCAAAACTTGACAAGTGGTGTTTTCAAAATGATTAATTGCAAAGTAGAATCTCAAACCATATCAATGAACTTTATGTGCTGTGTGATTTTAAAAGCCATCAGTATATTCTACACTTTGAACGCATCTTTGTTAGATAGAAAATATTGCTTGATTGAGTTGTGCACATATTCTACAATTACATTAAATAATGTTAGAAAAATAATCACATTTGTTAATATCACCACTGATATCATCTAAAAATAATATGAGAACTGGAAAGGTCTCAAGCTCATGGTGGTGGAATCAAAACATCAGAAATTTTAATTTTTGCTGCTTTGCAAATTTTCAATCAAAACTGTCATTAAGGACAGTGTTTTATTTCCAAGCACATGTCCATTAAAAACTTTACTTTGTATAACTTTGATTTTGTTTGTTCCTTCAAGTAAAAGTGATGTTTCATGAAAAATGTAAGTGATTCACCTTACATCTCACACCCAAGTGCTTTTTTCAAGACAACCACTATGATTTGAAATGCAACAGAAGCCCTTTATATGTACATTCCACTTCATCACCTAGAATATGAAACGTGTGCTCTCAAAGTTTTATTATTTTATTTATTCTTTGCAAAATTAATGGCACACACTCTGTCACTGAGTTGACTTGCTAAAGTTCTAGGTGTTTTGTCTACTATTACTTTTGCAACATCATTGCAAATGTTAACATAGTGAAAAGACAATGTCTCATAACTATTATGAAAATAGTTTTTATGGAATAAATGAGACTCAGGGACTTCCAGGTGTTTGTGGACCACAGTTTGAGAAATGCTACACTAAAGAAGAAAAAGTAAACTGTAGGTTTAGGAATGTCTTCCAAAGTCTAGTGCATTCCTCAGTCACCTAAACTTTAATGCATAAAAGTGAATAATGGACTTAAAATATGAAATGCAATTCAGTAAATACTAAATTTCTTTGGTTTGATTAGGACAAGGAAATGTTCTGAAACAATAATTGTTATAATTATAGCTACCATTTACTGAGTACTTAGTATGTGTCTGACACTAGGTGCTACCAAGTACCTTGCAATAATCTATCCTTTTATGGATAAGAAAACTTGAGGCAGAAAGATTAAGAAATTTGCCTTTAGTCCATGCTTTCGATATTTACTTTAAAAAGTCTAGAAAGGGGTGCCTGGTTGGCTTGGTCAGTTAAGTGTCTGACTTAGGCTCAGCTCATGATCTCATGGTCTGTGATTTCAAGCCCCGTGGTGTCAGGCTCTGTGCTGACAGCTCAGAGCCTGGAGCATTCTTCAGATTCTGTCTCTCTCCCTCTATGCCCCTCCCCTGCTCACACTCTGTCTGTCTGTCTGTCTGTATCTCTCGCAAAAATAAATAAACCTAAAAATATTTTTAAAAAATGTATAAAAAATAAAAGGGGATAAATAAGAAAAAGAATTCTAAATCTCTCTTGAAGAAGTGTATCTACACAAACTTGCCTGAAAATAATAGTGCCCAATTACTCTAAAGTAAGTATATCTACATTTTGTTTGATTTTATAGTTTCACAAGATAAATGCAAAGGTAAAATTTCAAAAACTTTACAAATGATTATATTATTACATTGTGGGGGAAGAGACAAGCAACTTACACTGTTTTATGTTTTGTTTCATTTTGTTTTGCTAATATTTTAAACTGGTGAAGCACCCATTGTTTTTAAAATTCTGGCAGTATACTTTGTCAAAGTAAGACAGTAGTTAACTGCTTAATTTTGTATCTTGTAATCATAGATATCAAATTGTTTTCTAATGGAATTGAATATAAAATAGCTACACTTTGTTAGAATATTTAAACAATTAAAATATTCTAACTAAAGAAACCTTTAAATCACTGTATAATTGTCAAAAGAAAATAATGATACCTTTCTGTTTGAAATGAGGTTGCCTCAAGAGGCTGACATAGACTACAATGAAAAAAATGTTTTCTCATTTCTGAAGTAAGCCATGTTTCTTAGGTAATGCTCTTTAATTTATTATAATCTATTTTGATACGCCTATCATTTAAAAATGCCAATTCTTATCTTTCTAAAGGAAGTTTATTAGAAGTTTTATTCCAGGTATTCAAATACTTCTACATACCAATTATATGGGAGGGAAAAATGTCTGCATATTTCTGTGGAGAGCTGAAAATATGTAACTAGCTCATTATTTGAGTGAATAAATGTAAAATAAAACAAAATCCCATTTCTATTTAGAGAGTTAATAACAAAATTTTATCACAACATAACAAATATGTTGACATAAAACTAAAGCTATACTTGCTTTATCTGTACTTTGATGTGAAAAATTATATAAAGTAACATTTGAAATTTGTATCAGTGTTTCGAGTTTGCCAAGATATATATATATATGTATATACATTTATATATATATCCATCCCGTTCTATTACAGCTAGATACTACACTATCTAATGTGGAATATATGCCTAGGTGAGACTTAGGATCTCAATTTTACAGATGAAGAAAGATATATCAACATTTTCCCTGATCATACAGACTTAGTCTTATAATCAAATGGAATTCTCTGAAAATACTTATAGTTGTTTTTCTTTCATTTGTTCTTGAATTTCCACATTTGACTTGACAGTACGATCAATAAAATTTTTGAAAAGTATTTTTGTAAAGAGGACTATTCAGTTTTCTCTCTTAAGTACATTATATCAATATAATAAATATCTAAAATATGTGTGTATCTAAATTATTGGTTAAATGTACTTAGCCATATTTTCCAATAAATCAGATTTTTTTAATCCCAGGAATTTTGATTGATGATCATTTAATAAGTATTTTTCAAGAAATGACCATAGCCAGACAGTAGGATGGCATATCAAATCCATTATATCTCAGCATTTTCCCAACAACCAACTTTCCTGAACAAAGCATAAGATTAGTATTTTGTGAAATTTGGACTCCATTTATTTGTGATATTTGTAAAATACTTACAAAATATTTATAAAAAATTTTATAAATAGGATATTAACTTAATATAGATGAATTCTTAATAGGCATAGTTTAATAGTGATTTGTTTTCATGAAAATGTATTTACTGTTTCTGATTGTTTTGTCCACAGAAACTCTTCTAAATCTAATTTGACACCTTCCCTTTTTCTATTTCTTCTGTCCAAAAAATGACTTCAATTTTTATCTTAATCAAAAATCAAAGCTCTGTGAGAGCACAGACAGTGTCCCCAGCCTTTTTACTATATGTTCTATCTCCATCTTAGACCCTTTCTTTTATTTTCTGGTATTATACCGTATAAGTGTATATTTTATTCCATATTCTTTTCTTATCTAATATTTGCTCTTTGAAACCATTCAGTTTCCTTATCTACTTTATTATATAACCATGTTTAACAAGTTGATATATTGGCTTTTAGTTTAGTGTACTTTAGTTTTGCTTAACTCCTCTCAAACTTATATCATCTTCTTTCTTTTGCAGCCTGTTATATATATAATATATTACTTTTTCATCCATTGCCTATGTTTGTTTGTTTCCTTTTTTGCCTTTGATTCTTCATCTTTTGGTCCAACATGTGCCTTCAATTCCTCATGGACCTGACACTTCCTAGGAAAACTAATTCCTTCTACCCTAATATATTCTCTCAACATCTACACTTTTGAAAACTAACCCTCTTTTTAAAGTATATCTCCATGTGTCCTATGTGATTCATTTTTCTGGTTCTTCTGTTTCTCATCCCTGGTTTTTTTTTTTTTTTTTTTTTTTTTGGTTTTGGTGGTTTTATTCTCTTCCTATTATAAAACTAGATAAATCCCCAGATCCCATCCTTAACCTTCTTTTGGCCTTTCAGCAATTTTAGCCCTGGTAAAGTTCACTTTTATATAGAAGTTTCAGCAAATCTTTTCTTCTAGCCATAATCTTTCTGGAATATAAATACTCAATTCCAGGAGAATGGTATCCTGTCATCTTAAAGGCAGATGCTCAAATCAGCCATCACTATATCCTTGCTCCATCCCAAATTAACTTTTTCCTGAATATATACCATATCTTCCCATTCTGCTTCATAGACACAATATATAGGAAGTATTTAAAGAAATGGATAAAGTCATATGAAGCATCATATATAAAAGATGTTGTTTGGGGCTTTAATCATGCTTGTGGTGCACTCAGATAAGATGTCCACAGATGATTAAAAATGTTAAACATTTGCTATTATTCAAAAAGAGATCTTCTTTATGAAAGTATTTAATTTCTTACTAATGACTTAAAGATTTATATTAAAGCTAGTGTAAAACATTTCTTTAAAAAATTATTTAAGAAAATGAATATAATGAATAAGAAAATGAATGAGAAAGTGCAAATTTTGCATAACTCCTAGTACTATATATGTACAACCTTAAGAGTGACATAAAATTTAAACATTTTTTCTACAGAATTTATAGACACATTCATTCAGAAATATATACAGTTATATAGCTTTTGAATTATTTATCTTGGCATTTCAGCTTCTGGTTCAGATAAAAGGGATCCATTTATGTTATTTTTTTTGTTAATTGTTAAAATATTTTTAGTTATATATTGTTATTAAAACATTAGTGTCTTACATATTTCTTTTATTTTTATCATATAGTTACCATTTTTTAATAATGAACATTAATATAGTGTTAGTGTAAATATAATGTGCATTTAATTTTAAGCTTATGTGAAGCTTACTTTACATTATAATGTATATGCCTATTTTTATGCTTGATCCAATACATACCTCCTTAAGTACTTGGAAGTTGAGGACACTACATATTCAGGAAAGACGGAAAATGTGGTATATCTTGAAGTCTTTAAGCAACTAAAAGGGAGACAAACTCAGAAGCCATTTTTAGAAGTTCTTTGCACTGACAAAATAAGGATAAGTCACTTTAAAATGCTGGCTGTAGTATTGTGCCCCCATGGATGAAAATGAAAATGAGGTTTGATGAAATAAAATGTAATATGACTTGTTTCCCCTCTTTTAATGGTTGTCTTGACTATGAGGACCCAGCCTCTTTGGTCTCTAACTCATTAGTCATTCCCACGTACTGAAAAAAAGATCAACTTGTAGGGTGAGAACAAAGTAAAATGTCAAGGTTAGTTCATCATGAGATGTGGCCATTAAATAAGGTCAGGATTGTAAATGTAGAAAGATAGCAAGTTATGTAAATAGCTGCATCAAATTAGGAGGCACTGTAACACCCCATACAAAATTAGTATCACTGGGTACTTACATGCAATGAACTTTAGGACACTGGTATTTCTTGAATATTCAGCGTTGCTGTTGGTTCAGATATTTTCATAAATGTTGAAGTTATTTTTGTTTTCTTCTTATAGTATGCTACATTTCTCAAATATATGTTTGTGCCAAGACTTCAGTATAATCATCTGGTAATAATGTGTATTTGAGGCTTTTAAAAATAGCATTTCCCATACACATCACTAAATTTCCTGACCTTCCTCTTTCACAGAATTAATCATGCCATCTGTGTTCACATTGTATTTAATCATACTTCTAGTATAACATTTATCACATCGCACTATATTAGAACTAGTTGTGTATCTCTTTGTCTTTTTCCCCAAACCCTGGGCCCATGAGAGTAGAGAAATCTCATTCATCTCTATATCCCTAGCATCTGGTATCATGTCTGACACATACTAGACATTCAGTAGGATAGTATCTGTATTGTTTTGATAAACAATCAAGTAAATGAATGGAAGTACTTTTTTGATTTAAAAAAATCACCTGTTCTGTATCACTATAAAGCTTAAATTATTTTTAACAAGTAGCAAAAGATTGTGAATGTAAAAAAAAAAAAACATTAGAAGACTAACAAGATTCAAGTTCTAATTCCTACTCAATAGAAATATAACTAGGCTAGAGGATGCAGTTTTAGCATTTGCTTGGTCCAGTGTTAAGGCAATGTCTATGTAGTCCCTCTCTCTTCTGGCTCTTAATTAAGAGTCTTGCTGTGGGTGTCGGCCCTGTCTGTTCTTCCCATATCTGAAAATTCAAGTAGGTTGTGACTGGAATAAGGGGACCTTCTGATATCAGTCTGTGGGTTGGGTAAAAATGGAGAAATAATAAAAAGTCAAAGAAATGAGCAAAGAAGAGAGAGAAGCAAACCAAGAAACAGACTCTTAACTATAGAGAGCAAACTGTTAGTTACCAGCAGGGAGGGAAGTAGGGGGATGGGTGAAATAGGTGATGGGGATTAAAGAGTGCACTTACTGTGAAGAGCACTGGGTGTTCTATGGAAGTGTTGAATCACTCTGTTGTATGCCTGAAACAAATATTACACTGTATATTAACCAACTGGAATTTAAATACAAACTTTAAAAAAGAGTCAAACAACCTGGTCACTGCAAGTTGAGCCTTGGTATTTTAACTCAAAATCACTTTCAAATTACATATTAAGAATGTAATTTGGCGATTGCTGTATTTTTAATTTTTGCTAAAGAAAATTACGTTTCTGTTTTCTTCCCAGTTCTGATCCTGTGGCAGGAAAATCCTGCAGTTTGCAGTGTAATAGAGGTTTTATACTCCAAGCACTTAGCTTTGACTGTCATTAATACAGTCTCACATTTGCTTATTGTTTTATATTGTATTCCACAAAGGCATATAACTTTATTTTTAAGCACTGTTATATGTCCCTACAGATCTGACCATTTGATTTATGTTTGCCTGAAAAGTTGTACAAGGGAAGTTGGAAATATTTTTTAGTGTTTGTCACAAATCAGAATTGAGGACTATAGCCTATGAATGTCTTTAATCACATATTATATTTTCATTTTGAAATTGAACATATGAGTCTTATTTTATATAATGACTCTAGAGTGGAAATGAGACTGCATGCATATATGCATTTATATATATATAAATCGTATAGTTCATTGACAGTTCCTGATTATTTTTATACATTTTTTTTTGTCCTTGTAACCCAAACTGGAACAGTACTGGAAAGAAGTCAGCATTTAATTAGTTTGGATATATGAAAAACAGATTGCATTGTTTCACATGCTGTGAACTGTGAGTGATCCACAATGTTGTAAAAGATAGACAGCATCAACAGTTTTTCCCCTTTAAATCTCAACATTGTTGACTTTTCACACATCACTGCTTAAAGAACTGAAAAACACAGAGGGTCTCCTGATATGATGACTATTGACTGAAATGGCTGCACTGGTTAGCATTTATTGGCTTATGGCTTACTTCTTCAAAGAGTCTTTTATTCTTAAAATCAATTTTGATCTTATTTGCAGCTTGTGTGCTAGAAAGGGAAAAATAAGGAAAATGGTGAGGAAGGAGGAAATGATGAATTATTTTTCTCATTAAGTGGGGAGTTTAGATCTAAAGACTTTCACAAGGATCCTTCCTATTGGATAGTCTTTTTGATTATAGTTAAGAAAAACATTATAGTCATTTACATAATTCCAGCTGTTATCATAGCTATCAGTTATCACTATGTAACTTTGTTTTATGCAGTTTTACCCTTATAGCATTTTTAGTTCTTGTCCTAATATTTCACTCTGTAGATCTTTGGTAGGATCCAGCCAGAGTCATGTTAAGGTTGGAAGATTTGGTGATTATGACCCTTCTAGTTTTAATTTCTCATGCTTTTCTATTAAAATTAGATGTTCCATTAAGATGAATTTAATCAAATTTAAGCATTAAAAAAACCCAATAAATACATACATATACCCTACATATCATTGATTCTAAGACACTTATTCACCCTTTCCACATTTTAACATCTTTAAAATCATGACGCATCTTAAAATCCATGGAATCTTACACTTGTGGTCAGGCAGTAGTAATGGCATAGTTGTCCTTGTACGTGCATGTACAAACCTCGTCCAAGCTATTCATATGTTTTTCCTTCTCCCTTGAGTTTGTACATTGTTAAAATGGTGAGGTGGAGTTTAGTAGCCATTACAATGTCTTCAATTATTGCCCTAATATGTGATATTAAAGTGAAGTTATGAGTATTATGTTCCCAAAAGTCATGATAAAAAGAGCAAAAGGTATGCATTCTATATTTGTGGGACAAATGTTCACTATTGGAAGAATTAATATACTTTTTTTTCCCAAAGCTATTACCAAGAACTTTATAATACCTAACAAAGGAAGATACAGTTAATTGAAGATGTATTGTTTGATACTGAAATGTCTGTAATATAATTGTCATTTCCACATAATGTAAATCAATGCAGTAGACATTGGCAGATCCTTTGAACTAAATGAAAGAAATTTCAAGGTATGTAGAGCTGGTATTCGCCACTCAGCCACCCATATATCAGATACAACTATTGCTAGGTCATTTTGTAATGGTATATAGTGTGGTTTTTTGTTAGTGCTACTTCATAAAGGAAGCATGCATCTTAAATTAAATACAATTTAGAAATGGTAGAATATGCACTTTATCTGAATTGATTCTTTATGGAAAAGTTAGGCTGAAGATCATTATAACTCAGTATAGTATCCACTCAATCTTATACTGGTGTAAAAATCTTTAGCTGCCTTTAATTTCCAAATATTTGAGATGATTTTTAGTTTTGTACTTTAAATTACATCCCTGTATAAGTATAAGGAAGTGATGTCATTCATCACCTTTGTTTCACTTTCTGGCCAGCAATTTCTCCAAATTTATCAAATTAATTTCCAAGCTGGCATGATCTATTTAAGTTTTTCTAGTTCATCTTTAGTCAAAGACAACATAAAGTAGAAAAAGACAAAAGAATAAATACAAAAACCAGAAAATATAATGTCTTTAAAAACAATCAAATTAAGTATTCACTTTTATATCAGGAGTAGGTTTGGCTACAGTGATAGAAAACACTAAATAGCAGTTGTTAAACAAGATAGAAACTGGTTTTTGTCACATATTTTTTTCAGAGGTAGGTAGCCCAGGGCTAATGTGATATCCCTGACTATCACAGAACCAGGTTACTTCCACTTAGTTGGTAGGGTTTACATCATCTTCTCTATCTGCAAAGTCAAATCATGGCCTAAAGTCCCTCCAGATCCAATATCACACCTTATTCTGGCTAGTAGGAAAGAGGACAAGAGAAGATAAAGTCAGACACTCTCCAAAGGTCCAAAGTGTCTTTTCCTTTTCCTGCACCTCCAATCCTTAGGCCAAAATTTAGTCATATATATGTCCCTAGCCATGATGGAGGCTGGGAAATGGGGCCCTTATTTTGAGCAGCCATCTAAAAAGTAGAGATACCTTTTCAGCTTAAGGAGGCAGCTGGCTGGGTAAATGCCAGCAGCCTCTGTCACATCCTGCCACCAATCATAGATATTTTGGCCACCATGGCATATTACACCCTTGAGAGTCTTCTTTTTTTTTTTTTTTTCTTATTTCGCTTAAAATCTTGGAGATAAATATAAAACTGATGTATCAATAGGGCTTAGTTTTTTTCTTACATGTCTTTATGTCCATTTCATGTAATAAATATTAATTATGAATTTTGTGCTTGGTACTTAAGGTACCACTTTTTTTTTAATATATGAAATTTATTGCCAAATTGGTTTCCATACAACACCCAGTGCTCATCCCAAAAGATGCCCTCTTCAATGCCTATCACCTACCCTTCCCTCCCTCCCATCCCCCTATCAACCCTCAGGTTGTTCTCAGTTTTTAAGTCTCTTATGCTTTGGCTCTCTCCCACTCTAACCTCATTTTTTTTCCCTTCCCCTCCCCCATGGGTTTCTGTTAAGTTTCTCAGGATCCACATAAGAGTGAAAACATATGGTATCTGTCTTTCTCTGTATGGCTTATTTCACTTAGCATCACACTCTCCAGTTCCATCCATGTTGCTACAAAAGGCCATATTTCATTCTTTCTCCACCACTTTTTTAAACAGGATTACCATTGAAATGGAATAGAGTGGTCCTCATGGAGTTGTGCAGTGCAGAGGCCCTGGCACTTTAAAACAACAACAAAAAAGCAAATCTAAATACTGAACTGACTGTTGGCATCAAACTCTGATTTCAGCATGAATAATCTAGATTAACTCTTTGCTAATCTGTCTCTATGGAAAAGTCTTATTTTGTTTTCAGATCATAGAATAAACCAAATGTAAACCAAGTGTCTTGCTTCACTTTTGAGCAATTTATTTTAATTTACTCCTTTGCTGTGGCCTTTTAGTCTTAGATCTGTGAGGTGGGAATCCAAGTGCTTTTCCTTGTTGAATATGATGTATAAAGTAGACAATTTTTCTTATAGATGAAAGTAGAGAAAGTGTCAGCATTTATAAGTTCACACTGTCAGTGTTGACCTGTGCACTGGCCCTGTGTTAATGAATGAAGTGGCAGGTGTATACAGGTGTATAACTGCATGTTATTGACCAGTATATGAATAATTGCTTTTAAAAAGATCATTTTTAAGTATTTAATCTTTAATCTACAATAATCTACTTCTTCTGCCAAAGAGATAGACGAGTTAAGTGATTGATCAAAACAATGATTATTGCAAAGTTCAATATGTAAAGTATACTGTTTTGAAGTCTAAAAGCAAGATGCAAAAGTAGTACTTCTTTTCATTAAGTTTTTGTTTTGATCCATGCCAGTTTGCAAAATAAGACCAAATAAATTAAGGTTTTATATGCAATTTTTTGGTATTGTTTCTTAAATAGTAAAGAATAAGGTTTTCTAATCTTTGGTTAGTATTTTTATCACTATAATGATTAAACTAATTTCAGCACTCATTTCCTTCTATCTTAACATCATATCATTTTGAGAGAAGGAACAGTAAAACAATGACTTTCAGTGGAACATAAAAGACCGATATTATATAGCTCTTTGTACTTTCCTCAATCTCCTATGACCCAGGTCACATAAAAATTTGCAGATAATTTTAACTACATAGTCTAAACAAGGTCTTATAGTATTCTACTGTGATAGAAATTTGATGTTAGCTATGTTTTCTGATTGTCCCAAATTATAGGTTAAGTTGTCTCAAGTCTACTTGCCACTGTTATATGGAACACAGGAAAATGAGAAAAAGGTTATTAAAATTTTAATTTTAATCTCAGTTATTACAATGACTTCTTGTGGGACTATGTCTTATTAAAGGGACTATGTCTCTTAAAATGACATGTATGTCATTTTCTATTCTTCAGTGATTATTTTTCTAAGTAAAGAATTGCATTTTCCCTGTAGTTTTCATATAAGTGCATATTTTTTGTCAGTATTTTAGCACATATTAAGGTGAAAATATATAAATTTTAAAATGAACTCAAAACAAGTACAACATTATTAAGAATTTCCTAGAGGGGCGCCTGGGTGGCACAGTCGGTTAAGCGTCCGACTTCAGCCAGGTCACGATCTTGCGGTCCGTGAGTTCGAGCCCCGCGTCAGGCTCTGGGCTGATGGCTCGGAGCCTGTTTCCGATTCTGTGTCTCCCTCTCTCTCTGCCCCTCCCCCGTTCATGCTCTGTCTCTCTCTGTCCCAAAAATAAATAAAAAAACGTTGAAAAAAAAAAAAAAGAATTTCCTAGAATACTTTTCACGCTTTCCCAAAGTGCATACCTCATTGGCATAAGACAGTTTTTTAGATTGTATCATTTGAAGGACTGAAAAGATGGGAGCGGGTGAACCTGAGGGAGAGAGAAGGTGCTAACAAAATTACTGAATGCAAATGCTGGAAATAT
This sequence comes from Panthera onca, assembly GCF_046562875.1. Lineage (NCBI taxonomy): Eukaryota > Metazoa > Chordata > Mammalia > Carnivora > Felidae > Panthera > Panthera onca. The sequence continues at coordinate 161,782,257 of NC_138346.1, forward strand.
TTGGGTTATGCCTACTTTACGTAACTGCTCTGTTTTCCTTGAACTTAATTCACCACTGTCAACAGCAACAATGAGAAAAATTGCAGCTTCGTGTTGGTTTTTAAGACATAGTATATAACACCTGATAGTTCAATGCCTACACAAGGTATGCAGTATTTTATAATGTATGCAGTTATGTAAGGTATCGGTCATTCTTAATTCTATTTGCATTTTTAGGAATTTCACAGAGGATAATGGTCCCTGGATATTATGATACAGAGTAATAAAGCTGTGTAGATGTTAAGCCTATGTCCTCCTACCAAAAAAAAAAAAAATTGTGACTATATTTTGTAGGGCTTTTCAGATATTTTGTCTTTCTCTTGTTTCTATAAAAATACATCATTTTTATATCCTAGATTTAAATTTAGTTTCTCTTTGTTACATTGTTAGTTTTCAAACCAACATATTACATTACTTAGTGAGAAAAATAATCTGAGTTATTACATAGTTACTAGAGGAATAATTTTAACTAAAATTAACATAGATTTTTTTAAAGATTAATATAGACTTTTTAAAAGAAGTTTATGTGTGGCAACTAAAAGTGTGGAAGAATTTTAAATCTGTCACCCCCTAGGAAACAAATTTATCTGAACTGTGTGTACTGGAAATTAGGAATAGGTTGTTAGAGTCAGTCACAAGTAGTATAATTTGAAATTATTAATTATTTAATTATATAATATATTGAATAAACAACACTAAGAGCAGTGACTTTTTACCCTCAAAGAGATATACTCACTTTTCTAAAGTACTTTGGTGGTGGTGGTTTAACAATGTTGTAATAATGAGCCTCCTTCAATTAGGCCTTTAGCTTATTATAATGATTAAGCTTGGATATTGAATGCAGTGCTCTGTGTCCTTGATAAATCCCTGTGCCTCACTCTCATGATACAGTGACATGTTGACAGATGCCATTAGATAAGTGCATGAGAGAGAAGTCTCTTTAATGTGCAAGATACAATATACCATATAAGTACTACACTCATGTTGGATGCATGTTGGTTGTTCCATACAACAGATGATATAGCAAGCATTCTCCCTATTTGGGATTCATTTGCATGGCCTTCCAGTGCATGGGAAGGAGTTGAAAACATACGAAAAAAATCCATGAAAATCCCGTTAGGAACTCTGAGATCTTTTTGCCGTTCATATGGCATGTAGTCAGAAACCAGAAACTTCAGAACAAAAGAGAGAAATAAGAGCAACTTAAAACTCCTGTCTGAAAGGCAAATCAAGCTTCCCCAAATCCTAACCATGTTCTTCATGTTTATCAGATCTTTTCATGATACCAGTACCTTCCATGTGCCAGAGTAAGCCATCTTTACCATGAGGTTGGGGAGTTCCTGGTCAATTTCCCTGTTTACTATTTCCCTGGAAGGCTGAATGTGTAATCCTGCTTACAGTCTAACTATAAGTGATACAATTGATTTTCATGTTTTTGAGAGAACCAGCTAAGGAATCTTGGCAACTTCCCTGAAGATGTTTGCTCTGGACTTTGAGTCTAAGAGGGATTACTCCCTGATAATTTCTCTACTTTTGAGACTTAAATTTAGATAGCCAATAAAGTATTTATTTAGGACAGCATGTTACCACTAAGAATTAAAACTTGTCATATCTTTTATCCTGTTTTTTACTTTATATACAGATACTAGCTCTCTCCTCTTTACCATCTGATATGTGAATATATGGAGAGAGCTAGGCTTTGTAGCTCTGTAACATTTATCTTTGTCTAGTAAAGAAATAGGCCCCTGTTTTCATACATACAGAGAAGTTGTAAGAGAGATAAACATTGGACACATATTAATGACATTTATTGTGTTCAAAAATTTATTTCTGTAATTTCAAGTGACAGATTGAGTTTACTCATGATTTTAGTGGATTTGCAAGTTCTATACTCTTCAAATTTTCACAATGATATTAAACTTTACGCATTATTTTCTTTATGTTTTATAGGGATGATGCTCATTGAATTAAAGTAATGAAATAATACCTTAGGCAAATATAATTAATAATTTTGATATTATCACTAAATTTTGTATTCCCTAAGTATTCCTTTTTATTATGATAGTAAACGCTTAGAGTTGATGCTTAGAGCTGAGTTCCATAGAATTAAAATAGTATATGGTAGATATGTTTTTAGAGCCATAATTTGACCTGGAATTCTATATGTGTTGAAAATAAACAATTTCAGCAAAATATACATACAGTTTTGTAAAGTCAAAAGAATACCATATAATCTAAGAATAAATAAATATATTACATGAAAAAGTAATATACCTGATACTGAGTTAGAAGAAGAATTAAATGACATTTCTAGCCTTAAAATAAAGTTTTACTTTTTTTTTTTTTTTAGTAAACTCTACCTACACCCAGCATGGGGCTTGAACATGACCCCTAGATCAAGAGTCACATACTCTACTGACTGAGTCAGCCAGGCTTCCCTAGTTTTACCTTTAAAGGATCCTGTATGTGCACTTCTTTGATGCCAAAAACCTCAGCAATATTGGTGCCCAGGAGTTACAGAACAATGTAGTTCCTAAATTTCCTCAAAGATACTCACAGTAGGGGCACCTGGGTGACTCAGTTGGTTGAGTGTCTGACTTGTCCAGCTCAGGTCCTGATGTCATGGTTGTGAGATCAATTTTCATTTTGGGCTCCACACTGAGTGTGGAGCCTGCTTGGCATTCTCTCTCTTTCTCCCTCTCTCTCTGATCCTCCACCACTCACTTACTTTCTCTCTCTCTCAAAAAATAAAAATAAACATTAAAAAGATATCAATATTAAAGTGATATTATGGATTGTGTGCCTGTTTTACTGACACCTTATGTTGCTTTTTTTGTATTATCATTTTTTTAAAGTTTATTTTCATTTATTTAGAGAGAAGGTGCATGCATGTGCATGTGTACACTCATGCACACAGGGAAGGGGCAGAAAGAGAGGAAGAGAGAATCCCAGGTAGGGTCCATGCTGTCAGTGCAGAGCCCAAGGTGGGCTCTATCTCACAAACTGTGAGATCATGATCTGAGCCAAAATCAATAGTCAGATGCTTAACTGAATAATCCACACAGGTGCCCTGATTATCAAAAATTTTATATACTAGAACTTTCTTGATTATTGTTTATGAAATTATTGCAAAGATAGACATGGAAAAACTTATTTTGTTTTGCTTTTCAATTTTGAAGCATCCTAATATCAGTGTTACCTTTGTGAAAGGGACAAAATAAAAACAATACACATTCAGTTGTCTGAAAAAATTGTTTCTATTGTCTTAAAATACTTGCTCCTTTTTTTTTTTTTTTAAGTTTGAGAGAGAAAGCAAAAGAGAGAGAGAAAACATGCGTGCAGGGCAGAAGGAGAGGGAGAGAGAGAATCCCATCCAAGCAGGCTCCATGCACAGCACAGAGCCCAGTGCAGGGCTTGATCTACCAACTGAGAGATCATGACCTGAGCTGAAATCAAGACTCAGATGCTTAACTGACTGAGTCACCCAGGTGCCCCTACTTACTCCTTTTTGTGAAACACAGAAATGCCAGGTATATTCTTAAAGCTCAAAGTTAGTGTTTCCATCATATTTCTCGTAGAGTTCCTTCCTTACAAAGTCAAAAAACTATAGACTGGAAATGAATATTCTTTTCCTTAAAAAATGTGTTAAATTTTATTGATGTACTAAATAGGAATAATAAACAAGAGAGATGTAATCAGGCCACCAATGACTTTATACATAGAGAAAACTGTAAAAAGCAGGATCTCGAGCTGAGGGGGACGCCCTACCACCCAATGCTGAGTCTCTTGCCATTTATAAAAAATATGGATAAGATAAGCCCTGTAATCCATAAACTATAATCTGATAAATCAAAAGTAACATCCAGAAAAACCCACCATTCTAATTTGGCAATACCCAGTTTGATGTAATAGTGGTAATTTGTGGAATATTTAAAGCTTAATTAGTTACATAAGTGAAATATTATTCTTTTTACTGAATCATTGCTAAGAATATGTCTCATAAAGACATGTGCATATGCCCTCCTAGACTATAATTTACATTTTTAATATTTGTAATTTGCAATTAACACTGTCATTTGCCTTTTATTTGGGAAAGCATACTGAATCAGTACTTTTAAAATTTGAAGAGAAAAAAATCCATATTTTGTAATGTTCTTCCTGGAGTATATTATACTGTGATGTATTTTACTATCTGCCAAAACTGCTCTCTTTTACAGCAGAAGATAAATTGTTCTTTATCTCTGAGCAGTGCCTTTTCGCCATAGCCAGTGGGATTCAATACTACTGATTCTTTTTACAATCTTGGTTTAGAAAATTAAAGAAACTCAAGTAGCACTGCTGCAATCCATTCATGGCTAATACATCTTGTCTCGCATGACTGAGGACAAGTGCCCTCCAGATTAAATTTTGCTGCTCAGCACCCTGCATTTTCATAAAATATAGTCCTTACACAGCTCCATGAATATCCCAAGCATGTGGTTTAATTTAAACCAACATGCTTGAATCACCCATTTAAATAAAATGTTTGTAATGTTCCAAAACTATTTTATAAATGCAGCTGCTTAAAATAAAATAAGCAAACACTGTAATTTCAAATGAGATAAAACAATATGCTCAGTGATAAGCAGAAATATCTTCAGGGAGGATTACCTGAGTTATCTTCGGGACTAGACATTTGTGTCCAAATATTGATTTTTGAAAGAGGAAAGTGGCACTGCCAGCTGGGTCACATGTCACTTGAAGTGCTGGGCCAGCCCACCCTGGTTCCCTATCTACATGGCCAGAGCAGCAGAGCAACAGTTGATGTGGATGGCCCAGCAAGAAGTTACCCTTTCCTGCAACGCTCTATGTAGACTGCATGCTGTCCGCTTTTCGATCACAGTTTAAATGTGGTCTTCAATATGCATTTTGATAAAATTCACACATAATATGATATATTGTATATGTTAGTTTGGTAAGGATAAATAAGAGAAAAAGGAATTTGAGAATGTACAAAGACAGTTCCCACTAGGGAACTACGTACTGTGATATATACACATGCTATGTGGATGGTTTTTATTATAAAGAAATATATCCTGAAGTCTAAGGAAGCATTTTAGACATTTATGTGCTCATTAAAACCATTTGAAATAAGCATCTGATGCTGCAAGTTTCGTATGTGTGTGCGCGCACGCGGGCGTTTTCTGGTCTCAACCTAATCCATCGGATGATGCCTCATAATGATAAAAATAACTTTACTTTAGAAACATTCATGGAACTTTTGACCATGTAGTAACAGCAACAGGATCAAAATGAACCTAATATTTTAAGTCTGCACTGATATGTGTGCACGATAATATTTTTTTTTTAATTTTTTTTTAACGTTTATTGATTTTTTTTGAGACAGAGAGAGACAGAGCATGAACGGGGGAGGGTCAGAGAGAGGGAGACACAGAATCTGAAACAGGCCCCAGGCTCTGAGCTGTCAGCACAGAGCCCGACGCGGGGCTCGAACTCACGGACCACGAGATCATGACCTGAGCCGAAGTCGGACGCTTAACCGACCGAGCCACCCAGGCGCCCCACGATAATATTTTATAAATCAGTGGAGGGACAGTGTGATCTCTATTAGGGGAATGCTAGTAAAATATTATGCATATAGGAACTAGTATATGTGTTGGGAGATTTAAGGAATCATATCAAATCATATGTATGCATAGGAGTTCATAGTACTGAGTCATCATGTAAACTTTTACTCTAGATAAAACTTTCACAAATATGGAAAAAATATGGAGTTAACTGAACCACTGGTTACACACAATTGAGAATATCAAAGGCCATCAAAATGACAGAAAAATAGGTGTCATAATCTGTAGAACAGAAAGACTAAAAAATAATTTAATTAATTGAAGTGCTTGAATTATTGTGTAGCATAAGTGTTGTTATATATCAATATTTTATTTTATTTTATTTTAAATATTTATTTATTGAGAAAGAATGCGCATGAGCACTCACATGCGTGTGAGCAGGGGAGGAGCAGAGAGAGAGAGGGAGAGTGAGAATCCAAAGCAGGCTCTGCATGGTCAGCACAGAGCCCAATGCGGGGCTCATGTCATAAACTGTGAGATCGTTACCTGAGCTGAAATCAAGAGTTGGACACTCAACTGACTGAGCCACCCAGGCACCCCATATATCAATATTTTAAATGGACTTATATGAAAATATAAAACAATAATTAAATGGTTATATTCCACCTCATGGGAGTGGCAGGTAATTTATTTCCAAAGAACAATTAAGTGTCTAGCTATTTTCATCATGCATCACTATTAATTAGCTATCTGTTTACATTAACAGACATATACTTTTCTTGTCTCTATATAAAGTTTAACCAAAATATTGATTTTATAGACATAACTTTGATTATGTTATATTAGCATAATAGAAAACAAAATTAAATGGAAATGAATGTTTAGGAAAACTTTTTTTTGTTTTTGGCAAGAAGTACAAATATGTGATTATCTATCTGCATTATGGATTAACAAAATGACTTTTCCAATTTTAATGGAATAATAAATGTCTGAATAAATATTGAGGTATCTGAAGCCATGTTTCTATTCAAGTTGTTCAGTTAAAGGTAATTCATTGGTAATTATCAGCAAGCATTTTCATATATTTAGCATTTATCAAGTCATTTCATGTAAATTATATCTTAGACTCTCACAGAAACCTGCATACAGTTATTGCATTAACTATTTTCTGTATAAACATGCACGCAGACACACATGAACCCTATACACATACAGAACTGAGGATTAGAGGGGCTAAATGAAGTTTCCCAAGAAAATACACATGATTTTTTGTATAGTTGCAACATGTATCCATTTATTCTGACTCTACCCATCAATTTGTACTTAACATACGTACGTTTGACCAACGGAATTCAAATTTCCCATGCATGTGTAATTTTTGTTGGCCAATGTACCAGTGGTTTTCTTTATTAATAACACATTTAAACACTTTTTTAAAATTTATAGAGGCAAAAATTCTAAGGCAATGACTTCTTAATGCTACAAATGAAAGAAATAAATGAGGATGAGGAGAAGAAAAGCGAAAAAAGGGAAAAATGAAAAGACATACTTTGTACAGTTCACCATCTGATAGTGAAGACGCAGATAAGGTCATTAGATGAGACAGACCTGCCTTTGAAATCTTTTTCTACTCCTTAAAAACTATATGCTTTTAGTAAATGATTTGATGAATACAGTTTTGTATCATGAACAACATAATGCCAGTTCTTATTATATGTCTCTCATTATACTTACCTGCTTTGAAGGAAGAAATATGTGTAAAACATGAACAATAATATTTCTCAAGCAATGTAATCTCTACCTTCTTATGCAGGTTATAATGTATGGTTTCAATAACCCAATCATTGAACAAACACATTTCTCCGAGGCCTGCCTTGGACCTCCATAAGAGGAGTCGCTCAAGATAGAAAGGTGATTAAACTGCACCTAAACAGTATAGAGCTCACTGTCGAGAGTCCAGAGTGAAAGACATATATTCAGAAGGAATTGTAAGGCGACACTAGTTTGGGAGTCCAGAACGAGGTACAGACCACAGAATGGGGATGCCAAGAAGACTTTAAAAATCAGATCCCTGAGTTGAGTCTTAAAAAATAACTTGGAATTTTCTAGATCCTGAGGAGAAAAGTGTGAGCTTAGTGTGAGTGACCTGAAAGAGGTGAGAAATAGTGTGAAACTTCAAGGAAATCTGTGGCATTTTATAGTAAATGGAGTGTAAGGAAGACAAAAGGGAAGAATTGCTACATTGTACTGCCTTTGGAAGAGAACATTCCAAAAATGAGCACATAGTCAAAAACACAATTACATACTTAAAAGGAAGATACAGTAATAGATTTTTACAATGTGATAGAAGGTACAATTTATCATTTGAATAGAGTGGCTGTTTTCCTGGATCTAAAAAATGAGACAGTGGGCACGAAGCTGGCTGTTGGCCAGCTATTGAAGGTGAATTGTCCAATGCGTTACATTTATAAAATAACATACTTTCATGTCAGGCTATGAGGAAAAGACTCAGTGCCTAATGAACATGCATTTATGGATCTAAGAGCAGATACTTAAGAAAGAGTAGTGTCAAGAATTAATTCTTTTCTTGTTTTGTTTTGAATCGCTTTCCAGAGCTGGCACTGAGGCATTCAAAATTGAAGTGCCAATTTTGACTTCATGGCCTGACTATTGTTTAAATAAAGTCACAATAGTCATTTAATTCTTATTAGAAGGGTAGAAAGGTAGAGCTCAGAAAATTGTTTATAAATCCAAATTTCATATCACTCTGAAGTAGTAGGGTGATAGCTAAAATTAACATGCCAGCAGTCATTCCCTAAGCTTTTTGTGTAACATGTGCAAATAATGTAAATTTTCAAACATTTGCTAGGATGAGTAGCAATAATGGCATAGGACTCTTTTCCTATTTAAGCAGAAGACTGCAAACACTATCTCAGATATTCAGTAGAAATCAATTCCATTGACTTTAAATAAAAGTCACTGAAGAAATACATTTTTAGAAGTACAGGCAGTAAAAGGAAGAATATGATTAATTTTACTCCAATTAATGAACTGTTGCCAAGAATTAAACAATGCCAATTCCATAAGGGAAGTAACATGCAGCTAAAGTATTAAATATAAAGGATGTGAAGATTTAAAAGGATATGTGCCATTGGTGATCATATTGAAAGAGAAATTTATGTGCATGGTTATTGAGAAAAATACCAACTTTCTTGATCTCTAGAAGTTCATAATTTACTGATAAAACTGAACCTTTTGAAAGGTTCATCTTTCTAAAATAGTTTGACTTTGAAACTTAATTATGCCGTTTTCAAGCACAGATACAGCTAGAGAATGGCATAGGGCAGCTAGTGTGAGTCCCTTCATATTCATGTCATGAGAGTAAAGAGATCAGCATGTAACATCACTTTAGCATTGCTTTGGCTTAAGGAACCAAAACTATCCCAAGGCTTAGAATGATTTGAATATTCTGGGTAGTATTAAACTCTTCCTTATTCATGGATTAAATTTACCAGACTGGAGTGGTCAGAAGAAACATTACATGAAGCATATATGTAAGTTAGGAAGTACAGCATAGTAATAAAAATCTTTTACTATAGCAAGACATACCTGAATTTGAATATTGGCTCTATCACCACTCATTTTCTTTATGTGTCAGTTACCTATTATTCAAAATGAGTTGAAAATAGCACCCAACCTAACAGGGTCTTGGTGAAGATTATACATAAAGTTGTGCATGGAAAGCTGCTGGCGCTCTACCTGGCCTGTCTGTGGCTCAGTAAATGTTACTTACTATTTTTATTATTGCTTTGAAATATACTAGCTTTCAATTGTGTGTTGTATGGAATGTTTTAAAAAAAATAATGTTTGTAAAGTATTTATTTTGTCCTGGACATTCAACAAAGAAGAATAAAGAGTAGAAGCATCTCAAAATCTTATAGCCTAAACCCAGGGAAATAGCAAAACCTAGACTAGTTTGTATTCTCAATTGTATGCTGTTGTGTATTACATCAGGAAGGTCTTGAAGCCATGTCTTTGGCTTATATGATTTTAATAAGTTGTTTTTTTTTTTTTAATTTTGTTAATATTTATTTATTTTTGAGAGAGAGAGACAGAGTGTGAGCAGAGTAGGGTGGAGAGAGAGGAGACCAGAATCCAAGGCAGGTTCCAGCACAGAGCTGTCAGCACAGAGCCCACTCTGGAGCTTGGGCTCACAAAATTTGAGATCATGACCTGAGCTGATGTCAGATGCTCAACTGACTGAGCCACCCAGGTGCCCCAATAAGTTTCTTTAATTAGGAAAAGCCTAATACAAATCAAATAAGTGTCCCTTTGGTGACAAAGACTGACAGAGCTTATAAACTTCTGAAGGTTAATAAATTTTACTGTTAAAGGTTGAAGTCTATAGAGAGGTCGAAATCTCAACTGCTCAATTGCTGTGAGTGAGGATAAACCCCAAATAAAGGAAGCCCTCCTCCAGCCAAAGAGAAAAGCACTGAGAACCAGGACACCATTTCTCTGGTGAAAGGAGAAAATATATTTTCAGTGCATTGAGATTGGCCACCTAAAAAGACAGTGTCCCAAGTCCAAAGTATTAGATCACAATAGTGGTTGCCTTTAAAGCAGCAAAAGAAAAGGAAATCCACCCAGATTTTTTTTTCGTATTGAAGAGGAAAGTTGGCAAGCACTTGACTTTCAAAAGAAAGGAAAACAACAATAACAACAACAATATGGTTATGACTTCCCTCTAGTGGAGGGTGAAGACCCCACAAAGCACATCAAGAAGTGAACTATCAGAAGCCTGATGCCGTCTTTTGCAGAACATTTATTGTTTTCAGAGTTCTTTATGTTTCATCTCATTGGCCTCTCAAAGAAACCTGTGAGGTTTTATTGTCCCTATTTTAAAGGTGAGGATTCTTAACTCAGGATAGGATGCCACTCTGAGAGTAATACATTATGAAGTGGGAAGCCTCAGATTAGGACCAAATTACAGTACTAATTAGTTTTTTATTGCTGGAGGTTTTATAAATGAAGTAGAATAGCCTCAGTAGCATCTTAACATCCATTACAATGCTAAAATTACCTCAGCTTGTCCCAGTTGTATGTCTAGTAAGGAGCTAAAGTGAAACTTTAGCATTGGTAGAATGTCACCTGGCCCAGTCTTTTTTTTCCCCCTCTTACTGCCCCTCTTGACTGGCTTAGGCTATACCCTGCCTTAGTCAGGAATTAATGCAATATGAACGATGAACTATTCTTAAGGATACAAGCTCTCCAATAAAAGCCACTTAAATTGAGTAGGGAGGAGAACAGAATGAGTGGAAAACAGACAATGGATATTCAAAAATTACTTGTTTTCTTGAGAAGCACTTAACAAATACATCTCTATGAATAGAGAAGTGTTGTAGAACCTGATTATAGTTAAAATATTGCAAATCATGTAGGAAGTTGGCATAATGTCATGTTAAACTTGAGTTAGCCTGCGACACATCAACAGGTGGCAGAATGAGCTAAACTTTGTTAGATGGCGTTTTCCCAGTTAGATGTGGAGATGAGTGATTCTACCAGAGAGTTGTTTTTCTCCCTGAGTGAAATTTCTTGGCTGACTACAGAATAAGTAATAACTAACCACTTATGATCTTGAAGGTTGCAACTAGCATTTAGTAAAATTTTAAATGTAAAACCTCATTGTATATGATCTTCTGTATTTCACGTTAAATCAGATGTAAAGAGTAAAAACATGTAATGCCAAAATAGAGCATTTATTTTCCCCCTTTAAGGTTGTGAATATAGTGCTTGTGTGGCTTTTACGTTGACCAGTTATATAGGGGTTTGTGAATCATCTTGTTTCATGGTTGATTCGTTGCTTTGGAGGCAGGACTTGCCATAAATGTAGATCTTCAGCACTTCTACATTTACAATGCAGCTGAACAATATATTAAGGAAGATTCAAATAGTAGGAATAATTCACACCAGATACTGCCTTTCTTCTCAGGTTTTGACCTAATAAAAATAGTAGGTTGGATTTTAATTTTTTTCATCCGGTTTCCTCCACCTACCATGTTGTTGACCTCAAGTAGGTGATACAGTGTTAATGGTAGGAAGCCCTGTTTAATCCATGGAAACATCTCAATGAATTCAATTTCCATTTGTTCAGTTCTTCTCCTACTTATTGCCCAGCCATTCTGCAGCTCTCCTGGGAGAAGGCAGCTCTTATTGTTTCTCAGTTCTCAGGCCCTGCGTAAGTAATTGCTAAGTTTATGAAGTCAGGCACAAGAGGTATGAGATTGATTGCTTTGCAGAGTTCAGCTCTTGGGTTCTATCATGTTTTGTTGAACTATTATGCAGTCTTCCCTGTATGCATAGTCCTTTAAGGTGAAAGAAATAACTGCAAAACTGCATAATGTTATTGCTCTCACTCCGAACACTATTTAAATTATGGCCTTTTCCTTTAATAAGTGGGTAGATATTGAGATTTATGTAATCAGTGATAAAATAGTGTGTTATACAAATTATAATAATATTAGTAAGAAAAGAGATGAGAAGAGTGAAAGAGAGGAAAAATGTGGAAAGAAAAGTATTCATTAAAGGCCTGCCATGTGCCAGGCACCATGCCAATTGCTCTGTACTCATTGTTGCTGGTCTTTACAACACTAAGTATTGTCATCCTCACTTTAAAAATAAGGTAGTGTTCACAGAGGTTAAATACCTTGCCAAAGACAATTAAACTAGTAATAATAGCTTTTGTTGAGAACATCCCATATGCTAGAACTGAGCTAAGCCCTTTTTCATATGTTACCTCATTTAATTCTCAGAATAGCCCTTTGAGATTGGCTTGATTCTTTTCTACCTGTGCAGGTGACTTCATATAGAGAAGTTAAATAACTGCCTGAATTGACACATAGAGTTGCTTAGTGGTGATTCAGGGCTCAGTAACTAGTACTTAGGCCAGATGGTCTATAAAGATCAACCAAACATTTAAGGATACTTGCTGGAGTTTGCTTGGTAAAACCTGACCTCTTTCTTACACCATACACAAAAATAAATTCAAAATGGATGAAAGACCTAAATGTGAGACAGGAAATCATCACAATCCTACAGGAGAAACAGGCAGCAACCTCTTTGACCTGGCTGCAGCAACTTCTTACTAGGCATGTCTCTGGAGGCAAGGGAAACAAGAGCAAAAATGAACTGTTGGGACTTCATCAAGATAGAAGCTTCTGCACAGTGAAGGAAACATGCATCAAAACTAAAAGGCAACTGACGGAATGGGAGAAGATATTTGCAAAAGACAAGTCGTTTAAAGGGTTAGTACCAAAATCTATAAATAATTTATCAAAGTCAACAACCCAGAAACAAATAATCCAGTGAAGAAATGGGCACAAAGACATGAATAGGCACTTTTCCGAAGACATCCAGATGGCTAACAGACATGTGAAAAGATGCTCAACATCACTTTTGCACTGTTGGTGGCAATGCAAACTGTTGTAGCCACTCTGGAAAACAGTATGGAGGTTCCTCAAAAAATTAAAAATAGAACTACCCTACGATCCAACAATTGCACTACTAGGTATTTATCCAGATGATACCACATTGCTGATTTGAAGGGGCACATGCACCCCAATGTCTATAGCAGCACTATCAACAGTAGCCAAATTATGGAAAGAGCTCAAATGTCCTTCAACTGATGAATGGATAAAGAAGATGTGGCATATATGATGGAATACTACTCAATGATCAAAAAGATTGAAATCTTGCCATTTTCAACAAAGCGGATGGAACTAGAGTGTATTATTCTAAGTGAATAAGTCAGTCAGAGAAAGACAAATATAATTTAATTTTACTCATATGTGGAACTTTAGAAACAAAACAGATGAATATAGGGGAAGGGAAGGAAACATAAGATAAAAACAGAGAGAGAGGGTGCCTGGGTGGTTTAGTCAGTTAAGTGTCCTGGGTTTTGGCTCAGGTTATCTTATGGTTCATGGGTTCAAGCCCCATTTTGGGTTCCACAGCTGGCTGCTTGGAGCCTGCTTGGGAGTCTCTTTCTCCCCCTCTGTCTCTTCCCCTCCCCGGCTCATGCTGTCTCTGTCTCTCTCAAAATAAATAACCTTAAAAAAAAATAAAGAAATCAAAGACAGAGAGAGACAAATGTGTAAGAGCCTCTTAAATACAGAGAACAAACAGTTTTGCTAGAGGTTTGGGTGAGGAGATGGGCTAAATGGGTGACTGACATTAAGGAGGGCACTTGTTGGGATGAGCCCTTGGTGTTGTATGTAAGCGATGAATCACTGGGTTCATACTAAACTGTATGTTAACTAACTTGAATTTAAATGAATATATTTTTTTAATTTGATAATATTAATATCTAATATTAGGAGTTGATTTTGTGTAACTAGCATGTAGAGTTAGCTATGCTTAAATCACATGAAGGGAAAATTGAAACTCGGCAGGAAAGCCAATGCTATTGATTCAGGCTTATTATCTAGTTTTTCTTCAGTTCAGTCCTGTCCTCTCCTGTGCATTGCACAAGGCTCTCACTACCTCCCTCTTCATTCACTCAAGAAGAACCATTGTTATTTCTCTCATTTGTGGTTTCTTTTCCCGAACTATAATTTGTCATATTCTCTCTTTCAGTTCATAGAGTTTATTCTTTCTTGAGTTCTTTGTCTCCTGTGCTCTTTGCTCCATTGTTTTGCACATTGTTTATTTGCTTGTGCCATCTTTCTCCTAGCTCTATTATTTTGTATTTTCTTTGCTAAATGTCTTTCTGTTGCCTTCTTGCAAATATCCTGTGTATCCTGCAGTCTAAATACCCTCTATGTTGCCAAAGGTGTTGCCATTGCTGCTACAGACCCAAATAAGCACAGAGATGAATCTCTATACTGAACTCACTCCCTTTGTTTTTTTCATTCTTGCTTGTGGCATACATATGAAACTCTGACTTTCCCTCAAAGCTCCTCCCAAACTCAGCACAAAATCTGCCTTTGTATAGAGCCTTGTTTTGTTTTCGTTAATTGTTGTTTGTTTTTCTTAACTAGTTCTATGGACGGAAAGAACATTTATTTATCTAAGACAACTAAGACAAAAAGTTTAAAGAAAGTAAATCCATAAAACTTGGCCTTTGGAAACATCTTCTATGTGGCTTTTCATTATAGTTCAACAAAAAGTTAAAGTTGTTGAATATCCCTTTCAATGTGTCATGGGCTTTCACACAGCTTTCTCTATATTCATGCTGGTCCTTCTATTTGGGATGCCCTCCTCCAACCTTCTTCCCCATCACTGTTTCCATTTAAGAAAATATTCAAACTTGAAGGCCAGTTTCAGATGTCAGCTCATTTGGCAGAAGAAGTAACATCTTCTCTTTTGGCAGAAGAAGGACCATCTCCTCAAGTTCTCATGCATTTTGTAGACTTCTGGATTATAGAATTTATTAAATTTTACTGACTACAATACAGATAGCTACCACTGATAACTAAGGCAGTTCATACGCACTGACATACTCTCAGCACCTGGTATTAGACAGACACAGTTGGTGATCAACAGATGTTTCAATTATTTATTTCTATATTTATTTTTAAATGTTTTATTTTTATTCTTGAGAGTGAGAGAGCACAAATGGGGAAGGGGCAGAGAGACAGAGGGAGACAGAGGATCCGAAGCAGGCTCTGTGCTGACAGCAGAGAGCCCAATGTGGGGCTTGAACTCACGGACTGTGAGATCATGACCTGAGCCAGAATCAAAAGTTGGATGCTTAACCGACTCAGCCACTCAGGCGCCCCTCAATTATTTAGTTATAGTATGTCAGTTTAGGTCCTCTGAGAAGCAGGCAGCAGCCCAGTATTGGATGTGTAATGCGTACATCAGTAAGGATGAGGGGATGGAGTAGAAGTAGACAGGGAGAGCCTGCAGACACTGACACGGGCCCGAAACCTGTGGAAAAGAAGGAAGGAAGAAGGACTGAGGAAGAAAGGCCTCAGAATGCAGCATGGTTCTGAGACCATTGGTCTTTCTAATGTGAAGTCCCCAAGCCACGGTCAGAAGAGACCCCCAAAGTGAAAAATGTCTCAGCTCTAGCGCCCTCATGCTCGGGCATTGACTAGAAGGTTAGGAAGGCTCGGCCTGAGCATAAATACTACGGTGGCTCTGAAGGTGGCACTGCTGGAAGTGCCAATCAACTATCATCCCTCCAGCAAGGTCTGTTAAAGGAAGGTTTGAGGGGCCCGCCCTTCCACTCCGCGTGGTGCTTTGATATGAGTATAAACTTCAGTCTCATTAAGTCAGTGTATTAGCAGGAGGGGCACTTACCTTTAAAATCATATGCCAGTGACACTAAATTAGGAGGCAGGAGATCTAGATTTTGGGCTTGCTCTTAGTACTTAGTGGTGTGACTTTTGTATGTCACTGTATCCTCATGTACCTGAATTTTCTTCTGTATAATGTTATATGAAAATGTTTACATTTCATGTTTACATTTTAAAGGAAATATAGTGCTAAAAGGAGGACTGTTCTTCTAGGCCACAAAGCAATCCTATTTGTCTTTTATATATCTATCTATATCTATATCTATATCTATATCTATATCTATATCTATATCTGTATCTATAGATAGATATAGATATATATACACACACATATATGTGTATATATATGTATATGTATATATTTATATATGTATATGTATATATATGTATATGTATATATATATATGGAGACAGAGAGAGAGAGAGAGGGACAGAGACAGACACAGACATAGAACAAACAAATATAATAGGCACTATTCTGAGCATTTGACAGGTATTTCACTCCTAAGTATCCTGTGTTGGTTATTGCCACAAAAAATGCTATGTGTAACAAATAACTATAAAATCTCAGCAGCATTCAAAAATAAATATATATTTTGGCTACAAATCTCTAGAATAGTTTTTCATTTTGACTAAGGAGTCTGTTGCTCTATCTGAACCATCTTTCTGGTTTCACTGTGGCTCATTTACAGATCTATGGCTGTCTGGGGGATGCCTCTGATTTGTGCCTTTCATCTCACTTCTGGGATCATGGGCTGGCCTGGGCAAGAGCTTTTCTCGGTTATGTCAAAAGTACAAGTAGATGGAAAAAAAAAACGAAAACAAAAAACACTGAAGATAATTTTTTAAATGTTTTAAAGTGTTTTCAGGGGCGCCTGGGTGGCTCAGTCGGTTGAGCGTCCGACTTCGGCTCAGGTCACGATCTCGCGGTCCGTGAGTTTGAGCCCCGCGTCAGGCTCTGTGCTGAGTGCTCAGAGCCTGGAGCCTGTTTCAGATTCTGTGTCTCCCTCTCTCTCTGACCCTCCCCCGTTCATGCTCTGTCTCTCTCTGTCTCAAAAATAAATAAACGTTTAAAAAAAAAAAAAAAGTGTTTTCATTTATTTTTGAGACAGAGACAGAGCATGAGCAGGGGAAGGGCAGGGAGAGAGGGAGACACAGAATCCAAAGCAGGCTCCAGGCTCTGAGCTGTCAGCATAGAGCATGACACAGGGCTCGAACTCACAGACTGTGAGATCATGACCTGAGCTAAAGCCGGACATTTAACCGACTGAGCCACCCAGGCACCCCTGAAGATATTTTTTAAAGTCTAGGCTCAGAGCTACCACACTGTCAACCTCATTTTATTGGCCATTGCAAGCTCAAAGCAGTCAAGACACAGGGAAGGAAGCTGTGTCCATGGTGAGAGTGTTCCACAAAGTTATAGGGTACAATGTGTGACTAAAGGGAGGGGTGAATTATTGAGACCCGTAATACAATTTGACACATATGCCAAGAGTCAAGTAATTTTCTCATTCCCATTTTATAGATGAGGAAACTGAGGCACACACATAAAAGTTAAAAATCATACCCAGCTTTTAGGAAGCTTACATCTGGTTGAAGATATGACAAAAGTATAACTGTAACAGAAGTAGGATATTCAAGTAGTAAATGATTTAAAGAAAAACAGAATTTTCAATAATTGCTATTGCAGCATAGAAAAATAGTCACCATTGTGAGATGTAGAACTTGAAACAGACCATGAAACATGGCTGGAATTTGAATAATCAGAGAGAAGAAAGATGACATTGACGTAGAAGATAATGGGATACAAGCAGGCATTATGTCCATGTATCTGTGGGGCAATGAGTAGACTGGAGCCAATGAAATGTTTGAGAAATGAGAGATAGGATATTTGGCTTAGAAACCAAGATCAGTGATTAAATTTGCCTCTTGGGAAGAATTGATTGTTGTGAGCTGTGCTGGGAAACCAACTTGCGGGTTATTATGTTACATAAGTACAATATTAAGAAACCCAAATTTAGGTGGTATAAGAAATGAAAGAGCTGTTGTGGGACACATTAGGAGTGAAGAGTAAATAGGCTTGCTAAATATCCCATAGTATGAAGATGCCTGGGAATAGTTAAATTTAACCACAAGGTTTTGAGCCTGAGCTTAATAAAACTATGCACCGAAACAGGAATATTAGGAAGAGGGTCTGGGCTAGTGGGGAGAAAGATGCTGATTTTGGTTTTGCATATGCTGAGTTTTAGATAATAATGGGGTAATGTAAAAATACAATTTTCCAGCAGAGAATTAGAAATTAGGAGCTGGAATTCATAAAGAGAGAAGAGGGGAATATTCAGGCATCATTTACCATGAGGTGAGAGTTAAAGTTCTGAGATAAATATTGGAGGGTTGGTATGGCAGAAAGAGCTCTGAGAGTCAGGAACTAAGCCTGGAGGAACACCTGAATTGGGGAGAATGAGAAAGATGAAAATGATGACCCTAAAAGGAGCAGAAGTGTAATGATCAAGGCACCAGAAGTGGATGATCCAGGGAATTGAAACTAAGAACAGATAAAATTTTTAAATGTGTAATTTGCCTTAAATGCCACACATGCATATACAGAAAATTTATTTGACTTTTTGAAGATATTATTGACTTAAAAGATGCTCCATTAAATTTTAGATGTTTGATTTGAGAGAAAAAATGAGTGACTGGAGAGGGTATAAAGGAAAACAAAAGAGACCAATTCAAAAGTTTAGAAATGCATAAAAATGGCACAGTGGTTACCAGTGAGGAGAGTAGGGTGAGTAGTGTGTCCTGAGAGGAAGAAAAGGCATAGGTCTTGGAGTAAATCTTAAAAGAAGCAATTGAGCTTTTGTCCTGCTTTTACATCTCCATGACGTTACTCTTGTGGTGAAGAGGAAGATAAATACTCATGTATGTCAACAGTATCCAATTTCATTCATTATTAGCTTCTAAAAGAAAGTTACCTTAAAAAGAAAAGAAAAGTTACCTTAAAAATTTTTTTTCTAATGCTTATTTATTTTTGAGAGAGGCAGTGTGAGCAGAGGAGGGGCAGAGAGAGAGGGAGACACAGAGTCCGACACAGGCTCCAGGCTCTGAGCTGTCAGCACAGAGCCCGATGTGGGGCTTGAACTCACAAACCTGTGAGATCACGACCTGAGCCAAAGTCGGACGCTCAACTGACTGAGCCACCCACTCAGCCCTAAAAGAAAAATTACCTTGAAACAATGTATATCATCACAGCATAACAGAATGCATTTTTAATTTTAAATGGGTTATATTTTATTTATGTTCATTATCCTATCAAAAACTTAACTATGCTACTGATAATAGTAGATAATTTAATGTAAATATTTTAAGAATGCGATAAGTCAAGATTATTTAAACTACATCTAAAACAACCAGAAAAAAAATCATGCAAGTATCCTGCAATCCCTATTAGTTTGTCTTTCTGTAATTCTTTACATAATTAAATCAATAAATTTTGTCAATTCTGGGGTAGGTGCTGGAAATACAACTGTGTCACTTCTCCATAATTTCTATGTATATAAAATACATGTTTTATGTATGCACAAACACAGATACAAAGAGATACACAAATGATACAGTACTTTGTTTAATTAATACTGCCCATAATTTAAGGCACTGAATGACTGGCATACTATTTCATTGGATGCACACACTAGAATATTTTTGAAGTAGATCGGTACTTACAGAAGATGTGCCTTTGAAATCCTCTGTGTACACTTTTTCATTTCATTCTTTTTTTTTTAAGGTTTATTTATTTTTGAGAGAGAGACAGAGCGTAAGCAGGGGAGGGTCAGAGAGAGAGGGAGACACAGAATCTGAAGCACAGAGCCTGTTGCGGGGCTCAAACCCATGAATTGTGAGATCATGACCTGAGCTGAAGTTAGACGCTTAACCAACTGTGCCACTCAGGTGCTCCTCATTCTTGATATATTTTAAATTGTGAGGCAGTTGGCAGTAATTTCAAAGAGGAAATAATCTTAACTTAGATCGTGAATCATTAGTGTGTAGACTTTCTACTTTTGAATTTTTGAGCTAATGCACTTGAGATAGTAATAAATAATAATAATTAATAATAATAATAATAATAAATAAACAATGCTGGAGACTTTCAGGAAATTCTATATCTGATTCTTGGTCTGTTTCATCAGGTAGCTGAGGAAATCCTGTGCAGAGTCTCCATATTAGAATGTACCTGGCAGGATAATAAAAAATGTAATGAACACATCTGATAAGCAGTTAATTTTTAGAGCTAGGGATTCTCTTAATATAGGAGAAAAAGAAGTATTACAGTTTTGCAAGACACAATCTAAGCAAGAAGAGCTTTAGGAGGCCTCAAGCCTTTGTGAGTCATTGGTGTCCTGATTTAGCCTCTTGTTCTTGCGAGCTGTCAAGTAAAATTGGTAGAGGGCAAGGGAAGAGCTGTGGCAAGATGACAAGGAGAGGAGAACTAATTGGGATTCTGCAAGCCAGTGGCTGCGTGAGGTTCAGAGAAGGGGACCACCTAATGAAATACCCTGTCTTTGGGGACTGACCATAAAAGTCACAAAACACAATTGGCCATTGATCACAAATTCACATCTGTGGTTTTAAGTAAAATTAACTGCTGAGGATAAAAGAAGAGAAAAAAAAGAGTAGTCATTGTTTCAATTAAACTTGGCAAACTGTTCTCATGAGTCTAAACCCTTCCCTCTAAAAGATGAACAAAAACAAAATAAGAAGAAAAATATTTGTGCAATACCTTGACTGCCAGTTTCACTGTATCAAATACATTTTTTCTGTCATTAAAAAATATATCGTTTTAAAGACTTTGGAGAGCAAGGTTAATACTGTCTTTAATTTTTTTAATGTCTTGAAGTTCTAGAAAGGTAAGACTTTTCCAGTGCCCATTGTTAAGCTATGCAAATAGCAAGCTATGCTTCATCTCACTGTCCTTGCCTGCACTTCCCCACAGAGATCCTGTTGGTCCTCCAGATACTGTATGTATGCATTATGGGTATTCCATAGTGATTATAAAAATAACCTGTGAATAGAGTGACATTTTCAGAAGACATAGGAAAAAAAAAAAAGGAATGTATTCCATTCTTACATATAGTACTGTTTTGTTTTCATTTTTGGGGGGAGGGTTTTTTTTTTTATCCAGAAGGTTTAGGAAGGGGAAAAATACCCAATATGAGTAAGCTTTTAAAGAAATTATTATTTTCATATACTATTGGTCTAAAGATTAAATTTTACATGTATCAATTTCTATAAAAAGAAAATAATTCAAAACATGGAATTATATATGTATAGTGATATTCAATTTAGTATTGGTTATAATAATAAAATATTGGAAATAAATAAAATAAATGTCAATAATAGGAAAATTGCTGAACTGTGGTATACACTAAACCACTACGTTTAGCTTCTCAACCTCAGGGCATAGCGTTCTGGTTAATTTATCTAGAAACTAGGTGTCGTCTTTAACTTTTCCTGTTTATTTACTCATCATATTACATCATACTTGCCTGGGTTTGAATCTTAACTCTGCTAGTTGCTAACTATGCACCATGAGTGACATTCCTTACATTCTCTATGTCCCAGTTTCTTCATTACTAAGAATAACTAACTTGTTAGGTTAACTAAGATTATATAATTACCACTTCAGTGTCTGACAGATAACAGATTCTCAAAGAGTATTAGTTTTCACTGTTGTTAAAATGATGGTATAATAATGTCTTTAATTATTCCATGCAGAACGTTCATTGAATCCATCTTGAAACTGACTTTTATTTATTTATTTTTTTTATTTTTTTAATATATGAAATTTATTGTCAAATTGGTTTCCATACAACACCCAGTGCTCATCCCAAAAGGTGCCCTCCTCAATACCCATCACCCACCCTCCCCTCCCTCCCACCCCCCATCAACCCTCAGTTTGTTCTCAGTTTTTAACAGTCTCTTATGCTTTGGCTTTCTCCCACTCTAACCTCTTTTTTTTTTTTTTTTCTTCCCCTCCCCCATGGGAAACTGACTTTTAATTGTTCCCAAACTTTGAGTCTTTTCCCGCTGAAATCCACTTTGTAGCCACTAATATGAACTATCTTTTTGGCCATTTCATTACCTTGCTTAAAACCTCTCAGTGATAGGGGTGCTTTAGTGGCTCAGTCGATTGTGTCTGACTCTTGATTTGGGCTCAGGTCATGATCTCGCGGTTTGTGGGTTTTGAGCCCTGTGTCAGGCTCCTTGCTGACAGTGCAGAGCCTGCTTGAGATTCTCTCTCTCTCTCCCTCTCTCTGCCCCTCCACCAACTCTCTTTCTCTCTATCTCAAAATAAATAAACTTAAAATAAAATAAAAAAAAATTTCTCAGTGATGTACCCTGGCAGATATGTCAATGCAGGTAGGGCCTCTCATGATTTTTCCTGCTTATAATTTCAAGTTCATTTCTACCACTGCTTTCTATTTCACGTCCTAACCATCCTAAAGTGTTTATTCTTTCTCTTGTAGAATGCCAAGTTGTTTTTCTTAAGCCAGTGCTTTTATCCATGTCTTCATTGTCTGGGAATACTGACCCATATCTAATGTTGACTGGTTACCTTCTACCCATTCATTAACAGTTAGCTCAATGAGTTTGACATTCTTCTGGAGTTATGCTTACTTAAGTGTCCCTTTTCTGAATTCTTATGATGTTATGTGTCTAATTCTATCACCACAGCTACTACCTTATATTTTAATTATCGGGTGTCCTTCTTCCCAATAGAGTTTGGGTTTATTGATGGCAAATTCTTAGGAGTATGTATTCCTAGTGATTGGCAGTGCTCAGAGCATAGTAGCTGCTCTATAAATGTTTTGAATAAATGGATATGGAGTTGATATAATTGTTGTGAAAATTGTAAATGTACCTATGAAAAATTATATAGTCAAAGGGAAGTATTTGTGATATTTTGGAAGGTGAAATAAAGCAAGAGACAAAATTCTGTTTAGAATTTTACATACCATTGTTATAACTGTGTAAAAAATTGGAGGGGGGAAAACATCATTGGCCCATGGATATCATTAAAATTGATTTTCTAATTAATTTCCAAGAAAATATTTAATATATATTTCAAAACTAGTGCAACCAATGTAACTTAGAAAATCTTCCAAAAATATTTAGTCCTCTTTTGGTTGTTTACTGTCTTCTAAGGCCATAATATGTCTTCCAGTATTCATAAACCCTCACTTCCTATTGTTATGTACATAAGGAAGACTTAGATCCATTCAAACTAATGACATACAGGAGTTGTATTCATGGTGCCTGGGCCTCAGCCTAAGACTGGTTTAAGAGGTGAAGGGTATGGAATCTCTCAAATAAAAAAGCATGAAAAACTTGGAAAAAGGCATAAAAGAATCAAGTTTTGGGAAAACAACTGTAGTCTCAAATTCCAATGCCTTTTTTCTATAATATTTCTAAAAATTATAGTCAGCCATTATAGTTCGAGGATATCAGCATTTATATTCATATGCTTCTTAAGTTTACCCCCAGCATACATACTTACTTAAAACAAACCCCTAGTTTTATTCTCCAACATATTTTATCTCAGCATTTTTCCTAGAAAACTCCAACCAGTCTGGTGCTATCACCTCAATAGCAATTTTAGATATTTAAACAGAAGAAAAGTGAACATTTTTTCATTTAGGTAGCTTTTGGAAACCATTTCTGAAAGCCCAATTAGATTATTTAACTTGTCACTGTCATAATTAGAGGAAAGGACAGTCTAGACAGTGTACTAACTGGAATCAAGAAACCAGTGGTAACTTCTAGGTATGATTTCCCTTCTCTGTAGGTTAAATAATAGCTTCTGATCAATTTGTGAGCATTTCTTGAGTCAACTCATAGACTGTATTCATCTTTTGCTGATAGTTGGACAAGCACATGTAGTAATTACAATGTTCCATTATATTTATTTATTATTATTATTTTTTTACATTTATTCTTTTTGAGAGACACAGAGAGACAGAGCATGAGCAGGGGAGGGACAGAGAGAGAGGGAGACACAGAATCTGAATCAGGCTGCAGGCTCTGAGCTGCCAGCATAGAGCCCAATGCGGGGCTCAAACCCACAAACCGTGAGATCATGACCTGAGCTGAAGTTGGACGCTTAACTGACTGAGACATCCAGACGCCCCACTGTTCCATTATATTTAAAAGAACTTTATAATTTACAAAGTGATTGCAAATGCAACTCATCTGGACTTAGTACACAGTTCTTAGTGACTGAAACATTATCTACACATTGCAGATAAGATCTCAGAAAGTTTAGACAACTTGCTGAAGCTGAGTGAACTCTTGCCTTCTGAGCCTGTACCTCCCCCCCCCCCCCCACTCCCCAGTATCCCATACTGCCTCTCTTGTATTGTGGTAATGCGGTGAAACAGATATTTAAAGCTATGAAAAAATTTTCTTTTCTATTTTTTTTAATTGTTACACAAAATAACATCTTGCCTTTTTGATCGAACAACATTAGGATGCAAACTTTTAACATTATTTGGAAAAAGTAATATGTTTTAAAAATTTTTTAAATGTTTTAAAATATTTAAAATAAATGCACCTAACTTAGTAGGATCAAAAGATCTTTGTTCTAATCCAAATGCAGACAGTTGACTGGCTTGAGGAATGGCAATGAACTTCTCAGGTCTCAGTTTACTCACCTGCAATATAGGATTTAAGAAATGCCCAGTATAGCAAAACTATGGAGACAGTAAAAAGATCAGGGGTAAGGAGGGATGGAGGGATGAATAGAACACATACGATTTTTAGAACAGAGAAACTGTTTTGTAAAATGCTATAATGATGGGCATGTCATTATATATTTGTCAAAACTAATGAAATATACAACACCAAGAGTGAATCATAATGTAAACTATAGATTTGGGGTACTAATGATTGGTCAATACAGGCTATCAATTATAACAAATATACCATGTCAGTGCATGGTTTTTATGGGGGGGGTGTTGTGGGTAGGAGGGCATTGGGGAAATATAGGAACTGTGAAATTAAAATTGCTCTAGAAAATAAAGGCAGTGTAAAAAAAAATCAGGACGATAAATTATACAGCATTATACCAGTAAATGTAAAACCTTAAAATAGAAAATTAAAAAACAAACAAACAAAAAAACAACCCAAGTGTGCCTGTGTCAGATGGTTGTGAAATCAAATGAGAGAATGGTAAAATGCTGTGATAATTATAGAGCACTCCAGAAAGTTACAATTTTATTAGCATTGCCCATATCCATATTATTTTCATCTATCTTTTATTATTTAATAGAACAAGAATAACAATCAAAAAGTTATAATGAGATACGTAGCCAAGATTTGAACTGGAGATGAAACCATTGCCTACAATTTAGACAGTTTAAAAAATGAGGGAGAAGAAAAAAAGAAGAATTAATTACTGTAGAAATATGCTTTTTTTAATTAAACTTTTAAAGTCATATTTTAAGGAATGTGTTTATTATAGTTCTGTGGAAGCAGCTAATACTACATTAAATTACAGTGAAATGAATTAGTCCCCAGAACACATGAACATGTTAATTTACTTGACAAAAGGGAGTTAAGATGCTAGTTAGAATTAAGATTGTAAAACAGTTACTTTTGTGATGGGGAGATTATCCTGGATTATCCATGCAGGCCTACTGTAATCACAAGAGTCCTTAACAGTGGAATAGGGAAGAGGAAGAGAAACAGAATGATGATAACATGCAAGGACTAGCCCCAAATTGCTGGCCTTGAAGATGGTAGAAGGGGCCATGGGGTAGGAATGTGAGCAGCCTCTAGAAAATGGAAAAGACAAGAAAGCAGTTGTCCCCCTTATAGCCTCCAGACAGAATGCAGCCCTACTAACACCTTACTTTTAGCCTAGTCAGACCCATTTCAGATTTCTGATCTCCTTAACTATAATAAGTTTGTGTTGTCTTAAGCCACTTGGTTTGTAGTAAGTTAGAATAGCAATAGGAAACTAATACAATATGCTTAGCATTACAAGGACAGAATGTAACATTTTTTAAATTCAATTTTTATAATAATTTTATTTTTTATCTTGTTTTTTTTATGATGACAAATTACTTTTGAAGCCCTTGTGCACAATAGAGACCCATTTGAGCAGATTATGTCTGATGTTGGAGATTGTGTTTATGAAGAAGGAACCATATCCTCATTATAATTAATATAGTATTTATATTTGGATATGAACAATTATAGTTATATGTATCTAGATATGAAGTTGTTTAAAGTATCTTTAAAAGTTTCACGTTTGTATGTTAATGCTATCTTGTTTCCTTGGAAAAATAGTGTATTTTGGTGAATGGAAGCAGATGCAGTAATGGTATTTGGTTACAATGACAAAACTAAATGATAAAAATATAAGTAGCATAAGTTTTCTTTCTTTTTTTTTGCATAGGTATTTCATATACCATCATAATGTGGATGTAGAAGGAATACTATGTATAATTATTTTATTGAAAAATAATCCTATTGGTTTAATAAAAAAAAAAAAAAAAAAGACCTAAATCATTAACATTCTATAATCATGGTGATTTCATTCTGCCACCCAGGGCTGATGATCATTTCACAATATCAAAATAGCTTTGTTTCAATCCACTGGTTTTTCCCTTCAGTTCTCTGTTAAGACAATTTTAAAATTAATGGCCTGACAAATATAGTGTCCAGTTATCTTTCTAGAAGTCACTTGACATTAGAAGTTGAACTGTAGGGAACACTGTATTCACAAGCAGATCAACATTTTGGTGACCTGATAAAACACGTTCAGTTGTTGAAAGCATAGTTTGATATTTTAAAATGCGTTTCTCACAATTTTTTAATATTTTCCCATAAAACTTCCACAAGAACATTAATATTCTTGTAACAGTTCTTGGAAATATATTGATTTTCCTCTCTATTGGTTAGGAGTGCTGAAGTTGATTCTAAATAAAAATTTGCTACATTCAAGAGTTGATGTTTTCATAAATAACTCATTTTTATCCTTTCTATAGGTAGAGTATCACTGGTATTTGTCACGAGTAAATTACAACAATATTCTATCAATGGCAAACAAAACAAAACAAAACAAAACAAAAGGAGTATTTGGAGAGAAATCATTTAAATTAACAGCAGATAAAGAATTGGCAGCAACAATTAATTTCAGAAGCCTCTAGAATCACAGCCTAAGTTTCTGGTAGCCAAACATTTATCTACCAATGCTATTTCTACTTGTCAACAGCTTCTGAACTTGACCTTACTCAGTGTTTCTTTGAAAGAATACCCAATAGATGTCAGAAAGAGTAAAAGGATACTTTGCATGTTCTTATATACCATTGCAGAATTTTGATGCTCAGTATATACACTCAAATTTAGAGAAATACAAGATTCTAATGTGTTTATAATGAGATTCTTGTAAGTGAAGTAAGAGTTGTAGCAACTGTTAGATTCTGTTTCTTAAATGTGTACTTTTTCTTTAATTTTTGATTCTTTCACATCAAATTAGCTTGGAGGAAAATCCCCTCATGCTTCCGGCACAGGAAAGGTAGCTATTTTGAAATACACCCAGTTCTGTTTTACCAGAATCTAACTTGCTGGATTTTACCAGAGCCCAACCGACCTGGGGAAGTGGCACTACCCAACTCCAGTCCTCTGTAGTCTTCCTGTCTCATCTAAGGGCGAGTACTGGGGAGAAGAGGAATAAGAAGTACTTGTTAAGGACATAGCCTAGGGGCACAGACTCGCTAAAAGACAGACCTAATCATAGAAATATATAATTCTTCCTTTCTCACCATACCTCAGGACCACATCAATAGAACTCCTGTATAATAGGTGAATAGAACCGAAAGAAGTGCATATCTCAGATCTCATTCAATAAGAAATCTCTATGCAAACTCAAGACAACAGGGATACATAATCAAGGACACCAGAGGAAATGTTAGCCTCCCATACCTATAGCTGTGACAAACAGTAAGTATGGCAAATTAGCAAATTTGGGTACTTAAGTGTAAAATTGTAAAGAAATGAATTTTTCCATTGCTATTTGAAAATAAATAGAGGACTTAAAAGGACTCTCATTTAAAAAATTAAGTAGGTTCCTGGCTTAGCACCCTCTTAAAAGTTTCTGAGTTCCAAGTATGACGTTTCATTTTGAACACTTACCATGAGCTAGACACTGGCATTACTGTGGAGATCACCACAGCCTAATTCCCCACCTCATGACGCTTACTTCTAGTTGGGGACACAGACAATAGACATATAAATGAGTAAAACTTACAGTATGTTAGATAGCAATAAGTTCTATAAAATAAATCAGGTAAAAATAATGAGTGAGTTTGCAATTTCAAAGAAGATGGCCAGGAAAGGTCTTGAAAAGGTGATATTTAAAGACAGGTCTGGAATACAGATTCATGTCAATTAAAAAGTAACAAAGATGTAGATGAAACATTCATTCCTTAATTAAAAAAAAAATGAGTACCTAAGAATTGTGAGACCCTGAGTACTTTCAAGGAGCACAGAACTACCTAAGGCAGGAGAAAAATTTCTAAACACTGGAGAGCTTATAACTTCTCAAAGCATATACTTAGAATTTTGCCAACAGAGATTTTTAAAAGAGGCACAAATAAAGGAATTTTGTGTATGTCTAAATAAAATATTATATATTATATAGGGTATGTGCACACGCAGGTTTGAATTATCTAATTAACTATAAACTCCTAAAACCAGTATTAATGGTCCCACACATTATTTTTCAATGCCGTGGTCTTAAGAGATACCTCTTACTCCTCTTCTACTGAACATTGTGTGTTAAGTCTTTCAGTTGTCTTTC
Organism: Panthera onca; assembly: GCF_046562875.1. Classification (NCBI taxonomy): domain Eukaryota; kingdom Metazoa; phylum Chordata; class Mammalia; order Carnivora; family Felidae; genus Panthera; species Panthera onca. Next base: position 161,811,026 of record NC_138346.1, read on the forward strand.
TACTCACCTCTAATTTGTCAGTGAACTTTTAACTGACATTTGTTAAAGTTCACTAAATTTGAAAAAGATTCTCAAGGATTAGGAAGTGTCAGACATAATTCTGTGTTAAAAACAACAGGTCAGAAGGAAAGCCTTCATTAGTATAGATCCATTTAATGGAGAGTTTCGCTTAAACTATGGGTCAGATAAAAACCCTTGCAGAAAAAAACAAAAACAAAACTATTTGCATAAAGATAACCATTGGAGAGTTTATATTTCATTAACCTGTTGAATCCTATAAAAGGTCAGAAGCAAAAATAATATTAAAAACCATAAAGAAGAATTCAGTAGAGGTAATATACTTAATTCCTAAATTATAAGATTACATGCTAAGTCTGGGCCTGAGGCAAAATATCTTAGATAGATAATTAACTTAAAATCAGAAGTAAAATACCATATGCCCATATATTCATTATTAAATTAATATATAAAATAATAAGTTGTTTATTAAGGACATTTGAAGTCTTTTTAAAGTCAAGTAGGGTAATATTTAATAGAATGTCCTGAAAGTATCAACTTGCTAATTTTCAGGGAAAAAAATTGTCTAAAGGTGATTTAAAAATATGAATGTAATTTTTAAAGGTCTGATTTATAGACATATAAATATTGCCTAATATAGACATTATAAAATTTTGTTTAACAGTTAATATATTCTCTTCATAATAAGTATTGAATATGTATGAATAAGTGACTCCTTGCAACTTCCTACTAATTATCCTGACTTTTTTTTTATTTTGGGGGATACATTTAATTTATTTTCCTTATGACAGACTGTTTTAAAAAATTCAAAAAAACATAGTCCTGTCCTCTTTTCTCTCTTTTGCATTTTCAGTTATTCTGTTTTACCCTAATTATTTCAGCTACTTTGCATTTGATAAAGTTTCCAAACCTTCACCAAATTTGTAGTTACTTTTCCCACCTCAGAGTTGCAGTAGATTGAGGCCCCTTCCATGGCTACTGCCTAGTACAGTGGGGTGCTTTCCTCCTTTGTCCTGAACATATAATCTCACTGATTCTACCTAAATTAGTGTGAACTTTGTCTCTTCCTTTCTTCCTTCCTTTTTCTCTTTCTTTCTTTCTTTCTTTCTTTCTTTCTCTCTCTCTCTCTCTCTCTCTTTCTTTCTTTCTTTCTTTCTTTCTTTCTTTCTTTCTTTCTGCAGCCATACTACAGGTCTGAAAATAGAGAGACAGAGAGAAAATATTTTTGTTTTCCTCCCTTCAAATTTGTTCCTGTATGTTTACTTGTGTGCGTGTCCAGAGAGAGGAGGATAGGACAAGAGGACAAGAAAAGAGAGATTGACTTTCCTTTACATCAGTAGTTTCTCTGTAGGACCTAACGTAAACACGTTCTAAATAATGGCCTTGTTTTTCTATTTCTGGTATAGAAGTTACTGCAAAATTTCTAAAAGGCCTAATTTGTAAATTTGGAACAATTAATATATTAGAAATACATTTGTATACACCAATAAATATAGAGTGACACATTAGTTTGAAAGAAAACAATTGATTTGAAAGTGTAAGTGACACTATGATCCTTAAAATGTCATACTAGGATATGAAGTGAAACTCTTTCAAGGTTTGTTTAAATTTCATTTATAAAGAAGCTCAATTAAACTGTCTTTGGCAAACTACAGTTTTTGTTGAAAGTTACAAGAAACCTCAAATTGGAGGGTAATTAATTTTACAGTGACAAGAAGAAGCACTAGAAATAAAACAATATGTATCATTTAACTTTTCTTCTGTTGCTTTAGATATATTAATTTAATCATTTTAATTTGTATAAATTCTCACAAATGAAACACCACTATATATGGTGCATTTAACCTATTTATTTATTCTATTTAGTTTACTAAACTTATTCTATTTGTTTTATTCTATTTGGTTTACTAAAAAAATTGGCTACTTAGAAAATACAGTAATACTGTATTCAGTATTCTGTAATATTCATTTTATAATATTTTATAATACTGTAATATTCAATTTTAAACTGCATATTTACTCATAGTTCAGTAATTTTTAAATTATATTTCCTGAACATTTTGTTTTTTGACTTCTCTCTAGTATAAATAGCTGAGTAATTTTTTAAAACATTTCTCTTTATTCTGTGAGATTTTTATCTCCCTTTCTACTGTAAAGGGTGAAAGCTAAGGTAATCAAGTCAAAGAAAAGACTAGAGGAGGCTTTGTTTGTGATACATGTAATGTGGGGAAACATTGTAGTTTGGCCAGATAGGATTCTGTTCTTCCTTTTGAAATAGCCTTCTGGCTTTGAGGAACTGCTTCCCACCTCAAGCTAGGTATATTATCTGAGTGGTAGTGGCCATGTTTATACAATTTCATTTCTGTACCCCCAGGGATTGGCTAAGCATTAGATTGTGACTCTAGGTGGGTCAGTTATAGCACTTGACCATTTTTGGCCCATAAATATTAATCCAGGAGACAGTCATTTGAACCATTGTATTCAATTGTTATGTGGGATTTTACATTTTTAACCTGATGCTTGGCAGTAAGAGTCCCTTTCCTTTTTAGTGATAAAATTAAAGGTGTTAGTCAAAAGCTTCTCTGGCTCCAAATTTGAAGAGAAATCTCTTTTTTGAGATTTCTTGTTAAGAGAACAAGTAAAATGGTGAATAGGTGGGAAAACAGAGGAAGAAGTGCCTGGTCTCTAATTCAGTCAACCCTGCCTCTACGATTGGCCTTCCTAATTAGTATAAACTCTTTCTGTTTAAGGTAGTTTAAGTTGAATTTCTGACAGTGGATATCAAAACAGTTCTTAATAAGACAGTTACCCAAACAAAAATATTCTGTGTTCACTCATACCTAATCAGAAACCAGCAGGATAGTTGGAGGGGAGGCAGATACTTAGGAGTTATCCACAGTCCACCTTTCCTTCTTGCTACCTATCTCACAAACAAGCAGCACCTAAAATTTGAGAATAGTGGAGAGGATACTTCTCAAATCAAGAAAGATATTTTATTCAAAAACCATGACTCCATTCCCAGTTTAACAAATGTTTAGATACCAAGAATGGATGTCATGCCTTGCTGCAAAATCTACTTTAAGCTTTTCAAAAGTCAGACTTGGCGGGGCTCCTGGGTGGTTCAGTCTGTTAAGCATTGTACTTTGGCTCAGGTCATGATCTTAAGGTTCCTGAGTTCGAGGCCTGTATCAGACTCTGCACTGACAGCACAGAGCTTACTTGGGATTCTCTCTCTGTTCCTCCCCTGCTCACTCACTCTTTTTCTCTCTTTCTCTCAAAAATAAATAATATAAACATTAAAAAAAGTCAGACTTGGTAAAGAAGAGGCAGTTGCTTAAGAAAAGAATGAAAGTGATAGAAAAGAATTAATGAGAGAAGAGTGTAGTCGTGAAAGAAAGCAGAGTAGGTAGTGCACCATGTCGTGATGCAGGTACAGACAGATTGCACCTAAAGGAAGCTGGTAATGCTTTGCCCTCTCCAGAATTCCCTGGGCGTGCTATTGGATTAATGGCGTAGGAAACCTGGAGTCGTAGCTACAGTAGAATCACTGGTCCTCAAACTGCTCAAGGCAATCTGTGTACATCCTTGCTTCCTTACTTGTCTTTATGAACTCATATTTTATTAATATAAACATATTTATTTAATGTTATTTTGACCCACTGCTTCATTACCAGAACAATATCTTTGTATATCAAAATGTTTCACCACAAAAGTATTTTCTGAACATTAGTGACCTTTCAAATTAAGATTTCTTTTTCTTTCTTTCTTTTTTTTTAAATTTTAATGTTTATTTTTCAGAGAGAGAGACAGAGACAGGGCACCAGAAGGGGAGGGGCAGAGAGATAGGGAGACACAGAATCTGAAGCAGGCTCCAGGCTCTGAGCTGTCAGCACAGAGCCTGATGTGGGGCTCGAACCCACAAACCGCAAGATCATGACCTGAGCCAAAGTCAGGTGCTTAACCTACTGAGCCACCCAGGCGTCCCTCAAATTAAGATTTCTAATGTAATGATCCATAAATAAGTTGGAGACAACTGTTGTTGATGTTTTGTTACTTTTATTTTTGATATTTTTAGTTGTTAGTGATCATTTTCCAGAAGATATTGTTCTGATAAATCATAATTGTTGAATAGGATACCAATAATGATAAACCTAATATCATGAACTATGTTAAGGTTCACACTTCCTGCACCAACAATCCTATAGACAAGGGAATGGTCATGTTAGTTAACTTAAAAAAAAATACCAAGAATCAGATTTTAAAGGGTGTTTGTAAGAGGCACTTGGGTGGCTCAGTCAGTTAAGCATCCGACTCTTGATTTCTACTTAGGTCATGGTGTCATGGTTCATGTGATCAAGCCCTGGGTTGGGGTCTCTCTAATAGCACAGAGCCTGCATGGGATTCTCTCCCTCTCTCTCTGCCCGTCTCTTCTCAAAATAAATTATACTTTAAATTAAAAAAAATAGAGGTTTTTTGTAAGAACAGAGAGAAAGCATCTCGTTTACTTTTGATTGGGAAGTTATTTACAGTGGTACTTAGTGTAAGCATATAACATTCAAAAAACTTTTCTCTTTCCTGTCAGAATTTTCAATGTTATATGCATTAGTCTAAACTACATGAGTTTAAAAATCTCAAATTAATGTACTTTATTTGGCTTTCCCTACCTTGATTTCTTTATATACTGTTTTTTTAAAAAAAGTAAGAAAACAAAGGAGAAGTAGTAGAACAACAGTGAGCCATAAATGTAAATATTTGATGGACTACAAAATAGTAGGCAATAGGTGTTTTACAGAAAAAGTGTAAATTCTAATGGCAAAGAAAATATTTAAATAGCACAGATTTCATGAGATTTTCAATTGGGTCTTAAAGTATTTGTATGAGTACAATGATAGATAGTTGGAAGCTGAAAGAAAATTGGATATAATTTGAAGTGGGGGCACAAAATACCAGAGGAATATTGGAGAAATATCAGAGCTGGTCTCAGATGCTTATGAGATAAGCACTTGAGATAAGTCGATCCTAAGAGTGCAGACACCAGGTGGAGACAATAAGGGAAGATAACCAGGTAATAATACCTGGCCTTAGACCTCTCAAGCATATTCCTGCTTCTATCCCCAAAAAACTTTTCAAGTCAACTGGTTATATTCTGGATGTAAGCTACATGCTTTTAGAAATGCATTAGGTCCTCTAAATGGTCATTTAGGATCTCAGAGCAGCAGTTAACACAAGGTAAGCTTTAGTTTGAAGGAAATAATAGGCTCCAAGCAAGGCTCAAGGGACATTTCTTTCAGTGGCCTGCATACTTGCTGAGCCTGATGAAAGCCTACCATCCCATTCACCCTTGTGGTGTCTGATTTTAAATCACTTTATTTTTACTTAATTAAAAAAAAAAATCCCTGTCTGAAGATTTATGTAAGTAGAATTACTTTACACTCCTTGTATCCTAGGAGTATTTACTCCTGTGGTATATCTGAATGTCAAGCTCAAACCTGTGTTTCAAAGAAAGTGTTCACTATCTGCAGTGCTGTTTTTCTTTTGTTTTTGTAATTGTTTATTTTTCATTTCATAGTAGAAAATATGACCCAGGATGCAATATCAAATAGCACACTATACTTTTACTTTCTTATGTTAAGAATTTAAAAAAATAAAGAAAAAGCATATATATGTGCATTTTTAATCAAAAAATTATTTGAGAGAGAGAGAGTATAAGTGGGGAGTAGGTCAGAGGGAGAGAGAGAGAGAGAGAGAGAGAGAGAGAGAGAGAGAGAGAGAATCTCAAGCAGGCTCCACACTAAGAGTGGAGCCCGACACAGGGCTCAATCCCACAACCCTGGGATCATGACTTGAGCTGAAATCAAGAGTCAAATGCTCAACCAACTGAGCCACCCAGGTGCCCCTATATGCACATATTGGACCCAAGGAGTATAGTATATAATTTGCCTTGACATTGTTTAAGAGAAAGACAAGATTCATGTTTAGAAGTTTCAACGTAGCTTTTATAAAGTAGCACCTTCAGATAATTTAATAAATCAGATAAAGAGGACTACCTGTACTCCAAGCCTAGTTTAGCAATTAAAGTGCTCTAAAAGAACATTCTCATGTCTCTGTTTTGTGTGTTTTTCAGACTTCTAGCTTGAATATTTTCAATAGCTAATCCTTTCTAATCATATTTGTGTGGTTATGGCGTAGGGCATGGTAGAAAGAAAATAAGTAAAGAAAAATAAGCACAAAATAGCAACAGGGATTCTTTTAAAGCATATAGTTATTAACCAAAGACTTTACTGCTAGTGCTTAATTTCATGTCACAGATTAGCAATATAGGCTCTGGAGGCTAGATTAGGGTCTGGGCCTCATTGTTAACCAAAAATGAACTTAGGTTATACATACTGAGTTTCCTTATATATAAAGCAGGAACAAAATAGTATCTGTCACAAGAATTAAGTGACAATTTAATATGTGTAATCATCCTCATATGCTTATTGTAAAAGAAACATAATCTGGAAAACTAAATAGCATGCTGAAGTTCAGGATGGCACCATTACAGAATACTGATGAATAAGTGCATTACGTACACATTTCTGGTAAATCTCACAATATTTTTCTGATTGTTTTCCAAAAAAAAACCTGGCTTTTAATAAAACTGTATTATGTGACTTTATTTCACAAATGCAAAATGAGAGCTAATATAAGCCTATATTTTCTTTAAAAACATTTTTTAATGTTTATGTATTTTTGAGAGATAAACAAAGCACAAGCAGTAAGGGGCAGAGAGAGAAGGAGACAAGAATCTGAAGCAGGCTTCAGGCTCTGTGCTCACAGCTCAGAGCCTGACCTGGGGCTCCAACCCACGAACTGTGAGATCATGACCTGAGCTGAAGTCAGAGCCACCCAGGCGAACCTAAACCTATATTTTCTACACACTAGCAATCTATAACATTCCTGGAAGAATGTGTAAAATGTGCATTCCTATTTTTATCAACAAACTATATTCCTCTTAAGAAAAGTGAAATTTTCATTGGTGATATTTTAATTCAATATGATATACATAGGGGTACATTATTTTTTATTTCTTCTAGCACTTATGGCCTATATGAGGTCATGCAGCACAATCACAATGACTGTTAGCTCCCAAATTCTTCATGTTCAAGCCTCCATTGGTCAAATTGCTTCAGCTTTTCTTCTGATGATTTCTGGCATGTCCTACAGCTTGTTTCCTATGTTTATAAGAAAAAAAAAATTATCCTATTCTTCTACTCTGGCCTCCCATTGTCTTGGCCATCCTGCTCTGTTTGATGCCCACATCACACAAGATGTCATTGCTGAACACAGTTTTCATTGATGATTGCCACTCTAGACTTGGGACATTGGGGCAGTTTCTCTATCACTTTCTCGTGTACTCAGTTGATATCTTGTTTAATTTAACTCAATTATCTAAAGCTGGTTATATTTACTACTTTTTCTATAATTTCTGACAGCACAATTAAGCCTAAATTGTAACTTTTAACACTAGTTGGATAAATATTTACAGATCATGCAGGGTCAGTGGAAAACAGAGAGACCTAATGCCTGTCCTGCATCTAGGACTGGATTTCACAACAGCTCTAATATCGATATTTTGGACTAGATATTCTTTGAATTGGTGACTGCCCTGTGCATTGTAGGACATTTAGCAGCATCCCTGGCTTAGCTGCTGGTGGCATAGTTCCAAGTCACAGCAATCAAAAATGTCTTCAGACATTGCCAAATGCCTCCTGCAAAACCCCCAATTGAGATCCACTAATTTGGGGATAAGAACCAGTTTGCTTCTAACCCTTGAAATATTCCAAGCCATCACATGCCTAAGACTCCAGACTCAAATTTCCACAAAGGATGTTGGAGAGGTTTGTCCTCCATTTCATGCCACCTCCTGGTATGTTCTTTGCTTCCCCAGGAATAGCCTCTTTTCAAAGCATGGATCCTTGTGCCCTCCAAGTCCATCTCTTTTCAAAATCGATCCCAGACTCTGAAGAAACTCCTAGAGCTACAGATTCTTTATGGCAGTAATTCGTTCCATCCAAGTTTCTGGATATTCTGAAACAAGTGCTCAAAGGAACAACTCAGTAAACATGTAATGAAAGTATCCATGTTAATTGAACATTACTAAACAGCAGTTTTCTCTTTCACAGAATTCAGTCTGCCATAGATAAATCCATAGATTCTTGCTACAGAGATACTTAAATAAAAGTTTCACCTTGGAGTTTTTGGTTTTTTTTTTGTTTGTTTCCTGAGAACCAGAGAACTGACAATAACAAGAAAACCCCAAATCTTAGCCTTCAAAGGCAGAAGCTTGCACATTTTTATATGGCACTCGAGTTTCTACCTTCATATTGTCATAAATTCTAGCCTCAAAAGGAATGCTTGGTTACATAACGCCATATTTTAAAACATTCTGAGAAATCTCCTTTTTTTGTTTTGTATTTCTTTTTTTATTTTTTAAAAATTAAAAAAATAATTTAATTTAATTTAATTTATTTAAATTTACATCCAAGTTAATTATCATATAGTGCAACAATGATTTCAGGAGTATATTCCTTAATGCCCCTTACCCATTTAGCCCATCCCCCCTCCCACAACCCCTCCAGCGACCCTCTGTTTGTTCTCCATATTTATGAGTCTCTTATGCTTTGTCCCCCTCCCTGCTTTTATATTATTTTTGCTTCCCTTCCCCTATGTTCATCTATTTTGTATCTGAAAGTCCTCATGTGAGTGAATTCATATGATATTTGTCTTTCTCTGACTAATTTAGCTTAGTGTAATACCCTCTAGTTCCATCCACATAGTTGCAAATGACAAGATTTCATTCTTTTTGATTGCTGAGTAATATTCCATTGTATCTATATAACACATCTTCTTTATCCATTCATCCATTGATGAACATTTGGGCTCTTTCCATACTTTGGCTGTTGTTGATAGTGCTGCTATAAACATTGGGGTGCATATGCCCCTTCGAAACAGCATACCTGTATCCCTTGGTAAATACCTAGTAGTGCAATTGCTGGGTCATAGGCTATTTCTATTTTTAATTTTTTGAGGAAGCTCCATACTGTTTTCCAGAGTGGCTGCACCAGTTTGCATTCCCACCAGCAGTGCAAAAGAGATTCTCTTTCTCCACATCCTCGCCTAAATCTGTTATTGCCTAACTACTTAACGTTAGCCATTCTGACAGGTGTGAGGTAGTATCTCATTGTGGTTCTGATTTGTATTTCCCTGATGATGAGTGATGTTGAGCATTTGTTCATGTGTTGGTTGGCTATCTGGATGTCTTCTTTGGAGAAGTGCCTATTCATATCTTTTGCCCATTTCTTCACTGGATTATTTGTTTTTTGAGTGTTGAGTTTGATAAGTTCTTTATACATCTGGGGTATTAACCCTTTATCTGATATGTCGTTTTCAAATATCTTCTCCCATTCCATCAGTTCCTTTAATTTTGCTGATTGTTTCCCTCGCTGTGCAGAAGCTTTTTATTTTGATGAGGTCCCAATAGTTCATTTTTGCTTTTGTCTCCCTTGCCTCTGGAGATGTGTTGAGTAAGAAGTTGCTGCGGCCAAGATCAAAGAGGTTTTGCCTCCTTTCTCCTCAAGGATTTTGATGGCTTGCTGTCTTACATTTAAGTCTTTCATCCATTTTGAATTTATTTTTGTGTATGGTATAAGAAAGTGGTGCAGGTTCATTTTTCTACATGTCGCTGTCCAGTTTTCCCAGCACCATTTGCTGAAGAGGCTGTCTTTATTCCATTGGATATTCTTTCCTGCTTTGTCAAAGATTAGTTGGCCACATGTTTGTGGGTCCATTTCTGGGTTCTCCATTCTGTTCCATTGATCTGAGTGCTTGTTTTTGTGTCTAATACCATACTGTCTTGATGATTACAGCTTTGTAATACAACTTGAAGTCCAGAATTGTGATACCTCCAGCTTTGGTTTTCTTTTTCAAGATTGCTTTGGCTATTCAGGGTCTTTTCTGGTTTCATGCAAATTTTAGGATTGTTTGTTCTAGCTCTGTGAAGAATGCTGGTGTTATTCTGATAGGGATTCCATTGAATATGTAGACTGCTTTTGGTAGTATTGACAGAGAAATCTCCATTTTATATAAAAGCCTTTCTAATGACCTTTCTGGAAAAAACACGAGTAAAATCTCCATTGTTAGTATTTTCAGTGACATGATAGGGTCAAGATAGAACCTAAGTATGTATTATTAGAATTTGGGTTTGTTTTAATGTTTCAAATTTGGATTTAAAAACATGTTTATTTTTGAGACACACACACAGGGAGGGGGAGGTGTAAAAAAAGAGAGGGGGACAGAAGATCTGAAGCGGGGTCTGTGCTGACAGCAGACAGCCTGATGCAGGGCTCAACTCTCGAACCGTGAGCTTGTGACCTGAGCTGAAGTCAGACGCTTAACCAAATGAGCGACCCAGGAGCCCCCAAATTTGGATTTTAATGCTTAGACTATTCGATTTATTTCTGCTGCTCATATGGCATGTTTCCTATTGAAATACATTTTTTAATTTAAAAATATTTTCATAAAGAGTCATATAAACAACAAAATCCCTGAAATGTAATATCCTTTTTAAAGTTATAATTCTTATAATTGCATATTGAATTTGTAAGGGGATGGAGAACTAATGAAATATTTTTAGACTTTTAAAGTTTAATTTGCCTTCCCACCTGGGCACTTTAGGGAATTTAAAAGTATTTTGATATAATATTCCAGTGAGAAAAGTCATCACCAAACGGTCTGTTCTTTTTAGTGCTAATATTGTTCGCGCATCAACACCTGCTTCTTCCGAGATGGTAGCAGCTGTTTGAGTTGGAAAAAGGAATGAAACCTTGATAGTTTCACACTCAGTACTACTGCATAATGAGCTAAGCCAGCTTCTGAAAATCCATCTTGTCTTTTGGAGGAAAGAGACATTGGTCATAGAATCTTTGATTATTCATTCAGAAATGAATAGTTACAAAAATATGAAGATAAGTTTTCCAAAATACATATTAAATGGACAAATTGTATAAAATGGTTTAACCATGGTTACACTTTACCTTAGTGTCAAAGAAGCAGGCAATGCTTTTGGAAGTTACAATATACCTTAATTTTGGCTTGGTTTATGGTATGTATAGTTTGTGAGTTGTTTGTTTTTATTCACAAGCTAAATTAATTTAAAATATAAAATACAAGGTCTAAAGTGGTATTACAACCATAAAATTTGTGCATTTGCCCATCTGTGTCTTTCTTATTTACATATGTGTGTATCTCATTTACATATGAATAGTCACATCCCCTCCAAATATTTTTTATGTTTTTACTTAAATTCCAGTTCGAAATATTTAACATACAGTGTAGTATTAGTTTCAGGTGTACAATATAGTGATTCAACACTTCCTCCCAAATAGTTTATAGTTTTTGGAAAATAACCACAGCATCTTTTATCAAAATATATTCAAATAAATTATGTGGCATCAGACACAAAGAAAATTGAAATAATCTTGCCTAACCAAAGCTCTGCATTCTGCCATGTTCTTTAAATTCATTAAGACCAAATATTTGATTTGTGGAGAATGGGTATGTGATACGACTTGCAGTGTTTAATGTTTGAAGTTAGCCAGAAATTGCCCTTCTTACTGAAGTCCTGTAATCCTTTATAACTTGGAGTTGTCCTTGAAGACCATGGGGAGGTTTTGTGTTGTGCAGAATTCAGTGACCCATTTACTTTACGGATGTGAACCCAATATTGCACCTGTGTTCTGCAGTGCCTTTTTTGCCTCTGAGTGATATTCAAGGTGTTGTGTTTAATCAACCAAGTCCTATACGGTTTGGCCTATCATTTTCTTAGAGATAAGGGTTTCTTATGAAGGATAGAGGTTATAGAAATGTAAGAAGACTATTGGAAATACTCTTCCTCATCTTAAATAGTCTGATCCTTTGCCAGAAATAAAAGTTTACAGCTGAGAATATACTGTAAGTAGAATTTTAAACCACAGTATCAAAATTGAGATGGCAATAGACACCTACAAGCCCAGAAGATAATGCTTATGTCTAACCTTTAGTAGACATTTAGGATCTATTATACTAATTTCACATTATCTAGGCAAAGTACTCACCACCTGCAGCCTCAGCAGATGTATTTCCCAGCCTTATAAGAACCTTACACCTGTGTTTGATTTCATTTCAGGTTCAGTTTAACATGTTGAATTAGATCCTCTTAGGTCTCCTCTTTATCGACTAAATTCTTAGACTAAATTCATGCCACAGAATATTTATCATTTTAAAACACGCAGCAATATCTCATTTCAATTCTGGTCATCATATTTTAAAACTCAAGTAATGACCTTGGGAAACTTGATCAACTAATGTATACTGAAGATCATAAGTTTTTATTATTCATTTTCATGGTAGCTCAGTGTATTGCATGAATGGTCTTCCAATCTGGAATGTGATGACCTAGAAAAAGGGCTTCCTTTTTTGTTTCTGTATAAACAGTTATATTCCAATTCTCTCCAATTTAAAATTGCTCACAAAATTTTAGAAGTAAATGCATCACACAGGGGCAAAGAGGGAAATGGGGAACAGAAGGCGCAGGCATCATTGAGTGTACTGGACGTCAGCTGGGGGGCTGAGCTGGAGCACTGTGCCACATACAATTTATAAAACTGTCCTCTACTACCATCCTTTCAACTATATCAGTAGCAAAGTGGGCCCTGCCGACAGCCTGTCCATAGAGCAGCTGGGCAAGAACCATACCAGCACTTTAGAGATGCACTAAAGGGAACACTCTCTGCTGAATATCCTGTACCCATACTACATCATCTAAGAGATTTTTGCATCCTGCCAGTATCACAAAATATTATATTCATAGACTATTTCCTCAGGATGTCTTTTGACCCTGAGCTAACACTTCAAAAACTTTCAGTGCCATCTTTCACAGATGACAGCATACACATTCTATCAGGTGGCAAAGACTGCCTGGGCCTACTGTAGAGCTTTTCAGATGAGCTACCGGAGAAAAATTCCAGAATTCCTAACCCTTTCCCTGGCTAGTCTCCACATGCTTTTTTTTCTTTATGGGCCTACACTCTGGCTTTGAGGAAGCCTTGCTCTGTCTTCTAGTACTTCCCTGAATCACATGGTAAAAATGTGGGAGATTTGCTCAAGCAAATAATGCCAGCTACTTTCTGTCCTTTTAAGCAGGCCATTGTATGTGTAACTTTCTTCTTAAGTAGATATGTAGCAGTGATAACTTTGTCAGGCTGGCTTCTGTTCTTGGCTTGAACAAGGAATGGACAAATCTTCAAAGGCAATCAAATAGCGTGTATGTCCGTGTTGATGAATGGCAATCCTTGCAATCAGTAGCACATGATGAGTCAATGCTGCCTTGGATTGGTAGCAGGCAGTGGCTATGATTAGGGACCAACTAAGTTCCTTTTGTCAATGTCTTCATCATGGTAGCCCCACTGCCTTGTTCCCATCAGATAGAATGTTCAACCTAGCCTGGCTCAGATTTAACAAATACTTTCCATACTAAGAACACTGCTTTTATAATCATGCACCAGCTGTCAGTGTAAAGAGTGCAGTTGTTAAATTTACAAACATATCTGTGTACATTTCAAGTCTACTTGAAAGTCACAACATGCAGAATCTGGACCTCACTGTCATAAAAGAAAGTGGACAAAATGCTGAAATTAGGGATTGGATTAATATTTGCATTAAATATCTTTATCATAATGTTTATTATTGATGTCTGAATGAAAATATATTTTAGAAGTGTGAGGCATTTCTATTAATCTCCTATACAACATAAAAAAAGAAAAGAAAATACAAGCTCTGCACTATTTGGACTTCAACACGTAATCTGAAAGTGTAGGACATTTTACCTCAAACAAGGTATAGATAATTTATTTGTTGTCATCAAATTTTTAAAAAGCAGACAGCAATGCAAAACAAAGTTTTTATGTTCAAAATAAAAAAGGAGATATTTGTCATTGCATTTATTCATTTGTGTGAAACTTTAGCCTCTTCTATTTGTTCTGGTCTATTAATGCTGCTAACTGGTTCATATTATATAGAATTTATGAGATGAAAGCAAGACCATCTCAGAAACAATGTTGTGCTCTGGTTGAAAAAAAAAAAAGAAAAGAAAAAAAGGGTAAGAGACTATGGTGGTAAAGCTATGGCAAAAAATTAAAATGTAATTTTTGCATTTATTAAAGAAATAGACCATGTGTATAGAATATGCCATAGACACAGTACAGTTCTATCAAGAAAAGTCAGTCTTTCACTGTGGGAAAGGGGAAATCGTTTGCATAAGAGCAAAATGCATTTAAAAGGTAAAACAATTTATTTACAAGAAATGAGATGATAATTGTTTCCACTGCTTCCAAAAATATATGTTTTTATTGAAGGCTTATTTTGAGTAATTCCTTTGAAACCTTGAGAAAAGGTACTAGATAGTCTTCTTGACTCTCAAACCCCAAAATAGTGCTAAGTGCTAAAGACTGATTTTTATATTAATTGGAGGTTTACAAGAGGATCCGATATATTGTTTATAATATAACATATAGAGTGTAAAAATGGTGATTGTAACAGGTGGAAACATAATATATCGCATCTATGAAAGTTTCTCAATCTTTCTGTCCTATACTAATACATACATCTGTAGTATAGTACCTTTCTCCCGGAAGATTCATGTTCACTTCTTATAAAAGTGGCAGATCTTTTCCGGGATATTTTTCTTGTATGTGAAACCCCTTTATAAACAGAAACACTCTTATCCTTAGATATTCTGCAAAGGCTTTTTGTTTTCTTTTGCTTTACTTTGATTTGCTCAGTCTGGCTTGGCTTGATGTGGTTATCTTGGTTTGTTAGGGGAGGATGTTTAAATGACTTAGCACTAACAAACTATCACTTAAAGTTGTAAGATGCATAGGGGTAAGGACTGTGTGTATATCAGTGACAACTAGAACTATAGGTTTGGCACAAAGCAAGTATCTGAAGTATATTTGTAAATAAGAGTTAGTTCCTGTGTCCTCATTAAAATTGGTGAGGGGGGAAGCTGAAAATGATTTAGTTAAGTGTCCAAGGTATATCAAAATGACCAGGAGTCCCTAGAAGAACTTAAGTGTGAAATGTAGAAGTATCAAAAGTATGCTTTATCTGCTTCTGAATTTTGCTGCAGGCCTTCTTATTTCCTGGATAAATCAAATGTGACACTTCATTTAGACCTGCTTCCTCACTTTTTCTCCATCTTTACTGTCAATTTAATGTTTGATGTTTCATGTTAATAGCTACACACTATTGAACATTTTCTCTGTGTCAGGAGCCAATGTGACATTACTTTCATTATGCCATATAGTGTAGGTGAAGTATTTGTTATTATCCCCATTTTGCAGAAAACAAAACTGAAGCTTAGATTAGATAAAGTATTTGTCCAAGTTCTGTGCACTTAATTCAATATGTCATTTTGCCTGTGAAGAGCTTAAAAGCCTAAACTGACTCTACAAACATCGGAATAGATTATTTCTGATCTCACGAATGTATTAAAAATATTTTATATTGGAGGACAATGAAAATAAACAATTTATTTTCAATTAATAATCTCAGTAGGTGAAAATACCCAAATCTCTTATGAATCACAGTATAGTTAATATATAATTTTTAAAGAATGTGGATTATGATAAAATTATCTGCTATAAAGAGATGCCATCCTTGCTAATATGTTATTAATTTCAAAATGGAGACCTAATTGTTCTTAGGATAATTGACTAGGCCACTAGGTTATGTGATCTGGGCTACTCATGACATTTCTTCCTTTAAATTGTGAATGGAAATATTATGAAGGATGAGCTTCTTCCACTGAACTTAATTGTTAATTTTTCAGTGTCCTTTAACTGCTAACACTTGCAGTGTGCATTTGTATTACTAAAGAGAGATGCTCTTGGAACCACTACTGGGATAAGCATTATAGTGGTTTTAGCAATAATGAAAAGGTTAGAATAATTAGAAAGTGCTCATGGAATTATGGAGATGTATGAATTTCTGGTCTACTATGAAACAGTTTTAAAGGATTGGGGAAAAAGTAGAATTAAAATAATCAAAGCACAATCTAATTTTAAATCGTAAGGTTCATTTGAAGATTGTTATTTTCTATCATAATTTTTTTCCTTAGGGACAGATTTGAAGAATTATTCTCTAATATTTATCATTGTGTATATAATGTTTTATATTTATTATTATATTCAAACAACAAAGTTTTTCATATCCATTCTTCTAATAACAGACTCATCTTTCATCTATCTAGTTAAAATATGGCATGCTGACATTCATTCTAAAGGATAATTTATTAATGTATTAATGTACCCAGTGACCTGTGGACATCTAATAACAGCCAAAACAGCAGGGCTCAGAATTGCCCTGTGAGTCATACTAACCTAAAGTTATGTATGATCTTAGGATATGACTCTGAGATGTCATTATAAAGTTCTGTATACACATTCATATTCCGAATGAAGTAAAATTTTCCATGAATTTCACAATTCATTTTGTTGATGAATTTTGTAGACGTTTGCACTAGTTCAAAATTATTTCAGATTTGGTGAATTTTTTGAGTTGGGCATTTATGAACTCTTTCCTAGTAGGAGGATGTGTGTTATGCTTCTGCTTTGAAAATTTGACTGAAAGGAAACAAGAGTTTTCTGAATTACTGCGATGACAGAAATAAACTCTATAGGAGGCTCTGGAAAGCCTGGCTTTGACAATAATGAGCCAGTCATGAACTAGAGGTCAGAAAAATTACTTGGGTACTGATTTGAGTGTCAGTGAATTTGGTTGAAACAAAGTCTTGGATTCTTAGGGATTTCACTTTAGAGACTTAGGGACAGATGTCTTAAATCTGTCTATCTATATTGCCATACTCATTGGCATGTATATACACACTCACCTCTTGCCAAAAGTTAGAAACAACCAACTTCACCCACCAATCTTCTATTGATCCAGATCTATCCCAGCTACTATGTAACCTCTATCTACATGTCTTGAAGGGTGTTTACACTTTTTTATATCATATAATGGCATCATCCTTCTGTCCTTGTTGACAATTTCATTATTTTTTTTTCTCCGTAGTCTCACTTTTCCCATCTTTCTAGTTTCCATCATGTAGATACTCTTAGGTTTTCTCACTTCTTAAGTTGGATACTAGCTTTTTTATGTTTACATTTCTTCTTTCTAATATATTTATTTAAAGCTATGAATATCCCTTTCGGTACTGTTTCTACTGCTTTCTTCAACATTTGCTATGTAGTATTTTTGTTATTCAGTTCTAAGACCTTGAAAAGAGTCATTATGGTTTATTCTTTGATTTGCATGGTTTATATGTTTTTAAATTTCCAAATGTATTATTTTAATATTCTTTTATTATTTCTTTTCAAAAAAGTAATTGGATTATTGTTATAGAATATTATTTTTGGCCATGTCTTTACATCATTTCTATGCTTAAGTCCTAGTATGTGGACATTTTTGTCATTGCCTTTTTTTTAAGTTTATTTCTTTATCTTGAAAGAGAGAGAGAGAGAAGAGAGATGCAAATGGGGGAGGGGCCGAGAGACAGAGAGAGAGAGAGAGAGAGAGAGAGAGAGAATCAGAATCCCAACCAGGTTCCAAGCTGTCAGCGCAGAGCCAACATGGGGCTTAAACTCATGAACCAAGAGATCATGACCTGAGCCAAAATCAAGAGTCGGCCACTCAGCCGACTGAGCTAACCAGGCACTCCTGTCACTGCTTTATAGGAGCTTGACAAGAATGAGTATTCTCCATATGTTTCACGTATGTCCATTAAATCTGTGTTATTGTGTTTCTTAAATATTCTATATCAGTACTGTTTTTGTTTTGTTTTGTTTTTGCCAACATGAGCTATGGGTATTGATAGAAACATGCTGACATCTCCTGCTTTGGTAATTACCATATAAATTTTTTCTGGTTCTATCAATTTTTGTGTTTAAAAGCTTGGCTATTTTATTAGGTACATACATTTTGGGGATTATTATATCTTCTGACTGAATTGACCCTTTTATCATATAATGACACTTTTATGATATACTAACATAAAATTTTTATGATTTGCCTGATTTTTGTATTATTAAAGAAATCAACTTTGAGGTCTAGAAATATTTTTTTTCTGAGATAGTGGCAATATTATTTATTTTTACTTTATAACTATTTATTTACCATTTGTGTCTCTTGTGTTATTCCATTGAGTGTGACTTCAAGTGCACTTTTCATAGTAATAATGGTAGTAAGTGGCCTTAGTCTCTTAAAGTGTTTAACATTAATTATAAAGTATTTTTAACATTTTACAAGTATCATGCATATGTGAATATGTATATGTGTGTATACATATAATTTTATTTACTATTATATTTTCATCTCCTATTTATCTGTCTAGCATCCTTTTCAGCTCTAAATTCCTTCAGGGGAAATTTCCTTTTTTTCCTCTCTCTCTTTTAACCAGTATGTCTCCACTGGCTAACATACTGCCTAACACATGGCCCATATGAAATAAGTATTTATTAAATAAAAAATGAATAAATGAATAAATATATGCCATCAGAACCAAGTGTCTATTCATTAAAGAATAAACAGTGAGAGAACCATTGTACACATCTTTGATCATTATTCTTTGGGGTCTTCTTGTGTGTGTGCTTTTATTTGAACAAATTATCCAAATATATATTTTATGAGGGAGATGTTTGTATACTTGGCTGGTTTTCTCTCTCTCTCTCTTTTTTTTTTTTTTTTAATTACACTTGCTAAGAGTCAGATGATTTATTGACGGACCAAGAAATAAACCAAGTAAAAAACGACAAGTGAGGCATGACAGTGGTGATTATGTAAGCTTTGTGTTTTTATGTTTTTATTGTTCAGCTTATGGAATGGCATTGCAAATATTATGTGAATAATTAAAATTACCATTTTGGGCTTTATACAACTTTTATAATTTCATTTTATAGTGTAGACAGTAAAGTGAATGTGCATATTTTAAAGAACTGAAAATCATCAGCGAATCTTAACTTTTTACAGTTTTCTAGCCAAATGTGGCTATAGAATTCCAGCCTTTTCTGTGAACTCTAATCAACCATGTTACAGAGCCATTCACTTTACAAAGTGACTGCTAGCCAAGTACCACCAAAAATACAGCTCTTTTCAAAAATTTAAGATTCAAAATAGACATAACAAAATTTGATGTCTTTAACATTTGCTAAGGTACCTGGTAAGCTTATTTAGTTTTGTTTTATTTTACAGTCATCAGATAACTATTAGAAATAGGATTCTCCTGGGGCACCTGGGTGGCTTAGTCAGTTGAGCATCCGGCTCTTGATTTCAACTCAGGTCATAATCTCGTGGCTCATAAGTTCGAGCCCCGCTTCGGCCTCTGTGCTGACAGTAAGGAGCTTGCTTGGAAATTTCTCTCTCCCTTCCTCTGCCCCTTCCCTCCTCTCAAAATAAATAAAATTAAAAAAAGAAATAGAATTCTCTTCATATTTATTTTAGTTCATTTTTGCAATAGTTGTATTTACTCATTTTAGAAGCTTAAAAATTCCTATCACAGCCTCTTAAACTTGACACCCTTAAGAAGAAATCTCAGCCAGATTCCCTCCTTTATTATACATTCTTTTTAAATGAAGCAATGAATGGCTTTTCTTCTCAAGTCAATGTGTGTCAGTTACAAATTTATAGTACCTTTGTAGCTTGAAAGGCTTGTGCTTCATGACAGGTGTCAAGACTGGTGGTGATTCAAATTAATATTGAAGAATAATAAATGAATGGTAGAGGAAACTTGCAAAATCTTCTCTGAGACACTCAGCTTTGGGACTTTAACATCCATGAAAATGAATTGCTACTACACAAAATATAAGAGAGTTCAAAGTAGTAATATATGAAGAGAAAAACACATAAGATAAGTGTGACAGGCTTTTTAGAATGTAAGTCTGATACTCAAGTTATAAACTGGTCTTATTATATAAGGATGTTACTTGTTGGTAGACTTAAAATACCAACTTTGTAGGTAAGTTTAATTGTTTTGTGTCTCAGTTTTTCTGAACAAGGTTATATGTTAAAATATTTTATTTCTTAACATTTATTTAAATTTAGTATATAAATAACATATGACAGAACACCTGAAGATATTAAGAACTTTCTGTATTTTGCCTTAAAAATTTCACAAATCCTTTTAGAAAATATTGTATCAATGACAATTATTTTTGAAAAACTCATATATGTCTAAATGGACACTTTTAGGGGTGACTGGGTGACTCAGCCTGTTGAGCCTCTGTCGGACTATTGGTTTCAGCTCAGGTCATGCATGATCTCACTTCGTGGGTTCAAGCCCCACATCGGGCTCCACACAGACAGTGAGGAGCCTGCTTGGGACTGTCTCTCTCTTATTCTCTCCCTCTAAAATAAATAAAAAATATATACTTTTAAAATAAAGTTACACACACACACACACACACACACACACACACACACACATTGTACTGTTTCTATTGCTAAGAGAGATTAACTAAGTCAGCCATAACCAAAATGCATTAATTGGAAGTATAGATTAATGAAGAGAGTATAATAAGTCCCTGTCGACTGGAAAGAAATTGCACATAATCATATAGTAGGAAGTTCCACTTTTCTTTTCTTTTTTTTTTAATGTTTTTATTTATTTTTGAGACAGAGAGAGCCAGAGCATGAGCAGGGGAGGGGCAGAGAGAGAGGGAAACACAGAATCTGAAGCAGGCTCCAGGCTCCGAGCTGTCAGCCCAGAGCCTGATGCGGGGCTCGAACTCACAGACTGTGAGATCATGACCTGAACTGAAGTCAGACACTTAACCGACTGAGCCACCCAGGCGCCCCGGAAGTTCCACTTTTCTCAAAATTCCACCACAGATTCTACTTATAAGTGTAGTCTCTGAATTATGTGAATGCACACAAACGACATGTGCTGTGTGCACTTATGCCACCTACCCACCAGTGTTAAAGTGGAAATTAAAACAACTTTACAGATTTAGTATTGCTATTGACACAGTAAGAAAATTTGCTGTGCCATGAATTAAAATATTTTGTATAGACATCTCACCCCATTTCCTACCAACACAACCAGTAGAAAAAAGAAATGCCAGAAATCACATTGTGTGTGTGTAATGTGTAATATATATATATATATATATATATATATATATATTACATATACATATGTATATGTACATATGCATATACATATGTATATGTATATTAATATATATTACACACATATATGTAATATATATACATATATATGTGTTACACACACACACACACACACATATATATAGACACACACACACACACACACACACACGCACTGAACAATGATATACTTCAACTTTCAGAAAAAAGATGAAAGCAATTCAGTAATTCAATTCTGGAATGATAATACAAGCCATAGCAGATAAAATCCTTCACAGTGAAGTAGAAAATAAAATTAGGCATGAAAAGTGGGTGGAATTATTAAAAGGAAGCCCTAATTGGAGTGACCATCATTAAGGGAAAAAATCCTTTAAAAGATGAAGTAAAGTGATATTTTAGCAGTGTTATTTTATGACAATTCTGAGTAAGGAATAAAAAGAAGAATGAAGATGGAGAATAAAGACCGGAATGAGATCACACAGAAAACACAAAATGCCCACTTACTAATGGAGAGACAGAAACTAAATTTGTATCGCCCTAGCCCATCAAAGCGTAACTCAAAATATCCCACTTCACAGAGCAAACACAACATATATTTTAGAAAAGTATGATACACGCATACTCACCTGTCAACTTAAAGTTTGCACATGGCTGCGTCAGCGCGCCCAACCAAACTCCCTGCTTCGTACCACCTTGCAAAATCTATTTTCTGCTATCACATTTAGTGTTCACAGCTAAGAAAAATGCTGTTCAACAACTCGATTCACTTGAAATGAACTCCCAGTGATTAATGCATCTGGAATAAAAATAAAACTACAGGGCATACCTTAATGAAAGCAGAAGAACACACACCATATAAATTTTAAGTAGTTGACTCTGAGAATGCTGTTTTTGAGCATTTGTTTCTACTTACTATTCAGCATACTTGAGATGTGTTAGTATTATCTTATCCTGGATATTTAAAGAAGTTCTTAGCATAAATTATTTCTCAGAAAGTTTCTTTTTTCACTTTCATTGAGGACCATGGAGACATTTTTTACTCGCTCTTTATAAAACCCTAGATTCACTATTGTGAATTCCAATGTCTTCCATACAGTTCTCTGTTCAAAATGACAACTGAATGACTCTGACATGCTTTTATCAAGAGTTCTTTTTGTAGCATAGTAGAAGCAGATTACAGAAGGACAATACAAGCCCTGGGATTGAGCTGCATATCTAAATTGGAATGAAAGACCAAGATCAAGTCTTCTCTTCTAATTTTCTAAAGTAAGGGAAATTATAAAGAAATCAGAAAAAAATGTTATTGGTTCTAGGGGTTGTGGAGGAAGTAATCAGAGAAGCAAGAAGATATTTCAAAGAATACAGATTCCTTCCTTCTAAGGTATAGAGATCAACAGGCCTCTGTTCAGCAATATTCTTGTCTCTTGTCTCTATTCTTGTCTCTATAATTTGGATGTTCTCATGAGAGTGGTGAGAAGCTGTCTGGGAAAAAGTGTTCAAATCTACATAGTTTGGTTATAAATAGAGTACTATTAAGGAGTATCAATTGTAAAACTCTAAAAAATTTTTGCTTTGCTTCTTTCATGTGTGAAATACGTGGATACCTGATTACAAAAGTGTATGTCTCATGCATGTGTAAATTCTACGTTCTGAATTTCCATTTCATTTCCCAGAGCAACTAACAGTTTATGTGCTTATATATGGTTCATTACGGATACATTTTCACAGTGTTTCTTAGAGCTTCTTGATTATATCCTCTTTACATTAGTAAGAAATACTTCTAATACAAATAGTATTGAAAAGTATAAGATAATCTTGAATGATTATATCTTTTCCTCACCACTATGCCCATTCATATCCCCATAGTTTAGCACAGGTCTAACCATTATATATTTAAAAAAAATGAATGAATGAATGAATTAATGAATGAGATATAATTTGGAATACATACAAGTCATAGAAGGTTTGCATAATTTAAAGTGAGCAGAAAGATCATGTATGTCTAGAACATTGACTCAGAATTGTTTATGCTTTTATTTTTCAGAATTCTATTCACCTAGGAAATGATTTTTTTTAAAATAAGTCATACAGAGAAAGACAGATACCGTATGTTTTCACTCATATGTGGATTCTGAGAAACTTAACAGAAGACCATGGGGGAGGGGAAGGAAAAAAAAAGTTAGAGAGGGAGAGAGCCAAACCATAAGAGACTCTTAAAAACTGAGAATAAACTGAGGGCTGATGGGGGGTTGGAGGGAGGGGAGGGTGGGTGATGGGCATTGAGGAGGGCACCTGTTGGGATGAGCACTGGGTGTTGTATGGAAACCAATTTGACAATAAATTTCATATTAAAAAATATCCTACTCCAGAACACCTGAAGAATATAGCATATCTCCATCAAAAATGGAATTGATGCAAAAGGGGAAAGGGCAATGAGAAAGTCCCAAGTCATTGTGACAAATCCTTTCCCAATTGAAAAGTACTGAATGCATACATTTAAAACCATTTCCTTTATTGTCAGTATATTTTTCTTGGAATTAAATCAGAGTGAGCTCAATTTACAATATAATGAGATACTAAAACAATTATGTAAAATGTGTACCTGAAACAAGAATTTTCTGTTGTTTTTCATAAGTATTTAGAGTATATTTACTGTTGGTAGAAAAATGGCAGCATTAAGTGATAGAAAAATGGCTGCTTTTATGAATCATACAAGTGGTTATTTAATCATGAGATACCAATTCTACAAAAAGTTAATCAGAAAAACAATAAACTAATATAATTTTTGCAAATTATACAAATTTACAACTCCAAACATATTTTTATTTCATTAGGAATATCCATGGAATGTAAGGTCCTGTAATGTTACACTACTTTGACTCCTTATTTCCCACTCATTCTGTTTTCTCCATCATGAAGGTATATTGTTTTATATATCTATATCTTCTCATCTTTACACTAACTCTTCTTTAGTGGCAACATGACTATCTTGATTGTTGAATGTGGAAGTGGTATTTGGGAGTGCATGGCCCATACTTTTCAGGGGAAATCTGCTTGTATAAATCCAACATCTTCTGGGGTTCAGAATTACTAAGCATAATTTATGGCATATATAAGACAGGTTCTCCATTTATCAGCATTAAAAATATGTTTATGGGGGCACCTGGGTGGCTCAGTCAGTGGAGTCTGACTCTTGATTTCGGCTCAGGTGATGATCTCAGGGTTTGTGAGCTGGAGTCCTGTTGGGCTCCCGTGTGCAGAGCCTGCTTAGGATTCTTTCTCTCCCTCTCTTTCTGTCCCTCCCCCTTGCCTGAGTGCACAAGCTTTCCCTCTCTCTCTCTCAAAATAAATAAACTTAAAAAAACATGTGTTTATTTACATCTGCATTTTTCTTTGCCTTGTTTTTTAAGTAGCTCAGAAATGAAGCAGGAAAGAGAGAATAATTATTGAGTCCCTCAGCTTCAACAAAGATTATTCTGCCAAAACTTAGAAACTAGTTTTTATTGCGTCAAGAACACTAACATGAGATTTATCTTCTAACAAATGTTTTAGTGTACAATATAGTTGACTGTAGGTCCTGTGTTGTACAGCAGATCTCAAGAACTTAATAATTTTGTAGAGCTTATAACCAATGAACAACAACTCCCTATTTTCCCCTACCCCCAGATACCCACCATTCTACTTTTTGCTTCTTTGGCTTTGACTGTTGTCTCAAGTACGGGGAATCATGCACTATTTGTACTTCTGTGATTGACTTATTTCACTTAGTATAATGTCCTACGTATTTGTACATGTTGTCACATATGGCAGGAGTTCCATCTTTTTTAGGTTCAAATAATATTCCATTGTTTATATATACCACTGTTTCTTTATCCATGTATCCATCAAAGGACACTTCCATTGTTTCCATATATTGGCTACTGTGAATAATGCTGTAATGAACATGGAAGTGCGGATATCTCTTCTGATTTAATTTTGGGGGGATATATACCTAGAAGTGGGATTGCTGGGTCCTATGATTGTTCTATTTTGATTTTTGGAGGAACCTCCACAGTTTTCTGTAGAAGCTGTCATTTAACATTCTCACTAATCGAATATACATCCACCAATTCTTGTTACTTTTGTTTAATTTTTTAAAAAGACTTTTGGCCATTCATTTGTGTTCTTTGAGGACATGTCTAGTATTTTGCCATTTTTTAATAGGAGTTTTTGTTTGTTGTTTTTGGCTATTGAGTTATAAGAGTTTCTTATATATTTTGGATGTTAACCTCTTATCAGATAGAGAGTTGGCAAATATTTTCTCCCATTCTGCAGGTTGTCTTTTCATTTTATTGATTGTTTCATTTGCTTTCCAGAAGCTTTCTAGTTTGATGTATTTCAATATGTTTATTTTTGCTATTGTTCCTGTGTTTTTTGGCATCATATCCAAGAAAGCATTGCCAAGACCAAAGTTAAGAAGCATTTTTTTTTTCCTGTTCTCTTCTAGGACTTTTACAGGTCTAGATATTGCATTTAAGTCTTTAATCCATTTTGAGTTGATTTCTGTGTATGTTGCAAGATAAGGGCCCAGTTTCATTGTTTTGCAGGTGGATATACAGTTTCTCAACACGGTTGAGGAGACTATCATTTTTTATTTATTTATTTATTTATTTTTTTTTAACGTTTATTTATTTTTGAGACAGAGAGAGACAGAGCATGAATGGGGGAGGGTCAGAGAGAGGGAGACACAGAATCGGAAGCAGGCTCCAGGCTCTGGGCCATCATCAGCCCAGAGCCTGACGCGGGGCTCGAACTCACGGACCGTGAGATCGTGACCTGAGCTGAAGTCGGACGCTTAACCGACTGAGCCACCCAGGTGCCCCGAGGAGACTATCATTTAACCTTTGTGTATTCTTGGCTCCCTGTTGAAGATCAGCTAATTGTAAATGTATGGTATATTTTTAGGCTCTCTTCTGTTCCAATGGTCATATATGTCTGTCTTTATGCCAGTACCATACTGTTTTGATTACTTTAGCTTGTAATATATTTTCAAATCCGAAAGCGTGATGTCTCCAGCTTCACTCTGCTTTTCCAAGATTGTTATGGCTATTGGAGGTCTTTTTTGGGTATATATAGATTTGAAAACTATACTTTTTCTTTTCTGTGAAAAATTCCATTGGGATTTTGATGGGGATAGCATTGAATCTGTAGATTGCTTTGGGTAGTATGGACATTTTGACAATATTAAATCTTCTAGTACATGAACATAGATGTCTTTTCATATGTCCATGTCTTTAATTTCTGTCATCAGTATTTTACAGTTTTCAATGTACAAGTCTTTTAATTCCTTGATTAAGTTTAGTCCTGAGTATTTTATTGCTTTTGATGTTACTGTAAATGGGATTGTGTTTTTAATTTCCTTTTGTTGTATATTGGTTTGTGTGTAGAAATGTGACTGATTGTTGTGTTTTGACTTTATATTCTGCAACTTTACTGAATTCATTTGTTAGCTTTAACTTTTTGTGTATGTGGAATCATTAGGGTTTTCTACATATATGAACATTTCATCTGCAAGATAATTCTACTTCTTTGTTTCTGATTTAGATGTCTTTTATTTTTATTTTTAATTTGTTTGTTTGATGAATTACTCTAGCTGAGATTTTCTTTATTATGCTGAATAGCAGTAGAGAAAGTGGGTATCTTTGTCTTGTTCTTGATCTTGGAGGAAAAGCTTTCAGTTTTGCACTGCTGAGTGTGATGTTGAGTGTGGGCTTGTTATACGTGGCCTTTATTATATCGAGGTACGTTACTTTTATACATAATTTATTGAAAGTTTTTATCATGAAAGTTTGTTGAATTTTGATTTTGTCAAATGCCATTTCTGTCAAATGCTGTTGAGAGGATTATTCTATTTTTATTCTTCATTCAGTTAATATGGGCTATCGTATTCATTTGTTGATGTTGGGCCATCCTTGTCTTCCAGGAATAAATTCCACTGGATTATAGCATATGATCTTTTTATTATGCTGTTAAATTCAGTGTGCTAGTATTTTGTTGAGGATTTTGACATCTATGTTCATCAGGAATTTGGGCCTGTAGTTTTCTATTCTTGTGCCTTTGTCTGGCTTTGGTATGAGAATGATGCTGTCCTCCTAAAATGAGTTAGGAAATGTCCTCTCCTTTTCAATTTTTTTCAAGAGTCTAAGGATTAGTGTTAATTCTTCTTAAATGTGTGAAACCATTCGACCGTCAGCCTCCTTGTTGGGAGGTAGGAATGAATTTTCTTTTAAAAATGGAGAAGGAAAGAAACTCTTCTTTCAATATTGCCATCAGAACACCATTGTCCACAAATTTTAGCAAAGTTTTCTTTGATGAGATTTGTACATATTTTCATCAAATTTTTATAAAACTTCTTTGGTCTCAAAGAAAAATAATATATATGTTATGTTATAACAATTATTATGTTATATTATTATATTATATATAATAATATATAAGTAAAATGATATATGGATATAGATATACCATCTATTATATTATTATTAATATAAAATATAATATACAAATAAAACTGTATATACATATAGATATCCCATCTAGCTGTCTGAATGCCTCATCACTGGATTGTAACAGTCAAATGAAGTTAACTCTTTTATGACCTGTTTTTACACATCACCAAGCCACTGTACTTTTATCTTAAATAGTAAACTACATGACAACCTATATTCTCATTGTGTTACTGTCTGGCAGAGCTGATAAAAAGTCTTGCAAAGCATATTTAACAAATGCTGACAGAATGTCTCCTGTGTGTCAGACACATGAAAGGATTTCTATACACATCTTCTGAATTAATGAATGAATACACACATTTTTTTAAATTATGAGGTTTTTATGGATACTTGGATGTGAGATGAAAAGAAACTCATCTCATTAACAATTTTAAAAACCTAAAAGCAAAGATAAAGAAGTTGCTACAGTTGTTTCTTTTGCATTTTAATTTTTGTTTCAAAATTCTCAAGTACTATGTTATTTTCTAAATCAGTGTTTATTTATTACTAAATTTAAATTGAGAGAAGTTTAGTTAGGCAACAGTCTACATATCATTAGAATATTCCAGAAATACAAAGAATGCTGTAAAGGTTCAAACAATGATGACCCATAATTAGCTTTATATTTTTTAAATTCATTTTAACCATATAAAGTTCATCGCTTGCCACTTGAAGAATAATAGCCCCACAAGTAGAACTCTATACTTTGTAGTTTTGGGATGTAAGTTGACTTGTGATGTATATAGTATGATTAAGTATTTATTTGGCTAAATATAAGTCATGCATAATAATATTTTAATCTTCACTATAATCCTAAGAGACACACACTATTGTAATCCCCATTGTTCACAAGAGAAATAGAACACATAAAAGGTTAATAAATTGCCTCATAGTACACAATAGTAAACTTTGAGGCTGGATTATGAATCCATGTACGGTGGCTCTGGAGTCTGTGATCTTAGTAAATTGGAATACTGATTCTCTGAGAAGCCCTTTGTAAATAAATGGTCATGATTATGGGTGAGTGATGATTCCCATCATTTTACTTCTTGTCTATTTGTGGCCCTTTTGCCGTTGCCTAATAGATACTGAGGAAGTATTTGTTTCCAAATAAGGAGTGGTATTTTAATGTTTCATCACTCATGTTTTTGATTGTATTTGTTTATGTACTTTTCACCATCTCATTCACCAAGTGCCCCTCATGTGTTAGTTTCTGTGCTCTGCATTACTCAGAACTACAAGAGTGCTTGAGTTTGATTACCTGAAGAGAGAGGAAGGGCTAAGGAACGTACTGAGAATGAGTTACTCATATATTATGAAAGGCTAAACAAAATTAAAATAAAACAAAATATCATAAGTACAGTCTCATTCCATATATGGCAACATTTATGGAATTTGTCTGATGTAGCGACCTTCATGTTGATATATCAATCATTAAATACATATTTATGTATCATCTACTCTCCAGTGACTATTCCAGGTGTGGAAATGAAACAACACAATAAAAGATAGGCATATTCCCTCCTTCATTGAGTCTAACCCTACTAGCCACTGTTACCACTTGTCACTCATTTATCTCTGTTCTTCAGTGATCTGACATCCCTTAGCTACTTTCATCATTGTATTGAACATATACACAGTTGCCATACAATGTGCACATGTGCACACACCCACACCTTCAGTGATCATGAACTACTCCATACATCTGGGTAGAATGTAACCTCATCAGACAATGTAATTAATTCAAATGTACTAATGAGAAAAACTCTAATAAGAGTTCTTGGATTCTCTCCTTTCTTTTGTTTTTTATTTACTTTGAAGGGGGGGGGAGAGAGAGAGAGAGAGAGAGAGAGAGAGGAAGAGAGAAAATCGCAAAGAGGGCTCAATCCCAAGAACTGTGAGATTGTGACCTGAACCAAAATCTAGAGTCATTTGCTTAACCAACTGAGCCACTCAGGCATCCTGTATCCTCTCCTTTTAGTATCATGCATTTTAACTAAAAGAATATGGTTTCACATAAACATAATTGGACCAGAAACCAAAACACTTAATTTAAGCCTCATTTAGTATTTGAGTTGCTGTTGTTGTTAGAGTTAAATGAGATTGTTTATGTAAAGTCCCCCGGAAGATAATAGATATTCAACAAATTGGTTATTGTGTTTATATCAAAATACTATCTAGGTATTTTTAAACCATAAAGTGACATGTATTCTCTCTCTCTTATCTCATAAGTGTACCTCTATCATACCTATCTATCATCTATCTATCTATGTATTATCTATCTATCTATCTATCTATCTATCTATCTATCTATCTATCATCTATTTATCTATCTGATTATGGTTGATTAGCAATTGGCTTGTTTTGCTGCCTAACTAAAGTGGCTCTTGTGGTGGAAAAACCTTTCCTTTTATGAAAATTCATTAACATCGTAGCAGGTTGTAGACCAAATGTTTTGGTAGCATGAACTTCACTGTGTCTTAAAATTATATTCAATAGATGAAAATTGGTGAAGATCAATCTTACATTCTCCATGTCCATAAATCTCTACTTCCATGTGTAGTCAGAATTACCTTTTACTTGGTAGAAAGCAGAGAAAAATAGAGCAAAAGCAAAAGAAATCATACTCTGACAGAGTGGGACCTCCCCCAAGAAAAATTAAATTATGCAGTCTAAGTACCAATTACCTCCTTGGTCAGGAGGGGATGGAGTTGGAGTCTGGACATTAGAATGAACTATGAACTATGGGTTCCCTTCACCTTCTGCTGTTTGGTTCTCTGATACAGAGTTACTGTGTTAAAGAGACAGTTATCCTGTTGGTTTATTTATGATGACTGGGTGGGTACAGTGTTCATGCAGTCACACCATTCCTTTTCTTTATTAGCTTTTGACTTTTTTATTATCATGCTTTTCCTTCTTGCTATAAATTGTTAATTATTATCTTGATAGCCCTGGGTAAAACTTCTATTAACTGTCATTGTTTGACTAGCAGTTACAGAGATTTGCTTTAGCTAAATCCCTACTATACTAGACAGCCATAAACCAAGGGACAGATTGCAGTAACGAAAAGCCTTTCTTCTTTTGTGGCCCTCGGCCCAAGTGAATGTGTGTGTTTCCAGGTTTATTAGGAAGCTATTTACTGAGGGCCTGCAGATTTTGTCAAAAGGGTGTAGTTACCAGCATTTAAACAGAGAATTCCACTAATCAAATCCTTGAGAAATCAGTTGCTTTAAGTTGTCACCCTTTGACTAATATTGTTATCATTGATGTACTAAAATAAAGTTTAATAAAAAGTCCCAGTGATTTAGTGGTGATCTCATTGATTGCAGAATATTTTAACAAGAGAATAGTTTATTCAAATTTTAGTAACCAATTTCCAAATAAGTTCAAGATAATACATACTATAAGGGTAATTAATGAAGCTTTTTACTGAATGTGTGATTTTCAAAAATATCTTTTAACCTAATTCCCTGGTGTAAATTCATATCATGTCAATACTAGAAGATCTGGATAAAATGTAACATTCATATTTAATGATTCCTTGGAAATGACATGTACAGAAATTTTCTTATTTCACAAAGTTTTCTCACGTCTCTAAAGGATTGGCCCATATGTTTTCAATTGCATCTTTGGTATTCATGGCCTGTGTTTCTCTAATACTGAACTACTTCTTGGCTCCCTGATTCTACCATATGGGTTACATATGGATTGCTCACATGTGTCTTTTCCCTTATCCTTTTCTAACATACCATTCCTACTTTAATATGCTCCTTAGCACTTCATGCATAAATTCACCATTATGTAATGATGAACGTTACATTACATATAACATTGGTATACACAGTGGTATGGTCTATATCTTTAATCTTTATATTCATAACATGTACCAGATTATCTAGCACATGTTAGGTGTTCAATAAAATTTTGTTGGAAACAAATTGACAACTTTAACTCCCTTTAAAATCTAAATATAAGTCCCTGTTAGAGAGTTATAATGAAAGAGTGAATAGGTGAATTGTTCTTCCTTATCTAACTGTATTAGTTATTAATAATATATATGTCCAATTGATGATGACCAAAAATTAATTGATTATTGTTTTATGTCTATTGCATTGCATACACAGAATTACTTGACTACATTATTTCTTTAATAAAACTTAACAATATATTTTAGCTTACATGAAATAAAAATTTTAATTTATAAATCTTAAAATTTATGCTTATTTATTTTTGAGAGAGAGAGACAGAGCAATAGGCGCAGAGGGGCAGAGAAAGAGGGAGACACAAAATTGGAAGCAGGCTCTAGGCTGTGAGCTGTCAGCACAGAGCCCAAAAGGGTCTCAAACCCATGAACTGAGAGATCATGACCTGAGCCGAAGTAGGGGCGCTCAACCGAGTGAGCCACCCAGACACCCCCAAAATTTTTTAAATTAGATTTTAAAAAGCTATCTAAGGAAACTGCTCATATTACTCGGTATAAAATTAAGTTCCTGATATTAAATATACACATGTTATAGACTGTCTCTAAAAATTTATTACTAAAAATATAAAAGTCTTTTTGGATTTAAGGTTAGATCTCTGCCCCAAAACTTAAGTCTTTGTTCAAGTGGAACTAATTTCCAGTATTATCTTGCTATTCCAATTAATTTCTAGTATCATCTTACTATTGAACTCATTTCCTTTACAATAATTCATCTGTTAATTTCCTGAAAGCAAAAGTAACAGTTCCAACCATCTATCTGTTGCTTAAACAAGAGAAAACTTAATATCCTTAAGCAAAAATATACTTTTATATATACCTATGTTTATATAACTAAAATATAGGAAAACCTTCAGCAAATGGAAGATTTCTAGTTTCACCATAAAGATAATAAAAGCCTTCCTTAATGACTCCCCCTTCTATTTTTTGTTTTCCATACACAGCTATTATAAGTCATTTGAAGCTCAGAGTATGACCAAGAAAAGAAATTAGGCTGGGAAATTGATAAGATGACACATAGATTCAGAAATTAAATCCTGCATCCACAGCGAGTTTCTGTATGTGGATCATATAGATCACTTAGACTTCTTTAGAACTAAAGTCTCCCTCAAAATAATCTGAACCTTTAATCTTTGATTATAGGTATAATTTAATAATTGAATTTGATTCTTCTAGGGATAGCAAACAAAAATGACATGGTAATCTTAGCTGCTGGCTGGACTCCACATACCAGGGACAGTGTAGATCAACTGTTGCTACCGACACCAAATATCCGAAACAAGTTAGTGAAAACTTTAGGTCCAAACCTAGCTGTTGGCAAAAGGGCATGGAAAACAGAGTAGAAATAACATAACCGGGGTCATTTGTAGTATATAAGGAAGATAGGATATAAGAAATAAATACTCTTGTTTTATAATTTCTGCTAGAAATTATACCACTTTTGTAATCATTACTTTTGTAATTTTCAATGCCTCTGATTGAAATTATTTATGATAATAAAATAAATTAATTAAAAGCTCAAAGAATAACATAGACACTGTACCCACCAAACAGATTTAACAACTACTGCAATATTTATTTTATATCCTTTGTTTTTAAAGGGATGAAGCATTATAATGGAGTTAGAAAATTATAAAGAGTAAAATATTATAGATAAAACTAGGAACTTTATGCTCCATCTAATTCCCTCTTCTCCTAAACTTGAGTTATTTCATAAGCAGCCTGAAGTTGGAATGGGTCTGTGCCTTCTAAGTTATATTGTATATAATAAGAACTGTTTAGTGTACTTAAAAGATGCATAAATTGTATGAAACATTATCTATATTTTGGCCATTTGTTTTATTTCACTAACATACCATTTTGGTGTCTTATTCATATTTAAGATGATGCTCTGGTTCATTCATGCTCTCTGCTTTATAGTATTGTATTAATATAGTTTACATGTTCTTTGTTTTTTTACAGAAAACTTTTATGTTATTTTTGTTGTTGTGCCTTTAATCTAATGACTTGTTATCCTTTTTCTCTTTCTTACAATACCATTTTTAAATTGTGCATATTTCTGGTTTTATAATACAGTAGTTATTCTTAGATTTTTAGCAAGTCCTTTCGACTTGACAATACACAAAAGTGGTCAGTAGCTTTACATTACATCCAGATGTTTCAGGGATATCAGAACACCTGAATACCAATTAGCCCCACATGAAATTTTTATCATTATTCTACATTGTTTTAATTCTTCCTTGTTTGAACTCACCATGGAAATTATTGCTGTGGTGTTTTTCCAAATCATGCATATATAAAAATTGCCAAAATATATCACTTACTTTTCATTGGTTTTAACATCCTACTCCTTCGTCCTGAATACCATTTCTCCTTTCCTTTTCCATCCTTTATGGCACACTCAACAACAATTCATGAAAAAACACACTATTTTATCAGAAAATGTTTTCATTTTTCCCTGACTCTTGAATGATGATAGTTCAGTTGGGTCTAGACTTCAGGAGTCACAGATATTTTCCTTAAGAATCTTGTAAATGTTGTTATATTTCACTATTAATGTTATTGATTAAAAGTCACCCATTAATCTGAGTGTTGTTTCTTGGTGTAGGTATCTTGACATTTCCTCTGTTTTTAGACTAGATGTTGTTTTCTTTACCTACATAATCATTGTAAACATAACCCCTATCAGATTGTTCTGTTGTTTGGGACTGAGGAGTCCATTCTATTTGCTATGTCTGTTGTTTCTTCCTCATGCTAATCCATTGCTTAATCTGATTTGTAATTTTATAGTGTTAAGTGCATCTCAACTAGGTGTTTTCTTCTGTGTCCATTTTTTTCCTTTGTATGAACCATGCACCATAGACTTTTGACATATATTTCAAAGACGTCTACAATGTAATTTTCTTCGCAGAGTCTAAGTAGAAGAAAGCTTCATAAACTCTTCCTTGGGTAGGTGGGAGGATCTTTCCTTGTTGCTTTTCTTCACAAATGAAATAGTTTTCTAACCCTGCCCTCTTAAGGCAGATGTCTCCATTCAAAGTCAACACCCTATACCAATTGAAGTTCTTGTCTGCCCTCCCCATATGGTAATTTTAACTCCATAGTCCATCCTTAAATTCTGTATCCAGGTCCAGTACTCCCTCAACCTCTGCCGGTTAAGCATGATTATTTAAATCTGGCTCTAAATTCCGTTTCTGGCATCAGGTAATCCTTTGTGCCTCATTTTTGTAATTTCTAAAATGTGAATATTCCTAAGTTGTTTTGTAAAACATGTAATTCAGCATTTATGTATTTTTGTTATACGATAGGGCTTCATATTGGCTAAGGCAGTTTGTTGTCAGATGCACCGCTTTACATACTTAAGTCTTATAATCATGTCCCTGTCAATGACTAAAATTATTGTTACTATAATAGGGGACATGGTGCATGTGCTATCCTGAGCCTTAAGAATGATTATGTAACACTTACGTGTGCATGAGTGTTTGTGTGTTTGTGTGTATGTATATGTTTAGGATGGGGAATTTTGGGTATTCTTTTTTCCAGTAGGTATTTAAGCAAATTTTTAATTCAGGTCATTCATTAAATCGATTATCAATATAAACACTTTATGACTAGATATAAACTATTAGAAAAATTTTCCAAATACTCAATTATACTTAAATAATGACTTAGAAAATAATGATATGGGTAGAATCATACTTCAATTTTCTCCTTTAATGTATGTTTTATTATGTATTGGGAAAAATCTGAACTGCTTTGTGAAATACTTACAGTAAAATGTTTTGGAGGTTGACTAAATGCTTCAGCTTTGATTTTAACTATTAATGAAACTTAGTAGTTATTTCATCTTTTTTTATTTGTTTAGTTTTTTTTGAGGGTTTTGTTTTATTGAGGCATACTGATATACAATAAACTTCTCATTTGAAACTGTGCAATTGTGTATATTTGTATGAATATATGCAAATGAGACTATCACTGCAATTAAAATAGTAAACATATACTTCATCCCCCAAATTTTCCTTATGGTACCTGTAAATCTTTCCCTCTCATCTTTCACTGCTATACCCACCTAGTCTCCAGCCAAACAAGGATCTACTTTCTGTTTATAGAATAGCTTGCATTTCTGGAATATTATATAAATGCTATCTTATGGTATGTGTTTTAATATATAGGGATATCCAGACTGTCTATTTGTTTGTGAGTAAATGCTGGTCATTTGTATCTTTCAAAGAATTTGTTTATCAAATTGCTGAATTTTTTGGCATAAAATTGTTCTTAATACTGTCTTCTTACATGTTTAACATATGTAGAATATGTAATGATGTTACCATGTCCGTTCCTGCTAATGATAAATTATTTCTTCTCTCTTATTTTTTTGATCAATATGACCAGAAGTTGCTTAGTTTCTTTCTTTTTTTACATAACCAGCTTTTGGCTCTGTTTTATTTTCTAGCTCTTCAGTTTCTACTGTGATCTGTATTATTCCCTTTCTTCTCATTACTCTGGGTCTGATTTTCTCTTCTTTTTTGTCATAGTTTTCAGTAATACTTAAATATAACCAGTGAAGAAAAAATAAGTGATGAATTTAAAAGTACTTAAAGGTAATTTATAAATTTTGTGGTAATAATCACTTAGTATATATAGTGCCATGATATCATATTAATTTTTTAAGATGGCATTTGACTGAATTTCTTATAACATGAATCAGTTTCATAAGATATATGGTATTTTTATTAAGGCAAGCCATTATAACATTTTTATAAATTATTTGGAAATATGTAAGCATTGCTTAATAATTTTTTAAAAAATTTAAAAACATTGTAAAATTAATATGAAATTTATTTTTATAAGTTATTTTATTCAAATGGGTCAAGTGTGCTATGACTAAAGTTACTGCCCTTTTAAAATATTAACTACAAAAGTCAAAGCAGAAGTCGTTCTTTGTTCTGTTATTTATGTGCTAATAATTGTCTATTAAAATATT
Organism: Panthera onca; assembly: GCF_046562875.1. Taxonomy (NCBI): domain Eukaryota; kingdom Metazoa; phylum Chordata; class Mammalia; order Carnivora; family Felidae; genus Panthera; species Panthera onca. Next base: position 161,847,771 of record NC_138346.1, read on the forward strand.
TTCAACCTTTTCTTAAAATGCTAGTATATATTCTTTTCTATTAAAATATTAACTTATTAGAACATTGAGTTCAGTTACAAGTATACATGAAATTTTAACTATGCCACTTTTTTAAGACACAGAATACTATTGAGTACCAAAACATAATAATATATTTGCTACAACTTTGAGAAGAGAGATTTGAGTGGAAGAGAAACTCCATTGCTTGATACAAACTAGCATGATTTTTTTTAAGCAACCTTCATACTGTTCTCTATGGTGACTGTACCAACTTACATTCCTACTAACAGTGCAGAGGGTTCCCTTTTCACCACATCCTCACCAACACTTGGTATCTCTTGTCTTTTTAATGATAGACTTTCTAACAGGTATAAGGTGATCGCTCATTGCCATTTTTTTTTATTTGCATTTCCCTGATGGTTAGTGATGTCAAGCACCTTTTCATGTACCTCTTGGCCATTTGTATGTCTTCTCAGTATATATCCAAAGGAAATGAAAACAAGATCTCAGAGAGATATCTGCATCCCCATATTCATTGTAGCTTTATTCACAGTTGCCAAGATATGGAAATAGCCTAAGTGCCCATCAACAGATGAATGGGTAGAGAAGATGTGAGATATAAGGATAGTGATAGAGATAAAGATGGACATAGAAATATATGGGAATTTTATTCAGCCATGAAAAAGAAGAAAATCCTTCATTTGCAACCACATGGATGGACCTTGAGAGTGTTATTGCTAACTGAAATAAATCAGAGAGAGAGAGAGAGAGAGAGAGAGAGAGAGAGATACTATATGGTCTCATTTATATGTGGATTCTAAAAACATTGGACTTGGAGAATGGTGGTTACTAGGGGCTGAGAGATGCAGGAAATGGGGAGATGTCGATCACAGGTTACAAATTTCCAGTTACAATATGAATAAGTTCTGGGTATTTAATATATAGTGTGGTGGTTATAGTTAATAATAGTATATTAGAAACTTGAAATTTGCTAAGTGGATGTTAAATAAACTAATCATAAAAAAGACATGGTACTTATGTAATGTGATAAAGATCCAGGTGTTGACTAATGCTATGGTGGTTATCATTTTGCAGTATATGTACATCAAAGCAACACATTGACTTAACACATTAACTTATACAATGTTATATGTCAGTTATAGCCCAATGAAGTTGGAAAAAACATATCATATTATACAGTGCAAAAAAAGTCTACACTGTTTCCTCCCTTTTATTTATCTACATAAAAGAAGACATTTTTATGAAACACAAACATTTCCTATTGCATTATTATGCTCTCTGTTAAATGTACAGTTAATGTCAAAATGTACATTTTTCATATATGAATGAATTTTTTTATTTATTGATGCATAGCAATCAAAATCAAAAAATATTTTGTTTCCAAGCAGTAGTTTAAGTCATATGAGCTCTGTATTTAAAACTAATAAAATTTATGGTGGATATTTCCCTACATATCCACAAGAGTTCCAAACCAGATAATTGAAAGGTATGGATTGATTAGCAACACTGGTTATAGGTCTTTATTCACAAATGAATACAGTCATGACAAAATAATTGTTGAATTTTAAAAGAAGGGTACTTATGCAGCATTAAAGCCAAAAAATCTGTAATGTTTCAAGAAAAAAATAAGAAAAAAATTAAGAGAGAAATTAGCCGGGTAGATTACTTTTCTTCTAATAAATAACACCTCAAAAAAAAAAAAAAAACCTTGAAGAATACTTTATGACTGTTTATTGAGGAGAAAAAAAGAAATTGGTCATCATGTTCCACTCTTGACTAGTTGTTTGTTTTTTACTTCACTAAATAAATAGATTTTTGTAATTCTCTGGCCCTTGTACTGTGCACTTTAGATTCTGTTTTCAGTTTTAAAATCATTTTTGATTTTTATATTCACTATAAATTACTTTTACAGAAGTTGACAATTGCCTTTTGAAACTATATATATGTGTATGTATGTATATATGTATCTGTGTGTATGTGTGTATATGCGTGTGTATGTATGTGTGTGTGACAAATGCCTTTTGAAACTATATATATATGTGTATGTATGTATGCATCTGTGTGAGTGTGTGTGTGTATATATATATATATATATATATATATATATATATATATATATGTATCTGTGTGTGTGTATATTCGTTCTTGATTATGATAAAATTAGTTGAGAGTACATGTTTCCTCTTTTGCTCACTTACTGAACTTACAAATTGCCCTATGTTAATAGTAAAGTGCATGAGTAGACGGATCATATTAATTAACTAAGTGGCATTTGAAAAACTTACTACAACATCTTCACCTTTAAATTCCTTTTCCAAACCTTGGTTTTTCTCTGAATGGTTTGCAGGCTTAGTGGCAACAACTCCATAAAGATTCTAGTCTTAACATTTTTACTGTAAGGTTTTTATTTGTTTGTTTGTTTTTTCCTCAAGGCTCAGGTTCCTGTCTAATTATAAGGTACCCTTTTCTCCTCCTTTTTCTTTCCGACCTCAGGTTTGCTGTCTTCTAACCATAGCCACTTCATGACTGATCAGGCAAAATGACCTAGGAAATCAAATTTAACCCTCTATAAAGAATGTAAATAAATATGAGTCTCTAATTCCATAATTTCTTTGTTAAAGTATTGAGATTTCATGAGGTCACATTCCATTTGTGTCCATTTGTGTCCAATTCATATTCGTGGACAATAGGAGTAAAATAACTCTAAAGGTTACTTAATCTATACAGTGCATTCACTAATGCAGGCATAAACACTGTAAAGCACATGTAAATTATTACTACATTTATCACCTAAGAACATTAATATTATAAGGTTGTCTTAAAAAATCAATTTATTAGATGTGGTTTTGTATTTGTTGATGTTGTTTTATTTAAACCATTTTATCTAGGAAAGGGACCACTAAAAAATCCCACAATATCTCTTCCCGATTTTATAAAAATTAAGTTGTACTTACTTTTAGTTACTTTTAGTCTTCAAGTTACTTATAGTCTTCAGGTTACACCAAAATATATAAGTGCTTTATTTGAGGATAAAATATTAATGTGAATATTACCCTGGGCCATCATTGTTTAGAAAGCCTAACCCCTTATTTTATTTTACGTAATAATCAAACTCGTGACATGAATGATAAAATTCTTTGTCTCTGCCTCCAAGAGTCTCATGTCTACTGCCAGCTCACATGTAAGTGTGGTGGGCTGACAGATTAGTTTTCAAGTAGGATGAAACCTCTGACCTTGACAGCACTTGACCCTACCATCATTTTGCAGAAGACATAACAGTCTCATGGAGTGTAAAAAACAAAACAAAACAAAACAAAACAAAACAAAACAAAACAAAACAAAAAGACAAAACCAAAAGCCAAAAACCAAAATCAACTAGCTCAAGGCTCTAGAAGCCATTAGGGACAGGTAGAACTTGAACTGTAGTCCTAGGTATGTTATAATACGATGCTACAGCCAGGTAGAGGACTTCCCGCTCACAATGTTAAATATTATCTCCAGGTAAGTAACTGAAGCTAAACACAGGCAAGACTCTTTCTGGCAGCTCATTTTAGTAGTGAAGATTTAATCAGGCATAAAAAAATAATATACATTCATTAAAATTCAGTTACATCTAACAAAGAAGGGACATTTTAAAACTATCGTAATTATTATTTAAGATTTTTGTAGCTCCAGCTTTAAGATTGTAATTTGATTTTTAAAAAGATGTTCCTGGAATTTTCAAAGATCTGGGAATAATATGGAGATAGTAGTTAAAAAGTCTCATTTCCACCATTGCCTTTTTCTCACAAAATGTTTTCTCAATCCATCCATCCATGTCTCCTTTCCCCTGTGGCTCCCCCTCTTCCTCTCCCTTTCTCTCCTCTTTCTAAAACACACACACACACACACACACACACACACACACACACACACACGGATTTTCTGATGGCTTTCAGCAAGGAATTACATCACATGGTAGACTGTCTCTAGTAGCCCGAGGAGTTTTTGTTAAGCATTTAATATTTTTACTATCATAAACTAGAATTATTTCATTGTTAGGCAATTGTCTTT